>NC_139398.1:31164718-32473885 GCF_054392235.1 Sus scrofa | reverse complement strand
CCCATCTAGAATCCAGCGACTCCCAAATATATATCTTTTTTTTTTTTCTTTTCCTGTCTTTTTGGGCCACACCCGTGGCACATGAGGTTCCCAGGCTAAGGGTCAAATCAGAGCTACAGCTGCCAGCCTACGCCACAGCCACAGCAATGCGGGATCCGAGCCACGGCTGTGATCTACATCACAGCTCACAGCAACATCGGATCCCTGACCCACTGAGTGAGATCAGGGATTGAACCCACAACCTCATGGATACTCGTCGGGTTCGTTAACTACTGAGCCACACTGGGAACTCCTGAAATGTATATCTTGACGAAACAACAATACTACTGTGTAAGTATTAGCTTTATGTGCCAGGCACTGTTCAAAGAATTGTTTTTAAAGCTCCTAACAACCCTAGGTAGATACTAGTATTACCTCCATTTACAGACGAGGAAACTGAGGCACCAAAAAGCTGGTAATTTGCCCAGGTCACAGTAAGAGGCAGAGCCAGGATTCAAAGCCAGACAGCCTGGGCTGTCCATATCTCTACACAGCATTTGTACGCCCATGGCTGGGTGCCCCTGAAACTCTAACCAGGAATATTGTGCCTCAATGGAGTGGAATAAAATAAATACTTAATTTTAACTTACAAAAAGAACAAACAAACAAACAAACAAACAGAGATGCAGATGGCATCTCTGAGCCCCAGGCTTGACAACCCTCTGCCTGTTCCACATTTTCCCCTGGCGTCTCACGAGCACCTCAAATGCAGCACGACCAAAAGTTCTGGCTTCCCCTCCCCGAGGCTTCCCCGCCTCTGTCAACAGCACCATCATCGGTCCAGCCTCGGAGCCAGTGCGTCACCTGTGATTTCTTCTCCTCTTCCTCCTCCCACATCTAATCCACCACCACATCCTGTTCATTCTTTCTCCAGAACACACCCTCACGTATGGTCTGCTCTTTCTCTATTAGCACTTTGTGGTCTGAGGCGGCACCTGCTCACCTAGTGGAGCTCCAGTTTGCTTTCTCCTTCTAAACTGTGAATGTCGCTCTTACTGCAAAGCCCTCCAGGGTTCTACGCTGTACTTGGATGAAGCACTGTCTGCCCATCATGACACACAAAAGGCCACACCCTGGGCCCCTCTTTCTCCTCATTCCCTTCGCCTCAGGCCTGCTCACTGCCTTTCGTTTCTCCCTGGCTCATTTAGGGCCGCACTCCGGCATATGGAGGTTCCCAGGCTAGGAGTCGAATCAGAGCTGTAGCCGCCAGTCACAGCCACACCAGATCTGAGCTGCCTCTGCGACCTACACCACAGCTCATGGCAACACTGGATCCTTAACCCACTAAGCAAGGCCAGGGATCGAACCTGTGTCACCTCAGTTCTGTACTTGCTGTCCTATGTGCCTGGAATGTTCCCCCTTTGGCTCTCTGCACCAGTGAGATTTCAGCTTAAAAATTGCCTCTTCAGAGTTCCTGTTGTGGCTCAGCAGTGATGAACCCTAGGAGTATCCATGAGGACACAGGTTCGATCCTTGGCCTCGCTAAATGGGTTAAGAATCTGGGGTTGCTACAGGGCGCAGATGCAGCTTGGACCTGGTGTTGCTGTGGCTGTGGTGTAGGCTGGCAGCTGTAGCTCTGATGTGACCCCTAGCCTAGGAACTTCCATATGCCATGGGTGCAGCCCTAAAAAGCAAAAAAAAAAAAAAAAAAAAAAAAAAAGCAAAAAATCACCTCCCCCCCACACCTCCCCTTCCCTGAACAACCCCCCACTCCCACCTCCCAGTACTCTGTTAGTTTTCTTTTTGGTGTTGTGCAATTTGTCATGTATATGTGTGCCTTTGTTTATTAGATGGCAAGCTCGGGCAGGATAGGGGCTACTCTGTCTGTAAGTAAATACTCACTGCTTAACACAGTGCATGGCGCCCAGGGAACACTCGTCGGGGAAGCAGTGGGCTACTGGGGAGGGAGAGAGCCCATCTGAATGTGAAGAGTCTCACAAGGCTCTCTCTGCATTCACAGCCTCAAGGAGGGAGACCTTTGAGATGGTGGCCACTGGAGAAGGGAAGCCTCTCCAGCAGACAGAGAGTCAGAGCAAAGGGCCAGAGGGAAGAGTCAGTGCAGAAGATGCAGGGGTGAAGGGCGGTCCCATCAGAGGGCATGGAGCAGCCAAACGAGAAGTGAAGAAGTGACCAGAGGGGTATGGGACCCAAGGAGAGCAGCCCATTACGAGAACATCAAAGCCTCAGGTTTTAACAACTCTCCAGAAAGAACGGCATTCAGACAGTTTGCAGAGAACAGGCAACGTGAGAGGGAAATGTCTGTCTACCCTTCAGTGGTGAGCAGAATGGAGATTGGGTTACGACTTGCCATGCTTTGGCCTAATTTTAGAACAGCACAAGGAACTGTTTAAAGGCTTCAAAGATTCCAGAGCAAAACCAATCCATTTGCATAACCAGATATAAAATTACATTAGAGGCTAGAATATCTGGTCCTTGTGGATTTCCAGCTTGTCAAGTTCATTCTTCCTTCAAATCAGAGCCAGATGCAAAGTCTGGATAGCTACACCAGGTTGGGAATGGCGATTTAAAATACAAGTAAGTTTTTTTAAAAAATGAAGGTAAGACCAAAGGTGTGGCGGCAGGGCCCTCAGGAAAGTCCATGATGTTCATTTATCCAGAGAGTGCCCAGACCCAGAGGAGGCAGAAAAGAAAAGTTCTATTGCAATTGTCTTTAGAGAGAAGCCTCATAATAAAAATCATCATCACAGATGTTGATCTCTGTTTCTTGAATTTCACTTCAAAGACCTGCTAAGGTTAAGCATTCCTAGCACAGGCGGTAGCTTGCATCATGTAATGCAAGACAAGAAGCTGTGTGATCAACGGAGCAGGACAAGCTGAAGAATGTGCCCACATTTCTGCATCAGAATTGCAAAGGCAAATTAAAGCAAGATGCTGGGTCCCAAAGAGGGCTTGGGAAGGCCAGGACAGCAGCTTAAGGGAACAGACAGTACTCCAAACACATCTTGTTGCACTGTGCTGTTCCTGAAAACGGGCAGCTTGCATTTTGACTGGCAACAGCTGGAAGTTACTGTACACGCTGCTCTTGGGATTTCGGGAAACACTCATCTCTGAAGGTAGATGGAAGGTGTCACCCTAAGTGATGGGTGTAAGCTTCCTGGCAGGATTATCAAACCAGGGAGATGACCTAAAATTATAAAGAAGAATAAAACCAAGAACTTGAACAAAAGCTGAGAACCCAAAGCTCCTCAAGTTACATACAAGGAAATGGTGGTTGAAACTTTGCCTCTCAAGAGGAGCTGCATTCTACTAGTAAGTGAGAGAGAAAATAATTACTAGGATATGCGAGATCCTGTGTTGGAAGGATTTCCAACAGCATGGAAATAATTTTCTTAAATTGACTATTTAAATGGTACAAATCCTTCGGGTAGGGGGGAAAAAAAAAGGTGGATAAAGGGGTGAAGGGGCTGGATCCCAGGAAGATACTCCAAATTTTTATTAGGATCCTTTTCTCTCTGAGTACAGTTGCTACAGAAGTGATCTTCTTGGCTACCTGATTTTAATAATGAAGCTTCTTAGGAAACCGAGGTTCAGGGATAACCTGTCTGTGTTTGTCCTTTCACACCTAAGATTACTTTCCAATTTGAAAAATGACACATTCATAATTTTCAGTTGTCCCATTTTACCTGAAGGAGCTTCTTGACGCATTCATGGTGGCTGTTCTTGGCTGCGAGGTGCAGAGCACTGTGTCCTAAATGGATTAAAGAAAAAAAAAATTGGAAGAAAACGACCGCACATTTAAAATCTCTTATCTCCATAATGAAGACAACTATGAGGAAATAAATTGTGCTCCAACAAAGACGGAATTGTTGCTCTTGGGAGTTAAGGCCTCCACTTCTTATCTGCAAAGTTCAGTGACAAAACTGGGGAGGACACAGACCCTCCTGCCCCCTGGGTAGCATTCAGGGTCCACACCAGCTGCCATTCTCCTGGGTACAATTGAGCTCTGGGCTAGCACCTTGCGGAGACTCAGGATGCAGCTGGAAAGTTCTGCTTTCAGGTGTCAGCAGGGGTGGTGAATGCCCCACGTCCACAATGTCACAGCAGGACACAACTGCCACAACTGCCTTGGGCCTCAGAAGCCAGCAGAGGCAGCCAGCAAGCCAGCCGACAGCACACCCCACACCCACGTGAAACCCCACTTTGATTCCGTGTTTCTCTCTCCTCCACATGTGCTCCAGCTCTGTATGCAAATTACATGGAGTTCTCAGATACTCAAAGTCCTTAGGCAGAAGAAGGATAAAGGTTATAAAAACAACCCACTAGCAAAGCAGCATCTTTTCACATTCCTTTCACAGAACGTGACACCTTCTGACTTTTCTGCGGTCAGATGACATTAAGAAATTCTAATGCTGGAGTTCCCGTCATGGCACAGTGGTTAACGAATCTGACTAGGAACCATGAGGTTGCGGGTTCGATCCCTGACCTTGCTCAGTGAGTTAAGGATCCGGCGTTGCCGTGAGCTGTGGTGTAGGTCGCAGACAAGGCTCGGATCCTGCGTTGCTGTGGCCCTGGCATAGGCTGGCAGCTACAGCTCCAGTTAGACCCCTAGCCTGGGAACCTCCATACGCCGCGGGAGCGGCCCAAGAAATGGCAAAAAGACAAAAAAAAAAAAAAAAAAAGAAAGAAAGAAAGAAAGAAAGAAATTCTAATGCTACACCCAGCTCCCCCCAACCCCTGCCCTGACCTAATGGGCTGTGGAATTTCTATGGAAGATGGGCTTAGGGGCAGCCTGGGTGTGGCTACTAGACCAGCAGGCTCCCACCCTAGGGCTCTGACAATTGCTCTTTGCTTGGCTTGGCTCCCCTTCCTCTGGGATCTGCCCTCTCACCTCCCTCAGATGCCACTGAAATGCCACCTTCTGGATGAGCCCTTTCCTGACCTCGGCGCTCAAAATTCCAACTCCTCCCCCACCCTCTTTCTTCCTACTCCCTGCTCCATTTCTTTGTCCTTCGTAGCACCCAGAACCTTCCAACACTCCTTTCCTGCCTCGATCTTCTCCCACTCCCCCGACTCTTAGGGAGTTAACTGTTCTTTCCCCCTCAGAATATAAGCTCTGCAACCCAAGTGCCTCTAGCACTGCTGGTACACAGTAGGCTCTCGATACAGAAGTGTTAATTTGAATTAGATGTATGTTCATTACAAATGTCTGGGAGAGGGGTTTGGAGGGAAGGAACCAAAGTTACCACTGTGAGCCAACCCAGTGATACCTAGGAAACTCTTAAACCCTGCAGTTTGCAAACTGTTTGACCCAAGATACCTACGATATAACACCTGTAAGCAACCCACGCTCTTTTTTTATTTTTAATGACTTTTATTTTTACCATTATAGTTGGTTTACAGTGTTCTGTTTCTACTGTACAGCAAAGTGATCCAGTCACACACACACACACATATATATACATTCTTTTTCTCACATTATCCTCTATCACGTTCCATCGCAAGTGACTAGATAGAGTTCCCTGTGCTACAGAGCAGGATCTCATTGCTTATCCACTCCAAGTGCTAGAGTTTGCGTCTACTAACCCCAGACTCCCAGTCCATCCTACTGCCTCCCTCTCTCCCTTGGCAACCACAAGTCTGTTCTTCAAGTCCACAAGTTTCTGTTCTGTGGAAAGGTTCATTTGCCGTATATTAAGATTCCAGATATGTGATATCATGTGGTATTTGCCTTTCTTTTTCTGACTTACTTAACTTAGTATGAATCTCTAGTTCCATCCATGTTGCTGCAAATGGCGTTATTTTGTTCTTTTTATGGCCGAGTAGTATTCCATGTGTATATATACCACATCTTCTTAATCCATTCATCTGTCAAGGGACATTTGGGTTGTTTCCATGTCTTGGGTATTGTGAATAGTGCTGCAATGAACATAGGGGTGCATGTGTCTTTTTTAGGGAAAGTTTTGTCCGGATATATGCCTAAAAGTGGGATTGCTGGGTCACATGGAAGTTCTATATTTAGTCTTCTGAGGTACCTCCATACTGTTTTCCATAGTGGTTGTAACCCATACTTTCAAACAGGCTTGAAGCATGTTTCTCAGCCTCAGTGCTACTGACACTTGAAAGTATGGTAGGTGGGTCATCCTGTGCACTGCAAGATACTGGGACAACCAGAAGTGTCTCCAGACATTGCTAAATATTCCCTGGGTGGGTGGGAATCACCCCAGTTGAGAAGTACTGGCTTAGAGGAACATATTTCTTTTATATGTGGTTCAGTCTCCAAATACCATTTCTCTTTTCTGAATTAGTCTTTGTGATATAACACTGACTGGAAATCCACTAATTATTTGAGAATCATATGGCTAGGAAAGAGTATATTTAAAATTGGAGGGTTTTCCCCCTATGTTGTTGGTGGGAATAAAAGCTGGTGCTTTGGAGAACAGTATGGAGGTTCCTTAAAAAGCTAAATATAGAACTATCATCCCACTCCCAGGCACATATCCAGAGAAAATCATAATTTGAAAAGATACATGCACCTCAATGTTTGCAGCACTATTTACAATAGCCAAGACTTGGAAGCAACCTAAATGTCCATCAATAGAGAATTGGATAAAGAAGACATAGTATATACAGGCAATGTAATATCACTCAGCCATAAAAAAGGATGAAATAATGCCATTTTCAGCAACATGGATGGACCTAGAAATTATCATCCTAAGTGAAGTCATGCAGAGAAGGACAAATATGAAATCACTAATATATGGAACCTAATAAAAAAATGATACAAAAGAACTTACAGAAATAGACTCAAAGACTTTGAAACCAAAGAGGAAATGGGGCAGGGGTAAATTAGGAAGTTGGGATTAACATACTTGCATTACCATATATAAAATAGATAAGTAATGAGGACACTGTATAGTACAGGGAAATCTATTCAGTAGTGTGATATATTCTACATGGGAAAAGAATCTGAAAAGGAATGGATATATGTATAACTGATTTACTTTGTTGTTCACCTGAAACTAATAAACTTTGTAAGTCAACTATACGCCAATTAAGTTTTTTTTTTAAAAAGAAAGAACCAAGTTATATGAGAAAAAGTAAAGTAAAAGGGTTTTAGGACCACAGTGAGCTGCACAAAATCATGGGTGAGGTCAAAAGCTCAGATTCCTTCTTTTCTGAGACCAGCTGCCCAGAGATTTTAAGGGTCTGTGTGAAGGCAGCTCTTTGATGGGGGTAGAACACTGAGAGGAGGGAATCCCGTGACCCCCTCCCCAAATGGAGGAGGATGAGGAAGATCAGGAAAGGAGGGAAAGAGACCCTTGGGAGGAGGAAGACAAAGCCCTTCTCTTCCCCTTGCTCCCCTGCTTTCAGGAGGTCTAACACACAATCAGTGAGCTCACTCGCAGGATGCATTAAAGAGGCTTTGGTGGGTTAGCCTGCCCTCAGCCATCATTTTTTACCAGTGCTTTAAGGACAAGCACATTCTGTGTTTTAAATAAATGCCTTACAGCTGAACTTTTGGAAGCCATCCTGATTGTAAGTAGACTGTTTATGCCGTGCATGCGATGCATTAACTTTTGTCTGTCCTGTGGACAAAAGCTATTCTACACAAACAGCACCCATTGGAAAAAGGCACGGTTCTCCAAAGACAAGAGGGGAGGGAGATTTATACAACTCGTCACAGAATAAATAAATAGCAGGCTTTCATTTTCACTCCGAGTGTTCTAGTCATATCTGGAAATAAGTGCTGTGTTTCTAGAGAAACAAAATTCTTTTATTCCTTGGCCCTATGATGTGTCTTCCTAACCAGGAGCACAAAAGCATTTTTCACTTAAAACTGTCTCAAAATTCAAATGATGCAAAATCCCCTGGAGTGAGATGTCTCTCACGGCTACTATTAAAATAAAATTCTCTCTCCAAAGGCAGAATGTTCTGGAGAGAATATATTATAGCAGGGACAGAACCTCAAGGTAACAAACCAGTGCATAAGTCTGGCCCCCTTCAGCTGTGGATCTGTCTGAAATGTCAGGAAGCAATTTCCCTACAGGAAAATAGCAGGGCGACCCTAATTCAAGTGCATTTCAGCAGAATTTTGCCTGTAAGTAAAAAGAGCACTGCTATTTATAAGTCAAACGTTGTGGGCTATTCCAGGTGGTTTAAGAATCCTGTTACTGAGTCTAAGAAGAATGGCCCAGCCACTGTGGCCATGGAACACCTTCCCCCAAACTCCCTCTGATAGTCACCATCTATGCAGTGGTGTGAGATCTCTACAGAAACGGAGAATTAACTTAGACAGTGGAGGGGTTACTGAGGGGCATGTGGGCATACTCTTTAAGTGCAGGGTACTTGGTTTTAAATCAATGAAGTCCTAAGACACAACAAAGCTAACAGACACCAAAAAGCTGAAGTTTGAGAAATCATAGTTTCAGATGATTAAGAGGCATTTAGAAAAATAAAGGGGAAGTTCCCGTCGTGGCGCAGTGGTTAATGAATCTGACTAGGAGCCATGAGGTTGCGGGTTCAGTCCCTGCCCTTGCTCAGTGGGTTAACGATCCAGCGTTGCCGTGAGCTGTGGTGTAGGTTGCAGACGCGGCTCGAATCCCGCGTTGCTGTGGCTCTGGCGTAGGCCGGTGGCTACAGCTCCGATTCAACCCCTAGCCTGGGAACCTCCATATGCAGCGGGAGTGGCCCAAAGAAATAGCAAAAAAGACAAAAAAAATAAAAATAAAAATAAAGGGAATTAAATGATAATCAACTAGATAAAGTTTAAAATAGCCACTTAAAAACCAGAGTTTCAGAATGATGAATAGAAACATAAAAGCATCAATTCATTTGGTTTTTATTCACAATTTTAAATATGTTTAAACAACACTGTTCTTAGAAATCCTTACCTTTATAGCAAGTTTTTAATCACTGGAGCACAACTCTATTCACCTAGTTATAGTCCCAGGGGAGAGAAGACCAGAGAATAAAGGTTTTTTTTTTTTCGGTCTTTTCTAGGGTCGCATATGGAGGTTCCCAGGCTAGGGGTCTAATTGGAGCTGTAGCCACCGGCCTACACCACAGCCACAGCAACGCGGGATCCAAGCCACATCTGCGACCTACACCATAGCTCACGTAACCCACTGAGCGAGGCCAGGGATGGAACCCGAAACCTCAGGGTTCCTAGTTGGATTCGTTAACCACTGAGCTACAACGGGAACTCCATAAAACAGGTATCTGTAAAAATTTTTATTTATTCGTCTTTTTCCAACTGAAGCATAGTTCATTTACAATATTGTGTTAGTTTCTGGTGTACAGCAAAACGGTTCAGATTATATTTGAGGTCGAAAAAGGTATTTCTAATAACCATTCATACTATTCAATGGAGTTTTGAAATCATCCTGTAATGTACAAAAATAAATTTGCATAGTATTTTATATACAAGCAAAAGTTTTTTTTTTTTTTTCGTGTGTGTGTGTCATTTGAAATATTTTCATGGCCAGTGATGCCAGTCACTGTATACGGCTGGCCCCTCTGACATCCCAAACACACATGTGAACAATAAGAACTAAAAATCATACGATCATTTTTTGGTTTTACTTCAAATGAAAATACAAAATACACTCAATGGGCTATCTTTGCAATTTACATTTTAAGTGTCCCACCCACTAAAGGACCTGAGTTTTAAGATGACTATGACCTTCCAGGTCCTCAGGTGGTGTCCTATTTGAGCGGGATTAGGGGCATAATGAAATGGAGGGCCACCCAGAAATGCAAACACAAGCTAAACCCATACCTGAAACCCTACAAAAGAGTAAGGTTCTCAAGTTTCCCTTCCTGAGACCTCTGTGCATTATGATATTTCCATACCCCAGGCCTCACTCTGGGCAAAGAGATCAGAGAAAATTTAAGGTATGGAGTGTGACTGAAATTGCACATCATCCTTCAATCTCTGTTCCCACTCCTTCTACAGCAAAAGCTTCTATAGTTTTGGTGTTTTTTTTTTTTTTTTTTTTCATTTAAAATCTTCTATAGTTTGTTTGTTCGTCTTTTGTATTTTTAGGGCCACACCCACGACATATGGAGGTTCCCAGGCTAGGGGTCGAATTGGAGCTGTAGCCGCCAGCCTACGCCAGAGCCACAGCAACGAGGGATCCGAGCTGCGTCTGCAACCTACACCACAGCTCACGGCAACGCCAGATCCTTAAGGCACTGAGCGAGGCCAGGGATCAAACCCGAAACCTCATGGGCAACCTCATGGTTCCTAGCTGGATTCGTTTCCACTGCACCAAGATGGGAACTCCCTAAAACCTTTTACAGTTTTAACTAGACAAACTGCTGCCCAGAATTCCTAGCTTCCCTTAAGCCAGGTATGGCTCCAGATGATTCTGCATCCAGTGGGATCTGAATGTGTCCTCTGGTCCTGGGCTTCTTGCCCTTCCACCCACTGCTGGGATGCAGCCTCAGGCAGAGCCATCCTGGGCCATCAGAACCAAGGTAACATCCTGGATGGTGGAGCAACCAAGTCTGCGTCCCTCTGTGTGGAGCTGAGCTGCCGCACCAATCTGGGACTTTCGAAGAAGAGAGAGAAAAAGCCTATCTTAATTAGCCACTGGGTCACATTGTTTCAAATGAATATACTTGCCAATAATGGGAGCCTGGAAGCTAAGGCTTCAAAAAAGCACAGATAGGAGTTCCACCGAGGCACAGCAGGGTAAGGATCCGGCATTGTCACCACAGCCTCTTGGGTTCCTGGCTGTGGTGTGGGTTTGATCCCTGGCCTGGGAACTTCCACATGTCACAGGCATGGCTAAATACAAACAAACAAAAAACAAAAAAGCACTGATAACAGACGAATCAGAAGTTCCTTTGTGGTGCAGCCAGTTAAGGATCCTGCACTGCTGCAGCTGTGGCAGATGCAGGTTCGATCCCTGGCCTGGGAATTTCTACATGCCTCAAGAGTGGCCAAAAACAAATGAAAAAATAGAAGATTTTTTAAAAATTTTTTCCAATGTTCTGTCTATGCTTCTGTTTAAGAATGTATCTCATTCTTCTGGGTGTTAACTACAGGCATCGAAAGACAAAAACATACCTTGGAAAACCTCGGAATCTGGGAGAAGTGATTTTAAAGAAGCAGAGAGAAATACCACTTCTTACGTATGAGAAGAATAAGCACAAACAAAGCAATGAAAGGAGCTGGATAAATAACCTAGGTCCTGTTCAAAGACAGCGCTATGAGCTTAGGTGCAGACTCCCAGCTGAAGGCTACATATACGCCTATGGCTTACTGGGCAAACGGGCAATAAGGAATAAGGACACCCCCCCCAAACCAAAAACATGAGTCATGAGCTTCCCCCAATGTGAGGAGTTTTCAGATTTGTACCGTGAGAACAGGTGGCTTGGTGATATTCAAAGCTTCTGTTGTTTGTTTTTTAAATATGTGAAACCTTTCAAAGCCTCATGTCTGAAAGAGAATGAAGGTGGTGTGGGCGATGAAGCAATAATCTAACACAGAAGCCTAAGGCAGCGAGCCTTCCCCGTGGGTTGGGCGCTACTAAGAGGGTCACACATGTCATCTCACCTAAGCCTCAGAAGCCACCTCACATGATGACTGAAATGCTGTATTGTTCCTATAGCCACGGCCTTACCCTTTTGTTCCTAAGATTGTAAAGCATTTATGAAAATTCTCTCATCAGACTTCCAAGCATCTGGTGTAGAAGGATAGCGGTTAAAGAAGGAAGAGATGGAGTTCCCGCCATGGTGCATGGGGTTAAGAATTCAGCTGCAGTGGCTTGGGTTGCTACGGAGGTGTGGGTTCAGTCCCTGGCCCCACACAGTGGGTTAAAGGATCTGGTGTTGCTGTGGCTGCAGCTCGGGATTCAATCTCTGGCCTGGGAACTTCCATATCTTGCAGGTGCAGCCATAAAACAAAACAAAAAAAAGAAAGAAAGAAAAGAAAAGAAATAGATGCCAAGAATGCTTTGCTTCAAATCCAATAACCAGTTTAAAAACTATCCTAGGCTTTATGGATAAAAGGGATTAAAAAAAGGTCAGTGTAATAATATATTTTGAAAGCAGTTTTTTGTTCCCTTCAGCCACTCTTCAGGGCAGTTAGTAAGTTTATGGTAACAGATTTTTGTGCAAGTTCTTGGTGCGTGTTGGGATTGAGGAGGACTCTATCTCAGAAGTAATGTGGCAATTCTTAAGGCAAGTTTACTGAAAAGACAATCCCTGTAACAGCCGAGCCATTTAATTCACCCATTCCTCCAGTGTTTGGGGCTACAAAAGACCACTAACGCATGGTGACAAATGCCCTTGTCCGTCCTGTGGATTGCGACACACACTCTTCAGAGGGAGAGATGGGAGGAGGTGAGATAACCAACAGGAAGGACGTGAGCCGTAAAGGCCATCACGTGTATCTTGTTTTGTGGTGACAGAGAAAAGGCTGAGAAGTGCTGCTCTAGATAACACAACAGACCTGCCATGCACACTTACCCCTGCAGCTTTTCCTGCATTCTCTTTGCAGGCTTTCAAGAAATCGCGAGAAGTCAGTGTCTCACTCAGACCAAAGCCAAGCAATAAGCCCGGGACCAGAGTGCTGACGTCCTTGCTAAAGATGTCAGGTGAGAGAGAAGTGACTGGCAGATGTGGGATATTTGCAACTCATGGAATGTTTGGACCGTGGTCCGGGGCGACAAAGTGCTGTGGATTCCACCAATTTTGATTAGAGGTGGAAAAAAAAAAAAAGGAGTGTTTCCACTGACCAGCCCAGAAGGAGTCCAGAATGGGTCTGCAGCATCCCCTCCAGTGTGGCCTATTGGAGGGCACCATCATTTCAGTCCACAAAGAAGCAGGCACTGCGTGGGGGTGTCTAGGACTCGGTGCCTGACTCGCCAGGTTCTCAGAAACTGAATTGGGGCTGGGGTAGCAAATCCCACATGATGTTAGATGGCCACTGAAAACAATATATATTTTTTTAGCCACACCCACGGCACATGGAAGTTCCTGGGCAAGGGACTGAACCCACGCCACAGCAGCAATCTGAGCTTCTGCAGTAACAAGTGCCAGATTCTTAACCTGCCATGCCACAAGGGAACTCTTAAAACTCTCTTAAGAGCTTTCAGTGCAGGAATTTTTTTAAAGGCAGAATGTAGAGTTCATTATGTACTGTGATCTCAGCTATGTACAAATGTGCCAGAAAAATCTGGTAAGAAAAATAGCACAACAGTACAATTGTTTTCTTCTTGATAGGAGCAGAAGCACTGGTTATCTTCATGACAGCTGTCTGCATTTCCCAAATTTTCTACAATGAGCGTGTATTAAAGAAACCTTTTCCCCTTTAATCAAAACATGGGGGAGAGACATTTGGTTACGATGTTACGAAATACATTATGAAATAACTAGACTCCTGTCTAATCTTTCTTAACATCAAATACAGCGAAACAAGACTGTGTAACAGCTCCAATTGAGTCACTCTAACAAATTCTTTGAGATTATGATTTTCTTAGAGAGAAAGTCTATCTACTTAGGAGGACGTATATTCTCATCACGGGGACTTTACCAATCATACTCTGTGTAGGTAGTATGACTTCAGAAGCAGTAACAATAAACTTTAAAAACAAAATAACTGGGTCCTGGGATTAAAGGCGACTGTAATTAGCAACATAAATTAGTATTTCCCTCAAGGGAGTCACTTAAGGAAACCATTCAATCTTCCACTGGCATTGCCATTTCTCAAAATATTTTTTTGGAGCTTTCTGTGACTTGGGAAAATCATTCTGTTACGTCAATCACTCCCTATTTTTGACCAAAAATGGTTTTTCCAGTTTGACACCTCATTTACCTGACTTGACTTCAAGTGGCTCTTGGCCTGTCCTAAAAAAAAAAACAAATCTATTCTCAAAAATAAAGAGTCCCAAATGCTGCGATTTTTTTTTATTTCGAGAGCCATAGACTTTTTGAAAATAATGTGGAAACGCAAGTTTTCCAACCATATTTTGAGTAATAATTGTATCTTCGCAATTACCTACCTGATTGACCAAACTGCCTCCAAGATGATGAGGTGTCAGTGGTAGTTTTTGGGGGGGGCGGGGGCACATGGAAAGGGATCCATTATGGATTAGTGAAAAGCCTAAATAAAGACTACAGAATAGACTGATTTCCTATTTCAGCAAAAACTAACAAAACCCTATTACAAGACAAAGGTTTTCAAGTACAAAAAAGAACTGAAAAGCTAGCAGTAGCTGCTTCGGTCTTTTGGTGTGGTCAACAGGGACAGAATCCCAGACTGGGGACCCCAGGGGCTCCCTTCTGTAGAACAACGTTCAAAGGTAAGACTATGCTTCCTTTTCTCACTATGTGCCTTGATCATCATTTAGCAACACCGGCTTCACGTTAGAATCACTTGGGAGCTTTACAAAAATTGCCATTTGGCTGGAAATGTTCAGATGATGGAGTCTGAATTTCAGAGGATAGAGCTGGAGTGTGTGTGTGTGTGTGCGCGCGCGCGCGCTATTTTTTTTCTTTCTTCCCCTTTTCCCTGATGGAGTCTGAATTTCAGAGGATAGAGCTGGAGTGTGTGTGTGTGTGTGTGTGTGTGTGTGTGCTATTTTTTTCTTTCTTCCCCTTTCCCCTGATGGAGTCTGAATTTCAGAGGATAGAGCTGGAGTGTGTGTGTGTGTGTGTGTGTGTGTGCGCGCTATTTTTTTCTTTCTTCCCCTTTCCCCCTGTCCCCTTTTGCTCCCCTCCTGGCAGCTGGTCCATATGAAGATCATGGCTTCTGTCCAGACAGCTCATCTCAGCTAGTTGATGAAAAGAGTGCCTACAGGATTCACTCTATTCATTACTTCATATCATGATTCATGGAACAAAAATTAGGAAGGGCTGTATGGACCATACACACACACACACACACACACACACATATATATATATATATATATTTTTTTTTTTTTCCAGCCATGGCATGAGTGGCTTCATGTGGGATCTCAGCTCCCAGACCAGGGATTGGATTGAACCCAGGTAGTGAAAGGACTGAGTCCTACCACCAGACACCAAGGAACTCTCATACATATAAGTTTAGAAAATGATTTTTTTTTTTAATCTTTTTAGGGCCACACCCACGGCATATGGAAATCCCTGGGCTAGGGGTCAAATCAGAGCGGTAGCTGCCAGCCTACACCACAGCAACGCGGGATCCGAGCCACGTCTGCAACCCACACCACAGCTCATGGTAACGCCAGATCCTTAACCCACTGAGCAAGGCCAGGGATGGAACCCATGTCCCTCATGGATACTAGCCAGGTTCGTTACCATTGAGCCACACCAGAACTCCAAAAATAAAGTTTTTTAATGACGGATCAGAAGCACAAAGTTTCTAGTTGATAAACCACATATAAGATGAAAACCCCTATAAAGGCACAAATAATGAAACCATGTCAGAACCTAGCCATTGGAGGAGACTTTCAGCTTATCTGTAGACCATAAAATTCCCACCATGAACATGTAATTAACCTTTAAGATACCCACCCTCCTGCTGGCCTGCCAACTTTAAAGATAAAAACTACATACCGGCAGTGTCTTGGGCTGTCACATCCACGCCATGTGTAACCATGACCCTGAGACATTCCACGTGTCCTTTCGTAGCAGCAAGATGAAAGCTGGAAAAGAGGCAACACAATCGCCTTAAGATTTCCATTCTTCAGAGCTCCTCTCCAATGATGGTTTTTTGTTGGATTTTTTTTTTTTTTTTAACCTCTTGGTATATGCCTTCTCTCATTTGAGCTCCACAACCACCTAGTGAGTAGGTATCGTTATCAAGCTCATTTCAAAGATGAGGAAATGGACGCTCAAAGCCATCTGATAATTTACCCACTGACACTTTTTACTAAGTAAGAGACTAGAAGCTAGATCTTGGGTCTTTCACCTTAAAGACCAGGCTTGAAAAAAAGTAAGATTCAACTATACTCCTTGTCTCTTTAGGGAACAACAGCCAAAGAGTCCCAACTGGATTCAATTCCTAAAATAGGTAATTCATCACTTTTTCCTGTGTTGTCTAGGGCTTCACCAAAGCCATACTTTTTAAGTAATCCATTCTATAAAGAAAAACTTGTCTAAGTCAAACGATGTTCAAGGTTCTTGGATAGCAGCAAGGTCAAGTTCATTGTTGTGTTCTAGATAAATAACAATCGGTGTACAAAACTTTTGTTAAGTAGCTAATGTGTGCCAACTACGCACTTTCATACATTATCTTACCATCTACTTTAATACAGTATCTCTCTTCATTCTCATGAAAGCCTTTTGAGGGGAGTCCTAACACAGCCTCCATTAGATGGCAGGTGTCTACACTTAGTCAGGTGCAAACAGCATTGACGAAAGCCCACAACTGGGCTCCACTACTCAATGCCACTTGGGAGTACGACCTGCACTCAGCATGTTTAGACTTGCCATTAGAAAAGGATAACATCCTAATGCCACACCCATCATCCTCAAAGATGCCAAGGGTCCAGGGCACTTCTGCAGGCGGAAGAAAAGCACAGTTCCCCTGGGCATTCAGGCCCAGAGGCTGAGAAGGCAAAAACCATGGGAAGATCTCCACCCTGGAGGTCTTCCCTCTTCTCAGCCTCCTTTCTAGAGAAGGGGGTTAATGAGCCTCATAGTCTCCTCCTGCCTCAGTTCTGTTTTAGGGAGTTACCTTCTCAGGATACTTGCTGTGCAGCACCTTAGTATCTGTACCTCTGAATTAATAACTAGGCATATTTTTTCACAGGACAGGACTTGTCACAGGGGCCCAGGGTCATACCCAACTAGCAAATCCAAGGGCTTGACCAATGTGAACCCAAGTCAGCTTGACCCCACACCTCTGCTCCAGAGAACAAGGCTGAGTGAAGGTGGGCAGGTCAGCAAATGCAGATACATCAGGTCTGGTGGCTAATCGGCCATTCATCGGCTGTGTACGTGGGGAAGTCAGTCTAACCTCTCTGAGCTTACATCTCCTCCACTGTAAAGTGTGGGGATTGAATCAGATGATATCTGCTGTTCCCTCTAGCACTAACACTCTCTCATTTTAATCTACCCGGCTCTGGTCACAGCAACTATTTCTGCATTTGAGCAGCAATTTCTGCGTAATGCTTCTTTACAGTCAAAACCCACATTGTAGGTGATTACACATTACAGTGAAACTTTGATCATATGGAATGACTTGGGAATGTGCTGGTGACCTGTGTAAATGGAATTCCTGATTAAATCCAGCTTCTCCAAAAGACCCTCCCTAAAAGGCAGTACAATGTTATCTCTGTTTTCAGCATGGCTGGGGTAACTTAACTTGACAGTAAGTAAAGTTCATCTTTAAGCAGTGAACCCTTTGATCGTAGTGGAAGGTTTCTAAACTCAGGTTTCCCCAGCCTTATGAACAGGATATGTTAACGTAATTTAATTGCTCTTGGGGACAGGAAATCACCACCTCAATTACTGAACTCTGCTCTCCAATCTATTAATCTGCATGTCCCAGATTATTAAACCCTAATATTTATTGACATTCATTTTCTTTTCTTTTTTTTTTTTCTTTCTCTTTAGGGCCAGCACATGGAAGCTCCCAGGCTAGGAGTCAAATCGGAGCACAGCTACCAGCCTAGACCACAGCCACAGCGGATCCGAGTCACGAGTCACATCTGCAACCTACACTGCAGCTTGGGGCAACACTGGATTCTTCACCCATTGAGCAAGGCCAGGGATCAAACCCGCATCCTCACAAACACTATGTCAACTCTGTAACCCACTGAGCCACAACGGGAACTCCCTATCTTCTTGTCTTAGTGTCTATGCATTTGCTTCTAAGCTGTTCACTCAGCATTTCCTATGACTAGGGGAGCACTCAATCAAAATGATCTGGACAAGGGGGCAGCCATAGCCCAGGCTAAAGATAAAAGTACCAGGATTAGTAATTAGCACATGAACACACATTATGCACACACACAAACCCACCACACAACATACAAGTGTGTACAGATATAGAACTTTTGACTGAAGTTTAACATAAGAGAGTTACACCTATTATAGTTGGAGCACCTGCTAAAATTTAACGGGTGGAGCAGGCCCCTCTTATGTTCATACTGAAGAAACAGAACATGGCTGGAGACCCCAAATCCCTCCTCGTACCTCCTGCTGGCACCCCAGAAACTCTCCGTGTGCCTCTTCTAGTTACTAACCTCTCTTTATGAGGTTAGTTCTGTTTTTTCTACTCTGAGTCTTCTCGGATTACCTCTGGATTGCATACTGTAATCACAGGGGATCAATGCTGCAGACACAGGTGACAATATAACATCACTGTAGGCCACTACTGCACCTGATAAATGTGGCCTAATGAACTCGACGAGCTGGTCTATGGATATGGGAGTTGTGGGGTTTCAGGATCATTATTTGGAAAGTCAGTGATCATGACAAGGCCAGAGAAGTGAGGCGTTAGGGAGTCAGACTCAATATCCAATCCAATCTGATGAAAGAAACTTTCTTACATGTTGCTTTTTAAAACGAAGTCTCCCTGGTGTATTGCACAGGGAACTCTACCCGATATTCCGTGATCATCTAGGTGGGAAAAGAACATAAAAGAGAACGGATGTGTGTACATGTTTAACCGAATCTCTCTGTTGTACAGAAATGATCACAATCGTGTAAACCAACAGCACTTCAATACCACTTTAAAAAATGAAAAAATAAAATAAAATGAATCCCCGGGCTCAGCGTATAGCAACCCATCTTTCATGTCTACTTTATTGAGGGATCCAGTTCATTAAGGTTTCAATGCATATGTTTTAAATAAATTGTGTGTGTGTTTTCATGAATGAGACATTGTTTTGCCCTCTCTCTTTACTTTAGATCAGGAAGTGACTTTTTCTTTTATTCTGGGAAATCTCCAACTACGCTCTTGCCAAACATTGTGTCCTAGGAAAAGACAGTGAGAGTCTTTTCCCAATTCACAATTTTATCCTCATATATTTTACCTAAAATTTCAGCACTCACTACTCTTATAGATAAAATGAACAAGTACAAATATAAATAATTAGAAACAGCCAACTCTATAAGGAGAGCTGGTCCTTTTATATTACAAAATCTAATATCAATATTTTAGCTAGTAAAATCATTCTTAGTTGATGTGACTCAACCAAACATACCATATTTTGCAGTGTTTCGGAAAGAAGAGTCAGTTCCAGGGGTTTGTTGCAGTCTGATGTCACTTATAACTGCTGTTCTACCTTCTAAAACACACTGGGCATTGGGATAAGCATAAAAAAGCAGGACATTGAGAAGAGTTGATCATTTTATCCAGAAGTTTCTGGTTCATCTTTCCAGACAGACAAAGAACTCCACTATGTATCATCGCTCCTTCTCTCCAAGCACACATTTCCAGGAAACAGGAAGGAGCAAAGCCAAGAAACAGGATATATAGGTCTGCTCTCAGGGAATACCACTCCCTAATGCTGTGCATCATCTGTCTGCCCCTCCAGGTTTGCCCTTCATCTTGACCCTTTGGGTCTATTATCCTGGAGGCAGGCTTCTCTAGTGCACTGCATCCAATGGGCTGCCTCGTCCTTTGGCTTCTGGTTGGGATCGACCAATAGGAGGCACTTACAAGAGACGGGAGATGAGAAGGAAGAGTTCAGGGCCCCTCTACCCCCTCCCTGCAGGGCCGCACACTGGCAGCAGCTGCCTTCCTCTCCTTCCTCTGTGGAGTTCACAGCCCTGGGGCCCAGGTCTTCCAAAGTGACAGCTGCAGCTCTTTCTGAATGTTCTTCTCGCCTCTTCAGGTGTGGGTGGTGACGGTGGTGGTGAAATACATTTCCACTCTTACCAGCCAGGGCTGCTTTCCCAGCCTTGCTGGTTTCATCTGACCACAGGTTTGTAAACAGTTCTCTTCTTAAACGTGCATCAATTTTCCTATTTGAGGGTGCTACCCATTTCCTGCCGGGACCTTGAATGACCCGAGTGTTGGGTATTTTGTGTGCGGTGAGCATCCACAGGATGGACGATTAGGCTTTAGGCTCCTGTGGATATTATGTGATTAAATATTTATAAGGGCAAAGTCAGCCTTAAAAATGGTTTTTTTTTTTTTTTTTGGTGGGTTTTTTTTGTTTGTTTGGTTGGGTTTTTTTTGGCTTTTTAGGGCCACATATGCGGCATACAGAGAAGTTCCCAGGCTACAGGTGGAATCGGAGTTGCAGCTGCCGGCCTACGCCACAGCCACAGCAACAAGGGATCCAAGCCGCATCTGCGACCTACACCACAGCTCACGGCAACGCCGGATCGTTAACCCACTGAGCAAGGCCAGGGATCGAACCCGCAACCTCATGGTTTCTAGTCGAATTCGTTCACCACTGCGCCACGATGGGAAAGACGAGAACACAAGTAGAAAAGATCATCGACAACCGGAGCTGTAAAGGAGGAACCACAAGGAGTCAGGTAGGAGGCGCGGAGACGTGGTAGAGTGAAGACCCAGACTCCAGGTAGGCAGCCCACAAACAGGAGGACAATTACAACTGCAAAGATAGTCTCCAAGAAGGGAGGGGTCCAAGCCCAGAGGTCCTGCACCAGGAAGATGGGGCCCCAAAATATCTGGCTTTGAAGGCCAGCAGGCTTACTGTCAGAAGGAGCAGAGGGCTGTGGATGTGCACAAAATCTCACATGCTCTGGGATCCAGGGCAGAAGAAGTAATTTGAAAGAAGCCTGGGTCAGGCCCACCTGCTGATCTTGGAGAGTCTCCCAGAGAGGCAGGAGACGACTGGAGCTCACCCTGGGGACATAGACAATGATGACAGCCATTTATGCCCACATGTATGTGGGCATTTCATCTATGACAAAAGAGGCAAGAATACATGATGGAGAAAGGACAGCCTCTTTAACAAATGGTGTTGGGAAAACTGGATGGCTACCTGCAAAAGAAGCCCTCTAGGCTACTTTGTCACATCATATACAAAAATAAACTCAAAGTGGATTCAAGATTTAAAGGTAAGACCTGAAAATAGAAAACTTCTAGAAGAAAATTTAGGCAATATGCTCTTTGATGACAATCTTAGTAATATTTTTTTGATTACGTCTCTTAAGGCAAGAGAAACAAAAAGCAAAAATAATCATATGGGACCTAATCAAACTAAAAAACTTTTGTACAGGAAAGAGAACTATAAGCAAAACAGAACAAAACAAAAAGGCCAGCTACTGAATGAAAGAAGATATTTGCAAAAAACAAATCTGAGAAGGGGTTAATACCCCAAATATACAAAGAACTCATACAATTCAATGTTTAAAAAAAAAAAAAAAAGACTAAAAAATAGGCAGAGGATCTAGACAGGCATTTTTCCAAAGGAAGACATAGAGATAGCTAACAGACACATGAAAAGATGCTCAATATCACTCGTCGAGGAAATGGAAATCAAAACCACAGTAAGATACAATTGTCAGAACAGCTATTAGCAAAAAGACAACCAATCTCAAGTGCTGACAAAGGTATGGGGCAAAGGGAACTCTAGTACAGTATTGGTGGGACTACAGTTGGTGCAGCCTCTATGGAAAACAGTACAGAGAGTCATCAAAAAATGAAAAATACAGGCCTTCCCAACGTGGCACAGCGGAAACGAATCCAACTAGGAATCATGAGGTTTCAGGTTTGATCCCTGGTCTTGCTCAGTGGGTCAAGGATCCGGCATTGCTGTGTGTGGTATGGGTCGCAGACGTGGCTTGGATCTGGTGTTGCTGTGGCTGTGGCACAGGCCAGCAGCTGTAGCTCTGATTAGACGTCTAGCCTGGGAATCTCCATATGCCTCAAGTATGGCCCTAAAAAGCACACAAAAAATAGAACTACTATACGATCTAGCAATTCCACTCCTGGGTACTCATCTGAAGAAAATGAAAACACTCCTTTAAAGATAAATATACTTCTATGTTCATTACAGTATCTTTTTTAAGCTAAAAACAAAACCAAAACAAAAAGCAACCAAGGACAACATCTCAAGGTCACAGATCTTATTAATCTATAAATTCACCCTCTCTAACCCTTCCCCCACACAACTGGATTATCATTTATATTTTTCATCTCGAAATTTTTCTATACATGTATTTAAAAGATAAGCACTTTACAAAGTAGAAATAATGCAGTGAAATCCTTTGTATCCTATACCAAGTCTAACTTCAATGTGAATCTTATTTCATCTATATTCTTATGAGCCATTTTTGTTTTGAAGCAAATCTCATTTCATTCATAAATATTTCTATATTTCTCAAATACAATAGCTCTTTACAAAAATATAATACTATTATCACACCTGAAACATTTATTTATTTTTGTCTTTTTAGGGCCACACCTGAGGCATATGGAGGTTCCCAGGCTAGGGGTCCAATCGGAGCTGTAGCTGCCGGCCTACACCACAGCCACAGCAATGCCAGATATGAGCCACGTCTGAGACCTACACCACAGCTCACGGCAATGCCGGATCCTTAACCCACTGAGCGAGGCCAGGGATCAAACCCGCATCCTCATGGATGCTAGCTGGATTGTTTCCACTTCACCAGGACAGGAACTCCGCACCTGATGGTTAACGATAATTCTTGAGTAATGCCAAACTTTTAAGCACTGGTGTTCACATTTCCAACGGCTTCATAAAGGTAATCATTTTAAAATTATTTGTGTAAATCAAAATCCAAAAAAAAAAAAAAAAAAAAAAGTCAACATACTGTAACTAGGTCTAGAGGCTTGGTTTCATACAGGTTCAGTTTTTGGGAAGGCTACTTCCAAAGTGATGTCGTGTATAGTTACTGGAGACATACAGTATCAGTTGGCTCATTTTCTGTGACCTGAGCAAGCGCTGACAGTCGCCGTTTGGATTATCCTTTGATTTGGGGTTTGTAAAATGGTGGCAGCCTAATCTATTATTTCCTTTTTATTTATTTGTTGGAATTCTTCCGGAGGGGGAAAAAAAATCCCCTCAATGACAATTTAGTTTTCTTGAAATACAGGACATACTGGAAAAAGAAATATTTGACCTTTTACTTCAATGAAAGTTTTCAGATGAACCAGTTGGTGCCCAGACATCCTAAGGAGACCAATGTGGGGGCAGGATTAATGCAGGTAAGTTATATATATGTACATTGAGTATGTGATACTCAACCTGTTCTCTAGGGTTTTGTTTTCGGTTTTTATAACTTAAGTATTTTCACCATGGTACATCCCAGTGTTTAATACAATAAATGCACGTCATACCCACTGCCATAAAAAAGCATCTCAACTCTGCATGAAATTGAATTGACTATTTAAGATAGTTGGGCATTTTTGGCTAACATGCTTTGAAGAAGAATGTGTCAAATCACTTTAATTATACAGAATATGATGTGTGACTTCAAAAGAGTTTTCAGATATAGTGTGAGGCCAAAGGAGGAGCCAGTTTAAAAGGTTTAAGATACACTGTCCCAAGGATAAGAAAAACAACTGACAAGCGCCAGTACTCAGTCTAGAATGCCCCATGATGCAAAAAAGAAAGGCTATGATTCAGAGTTTTTGTTTGTTTTTGGCCGTGCCCATGGCACGTAGAAGTTCCCAGGCCAGCGATGGAACCCGTGCCACAGCAGTGACCAAAGCCATAGCAGGGACGGTGCTGGATCCTTAACCAGCTAAGGTACCAGGGAACTCTTGTCATTCAGATTTTAAACTTCAGATCTGATCTTGAAAAAAGAACCAATACTCCATCCACAACACATATGGGCACACACAAATATCATACGACTGTTCTAAAACTGGGAAAACTTTTCTTTCCTTTTTGCTTTTGAGGGCCACACGCCAGGCATATGGAGGTTCCCAGACTATGAGTCAAATTGGAGCCGTAGCCGCTGGCCTACGCCACAGCCACAGCCACGCCACAGCCACAGCCACAGCAATGCGGGATCTGAGCCATGTCTGCAACCTACACCACAGCTCGCGGCTTAACCCACTGAGAGAGGCCAGGGATCCAACCTGCGTCCTCATGGATACTGTCAAGTTCGTTTCCACTGAGCCACATCAGGAACCCCTAAAACTGGGAAAACTTAAAAGTTCTATGGGCATATCCAGAGAAATAACAAGGGTTCTTCAGCAATGAATTAGAAAGAAAAGAAGGTCTAGTAAAATCCTCAATGCCTTATACTATATTCTATACTTTCTCTTACTGTATTTAAAATGTATTTTACAATATACATTACATATACTATTGTATACCATGTTCTATCATAAAAAAAAATCTGTGGGCTAGATTTAGAAAAGCAAAATATAAAATAAGAAAGAATAACTATCAAGACATAGTTATTTTGGTATCTATTGAACATTTTGATTAAATACTCTGATACCCTTGAAGTATTCTTTTATTTAATCATATATCCTTGCTATAGAATTTTAGTCAGAAAATCATTATCGGAGTTCCCGTCGTGGCTCAGTGGTTAACGAATCCGACTAGGAACCATGGTTCCGACCATGAGGTTGCGGGTTCGATCCCTGGCCTTGCTCAGTGGGTTAAGGATCCGGCATTGCCGTGAGCTGTGGTGTAGGTTGCAGACTCGGCTGGGATCTTGCGTTGCTGTGGCTCTGGCGTAGGCCAGTGTCTACAGCTCCGATTTGACCCCTTGCCTGGGAATCTCCATGTGCTGCGGGAGCGGCCCAAGAAATGGCAAAAAGACAAAAAAAAAAAAAAAAAAGAAAGAAAATCATTATCTATTCTGGGACAAAATATATATAGTCTGAGTTTGCTAAATCAATCATCACATTAAGGAAAACCCACATGGTCAGTGTACTGATTTAGGTCTGTTTTGTTTTTAAGAAAGCTGTACAGGAGTTCCCATTGTGATTCAGCAGTAACAAACCCAAATAGTATCCATGAGGATGCAGGTTTGATCCCTGGCCTCACTCAGTAGCTTAACAATCGGCATTACTGTGAGCTGTAGGTATAGGTTGCAGATGTTGCTAGGATCTGGCATGGCTATGGCTGTGGCCGTGGCCATGGCTGGCAGCTGTAGCTCTGGTTCAACCCCTAGCCTGGGAACCTCCAAATGCTGCAGGTTAGGCCCTAAAAAGAAAGAAAAAAAAAAAAAAAAAAGCAATCAAGCTGTACAAATGCGGAAGAAATAAAGCACAAATATTACAATGAGACGACTCTGTCAGCAGGTTCCTAACAGCCCAGCTCCATCTGAGCTCCATACCACGTATGCATTCAATCTAGTTACCTTACACGTGAACCCAACCAACAACCAGCAAAAAGAACAGCATCATTTTGTCAATTCTCCTTTAGCTGCTGGAGAAGAAAGCCTTGTCATCCCTCTCTCATATCCCCAGCCCTGTGCCTAGAAGAAGCTCTTAATCATGAGTGGAGTAAACGCCCTTGCACAGAAAGGCAAGGTGGGAACATTACACGATCGTGTGTTGCATCTGGATATCCAGTCATTTTACAGCTTTAACATCAGAAAATCTGGTCCTTATTCCAAATGGCCACGATTTTTAACAATTAAACAAAACTTCCAAGCTTACAGCTTTACTAAAGCGTAGAGGAGGGACAGGCATGGGCAGTCCAATGATAAAGTGTAACACAAAGCAGGATACTGGAGAGGCGAGACACAATCTTTAAGGGCTCAGACTAACTGGGTGTGAATCTGCACTTTGCTGCTTATCAGTAATGCGTGATCCTGGGCAAGAGCTCTCTGTATCTCAGTTTCCGCATCTATAAAATGGGCTGTGAGGAATAAATGGGGTATACGTTAAAGTACGTAGCAAAACATCAAGCATGAAGTAAACACCCAAGAAAATGTCACCAGTCACTACAGCCGCATCCACACAAGGCAAGGCAGA
Organism: Sus scrofa; assembly: GCF_054392235.1. Classification (NCBI taxonomy): domain Eukaryota; kingdom Metazoa; phylum Chordata; class Mammalia; order Artiodactyla; family Suidae; genus Sus; species Sus scrofa. Next base: position 32,448,054 of record NC_139398.1, on the reverse strand, counting down.
GTCTGGGACACGCTGCTTAATAAAAGGATTTGTCTCAATGTTCAGAAAAGACAGGCTAGCAGAGATTAGGTGGGAACCACCACTGTGGAAGCAATGAAAGAAAGAGAGAGAGAGGAGGGAGAGGGGAAGGAGTGGGATGGACAGGGAGTTTGGGGTTGGTGGACGCAACTATTACATTTAGACTAGAAAAGCAATGAGGGCCTACTGAACAGCACAGGGAATTACATCCAATCTCTTGGGACAGAGCATGATGGGAGATGGTATGAGGAAAGGAATGTATACATAGGGATGATTGGGTCACTCTGCTGTACAGTAGAAATGAGCACAACACTGTAAATCAACTACACTTTATTAAAAAAAGAAAAAAGAGTAGAAATGAGCACAACACTGTAAATCAACTACACTTTAATTTAAAAAAAGAAAAAAGAGGAAGAACGCCAGAAAAAGAGAGTTGTAGACAGTTGCAGACAGAAAAAAAAAAAAAAAAAAAAAAAATCCAAGACCAGCCTTGTCTAATGCTCACACTTGAGCTGCTAACATTTTGGCACCTTCCACAGAAGTGATAATCCCCAAAGCAGAGTTTGGCAGCAACAAGTCATTAGCATTTAGGCTCTGAATGTGAACGAGCAGCAGAGCCAACTTTTAATAAAATACTCAAGTGGAAAGTTGGGTAAGGTTGGGTGGGAAACTGCAATGAGTCACTGACAGAACCTGGATTTGGAAATGACAGTGAGTAGGTTTCCTTTCTCGTGCAGTGACTGGTAAACGCGGGCATCCTCAGCGTGGCAGTCCAGGTGCCTGGTGGGAGCTGGTCTGGACTGCAGGTGGGCATCTAGGTCTATGCTTATATATTTTCATAAACTACTCCAGCTATAGATACACATATTAATTCACTCCTATATGTACTATGATATGAGGGTGTTTATGTGCCAGACACTGTTCTAAGTATTGAGAAACACATGGTGAATAAAAGAAAATCCTCATGGATCTCGGCTTTTGGTAGGAAGACTCAAGATAAACCAGCAGTTCTCAACTAGGGGTGATTCTGCCCCCACCCAGGGGACATTTGGCAACATCTGGAGACACTTTTGATTATTCACAGAGGAGGGGTAGATAGATTCTCCTGGGATCTAAAGTGTAAAGACCAGAGATGCTGCTAAACATCCCAGGATGCACAGAACATCTCCCCACAACACACGGTTCCCTGACTAGTCTAATCCGTCAATAACTCAACATGACAAAATGTCAACAGTTCCCAGGTTGAGAAATTTTGTGATGACCATTTAAACAAATGCATGCTGAGCTATAATTCTTTTTTCTTTCTTTCTTTCTTTTTTTTTTTTTCTTTTTGGTTTTAAGGCCACACTCAAGGCATATGGAGGTTCCCAGGCTAGGGGTCGAATCGGAGCTGTAGCCACCAGCCTACGCCAGAGCCACAGCAACGCGGGATCCGAGCTGCATCTGCAACCTACACCACAGCTCACGGCAATGCCGGATCCTTAACCCACTGAGCGAGGCCAGGGATCGAACCCACAGCCTCGTGGTCCCTAGTCGGATTCATTAACCACTGAGCCACGACGCGAACTCCAGAGCTATAATTCAATTAAAACAAATTAAAGACTGAAGAAACATGAGCAGATTCCAATCTTTTCATTGAAATATATTTTACGGCATGTGACTTCATTTTAAAATGTACAATGTAGTTGTTTTGAGTATAAAACAAAGCAGTGCCACCAACATCACTATCTAATTCCAGAACATTTTCATCAACCTAAAAAAAAAAAAAATCCTCATACCCATTAGCGTTCACTCCTCAAGCCCATGCTCCAACCCCTTACCCCCACCTCTGGCAATCGCTAATCTGCTTTCTGTGTCTATGGATTTGCCTATTCTGGACATGTCATCAGGATGGAATCATATAATACGCAGTCTTTTGCACTTGGCTTCTTTTCTTTGGCATGTTTTCAGGATTCATCCATGTTGTAGCACAAAGCAGTACTTCATTCCTTCCACTGGATGCATAAAGCACATTTTATTTATCCATTCATCGGTTATGGACATTTGGATCGTTTCTACTTTTTGGTTATGATGAATAATGCTGCTAAAACATTTTGGGTTCAAGTGTTTGTGTGAACATCTGTTTTCAGTTTAATGGGTATGGACCCAGGAATGGAATTGCTGAGCCACATGGTAACCGTGTTAAAGTCTTCAAGGAAATGCTAGACTATGTCTTAAAGCTGCTGCACCAAGGGACACCCCCAGCAACAACATGAAGGATCGAATTTGTCCACATCCTAGCCAAGCCTTGTTCTCGCCTGGCAAATTTTAACTTCAGAGATGAGAATTTTAATTACACCTAAATGGCCCACAGAAGAAACATTTAAGGCTTTCTTAATGAACCCTTGGGGGGAGCTACTTCAGCTTAATTATCAGCTGAAATTTCCCCTTAGAGGAATATGAGTGAATGCAAACCAAAGTCTGAACATCCTTCAGCTTTGTCTCTGCAGGTTTTTACTCCTCATTAAAAAGGGTGGCCTCTCCTTTTAAAGACAAGAAGTGTCACTCCAGAGGCTACGGGCCATGTATTTTATGAGGGACTCTCTGGCTTATCTCTTCATTTAAACAGGTCAAGAATTCAGTGGAGAAGGGAGGGGTATAAAAGCCTTTATCTACCCTTTTGCCCTAGGGACAGGGACACTGGGCACGGCTCAGGGAGACAGCAGGGTGGCCGTCCTGATTCTCGTGCAGCCAAAGTGACAGCACTTCAATAGCCTATGTCCTGGATACTCAGAATGGTCCATGGACCAGGAGTTCATGAGAGATGCAGCTCTCAGCCCCCAGCTCACACCACTGACTCAAAAGCTGAGGTTTACATTCAGTTTCCCAGCTGACTCATGAGCACATGGCTTTGGGGAAGCACTGCTCTAGAGGGAGGACGAGGTAGGACCCTCACACCTTCATCTTTACCAAGGCACCTACAGTTTCAAAGTTCTTTTGAAAGCATGATCCCCTTGGCCTTGAAAGCAAGCTTGTGCATGTGTTCCACCCAGAGGGAATCTGTGCTATTTTAAGTTTCATTATAATAGGAAATGTCTAGCTTTGCTTACAAAACTCAGCTGGGTCCTTCCACAGAGGGGTAACTAAGAGGCACAAAGGGAGCGGCCTGAAGATTTACATCCTGTTCCTTTGATCCCTTTGCTGCCTACTGATATATGGAATTTCTCTGCTTTTGTCACTTGGAAAGTTCCCAAGGTTTCTGGGCTTAAGAGTTTTGTGGCTCCCGATTGATCTCTCGCTCCCAACCCCGCCCTTCTTCTTCTTCCTCCCTCCCTCCCCTCCACACCCCCCTCCCTCCTTCTCTTCCGCTGACCCCCACCCCCAAGAGAAGACCAAGAAGACCCTGAGGACCCCAGGACAGCAGTTGGGTGGTAGCCTGAAGGCGCAGAGGGAAGAACCAGCAGAAAGAGACAGGACAGCCCAGCCGGGCCTGCTGTTTTGTTGCTGTGTCACCGTAGCTGAGGTACTTCCTTCAGTTCCCTCACCTCTTAAGCCATGTTGGGCCGTCGAAAAAAACATCAGCATCAATAGTAAGAGCATCTGATCTATGGAAACACAAGGCCCTAGTGCCGACTTATCTCATTACATCCCCCGACCAGCCTCTGGGAGGGGTAATTACCATCATCCCCATTTTACAGAGGAGGAAACTGAGGCACAGAGAAGCCGAGGAAGCTTGCCCAAAGTCAGGACTAATAAGGACAAGGGCTTGGATCCTGACCTAGGCATTCTGCCTGCAAAAGGCTCTTCATCATCAAGCTGAGAAGCCGCACTAGTTGTTCAATCACTGCAAACTGGGAAACATCACATAATAAAGCTTAGTGGATGCGCCGCTCTTTAAGAAACAAAGTTTATTCTGTTTTTTTTTTTTTTTTTTTAACATTTTTGTTATTTTGTTTTGTTTTGTTTTTTGGTCTTTTTAGGGCTGCACCCACGGCATATGGAGGTTCCCAGGCTAGGAGTTGAGGAATCAGAGCTGCATTTGCCAGCCTACACCACAGCCACAGCCAGATCCGAGCCACATCTGTAACCTACATCATAGCTCATGGCAAATGCCTGATCCTTAACCCACTGAGTGAGACCAGAGATTGAACCCACATCCTCATGGATACTAGTTGGGTTCATTACCGCAGAGCCACAAAGGGAACTCCTAAGAAACAAAGTTTAAACTTAAAAAAAAGGGAAGTATTGGCCCAAAAGTAAATACACGCTTCTCACTGGGGCAGATCAGGGTTGCCAGTGGTCTCAAATGGAGAATGCAGTTCAAGCACCCCTTCAACAGGGGTTTCATTTCCACAAAACCACTCAGCAAGCTGTGCAAGGACAAGGCAGAGATATTTCTCAAGGGTCTTACCCCGAAGGGGATTTGAACTGTTGCTATTCAAGCCCATGATGGCTGGCCAGGCAAGTTCTATCAGAGTAATAACAAGCACAGCTCTTCTGGTTTCTGACTGCTAGGTGAAATATACATTTGGAGAAAATACAAACTCACGAGGCTCTTTTTAGAAGACTTGGGATGTTCTTTAGGCATATTCGTTCATAGGTGATTTCACTCCAACCAAACTTTTCCTGGCGCCCTTCACGAGCACCCCAACTCCTGATCCCAAAAGAGCTGGTCAGCCCTGCGAAGTTGGGAACACAGCAGGTGGGCCACCGCCATCAACCTCCAATCCCTTCCACTGCTTCTGCAACCAATCTTCACTCTTCAAATGAGGCAAACCTCAAATAAATAACCACACACCAAACCCTACCAGCATGAGACACACCCAGAATTCCAGAGTATTAGAAGGTTCCAGAAGGATTAAACTGGCCCTACAACTTCATTTCACAGATGAAGACACTGAGGCTGAGAGAAGTTAGGAAATGTGTAAAAAATGAGGACGTGGAGTTCCTGCCGTGGCGCAGCGGAAACATCTGACTAACATCTGTGAGGATGCAGGTTCGATGCCTGGCCTCACTAAGTGGGTTAAGGATCCGGCGTTGCCATGGGCTGTGGTGTAGGTCACAGACGCAGCAGCTCGGATCTGATATTGCTGTGGCCGTGGGGTAGGGCGGTGGCTACAGCTCTGACTTGACCCTGAGCCTGGGAACCTCCATATATCACGAGTGTGGCCCTAAAAAGAAAAAAAAAAAAAAAAAAAAGATGAGGACTTGACTGCTCTGCCCTGATTCTAAGAGCCGTTCCCCCCTGCTAAAACCATATCTCCCTTTTTTCCTTTTCAAGCCCTTTATTTCCAAGAGAGGGGTCACCACGGTCCAGGAGATTCAAATACCTCTTGATAACAACCAGCTCTTCCTAATCCTTTGAGAGCTTCAGCATTTCCCAAACACCTAAAATCGCCTACGCTTCAACTGCATTCCTTTCGTAAGACATCTTTCTGGAGGGGGAAGAACACTATTAAATCATAATAAAACAAATCAGGGAACTTAAGTATCTTAGAATTAGGATTTAATCTGAAATCCTTCCTTTGGCACTGCAGGCTCTACATGAGGAGGTCCTGGCTCCCCCCAATGACCCCACCTTCTGGCTCTCTCCCCATCACTGGGGCCCATCAAGCACCTCTGGGCACTTGCCTTGCTGTTCCCTCCACTAGGAGAGCCGTTCCAGAAAAGTGTGTGGCCTGGCACCTCATTCCATCCAGGAATCTGCTAAATGAAAGGCTCTGCTCAAAGAGGCCTTTCTTTCCCAGGTTTATTCAAAGGGGCCCCTGGCTGCCGCTTTTTCCTCAGCCCTCCTGATGCATTACCGAGGTACCTGGTGACTGTCTGTCCGCCCCGTAAGCCTGTATCGTCCATGCCTTCCATGAGGGCAGGGACTTTGTCTTGCCTACTGCAACTGTCCTAGCACAGAGAAGTGACTGGTTTTTTTTGGTGGGGGGGGAATAATATAAATCTTTAGTTTTGATTTTGTTATTTTCATCTGAAGTGTCTGAGTCTACTGTAACTAAGGCACATCTGTAAACTGGCACGACCATGTTTTTCTCAGGCTGTGATATAGGTACTTGAGAGAGAAGCTGGGTCCTCCATGGTGTCATCATAAGCTGGATTTTGCTTCCCAACATCATGTCATCTAGTGGTTTTCAAAGTGTGGGCCCCCCCCCCAGACATGCAGCATCCCTGGGAGCTTGTGAGAAATGCAGATTCTTAGGATCCTGCCCAGATTCAGGGGAAGAGCCCAGCAATCTGTGTTTTAACAAGTTCCCCCCTCCCCCCGCCCCACCGAGGTAATTCTGATGCATGTTCAATTTTTAGGACCACTGGCAAAGTAGGAAGAAGCAGGAACCAAAAGTCAGGACTCTTGGGGTTTGGTCTCAATCCTGCCATCCCTAAGAATGGGACAATCAAGTCACCCACAGTCACCAGGCACAGTTTATTCAGCTGGTCGCTGAAGTCTTTTTCAGCTCTACAAGTCTGATTCCAACTGCACCTATGAGTGGTCTTATGGCCTTTATTTGTTCCAACATCTACATTCTAATGAGGTCACTGAGCTCAAATGAGGCTTCGCCACACAAGGAATATTTCTGTGGGACAATCCTTAATACTAATAGTCTCGGATGCCCTTTGCAGATTATAATCTGAGGGTAGGGAATGCATCCCTGTCTCACAGCTTCTCGTCAAAAAAGCCTTGAAAAATGAAATTCTCCTCTACCAGTAGGGATCAGCTACGGGCCCAATCGCCTCAGGCAGGGAAGTGCCGGACCTGCCAGGCTGTCAATTATTTCAAAGGCAGCTGCAGCAGGGACACTGATCCCTGCCTGATTAGGAACTGAGAAATGGAAACATGTAGCCTTCTCCTACTCAGTGTTTCAGAGAGCTGTCATAAAAGGTGACTGACATAAAAGAAAGGCTGTAAAAACAGCATTACTGTCCTTCAAGTGCCCACGATGTGTGAATGGAATCAGCCGTGCTGTTTCTGGGGACAAAGATCTCCTGGGGACAGGCGAGAGGAGGTGCTGAGATGAAAGATCACAGAGTCAGAACTAAGAACCCCATGACTCTTAAGCGGGAGCTCTTTTTCTTCGCTATGATTCAGTTTCACAAATGCAGTCTGCAAACAGCATTTGGGCAGTACGAAAGCTCCTTTTGGGCAAAAGATTTGTCCTTATATTTACAACAGACACCCCCATCCCCCAGACTCTGGTACGTAGAGCCTCAAACGAATGATGTGTACCAATCCCCAAATCTTCCTGACCCACACTTTTCTCGAACTACTCCAGGATGACGGAGAGCATCCGATGAGAAATAGCTGAGGGAAATGGACGTGGTCTTTAAAAGGGGTGACACGGGAGTTCCCGTAGTGGCGCAGTGGTTGGAGAATCGACTAGGAACCATGAGGTTGAGGGTTTGGTCCCTGCCCTTGCTCAGTGGGTTAAGGGTCTGGCGTTGCCGTGAGCTGTGGTGTAGGTTGCAGACGCGGCTCGGATCCCGTGTTGCTGTGGCTCTGGCATAGGCCCGCGGGTACAGCTCCGATTGGACCCCTAGCCTGGGAACCTCCATATGCCACGGAAGTGGCCCAAGAAATGGCAAAAAGACCAAAAAAAAGGGGGGGGGTGAGAGAACAAATTATCTGTTGAATGAAGGACACAATGAAAGCCCTTAGCCCAGAGGTGGGCACTCAATATTAACACGATTAATAACAATCTTTGTCTTATTTACTGGGTAAGATTGAGCTCTACGCCTGACAGTCTAAAAACAGGGAGAAGATAAATACACAGGTAAGTAACCAAGACCCATCACATCTGAGATGGTTTAAGAGAGGCAGTGGTTAACAGCAAGCTCAGCTACTTTGGAAAGTAGTTAAAGAGCTTCATGAAAGAGACAGCAAACATTTAAGACAGGCCTTGAATGACACCTAAGACTCAGTAGCATGGGCAGTTGGGGGGGGTGGCCTTTTTTTTTTTTTTTTTTTAAGGGCTGTACCCAAGACATATGGATATTCCCAGGCTAGGAGGGTTCAATTCGGAGTTGCAGTTGCAGCCTACACGACAGCCACAGAAACACTGGATCCAAGCCACATCTGTAACCTATGCTACAGCTGAAGGAGGCCAGGGATCAAACCTGCATTCTCATGGATATTAGTTTTGGGTTCCTAACCTGCTGAGCCACAACAGGAACAAATGGGGGGGGGGGCACATTTTGGAAGGTGTGAATTTCAGGGACACAGGTGAAGAAGCAGGAGTGTTTCCAAAGGGCCCACACAAGTTGAGCGACCTCATGGGCCTCACCCCTGGAACCGTCCGGTGGTGGCCAGCATGAGAACCTCCCGCCCTAGGTGCTCTCTGCCCTCCTGGACTGAGAGGAGGTCACTGTGCAAGTGAGCTGACAGCCACACCATCTGCCCCTGTTCCGCCCTTGCTCACAGCCAACTCCATTTCCCAGGCTCTCCTGACCTCTGCAAACAGGGCAGGTCAGGAGGCCCGGGAGGAGCGGCAAAGCCAGACCGCTGCAACCCTGGGCAACAATGAGCCATGCGAGTGTCTAAAATCCTTCCTTCTCAATCTACTTAATCCAGCTTTGCAAACAGGTTTTAAATGAAAAGCCTGTGATCCCACCAATATTTTAATCAGTGTCGTTCTTAATCCCTAAATCCATTCTCATCAATTTGTATGACGTCCCTGGTTACAAATATTCCTTCTAAAGAACAGTTAATTTTATTTCCATGCACAAGCTCATGTGTACGTGTGTGTGTGCATGTGCATGCGTATGCTGGAAAAAAATCCCCCCGGGCTTCCTGGTGGGAGCCCACCTGGACCCATCACGGGGCAAAAACGTGTTGGGCAGCTTTGGCCTCAGAACCTGGGGTTTCAGTGCGGAGTGCCTAGCGCTGTGGTTCTCAGTTTGGGCTGATCATTCGAGCCACCCTGGAACAACCCCATGCCCAGACTGCAGCTCACACCAACTACACAGGTATCTCTGAGGGGGACGCCCTGCACTTTTCAAAGCTGTCCAGGTGATTCTAGTAGGAGTCAGGTGGAGAGCCACTGATGTAGTGTCAAGTGGGCCCGTGACCTTGAACTGCCAGGATAAGCTCAGAAGGAAGGGGAGGAAACCATGACCACGGTGGATAACCTCCATCCACGCCGTTACCAGCACCTCCTCGGTCCTCCGCTTCCCCTGCCCCCACCCACATCCTCTAACCCATTCTCTCGTGCCTTCCAGCACAGCTCAGGCAGGAAGCCGTCCTTCGCTATCATGGTGCTCCGCCACCTCATCCCATCTTGAACCCCTTCCAGTTAGTATTTTATGATTTAGCACGTGGTGATGCCCCGGCACGTCCACTGGTCTTGTCCTCTCGGTCAGATGCTCTGCATCTTACAGACAGGACCACAGTTTCTCCTCCTTTTATATGTGCTTATGGCAGATTTGGGGACATTTTAAGCAAAAAAGTTTGGAACATTGCAGTACCTCCCAACTAAAAGCAAACGCTTGGGGGGACATTTGCACGGTTGGGACAGATGTTCCGTCACCTTCAAAAATTGGCTTGACCAAAAGCAGAGTAGAGATGCTATGCAGCCATCACAGCCTCTGTTCATCCTGCTGCCAAATATTAACAGGATTTAATATTAGACAGGACACAGGGTGACTCTGCCTGGAAGGCGATTTTGCTGGGAAGGAGGCTACAGTGACACATAAAGTACACAGTAGTTTCAGGAGAATGAATTTGGCAGCCGTGTGTGAGAGGAGCTGGAGGAAGGTGACCAGGTGGTAAGGTCTTGATTTCCAAGGCTGAAGTGCTCTGTCCCTATTCTGAGAAAACAGGAAGAGGCAAAGCGTAGTAAGTAAGTCACTGGCCAGAGAAGCCCTTTCTCATCCTGAGCTGCAGAATTCATGGATGGCCCCCCTCCCCTATTTTATAGGGACGTTCCACCGAGTCATCTAAAAACACTCGTGCAAGTTCTTGTTTCCGAAGCCAAAAAAAGATCAGGTTTCTGAAACGTGGGCTCTGGATGCAGACAACATACGTATCTATCTCTCTACACACATGCCTGGGTGGTATTTCTTTAAAACGACAGTCCCAGCAGTGATTTTATTTAGTCTGGTTGTTCCTAAAGCAAACACACATAGCTTTAATTGAGTGCACATCCAAATGTGGGGCAAACCATCTTGAAACAATTAGACTGTGCTATGGGGAGAGGTCTTAAGGCAACAGCACCCTCCCACTGCCTCACCTCCACCGTGGAAAGAGAACAGATGGGCCAAGGGAAGCCACGCCGGACTCCATAAACACAGCCCGCAGCTGCAACTCGTGGCCCTGCTCTATTTTCTTCTCTTCTGACCTGACGCACCGCTCTTCTTGCACTCTTTCCGAAATGAATTCCAGCCATCCACTTGCTTTTGCTTTTCGAAAACCTCTCTTTGATCAGTGTTTTAGAGGAAGGGCATTTTCAGACAAGGTTTCTTATCTCTCCCTAAAGGAAATGTTCCAGGAAGAAACTGAAAAGTCTGAGGAATTGACCACACCACCCATCTGGTTATTGACCTTGGGTTATGGGGCTTCTGGAGAATGTCTGCCAAGAGGGCGCCCTCATTCTTGGGACCTTCGGGGTCGTCTGGCTCTCTGGGTAGCGAAGGCTGAGTGTTTCTCTACTGCAAGGGCACTGGAAGCTGGGAGAGGCAAGCGCCAGGTTGTGATGTTCACCAGGACAGCTTTTTTCCTCCTGGACATCTAGTGAATTCACCCCAACAGCTCTCTGTGAGCTATCACCAAAGACAGTGGGTTTCTCCGTAAGCGCCATGCTGCAAGGTCACTTCCACCAGTACCAGCCAAATGCCTCTTCTGTGCCTGAACAGTGGGAGAGACCAAGCCAGCCACCCAAATCACACAATATCCGTCCTCAGGGAGCTTCTGTGTGTTGCAAGAGATTCAAGTCATGCAGAAAACAAAGATCTTCTTAAAGCTTGGTGTCTGCTGTTGTAACAACATCAAGCTCTAAATCAAGATTCTAGTATTTCAAAGAGAAGAAAAATCCAAAGACTGAGCACATCAGGGAGGAAGGCATTCTGAACCAGAGAACCTGGGGCAAACATATGGATGGGCTTCCGTGCAGGGAGGGCAGGGGGCAGACAGCGCCACCTCCTCTGGAAGGAAGTACGAGAGAACAGGGAGCTGAGGTCGGGCAGGGCCACCAGGAGGTCCTGGAAAGCCAAGATCAGGATGCTAGGCTGTCGGACAGTAAGAACACTTTGTGCATTATCAGGCAAAATGACGAAATGGGTTATCCCAAACACTCTTAGAAAAGCGCTTCCAAACCAATTCTGATATGGAGGTGTATATACATCAAATGGTAAAGTTCCTGTTGTGGCTCAGTGGGTTACGAACCCAACTAGTATTCATGAGCATGTGGTTTTTATTTTTTTGGGAGGGGAGGCCCACACCCGCGGCATGTGGAGGTTCCCAGGCTAGGGCTGCATCGGAGCTGTAGCTGCTGGCCTACACCACAGCCACAGCAACACCAAATCTGAGCTGTGTCTGTGACCCACACACTTCAGCTCATGGCAGCACTGGATCCTTAACCCACTGAGTAAGGCCAGGGCTCAAACCTGCATTCTCATGGATGCTAGTCAGATTCGTTTCTGCTGAACCACAACGGGAACTCCAGGATGCAAGTTTGATCCCTAGCCTCACTCAGTGGGTTAAGGAACCGGTATTGCTGTGAGCTGGGTGAAGGTCGCAGACGTGGCTTGGATCCCATGTTGCTGTGGCTGTGGCATAGGCCTGCAGCTGCAGCTGCAGTTCTGATTCGACCCCTGGCCTGGAATGCATATGCCACAGATGCAGCCATAGAAATAAAAATAAATAAAAAGATAAATAAATCAAAGGGTAAACCTTCACGAGCAGACAGAGAATGAGGCAAGTCCTGTCAAGGATCTAACTTTCAGTTGTGTGATCTAGTCATACCCTTTGGAAACACGTGCAAAACATTCGATAACCCATCCACCATTAAACACTGGCCTTGCAAGCCCCACGGGGCTGGGTGAAGCCCAGAGCTCCAGCAGGACGGATGCACCGCATTGGTCTGTCATCAATTCAGGATGGCTGCTAGGACAGTTCTCAGTTCACCTGCTACCACACCAATGCATTTGGGAAGAACAGAACCAAGAACACTGGAGTCTCCGGAGCTTGAAGGAGACACAGGTACACTCAGGCAGGAAGGCACAGATTAGACTAACCCGAACCCAGGAGTGCAGGCTTCCAGCAGCGGGAAGCCTGAAGCCAAGGGAAGAGCCCTGCTTGGGGCTCCCTGTGACAGCAGAACGCCTGGCCCCCCAGAATCACATGGTACCAGAGGGAAGGAGAGATGGTTTCCCACCCCACCGCCCCCGCCTTGTTCTCAATACCAAGACTATTAGATGTGAATGAAAATGTGAAGCCAGATAGACTTAATTCCACGGTGCCTTTGAAAACTACATTCTTATGGTTATCAGTTAATAGTTTTAATCATCAAAAGGAATAGCTCGAGCAGAGAAGTGAAATGTTGGCAGATGATGACTTGAAAAAATAATGACCTCTTCTCTTCTTTTTCTGTAGAGTTCCTCAAGCTTTCTCCTTAAGTGTCACTGAAGGCAAAGGTGGGTTGTAAGTGCAAAGATACAGATGATAGAATTGGTTCTAGAGTTAATTCAGGGAGAGCTGTATCATGTGGGCCTTAGTTTTAGCATCTTCCAAATGGAGGTGTTGTTTTTGTGGTTTTTTTTTTTTTTTTTTTAATAACCGCTGTGGGCACTTCTATAGCTGAACGTGAATAGAATGAATACTGACTCATGCTACAATGAGGACCAACCTTGAAAACATTATGCTAAGTGAAAGAAGTCAGAGACAAAGGGCTCTGTATGCATGATTCTATTTATAGGAAATAGCCAGAACAGGCAAATTCATAGAGACAGAAAGCAGATCAGTGGTTGCCAGGGCGAGAGGAAGGGGAGGTTGAGGAATGTCACTCTTTAATGGGTATGGGTTTCTTTTGGGGTGAGGGAAAAAAATTGGGGGACGAGATGATGACAGTGGTTGCACGGACGTAATGCCACTGAAATGTATATTTTAAAATAGTTAAAGTGGTCAATGTTATGATATGTATTTTTATACTGAAAAAGAGAGAGAGAGAAGACAAAAGAGTCTGGCCAGCTACTCTATAATAATAAATGTCTTAAAAGAAATGGCACAAGTTGATTAAGGTGGTCACGATTGTGGTGAAGCTGCTAATCCAAACTTTTCCATCTTTTTAAAGTGAGCCTTGTCTTGGATGAAACTATCCCAAACAGTTCTGTCCCCTTCCTCCGGAGTAGCTATAAAAGGTTGTCTTGTACAGACACCTTGCAAAGCCAGAATGAGAGGGGGAAGAGCCAGGAAAGCTGTATCATTGTACAAATAATACCAAAGCACCATGCCTGCCACCAAACACCTCAAGACAGGCCTGGGGTGTGACCTCTGCCACAGTGGCTCAGGCAGCACTGGCATCATGGGAAGAGGTTAACTGACACATCCAACAAACATTTATTGACTATCCACTACAAAGAGAGCCGATGGCTAGATGATATAATTACAGCAGCAAACTACAAGGTCAGAGGACCGTCTATCAAGGAAATTACAATCTAGAGTCCAAGAGAGATAAGAACAAAAAGTCACCTAACTGTTGAGCTGGCAAGTGACACAACAAAATATCAGCCAACACCCAAAGCCCCCTACTCTTGGGCGTCCTGAGAACTGAGTCAGAGCTCGCAGGGATATGGCCCTGTGCCTACACCTGAGAGACAGGCCTCTGCCAAGGAGGAGGTCAAACCCAGACTGTGGGGTGGTGCTCAGCCTGGGGTGACTGGCAGAGAGGACAAGCCCAGCTCCCAGAGGACAAGGTTCTGCCGTGAACAAGAATGCTCTCCTCTTCCCTTTGTCTACCAACTAGCCTGGTCCCTACAGAAAGCTCAGCCTCATAAGCCATCCTGAAGCTCCCAAAACAGCAGGGTGGGTGCCTATGCTATGGGATCCAATAGGTGCTGAGAAGAGGGGTTAAATGGACAATACCTGCTAAAATGTAACAATCTTCAGACAGTGTGCCTTGTATGCTTGATACCTATCCTTCAATCTAGAGTCAATCTAGGTGTTTTGTTTTTTTTTTGTCTTTAGAGCCACACCCGCGGCCCATGGAGGTTCCCAGGCTAGGGGTCGAATTAGAGCCGTACCTGCTGGCCTACACCACAGCCATTCCAACAAGGGATCCAAGCCGTGTCTGCAACCTACACCACAGCTCACGGCAACGCCAGATCCTTAACCCACTGAGCAAGGCCAGGGATCAAACCTGCAACCTCATGGTTCCTAGTCAGATTCATTTATGCTGAGCCATGATGGGAACTCCAAGAATCAACCTAGTTTCCAGATAATGGTTCTCTCTGGTTGAACCCCCATGGGATACATTAAAAAATACTGATTCCTGGGCCTCTCCCTAAACCAAAAGATTCAAAATATCTGAGGTGGGCACCAATTTTTTTAAAAAAGCACCCCAGGAGATTCTAGGGCTGGAACTGCCAGGATTGAGCTGCCAGGACTGAGCACTACTAACCTAGGTCAAGAAGGGAAGAGACTTGGCTCTATCAAGGGCCTACTGTGGGCTTGATGCTGTGCAGTGATGTAGGAACAGTACCTATAGCTATGGGTGCCCTGCCCTCACCCTCTCAGACATTCTGGCCATGAGTGTCATGGCCCATAGGAGCAACACTCAACCTTGGAGGGACAGGGGATCAGGAGTAGATACCCCAGTTTCCTTACCCCTTCAGCGGGATTAACTCTGAGGCATAGTCTAAACCTGGGGTAAGCAAGCTAGTTCTGTAAGCAAACTAGTTAGGATGTTTAGGCTTTGTGGGCCCTATTGTCCTTGCTTTACTATTCAAATCTGCCTTTGCAGCACAGAAGCAGCCACGGACAAGGCTGAAGGAATGCCTATGGCTGCATTCCAATAAAACTTTATTTACAAAGACAGACAGTGGGCCGTAGCTGGCCACCCCCTGCCCTAAGTCTGGGCAGATTCCCAGACGTTCTCAGTGGGAATGAGTCTCAATTGCCCAGAGCAGTAACCTGTCGATAACATGCTTTTTAGGCTAAGGTCCCTACACGCTCATTGTCCCAGACACTCCTACTGTGTGTGCTCCAGGGGAGCATGGGCTGTAAATATTATCTTGCATTCAAATCCCCACCTCACGGCCTGCTTCTGAGGGCAGCCAACCAATGTCAGTTTCTTGTTCTGTTCTCCTAACTACCCTAGTGGATGAATGCTATCATCTCCACTGTATAGTGAAGAAATTGGGGTTCAAGGACTGCACAGCTCCTAAGTGATGGAGTCCAGATGAAAAGTCTATAAAGTCAATAATCTATAATATGACCAGAGAAAGGATGGATGCATACAAATAAACAAGCAAATACACACCCCACACACAGACAGACAGACAGACATAGAAATACTTAGATATACAGTTTTAATTATGGTGGGCAAGAGCACAGCTTATGGCAAGTCATAAGCAAAACTCATTATTTATGTATTTACAGATCCATGTGAAGGAAGGGGTTTTAAAAGGAATAATATACATAATAAGGTTTAAAGGTTATGAAAAAAATCATTTTCTCTTTTATGCTGTTTCTAATCGGGGAAAGAATTCGTTTCCCACCTATCAATTAAGTGGTTGCAAGCTGGGTGAGATCTTTGGTTCCACCTGGGAACAAGTGCAGCCATTCAAGGTAAAGCCCAAATGAGTAATCTGGAACTTGAAGAGAAAGGAACTAGACTAAAATATCCTCCTACATACTCCAAGGTAGGGGGTTGGGGTGCGGGGGGGGGGGGCATCAATTGCCCAAAAGTCCCCCATAGATGCACTTGCAAAGCTCCCCTAGGGATCCTGAGAATTCCAGGGAACATGGTGAGAACCCAGAAGGGGCAGTTAAAAGACAATTGCTTTAGCTTACGCGGTCTTGCCCTCGCTGTCATGCTTGGTGGCGCTGGCCCCCTTCTTGCCCAGCAGTGAGGCCACCTTCTCCGCGTCTCCGTGCTCCACAGCCTGCAGCAGCCGGTCATCATTCTTGTTCCACTCGTTAGTCTGTGGAGCAAAGAGAGACGCAGAGCTAGTGAGTGACCGTGACCATGGCCACGCTGCCAGCAGGACCTTGGTCCTCCTGCTCCCCAGCCTCCCGTGGCTCAAATCAGCACCTGCCCCCAAATGGGCAACTTGAAAAAATACCTTTCCCTTCACCATGGAGACACCCAGAAAGACTGGTTTCCCAAAAGAAAACATCCACAGTTTGATGAAATAGCAGCCAGACACCAAGCTCTGAAATAAAGCAATGTCTTTCAGCTAAAACGGGGCAGACAACTCAACTTAAAAAGACCAAGAGGCCAGTTTACACATTAGCTTATGTCCAGCTGGTTCCTCGGAACACTGACCTTCGACCTGGTCTGCAGCTCACTGGGCTCATGGTGTTACAGAACCAACTAGCCACCAGCCCAAGGTTACCTGAGGGTGTAGGCACGCACGCTTCTCCACCTGCTTTTGTTAGCACTCGGTCAGGTCTGTTTACTGGACTCAGAGTTTTGAGTTGGCTGCTGATTTTAAGTAGCTGTCTAGGCTTCGCGCTCAATGGAGTATCACCAGAAACAAAACTTCCTCCTCCACAAGCTATCACACATCAAACAGCCCTGAGCAAAGCGTCAGCCCCCAGGAGCCTCAGCCCCGACAAAATAATTCTGCGAAACGCTGTAACAATAAAGCCTTCAGATGCATGACAACTAGGTTTCTATTCCTGTGAAAGAAAGAAAGGGTCTCAATATGACAGCAAAAAGAACCTTGAGTACTGAGAAGTGTCCAATGTGAAAAGGCAGTAGTGAGCCATTGAAGACTTTAGAGCAGAGGAGAGAATAAACTCAGTGATGCAAGAGTCATTGGGAGGTGTATAGGGCATGTGGGATTCACGGACGGAGAAAGGATCCTGGGACACATCCAAGCCCCTGGGAAATTCTGCAGGCCCAGCCTGCCCTCCAGACACCCCCACACCCTACCTCTTGCTAAGTGTCCTTTCTGGCCCCTCCAGCTGTGTATATCATTACCCTGAAAGAGAATGTTCTCCCCTTCTCAGCACTATCTACGGACAGGTCTCTAGGGTGGGCCTATGCTTCCTTGTGCCGAAGAATCTCCAGGCAATTCATGTGAAAGGCTTTGCCATGGACCACTTGCATGGTGATCCATGGAAGACACAGAGAAGATGCTGAAGAGTTAAATGCTAACAAGAGGGAACCATTTACAGGACTATACACTCTTCCATGGGCCCAGAAGTGTGCTCATATTTGTCTGCACTGATAGAACTGGGAAATCCAATAAAGACAGTGCCCTCTCAGAGAGCAAGGGAGGGTCTACCAGATGTCCCCAGCACTCCCCCTCCAACCCTGGCCTCCAGGCAGGACTTTTAGAGAAAGCCACAGGCTATGGTGGAGTAAAACAAGTGCAACTAACGTTCAAGTCAGCAATTTGGTTCTCTGAGAGGCTCAGGGCTGGACCCTGCCCATTTCTCAGGACTCTCTCCTTCCCCCACGGCCTTCACTGAGTCCAAGAAGGAGGTGGGTTTGAATGGAAATCAGAAGTCTGTCCTCTAGGCTGTAGGAAGCCCAGAACTCTAGATGGACACCTACATGCCATGGATCTCAAGTCACACAAAAAACCTCTGTGCCTCAGTTGCCCAAGGCTTTGGACTAGAGGACCACTGTGATTCCTCTAAAGCTTAAAAGGTTTAATCTATACAATGCCCAAGACCAAACTCTGCTGGGAATTATTCTAGAACAGTCCTGTCTGCAGTAATGGAAATGTTCTATATCTTCATTGTCCCAAATGGCAGCTACCGGGCCTGTGATTCTCAACCAGGGGTGACCCTGCCTCTCAGGGGACATGTGGCGACCTCTACAGGCAGGTTTTTTTTTTTTTTTTTTTTTTTTTGTCTTTTTGTTGTTGTTGTTGTTGTTGCTATTTCTTGGGCCGCTCCCGCGGCATTTGGAGGTTCCCAGGCTAAGGGTTGAATCGGAGCTGTAGCCACCGGCCTACGCCAGAGACACAGCAACGCGGGATCCGAGCCGCGTCTGCAACCTACACCACAGCTCACGGCAACGCCGGATCGTTAACTCACTGAGCAAGGGCAGGGACCGAACCCGCTACCTCATGGTTCCTAGTCGGATTCGTTAACCACTGTGCCACGACGGGAACTCCTACAGGCAGTTTTGATTGTCACGACTAGGGAGGGCTACAGCAACCAGGCTGCTAAATACCCTACAGTGCACAGGACAGCCCTCTCCCCCCAGCATGGAATCATCTGGCCCCAAATACCAATCTTGAATTAGCCACATGTGGCTCGTGAGCACTGGAAATGTGATCAGTGTGACTGAGGAACCACATTCTTCCTGTTAATTTCAGACTTCAAGGGCTACTCACCAGTGGCTATCATACAGAGCAGTGCAGCGTTACATGAAGGGTCTCTAAATAAATATTTTTTAACAAAGAAAGAACGTGTCTGGGCCCATTCATTCACGCTTCTCCCACAGCAATCAGCTTCCGCACAAAGAAGACATTAGGTTTTATCTTCAGTTACAAACCAGACCTCCTACCGAAGGGGAACTTTTTTTTTTGTCTTTTTTTTTTTTTTTGTCATTTCTTGGGCCACTCCCACAGCATATGGAGGTTCCCAGGCTAGGGGTCCAATTGGGGCTGTAGCCACCGGCCTACACCACAGCCACAGCAATGTGGGATCCAAGCCGCGTCTGCAACCTACCCCACAGCTCACGGCAACGCCGGATCCTTAATCCACTGAGCAAGGCCCGGGATCGAACCCACAACCTCACAGTTCCTAGTTGGATTCGTTAACCACTGAGCCACGACAGGAACTCCTGGAAGGGGAACTTAATAAATATACTGCCCAAGGAACAAGCATTTGTTAGAGGAACAGCAAGCTTTACTGAACAAGATGGACCAAGCACCAAGAAACAGACTGCAGCTTATATCCCCCAGACTACATTTTACAAGCCAAAACAAAACAAAAAGTTTACTGAAGCCATTGAGGACCCTTTATTCCCACCTACATTATCCAAATGCTGCAGTATTAGTGTCGTCTTTTACGATCCTTCCCTAACTTAAACTGAGCAAATTAAAACTGGATTGGGAAGATCAAAAGGATATTACATCTCAGAGGACGTGAGTGAAAATGCTTAAGCAACGAAAGCCCACATGAAAGGATTTTCCTTCTCAGTGCCTCTAAGGCACTCAGATCTTGGGTAGAGAAAAATCTGATCGCAGGGGCTCCCTAAAATTAGTTACACATGGATCCTTAGGGAGTTCAGTTTCCGTAGGACATAGCAAGAAAGAGTCCCCATCCAGTACTCATTGGAAGGCAAGGTCAATGGCATATCCCTGGAGGTCTAAAATTCTCTTTTACCTCTGTTGTCAAACCCAAGTCTGTGCACCAGTGCCCAGTTAGGCCAAACGAACCAAGACATCGGAGTCTGGAGCAGAGGAAGGTTTATTGCAGAGCCAAGCAAGGAAACCAGGTAGCTCATGCTCAAAAGACCCAAACTCCCCCAGGGCTTTCAGAGGAGAGTTTTTGTTTGTTTGTTTGTGTTTTTTTTGCTTTTTAGGGCTGCACCTGCAGCATATAGAGGTTCCCAGGCTAGGGGTCAAACTGGAGCTGCTGTGCCTAGGCCACAGCCACAGTAAAGCTGGATCCAAGACACATCTGCAAATTACACCACAGCTCACAGCAACGCTAGATCCTTAACCCACTGGGTGAGGCCAGGGATCAAACCTGAAACCTCAGGGATCCTAGTCGGAATTCATTTCTGCTGTGCCACAATGGAAACTCCGCCTTCAGAGGAGAGTTTTTAAAGGCAGTTTTTGTTTTTTATTAGGGCCGCACCTGTGGCATATGGAGGTTCCCAGGCTAGGGGTCGAATTGGAGCTGTAGCTGCCAGCCTATGCCAGAGCCACAGCAACGCGGGATCCGAGCCGTGTCTGCGACCTACACCACAGCTTCACGGCAATGCCGGATCATTAACCCACTGAGCAAGGCCAGGGATCGAACCTGAAACCTCATGGTTTCTAGTCGGATTCGTTAACCACTGAGCCACGACGGGAACTCTGAAAGGCAGTTTTTGGAGTGAGGGTGGTAGGGGTTGTGGCTTCCTTCTGATTGGCTGGTGGTGAGGTAACACGGTGGTGTTCCAGGAATCCTCTACCTTCTGGTTCAGACCAGTCTGGCCTCTCAGAAAGTAGTCACCACCCTCCACCTGCGGTGGGGTGGGATCCTAGTTCCTGCAGAACAACTCAAAGGTACAGATCAGACTGTGTGTACATTGCTTCAGGAGGAACTAGGACTCTGTTTTATCGCCAAACTACTGTTTCTTGACTGCTTTTCCTCTGCTCTGTGCCCCTTCACTTCCCTGATTAGTAACTGCTTCAGTCTGCTCTTTGAAACTCAGGGAAGATCTAAGAGGCTGAAGCCTTTTTTCCTACACACAAGAAATGGGGGACACAGCAAGGCTTTTATACGTGGGAGCACCCTGCAGGGTCCTGCCATTTTTCAATCCCCTCTTTCCTGGGATGCTCCTCAATCCTGAGGGAAATAGGAATGGGACAAGAAAGGGAAGAAAGTTCTGCATAAAGAGGTTAATCAGAAACGTGGCAGAGGAACTGGGTTTTAGCAGGACTCAGTTTTATAGTCTCTCCTCAGTGTAAGCCACGAGTTATTTTTCTCTTAGAGAAGAAGCAGCCAAAAGAACATGGCTGCCCACATGCAAAAATTTAGTTAATAGGAGTTCCCATTGTGGCTCAGTGGTTAACGAATCCGACTAGGAACCATGAGGTTGTGGGTTCGATCCCGGGCCTTGCTCAGTGGGTTAGGGATCCAGCGTTGCCGTGAGCTGTGGTGTAGGTTGCAGACGCAGCTCGGATCCCTGCATCACTGTGGTGTAGGCCGGTGGCTACAGCTCCGATTCGACCCCTAGCCTGGGAATCTCCATATGCCGTGGGAGCAGCCCAAGAAATGGTAAAAAGATAAAAAAACACCAACCCCCCCCCAAAAAAAACATATTTAGTTAATAAATGAAATGTACTTAATTAAATGTATTAACCCCAAAATTTGTCCATGGAGACAGTCCCTTTCTCTTCTTCAATATAACTATTCTATCCAGTGCTATGTTCTATACCGGAAATGCCATGGCCAGTCACAAAATGGGACAAAATATGTGTTTAGTAAACACTTTTCATGTCATTGCTCTTGGGAATCCAGAAGAAAATGCCTCTCTCCCCAGCTCCATCCTTCTGCTGAATGGTACCAAATTGAAATCAAGCAACAAAAGGAACCTTCACAAGTTATCTTGGCCAATCTACTGTCCAAAGATAGGGCTGGTCAGTTAAATAGATCACGATATTGTGCTATAATAAGAAATATATATTTGGTTTTTGTCTGGCACAAAAGCATCTAAAGCCCCTGGAATTTCCTGAATGACAGGGCCCAGAGAAGCATCTTTTGTTATTCATAATCAGCCCCTTTCAACCACACTGAGTTTATGTAAATGAGGAGATGACAGATGGCCAGAATCCCCTATGGACTCTGGACAGGGACTAGTTATCAGAGGAATTAACCAGGTGATTAGAATAGGAACTCTCAGCTCCACTCCTCAACTTTAGGGCTGGGGGTTGAGTCAGTCACCAATGGCCAATGATTTCATGAATCACGCCTCTGTCATGGAAGGGGCCTAAAAATTCCTAAGGCACAGGGTTCCAAGAGAACTTCCAGGCTGGTGAAACACATCGAGGTGCTGGGAGGGTGGTGGTGCTGGAGATACACATACACACACCAGACCCTGCCCTATGCGTTTCTTCCATTTGGCTGTTCCTGACTTGTACCCTTTATAATAAACTGAGGATAGTAAACGAAGTGCCTTCTTGAGTTCTGTGGGCTGTTCGAGCAAATTATCAAACCTGATGAGGGGGTGTGGGAACCCTTGGACTTTACAGCTGGTCAATCATAAATAAGTTGGCCCGGGACTTCAAATTGGCATCTCAAGCGGGGGCAATCTTTGGGACTGAGACCTTAACCTGTGCTCTGATGCCAGCTACAGGTAGTAGTGTCAGAATGGAACTGAATCGCTGGACATCCAATTTTTGTTGGGAAAGTTAGAGAACTGGTTGTTGATACGAAGGACTCCGCCCCGGCTCCAAAATCTGGTGCTCTAAGCAGATAGGTTAGAGAAGCCCCAGAAAAAGAGACCAGGAATGGCTTTCTTGACATAAGCAAACCCATTTTGGCCTAAGCCACTGAGGCTGGCCACAATGCCTGCCCTTGAACAGGTCTCACTAATTACCTATCTCGAGGGAACAGTGCATTGAAGAATAGAGACAAGGCACTCAAATAGCAGTGCAGTGATAGAGCAGAGTCCTGGTCCCTCCACCAGGGGTATACATAATAATACAATCTCTGGGTTTTACAGAAACTAAGACCCCCTACCCAGGCGGCAGGTAGAATGGTGACGCTGACCCTCCTGGCTTCAACCAACTAAAGCTGGGACCCTATCAACCTTTGACCCAGACTCTACTGAATTCTCCTCTGCTCAAGCCCCTTCATGACCATGCATGTACCTTCAGCTTAAAACTTCCCCAACTTTACTGTTGGGGAGGCCCTGCTTTGGGAAAGATCCAGGGGTCTCCTTACGTGCTGCAATAAATACTTCTTTGACTTGGTCGAATCTATTGGCTCAACACCCACCAAGATGAGAATTCAGTTTTGGGATAAGTGTCCGAAGAGTTTGGGGTTTAGCAGTAGATCACAGGAGGGGTAAAGTGTGACATTTTTGCCGTAATATTCCAAAGTAATCCACTCAGATGCCGGCATCGAGGAAGGCTTCCTGAGACCACCATCGTGTCAATATCCCCTCTCGCTGCTTCCCACGGAAGCCCCTACTCTCGGGGCAGGCTCAGCTCTGCCTCCACACTGGGCACCTTGCCCCTTAGGACAGTGTTTCTAACCTATACGTGGGTTAAGCCCATATCACAAAAAAATAGAAAAAAAAAGTTTTAACCATCAAATGCAATGATGTTTAATAAGATTAAATGTTCTATGAAATTTCAGTTTATGTGTATACTGGGGGGGGGTGATATAAAATGTGTTTCTTGGAGCTCTCGTTGTGGTTAACGAATCTGACTAGGAACCATGAGGTTGCGGGTTCGATCCCTGGCCTTGCTCAGTGGGTTAAGGATCCAGGGTTGCCGTGAGCTGTGGCGTGGGTCGAAGACGCAGCTCGGATGCCGAGTTACTGTGGCTCTGGCATAGGCCCGTGGCTACAGCTCCCATTTGACCCCTAGCCTGGGAACCTCCATATGCCGAGGGAGTGACCCTAGAAAAGACAAAAAGAAAAATAAATAAATAAATAAAAATAAATAGAATGTGTTTCTTACTGGGAACCACAATTAAGACATGATGGGCGCCCTGCTTCAGAAAACCATCATCTCATCCCCTGCTAAAGCCCAGCTACCACCTTTCCTGGTGGCCTCTCTGGGCTTCTCTGCTCCCTCAGTTCCCAAGGGAGCCACCCACGCATCTCCACTGAAGCCCACAGTCTAGACTGGATGAAAAACATCCTGTCCTGGCTTTTGTTCACCAGCTCAGTGTGTGCTCTGTCTCCCTGTCTTCGGCTCCCTCGAGGCACCGACTGCCTTTCTTTCTTACTCTCGTGGTGCCGAGGAAATGCTCAGCATCTGATTTTAGCAGGAGCTTCTTCTTCTTGATTAGCCTGAATCTGACTTAGCAAATATTTCTTTTCATTTCTAAAACTCTTTCATCCTTTTGCAAACAACTACTTAATCATGTTTCAGGGTTTTTTTTTTTGTTTTTTTTTTTTTTTTTTTTTTTCTTAAGAGCCTAAACAAATCCAGCTCCCTCAACTTTCCTACTCCATTAACTTCTTTCTCAGGCTAATTTTGCAAGATTTTAATCATGGGTACACTTTCTTCCAATCTCTTCCCCACCAAGGATTCATGCATTTTCCATTCATCTGGTGAACCCAGTGTCTCTCAGCCAGGGGACCACCTGGGAACTAGTTAAATATGTAGACTCCCAGGCCCCAACCTGGAGAGTCCCAGCCCAGTGATCTGGGGTGGGGGGTGGGGAGAGAGCAGTGGACCCACCCAGGTTCAACGAGTGCTGTGATTCTCACTGAACGTTTGAGGACAACTGGAACCTATGTTAAGAATCAGCAGAGTTTACTTGAAAGGATTTTCTTCCACCACGAGGTGTGTTATTAAGGGCAAGGATAGGCGTTCCCATCGTGGCACAGTGGAAATGAATCTGACTAGGAAACATGCGGTTGCAGGTTCGATCCCTGGCCTCGCTCAGTGGGTTAAGGATCTTGCCCACAAAGGGCCTGGCACATAATAGACACCCAAAATGGTGATGACGGTCAGGCTTGAATTAGGTGAGCCAGCACAGCTGGCTCCTTTTCTTGGTTCATGCTCTGTGAGTCTTTACAATTTAGGACTGATGGCCCGCTACCCTTTAATGCAGATAATGCATTAAATCTGCAAATTTTCTATGATGCGCCTTAAACAAAAATCACATTTTAAAGGGCTCTAGAGAAAACATTCACAGACATGAAATTAACTATTTTAGGGCCTATGGCTCACTTCTCGGAGACTGTTTAAACAGACGCTATTTCAACAGAGCAACTGGGCCACATTTGCAAGTTCAGGAAGCCATATGTTATGCTCTGGAGACATGTGTAATGTGTCAGCTCTGAAGGGCAGCATGTGGGAAACACAGATCTTACCTTCAATGTGGGCTCCAAACATTCCTGCTAATATATCACAAGTGGGATTTCCAAGGGTTGGCCTGTAAGTGTCCTATTCATCAAATCATTTCCAAATGACGCTCTCTTGCTTAAGAGCTTCCCTCCCCTTGCAGCTTGGCCTTCTGAAAGACCCGCCAGCCTCCTGCGAGGGTAGCAGACACTGTGTCAACCGTGTGATGAACGCTGGGGCTTTGGCAACTGGCAACGTCTGCCCTTGGCCAGACGTGGCATCATCTTCTTTTATTTTCGTTTAATCACTGGGAACTGAAAAACCAGTAGAAACTGAGTAGTCACAGGCATCTGGCTAGTGGGCAGGTCTGAGTTTTGGGATACACCAACCAAACCAAAATCATCCAGTGGCACAGGGCGATGCAGGAAGAGAAAGAGTTTCTTTGACTTTTAGGAAAGATGCTAAAACTCTAAGGATCAAAAATCCGCACGGCTTCTGTTGGATGGAGCTTGAGGAGCCATCTGGAGGCGTCTATTTGAGAGATTATCTTTGGAAACACTGCATTTCTCTCTCTAGTTTACGGAGAGTAGACTGTTTTGCCAAAATCATCAGTTAGGCTAGGATGGAAGTTAGACAAAGTCGACCGTGTTTTCACCACTGGGAAGGTTTCAGGTTTGTACCATCCAGGAAAAAAAAAAAAAAACAGCACATACCTCATATTTTAAGACAGAGGCCAAAAAACCAGAAAATTTCAAGGCCAGATGACATTTTTTTTTGCCCCTGTTGACTGCACCAGCCAGTACTTATCAGGTTCCTA
The DNA here is from genome assembly GCF_054392235.1 of Sus scrofa. Taxonomy (NCBI): domain Eukaryota; kingdom Metazoa; phylum Chordata; class Mammalia; order Artiodactyla; family Suidae; genus Sus; species Sus scrofa. The sequence continues at coordinate 32,422,382 of NC_139398.1, read as the reverse complement.
CCTACTAGGTACAAAGTAACATTAAAAATTCTATAGATAGGACATTCACGTATCTGTTCATTCACTCTTGACGTACATACTTAGTGCCTCTGCATGAGTGGCATGGTCTTTACTGACTTTTCTATACGGGTTCAGAGGTAAAGCAGAACGATATGAGAAATACGCCAAGACAAGAAGCCATCAGAGTGGCAAAGGGGGTGAAACAGGGAATCCACACAATAAAAAGGAGGAACAAATCTCAGCTCGGAGGCAAGGAAGGCTTTTCGGCTGGATAATGAAGTAGACCTTGCCATGAGTAACGTGTACATTAATGGAGAGAAGACGCAACAATTGAAAAACCTAGATGTACTTAGTAGAGAGTGTAAATAGTGAATTGATTCAAGGGAGGCCTTCCAAGGCTGTTGTCTTGAGCGTCCACAGAAAACCTAGGAAATTACCCATATACCAGGACTCACTAAATCTCACAATTCTGTTTTGAACAAGCCCAGCAGTTTCATAAAGAGCTTTTCTACATCATGCCAGTCATTTCAGACCAACAAGGAAGCTCATCCAAAAATGTGCTCCCTTCTCCTTTCATTTTCATGTCAGATTATTCACACATGGAGGTTACAGGGTCTCTGCCAATTACCCCCAAATCTGTCAGCCTCCCCTTAATGAACTGTGTCAGTGATGGCCAAGGTCTTTTCCACAGAAACACTGAATGCCGTGTCATGGACAGAATACATAATTATAAGCACCTCCATCCAGAGACAGCTGGTGCCCCTGCCTGACCCACTGCACAAACTACCCTTCCCACTGCTGCCTGCCCCCCCCACTCACTGCTAGTCACCAAGACCAGGCTACTTCCCCTGGCCAGGGTCTCCCATGTTTCTCTTCTACAGTATTTGGCAACTACAATTAATTAGTATTTCTAAAGTATCTTTAAAAGTCTGTCAACCTCTCACTGAACTGGGAGTTCCAGGGCATGGCCAGCGGCCAGCATCTGTCTTGTTCATCATAAAGCCTTGGCCCCTGGCCCACTGCCTGCCAGATGGTAGAGGCTCAGTTCAGAGCTGCATTGAACAGCTCTGTTTTTCTTCCTTCCACCTTGGAAGCCAGTTCTTGATTAACCCCTTCTCCACTGATGCATTTGTCTCAGTCTCCAAGGGCACAGAAAGGCTCCATGATCCTATCAAATTCCTTTCTTTGACTACACGGACCAGTGTTCAAACTTTATATTCCAAAACCATGTCACAGGAGGTAAAACCAGCCTCCAGATAAGTCTGGAAATGGGTAAAGCTGGCTTGACCTTTCAGGGAGAAAAGTGATTCCATCCAATTCAGTTGGGCCCAAGCACTCAACTATTTTATTTACATACATCAACCAGGTATATATGATATAAAAGTGTATCAGGTACTATGCAAAGTCCTAGAGAGCAAAAGATGGAGATGACATAATGTTGACCCCGAAGGAGTTTACATACTTCTGGGGACAAAAGTACACCAAATAGCTGCTTACATTATCATCTGTCAGTGCTCAGCCAGCTCTGTGAAACTGAGTCCTCTAAAAGCCCAGAAAAGATACTATCAAAAGTAACTAAAAATGTATAGTTTTACTGAACTATACTATGGCTCCTACGTAATATTACATAAATATAATCATGTAAATGCTATAGAACATTATATAAATGTAGCAATACTACCTAATAATATTAATACCAATACAACTTAATATTAACAATAAGCCCACCATGGAGTCCCTGTCGTGGCTCAGTGGAAATGAACTTGAGTAGCATCCATGAGGACACGGGATCAATCCCCAGCCTCACTCAGTGGGTTAAGGATCTGGTGTTGCTGTGAGGTGTGGTGTAGGTCGCAGATGCTGGCTCGGATCTGGCATTGCTGTGGCTGTGGCATAGGCTGGCCACAGCTACAGCTGGCTACAGCTTCAATTAGACCCCTAGCCTGGGAACCTCCATATGCCACGGGTGCGGCCCCAACAAGACAAAGCAAAACAAAACACCCATAAGCCCACAAGTAGGTACCACATCACTTCACAGATGAGGAAACTGAGGCACAGAGAGGTTAGGAAACTCTTGGTAAAGTTATTCTCGGTTCTCACAAGAGAAGAAAGTTAAAGCAGGTCAATTTAAAATGAAGGCACTTTTTAGGATGAGCAGGGTTAAGCGTGTTTATAGACTGAGACAAGTACAGGTATGAGGGGTGGGACACAGATGTGAGGATTCGACCCAGGCGGAAGGCTGATCTCTGTCAACTAGAGTCTAGCTCTGCCTCTGAGAAAGAAGGAGGACGAGAAGGGCGAGGAGAGACACAGTGGGAGAGAGGACATCAGTTCATGTTTTATGGCTTCTGTTTCCTTCAGGAAGCAGGCGGTAAAGTGGGCAGGGCCAGTGGGGGGCTAAGGAGCCTGAAAAATGTTCCCAGTAGCCAGCCTTCCCAATAGCTCCTGGGGGAAGTAGGAAAGGAAACCCACTTGGAATGAGTAACGGGGTTTTCAAGCAGCCCTGAAGGTCCAGCTGAGAGCAGGAATTATAACTCCATAAAGAAGGCATTTAGTGGTGTCGGGTGATTTTTCACTAGAAGCGTTAGGTAGGATGGGAGCAAGGGGTGGGTAGCTTGATCCAGGACTGGAGACTGGAAAGACAGGGAGAGCAGAGATGCCAAGGTCAAGAGGACAGGAGATGCCAGCAGGTGGGTGTTTGGAATGACTGCGGCATCAGGGATGGATGACAGCAAAGTCAAGGGCAGAGTCCTATAGACCACAGGCAGGGTGTCTGATGAGTCATTTAGATGAATGTTAAGAGTTCCCAAAATGCTGGCAGAAAGGCAAAGTAGGAGCTAACAGCCAGAGAGCCCCCAAAGATGGTGAAGAGAGTGAGCTGAGGGTGGGCCAGCATAACCAAAAAGTGACTGTCAACAGAGCAAGGAGTGGGGAGGGTGCATGGTCCGTGGGTCGAGCCTTATAAAGAAATGGCTTTTGGCTGGGAGTGTGGGATGGAGATCCTATAAAAATGGACTGTGATGATCACTGTACAACTACAAATGTAATAAATGCATTAATTAAAAAGAAAGAAAGAAGTGGCTTCCCACCACTGACTGAGTTTCTACCGTGTGCTGTGCCTGTCGAGCTGCCCTCAGGAACAGATTCCATTTACGTCGCTCTAAGAACCAACATTGGCTTTCGAAGGGCGTCCCTACAAAACTCACGCCCCCACCACCACCCGAACCCCAGAATGTGATCTTACGTTGGAAAGAGGGTCTTTGCACCTGTAACCCAGTTAAGAGGAGGTTTTTCTGGATGAGGGTGGGGCCCAAGTCCAGCGACTGGTGGAGGAAACGGGAAGGAGGCTGTGTGCTGACAGATGCAGAGGCTGGAGTCTCGCTGCTGTTAACCGAGGAAGGCTGGCAACCAGCAGAAGCTCGAAGAGGTGAGGAAAGATTCTTCCCTAGAGCCTTTGCAGGGAGTAGGGCCCTGCTGCCACCTTCATTTGGGGCTTTAAGCCTCTGGACCTGCGAGACAACACATTTCTGTTGTTTTAAACCACTCGGTTTATGGCCGTTCAGTACGGCCGCTCTAGGAAATTAATACACCATCGTCGTTTTACTGATGAGGAAACCAACTGATGAGAAAATACAAGTATCTTGCCCAAAGTTACAAGGCCAGTAAGTGGAAGAATCAGGATTCGAACCCCAGACCTTCGTACCTTTTCCACCGCACAGTCCTGCCCCTCACACATGATCAAGGCAGGAAGGAAGAGGAAGACCAGGCAAGAAGGCAGCCGGCAGCGGCATTTACCACGTGAGGTAGAAGAACAGACTGCAGTCTGGGGGAACTGAGACTGGAAACTCTGAGCTCTAAGTCCCATCTATTCATTCATTCATTCATTTTGCTTTTTAGGGCTGCACCTGCGGCATATGGAAGTTCCTGGGCTGGGGGTCAAATCAGAGCTGCAGCTGCCAGCCTATACCACAGCCACAGCCGCAGCCACAACAACGCGGGATCCAAGCTGCATCCATGACCTACACCACAGCTCACGACAACACCGGATCCTTGACCCCCTGAGCGAGGCCAGGGATCAAACCCACATCCTCACAGACACTTGTGGGGTTAGTTATCACTGAGCCACAAGGGGAACTCCCTCTTAGCAGGAACCACACCTAAAGCAAACTCAATGTGATATATGGAATTTATAGTCATCCAAAAGCATTTAAAGTGTTATTTACAAGCATGTTCACAGTTAAGTCCTCTGAGTAGTAAGCTCTTACATATATTTATGTATCATATATAAATGAGATTTGATTTACTCAAAGAAATGCTCCCTGCCTAAAGGGAGAGACATGTAACAATGAGTATCCAAAGGTCTGAGCAAGGCTTTTCTTGCACACAGACAGGACACTTGGGGACGTAACTGGCTATAATCCAAGCGCATGCCACAAGAATTTTTGGCATGTATTCGAGCCTAATAGGCAGCTACAACCCCTGAGCTCTGCTCTTTACCCAAGGGGCACAATATAGATTTCATATGAAGTATCCAGATGGAATGATTTCATCCACAAAGTCTTCAGCCAAATGCTTGAGTGTACTTTAAGTGTCCAAATGGTCAGAGCAGGGGATCAGGGTGGTCTCTTGACCAGGCATTATGCCCTAGATAGGTGTTAACTGATTACCAAGGGACAAAATGACAGCTAAAGAAATCTACAAGCAATGGAAACAGTCTTTGAAGTTACAAATTCTTTTTTTTTTCTTTTTGTCTTTTTGCCTTTTCTAGGGCCGCTCCCACAGCATATGGAGGTTCCCAGGCCAGGGGTGGAATCGGAGCCATAGCCACCGGCCTACGCCAGAGCCACAGCAACTCGGGATCCAAGCTGCATCTGCGACCTACACCACAGCTCACGGCTCAACCCACTGAGCAAGGCCAGGAACAGAACCCGCAACCTTATAGTTCCTAGTCAGATTCGTTAGCCACTGCGCCACGACAGGAACTCCTGAAGTTACAAATTCTCTAAGAGATCAGCCTGCTCTGCATTTTCTGCTGCCCCACCCCCTTCCCTTCACCCCATCCCCATCCCCCATATATGCTCTCCCTTTTGGAACTGGTCAGTTCAACAGGTGTAAGCTGGAATCTTCAATGGGGGTAGGTGGCGATCCCAGGACCAGGACATTGCCAATGACTCCCTTTCTTGACTGGGGACTAAGAGAACATCTGAGGACCCAAAGTTTAGGGTGGGAGGCCAAGGCAACCCCCCTAACCCTAGCCATGTGTATGTAAGTCATAAGTGACTACAGTGAGTCAAATAATGCCCCCCATTCATGTCCATCTAGAACCTCAGACTGTGACTTTAACTGAAAACGGGATTTTGAGGGAGTTCCCATTGTGGCTCGGTGGGTTAGGAGCCTGACTAGTATCCACAAGGATGCAGGTTCAATCCCTGGCCTCATTCAGTGCATTAAGGATCTGGCGTTGCCGTGAGCTGCGGTGTAGGTCACAGATGTGGCTGGGATCCCATGTTGCTGTGGCTGTGGTGTACACCAGCAGCTACAGCTCCAATTCCACCCCTAGCCTGGGAACTTTGATATGCTGTGGGTGCAGCCTCCCACCCAAAAAAAAAGAAGAAAGAAAAATAGGATTCTGACATAAACATGGGCCCCAAATCCAATGACTGGTATCCTTACAAGAAGTGAGGACAGAGACATGGGGAAGAAGGCGATGTGAGGATGGAGGCAGAGGCTAAAGTGATGTGTCTCCCAGCAGAGGACCGCCAAACACTGCCAGTGGTCAGTGGATGTTAGGAGAGGGCCATGGTCCAGTCTCTCCATCACAACCCCGGGATGGAACCGACCCTGCCTATGCCTTGATTTTGGACTTCTGGCTTCCTGAACTGTCAGAGAATAAACTTCTGTTGTTTTAAGCCCCCCAGTGTGTGGCAGCCCGAGGAATCTAAGAAGATGACACACGGAAAGAGCGCTGCTCAACCAGCACAGAATGGCCTGCCAAGGACTCCATCCCCACTGACAGTGGGTCTGCAGCAACTGTCCCAGGAGGACCCATGGATGACACTGATTTGGTTCCTGTTTGTTCACAGTCACCAAGTTGTGGACACAAGAATGGTGAGCCTGCAGTCAGGTGACCGTGTGAAGCATCTACCTCAAGCCTGCTGGGACTGCCACATTTTTAAAAACCCACGTCTCTTAAGTTTTCCAAAATTTTTAGAGGAAAAAACACATCATGATTAAAACAGAAAATAACGGGGGAGTTCCCATTGTGGCACAGCGGTAACAAACCCGACTAGTATCCATGAGGATGTGGATTCGATCCCTGGCCCTACTCAGTGGGTTAAGGATCTGGTGTTGCCATGAGCTGTGGTGTAGGTCGCAGACTCAGCTCAGATCCCGCATTGCTGTAGCTGTGGTGTAGGCCAGCAGCTGTAGCTCCAATTAGACCCCTAGCCTGGGAACCTCCATATGCCACAGGAGAGCCCCCCCCCAAAAAAAATTAAAAAGGCAATCAGGATGCACCCCCCACCCCTCCACCCCCCCAGAGAGAAAATGACCTGAATCCAATCACTCCCCCTCCTTTCGATGAGGCCCTTGTCTTGATTCCTAGGCCTTGGTTAGTGGGAAGTTCACCTGTGATATTGTGATTTATAATGAGAAATATGTATCTGATTTCCACCCCTGTTTCTGTTACAGAGCTCCTAAAGTCCTTGGAATTTTCTAAGTAGTGAAAGCACACACACACAAAAAAAAGTGTCTTTCGCTATATTAATGAGGTGACTTTTGGACCACAGCTAAGGATGGGGGCTGGGTGCCAGGAGAAACAACCCTGAGATTAGAGAGCTGGAACTTTCAGTTCCACCTCCCTGACCTCAGGGGAGGGGGAAAGGGCTGGAAGTTTAATCACCTGCCAAGGGCAAATGGTTTCACCAGGCATGCCTATATAAAGAGGCCTCCACAAGCCCTGAAAGGGTAGGGTTGGAGAGCCCCCAGGTTAGTGAACATGCGTATATGCAGAGAGGGCATGCACGCTCCAGGCCTGTACCCCATACCTTACCCTATGTGTGCCTTCCATCTGGCTGATTCTAAGTTACATCCTTTTATAAGAAACCAGAAATCTAGGAAATAGAATGTCTCTGAGTTCTATGAGCTGCTCCAGCAAGATCATCAAACCCAAAGCGGAGGTCACAGGAACCTCTGATTCATGGTCAGGTGGTCAAAAGTACAGGTGACGACTGGGACTTGGGAATGGCATCTCAAGTGGGGTCAGGCTGGTGGGACAGAGTCCTTAATCTGCGGAATCTGTTATCTCCGGGTAGATTCTGTCAAAACTGGGTGGAACAACAGGACACCCTGCTGGCGTCGGAGGACTGCTGGAAAGGGTGTGGAAAACCCCATATTTTATACATGGTACTAGAATCATATTACCAGTCAGGCCAGAGACCCTGGCTCTTCTCTCCCTCCACCTCTCCGGCGAACTGCTTCTACAGTTTCCCTTGCATTGACTTCTTTTCCATCCTACAGTCAAGGCCTTTTTCTTGGGGTGGGAGGTGGTGAAGGGGAGGCTGCACCCACGGCACACAGAAGCTCCAAGACCAAGGATTGAACCTGCACACAGCAGTGACCTGAGCCACAGCTGTGACGATGCCAGATCCTCAACCCACAGAGCCACCAGGCAACTCTATCAATGCCTTTAATTTATCCAGTTCAGTTCAACAAACACCTTTCTGGTTCCTGCTTTTGCCAGGCATCATGCTGGACACTTTAGATGGGCCCTCTTTGCCAAGTTCCTGGGCACACTGTCAGGTACAGACACTCAGAGAACCAGGGGGTTCTGACACTGCTGGCTGTTTATCTGGGACACTCCAATTGCCCTTAACTGGCCTCTCTACTGCCAGTCCAGTCCCTCACCCACCCCCGGTCCTCCCTTCTTCCAGGCCAACTTCTCTGATGGTTACATGTTTTTGCCTACCGCTCCTACCCACTTCTTTATACACAATGTCCATGGCTGCCAAAACCAACAAGGGACCCCATAAGCTAAAGCGCCCATCCAAATACACATACCCATTTCTGAATCCAGTTTCAGACTGTCAGTTCCACTTTGCCCAGCTCTCCCTCTGGCCTCTGCCACCCCCCCAGAGAGAAAATGACCTGAATCCAATCACTCCCCCTCCTTCGGATGAGGCCCTTGTCTTGATTCCTAGGCCTTGGTTAGTGGGAAGTTCACCTGTGATATTGTGATTTATAATGAGAAATATGTATCTGATTTCCACCCCTGTTTCTGTTACAGAGCTCCTAAAGTCCTTGGAATTTTCTAAGGACTCTCTGCTCTCGCCGAGCTCTTGGGCTCCAGAATCCAAGTTATTCTTTCCCCTTCTATATGAAACCACTCAAGTAATTTTCCTCTCTTATTTTTATCTTACCATCTCTTTCTGCCAAGGAGGCACAGAGCTGCTCCCTGCCTTCCTTGGAATGAAGTTTCACACCAGCATTCAAAGTATATGGTTTTCCCATTTCATGTCTTACAGAGAGAGACGATACAGCGTAGGCTAAGAGCTTGGATTCCGGGTTCCTGGGTCCAAACTCTGGCTCTGCCACTTACAAAACTGTGTGGCCTGGAAAAGTCTTTTAACTCCCTCTGTCTCACCTTCTAGTTTATAAATGAGGAAACTAAAGGCACACTGAAAAATACTTGACTCCCCAAGCAGATTGTACCTGATGGCGGAAAGCTTTGTATTCTTCCATAGTGCCCCTTCTGGCAGTTAACCAGATATTTTTTAATGAATCAATACACTAAAATAAACCTTCTCCAGTTTGGAGGGAACATTCCAGTGCTCCAACTCATAGCTACCATTCCAAATTTCTATCTAGCCTGCAACTGGGTTTGGAAGCCTCAAAAGCCAGAAAGTGACTTAAATAATCAAAACCCTACACACACATAAGCATGTGGTCTCATGTTATCAGAGGTTAATTTTAAACCGTCTGGACATTTTAATATATTGGAGGCAAGAGATACCACTGATTTATTTATACTGAAATTCCTGTAGTTCTCAAGAAAGGGCATATCTGTTATAGCCTTTCTACACTCCAATAATAGCCAACCCCAAATAAACTCCAATATCCACCCACAGGGGAAAAATCTGGCTCCAAGAAATGATTTCTCCCTGACGTCTAAAGGCAGAGAGCAGTGTTTTAAGAGCACAAGACGAGGCGCCGTGATATTCATCATGCATTCGCTCTTGCTGAGGCTTCCAGACAGCTCTCCTGCTCCACTGGCTCCCTCGCCCCTCAAGACCAAAGGCCCCCCCAAAGGGAAGCCTGACAAGACCTAACCCTAAACTGCATGTTTTTTAACAAGAGCTACAAGCCAAAACCAAGGACACTGACAGCTACCGAGGACCCTGGAAAACTCATGGAGGTTCCCATCTGCAAAGCCTCATTCATTATCCTTTTAGAGCCCACAAGGGAGTCCCAGGAAAAAGGGCTTATCTTCAAGTTTTATGATTCAGCTAAGATGCCAAGTGCCAAGTAAACAGACCAAGATCACCAAAAGAGGGAAAATCACCAGAAGATGATGTTGTTACTACAGACACTGAGGAAGTGGCCAGCCCTCACAATTCTCCCAAGACACTCTCTCGCCTTCACCGCAACTATTCAAACGTTATTATCTTGACATTTGCATCTTGATGCCAGAATCACCAAACGAGGGGAAACAGTTATGCAATACTGGAAGTCTCGTGTATGGTCTTGGGTCCTAATTGAGATGTCAGGAACCTGCGGTTTGAACATACACATTGGAAATGCAGGCGTCGACGGATAAAACATTGACATCAAAAATAAACAACACGGATGCTCTTGAAATTCTGAAGGTCCATTTTCCGAGGCATGTTACACGCAATTTATTATCACTCACGGTCCACGTCTACTGAAAGTCACTTGGTATTCATCTGCTGGGGTCCCATAGATCGGTAAGTTCAAGGGCAGGGGCTGCAGCTTTTACACCTGTATCCCAGGAACCTGGCGCCAGGATGACATATAGCAGTGATGAATAAATGCTGCTCAAGTGAATGAATATTTGCATGAGTAAAAGACTCCAGCTAAGCACTGAGCTTTTTAAAAGACAATAATGTGGCTACTAAAAATACTGAGGAAGCAGCAAGCTCTCACAATTCTCCTAAGACAATCTTTTGTCGTCACTCCTATTATGTAAATGTTAACATTTTTGACATTTTCCCTGCTCTGCCTGGCATCAACGGACTCCCTTTTATTTATGCTAATAACTCCAAACTCCTCACACTATCAGACCACCAATTTCATGCCCTGTTATTGGAACTGACATAGTGCTTTAAAGCATGGACCCAGGAGTTCCTGCCGTGGCACAATGGGTTAAGGTTCTGGTGTGCTCTCTGCGAGAGCACAGATTTGATCCCTGCCCAAGTACAGTGGGTTAAGGATCTGGCGTAACTCGCACTTGCAGCTTGGGTTCGATCTCTGGCCCAGGAATTTCCATGTGCTGGGGGGTAGGGGAGAGGCAAACAAACAAACAAAAAAACAAACAGAAGCCAGACTAGCTGGGGTCACAGACCAGTTCTGGCACCGCGACCTTGGCCAAGTTCCTGAACTCCAGTGTGCCTCGATTGTAAAATAAATAAAATAAGAGTCACTTCTACCAGAGCGTAGTTATGAGAATTAAGTGAATCAAATATTTGCAAGACATTCGGAACAGGGTCTGGCGCAGAGTAAGCATTCGGTTCGTGTCAGCTAATGCGGTTCTTAGTCACACTCCTAAGGGAATGCCCTGTTAGTTGGAACAGTTCTCCTCCTCTAGGATTACTGGCTGGTGTTCACATGCACATTACATTCCCATGGCCAATCCCGGATTGATAGCTGGCTAAAGCACAGATGAGATCCTCTGCAGATGGTCCCCAAGGCTCGAAGCTCCAGCTGCAACTCTCAGCTAAGTTCCTAAAGTGGTCTGGACCTCAGGAAAATTCATCAATGTCTTAAAATACCTTGAAGGAGTTATCGGAGGCCCATTACAATGAACTGCAGAAGCCAGAATTAAGGGAAAACTAGGGAGTTCCCATTGTGGCTCGGCAGTAACAAACCCTACTGGTATCCGTGAAGGTTTGATCCTGGCCTTGCTCAGTGGATTATGACTCTGGTGTTGCCATGAGCTGTGGTGTACGCTGCAGACACAGCTCGGGACTGGGGTGGCTGTGGCGTGGGCCAGAAGCTGCAGCTCCAATCCCACCCCTAGCCTGGGAACCTCCATAAGGTGCAGGTGCAGCCCTAAAAAAATTTAAAAAATAAAAAAAATAACTTAGGGGAAAACTTGTTCCTGCACAGGAAACTATAGAAAGATGATACCCATAAGCCATAAATGTCAGGGAATTTCTTGGAGTTTTAGGTCAGATGGGACAAGTCTGAAGAAAGGCCACCTAGACCCATGAGGACAACAAGCTGCCCTCTTGCCTGCCAGGAAGATGCCTAGAAGAGACCCCAACAAACTCCATTCACGGTGCCTAATTCAGAGGGAGAAAGTGTGATAGGGTGACCACGCAGTGTCACCACAAAGTGCACCACAGGCCAACAGGACACTTAAAAAACATGGGAGGCCACCAGTGCAGGCACACGTGGCCAGTGCTGAAGGCAGACAACCGCGCTCAGCCCAGAAGGGGGCGCTGCCTGAGTGGATTCCAGGCTGCCCCTGACACTGAACCCTGGCACTGACCAGAGCTTCTTCACGCAGTCGCCTCAGATTCATTCACTCCTCAGGCTGCTGGGCTTCTGAAACCGCCAAGAGCAGAATGACATCTGGAGATTCTCTTTCTACTTGTTTTTCAGATCAAACTATATGAACAGGAATCCTATAACATCCGTTAGGACCCCTCTCTTCCCTCAATTCTAGAGGATCAGAGCCCTCCTTCTAGAGCTAATAGCTGCCGGAAACTGCACAGGTCCCAGGAACAGCTCCAGCAAGCCCCAAAGAGGTGAATTTCTTTGAGAAATCAGAGCACATTTGTTCCTGTGAGAAAGAATTACTCTCTAAGAAACCGGAGAGGTTTTCTAATGTGCGCTTTTAACTAAAATCAGGAGAAAAACATGTCTACGAAGCTGCTCCACAGAACAATCTGGAATCAAAGATGACAGCATGGAGATGCCAAATTTACAATGTGTTGGAAACAGTGAAGTGTAGACTGAGGAGTCTAGGAAATTTAAAGTAAAAGACACATTGAGTTTTGAAAGGACAAGAAAAAAGACAATACAAAGGAGAGGAAGAAAGAGGTGAAAAATGGATCAAGGCAATATATGATATAGAAATCTAAGCAAAATTAAGACAAAAAAATTAATTTAAAAAAAGTTGGGGAGTTCCTGTTGTGGCTCAGCAGTTAACAAACCCAACTAGTATCCAGTAAGGATGCGGGTTTGATCCCTGGTCTCGCTCATTGGGTTAAGGATCCCACTGTGGCTGTGGTGTAGGCAGCAGCTACAGCTCTGATTCACCCCCTAAGTTGGAAACATCCATATGCCACGGATGCAGCCCCCCAAAAAAAGAGCTCTTAAAAATAAATTTAAAAGAAGGTTGGAGCTCCCTGGTGGCTCAGTGGGTTATGGATCTGGGATCTGGCGCTGTCACTGCTGTGGTTCAGGTCACTGCTGAGGAATAGGCTTGAACCCTGGCCTGAGAACTTTTGCATGCCATGGGAGTGAGAAAAAGAAAAAAACCTAAGCTAAAGAAAAGCTTTTCTATAAATTTAAGTGACTCTCAAAGTTATAGCTAGAATTAGTGAGAGGAGAGTAGGCGGAAAGAGACCACCAGTATCTTGAAACACATTTTGTTGAAATTTTTAATTTAAAGGATGAAGAAAAACCATTCCATACAACACTGTAAAATCAACTATACTTTTTTTTGGGGGGGGGGTCTTTTTTGTCTTTTTACAGCTGCACCGTGGCATATGGAGATTCCCAGGCTAGGGCTCAAATCAGAGCTGCCAGCCTACACTTTAGCCACAGCAATGCCAGATCCGAGCCACATCTGTGACCTACAACACAGTGCATGGCAACGCCGGATCCTTAACCCACTTAGCGAGGCCAGGGATCGAACCCACAACCTCATGGTTCTTAGTTGGATTCATTTCCGCTGTGCCATGATGGGAACTCCTAAATCAACTATACTTTAACATAGCTCGATAGGTAGGTAGGTAGAAAGAAAAAAAACGCTCCTGGTGTCCCAAGTAGAAAACAGGTTATTTTCAAAGTCTCCCCAAATCAGGCTGGCTCAGATTTCTCAAAAACTCTAAACACCAGGCGGCAGTGGCCATCACCAGTTTTTCAAGAGGAACCAGGCATCACACCGCAGGTCTGACAAACAGTCCTTCTGCTGTGCGGAAAACAGAAACTCATTCTCAGATACCCAGAGCGGCAGGGCACCCTTACAAATGCTCAGAGTTTTCAAAGCCATGGTCCACGTGGGCAAGAAATGAACCGAAATAAGAAACCCCAAATCTAGAAGATTTAATTAACATAAATGTTGTGTAGCAAAAGGAAGAAAACTGCTACTGTGGCTATAAAACAATGCAGATGTCAATCATCTTTGAACTTGAAAGCGAGGTTGCAATGTTGATTGCCATCACTCAACAGCAAACCTTTGGACTGGACAAAGTTCAAGACACCATCTTTTCCTCCAATATACTCTTTACCTAAATAGCTGCTGGAAGATGGTGATCTTCTTGGAAGGAACAGATATTCATTCAGGTAACCGCATGATTCCCCACAGTGCTTCTAAAAACCAAACCCAGAGTTCCCATCATGGCTCAGTGGTTAACAAATACGACTAGTATCCATGAGGACTTGAGTTCGATCCCTGGCCTCACTCAGTGGGTTAAGGATCTGGGGTTGCCGTGAGCTGCGGTGTAGGTCGCAGACGAGGTGCAGATTCCAAGTTGCTGTGGCTGTGGCGTAGGCTGGCAGCTACAGCTCCAATTTGACCCCTGGCCTGGGTATCTTCATATGCCTCGGGTGCAGCCCTTAAAAGACAGAAAAGACCAAATAAATAAGTAAATAAATAAAATAAAAAAACAAACCTTTCTCCAGATCTGCCTCCAAAATTTTATGCTAATTAGTACTACTTTCCTTGTCAAAAATCTTTCAAGCCCAGCTTAAATGCCACCACTTTTACCCCCAGCACATCCTGCACTAGTATTAGAATTACGTGTGTGCCTCTCTTACCTCTGAATTGTGCTATTTAGAATCCTGACCATACCAATTATAGTACTAAGACATAGATAGAGAGGATTCTATGGGTTTACTTTAGATAATAAAGTAAAATACGGTGACCATTAAAGACCATTCTTACAAAGTTTTCTTGTAACACCAATGAATTTCTGTGCCTTTTCTGTCATCTCAATGTATTCAAACCCACACTGGAGAGTCTTTTATGAAAATGCTGTCATTTCACCTGAATTTCAATCTACTTAATCCAAAGCCTTTCCAAGGTGTGTCCATACAATGGCACATTAGGCCAGTTTTGCATCCAAAATACCTGCCTTTTTCTCAGATATCAATATACTTATACTCCAGCTCTGCACCTCCTCTCACCTGCAGAAAAGGTTAAAAATCACCTTCTTCAGAGAGTTGCTTTGAGGGCTAAATAGGATATTGCCTCAAAACACACAGTAGATGTGCTTTGCACATATTAAGTGCTGAGCAAATGTCTGCTGTTGTCACGACCATCTGTATCATGTACCATGTACGGTGCTGGGCTTGGGGGGGGTCCGCAGGAAATCGGACCCAGAGCCGGGTTCCTAACCCACAGAGCTTACAGGCTGATGCCCAAGGAGACCTGCATCAAGAGATGCAGACCTGTGATGCAACACTCCTCTGCATGCTAAAGCCCCATTCTAATTTATTAAGCCCTAGGCACTGAAATAAACCCAGTGGAATTAATTTCCCTGAAACACTCCAGTGATTCCAATAAATTACACAACAGTCACGATAGAAGACAAATAGCATTTGGAGGCTCTTTCTACGAGTTAAGAGTGTTCACATTTTCCTGTCTTCAAAATGAAAGCTACAACATAATTTTTAAAGTTACTTGTACAATTTATATTGTAAGAAAGGCATTTTTCCAAATCACCATATGCCTTCATGAATGCCAAATAATATTTAGGACATTGAGTTGTTGAAATATAAGCCAGATCATGGAATGAAGTAATCGTTATCAGGCCAAGAAAGAGAAAAAAAATGTTAGTCCATTTTTTTCTGAAGCCTTAAAGTTCTGAAATTATAAGAACTATATAAATTCTTCAGTAATGAAGGGTGTAGGCCACGTAAAAGATAAAAAGAGCTGATACAAGCGCATATTTTAGTTTCTCATTAAGCTAAGAGTACAATTCCTTTAAAAACATTTGAATACATGTAAGCAAGATTCACTGCAGAAAAGTTAAACTAGAGAATTTAAAAGAATTTATACTCACTTTGAATTCTATCATTCAAGAATAATAAACCTGTTAAATCTTTATACCTGTTCCTTATTCTTTTTTAATACATAAAACAAATATTTTGTTCTATGACCTGCTTTTCTTACCAGGGTAATATAAATTGAACACTTTCCCATATCCATAGCAAACTACAGCAAAAGTTTTGTACCACCAAAATGGTAATGACTGCCTAGGTTGTTACCAGGTTTTCTTTTTTTTGATCCTTTTAGGGCTGCACCCGAGGCACATGGAGGTTCCCAGGCTAGGGGTCCAATTGGAGCTGTTGCCGCCGGCCTACGCCACAGCCACAGCCACACCTTATCCTTAACCCACTCATCGAGGCCAGGGATCAAACCCGCATCCTCATGGATGCTAGTCGGGTTCGCTAACTGCCGAGCCACGATGGGAACTCCCTGTCACCAGGTTTTCATGGCTATAAACAGCTCTGCCTTGAACATCTTTGAACACTCATATCTCTATAGTATGTGTGATTTCAAGAGTAAATGAAATAAGGCACAAATCCTGCTGGAATTTTCCTGGCCTGCCAGTCAATGGCCCAATTCTTTTTAACCCTTCAGACCATCCATGACATCACTCGACATTAAGTGCTTCACCTTCCACCAAAATGTCTTTGACACCTAAGCGTCTATGATAAAATTTATTTTTTTTTGTCTTTTTGTCTTTTTAGGGCCACACCTGCAGCATATGCAGGTTCCTAGGCTAGGGGTCGAATCAGAGCTACAGTCTTGGGCTGGTACCACAAGCCACAGCAATGCCAGATCTGAGCCACGTCTGTGACCTACACCACAGCCCACAGCAACACCAGATCCTTTGCCCACTGAGGCCAGGGATCGAACCCACGCCTCATGGATATTAGTCGGGTTTGTTAACCACTGAGTCATGATGGGAACTACCTATGATAAAATCTCAATAGGATTTTCTCTATTGTCTTAGCATGAGAGACAAAGCCCACTTCTGAGGACAAAAAAAACACTAAATGATCCATCTTCAAGAACAACTGGGGTTGTATACTTCTTCCAGAAGTTACTAAAAGGTAACAGAGGCAGCCCATTAATCCCAGCTTCCCAGTCTCTATCAGAACTAGGCGGGAGGGGAGGGCAGCACTCATGCTTCCAGACACCCCAGCTGCCCAGCTCCCTCCCCATCCCCAACAACTGGTGGGGTATCAAGAAAATCATGTAGATGGAGTTCCTGTCGTGACACAGTGGTTAACGAATCTGACTAGGAACCATGAGGTTTCAGGTTCGATCCCTGGCCTTGCTCAGTGGGTTAAGGATCTGGCATTGCCATGAGCTGTGGTGTAGGTTGCAGACTCAGCTCGGATCCTGTGTTGCTGTGGCTGTGGCATAAGCCGGCAGCTACAGCTCCGATTAGACCCCTAGCCTGGGAACCCCTATATGCCTCAGGTGCAGCCCTAGAAAAGATGAAAAGACAAAAAAAAAAAATGAAAATCATGTAGAGATAGGGGATGCCTTCCAGAAGGAAAAACCAACATCCCTTTCACCGGCCATCCATCTACCGAAGGAGTGGATTAGCTGATTGCCCTGCATCCTGAGGGAGGGAAGAACAGAGAAGGGAAAGGCAAGGGGGGCAGATGGAAGCAGAACCAGGGAAGCAGCCGACATACCCAGAGTTTGGAGAGGCAAGGACCAGTGAGTTTCTCAGGGCTCAAATGGATGCCACATTATATAAGCAAGGCTCAAGCCTTACTGGAGCCATCTTGCTGGTACCCTGACGGAGAGAGGCTACTACAGGGCACTGAAACCTGGGGCATGCTCTAGGGCAGCTGTTGGCCAGAGAAACAGCCTTGACCATCAAGAAGGCTACAACAGCTGCACTGAGTAAGTACAGAGATGTTCACCCCCCCCCCATGCCCTGTGCCTCTTCTCTGTCCCCAGTCCGGGCAGGGGCAGGCGAGGGATTGGGGGCTGGACCCCAATGAGCAGAGGGAAAGGGGAGAATACCCCAGACTCCCTCCCTCATTTCCAGTGCTTTGAGATGATTTAAATTGTTTGAGATGGATTGTTTTCAAACTGGTTTCTTCTCTGGAAGTTTATGGAGGGTGCACTCCGGGAAGGGACAGGAAAGGGAGATGCAAGGGGCATGACTGATGGCAATGGCTGGAGGGAACTAGACCCTTTTGGCGTTAGACCTCATGGACTTGAGAGAGGTCAATAGATCAGTTACAGCTCAAGCCCAGGAAGATGCACATATTCAGCAGGGGCACCGCAGCACTGACCCAGGCCTGGGTTCAGATGCTGGCTTGGCCCATGCATTCATTCATTTGTTGGTTCATTTATTCAGCAGGTATTGCCTGCGCACCTCTGGCGCACTGGACAGAGCTGCGAACAAGACCCACCAAGGCCCTGCACTGTGGGAAGTGAGATTCTGGGAGCATGTGCGGTTCCAGGGAACTCTTTCAACTTCCTTGGGCCTTGGATTTATCAGAGAATCTTGTTCTATTCCACCTGCCTCCTTGATGCATTTCTGAGAATTCTGGAAATTAAGTACGATGAAACAATCTTTTTTTTCTCCCTTAAATTTTAGCAACACACACACACACACACACACACACACACACACACACACACACACACACTTTTGACAATTAAACTGAGATGAAGAGCTGGTGTTTCAAGAAACCCAGGCACAAGGCCCATGGGGCCTTTTAAACACAGAGAAGTGACAGCACACAGCACAGCAGAGGGCGGGTGGCTACAGGAAGAAGCCAGGAATGACTTGTGTGGATCAATTCTAGCCTCATTATCATTGTTTCTAGATATGGGGACGGGGTGGGGGGTGGGGGGAATCCTCTAAGTACCGAAAAATCTATATGAACAATTTTAAATTACAACAGCAGGATAAATACTTTGCAAAATTAATGGTAAACACTAGTACTTTCCTAAAGTCAGAGAAACTCAGGACTGTCTTAGTAAAATTCACCCTAGTAATTCGACACACACTACAAATTAATGAGACAAATTGATCTGGGTGCTTGGAGAGAGTCAGGCCCCTCCTGGGCACTGGTCTATGGGCGGCAGCTCAGCATCACTGCAGAGCAGGAGAGAACTCAGCACATGGCCAAATGCCACCTTCCTGCAGCAGGGCAGCTCCAGAGCTGCACCTTCGGCCCCAGGCTCGGGCAATCTGGAGAGCTGGGCTGCTGCTTTTTCTTACTCAGTCATCTGCAGGGGCCACTTCCACCCGGGGCCTGTGATTCACTCCTTGCCAGAAACAGCGGGAGGGTGAAGCAGTGCTTTCCCCATCCTCAACCTTCAGCCCCACCTGCACCCTGGCCCTGTCTGGGCTTCAGGAAGGTCAGATCACCCGTCATTTGGTTAATCTTCAACTTTTCTGCCTTGAAGCCAGGCAAACTTCACCCAGCTGATGCCATCCCAGTGCTGTGAACTGTCTTTTCTCAAAACAGGAGCCGAGATGACCGCATTTTTACAAAGAAAGGCTGCGAGATTATCAGCGACTTGACTAGTCATTTCCTTAAATTCTTTTTTTCTGCAAACTATTCACAAGATGCCATGTGCTATTTCCTTTTTTTCTTTTTCTTCTTTTTGGTCTTGCAAAAGGGAAGCAGGCAGCTGAGTGCCAACAAACTAGAAAATGGAAAAGCAATCTGTAAGATAACTTTGCCAACAGCTTCCACGTACCGGGTTAGAAAATGCAAAAAGCCCCTACAGGTCAGAAGTACCAAGGCTACTTACTCTTGCTCATCCCAAAACAAATTAAGTACACATACAAATATGCAAATGAACATCTTACAGAAGAGTTTTCTAGAGCATGTAACTGCAAATTAACTTACCATTCACTTAAACTATAAAATAAACCCCCAAGACATTACTTTCTTTAAGTAAAGACAGTATCTTTGTCTTAGGCGAAGATAAATTATGAAGTTTAAATACATGTTGGGGAGTACACTTTCGAAATTCACATTACACATTTTAATCTGTTTATCTTAAGGCTTTAAAAACAAAATATAACCTCATAACAGAAAATTACAGACCCCCAAGAAAAACATCCACACCCATAATTTGATACTCTGCTAAAAATGAAGTTAAACATTCAGCTTCATCTCCTTTCAATTTTCCTAAGTATCTCCTTTCTAGCATAACTGATTTTTGTCCTGCTTTCTTTTATTCTAATGTATCAAAAGCCAACCTTATAGGGCAATACATTGCTATTTTATAGGATACAGGAAATCCCGTAAATTATTTTGAAAAACTTAATTAACCAAACATTCCTTTGTTGCCGAATATTTAGGTTATTTTCAGGAAAGTGACATAAAAGAACACAGCCAGAAACATATCTATGCGTACAGCTTTCAAAATAATCTTAGATAAAACTGCTTTCTGTAAATTAGGACACCGGCAGAGTACGATGGCGCTGGGTATCATCAATGTAGAAAATGTTTACAATGACAGAACAATGAGCGAAATGGTATTTTTAAGAGGAAATATTTAAATAGATCCAAGAGTAGAGAAAATAATTTATACTCCTCCTCCGTGACTATCAGCTGGGGTCTGTCTCGTTTTACTTACATTCCCATTTTAAATACCTCCCTCACCAGATCATCTGAAGTTGTCCCAGACCACAGAGCCCAGCTTCCATAAATATTTCAGTATATGTCTCCAACTGATAAAAACTCCTTTTTTTTTTTGGAACACTAGCATGCCACCACATCAAGTCTTAGAAAAAAAAAAAAAATCACACTAATGCTTTAATACATCAAATATCCAGACAAAATCCAAATTCTCCCTATCATCTCATACATTTTTCTTGGTTTGTTGAGACGCGGTTACAAATAAGGTCCTGACGTTGTAAATGGTGGCTCCATCTCTTCAGACTCTTCACCAGTAGGTTCCCCTCCCTTCCAAGCCCCCCTTTTTCTTTAATGTACTTGTTGAAGAAATGAGGTCGACTGTGCCACAGCGTCTGTACTGACTGCATCTCACAATGACATTTAGCACATGTTCCCCTGTCCCCTTATTGTCTGTCAATGGGCAGGAGGATCTCAAGTCTTGATCAGATTCAAGTTCAACATTTTGGCCACAATAAATACGTCACAGAAGGTGCTATGCACTGCCTTCGGAAGGCACCAAAATGTCTGGTGGCCTCTTTTTCGAAGTTAAATGGAGTTTGGGGTTTTTAACTTATTATAAAATACTTAAAATATTTTATTTTCTTTAATTCGAGGAAAAAAGAATATAAAGAATCCCCATGTACCTATCACCCAGCTTTAACAAATACCGCTTTCCTCTCCCTCGTTCTGTTTCCTCTCCCACGCTTTTATTTACTCCCTCCCTTCCCAACCTAGACTACCTGGAAGCAAATCTCAGACATCATATAATCTCATCTCTCAGCTATTTCAGTGTATATCTCTAACTGAAAGTGATTTAATTAAAAAAAAAAAAGACACTTTAACACCTAAGACTTTTAACAATAATTCCTTCCTCTCAAAGATCTGGTCCGTATTCACATGTCCTCCATTGTATTACAACACATTTTTGGCATTTGATTTTAATTTCAGCATTTGATTATTGGTGAGTGAGAACACTTCTGCTGTGTTAAGTTGCTGGCTATGAACTACCTGCTGGTATTGCTTATTTGGAACCAAGTTGACAGGTTGACAATAATAAAGACTGATGACCATTTTTTGCTAGAAGTATTTTCCCAGTCTGTAAGTTGCCAACTAAACGGGAGGTGGAGTGAGGCAGTCTGCCCTTATGTCCATTTACTACCCAGGGAACTTAAAACTTTTTCTTTTTTTTTTTTTTTTTTGGTCTTTTGTCTTTTTAGGGCCACACCCATGGCGTAAGGAGGTTCCCAGGCTAGGGGTCCAATCGGAGCTGTAGCTGCTGGTCTACGCCACAGCAATGCCAGATCGGAGCCACATCTGCAACCTACACCACAGCTCATGGCAACGCCGGATCCTTAACCCACTGAGCCAAGCCAGGGATGGAACCTGTGTCCTCACGGATACTAGTTGGGTTTGTTAACCACTGAGCCATGTCAGGAACTCCTAAACTTTCTAATTTAAGTATATCTTGGGACACTTCTAATGCTCCTAAGCTCAGAATTGCCCCCCCCACCTTCCTTCAAAGATATAGTGAGTATTCAATATCTTTTTCTAGCATCTCTCAGGAATCTGCATTGTGAAATACATTCAGGTCACAGACTTAGAAAGCTATTTAAGTTATATAAAGCTTAAAATTTATCTCCATGACCCCTACATCACAGACCCTGAAAGAAAAATGGAGGCTTTATAACAGAGGTATATTTCTTTTTTCGTCTTTTTGCCATTTCTTGGGCTGCTACCGTGGCATATGGAGGTTCCCAGGCTAGGGGTCAAATCGGAGCTGTAGTCGCCGGCCTACACCAGAGTCACAGCAACTCGGGATCTGAGCCACGTCTGCAACCTACACCACAGCTCATGGCAACGCCAGATCCTTAACCCACTGAGCAAGGCCAGGGATCAAACCCCCAACTTCATGGTTCCTAGTCGGATTCGTTAACCACTGCGCCACAACGGGAACTCCAACAGAGGTATATTTCTAAATGATTTGAATCCTTTGGTAAACTACCCATAGATTTATTTCTACTTGCTCCCAAAGAAAACTTCCAATCCCTTCTAGGGCAAGGGGTGTCCTGTGACCTGGTTTTAAAGCACTCTTAACTAATTAGGGTGTTAATTAGTTCTCTGCCAGAATGAAAGGCTGGGATGAATTTAAATCACAATGAAATTGGTGGTAGTGGGATTTAATGATTTCTTCTTTAACAGTTACCAACACATTTAAAATAGACCCAGGCCCTTTTAAAAGGAGAGCATTTATGCTTCACACGTTTGGTTGCCTAGGAGACCCCACCTCTCCTTCTACCAAAGCCAGTCTCAAAAAAGCGGCCTCACTTAATAGATGGCTCCTTTTCTAAGCCTCAATCGAATGGACAGTAGGAGTACAGAAGAAAAGTAAAACTCAAATATTCTCTCAACTATAGCTTGCTTTCTTTTTTTTTTTTTTTTTTTTTTTTTGAAAGCAGGAATTCCCACGGTAGCAAAGTAGGGTTATCTACAAAGTTCCATAGAATATTAAACTACCAGTCTCACCAGTTTCCTCTACTCTGCTTAAGACACCAATCACCAGTTTCCTCTACTCTGCTTAAGACACCAAGGACCAAAAAAAAAAAAAAAAAACAAAAGAAAGAAAAGAGTGTAGACCAAGTGATTTATAAAACAAGTGTAGCAAGAGTGTTGAAATTCTGAAGTATTGTGTCAGTACCAGCCCACAGGCAACATCACACTTGATGTCTGTATCATCAACCGAAGTTGAGGGGTAATGAGTCCATCGTGATTGAATGTGTGGTTAACACATGCATTCATGCATTAAATCAAGAGGTCAGATGATGGATGTTGACTAAACATAAATGTGGGTATCATTTTAATATGTATGTAAATCAAATCATTATGCTGGGTACCTTCAACTGAACATGGCTGTATGTCAATTATATCTCAATAAAGCTGGAAGGGAAAGTAAGTATGGTTGAAAGGATCAAATGAAGTCAATACATGGCCAAAGCACATCATTGCTTATGATACTCTTTGAGGAGTTCCCTAGAGGCCTAGCCATTAAGGACTCAGTGTTGTCACTGCTGTGGCTCAAGAACTGATCCCTGGCCTGAGAACTTCTGCATACCGAAGGGTACGGGGTGGCAGGGGAAAAAAAAAAAAAACCTATTTGAAAGTTAGCTTTTATTAAATCAACCTCTGAAATCTCAATTTTCTGCTAAGGTGAACTAGGTTACTACTTTTTTTTTCTTTTTGTCTTTTTAGGGCCACACCCTTGGCACATAGAGGGTCCCAGCCTAGGTGTCAAATAGGAGCAGCAGCTGCCGGCCTACACCGGAGCCAAGCAATGCTGGATCTAAGACGCGTCTGCAACCTACACCACGGCTCATGGCAATGCCAGATCCTCAACCCACTGATGGAGGCCAGGGATCAAACCCTCATTGTCACGGATCCTAGTGGGGTTCCTTACCACTGAGCCACAATGGGAACTCCCTAGGTTGCTACTTCTGCATTATCACCAGGTGATGGGTAACCGGACATGTCAACTTGCTAGGCTCCAGTGCCCAGCTGCTTGGTCAACACCAGTCTAGATGTTGCTGTGAAGGTATTTTTTTAAGCGCTGTGACCAACATTTTTAAAGGTATTTTTAAATGCTGTGATTAACATTTAAATCAGTGGATTTTGTGTGAGGATCCAGGAAGCCTCATCCAAACAGCTGAAGATCATAAAAGACTGAGATTCTCCTGCAAAAGGAACTCTGCCTTCTGACTGGCTTCAGACGTGGTACTGCAATAGCAGTGGGTCTCTGGCCTGAGCTGCAGATTTCAGACTTGCCAGTCTCACAACTCTGTGAGCCCATTCCTTAGTATTTCTAGATAGAGACCAACAGATATGCACGTACACACACATTTACACATTTATATCCACACACACAGAGAGAGCTTTCAGTTCTGGTTCTTTGAAAAACCCTGATTAATACATGCCATCACCACTTCATTGTGGTCAAAACTCTGCCTTTAATATATATTTACAAAGCGTTGATGTGGCTGTGGTGTAGGCCGGCAGCTGGAGCTCTACCATTGTGCTACAAAACTGGAATTAAGTTTATATTTATCAGGTTGGTTCCACAGTATACAAGCATGGCCTTGCAAATTTTCACGAAAATCAGAGGGCATGTTAGTTCGTTAGGGCTGCTATAACAACAAAATGCCATAGACTAGCGAGGCTTAACCAACAGAAATGTATCTTCTCACAATTTTGGAGGCTGGGAAGCCAGAGATGCAGGTGCTGGCAGGTCTGCTTTCCGCTGAGGTCTCTCTTGTTGGCCGGCAGGTGGCTGCCTTCCTGCAGTGTCCTCATGCAGGCTTTCCTCTAGGTGTGACCTCATTGCTGTCCCTTGTGGGTCCACATATATTTGACAGGGGTCAGACTGGGTTAGGGCCCCCCATGCCTTCACTTTTAACTCAATCACCTCCTTAAATGCCTATCTCACACTACAGTCACATTCGGAAGTTCTTTTTTTTGAGGCCACACTAGCAACATATGGAGGTTCCCAGGCTAGGGGTCAAATCAGAGCTGTAGCGGAGCTGCAGCTGCTGGCCTACACCAGAGCCACAGCAACGTCAGATCCGAGGCATGTCTGTGACCTACACCACAGCTCACCACAATGCTGGATCCTTAACCCACTGATCGAGGCCAGGGATTGAACCTGTGTCCTCATGGATACTAGTCAGATTAGTTTCTTCTGCGCCACAATGGGAACTCCACATTCTGAAGTTCTAAGGCTCCGACATACAATGGGGTGGTGGGCACAGTTCAGCCCTTAACAGAGTGCCTATCTGAAAAAAAAAAAAAATCTGATTTAACACTAGGCTACACAGCATATATAGAACTCACTTTGAGGGGAAAGTAACTAAGGGATAGCTTTTCTTTGGCTCAGTCAAGAGTGTCCAATCAAGAAAAACATGCAAAGGAGTTGCCACTGTGGTGCATTGGAATTGGTGGTGTCGCTGCATCACCAGGATGCAGGTTCGATCCCCAGCCCAGCACAGTGGGTTAATGGATCTGGCGTTGCAACTGTTCCTCAGATCTGAACCCTGGACCTGGGCAACTCCATATGCCTCGGGGCAGCCAAAAATTTTAGAAAAGGAAAGCACGCAAATATATTTTGACACTGGTTGGCAGAGGAAATAAAGAGATGATTTTATATAAGAGCCCCAAGTCCAAGGCCTCAAGGCAGACACTCTGAATTTTAGGCACTGATTTTCCACACGGACAGTATCTTGCACCTTGCTCAGGTGTAGAAAGTGGAAAGGGCTTAGTCATTTGAGCCTGACTCGTGGGCAAGGCTCCCCACAGGCTAGACAGTAATCATAAAATCAGTTACCAAACCTTCTTAAGCCTGGGGCCAGGCATGATGTGTTAGGCACGATGTGTAATCTTTGTAAATATATATTAAAGGCAGAGTTTTGACCGCAAGCTGGGCTCAATCCAACAGGCAATAACTGCAGGCATCAATGGAGACTGAAGGCCTTAGAGAAGAGAGAGGAAGAAAAAAATGGCAGTAGGACGTGAAAGAAGAAAAGAGGTAAGGAAGGGGGTGGAAATATCACATGATATCACTTATATCTGGAATCTAATATATGGCACACATGAACCTTTCCACAGAAAAGAAACTCATGGACTTGGAGAGTAGACTTGTGGTTGCCAAGGGGGAGAGGGAGGGAGTGGGATGGATGGGGCACTTGGGATTAATAGATGCAGACTATTGCCTTTGGAATAGACTAGCAATGAGATCCTGCTGTGTAGCACTGGGAACTCTGTCTAGTCACTTATGATGGAGCATGACAATGGGAGAAAACAGAATGTGTACATGTATGTGTAACTGGGTCGCCATGCTGTAGAGTAGGAAAAAAAATGTATTGGGGAAATGATAATTTAAAAAATTAGGGAGTTCCCGTCGTGGCGCAGTGGTTAACGAATCCGACTAGGAACCATGAGGTTTCGGGTTCGATCCCTGCCCTTGCTCAGTGGGTCAAGGTTCCGGCGTTGCCGTGAGCTGTGGTGTAGGTCGCAGACGTGGCTCGGATCCTGCGTTGCTATGGCTCTGGCGTAGGCTGACAGCTGCAGCTCCGATTCGACCCCTAGCCTGGGAACCTCCATATGCCGCCGGAGAGGCCCAAGAAATGGCAAAAAGACAAAAAATAAAATAAAATAAAATAAAAAAAGGTGGAAGGAAGAAAAGAGGAAGAGGGCAAGAAATGGGAGGGAAATGCCTGGGGAGGCAGGGCTTGTCCCGCTTCTCTCAGTAGCACTGGACCACGTCATGGTCCCACCTCTGATTAGTAGGAAAAAAATGCCAGAACTTCACACGTGAAGAGCACGTGTACACTTCCAAAGACCCCACCTGTTACCCCTTGTGTACCCCCACAGAACCCAGAGAGACCTCATAGAGCTATGACAGAAAAAATGCTACCTGTCATATCAGTAAACAAAGGATGTTTCGGCCATCAAGCCATGACAGAGCCCCCCCAACCCCAAACACAGTGAACCCTGAGGGAACTCAGGATGGAGACAAAAGGGCTGCCTACTGCCAAGCCTTCAGCCACTGCAGCCACCCTGAGGGGACTCAGGCGGGAAAGCACAGGATGGTGGCCCTGGATAGCTGAGGTGCACATCAAAGGAAGGACTGCAATGGGCCCAGAGTCTTGCACCTGCCCATACATAGAAAATTTCTCAATTCATTACCTTGAGATAATCTGTTTTTCTTTAATTAACCATGATCTTTTGATATCAGACCACCTGGTTTTGGTCAAAAAATCTCCTGTAAATCCTGGCTCCTCACTTACCTCTTCAGAGCAATTTCTTGGAGCTGAGAGGCTGTCTCCTGGGCTGGAGGAGCTCAGAAGAGCCATTGAATAAAACAGGATTCTCAGCTTATAGGTTGTGTTTTTTTTTTTTTTTTTTTTTCAGTCGACATAACTATTATTTTTATTTGACAAATTTTTAAAAATCTGAGACTGAGTCAGCTTTGACTTGCAGAGTCTGGAAGCAATGGGACATTTTATAGACTAACTCTACTCCATAGAAATGATAAACACCTACAACTTTTTTCACCCCCTCATCCCTGCCCTTCAACTTTCCTGTTTGTACATAATCAAACTATGAAATTTCTACGTATTTTTTAAAGTCTGTGTTTACTCTTTCTCTACAAGATTTCTTTTTGGCTTCATAATCCTGAGAGCTTAGTTTGTTTAGATTTAAGGATATCTCACTTGCAAATAAGTTCTGAGAGGAAAGGGAGAGATGAATGATTGTTTACTGGAAAAAACGAGAGTGATAATATCCAAAAGAACACTTATCCCTGGGTAGAGAGTCAACCCTTCTCCTCCAGAGGTGCCTTCCAAATATTACACCTTTTCTAGAACAATCTAAATGAGTTTAAAGTAAATCTCAGGGGGGAAAAAAAGTTGATGACCTATAATCAATGGAGACAAGGTAGGGCAGAGATAACTCCGCTCTTGTCAGGAAATAAGTAAGGTTATGGCAGTAGGAGAAGAAAAGGGTCACTCTCTGGTTTCCCAGGTGTGTCTTACGCTTTCAAGTTCAGGTACCAACACGTCGTTGACAACTGGATATTTCAGCAGCTTTTAGATGAAAACCCAGGCTCCGGTTCGATGCTAGAAGGTAATCCCCGTCCTGGGACAGAGTTCAAAGTCCTACACGCCAGGCCCTTATGTTCAGGTCTCAGCTCTTGAAAGTGCACCTGCTGGCGTGCTATTGTAGTAACACAAGGAAAACCAGTGCTAGAACTTTCTGGGAGCTCCTCCACCTGGAAATTTATAAACTGGTCATCTCCTGTGGCAGATTACATTTTTCAAAAATGGCACTGCAAGGGGTTCCCACTGTGGTGCAGTGGAAACGAATCCGACTAGGAACCATGAGGTCACGGGTTCAATCCATGGCCTCACTCAGTGGGTTAAGGATCCAGCATTGCCGTGAACTGTGGTATAGGCTGCAGACGCGGCTCAGATCTGGCGTTGCTGTGGCTGTGGCATAGGCCAGCAGCAACAGCTCTGATTCGACCCCTAGCCTGGGAACCTCCATATGCTGCGAGTACAGCCCTAAAAGGACAAAAGACCAAAAAAAAAAAGGCACTGCAAGATTTCTGGTCCCATATGCTCTTCCAAAACCTTGCCACCTTCATCAACAGGCAGAGTCTTATTTCTCTCCCCCTTGAATCTGGGCAGGACACGTGATGTTTCAGCTGCTGGAATGTGGCAGAAGTGTCACCACGTGACTTTCGGGGCTGGGCCATAAAGGGTGATGTGCCTCCTGTCTGGCTTTCTCTCAGGATGCTTCTCTTAGAACCCAGCTACCATACTGTGAGGAAGCCCAGTCCACGTGGAGGGGACAGAAATATTTTGGCCAAAAGTTTCCACCAAGGTCTTCTGTAGGAGGCAGCCCCAGCCTCCAGCCAACGAGTGGATGAGCCACCGGGTAATCCCCACCCCCAGCCCTTGAGTCTTTCCAGCCAAGTCCCACATCATGGATCAGAGAAATGAGCCGCCCCGTGTACCCTGTCCAGAGAATTATGAGTGTCGTAAGTGTTGTTTTACGCTGCTAAATGTAGTGTCATTTGTTAAACAGCTCTAGTAACTGGAATGAACATTAATACCCAGGGGCGGAAAAAATTAAGTGATTAATTTGATTTCAGACATGTCTGGCTTTGGGTCTGTCTTGTACGTAGGAGAGAGTGGGCAGGAAGCAGAAACACAAACATTTTAAGTGCCACCTTCCCTGTGCCAGGCACCGGGTCACGTATGCGAAAAGGTTAAAACTTGAATGCCTCCAAAACTGGAAGGGAGGAGCTCCAAACTGGGTTTGGAAAACTCCTCCACAACCCTGTGAGATTTCAGTGTGATCTCCATCGAATGACAAGGAAGCTGAGGCACAGAAATGTTGAGTACCTTTTGTAGGATCACAAAGGCAGTGATAGAGTTGACGTTTGATCCCATATCTGTCTGACTCAAAAACACACCATCTTTTTCACTCTCCCAGTAGAGCCCAAACCGGGGGTGTTGGTCCCTGGGTTGAGACTGGAGGGCTCAACTGGTGACAAGGAACAAGTTCCATTAATCCATGAACACTAGGCACTATATGGAACATGCCCTCTTACCCCCCATCACACACACGCTTTTCAAGTATAGCAAATTCCATAATTATTACAATTTAAATTCATTTCACACATTATGGGTCTTGGTTTCCATGGATTTTGGTATTGACTGTATCTTCTCAACTAATGGATAACAGAACAACTATTAGACGTTAACAGTCAATATACTTTCTCTTTCCTTTTTTTTTTCCCCCCCCAGGGCCGCACACACTAGTGGCCTAGGGAAGTTCTGAGGCCAGGGGTCAAATTGGAGCTATAGCTGCCAGCCTACACCACAGTCACAGCAACACCAGATCCCAACCGTGTCTACAACCTACACCACAGCTCACCGCAACGCTGGATCCTTAACCCACTGAGCAAGGCCAGGAATTGACCCAGCATCAAGGATACTAGTCGGATTGGTTTCCACTGCACTATAATGGGAACTCCCTCAATACACTTTCTATACACGTACCAGAACAGGTTTTTAATGCTTAAAAATGCTGGGAGCCACAAACCATACACTTCCATGTGTGGAATTAACATTCATGCCAGGTGAGTTGGACAAGTGGGTTATCAAAGGAAAATGCAGAGGTGGGAATGACCACCATTCCATCAATGTTGGTGACCAAGGCATCATTCTTAAATAGTGGGCACTGAGAGGAGAGGAGAGGAGAGGAGAGGAGAGGAGAGGAGAGGAGAGGAGAGGAGAGGAGAGGAGAGGGTCCCCCCCCCCCGGGGTCCCCCCCCCGCCCCCCCCCCACAATTCATTAACTTGCTAATTGTCCTTCCCGTCTTCAGCTAATGATGATGTATGCACCTTCTCACTTTCCACACCCAAGCCAGTGACAGGGGTGGCGAGCAGAGAAGAATGGACCTTTCTTGGTCCCGCCTTGTCTCTGTCCTCCAGGACAGCCTACTGAGCAAGTATGCTGCTCCCCTTAGGGCTGGGAGCGGGTGGTGGTGATAGATGGGGAACAACTGTATTGCCAGTCAGGGAAGGTGGAGCAAGTTCACTGCCTCCCTGAGAAATAGGGGCCCCGCTCCACTCACATCAGTGCTCAAGAGGCAAGAATGCGGGTACTTGATGCGCCTTAGAAAGCCTTCTTTCAGGAAAGACAGACAACTTCACCAGAATCCTTTGCTGTCACATTCACAGGGGATGCTGAGTAAAATGCACGGGGCCACCTCTAGCCTGTGAGAACCGGGCAGGCCTGGGGCGGGTGGGAAGCACTTTCTTCCCAGGGCTCTTTTCTTTAGCTGCAGTAATCGGCATTCAGACCCTCCAGAAGGCCTGGCTTTGGGAGGCAAGTCCTACCATGTGATCACCCCCAGGCTACTCTCCACTGCCCTAAGCTCTTAAATCACTGCATTCCACACGGATTTCTTTCTTCCCCAAATGGGGGAGATAAAGGAGGGGAATTACAATATCTAAGGAAGTTGGGGCCAAAACAACTAAGAAATTCCAATTCATGAAACCACGTTTTATTAAAACTGTTGATTTTTTTTTTTGGAAAACTATCTGCTGCCTATTTCCCAAAACCTGTGATTTTCTCTTTGTGAGCAGTTTAGCCCTGGTTAAATGCAGAAAGAAGAAAATGAGAAATGTGCTGTCAAAAATCCTGAGTCTTAACTTTAGGTATGTGAACAATTTAAAGATTTTGTTGTGTGTGTGGTCACTCTTCAAAATCAACAGTCTTAAAATGAACTACCAACTGACCACTGTTTAATTCATAAATCAAAGCCAGGTATGCCTTTCATCCTAAGTGCACAACTACGATCCATTAAACACACACACCTACAAACACACACAGTGTACCACTTTAAAATTCACATCTTGGCCACCAGCAGCCAGAAGACATTTCTCCCAACCAGAGAGATGAAGCTTTAGCTCCAAGAGTCCTTCGTTCTCTACTAGAGCCTCACCAACCTCCCAACTTTAGCGGAAGGCAGAAGAGGAAGACAGTATCGCAGACAGATATCTGGTCTACCTAGGCTCTCTCCCTCTCCTTCTAAGAAAAAGAACCTAGAAAACAAGAGGAGGGAGTGGAAGGACAGAAGACGTGGGAGGGAAGATATTTTAAGAAATGAACCCCAGATTCATAATTAGCTTCCCACATGACAAAAGCCACGGACCTTTCTGACTTTACAATGTTTATTTTCTGAATGGAGGCAGAGCTGCTGACCCAGGAGGTACTGGTCCCGCTGTGGAACTGGTCACAGCCAGAGAGCTTCTGCTTCACCTGGATTATCATGTCCACATTCCCACTTATCCCAAAGGATGTGAGCACTTGACTCCGTCCATATATATCCGGTAAAGCCTGTGCCTTTCCCATAATACAGAATATTTGTCTATGTGCCTCATCCTCTGCCACAAACAATTCCAGATGTGTACTATCAGGCATTTCCAGGGTCAGAGTACTTTACAGATTACAAATCCCTAGAGAACAGGAAATATGGCTGTTTTTCTTGTACTGTACTGCAACTACCCAAATATTGCATACAAAGACATACATCTTTGCCAGGAAGTTCTCTCTTTTTTTTTTTTTTCCTCATTTCCTTCAAAGTGTCTGGCTTTGTAATAATTCTGGGAAGGCAGATAATAACAGCCTTAATTTATCACTGAGGTAACTGTGATTCATTCATCCATTTATTCAGTCATTCAACAGAGATTGATGGAGGACCTCTTACACGCCAGGCTGGGGATCCAGCAGTGAACTAGCCAGAGCCTACGTCCTCATAGGGCTGCTGCTCTGGGGTAAGAAACAGGTCCAAAAGAAGGTGATCACAGATAAGCAGGTAACGCGGGTGATAAATGTTTAAAAAGTGGAAATGGGAGTTCCCGTCGTGACACAGTGGTTAACGAATCCGACTAGGAACCATGAAGTTGCAGGTTTGATCCCTGGCCTTGCTCAGTGGGTTAAGGATCTGGCGTTGCCATGAGCTGTGGTGTAGGTCGCAGACGCGGCTCGAATCCCGCATTGCTGTGGCTCTGGTGTAGGCCGGTGGCTACAGCTCCAATTAGACCCATAGCCTGGGAACCTCCATATGCTGCAGAAGTGGCTCCAGAAAAGGCAAAATGACAAAAAAAAAAAAAGGTGGAAATGAGGATAGGAAGTGACAGGAAGGTGTGATCTGAGGGGAGGTGGAAAGAGCTCTCTAGGTGACACTGGAGCAGAGACCCGAAGGACAGTACCCTTGAGGAGGCCTGGGGAGAAGTCTTCCAGGCTGGGAGCAGCAAGTGAAAGGCTGGGGCAGAGAGGGTGGGCTCAGGAGCCCAGAGCAGAATAAACAAGAGGGTGGCTGCTAGAAAGGACTGCTTTTCTGGAGTGGGATGGGAAGCCACCTAAAGAACTCTGAGCACAGAGGTGACAAAAAGGATCATTGGAGACCAATTTGGTTAAGACACCAGGTAGCAGCAGTCAGCATGATGAGAGGCAGACAATTTTCAGATCTGTTTTTGAAGATGCAGCTACTGTGCTTTGCTGAGACAGAGATGACGACATTTACATTAGATAGTCCTGCAGTCAGATCCCCGGCCCTGCCACCTCCTGGGAAAAGTTTGAACTTCTCTGAGTCTCAGCTGCTTCTGTAAAATAGGCATAATATCACCTTCACTGCAAAGGTAGAAACATGATATATAATCAACTAGTGCAATAGCAGGTGCTTTCAAAAATCCTTTTATCTTTGGCTAACCCAATATCCCCCAAGCCCCAACAAAACAACATTCCTGTAGGGGGATGTCAGGAGAATTTTCAGAGCTCACCTTTTCTTTGATAGAGGGGGTGACTTTCATTACATGTGTGTTGTTTTCAAGGTTGGTTTATTGCAGTTCTAATCTTAATAGAATCAGCAAACACCATCCATGCCCCTTATCCGAGAGGTGAACAGAAATAGTCAATGAAAAACAGAATCCTAAGGCTAAGAATTTCTGACAATGCCAGGAAGGTATGTGGACATGGCATTGCTAACTGCATATTAAACACTCCTGGCTCCTGTACTCAACAAAAGAGGGTTAATTATTATTATATGTTACTAGATTTTTAAAGCGAGGAGCTCTTGCCTCCTTTCCTGTCCAATAATTAGTTGGGCCAATATTTCTTACTTATGGCAACATATGATCACAATTCTATGACTTTGACTTCAGGAAAGAGTGAAACCACTTAGCCCTGAAAATCAAATAGAAAATCATTCTTTGGGCTTCCTGGCTGGAATGTTCACTAGAAAGTACATAAACTTAATTTTGGTTCCCTCCACTTTCCTATTCCAGTGAACTCAATGCCACGTTTACACGACTGCCTTGCTAAAAATCCGCAACTAT
Source organism: Sus scrofa (assembly GCF_054392235.1). Taxonomy (NCBI): domain Eukaryota; kingdom Metazoa; phylum Chordata; class Mammalia; order Artiodactyla; family Suidae; genus Sus; species Sus scrofa. The sequence continues at coordinate 32,388,837 of NC_139398.1, read as the reverse complement.
TTTACAAATCTCACTTGTGTTTAATGTGACTTTCAAAGCTATCCTAAAGAACACAGGGCAGGGAGTGGGATGGACTGAAAGTCTGGAGTTAGTAGATGCAAACCATTACACTTAGAATGGATAAGCAATGAGGTCCTACTGTGTAGCACAGGGAACTATCCAATCTCTTGGGACAGCGCAGCATGGAAGACAGTATAAGAAAAGAAGTGTGTGTGTGTGTGTGTGTGTGTGTGTGTGTGTGCGCGCGCGCGCACGCGTGAATGACTGGCTCAATTTGCTGTACAGCAGAAATCGGTACAACATTGTCAATCAACTATAATTTAAAAAGTTTTTAAGAATCACAGGTTGAGGAACAGAAACCATCAAGGAGAGGAGGATTTATTAATGGACGCTTAAAAGTGATAAAGAGGAAGTTCCCTGCGGTACAGCAGGTTAAGGACTTGGCGTTGCTGCAGCTGTGGTGCAGGTTTGACCCCTGGCCCAGGAACTTCCACATGCTTTGTTCACAGTCCAAAAAAAAGAGAGAGAGAGAAATCTGGTAATGGAGTCTTTACAGTTGAACCTTAAAAATCTATCTGAAGGATTTAGAATTTTTGTTTATTTATTTATAATTACTCAATGGATTTTATTACATTTACAGTTGTCATCTGAAGGATTTTAACACAGCTGTTGTTATTATTGGGCTACACCCAAGGCAAACAAAAGTTCCCAGACTTAGGATCAAACCTGAGCCACAGCGGTGACAACGCCAAATCCTTAACTACCAGGCCACCAGGGAACTCCCAACACAGTTTTAACAGAACTAAAAACTCATTATTCAAACAAGAAAATAAAATTCAAATAGAGCATCTTCACATCTCACTGGAGGTACTCAGAATGTTTGTTAAATTTACCATAAATTTCATCTGGCGAAGACTGTACCTTCCTCTGAACTTTTAAAGCCTACTTTTTTTTTTTTTTTTTTAATATATATCACTCACTCACTCTTTCTTCCTCTACATGTAAAGTTCCTGTCCTCCCATGAAAAGTGCAGGTTCCCCAAAGGCAGCAAGAACCATGCCTCCCCTTTTATTTTTTTTTGGTCTTTCTAGGGCCACACCTGCAGCATACGGAGGTTCCCAGGGTAGGGGTCCAATTGGAGCTATAGCTGCCAGCCTACACCACAGCCACAGCCACGCCAGATCCTTAACCCACTGAGTGAGGCCAGGGGTTGAACCCACGTCCTTATGGATACTAGCTGGGTTCGTTAACTGCTGGGCCACAACAGGAACTCCCAGGCCTCCCATTTTATGTAGCGATCCAGGACTTTGCATCTGGCAGGTACTAAATGAGCACTTTTCTATATTATGTGGTTCCCCCTATAAAGCTGCATTTCCCCAAGGCTATTTTGTCTTCAAGATGAACACCCAGGGGTATAAAGAATATTACCATGTGGCCTACCCCCCCAACACACACACCCAGCCCCTTTCTTAGGCATTTACAGTGTACATTCACAGCTTCAAGGTACACCAAGCAGGCCTGTAATAAAGACACCTAGTTATTTTCCTAACAGGACATTTTCCAAACTTATCTGACACAAGGATATTTTTCTCACTTATAACACCTATTAAAGTTTAGCAGGGCCACCTGGGGCAGCTGTCCTAAAGTATCTGCAACGACATCCCGTATATAACCAAGGGCTCAGTAAATAACATATGCAGGACATTTGACAGTTTACACGGCACTTGCATGTAAACTGCTGAGGACTGACCTCCTTCTATAGATAGACTTGTAAAATGGCAAATCAGAAAGAAGGGAAGCTCTGTCTTCACTCCCTCCAATCCCCTCTACTTCTCACCTGTGTACCTTCCTTCACGCACCTGTCAACTGAAAACTTTTCTTTGAGACCCTGAGTCACTAAGGATACAGCTGTCACTCAACTTATTTCTCCCATCAAGGACCTTGCTCCTGCCTCTTGGAACTCGGAGGGTCCTTAAATATAAACTCCAAATTGTTCCCTTAACCCTTTTGGGATGGGGGGGAGGGGGAAAGGCAGGTTTTAGTTTCAGGAAATCCATTGCAGAGACACACAGCAATTAGGTGATTTGGTAAGTAAGGTGATTTTAGCTTAGAGTGTTGCAAGACATGTTTCCTTGAAAACTCCATCTTGTCCTTCTTTACTTTATCCCATCTTCTTGTCTTACTTTATCCCATCTTCCTTCTTGGAAAAACAGTCACAGTGCTGGTAAATGACTTAAGCTTAAGAGCAAAGACCTAAAGGCATAAGTGACTTAAGCTTAAGAACTGTTATGTGCCTAGAGGTCAGAGTAAGAGCTTAACCCTTTACCACCTAAGTGGCTTTCTAAATAGTAAAAGAACTTATATAATAGTAAACAAACCCTGTATCCTCCACCCATAGCCACTCCTCACTTGATCTCATCTAAAGAGCACAATAAAAGCAGTGTGGTTTCTTGAGGCAGTGCTCTTGGTCCCTGAGACCTGGAGTCCCCCGGCTCCCACCTTTACTTAAGATAAATGTCTCTGTGTCTTGTTTTATGTTAACTATTTTTCCTTAGGTTCTTCAGCCCCATCCTGCTGAGCTGGCCCCGGCATTAGAGGAAACTCAAAAGGTCCAAATTTATAGATACATCGGTCAGGATTAGGTTCGGCTGTGGAGGAAAGGAAAGCCAAAATAACAGTGGCTTAAACAAGATAGAAGTCTCTTTATATGAACAGAGGCTGAGAGGAAGTCAGTCCAGAGCGGACAAGACAGCCCCACAGACAGTTGAGACTAGGGCTCTCTCTCTCTGTTCCTTCAACTTAATACAAGGCTACCATCTTTAAGGTCATGGGGCCCAAAATGGCAGCAAGAATGCTAGCCATCGAGTCCTCATCCCAGGCAGGAAAACAAAAGATGGTGATGCTTGAAGAGGCAAAAAAAGCATGGAGCTTTCAGTAGCAGAGTGATCAGATGCCTTATGGAGACTTTGCCTAGTTCTTCACGTCAACGTCTCATGGACCATATCTGGTCACAGAGCCAAACCAGCCCAAAGAAGCCTGGGAAATGTGGTCTTTGAGCTGAGCACACCGAATCCCAAATTTAAAAAATGAACGTCTATTACTAAGAAGGAAGAAGAAAGTGGATCTTGGGAAATCTAGAAATCTCTGCCAAGAAGAAGGAATAAGACAGTCTTCTTACCTTAGGATATTGGTCAGAGGCCATTTAATTCAGTATTTTTTCAAGTTCATTGACAAGAATCATGTGCATGGGGTGAGTGGTGGAGGGTGAGAGAGAAGCTCCTCATTGACAGAGAGAGGCTCTGGAGTTCCTGCTGTGGTGCAAAGGGATCGGCGGCATCTCTGCAGCACCAGGACCCTTTGATCCCAGGCACAGTGGGTTAAAGGATCTGGCGTTGCTGCAGCTACAGCAAAGGTTGCAACTGTGGCTTCAATCTGATCCCTGGCCTGGAAAATCCCTATGCCACAGGATGGCCAACAAAGAAAGAAAGAAAAGAAAATGATATACAGATTCCCAGGCTCCACCCAGACCTACTGAACCAGAATCTCCAGGGAAAGGACCCAGGGATCCCTGTTTTTAACAAGCACCTTGGGTGATTCTTTTCATCAGCAAGTTTGAGAAACACTGAAATCTAATCTTCCATCCACTTGGCAGTCTCGGCAAGTTCCTGAGCCTTGGGGCCCCAGAGGCAGTCTGTCCAAGCTCAAGCAGCAACAGACAAGGACGTTCTTCCTCATCCTGACACGGTTTCCCTCCGAGAGCCCAGCCCACAGGGACGACGAGACCAAGGGGGCCTCAGCGTTAAGGAATGATACCAAAGCAATGAGGCAACCAAGTGCTTTAGCCAACCAGCTCCATCACACAAACAAATAGGATTGGTGAAGAAAAAAATCCACAGACCCAAAATGGCACCACCTGTGCTACCAAACCTAGACTGAATATCTAACAGCAATTCTGACCTTCATCAGACATGTAATCTTAATCAACCAGTCTGGAATTTTCTGATCAGCATCAATGAGGTAACGTGGACCACCTGGTCCTTCCATCAGCCCCTGCCCCAGAGGAAGACAAGTCATTTGCATAAGAGTCACCACTGCCCGTGCCTTCTCTCTCCCAAGATGATGATGTCCTGGCCTGAAAAACCACCCTCTCTTCCTTTGGCTAACAGGTCCCATGCCCCTTCTTCCTATAAAAACCTTCCATTTTGGACAATCCCTCCAAATGCACTTTTGGCTGGATGGGACGCCCCCCATTCATGAATCACCTTAAAAAAGCCTATTAGATCTTCAAATGCCCTGGGTTGAATTATGATTCTTAACATGATCAGACAAAATCAGCCCATTTCCTTATAGAAAGCTTTAGAACAACTGTTTTCTAATGTTGTCAGTGGCACCTCACCCACTGGGATGCAAGTCTGACAAGCGGCAGAGTCCCTCAGGCTCTGGGGTGCCCTGTGGCGTGTCAGGGAGAATCCAGTTAGGTTGTATGATGTTGGCTGAAGGCCTTTAGCCTATGGGTGGAGGGGTTTCTCTTTGAGGATTAAGGTAAAGCTACGGATCAGAGTTCCCGCAACAGGATCGTCGCCGTCTCTGCAGCACCAAGACGCAGGTTCACTCCCTGGCCTGGCACGGCAGGTTAAGAGATCCAGCAATGCCACAGCTGTGGCACTGGTCACGACTGTGGCTCCAATCTGATCCCTGGCCCAGGAACCCCATGTGCTGTGGGGTGGCCAATAAAGGGAGGGGGGGAGTAAGTTACAGATCAAAGGTTTAACGCACTCTGTAACACTTAGAAGTCAACTGCTTCTGACTTTGTACTCCTGTATCCTGTCCAGTAACACTTATTTCCTTCAAATTAATGTACAGAGGACCATGTATTCTACCATCCTAGCAGTTCTGGAACTAAGGGGCCCCCAAGGACAAACTTGCTGTGATGAACCAACCCTGGAACTGATAAGAGCATTCTCATTTCATTTGCCATCTAGCCTGGGCTAATGACGAAAAAATCTGCTGAGGTGGAAGGACCCAAATGATACCAGAAACTGCTTCTATCTGCCATGACCTTTCCACAGAGGGAAATTTTTGTTTTTTTTGTCTTTTTTTTTTTTTTTTTTTTGGTCTTTTTAGGGCCGAACCCACAGCATACGGAGGTTCCCAGGCCAGGGATCTAATTGGAGCTGTTGCTGCCAGACTATGCCAGAGCCACAGCAACACCAGATCCGAGCCGCATCTGCAACCTACACCCCCCCACCCCCAGCTCATGGCAACGCCAGATCTTTAATCCACTGAGCAAGGCCAGGGATCAAACTCACAACCTCATGGTTCCTAGTCAGATTTGTTTCCATTGCACCATGACAGGAACTCCTCTTTTTCTCTTTATAGCTGCACCTGCGGCATGTGGAAGTTCCCAGGGCTAGGGGTCGAATCAAAGCCACGGCTGCCAGCCTATGCCACAGCAACATGAGATCCGAACCGCATCCACAACCTACACCATAGCGCATGACAATGCCAGATCCTAAACCCACTGAACGAGACCAGGGATCAAACTGGCATCCTCAGGGACACCATGTTAGGTTCTTAACCTGCTGAGCCACAATGGGAACTCCTGACGTTTCTTTGAGCGAAGAATTATACCTTCAGAATGAATAGAAGAATGAAACAAACATTTTTTTAAAGGAAAATTCTTTTTCATATATTGGTGTTATAGATTGAATCATGTTCTCCAGAAAAAAAAATAAATTTAAGTCCTAACTTTCAGAACCTCAAAATGTGACCATATTTAGACATATGGTCTTTCCAGAGGGGTAAATAAGTTAAACTGGGGTCAACAGGAGTGAACCCTAATCCACTGGACTGGTGTCCTTACAAAAAGGGAAAATTTGAACAGAGACAGACACCTGGAGGGCATACGGAGGACTGGACTTAATCTACAAGCCAAAGAATGCAAAAGATTGCCTGCAAACCACCACAAAGAAGCGAGGAAGACAAGTTTCAGAGGGACCATAACCTTGATTTCAGACCTCCAGCCTCCAGAACCATGAGACAATAAATTTTTGTTGTTCTAAGTCACTCTTTATGGTACTTTTGTTATGGTAGCCCTAGCAAACGAATGCAACTGGTTAGTGAGAATGTATGTTTTCACGAAGGTCAAATTCAAGGTCCCTGATCTAAGACTGAAGCAATCTGCCTGCACAGCTCAGTGTGAAAGCAGAACAAAGAAACTGCAAAAGTCCACTGGAAAAAAATTTAAATTGCATTTTTTTCTCTCACTGTATTTTTATTTTTTATATTTTGATTTTTTCTATTATAGTTGGTTTACAGTGTTCTGTTACTTTTCTACTGTATAGCAGGGTGACCCAGTCACACATACATGTATATATTCTTTTTCCTCCCATTATCATGCTCCATCATAAGTAACTAGACATAGCCCTCAGTGCTATACAGCAGGATCTCATTACTTATCTATTCCAAAGGCAATAGTTTGCATCTATTAACCCCAAATTCCCAATCCGTCCCACTCCCTCCCCCTCCCCCTTGGCACAATAGCCAAGACATGGAAACAACCTAAATGTCCATCGACAGATTAATGGATTAAGATGTGGTATATATACACAATGGAATACTACTCAGCCATAGAAAGAACAAAATAATGCCATTTGCAACAACATGAATGGAACCAGACTCTCATTCTAAGTGAAGTCAAATGAGAAAGACAAATACCATATGATATCACTTATATCTGGAATCTAATATATGGCACAAATGAACCTTTCCACAGAAAAGAAAATCACAGACATTAAATTGCATTTAAACATAGGTTCTGGAGTTCCCATCGTGGCTCAGTGGCTAACTAATCTGACTAGGAACCATGAGGTTGCGGGTTCGATCCCTGGCCTTGCTCAGTGGCTTAAGGATCTGGCGTTGCCATGAGCTGTGGTGTAGGTTGCAGACACAGTTTGGATCCCACGTTGCTGTGGCTGCGGCGTAGGCTGGCAGCAACAGCTCCAATCAGACCCCTAGTCTGGGAACCTCCATATGCCATGGGTGCAGCTCTAGAAAAGGCAAAAAGAAAAAAACAAAACAAAACCAAAAAAACACGTAGGTTTTAAATTGCATTTGCTTTCTCCAGGACGTTTTGAAAGCCAGGTTTTTCTGCTTCTTAACATGGCGGGGGGAAATGAAGATGGGAAGCATTCATTCTGATGCCTCTCTGATCAGGAACATCCAGAAAACCACTTTCCTGCTGCATGACTGTTTGCTCTCCTGGATCAGCGGTTTTAAACACTTTCTGCTCAGGACATTCACCCAGCCCAGGCTCCTCTCCAGAGATTCCGATTCAATTGGTTTGCGGTTAAGGAGAAGAAACAGTTTGGGTTGTTTTTTTTTTTTTTTTGTAAGCTCCCCAAGTAATTTTAATGTACAGTAGGAGTTAAGAGCTGCACCAGATTACATGGGTGAAGCTTTTTTTTTTTTTTTGGCAAACACTGGCAGGGGGCTTCAAAATTTGGTAATAATAGGAACCCATCCTGTGTGAAACTGACATTAAGTAGCCACAGACTTTCTAAAGCTGACTTCAGAAAAATCAAATTTCCGTCTAAATAACTGTTCCATCATGATTTGATTAGCAATGTTTTAACTAAATGGCTCCAGGCAGACTCTCAGACATCCAATTTTATCTGCGGCGTAACAGTCTTTCATATTCAAATCCCACCCTCCATAGTTTTAACAGAAAATAAAATTTTATCTTAGTTTTATTGTTGCTGCTGTTGTTATTGTTAAGCTACTACTGATATTCCCACTATTGCAAATTGGCAAAATATCTAAATATCTAAATCCAAAGCTGCCCACCATCTGTGAAATATGTTCTGAATAAATTTAAGAAAAGTTTTTTTTGGTCTTGTTTGGATGAAGAATGCAAGGTAATTAGTTAACAACTGTTTAACAGCTGGTATGTTTATTCGATCAATCAGGACTCTGCAGACTTCTTAAAAATATTTAAATTGCTTTCTACTTAGCTGTTTTATTACTTTAAATGTGCTTCTAAAGAGTACAGTAAATTATATCTTTAAGTATATCTAGATAAAACTCAGGAGGAGATTAGCTTTTATACTACCTAATTTCTTGACCAGATAACCTTTCCTTACTCCACTTGAGAAATAAAACAAATTCATAAATACAGCAGACCTATAAAGAGTCTTTCTCTTCCTTTCTCTTTCTCTTCCTACCTCAATTATTTTCTTCTTTCACTTTTTCAAAGCTTTGATTTTCCCCTTGGAGAGGTCAGAGACAGAGATTTCCTGTCTACAGCTCTGCTCTGTGCTTAAGGAAATGTGGAAAAAAAAAGACCTGCATATTTCAAAAGAAGGTCATTATAATCTCTCTATATAATAGGATCACATTCTTTCCCTTCTGTTTGTTCTTAATTAGTAGCGATTACAAGAAATGCCATGGGTAAGAGTAAGAAGAAGGTACATTCTGACGAGGTTCTGCGAGAGACCTGAACACACTTCAATTAAGAGGTATATCCCTTTCTTCCAGAAGCCCGTGGGACCTTGCACCACTCCAGTAAAAAATAAATGTACTGCATTCCGACTCTCTTACAGAAGCAATTACCAGCGGATGAAGAGATGAATGCGAGCACAGGGGGTTGGAAAGAGACCTGAACAGGAAATACAGAACTTTAAAGCTTAATGAGACTTTTGAGAGCATCTTATTTTACCCATGTGGAAAGCCAAGCGGGTGAACGGACTTGCAGGAGCCTCACGCATGGAACTGGCAGAGTTGAGATCAGGAAACAGAGCCCGCAGTTCTGTCCACAAAATTGGCTGCCAAGTCCTGACGCCATTCACAAGAAACAGTAAAACACTGAGCCAACCTCTTTGCCTCTCTGGCCTCAAGTTTTGCATATTTATCATCTCTTAATATGCTATAATTGGGGAGGGGGGCAGTGAGAGCTGGAAGTGTTGAGTTACTGCCTCTTGTTAAGATGATGAAAAGCTTTCCTGGAGTGGAAAGAGGATATGTCTCATGACACGTAACTCGCAGCACCCAAGTTCAAGGTCAAAGAACCATGTGTTGCATATCCAGAGGGGCACAAGCATTACCCCTGCACCCATAAGATGGAGCAGATAACCTGGCGTTTCTGCTGTAATAAGAACCATGGACAAAGCGTGCACTACACAGATCTAAAAAGCCTGAGGTACCTCAGGCTTGATACAACAGGCAAAACACCAACACAAATGATGTTCTTTTGTTTTTCTTTCTTTTCAGGGGTGCACCTGCTGCATATGGAGCTTCCCAGGCTAGGTGCCGAATCGGAGCTATAGCTGCCGGTCTATGCCACAGCCACGACAACATGGGATCCAAGCCGAGTCTGTGACCTACACCCACAGCTCTCGGCAATACCAGATCCTTAACCCACTGAGGGAGACCATGGATCAGACCCGAGTCCTCATGGATACCAGTCGGGTTCTTAAGCTACTGAGCCACAATGGGAACTCCGAGAATGATGCTCTGAAATGAAAAAAATTTCCTCCACAAGCTCAAAACTCCATGGCTCAAGTGTCTTTAAAATGTCAACCTAGGGGAGTTCCCTTCACGGCTCAGTGGTTAACAAACCGACTAGGATCCATGAGGATGCGGGTTCCATCCCTGGCCTCACTCAGTGGGTTAAGAATCTGGCATTGCCGTGAGCTGTGGTGCAGGTCACAGACACGGCTAGGATCCTGTGTTGCTGTTGCTGGGGCTGTGGTGTAGGCCAGTAGCTACAGCTCCGATTCGACCCCTAGCCTGGGAACCTCCACATGCCTCGGGTGTGGCCCTAAAAAGACACAAATGAATAAATAAGGTAAATAAAATGTCGACATAAGTGTCTAAGTATCAGCCTCAAACCCATTACTCAGCCAGAGATATTCTGAGTAAGGACCCCCCAAATATGACAAAGCTGTATAAAGGTAGAAAATAATCTTTGCATGATACTGTATTTACATTTCCATATAAGAAATTTTCACTGTGCTCAGTTTAAAAAGCAACTTTCAATATGGGAAGATACAAGAGTTCCATAGGTCATTCAAAGCCAAGGCTGCCAAAGTGGGCGACTCGCCATTTCAAGGAAAAGGATGAATTATGTGAAGGTCAAGTCCCTTTTTAAAAGTATATTAGGAGGCATTAGAAAAACAAGGAAGTGGTTATAAATCTGAATTCCAAGACTGGTAACTCCCTTGTATGGACAGAGGAAAAAAACGCTGGGACAGAACAATTACATTCCTCTGCTAACAGGACACTTAACAGAAAAACATACAAAGGCCAAAATCACAGTATTTAAAAAATGCATTTCATGGAGATGCTCCATATTGAAATCAGTGGGGCTAAACCAGCAGCCACAGCTCAAATTCCTCTTAAGTTCAGGGAGCAAATGGTAGGCTATCACTTTTTCAAACACAGAGGTTCTTAGCGCACATCAAAAGCAAAAAAGGAGAAGGGCTATAAACTGGTCTCACGAAGACGAATTTAACAGGCTTCCCACACATGAAGACAGAGCTGGTTGTGCTAATGTAAAGAAATGACTTGGGGGACCACAGTTTTATCATTTTACTTGTCCTACAGGTGTGTGGCTTGCTTTTTCAATTTTGCTATTTCTTGCTAGTGTCATCAGACACTAATGTCATTAGCACTATTAGAGCACTGTTCAAGAGAAACATACTGCAAGCCACATTTTATATTTCCCGATAACCACCTTTAAAATATAAACAGACAAAATCCATGTTTCATACAACCCAATATAACCAAAATAGTATCATAGCATTTCAACATGAAACCAACATGAAAAATATCAAAGGGATATTTTACATTCTTATATTTATTTTTTCTTTCATACTAAGTCTTCAACATCCTATACATGTATAGCACATCTCAATTCTGATGCTTCATTTTTTTTTTCTTTTCAGGGCTGCACCTGTAGCATACGGAAGTTCCCAGGCTAGGGGTCGAAACGGAGCTGCAGCTGCCCGTCTACACCACAGCCACAAACAATAAGGCCAGATCTGAGCCACATCTGCAACCTACACCCACAACTCACAGTAACACCGGATCCTTAACCTTCTGACAGAGGCCAGGGATCAAACCCGCATCCCCATGGATACTAGTCAAATTCATAACACACTGAGCCATAATGGGAACTCTCTCTGATTCCACATTTTTATCGGAAATACTTGGTGTACATTTAGATGTCACGAACTTTACACTCAGACAAGTCAATTCACATACTGAAGTTGTTCCAAACTGAAAAGTTCCCAGAATCGGAATTGAGCAATCATTTTAAAATTCAAATTCCATCCCTTAGTTGCTCTAGCTACATTTCATGTGACTACAGGAGGGGACAACACAGGTCTCAAAGAAATATCCCTATCCCACCCTCACAGGAGTCTTTTCTCTTTCCAACTTCCTATGGCGTATAAAAGCCAGGCCATCAACAAAACTTGAGGTCAATCCATAGGGAGATAAAAACAATTCCTTCATTACCTAAAAACTTCATGAAATTCAGCTTACGGAATATGGAAATATAAGAAATATACTTTTTAAAAAATACATTTGATGGGAGTTCCCATCGTGGAACAGCAGAAACAAATCCAACTAGGAACCATAAGGATGTGGGTTCGATCCTTGGCCACACTCAGTGGGTTAAGGATCTGGTGTTGCTGTGGCTGTGGTGTAGGCTGGCAGCTACAGCTCCAATTCGACCCCTAGCCTGGGGAGCTCCATATGCTGCAGGCGTGGCCCTAAAAAGCAATTTTTAAAAATGTGATAATATACTTGATAAAAGGCAAGACATGGAAGCAACCTAAGGGTCCATTAACAGATGAATAAAGATGTGGTATATACATATATGCAATGGAATATTACTCAGCCACAAAAAAAGAATGAAATGCCATTTGCAGCAACATGGATGGACCTAGAGATTATCATACTAAGCGAAGTAAACCAGAGACAAATTTATGGTATCACTTATATGTGGAATCTAAAAAAAGGATACAAATAAACTTATTTAGAAACATAAATAGACTACTCACAGACATAGAAAGCAAACTTAAGGTTGCCAAAGGGTGGGGTGGGGAAGAGAGGGATAAATTAGGAGATTAGGATTAAAATATACATATTACTAGACATTAAAAAACAGATTTAAAAAACTAGGTCCTACTGTACAGCACAGGGAACTATATTGAATATCTTGTAATAACCTATAATGGAAGAGAATGTAAAAAAAAGACTATACTTGTGTGTGTATGTGTAACTAAATCACTTTACTGTGTATCTAAAACTACAACATTGTAAATCAACTGTATTTTGATAAAAATTTTTAAAAACAGATTTGGGGAGTTCCCGTTGTGGCGCAGCAGAAACAAACCCGACTAAGAACCATGAGGTTGCGGGTTTGATCCCCAGACTCGCTCAGTGGGTTAAGGATCCTGTGTTGCTGTGGCTGTGGCTAGGCCAGTAGCTACAACTCCAATTAGACCCCTAGCCTGGGAATTTCTATATGCCTCAGATGCAGCCCTGAAAAGACCAAAAAAAAAAAAAAAAAAAAAAATTTGGGAAGTTCCCGCAGTGGCACAGCAGGTTAAAGATCTGGCTCTGTCTCTACAGTGGCTTGGGTCACTGCTTCAGCATGGGTTGGCTCCCAGCCCATAGCAGTGAGTTAAGGATATGGCCTTGCCACAGCTGTGGCAAAGGTTGCAACTGCAACTTGGATTCAATCCCTAGCCCAGGAACTTCTATATGCTGTGGAAGCAGGGGGAAAAAAAAAAAAAAAAAAAAGATTTGATGGATGATTTTATTACTGGGGATAGAATTAGAAAGTATTTGGAAAAGGGATTTGGATATCTTGAGCATTTTGATCTTATTTATTATTTAATCTTCACAATGTTTTCTCACATTCCCATTTTACGGAATAGGAAACAGAGGCTCAGAGAGGTTAGAGATAGTGAGTGGAGCACACAGAACCTGGGCTTCACTAATGAATGAAATGAACTCTTAGGAGGTAACTTTCTGGAGTCTATACACAAAACACCAGCCAACCAGTCCAGAAATTAGGGATACAGATCCCCTGCAGAGTTTAGGAAAGACAGGACAAAGCACGCTGATGGAGGTATTCCTGTATATACAGCTTTCCATTTCTCTGCCATGAAACTATAAATCTTTCACTTTTAGTGGTGATGCAATGTTCTCTCTCGTAGGACAAAGAAGCTCCCGGGATGAGTCCTAAAAACTATCAGTTGCAAAAGTTTTCCAGGTGGCTGTCAGGTACAGTGAGGGTTGACAGTTACTAAATCAGATTGGACCTCAAATTTTAGTTTGCATCAGAATTGCGTGGGATGGAGGCTTGGCTGGGCTCCACTCCCAGAATTTCTAGTTAGGTAGGCCAAGAATTTGCATCTCTAACAAGTTCCCCAGGAATGCTGATGAGCTTAGGCCTTGCACTCGGAGGATGACTGAACCATAAGAAATGCACTTAAAACAAGGTAAATTAAAGAACCACCACAAATTCTCTTAAGAACCTTCTGGGAGTTCCCGTCATGGCGCAGTGGTTAACGAATCCCACTAGGAACCACGAGGTTGCGGGTTCGATCCCTGCCCTTGCTCAGTGGGTTAATGATCCAGTGTTGCCATGAGCTGTGGTGTAGGTTGCAGATCCAGCTTGGATCCAGCATTGCTGTGGCTCTGGCGTAGGCCGGCAGCTACAGCTCCAATTCGACCCCTAGCCGGGGAACTTCCATATGCCGCGGGAGCAGCCCAATAAATAGCAAAAAGACCAAAAAAAAAAAAAAAAAAAGAGAGAGAGAGCCTAGGAGCTAATGGGTGGACTCTGGGATGCACTGGATGCCACACGTTGGAACTGCCTCCTACTTTCAGCTCAGAAGATGCAAACATGGGAGTTCCCGTCGTGGCGCAGCAGAAACGAATCCGACTAGGGACCATGAGGTTTTGGGTTTGATCCCTGGTCTCACTCAGTGGGTTAAGGATCTGGCATTGCTGTGGCTGTGGTGCAGGCCGGCAGCTGTAGCTGCGATTGGACCCCTAGCCTGGGAACCTCCATATGCCTCGGGTGTGGCCCTAAAAACCAAAAAAAAAAAAAAAAAAAAAAGAAGAAGAAGAAGATGATGCAAACATGCAGACGAGGCCCAAGGCTGCTCTACCCAGAAGATACTAAAGCTTAAACCTCAGGGACCCCTCACTTGTATGGGTCCTTTCCAAGGCCTGGCAATATGCTCACTGAGTACATACATATATATTTGGGGGTTTTGTTTTTGTAAAATTTGTAAAGCAAAATCTTTTGGTATTTCTTAAAAAGGAGGAATCCCCTATATTTTTGTGTAACCCGCAGGCTCCACCCAACTTGGATCTGTCCTTGGAGGCCTCTTATCCTATCCATATCTTCCAGAATTTTTTTTCTAGGAATAGAAAAACATTAAAAAATTTAAAACATCACAAATATGTTTAAGAACTTGCTTTTATCCCTTAATAACAGCATGTGAAATAGCTTTCATTAACAGATTTCTGCAACATGTCTAATGACTTTGTAATATGTACCCCAAAAAATACACTCAGCCAAATTTTATTATAATACTTAAGTGGTTTATAGTATTTACATATTTGAGAGTATTACCATGGTGAATATCCTTACAGCTAAATATTTTTGTCTGTCCTTACTTCCTAAGTATCCCTCTAAGTGCTGATATGTCATATGCATTTGCTTTTCATCTGTTGCAATTAAAATGTAAAATAATTTTGTGACTTGAACCTCTCTTCGCTTAATTATCAAATGCACATTCTCAGTTGCTGCATAATTTTTTAAGCTTAGTATTTTTTGGTTTTTTTATTTAAATGACCGAACCAGCAGCATACAGAGGTTCCCAGGCCAGGGACTGAAACCAAGCCTCAACTGTGACCTACACTGGATCCTTTAACCCACTGTGCCAGCCAGGGATTGAACATTCACCTCCCCTGCAAACCCGAGCCACACCACTGCAGTCGGATCCTTAACCCACTGTGCCACAGCAGGAACTCCTAATAGCTTAGTTGTTTGTTTGTTTTTGGCTTTTTAGGGCCTCACCTGTGGCATATGGAGGTTCCCAGGCGAGGGGTTGAATCAGAGCTGCAGCTGCCAGCCTACACCACAGCCATAGCAACACCAGATCTGAGCCGAGTCTGCGACCTACACCACAGCTCATGGCAATGCCGGATCCTTAACCTGCTGAGTGAGGCCAGGGATCGAACCTGCATCCTCATGGTTCCTAGTCGGATTCGTTACTGCTGCCCCACGATGGGAACTTCCTAACTTAGTATTTTTAAGAACTCTGGAACATTCCTCTCTGTGGATGTCACATAATTTAATTGCCCACTCCTCCAAAATACGAGTTATTCACCATTTCTTATTAATAGAAATCATACAACAAAAAACTCCATGTCTCAGATTCTGTCGACTTAAGAAATATGTACAACATAAAAGTTGAGAGTTAAGTTTTATTTGGGGCAAAACGAGGACTAGAGCCCAGGAGGGAGCATTTCAGACTGAAATGCTGCCCTAAAGAGGTAGGGGGAAATGTCAGTGTATGTGTGATTTTGGTGAAGGGGGAGGTACATGCAACCAGGCACACAGTTTACAGAGGTTTGCTGCTGGTCTCATGAAGGTTACGACTGGTCACAAGGAGCAGACATCACCATGAAGGATTCTAGTACTTTTCTAGATACCAGGAGATGCAAGAATTGGGCTCATAAAATCTTCTCCTAAAAACACCGAACTATCTGAAGACCTGCTCTGCCAGTTTTCCCCGAGCTCAGAGGGCCTCACTCCTGGTCTCCACCCTGAGCTCCTTTCGGAGCTGCTGCGGCTCACGATTCCGTCCGTGTGGAGGCAGATGGCAAGTGCCCATCTCCAGCCTGCCATTCTTTCCTCCACATACCTTCCTTTAAGGCCAAAAAGACAGATGTGTGTCTCTCTTGAGAGGTTACCTGACTATTCTGGAGAATTCTTCCCCAGCAAGAAGCAAGTTGTTCAGACTCTTTTGAACAAACTTTGGCTCAATGACTCACAAATGTATAAAAAATGGAATAACAATGTTATAGCCTCCTTTAAATGAAGTTGGAACAGCTGCCCTATCAAAACTAGGATCTAAGCACTGTTTTGTTTCTGGTACTGAGGGGCTGTGTTTTTTTTTTTTTTTTTTTTTTTGTCTTTTTGCTTTTCTAGGGCCGCTCCCACGGCATATGGACGTTCCCAGGCTAGGGGTCCAATTGGAGCTGTAGCCACCGGCCTATGCCACAGCAACAGCAACATGGGATCCGAGCCGAGTCTGCAACCTACACCACAGCTCACGGCAACGCTGGATCCTTAACCCACTGAGCAAGGCCAGGGATCAAACCAGCATCCTCAGGGTTCCTAGTCGGATTCGTTAACCACTGCACCACGATGGGAACTCCTCGTTTTTCTTGTCTTTTCAGGGCTGCACCCACAACACATGGAAGTTCCCAGGCTAGAGGTTGAATCCGAGCTGTAGCCACAGCAACACAGGATCAGAGCCAAGTCCCACCTACACCGCAGCTCACAGCAACGCCGGATTCACAGCAACGCCTGATCAAGGCCAGGGATCAAACCCAAGTCCTCGTGGACACTAGTCAAGTTCATTAGCGCTGAGCCATAACGGGAACTCCCTGAGTGGCTGTGTTCTTAGTAACATTCAGGCTCTCTCGTGACTAAAGAGGCACAGATGCTAGTCAGTAAACTGGGTCTAAATTTAGATAATTTTTACCCATGGGACACAAACAAGTGAATTAGGCTCCATCAGGTCCAAGTGCATGACTGGTCTTGCTGGTGTAGTTCTTCAACCACTTCAGCAAATAAGCTGCAGACAGCAAATAATTTCTCAGCCTACGTACAAAACCAGCACCCAGGTGGACTGTCCCTAACAAGCCGGGCCCTCTGATGACACTTGTTAACATCACTTAACACAACTGGAAGTGGCCAAGAGGACGTTCAGGCCATCTTAGGGGAAACCCACCCAGGAAACTCCTCTGCCCTTGGGTTTCCATCCACAACATGGGGAAAGCACTAAATACTGGGCAAAGAGGAGCCAGAGGAATGAGAGGGTGACAGTGACCTGTCAGAGTTTCTGACATTCATTTCACTCCTCACACTGCCTCCTGAAGCAGGGAGCTGGGTTGGTTGCCTGCAGACAAATCAGGACAATGATCTTTTTTTTTTTTTTGGTCTTTTTGCCTTTTCTAGGGCTGCTCTCGTGGCATATGGAGGTTTCCAGGCTAGGGGTCGAGTCGGAGCTGTAGCCACCTGCCTACGCCAGAGCCACAGCAATGCAGGATCCAAACTGTGTCTGCAACCTACACCACAGCTCATGGCAACGCCAGATCCTTAACCCACTGAGCAAGGCCAGGGATCGAACCCGCAACCTCATGGTTCCTAGTCAGATTCGTCAACCACTGAGCCACGACGGGAACTCCCAGGGACAATGATCTTGTCTTGCCCGCTGGAACTCAGGCTGCCTCCTGTTATCTAACTCCACTGGTTCACTGTGGCGGAAGGGTGGAGGTGGCTTTCCAAATACACTGGAAAAGGCAGGAATCTATGGTACCAGAGTCTTGGGACTGTGGGACTTACTCACCCAGCGCTCACCAGAACTTACCAAACAACCCATCTTCCAGCTATGCACAGGGCACAGCTGATGCCCTAAGACCCGTCCCAGCACCATAACCACCACTCAGGGGACAACTGTGTCTCAGTCACAAGCACAGCCAGGCCCAGTCTACATCTTACCCATTGTTATTTTAGAAACAGAACACAGCCCACACATTCCTCAAGTCTCAGGTCCCACTTTGCATTTAGGTCCTCTTTAGACCGCCCATCCTTCCAGAAAACAGGTCTAACTGCTTTGCTTTCCATATTCCCCACCCCCCCTCCCCCGCCCCTGCCTTATCTCTGGCACGAAGGCTTGCAAAGCAATCAGCATGAATCTGGCTAGTGGGCTTCACCGAAACACATTCTGGTCATGGTTTATCCTTAATTATTATTTTTGGTCAGCTACCACTGAACAATGGAAAGAAGAATTTGAAATCCAATTCCAGACTTTTCCCTGGCTGGCTGCAATCATTTTGTATCTGACAGCAAACACTTGTGCACAGCAGCAATCACAGACGCTGTGCCGAAGGCGTGGCTTCTGGAGCCAGAGTCCCCAGGCACCAGCCCTGGTTCCTGCTTTGCCCGGGTGATTCGGACAAGTGTTATGCTGAACTGCATGCTATCAGAAGTCCTATGTTCAAGTCCTAACCCCCAGTGCCTTATTTAGAAATAGGGTGGCAGCAGATGTGAGTAGTTACAATGAAGTCATTCTGAAGAAAGGTAGGTCCCTAATCCAATAATACGTGTCCTTGTAAAAAGGGGAAATTCAGACAGCGATCCACGCACGAGAATGCCTTTCGAAGAAGGTGGCAGAGATCTGGGTGATGCAGTGTATGAGCCAAGGAAATGGCCAGAAAACCACCTGAAGTGGGAGTGGGGCTAGAACAGACTTTACCCTCAGAGCCCTCCAAACTGCTGCCAGCTCCATCTCAGACTCCCAACCTCCAGAATGCGAAGCAATGAACTTCTGTTAAGCCACTCCACGTATACCACTTTGTTACAGCCATGAAAGCAAATTCACACCGAAAGTTACTATGTCATAGTGTTCTCATCTGTAAAATGGGTCTAAAAATGGTACTCCCCTAACAGAGGAGTTAGAGGAGTAAACACATTACAGTCTGTTGTTTAGATGAATCTCTGGCACAGAAGTGCATCTGAATGTTAATATTTTCCAAAGGTTTTTTTGTTTTTTGTTTTGTGTTTGTTGTGCCATACCCACAGCATGGGGAAGTTCTGGGCCTGGATATCAAACCCGAGCTGCTAAAGTGGCAATGCTGGATCCTTAACCCACTGAGCCACCAGAGAACTCCACTGTTCTTTTTTGGGGGGAGGGGGTCGTGCCCACAACATGTGGAAGTTCCAGGTGCCAGGGATCCAATCCTTGCCGTGGCAGCAACTTGCTGCAGTGACAACACTGCATCCTTAACCCACAAGGGAACTCCTCTACACATTTTTTTTTTTTTAATCAAGGAGATTCTTTTTTTTTTTTTTAAACTTCTGAAGTTTCCTAATGTCTCTTCCCACCAAGCTGCTAGTAAAAGGCAAGCGTGATAACAGCCCACGCCAGATTTCTCAGGAGATGAGGGGCGCTGGCGCTTGGCTCGCACGCCCAGGGTGGGGTGTGGCCTTTGTGTAGCAACAGGAATTGCGGTTTCCTCCTTGCTCTTCATCCCACACCCACTCAAGGCACCACATCCTTTCCCTCCCAGGGCAGCCACCACCCGAGCCTTGGCCCTGGGCCTGGCCCTCTTCCCTAGTGGGTCACACAAAACCCCCAGATTATCCTAATGTCCAAAATGCCATCAGCTTCAAGCCTCACTCTTCAGTTCTACCTACACCCCCTGCCCCCTGCTTTCCATGCTGTGCAGAAGCCCCTCCCTCCCACGCAACCTGACTACTCTGTACACCTCCCTCTTCCCTGAGTCTCCTCCTACCACCTCTGCTCTTGACGTTCCGTCGCCAGTACCAGTTTCCCTCCATTAATCCTAACTGCCCAATCAAGGAAGTCCAGTCCCAAGCTCATCTTTGCAATGCAGCCCTCTCTAAACTCCTATGTTCTTGTCCCCTGGACTCCTGGTTTTGTTTTGAATGCCACAAGCCTTGTACTGCTGGAACTGGCTCATGCATGTCCATCATAGTCAACTGGTAAACTTTGAACCCATTCATGAATCACACACCACTGAAGATCTACAAATGCCAGGTACTGGGTGAGGCATCAGGGTAACAGGTCTCATTAGCTACCATTTCTTGAGGATTTACCATGTGCCAGATATTACCCTAATCCTTGCAATGATGCTGGAAGGGAGGTGCTGGTATCACTCTGGTTTACAAACAAGAAAACCGCAGATGAGAGATTACATAACTTACCCGGTATCACACAGATAGTAAGGGATAAAACTGGGCCAAGACGGAAGAACGGAGATGAGAAATAATATAATGGACCAGCTGTAACCAGACCTCCAAAAATGTGGATTACGGCATTGCCCATTTGGAAGGAGGTCAATAATTATCACATACAGGCATATGTCAGAGATAATGTGGGTTCAGTTCCAGACTACTGCAATAAAATATGGCAATAAAGTGAGTCAAGAATTTTTAGTTTCCCAGTACATATAAAAGTCTGTTTACACAGTACTGTGGCCTTATAATAGCATTATGTCTTGGAAAACAAGGTACGTAACTTAAAATTATAAAGCAAAAAACAATTACAATAGCATCATAAAAGATCACTGATCACAAATCATGACAATGACTATAGCAATAATGAAAATGTCTGCAATAACTGAGAATTAGCAAAATGTGACAGAGACACGAAGTGAGCAAATGCTTTTGGAAAAGCGGTGCCAATAGACTTGCTGGATGCGGGGTTGTCAGCAATCTTCAATTTGTAAAAAATGCGGTATCTGGAAAGTACAATAAAATGAACTATGCCTGTAAATGATACAGACAACATATGGCAATGCCATATACATAACAGCTACTGCTATCTTCCAAATGGGCAATGCCTAAATTCACATTCTTTGAGGTCTGGTTACATATCCATATCTAAAGATTAGTGACTTAACTATTAAATTAGTGACTTAGATCAAATAGGCACGTCGGAAGAGAAAGGAATAAATTAGGAATTTGGGATTAATAGACACGCTACTATGCATAAAATAGATAAGCAACAAGGACCTACTGTAGAACACAGGGGAACTACATTCAATATTTTTAATAACCTATAAGGGAAAAGAATCTGAAAAAATACACACATACACATATATATATGTGAATCACTGTGCTGTATACCTGAAACAACACTATAAATCAACTATATTTCAATACTAAAAAATAGGCATGCCTACTAAGTTTGTGCATAACTCAGTGTGATTATGTTAAGAGTCAGAATTTGATGCAAAAACCAGAGCAACAGATTTATAGAAAATGAAACTGAACAAACTTAACAAAGAAAATAAAATTTAACTGGGATAATACAGTGTCCTGCATTTGGGTTCAAATACCCAACAGGGCAAGCACACAAAGAGAAAGACAGGGCTTGGCAAGCAATAGCGGTAGGAAATAACCCGCAGTAAATCAAGTACAAATGAAGAGGTCAATGTGGGTTTTAAAAAATTAATACATTATCAGGTTACAGTAATAAAGCTATATATCTAGGAAGTGGAAGTGCCACAATTTTAAATTCTTTTGCAACAAATCTAACATTTTGCTCAGAATTCTAAGCCCCAATTTTCAAGCAAGTCAAACTGGCATATATGTTCAAATGCAATTAACTGATAGAATTTAGAATCCTCATATTTCACAGTTGTATGAATTGCATGTTGACTGAATGAATGCATGCACTCGGTGTGACCTAAAACTAAATTGATAATGTGTAATCGGTGACATCATTCCCAAATTTTCCTGTGAAGGTGTGGGATCAGATTGTGACAGTTCCCATCTGTGTAAGCAATCCCAAAGTGATGACGGCAAGCAGTGTACTTAGCACGCATCCTGTAGATCATACATCTCATTAAATAGGTCACCCAGTGTATTACTGGACGCAAAGGAAAAGCCTGATGGACACCCTCATGTCATCAGCTGACAACACTCAGCAGTTTTCATTTCGAACATGGACAAGGCACTTAACATCACCTGAACAACCTGTTCCAACAGACGTCCACTGACAGACAGAAAAGAAACAATGGGCAAATGGCAGCCAAGATTCACATCTGGGGCAAAAGTAATCAAAACAAAGAACATCTGGCACACCTCACCGTGGAAACTGCCTTGGTTTGTCGCCGAGGGCATCCATTTCCCAGGGCTGCCACCCTAAAGTGCCACTCACTGGGAGCCTTAAATAACAAGCTTATTGTCTTGTAGCTCTGGAAGCTAGAAGCTCAAGAGCCAGGTGTTGGCAGGGTTGGTTCCCTCTGAGGCTGTGAGGGTACACTGGTTTCACACCTCTGTCCTCACTCCTAGTGCTCTGAAGGCAACCTTGGGTGTTTCCTTGGCTTACAGGTGCATCACCCTGGTCTCTGCCTTCACCTTCACTGGCCTTATCTCTGTCTACTCACGTGGTCTCCCCTGTGTGGGTCTGTGTCCACGTTTCCCCTTATCGTACTGGATTAGTGGTCACCCTAATGGCCTCCTTCTAACTTGATTATAAAGACCCCATTTCCAATAAGGGCACATTCTGAGGTACTAGGGGGGTTAGGACTGCAATGTCTTTTGGGGGACAGGTAGCAATTCAACTTGATTGAGTCAATTTTCTCCAGTAGCCATTCCTCTTGCCTCCTGAGGTTTAGCTGGTTTGGAGGCTGCCGTCTAGCAAAAGTGTTTTCCTGCCTCCCTTGCAGCTAGGGAGGGGCAGGTGACTCAGCTCCTTGTCAGTCCCATGGGAGGGCAAGGATTCATGTATGTTCAGGATCACATCCTTTCATAAGGAAGATGCGTGAGGTTCAGTCTCCTCCTTTCTGGTTCCTTAAGACTCAAAGGCAGAACACCCAAGGAATACCCTAGACCAGCACTGTCCAAAGGAATCGTAATACAAAACTCAAATCACTGTAAAGTTTCTAGTAGCCACGTTAAAAAATTTAAAAAGAAGAGGTGAGATGAATTCTAAGTTTCTTTAGTCCATTATGCCCAGAACAGTAGCATTTCAATGTATAATTATTTAAAAAAAAATTATTACTGGAGTTCCTGTCGTGGCTCAGTGGTTAGTGAATCTGACTAGGAACCATGAGGTTGCGGGTTCGACCCCTGGCCTTGCTCAGTGGGTTAAGGATCCGGCGTTGCTGTGAGCTGTGGTGTAGGTCACAGACACAGCTCAGATCCTGCATTGCTGTGGCGGTGGCGTAGGCCAGTAGCTATAGCTCTGATTCAGGCCCTAACCTGAGAACCTCTGTATGCCTCGGGTGTGGCCCTAAAAACCAAAAAAAAAAAAATAACACCACCAAAACAAACAAACAAAAAAGTATTACTAAGGCATTTTACAGTCTTTGGTACTAAGTCTTTGAAATCTAGTGTGCATTTCACACTTAAGGGACATCTCAATCCGGACTGGCCACATTTCAAATGCTCCAGGGCCCCATATGGCATCAAGCTACTGCCATGCCCAACACAGCTCAGAAGGGCAGCAGCAGGACATGAGAGAAGAACCAGAGTCCCTGGATGAATCCATGGAGCAGACCTGTATCCTGCTGGCTCTGGAGTGCTCAAATTGTTAAGAAAACGACTTCTGTCTCATTTGATTTCAGGGTATTTTGTTACCACAGCTTACCCTGTATCATAATAAATAATGTCCTTTGGGATCTCACAGAAGGATGCTGTTGCTTCTCAGTTATGAAACAACCCTTCAAAGAATGGACATTGACTCCCATGGGGTGGGGAGGGAACCCTCCAAAAACGCAGTCCAAGTTTGAAAAATTACCACAGAAACATTCTCAGCGTTGAGAAATATATTTCAAAATAAACCCATCCCGGGAGACCACGTGGTTCCTCAGACTTTTTGTTCTTTTCCCACATCATAAATCTCAACACCTCCCAGTCACTTAGCCCACTGGACAGCCCAGGAGGAAGGAGGGGGAGAGAGACCACATCACTCAGCCCCCTGAGAAAATAAAACATGAAACCCTTTCAGGCAGTGCTTCCCGAAAGTGAAAATATTGTCACATGATAACAACTAATAATTGGATAATCAAGTTGATCAGAACCTGCTGACTTTCCCTGTTTAAAAAGAGGTGGGGAGTTCCCATTGTGGTTCAGTGGTTAATGCACCCAACTAGCATCCATGAGGATTTGGGTTTGATCCCTGTCCTCGCTCAGTGGGATAAGGATCCAGTGTTGCCATGAGCTGTGGTGTAGGTTGTAGATGTGGCTCGGACCAGGCATTGCTGTGGCTGTGGCATAGGCCGGCAGCTACAGCTCCAATTCAACCCCTAGGCTGAGAACCTCCATATGCCACTGGTGCAGCCTTCAAAATAGACAAAAAGACAACATAAAATAAAAAGAGGTAGGGAGAAAGACAAATAGCACATGATATCACTTGTATGTGGAATATAATTTAAAATGATACAAAAGAATCTATTTATAAAACAGAAACAAACTCACAGATTTTAAAACTAAGGTTACTGTTACCATCGGAGAAACTGTTGGGGGGAGGGAGGAATTGGAAGGGTGGGAATTACATACACTACAGTATAAAATAGATGATTAATAAGAACCTACAGTATAGCATAGGAAAAATCTACTCAATAGTTTGTAATAACCTATATGGGAAAAAAAAGAATGTGTATATGTATAAGCGATTCACCTTGCTGTACACCTGAAATTACTACAACATTGTAAGTCAACTATATTCCAATAAGATTAAAAAAAAAAAAAGGTGGTTGGGACTCAAAAGGACAGTCAAGGCCAGTCACTAAAGTCACCTTTATTGACACTGACCTTTGATTCATACGGACACCTATTGCCATAGAAATGAAAACCACCACGTCTTACAGCAAAGATCTGTGGATAGAAACTCACCTGCAAATCTCCGCAGAATGAATCCAGGAGTAATTCCTACGTCACTCCAAAGGAGAAGTTAAATACAAGAATTCGTCGAACGGGGAGTTCCTGTCGTGGCGCAGTCATTAACAAATCTGACTAGGAACCATGAGGTTGCGGCTTTGGTCCCTGGCCTTGCTCAGTGGGTTAAGGATCCAGCGTTGCCATGAGCTGTGGTGTAGGCTGCAGACACGGCTCGGATCCCACATTGCTGTGGCTCTGGCGTAGGCTGGTGGCTACAGCTCGGATTAGACCTCTAGCCTGGGAACCACCATATGCCATGGGAGCAGCCCAAGAAATGGCAAAAAAAAAAAAAAAAAGAATTCACCAAACGGAAAATATCAAGGTCAAAAACAGTTCAGAATGATTCAGTAATGAATTTCAAATAAAGAGCTCAAAAGTCATAACCTAGATGATGTGCTGCTCGGGTAGATGATTAGATGATCCAATTTCCCCAAGTTTAGGGGGCCAGACTCTGAGTTCCATATTGGTCTCCAACTGCAGGTGGAATGGTATCAGGTTTAACCAAGAATGCCTAGAATCACGGTCTCAGGTAACAACAATAAAGCTGTGGTCGCATGAGCCAGCAAGGGGACTCCACTGAGAATCAGAATTAGTTTCCTGAACTGCAGCAGAAGAGTAGAAAGAAGTAGCATCTCTTCGCTCTTGCTTTAAAAGCTCAGTGAAGGGCATGTGCCTCTCAGGAAGCAACCCAAGATTTTCCCAGCGCCCCCCCAACGCCTGCCTGGGGGAATGACACTGAGATTGGTGAGCTTTGGCACTGTGGATAGCGCTGATGAAGTCATTCTGCAGGTCTGCACGCTTCGGGCAACAGAGCAGAGTTCACTTCGTGCAGTTTGACGCTCTGGAACTTAGGCAGGTGAATGCCCGTGTCAATGAGCACTTAGAGCTGTTGCCAGTACCAGCTCTGGCATCAAGAAACACCGGGGTTCAGATCTCTCTGCCATTTATCAAATGGGCAACAGTGGCCAAGTTACTTAACTTCCCTCAACCTTAACTTCTCCCTCTGTAAACTGCTATTATAGCAGTGGTCTTTACTGGATCCGGTTTTGTAAGCAATCCAAGGAAAGCATTTGCTGTGTCGCCTGGCACGCAGTAAGCATTCAATCAATGCAAACTCTTCTAACTTCTGTCATAGTAGGTCAGTGATCAATACGTGTTTACTCTTGTGATTCGTGTTATGTGTCAGGCACTGACACCCACCAAAAAACTGGGATGCTCTAGTCTCACCCTATTAGACATGAACATAGCCCAAAAGATGAATAAATTGCGGAGCTAAAATCTATGAGCGCACATGTCGGGCTTGGGGGAGGGAGTGATATGCCAGGGCTTCGGAGAAGCTGCTCTAGGATAGAAAAGGACTGGAGGTACGTATGCCTGAGGCTGAAGTGTGAGCCCCCCTCACTCGACACACACCCTGCAAAATTGAATAGTTGAAGTCTTGAGTACCTCAGAATATGCCCTGATCCGGAGATAAGGTCTTTTTAGTTTTGCTTTTTAGGGCTGTACCTACAGCATATGGAGGTTCCCAGGCTAGGGGTCCAATCGGAGCTGCAGCTGCTGGCCTACACCACAGCCACAGCAATGCGGGATCCTGAGCCACCTCTGCGACCTACACCACAGCTCACTGCAACGCCAGATCCCTGACCCACTGAGCGAGGCCCAGGACTGAGCCTGCATCCTCATGGACCCTAGTCGGATTCACTTCTGCTGCGCCACAATGGGAACTCATGAGATAAGGTTTTTACCTGGGTAATCAAGTTAAAATGAGGTCATTAGAGTGGAAAAAAAAAAAAAAAAAAGAGTAATTTGAAGGGAGACACACGCAGAGATCAGCATGTGAAGATGAAGGCAGGGGTCAGGGTGACACACCTTAAACCCAATGACTGCCAGGAAACCACCAGACAAAGCATGGACCAGATTCACCTCCACGAGCGAGCAGCCCTGCCAACACCTGGTCTCCAACTTCTAGTCACAGAACTGAGAAGAGACCTTGCTATTGTTTCAGCCTCTCCATGTGTGTTGACAGCAGCCCTAGGAAACTAATACAAGGTGAAACCAGGCAGCAAGAAGATTCCATACTTAAGACAGGGTGACAAGACCTGGAAAGTATGTAGCATGACACAAACCTGAGCAAATCCTTTGCAGAAGTTTATAAGAATCTCATCCCTCCACCCTCAAAGGTCATTTCTGATGTATTTTAAAATCAGGTCTACGGAAAAGAAAAAGAGGTTTAGCTTTACAACAGATTTGGCCAAAACTCCTCTGTCAAAAGAGGCTTGGATTTTAAATCCTTCCCCCCCTTTTTTTTTCCTGCATGTGTGGTAGAGGAGGGAGGCTTGGGCATCTATAAAAACTCACCTGGTTTTTTTTTTTTTTTTTTGGTCTTTTGTCTTTTTAGGGCCACACTTGCAGCATATGGAGGTTCCCAGGCTAGGGATCAAATCGGAGCTGTAGCCGCCAGCCTACACCACAGCCACAGCAATACAGGATCTGAGCTGGTCTGCGATCTATACCACAGCTCACAGCAACACCAGCTCCTTAACCCACTGAGTGAGGCCAGGGATGGAACCCGAATCCTCATGGATACTAGTCGGGTTCATTAACCGCTGAGCCCCGACGGGAACTCCTGTAAAAACGTATTATAAATGACTAAAAACACCTGGGTAGAGATGTCGATTATTGACCTTCATGAGAGCTGTTCTCTCAATAGGCAACAAATTCAAACTCCTGTCTAGCAGGATGTGTCTGTGCCTCAAGATTCACGGGGTGTGTGCATTCTTTGGCTGAAAGCTGCAATCATTAGTAGCTGCTCCATAAAGAAATACATCAATTTAATCTCTCACGGAGCCAGCCATTTTGAACTAGCTGCCCCTTTTTTTCTTCTTTCAAATGGAATGTCCACTGCTTCCCTATCACAATGGAAAACATAATTGGGAACAAATCTTTCATAAAAGTAAACACACACCCACAAAGTAAACTCTGAGAGCCTCCATCACAGGAGAGAGGCAGTTTGAAAGGTTTTGTTACAATGATCTGTCAGCCCTCTTTCCCATCCTTCAACCTCCACCCATTTCACTCAAGGCACTAAAAATTGGCATTTACAAAGAAATTCCAGAAGCCTGAGCATTTTATTAGCAAAGGGAAATCCCAACCTTCTTGGCCTCCTTCCTCATGATGACAGCTCATTTTTCCATGTGGAACCGCGCGCTAGTTGCTGCAAATATTTAAAGAGGTAAAGAAGCTACTTTCAAACTGCAGTCATAAGAGAAATAAATAATGACGATTTAGAACTCTGGGCTTGCTCCATAAGCACAAAAAGTCGAGGACATCCATTTTTAACACTGGAATGAGTGATTTATAGTGTTCTTATTAAAAGACACAGGGAGCCATGCCATGGGCATTCTCCTGGACTCTCATATGACGGGCGGTTTTTGGACAGCGAGCCTCCCCTGTCTGTTTCTTCCTCCTCTCCTAACCACCATCCCCAAATCCTACCCATCCCCAAGGCCTGGAAGCAGCTTCCCTTCCCTAAAGCTCCCTCCAACCTCCCCATTTCCAGTGATTCACCCCTCTTTGAAAACCTGCAGCATGTATCAGCCCCACAATTTCCTAACCGGTTATAACATCCTGGAGAGCCTTTCATATCTACATTCTACACGATTCGTGTTTTGCCGCAATTCTTTTCTGCACGTAGGTGTTCTCCTCCCAAGTTTACGAGGGTCTTCAAGACAAGGAGCATCCTTCATGCTTTTCCTGTACCCTTTCCAATATCTAACCCAAGTTTAAGAATGGCCAAAGTAAAGTGAGAAAGGAGTTCCCGTCGTGGCTCAGTGGTTAACGAATCCGACTAGGAACCATGAGGTTGTGGGTTCCATCCCTGGCCTTGCTCAGTGGGTTAAGGATCCGGTGTTGCCGTGAGCTGTGGTGTAGGTTGCAGACGCGGCTCGGATCCCACGTTGCTGTGGCTCTGGTGTAGGCCGGCGACTACAGCTCCAATTGGACCCCTAGCCTGGGAACCTCCATATGTCTCGGAAGCAGCCCAAGCAATGGCAAAAAGACAAAAAAAAAAAAAAAAAAAAAAAAAAAAAAAAGGTAAAGTGAGAAAAGGGAACTGAAAAATGTCATCAACATTAGGACATGCTTTCAGCTCCCTAACTTTCTTTGCTCTCAGTGGGTCACCTGCAGGCTCCCCACATACGTTTAGGGATGAAAGCAATTAGACAAGGACAGTATCTAACCACAACCCAGAGCACTGAGCTCATTCCCCAAGGACACACAGATAAGCCCACCCTTGACTCGGGAGCAGTCTGAGTCAAGCGTTCCAGACAGGACACTCCTCAGTTGAAATCTGATGGTCCTGGAGCAGCCCGAGGACCTTAAGGCCATCCATGGGGGGCTCCTTTGGGCCACCCTCATCCTTTCTCACTCCCGGGTTTTGTTCCCATTGGCCACAAAATGATCTGGTTGCAGACCTCCCAGACACAGGCTGGCTGAAATGTGATCACGCCAGCAGGTCACCTGCCTTCTCTTTATGAAAGCACGAACGTGATCTGCTGTCCCTCTTCTTCCTACCCGCCCTCCAGAAACACAAAGAACTCTTTCTTTCCCCTCCTCCTTTCAGCCTCACACAAAGGCATGAGGGCTGAGGGTTTAGGGCTGTTCTTTGAGAGACACCACTTACTTCGGGTAAAGAAGATTATAAGTTTGGCTCATTTAACAGAATATAAACAGTTTAACACTTGGGTTTCTTGTAACAAGAGATATGTGTAGATGCATACACACGTACCAAAAATGCAAACCCCAGAGGCACAGAGCGAAAGCCAACCTCCCCCCGCAACCACCTCCCTGCCCCAGCTCTTAATGTTCCTCCTCAGAGGCAGCAACTGTTAGCTGATTATTCTGCCCTTCGGACCATACACACTTTTCAACATACTTCTTTATCATGGATTTCCTTTAAAAAAAAAAATTATTGACTTTCTACTTTTAACTAGCCATTAAATTAGCAATTTTTAAATAATTTTCAATTGTAAAAATATTTGGGAGTTCCCTTCATGGCACAGTGGCTAACACACCCAACTCCCAACTAGGATCCACGAGGATGCAGTTCGATCCCTGACCTTGCTCAGTGGGTTAAGGATCCGGCGTTGCCAGGAGCTGTGGTGTAGGCTGGCAGCTATAGCTCCGATTCGACTCCTAGCCTGGGAACCTCCATATGCTGCAGGTGTGGCCCCAAAAAGTAGTAAATAAGTAAATAAATATTCAAGTCAGTAACATATTTCACACATGAAATAAAAATCATCTGCATCAACAAAACAAAAAATATTACTTTGCAGTTGCCCTATTGCACTTCTTTTCTCTTTTTGGCTGCCCTACTGCATGTGGAGTCCCAAGGCCAGGGAGCAGATCAGAGTCGCAATTGCAACCTACGCCTCAGCTGTGGCAATGCCGGATCCGTTAACCCACGGTGCCAGGCTGGGGAAGGAACCTGCATCTTGGTGCTGCCCGTTGCGGCACTGAAGCTACTCCCCTATTTTACATTTTACACAGAAATAAACACTCCCAGTGGTCACGCAGAACAACAGAATTGTAAGAACTCAAGTTGTTTCTTCCTTGTTGGAATCACCCTGGGATCATCTTCATCTCAAATCCACTGCTTAAAGGGAGAAACAGGTGTTGTCAGAGGGAGAGAAGGCCCTAAGTGCCCAGGCCTGAGCTCTGAGGACCACTCATGATGCCCAAGCAGGGGTTCGCCATCCTCCCAAAGGAAGCCTGGAGCGAGTCTGCACCTGTCTGCCCACCACAAAGCTGAAGTCCTCTGAAGTGTATCATGGGTTTCTGAGTAAGAGAGGAATAAATATTTACCAAGCATCCCGAGTGCCAGGCCGAAGGTGTGCGCCTTACAGGGTGAGGAAACTGGGGCTTCAGAGAAGGAAAGAGATTTGCCCGAGGCTACACACCGAGGTCCAAAATCGCTTTTCCAAGCTACTGCCTGGACGGCTGTTTCATAAAATCAAGCCTCCATCCTTCATTTGCTCCTTCAGGACACATGGGCCCTGGGAGCAGGCGACTCGGGCACGAGAACTGGTTGTCCACCTTGAAGCACGAGGAACCCAGGCAGGGACCTGGAGCTCCCTTTTCTTCATCTGGAAAATGAGCCCAACAATAAAACCTACCACATAAGGGTTGTGGCAAGATTAAATGAAGTTCAAGTAACGAGCGTGGCGTGGCGCCTGACGTATGGTAAATAGGTCTTACTGGTGAGCTCTTATGCTTCTTTGGCTGGCGAACAAGCTGGGCTCTGAGATGGTTTTCTTTTCTGCTTTTATCCCCTCCATCTAGCAGTACAGTGGTGCAGCGTTGGGAATCACTTGGGGATGGATGTGGGGAGCCACCCAACCCTGGCTGGCCCCATCGTACCAATTTCTTCTCCTCCTCTCCCCCAACTTCCTCCTCTAACATTTCTTCCCTTTGCACGAACTCCCAAAACCAGCCTTTCTGCTGCCAATTCCTGAAAGCTTTGAATAGTGTTACTACTGGGATTTTTTTTCTATCTCATGGAAATATTTGTTTTTATTTAACAACTGGATTCCAGGAGTTCCCATTATGGCTTAGCAGTAATGAACCCGACTAGGACCCATGAGGATGTGTGTTCCTTTGATCCCTGGCATCGCTCAGTGGGTTAAGGATCTGGTGTAGGTGAGCTGTGGTGTAAGCTGCAGACATGACTCAGATCCCACATTGCTGTGGCTGTGGCGTAGGCTGGCAGCTGTAGCTCTGATTCAACCCCTAGCCTGGGAACTTCATTATGCCACAGGTGCAGCCCAAAAAACACCTAGATTCCAACAACACCTTTCCTACTTAGCCACCAATTTGAAACTTTTAAACCAAAAGTGTACGTTCCCATCACTTCTCCTGCCCATATTCATATATCACAGACCTTTAAACTGATTACATTTTGCTAAAAGAAACTTGACCTGTACTCCCTTAGAATGGAAAGCATATTTGCTACCCTCTTCACACAGAGTACAAACCCGCCTCTGCTCAACTGGGCAACATTTTCCATTTAATTGCGCTTTCTTTCTTAACTGAAAGTCAAATGAGGTCTGCAGGCTGTAGCATCCTTGTGAGGCAGAATGCTAACGCAGGCAGTCAGTGCAGGAGCCTGGGCTTCGATGCCTTCTTTGATATGGCCGTTGATTAACATTTGTGGCTTAAGGGCTCCAGGGAGTAACATCCCCACAGGCCTTGTTTATTTTAGGGAGTGTACCTACGCCCAGATGCACATTAATCCCTAACCCCCTGTGACTCAGTTTACAGGAAGAAAAGGGCAAAGAAACTATGAGACTTACTGGAGATTTCCACCCGAGACCCCTAAGGGACAGGACTGATATAGGTAACTGGGCAAAGCCAGTGGGAGAAAACCACATCTTTCCGGGCCCCACATTGGTAAACCCCATCTTTAAGGGATAAAAACCCTTATAGGACAATAGAGAGGGGGGACTCTTCTTCCCCCACCCAGCTGTCCTGGGAGCTATTTGCTTTTTGGTAATAAAGACAGTGCTTGTTGGAGTTCCCATTGTGGCAAAGTGGAAACGAATCTGGCTAGGAACCATGAGGTTGTGGGTTCAATCCCTGGCCTTGCTCAGTGGGTTAAGGATCTGGTGTTGCGTGAGCTGTGGTATAGGTCACAGACGTGGCTCAGATACTGCATTGCTGTGGCTGTGGTGTAGGCTGGAAGCTTTAGCTTCAATTTGACCCCTAGCCTGGGAACCTCCATATGCTGTGGGTTCGGCCTGCTACCTGTGTGTTCTCGAAGTTCATTCTTCGGCTCCATGAACAAGAACCCAGATTCCTATCACATCTTTGCAGCATATCCTGGGCCTGCAAACGAGGAGGTTGCAGTGGCTTTCTTGGGACAGTGGTAGAGGTAAGGGGTTAAGGAAGTCAGAAGGCCAAGGCTCTCACTCTGGCTAAAGGCTAGCAGGATGACTTAGGCCAGGTCACTTTACAATCTCTGAATTTTGGCTCACTTACCTAAAGAATGAGAAGGTAGGGCCCACTTTTTCCTAAAAAAAAAAAAGCATTTCTAGCTTTAACTTCCTCTCAGCAAGACAAGATTCTGCAGTCATTCCACAAGCATCTCCTCTGGTCTGGGCCTTATCAGGGCAGTAAGTTACATGTCCTGACGCAGCCTCGGGAGATAAGCTTCAGCCAAAAGGACAGAGGGAGGGGGGTGGGTGGGGGGGGGTGTGTGTGTCTTGTGTTGCCATAAAAGACGCAGCTTCCACTTATTACAAAAATGTGGTTGTGTCACGCTGTCATATTATTCACAGCAAAGCAATAAGATCCAGGTTCACCTTGAATTACCTAATGTTAAATGACAGCCAGGCAAGCCCATTAGAAGGGTGACATATCTGGGCTTCCATTTAATACCCTTCCATGAATATCTCCCATTCAACAATTCTGCTCCAAGCATCCAGAATGCAGCTAGCACAGGCATGTAATCTCAGCAGGGTTCACAAGGTGACCTTCTGTTACCACAACATGATGCATAATCCTGCTGCTGTTATTTTTCTCCATTTTTCTCTTCTGGGAGACTCTGTTTCATAATTCTGACATCATAACTGGTTCCTCAAATCCTGTCTATTATAATGAACAACAAATGAGGAAGAACCCCAGGAATTCCAGTACATGCAGCAATAGATATTGCTGTTTTATCACAAAAGCTTTAACAGAATTTAACATTTTCTAAACGTCAAAGACAACTGTGCTAACACAAAATTCCTTAGCCATTCTCATGAGACAAGGTCCCTCTAAAAATGACACTCTGCCTCAGACCTGGAGGATATTAGAAATGCTGAGATAGGAGTTACCATCGTGGCACAGCGGAAACGAATCTGACTAGGAACCCTGAGGTTGCAGGTTCGACCCCTGGCCTCCGCTCAGTGGGTTAAGGATCTGGCGTTGCCGTGAGCTGTGGTGTAGGTCACAGACACAGCTCAGATCTGGCGTTGCTGTGGCTGTGGTGTAGGCCTGCAGCTACAGCTCTGATTCATCCCCTAGCCTGGGAACCTCCATATGCTATGGGTGCAGCCCTAAAAAGACAAAAAAAAAAAAAAAAAAAAAGAAGAAGAAATGCTGAGATATTTTTGCTGATTTTTTTTTGTTAAGATGCTTCATTTGACTGTTCCCTTCAAGGCACAGATGCTAGGAGTTTAAAAAAAAAAAAAAAAGTCACCTTTGGAAGCCATAAACACCAACAGCAAAGAACCTAAAGCACACCTTTCACAAAAGCCACCCTGAGCTGGGGCTCGGGGAGCTTCTGGTTTCTGTAGTTAATTAACCCAGGACCTTATCAAGGTGGGAGGGAGGTTCCCGCGGCCCTAGGAACGTGCAGAGAACAGCCAGACGCGAGTCATGGATACTTACGTCACTCTTCCTGAACTTCGCTTTCAGGCTCTTCATGTTGAGCCCATTCAGCCTTCCCACGCTCTAGAAGATCTAGAAGATTCCTTCAGCACCTAAGCAGAGAATGAAAGGAAATTACCTAGGTTTCCAAACGAACACCTCCTGCTTAGACTTGGAGCCTCGGGCACAACTGGGGCTGAGTTAGGATGGTCAAGGGCTGTGAAGGATCAAGAATATGTTATTCCCAGAGTTCCCATCATGGCGCAGCGGAAACAAATCCAACTAGGAACCATGAGGGTGTGGGTTCGATCCCTGGCCTCGCTCAGTGGGTTAAGGATCTGGCCTTGCCGTGAGCTGTGGTGTAGGTCACAGACGCGGCTCGATCTGGCATTGCTGTGGTGTAGGCCGGCAGCCGTAGCTCTGATTAGACCCCAGCCTGGGAACCTCCATGTGCTGTGAGTGCGGCCCTAAAAATATGTTATTTCCGTTCATGATACTCCCCAGACCCTTCAAATTCACCAAAACTTTACATTTTATCCCACCTTCCCAAACATTAAAAGTAGAATAAGCTGAAGTAACTGCTGAACTGTCACCATACAAGATGCAATATCCCTGCATGAACTCACGCCTCTCCACACATTATAGTTACAGCCTTCACCTCCTCTTGAAGGGCCAGCATAGGGAACCATGATAAGGAAAACAGGTCAGACGCCAGATGCCATTCATTCCCTATTTATTTTTCTCAGGATACTTTCTCCCCCCTCCCACCCCCCCACCCCCAAAGATGCACAAGGCGGATGAGCGAAAAAATGCAAGAAACAACAAAGCCTCCCTCATCAAATACCTCATTCCTTAGGTATTTCACTCGAAACAGTGAAAGACTCCCCCAGCTTCTCGTGGGACCCAGCCATTCTGAGCTGGAGCTGGAAAAGTCTTTAAGAAACCACCTCCCTTGGGAGGGCTCTGTGGTCCCTTGAGAAAGCGAAGGTGACTGTTTTGAACGTCCATATACAGGTACTTTTTTTCAGGGAAGAAATTTCCTATTTTCATCAGCGTCTGCGCGAGGGTTGTCATCCTTCTAAAGTTAAGACTATTGATCTAGTCGAAGCCCTTTATTTTCCAGAGGTAGAGATGGAGCCTCAGAGAAGTGAAGAAACCTGTTTGCATTTGCAAAACCTCTGCAGGAAAAAAGAGTCAGAACCAGGCCCCAAGGTCTGCCTGATGGTTGAATGTCTTTTCCACCGTCCTACAGCTTGAAAACCATAACCCCGAAGTAAAAACGCTATGCAAAAATATGGTACAAACTTGATCATTTCCACCTTTAAACTTGGAAAAGGTACCAAGTGTGGATCTCCTGCATTTAGGTCAACAAGGCCAAAAAAAAAAAAAAAATCTACGTTCAAGTTCCATCACATGGTAAGTGCTCAAGAACTGTCACTTCAAGCCTTACAGAAGTGAGCATAAGGGACAGTCACAGACCCGTCCATGCAAGAGCTAAGGAAGAGTGGTCAGATAGTCACCACAATTGACCATTATTTTTCATAAGCCTTCTGAGGTCGGCTTGTTCCTCCATCATTCGTCTCAACCTGATCTGAGGAGACAGAGCCAGGGAGAAATATAAACTGAAGGGCTGGACTCATCCCTTCCCAGGCCTCTGTCACCGCCTCCAGAAGCTGTCCGGTGACCCCTGGCTTCCGATTTGTTTACCTTCATTATTACTGCTGCCATTAAGCAGGGCCCTTGGATGAATTGGTACAAAAACCCATCATCATAAAGCACATCAGCGGTCAGTGACATTACCCTGGAGGCCACACCATTACTGCGGCCTCCCTGTGGTCCCTTTCAATCTTCCCAGCCTCTGCAGGAGTGACAGAATGCGTGTTGCCTTGGAAACCACACACACTGTAATTACACCTTGTTAATTGCCACATACTTAACCACAGAGAAGGCTGGGCTGGTACCCAAACGGCAAAGTGCAAACTCCGAGCCACTGTTTCTCGAAGTTGGCCCCTCCTTAATCTGAATCCAAAAGACCTGGGCACAGTTTGCTAAATGCAAAAATCCTAGGTCACAGCCTATGGAGACTGAATCTTGGGAGCAGGGCCCAGGATCCCCCTTGGTTGAGCTTTTGGCATACAAGTTTGAGAACCTAGAAATGCATTACATGCAACAGGCAACATCCTTGTCCAAGTTGCACTCGTTTATAAAACAGCTCTTTTTCACATCAAAACATTCCTCATTTGATGACTCCAAGGAGGAAAAATGACAATCGGATGTTCCCAACATGTCATT
The DNA here is from genome assembly GCF_054392235.1 of Sus scrofa. NCBI lineage: Eukaryota > Metazoa > Chordata > Mammalia > Artiodactyla > Suidae > Sus > Sus scrofa. The sequence continues at coordinate 32,352,401 of NC_139398.1, read as the reverse complement.
GCCTCATGGTTCTCCCCCAAGTGATGCTAGAAAATGGAAACCATCCTGCGAGTTTGGTTCCTTCCACCCTCTGATGAAGTGTTAATAACCAAAAAGAGAGGCCAAATCCATGCAGTAGGAAAGGTAGAAACAAGAGACTCAGGCTTGGATCACCCCAAACCGTGTAGCCCACCAAGGGGGAACCACCCAAAGTGTCCCTTCAGTCAAGAACGTGACATCTTAGGCAAAGGTGGTTGCAATTTTTGTTTGAGGTCCTGGGGGGGGGGTTGTGGGTGTGGTGCTAGTTTTGTGGTGTGTTTGTCTTTGGCATTCTTTCTCCCCACCCCAACCCACTCCCACCCAGCCTGGCAGTGAGAAGTATGCAAACTCTCATTTTAAAAGGATTAAGTAAATATAGCAACTAATTCCAAAACTTCCCAGAGGGAGGTATTAGCTGTGAAGTGAATGTCTTCCTGGGGCTCTGGGTGTGTGAAAGCTGGGTGGTCCGTGCATCTAACTCCAGGATGATAGGGGGTCAAGGGTGAAGACATTCTGGAAACCCACGGAAGAGTCACTTCAGAGAACTGTAGCTGGGGGTAATTAAAATTAGTAATAGCTCACTGCTTTCCCAGTATTCGTAAAAGGACACAACCCTTGGGAGTCCTGACTAGTGAAAAGTCACCTGCCTCTGAAATGATGCTGGGCTCCCCGCCTCAGTACCTCCTCCTCCCCAAGAGGACCGTGAGGCCATCAGAGACTTGCCTTCCTTGGGCCAGCGGGAATCCTACAGCTCCAATTCCCAAATCCAAAGCCCAGGGCTGCATAAAGTGACATCTATCCACTTATCGAGGCTACGCTAACAGCAATCCTTGGAAAAGTCACTTAATCAAGATGCTTGGTTCAAAAGAGCTGCAGTGAAAGCTGAATTAACTGTACCAGCAGTCTAATTTGGATGGCAGAAAAAGAGGAGGAACGGTTTCACAGAGATGAGAAACGGCATTTGAATGTAATTCTCGCACTTCAAGTGGAATAAAGCATATCTACCCACTGGACAGAAATGTCATGTCAGTCAGTTTACTTCCTGCTCAATCCAAAATAAGTCACTGAAACAGAGCTGCCATCACTGGTCACCAGTCATTGTGTGACTCCATCAGTGAGGAAGGAACAGGGCAGAGAGATGCATGGGCTTGTTGTCCTCTCCTCTGCAAGACTAGATCCAAACACGGTTGATTTAGTAATCCATGCTCTCTTTAAAAATGACGCAACTCTCAAAGCTTAACATGAGCTACCCTTATCTAATTCTATCCTGAATCCAAAAACCTTGATATTAGCCCAGAAGCTTTATTATGAACTAATAAGTTAGACTTCTTTGAGTATTAAAAATAACTTATAACAGGAGTTCCCATCATGGCGCAGGGGAAATAAATCCAACTAGGAACCATGAGGTTGCAGGTTCGATCCCTGGCCTCACTCAGCGGGTTAAGGATCTGGCGTTGCCATGAACTGTGGTGCAGGTTGCAGACGCGGCGTAGATCCTGCATTGCTGTGGCTGTGGTGCAGGCTAGCAGCTGCAGCTCCAATTGGACCCCTAGCCTGAGAACGTCCATATGCCGTGGGTGCGGCCCTAAAAAAAAGACAAAAGACAAAAAAAAAACAAAAAAAAAAAACTTATAATGGATACAGAGTTTCCTTTGGCAAGGTTCTAAATTTATTGTCATGATGGCTGCGCCACCCGTGAACATACCAAAAATCATTCAACTGTACGCTTCACATGGGCAGAGTGAACAGGATGGGACTTAAGACTTATTTTTCTTAATAGGCTAATCATCTCCATTACCTTCTTCAATCCTAAGAAAACTAGGAAAATTCCAGGTTAGAAACCTCTGGGCTGACTGAAAAAGAACTCAGAAGGAACAAAAGCTAATAAGCCATGCCCTTAGCACTAAAATGTGATTTCTCCTAAATTCTCTTTATTTAGCGATTTCTCTACCACGAGCCCCCCCTGGCTGAGAGGGTTAGAAAAAAAGTCCCTGTCTTCTGTCTTCAAACCACTCCTTCTCCCACCTACCCCCACCACTCCCCACATACCACCCAAAGATTATTTCATAAGACAATATTGCCAATTCCATCAGAGCATAAGGCTCCTCTTGGAGCCCTAGCCAGGTAATCAGAGGTGAGGCTCAGAAACCTGTCATTTTATTTTATTTTTTTTAACTCACGAGGTGATTTGGATGCTCAACTAGATGGAAAACCACTGTTCTCGACTCAGTCATACCATCCCTGACACCTTCATGAAAAATCACCTGGAGATATAAGTAGATTATGACAGATCAATACTTTCAAGCATTGACTGAATCTTTCAAAATCTTGTGGGGGGTGAGCAAGGAGCCCTCGATGCTACAACCTAAGAGAGAAAAGACCAGGTTGCCCATGGCCACTAAGAAACAATATTAGCCTGCAGCTGTATGTGTGTACGTTTGCCTGAGTGACAAGAAGACACTAGCATCCAAGATGCCATACCCCAGGATTCAAGGGCAGTGGTTTCAAATAATTCCCTCTGCATCACTGCAGCCTGAGAGGAGCAGAGTAAATGACAAGGTCCTCCCTCTAATCCTTCCATCCTCGGCGACCCCAGAACACGAATGCACACGCCAGACAGACGTCAGGATTTTTTCTTCCAAGTCAAAAGAACATCGGACTTAAAACCAAAAGCACTTGGAGAAGACATGCAACAAAGGTTCAAAACGAAAATTAAAACACTTCTCTCCTCGTCAGCATCTCTCTTTTCTCCCTCGAGCACTTGTTTCCCCAGCCAATCATCTCTGGCCAACAAACATGGACTTTTAACCCAAAGCTGTATAAACACTCAATGCTCTCAATCTGGCAAAACAGATCCCTGCTGTGAAAGGTCTCTCCAGACCAGCCTTCCTGATAAAGATGTCCCGGCCAACACAGTGCGCTGTGCCAGCCCAAGGGCTCCTCAGAAAGGGCTGTGCCTATGACGAGGTCACTGTCTCTGGAATAAAGAATATAAAATGGGAAGCAGAGGCCAGGGAGCACCATTGCCCTCGCTCAACTTACTTTATCCACAGCAGGTCTGGTCTTTTAAACACAAGACATTTAGCTTGTGGGGACTCTTGAGCAGACACTACAGAGGATTCAGAACTGACCAAGAGTACCAGCAGAGGAGTTCCTGTTGTGGCTCAGCAGTAACAAACCCCACTAGTATCCATGAGGATGCAGGTTCCATCCCTGGCCTCATTTAGTGGGTTAAGAATCCGGCATTGCCACAAGCTGTAGTGCAGGTCGCAGATGCAGCTCGGATCCCACGTTGCTGTGACCAAGGCAAAGGCTGGCAGCTACAGATCCGATTAGACCCCTAGCCTGGGAACTTCCGCATGCCATGGGTGTAGCCCTAAGAAGCAAAAAAAAAAAAAGGAACCATGAGAATGGCACAAAATCCTCTATTATTAAGGGTCAACTACTGGAGGAATTCCAAGAGTGGAAATCCTTGAGGACTGGAAAAAATCAGAGATGTCTTCACCACTGGGGCAGGGGTCTGAGTGGCTCTAAAGGATCTCAGGATTGGGGCCAGCCGATGAGGAAAGGGCACCTTGTCAGGCTTTTCCCACCAGCTGGGCACACCCACCCAAGTTTCCCAGGCCTGGGCCAGACACTGGTCTGATCTCTGCCAGGAGTCCTAGAAGCTTCTCTCCGAAGGTTGAGTGGGTGTGGTGGGAATCAATGCATAGTTCTCTCTGAAGAAAGATCCTCCCCCAGTCCCCACACGCCCTGACCCTTTGAGACCTTGGACGTGAGGGAGGGGTTCAAGCGTCTCCATACCAGTTTTGGGGAAATTTGAAAATGTACATCTCAGGCTGTTTACTTTGGAATGGAAGATTTTTCAAGGTAGAATTTTCATTTTGCTTATCCCTCGGGTGCCGGCCAATGGCACAAAAATCAGTAAATATTGCTGTTCCCCTTGTGGCTCAGAGCGTTAAAAACCCAACATATAGTGTCCGTGAGGATGCAGGTTCAATCTCTGGCCTTGCTCAGTGGGTTAAGGATCTGGAGTTGCTGCAAGCTGCAGTGTAGCTCAAAGATGGGGCTCAGATCTGGCACTGCTGTGGCTGTGACCTGCAGCGGCGGCTTTGATTCCCTAGCCTGGGAACTTCCATATGCCACAGGTGTGGCCCTAAAAAGAAAAAAGCCAAAAATCAGGAAATGTTTCCTAAAGGAACGTGTAGGACAAAGATACAGGTTAGGGCCTAAATAGTCTTTAGACTTCACCTTTGACCTCAGCAAGGTTCTCTTCGGCCCCAAATGGACTGGGTGAGCTGCACGGGGATTTGAGTACAGGCAGCATGCTCAGGTTTCACAGGTACTTGAAAGCACTAAGAAGTTTTTTTTTTAAAAAAAAAAAAAACCCAAACCATCAACTCAGGTGCCCTTAACAATCTTATGAGGCTGCCCCTCCTCTTTCCCTCCTGCCTCCCTCTCCCCTCAGGACTGTGCCCCTTCTGCAGCCTCTCCCAACCACACGCTGAGCTTAGCCATGGGAGCTGACCCTTCCAATAATGGAATGTAAGAGTCAACAGCCCACAAGGACCACCAGCTAGAACCCTGGGGGCAGGTGCTTAGGAGAGAGATTTTATCGGCCTGATACCAGCAGGCCAGAGACTCCCCTCTACATGCCAACCTGTTATTTTGCATGAGATTCTGCCGCTTCTGGTCAAGGAGCTTCTCAACAAGGAAAAGACGGGCCAGGTCTTTACCTCTAATTTCAGTGGGACTCTCTCCAGAGTCCACACTCAGATAAGTTCAAGTTCACGATGGCAGAGAGAACAGAGGAACGAACAAGCACTACAGGTGAAGGTGGAAGCACAAAGATACAACAGACCCATCTTTGCAAAGTAAGCAGCCAGTCCAAGATGCACAACTTCAAAGGCTTTAGCTGCAAACTGGGAACAGGACTCTTGAGCCCTCGCTCACACCCAAGGTCTTGAAGGGTCAGAGCACAGGGAGAATGGGGAGGATTTTCCTCTGCAGAGAACCAGGCAATGATTCCCTCCACATCGAATCAGCCTCATGAGAAGGGTCTTAGGACCACTTGGAGGATTGGACAGGTGTCTGATCCTTACCTGGAAAAATCTAAAAAGGTACAGAGAAGGTGGCCTATGCGGTGGAGACGGGAAAGGAGAAGCAGTGGTGCAGGCTGTGATCAGCCTGAATGCTGAGTTTATCTGAGCAGAGATGTACGTTTCCTGTAGACCAGACAGAGACGCTTCACAGGGGAGGGCAGGAAGCTGTCTTGGACCCCATCCCTCGGAGCAGGCTGCAGGGGGGGAGTGGGCGCTAGAAAGCGGGGGATTCCCAGAGAAGCAACAAAGCAGAGGTGAGTCCATCACCTCCATCAGGGACTCAGAGGGGTCCCCAGCCATGGTCTAGCCATGGAACAAGGAAAGGGAAGGATCTCCAGAGGCCTCCTGCACCGGTTTGCTAGGGCTGCCAGGACAAAGCATCACCATCTGGCTGCTTTGGCAACAGAAATTTACATCCTCATGGTTCTGGAGGAGAGACGACCAAGATCAGGCTAAGAGCAGGGTTGATTTTGATCTTTATCCTGAGGCCTCTCTCCCCGGCCGCAGATGGCTGTCCTCTCCCTTTGTTTGCACGTGGTCTTCCTCTGTATGCTTCTGTGTCCTGATGTCTTCTTATAAGGATACCATATACCCTTATTTACCTTAACTTCATCCTCAAAGGCCCTACTGACAAATACAGTCATATTCTGAGGACTGGGGCTAAGACTTCAACATACGAATTTTAGGAGGACAAAGTCCAGCCCAGAACACCCCCCAAAGGAGCCCAAGAGTGAGAATGAGATCAAAACATCTGTCAGGCCCAGAGAGCACTGCTCCACATCTCACCGTTCGTATGAACTTTCTTGTTCCTATTATGTGTCATCTCCCCGATCCTACCACCAGTTTCACCAACACAACCCTGGGGGAAGGACACAAACCAAGACAGAAGAAGATGGTGGGATAGCAGGAGAAAAGTGGGGAAAGAGAGAAAAGGAAAGATATTTTAAATCAAATTTAAAATTTCTATTTTTATTTGAAATCGGACATCCCAAGAACTAAATTTAAGAGTGTTTAGGGAGTTCCCATCATGGCACAGTGGAGAAAACCCGACTAGGAACCATGAGGTTGTGGGTTTGAGCCCTGGCCTCGTTCAGTGAGTTAAGGATCTGGCGTTGCTGTGAGCTGGAGCGTAGGCCGGCAGCTGCAGCTCCAATTAGACCCCTAGCCTGGGAAGCAGCAATTGAAATTGACTATAGAATTTTTTTGAGGGGGAGGTCTTTTTAGGGCCACACCTACGGCATATGGAGGTTCCCAGGCTAGGGGTCCAATTGGAGCTGTGGCTGCTGGCCTATACCACAGCTACAGCAATGTGGGATCCGAGCCGCATCTGCAACCTACACCACAGCTCACAGCAACGCCGGATCCTTAACCCACTGAGCGAAGCCAGGAACTGAACCCGAGTCCTCATGGATGCTAGTCGGGTTCGTTAACCACTGAGCCACGGCGGGAACTCCTAGAATTTTTTTTAAAGCTAAGAATAATTGCAAGTTATAGGTTTCATCCAGAGGCAAGACAGACTGACATCACTGCATAAATTTTAAAGAGTCAGTGGGACACAAACCAAAGCTGCTTTATGATTGCATCTTAGGTGCCTTATTTATTCAACAAACCAGATAAATGTAAAAAAGGCAGGAGTAAACAAACATGCAAATTACATCATGGGCTGGACGCTTTCATCTATGTCATCTCTCTCATGCATTAACTAAGGTGCAGGTTTGTTAAAAGACTGCCCAGATAATAAAGAAGGGGGGAACCTACAGAAGAGGGAAAAAGATGTAAGCAACAGTTTTATTCTGGCAATGAATCCTTTCTAAAATACGCTTAATATATCAAATCCTCCCACCCCTTAAAAACAACTACATTCTTTTAAAATCATAAATGCCACCAAACATTGTATCATAATAATCATGCAGTAAAACTCCTAAGAATCTCAATCTCCCTATGTTCACAACTTGCCTTTATCTAGGGGATGACATTTCTTTTGAGAAACAAATACATCATTCTTCTTTAAAAATGAAAACCGTGGAGTTCCCATCGTGGCGCAGTGGTTAACGAATCCGACTAGGAACCATGAGGTTGCAGGTTCGGTCCCTGCCCTTGCTCAGTGGGTTAGAGATCCGGCGTTGCCGTGAGCTGTGGTGTAGGTTGCAGACGCGGCTCGGATCCTGCGTTGCTGTGTCTCTGGCGTAGGCCAGTGGCTACAGCTCCGATTAGACCCCTAGCCTGGGAACCTCCATATGCCGCGGGAGCGGCCCAAAGAAATAGCAAAAAAAAAAAAAAGACAAAAAAAAAAAAAAAAAAAAAAAATGAAAACCGCCATCAACCAGGACCGACCTTGGTCCACGAATTGGTCACAGCCACCAGCACTGATATGAAACTGGCGGCGGCTCTGGTAATGCTCCTACCTGGGCTGTCAACTTTGCTACTCATGTGCTCTGATAAACCTACCAAAGAAAAGCCCCAAGGTTACTTCACGCCCTAAATCCATCCAATTTGAAAAGCAGGGGCTGAAGCAAAACAAGCTACCTCTGGAATAGAAAAATCACTCTAGGACTAAGAAACGCCATGTGGTTCTCCCTCACATTGAGGGTATTTTTAAGATGATCTCTTAAAATGCTGCTCTGGCATGTGTTTCCAAATCTTTGATGCCACTGTCAACAGCTTCCTCTAAACATACCACCATGTTCATCTCTCAAGCAAAAAGCTGCCCTGCACATACCTAGCAATCAACCCCAACCGGCAAGGCGTATGTATGTGCTCGGGGTCTTACTGTCTTCGTCTCAAGTCTATTCTTTGGCTTTCCTTCCTCTTAAAATCCAAAAGAATCCACCAAGTTTAAAACAACAGGGCCAACCCTCAAATGTTACTGATGAAAATTTAAAATGCGGAAAGCAAAAAAGTCACCGTGGCAAGCCACTGGGTAGTTTCTTAAGAAGTTAAATATAAATTTACCATTCAATCTGGCAATTCCACTCTTGCACATCTTGCCAGGAGAAATGAAAACACAAGGACACAGAAAGAGGTGTACATGAATGTTTACAGCAGCAGGATTCATAATCATGAAAAAGTGGGAACTACTGCAATATCCATCAACTAGGTAAACAGAACGCGGCATTTCCATACAGGAGACTACATGCTACTGAGCAGTAAAAAGGAAGTTAATACTGACACACTCGGCAACCCGCATGCGGTGCAAGACCATCGTGCTGAGGCCCAGACACAGAGACCACACACTGCAAGATGCCATGTGTAGGACATGTCTGGAACAAGCAAAATCACAGACAGGAAGTAGATTAGCAGTTGTCTAGCGCTGGGAATGATAACAGAAAGGGACTGCGAATGAGCATGAGAGCTCTTTGTGGGGAGAAGGAGATGTTTTACAACTCAATTGCGGGAGTTCCTGCTGTGGCACAACAGGACTGGCGACGTCTCGGCAGCGGCACCAGGACACAGGCTTGATCCTCAGCCTGGCACAGTGGGGCCTGGCACAGTGGGTAAAGGATCCGGCATTGCCACGGGTATACCTTAGATATAATCCTTGGCCTGGGAACTCCATGTGCCACAGGGTGCCCAAAAAAGGAAAAAAAAAATTCAGTTGTGATGATGATTCTACAACTTCATAAATTTACATAAAACTATTGGAACAATATCGCATACTTAAATGGGCAAATTTTGTGGAATGTAAACCATACCTTGATGAAGATGCTTTTAAAAAGATCAAGGAGGTCCATATGCAAAGTTGTTAGGTAATGAGAAACATCTTTAGAGTAAGAGGGTAGCTCCCTTGATGGCTTTATTCAATTCTTGGCTTTACTCTAGAAAGATGAAATCACCAACTGCTGGCTTACTGTGATGTCACTGGTTCTTTGACTTGGTTTTAAATGGGGTACCGTGGACTCTCCACATTCTGGAATGGAGGACATGTCACTTACGACGACCACAATGGTTCTGGTGGATCTTTACCCAGTCATCCAGGGCCTCGAATACTTTTCTGAACAAGGGATAATAAATACATTAATCACCTGGATTCTGTGAACTGTGATGCCCGAGGAGCAGGAGTGAGGATGGAGAGCATAGGAATTATTTCTGCTACCCCCAGCTACTTGGATGTCATTCGAACATGATGAATTCAAATCACCTGTTTTCATCTCCAGCCCAACAGAGAAGGGGCACCTGCTCACCCGAAGGCCCGTCTCTGCATTTTTCTCTCACATAACATGCCACCGGGCACACTGCTGACCTGGATGCTCAGTGCCCGGCCTCCTCTGACACCTGCATTCCTCTTCTTCTAGAAAACTGTCCCCCTACCTCCTCTTCCCCCCCACCACTCCAACCAGGGTATGTCTGACACTGTAGCCATTTGGAGAGATGGGACTGAGTCTTTAGCAAAGCTAGTCAGAGACACTCCCTGGGCTTTTGGGGGCTGGGGGAGGGGAGAAACAGGGTGAAAGGAATGAGGGTGTAGAAAAGGAAGGGAGTGGAAGAGGGAGAGGAAGGGAAGGGAAGACCTTCCTCTCGGGTGGGTGGAGAGGTGGAAAATGTGAGCCTGGCAGCTGCCCAAGACCCAGTCCTAGCCCAGTGCAGAGCCACTTTTGGGGAGGGAACCAGGGATGACCCTGAATCCAGAGATCCCAGAGGCCGACATCCTTTTAGCACAGGATTTGGTGTCCTAAGAGCCAAGGCACTTCTTCCTCCTACTCTAAGCTAGGGCAGGCTGAGTTTCCATCGCTTGCAATCTGCAAGTACTGACAAATCCTTGGTTGCCTTCTCACCTAGTCAATCGGGCTCAGGCTGTCACCGCAGATGCCACAGTAAAAGAGGGGCCTAGAACCTAAGCCGCACTGCTGAAGCTTGCATTTCTCTCCAATCTGCTCATTTCTGAAGTCACAAGCGAAATGCACTCTATGAACCTATAAAAGTGAAATACACACCCTCTAGAGCTGGGCTGAATACCAGGGGGTGACCAGCAAAGTCCCCTTCGAACCCACAGGTTAGGGGCGGGGGCGCATATCTATCATTCAGTTTGGCTATTAGCTGCTCCCTGCTCTGTTCTGCCCCAGGCAGTACACGCTCGCCCAGCACCACCTCCAAGCTCGCTTTTATTCACCATGAAAGACCCGGCCAGCAAGCACCACCTTCTGGGCTATTTCCATTCTGAAAGTATACACGGCCCTTTGGCTCTCCTACCAGGAGCCAGCCAACAAGGAAAACAACCAGCCGTAACTGGAAATGAAGAGCATTAGACTTTTCAAAGCCCTCAAAAAATAACAGCTGGGTCCTGGAGAGCCTCTGTGCTGCTGTTAAGGAAAACTTGGGGGTGGGTGGGGACCAGGAGAGAGGGGCAGACAGTGGGGGAAGCCACCCTGGAGTAGGGGGTGGAATGCTGGGGTACAGCTGGACCAGAAGACTTCAGGGCCCGAGGACAATTCTTGGAGCTGTTAATTCCTGACTATCACTGAACATACATGACTTGCAAACACGCTCTCATTCACCCTAAACTTATTTGACATGAGCCACCTGGAGGCGAAGCCCAACACAGTGGCTCAGTCATCAAGGCCACACTCCCCAAGGGCTATGCCAGCCTGGATTTGCCACACCACTGTCCTGGCAACGCTAATGGAAAAGCCTTTCAGATCCTTTCCCTTTAGAAGCCCCAGACGAACCCTCCTGCACTGCTGGTGGGAATGTAAACTGGTACAGCCACTATGGAGAACAGTTTGGAGATACCTTAGAAATCTATACATAGAACTGCCATATGACCCTGCAATCCCACTCTTGGGCATCTATCCGGACAAAGCTCTGCTTAAAAGAGACACATGCACCCGCATGTTCATTGCAGCACTATTCACAATAGCCAGGACATGGAAACAACCCAAATGTCCATCCACAGATGATTGGATTCGGAAGAGGTGGTATATATACACAATGGAATACTACTCAGCCATAAAAAAGGATGACATCATGCCATTTGCAGCAACATGGATGGAACTAGAGAATCTCATCCTGAGTGAAATGAGCCAGAAAGACAAAGACAAATACCATATGATATCACTTATAACTGGAATCTAATATCCAGCACAAATGAACATCTCCTCAGAAAAGAAAATCATGGACTTGGAGAAGAGACTTGTGGTTGCCTGAAGGGAGGGGGAGGGAGTGGGAGGGATCGGGAGCTTGGGCTTATCAGACACAACCTAAAATAGATTTACAAGGAGATCCTGCTGAATAGCATTGAGAACTATGTCTAGATACTCATGTTGCAACAGAAGAAAGGGTGGGGGAAAAAACTGTAACTGCAATGTATACATGTAAGGATAACCTGACCCCCTTGCTGTACAGTGGGAAAAAAAAAAAAAAAAAAAAAAAAAAAGCCCCAGACGGCTCCACGCTTATGCTATGTGAGGGAGTCCAGAACTGCCCGCCCAGTGAACACAAACTCCTGATGACTGAATTTGATATCCTGACCCTCCCATCTTTCAATTTTCAACCATGTTCTGTGTTTAGGGATAAGGAGAAACCAGCATTAACATAAAGGATGGGGAGGAGTTCCTGTTGTGGCTCAGCAGGATAAAGACTCCGACTGGTATCCATGAGGATGCGGGTTCAATCCCTGGCCTTGCTCAGTGGGTTAAAGGATCCAGTGTTGCTACGAGTTGCGGTGTTGGTTACAGACACAGCTTGGATCCGGAGTTGCTGTCGCTGTGCCAGCTGCGGCTCTGATTTGACCCCTACCCAGGGAACTGCCATATGCCATGAGTGTGACCCTAAAAGGCAAAGACAAAAACAAACCATGAAGGATGGGGAATGCTTCTATCAGCCATATGAAGATTTCAAACACACGCCCTCCCACCCCATGCCCCACACATATCCACAAACTCACATACCTTGCACCTGATCCTACAAGGGTTTACAGAGTAAAAATACCATGGCCACTTAAGAACTTGTAATTTAAGAGGAAAGAGAAACTAATGCTGTTTTACTAATCTACACTGAAAATCAACTACGGGCCAAATATACAGGTGATGTAAAAATATGGACCAATATGGACAATCCCTGCCTAGAAGAAAGAAAAAAAAAAAAGGTCCAAAGTTTCTTTTTGGCACAGTGGGTCCAGCATTGTCACTGTTGTGGCTCTGATTGCTACTGTGGCACAGGTTCGATCCCTGGCCCAAGAACTTCCGCATGTTGCAGGTGCAGCCAAAATCAAAAGGTCTACTTAGAGTGGCACCTGCATGAAAGCAGAGAGATACAGATTTATAAACCAAGAGCACAAACGTCCATTACACCATGTGTAATCAGTTTGCGATAAAGTTACTGAGCCACCATCCTTCTCTAAGGAAATGCTCAAAGCTAAGGGCAAAATCCCAGATAACTGGATAAAGACACAGAGAAGCTGAATCAAACATGCATCTCTTGAGGGCGTCCTAGGTGTCAGGCGGTTCTAGGGGTACAGGACCTTCAAAATGACTTATTACTTAGACCAGTGCTGTCCAATGCTGTAGTCATTAGCCACAGGTGGCCACTGAGCACCTGAAATGTGACTCATGCAAACCAACATGCACTGTACGTGGAAAATACACAACGGACTTCAAAGACTTACTATGAAAAAAGAATGTCAACTATATTATTGATTGAATACATGTCGACAGTATTTTAGATAGATTAGATAAAATAGATTATTAAAATTCATTTCATTTGCTCCATCTTCCATTTTGTGCCTACTAGAAACTTAGATGACTTACGGTGGCTTGTATTTGTGGCTCCTTTATATTCTATTAAGACAGAGGTGATTTAGATTTTTCCCTTCGGAGACTGATGACAGCACACAATTAGCAATAACAGCATCTTATTATTACTTACACGGCAGGCACAAAATAGAGCAAATAATGTGTACGTTACCATGTTTAACATTCGCTTTCTATCAAATCATAAAGCTTAGATCTAGGAAATCCTGCAAGTTGATAATATAACGGTTGAAAGTTAGTTTAAAAGATTCACCCTGCCACATAAAGAAGGAACGTTTCTGTTTCACTCAAGACACTACGTAAACGTCTATGGAAACTATTACTCTATTATATATGGTTCAGAAAACGTCTGTTTTTCTCTGTCAACAGTTGTACAAGTTTCTAAAGGACTCAACAGGGAATTACCTTCCCCATCACCTCATTCAAACTATCACCATCTTCACTTTAACTCTATGCCGAGATTATGACTGAACTAGGACAACTCGTCTTGTGGGACCGAAGAATTTGTTAACACAATTGGGAATGGGATTGGTCACAACTGAAGGAAATATGTCTTTACATTGTGCACATCACCCAGTGACATAAAGAAAGACTAATGATGGAGTAACACAGGGAAACCTGGCTCTGAACGACGCAGAAGAGTCATAGCAGACGTGTTTCAATGACATATGGAAAGCAACCTCTCTTTACTCCTAAAGATTCTAATGGCAGGTACCATCATACTGGCCAATCTATCAGCAGTTCTCTAAAGGTAGGTTGACACAGAACATAGCCACAACGGGAACTCCCAGGGTTGTTAAGTAGTCACAAACCCAACTAGCATCCATAAGAACACAGGTTTGATACCTGGCCCTACTCAGTGAGTAAAGGATCCAGCACTGCTGTGAGTCATGGTATAGGTCACAGATGCGGCTCAGATCTAGCATTGCTATGGCTGTGGCATAGGCTACAACTGCACAATTCAGCCCCTAGCCTGGGAACTTCCATATGCCTCACATGTCGCCCTAAACAGCAAAAAAAAAAAAAAAAAAAAAAAAAAAAAACATAAGCCATAGTAATAATAGCCACTATAGCTACCACTACTTACTTTGCAAAATTTTATGTTCCTTTGTAAAAATTTTTTTACTATTTGATTATAAATGAATATTATCTCAGTCAGTGCTCCTACCACTTCAAAATTAGATGCTATTGTTTTTATTCCCGTTTTCCAGACTGTGAAATTGTAGTTTACATGGCCAAAGTGACACAATTTATAAATGGAGGAGGCTGAACTCAAGTTCAGCTCCCAAGTCCCAAATACAACACTAGTTTTTTTTTGTTTGCTTTTCTTAATAACAAGAACAAAAAAGGCCTGGCCAACAGACCAATCTTCTTACAACTTAAAAAATTAGCTGCCTTTAAAGATGGAACAGTCCTCAGATCGACTCCTGGCACATACAGAGGAAGTCTGCATGAACCAATTTGAAAAGGGCATTCCTTCTGGCTGTGTGCCCGCACAACATTCCGGGGGAGGGTGGTTCTTTCAGTATTTTTACTCCTTTGTCCATTTAACATGTGCAGCATATACATAATGAAGAAAATCTAATGAACTACCAGTCAAAAGCAGAAAAAAATCCTCTTCCATATAGCTTTGCTAAAGATACCAAGTCAATAACAGAAAATGTCAAGATAATTACAGACAAGTGAAGTGGCTATTTTTATACTTAGCTGAGCTGGCAAACTACAGACTGGGGTGGAGGTTTCCAAGGTTGGGCCACAATATGGAAAAGCAGAACTTCTAGATACTTAGATGCTTCCCCATCATTAGGCCATTTCTACTCCTTAGGAAATTACTCTGGAGTTCCCGTTGTGGCTCAGCAGAAATGAATCTGACTAGTATCCATAAGGACCCAGGTTCAATCCCTGGCCTCGAGCAGTGGGTTAAGGAGCCAGCATTACCATGAGCTGTGGTGTAGGTCCCAGACGTAGCTCAGATATGGCACTGCTGTGTCTGTGGTGTAGGCTGGCAGCTGTAGCTCCGATTGGACCCCTAGCCTGGGAACCTCTATATGCCGTGGGTGCAGCCTTAAAAAGACAAAAAAAAAAAAAAAAGAAAAGAAAAAAAAAGAAATTATTCTAATGTGGTATATAATACCTCCGTCAAGCTATAAAAAAAAAAAAAAAAAATGAAATACTATGTCAGGGCAACTAAAAGTACCTATATCATAATAAAAACATATCCTAAAACAATCACCATCCAGACAGGAATGGGGGCAGGGATGCAGGTGAAATTTGTTCTGGAAGCCACACACAGAAGCACCCACTGCCAGCAGGCTGCCACCTCGGCCTGAATCAGATACCACCAGGATAGGGTGAGCTGCTATTCTTTGTTTCTTTTGCCACCGTGGATATAAACACACCCTTTCAAAGCAATGAGAATCAAACGCCGCTTTGTTCTAAGGGGTAAGCATTTAAAGTAATCTGGGGTTGTTTTAAAGGAGAAGAAGAAAAGCAAGCTTGTTGCCAAACAAGGCACAAACAGTAACAGAGCCATCAACAGATTGGCCAGGCGACAGGCCGGGACAGGAGTCATTCTGAGGAAATCGCTTTCTAGCTTTGAGAGAGTTTGGAGGAAAAGCAATAGAAAAAGGCAACAGACAGCACACCCGACATGGTCTAAAGTTGTGTAGCATAGAAGGAACCTCACTGCCAAGGAGCTGATCAAGATTGCTGACTAGATGGATACATAAGGCGAGTGGCAGAAATGAGTTTTTCCTTAAAACAAAGAACCCCAACAACTCCTAGGAGATCCTGGATGGTATAAAGATATTGGGTAATATCTATGCCTGTTATTTTCAAGTTTCTTCCAATTTAAATAAAGCTCACAGGACAGACATGTGGAACGTTTTTCCTCAAAAGAGAAAAATGGTACAGCCCACACCCCCTCCAAAAAAAAAATCAATAATTGTCTTTTTCTTTTCAGGGCCACGCCTGCGGCATATGGAAGTTTCTAGGCTAGGGGGTCAAATCAGAGCTACAGCTGCCAGCCTACACCACAGCCATAGCCACACTGGATCTGAGCTGTGTCTGTGACCTACATCACAGCTCATGGCAACCCCAGATCCTTAACCCACTGAGAGAGGCCAGGAATTGAACCCACATCCTCACAGACAGTATCAGCTCCTTAACTTGCTGAGCTACAACGGGAACTCAAGGATTTTTTTTTTTTTTTTTTAAACAAAGATTCAAGAAGGTTCTGGGCGCATTTGAAGCAACTTGCATCCGTGATGAATGTGGATTAGGTCCAAAATGAGATTCACTTGGGGAGAGAATAATAGGCTACTCACCACCCAGCCCTGCGTGAGGCCTTCTCGACATGGTACAATGTAGGGCCTCAGAGTGCATATGTTTGTGGCCCTTGAACAACAAAGGTTTGAACTGTGCAAGTCCACTTATATGCAGATATTTTTCAATAGATAATGGAAATTTTTTTGGAGATTTGCAACAATTTGAAAAAATCTCGCCAATGAACAGTGTAGCCTAGAAACATAACAAATTTTAAAGAGTATGTCATGAGTGCATAAAATATATTTAGATACTAGTCTATCCTTACATAAGGTAAATGATATTTAATATAAAATTAATGTGTTAACATTTTCTGTTTTGCAACATTGCTTTCAAAGAATTATATTACCGTATAGTAGGAAAGCCAAGAATTATATTACCATATAGTAGGCCTCTCACAAATGGAGAAACGGGAGTTCCCATCATGGCTCAGTGGTAATGAACCCGACTAGGACCCATGAGGATGTGGTTATGATCCCTGACCTCACTCAATAGGTTAAGGATCTGGCGTTGCCACGAGCTATGATGTAGGTGGCAGACGAGGCTTGGATCCTGCGTTGCTGTGGCTGTGGTGGAGGCCAGCAGCTGTAGCTCCAATTTGACCCCTAGCCCAGGAACTTCAATATTCCACGGGTGGGGCCCTAAAAAGCATAAATAAATAAATAAATTAATGGAGAAACTGCCTACTGGCCTATTATCACACTAAGTGGTTTTTAAAAATGTAACAATGGGAGTTCCCGTCGTGGCTCAGTGGTTAACGAATCCGACTAGGAACCATGAGGTTGCAGGTTCAATCTCTGGCCTTGCTCAGTGGGTTAAGGATCTGGCGTTGCTGTGAACCGTGGTGTGGGTCACAGACGTGGCTCCGATCCCACGTTGCTGTGGCTCTGGCGTAGGCTGGCAGCTACAGCTCCAATTGGACCCCTAGCCTGGGAGCCTCCAAATGCTGCAGTTGCAGCCCAAAAAAGCAAAAAAAAAAAAAAAAAATTAAAAATGTAACAATGTTTCCAGTACATTGGATGAATATGACCGTAATACTATGCCAGAAAAATTTTATAAAGATTCATTCAATACTCACAGGCTAGGCTATGATGAAACAATCACACTGCTGTGTCTTCGTTATTGTGACTCATTATACCTATAAATATGAATTTTTTTCACATCTTTTCCGTTTCTGATGTCTAGTGTTAGTAATACTATAACAGCTACAGTATTTTGAATCACAAGACAACAGTGATGCAGCAACTGACAGACAATTCATCTCAGAGGCAAGATAAACCTAGAGTATCAATACATACAGCACGGTACTATAAATGTATTTTCTTTTCCTTACACTAGTTTCTTAACATTCTTTTTTCTAACTTATTTCGTTGTAAGACTACAATATATAATACATATAACATTTAAAATGTGCAAATCAACTATTTATATTATCAGTGAGGCTTCCAGCCAACAGCAGGCTTATAGTAAAGTTCTGCAGGAGTCAAAAGTTATACATAGATTTTTTAGCTTCATGGTAGGGGGCGTCTCCCTAACCCCATAAGGAGCTTAGCCAAGGAAGAAAGAAAATACAACCCACAGTCCACGAACCTTCTGGCTCACACGTTCCCACACCCTCTGGGGTGGCTTGAAGAGGCCACTGTGAACAGGCTGCTTCTCCCAACAGGGAAAGGACTATAGGTCAAAATCATCTACTCCCTTTCATTTTTGCAGAGTGATCAATCACCAACAGGTCAACTCATGGGAGGAGACGGTCAAGTTATGTGAGCATTCTTGTCAAATTAAGAGGCTCAGCTGAAAAAGCTTGGCAGATTTGTTTGTGGGGGTCTCACGCAGCAGGATGCTAAGGGCCTTTTCACACCTTCCTGTGGCTGCTCAATGTCACAGGCCTCACCAGGGACTCCCCACCGGCCTCCAATACAGCTTGTCCTGGTCTATACCTCTTCTTCATTGATAACCATTCTAATGAGCTACATGGGAGACTCCCAAGGTCACTGTCTGCATCCAAAAGAAACAGCAAAGGACATGTAGAGCCCTGGGCCAAGAGCAGCCAAAATTATTGTTCATATCTGGCTCTGCCCCTCACTAACTGCGTCACTTTCCGAGGGGGTCATTTCTCTTCTCTAGACTCAATCTCAGCTGTAAAATGAGCTATCCCCACCACCCCAGTTCAACCTTGTGCTCCAGTGGAATAAAAGTGTGTTAGCCTTGGGGAAAACTCTAGGCTCCATCAAGGCAGGCACTGCTGTTGCTCCATGCATCTTCCATATATCACTCAATGATCCCACTGCCATGCACACAAGGACTCTGACACTGAAGAGATGATGGCCCACAACTCCAGAAGCTGCCAGCCTAGGAGCAAGGCGACTGGTGCAGAGAAGGTACTCGATTCAATTAAACCACTTTGTGGAAAGAGCCTGCACCAGTCGCCCTCTGTCACAGGCAGGTCCACATCCCTTTTGGCCCAGGTCCAGCACTAGATCAAGAAATACTGTCCCTGGGGTAAGGACCTCCAGACTCGTGCTTAGAACTCACCACATCTCTGAGAAGTAGTCATACTACAGGTTCACTTTTCATTACTCTAAACAGCATCTTGCTGCATCCAATAGAAACAGTCCTTAAAAATGGTCAGTGGTATGCAGACTGGTTGGTATAGCAACTAGTGACTGGTTTTCTGATTGAGGGTATAAAACCCACAATTATTACTTTTCACTCACATAGGAGAGAGGTCATCAGGTCTGGGGAACAGGAGCACATGAGAGAAGACAGATCTCCTGCCATTGTACTCTTGATCCTTATGAGATAAAAGGCAAACAGGTCCAGTGCAACAAGATTTTCTAGATACATTCAGTAGATCTTGAGTTAAGCTGGGCATTCCAAAGAGGTTCATAAATGTGCTTTTAACTCAGTGAGCTCTGTGAACTTCTTGAAATTGATAAAGATTACAAATGTATAGCATCATTGCATAACAGTGAATTTCACCCTAGGAAAAATGGTCCAACAACGGTATCTGATTTGCAAAAGTGTCCATCTGTGACTCAAAAAAAGTTGTTTTTCTTTTTTTTTTTTTGGCTTCTTAGGGCTGCTCTGGGGCATATAGAAGTTCCCAGGCTAGGGGCTGAATTGGAGCTGTAGCTGCCAGCCTACACTACAGCCACAGCAACACAAGACCTTAACCCACCGAGCGAGGCCAGGATCGAACCCACATCCTCATGGATACTAGTTAGGTTTGTTACCAGGAACTCCTCAAAAATATTTAACAACCAGAGCTCCCGTCATGGCTCAGTGGGTTGAGAACCTGACATAGTTTCCATAAGGACGAAGGTTCAATCCCTGGCCTTGCTCAGTGGGTTAAGGATCCAATGGTGCCGCAAGCTGTGACACAGGTCATAGAGGCAGCCGGGATCTGGTGCTGCTGTGCCAGAGTACAGCCGCTTCAGCTTCGATTTGACCCCTCGCCCAGGAACGTCCATATGCCTCGGGTGCTGCTTTAAAAAGAAAAAATGTTGAGAATCCCTGCTAGATGGCCTGGCTCTTGGAGAACACTTGACTCTGGGCTGCCCTACAGCAAAAGAAGCTGCTCAGCCTTTTATTCCCCATCAGTGAGCTCTGCCAGAGCTTTCTTTTCTGGCTGGGTTTCTGTCACTTCAGCTAGCCAAAGCAACCAGACAGATGCAGTGAAAGGGAAAAGCAGGAGACACTGCAGTGGCTCTTAATTGTAGAGTCATTTAGCTCTTTAAAAAGAAGGCATTCTGGATTAAGCAAACTCAATTCATCTAGAAAGCAAAGGAAAAAAAACCCTAGAAGGCCAATACTGCTCTTACCAACTGCAGTACCTCCCAGGGATAAGAAAAGCTGAACTGAGGTGTAAACAAGTAATGTAATAATTGTGAGGAAAACGGATACAATACAGGATGAATTGCTTGTGTTAGGTTACTTGATCAACTTTGGGGGGGGTCACTAAATATCAATTTAAGAAAAATGAAAATAAGAGACTGTGTATTTTCTTCCACCGCACAATAAACTTCTTGGACTACCCCCAACTTCTCACACCTGGATTCTGTTCATCTAGAGCAGGGATGAAATGTCATGAACCCCCAAAGGCCCCTTCCCTAGGGGTCATGGATTTAAGGCAAGACACTACATTTCCAGTGAACACCAACTACCAAAAGAACTAGACTTTCCTGGGACCCATTAGGTACTGTAGTTGGTAAGAGTGGGTGAAGCAGTGTGTCTTTTTTTTTTTTTTTTTTTTTTTTTTTTGGCTCTTTTAGGGCGTACCTGAAGCATGTGGAGGCTTCCAGGCTAGGGGTTGAATAGGAGCTACAGCTGCCAACCTATGCCACAGCCACATGGGATCCAAGCTGCATCTGCAAGTCACACCTCAGCTCACGGCAACACTGGATCCTTAACCCACTGAGGCCACAGATCGAACCAGCATCCTATGGACACTAGTTGGGTTCGTTACCACTGAGCCACAACGGGAACTCTTGAAGCACTGTGTCTTGACCCATCACACAAAACCAGGTGGTGAAGCAGTCAAGACACACAGCAAAGGAAGCTGCTTGGCCTTTTACTCCCCATCAGTGAACTCTGCCAGAGCTGTTGACCCAACTGGTAAGACTGGTGAAGCAGTCAAGACACACTGACTGCTCCAAAGGGTGGACAGGGCAGAAAGACGGTTCTTAACTATAGGTTAGAAAACCAAGGGTTAGAGAGGTCATGTGACTTGCCTGAGGGGAAAGGAAAACTACAACTTCTGAACTTCAACCTGCATTTTGCTAACTATCTCCACTCCTCTGCCTTTTGATTATGTTTAAATTCTCCTCTGGGAGTTCCCAGCGTGGCTCAGTGGTTAACGAATCCAACTAGGAACCATGAGGTGGCGGGTTCCATCCCTGGCCTCACTCAGCGGGTTAAGGATCTGGTGTTGCCGTGAGCTGTGGTGTAGGTGGCAGACCCAACTCCAACCTGGCATTGCTGTGGCTCTGGTGTAGGCTGGCGGCTACAGCTCCGATTAGACCCCTAGCCTGGGAACCTCCACATGTCACAGGTGCGGCCCTAGAAAATATAAAAAAGACCAAAAAAAAAAAAAAATTCTCCTCTGGGCTAGAGAAGTTTAGTATTAGTATCTGATGACCACCATGAAGGGCTTATATGACCCGGGATGGGGGTGGGGGTGAGTAGTTCAATGTTAACCACCAACTATGTGACAGACACTCTGCTGGACACCGAATAGAAAAGGGAAGAGTGAGTCATACTTCATTCAAAGAGAAAAATGTCTTGTTTGAAAACACAGGGTTAAGTCTGCAAAGTTACTTATTAAAATATTGACTAAATTTACTGAGACCCATTAGTGAGTCTAATGTTAAAGGCTAGAACAGTCTGTTCACTGTAGATGGCTGGAGTTGGGAAACTGACATTTGATTAAAAAAATCTTTCATTAAACCACCTGCGCTGTTCAGCTCACAGTTAGCAATAAAGAAATCTGGAGTTCCCGTCGTGGCTCAGTGGTTAATGAATCTGACTAGGAACCACGAGGTTGTGGGTTCAATCCCTGGCCTCGATCAGTGGGTTAAGGATCTGGCATTGCCGTGAGCTGTGGTGTGCATCACAGATGCGGCTCGGATCTGGCGTTGCTGTGCCTGTGGTGTAGGCCTGCAGTTGTATCTCTGATTCGACCCCTAGCCTGGGAACCTCCATATGGCATGGGTGTGGCCCTAAAAAAAAAAAAAAGAAAGAAATCTAAATCATTCAGCATCTTAAGGATTTTTTTTTTTTAAAAAGGATACCATCTGTATCATACACCTACATAAATAGTTAATGGAGGTAACAGTCTAGACTCCTTTTCCCTATCACCCACTTAAAATACACCCAAGAGGCCTTGGATATATTTAGCTTTGTTCTGTCAAGTCCTATACCCATCATTTCTCCTACATAGAGAAAATTCAGCTGACTTCTAGCAAAATAACACACAGTACTGACACCAAATGTTTCCGATACCCTAAGTGATGAATTTTAGAGTATGACTTGAAGTATTTCTGGGTATACTACTATATATATTGGTTGCTCCTGCTCTTCAGATTGAGATCACCATCCCCCCAACCACACACACACACAGACACACCCCTCATGATAAATGCACAAAGTCACAACAATGATGAGTAAACCCTCTGCAGCAATTTAGAGAAATACACTTTCTGTTCTTAGAAATTCAGTGGTTGGCATTAATCAAGACCACTGCCAGTCTATTTGGATCCTATCTGAAATGGAGAGTGAGCATCACTTGGTTCTGCACCTTCCCCATTCAAAATGTTGGAAAGCTAAGATACCAAGTAAGAGAGATGGGTGTGCTTCTGAACATCACGTTACTTACATTTTCCTCTGAATTCAGGCTCTGGCAAACATTGGCAGAAAAGCTGAAGACACAAGTGCCTTGTGGGGTAGATGGCACAGATTTAGAGTGCTTTGTTTATCAGAACGTGGGTTTTTATCCTGATGGAACCTGTAAACAGGGCATGGGGGGCACTCAATTACAGCTTGGGGAACAGCCAGCACCATTGAGGATATCCCATCTGTGCTACAAGAGACATTCTAAGTAGAAAATCACAACAGAAAGCATGAAATTCACGCATCCAATGCAACATGAGTAGTTACTATGGGTCAACACTGTTCTAGACATTAGGGATCCAACAGTAAACAAGAGACAAAACCCCCGTCTTCGATGGTGCGTATATTCTAGTAGGAACAGACTAATGATATAAATGAAGCTATAAATGTCTATCGAGTTAGAAGGTGATAGACAAGTGCCATGGAGGAAAATAAAGGAGAAAAGAGGAGCAGGCCACACCAGCAGAGGGTGGCTGGGGATGGTGGGCAGAGAAGGTGATGTCTGATTAAGGAGCTGAAGGGTTAAGGGGCTCAGCCCTGGAGACATCTCGGGGGAAGAGCCGTCCAAACAGCGGAAACAGTAAATGCACAACGGCTCTGAGGCAGGAGTATGCCTGGCAAGTTGAATGAATAACGAGGAAGCCAATGTGTTTAAACGCCTTCAACTGCTTCCAGATTAAGGGGTTACAATTGGGGGCAAAATGTCATGAACACAGCCATGTTTTCTCACACACTTAGAGCGGGAACATGCCTTTGAAAATGCTTACTCAAGCCCCTTATTCTTTCCAAGCTGGAAGAAATAAAGAAGAGAAGGCTGAGTGAGTAATCCAAGGCAGTTATGCTGCCAGCTAACCGGCCAAGAGAAAGCTTCAGCGCCAGTTATCTCAAACTCATCACCACACTTTTATCTCATGCTCCAACTTTACAAGAGATACTCTTATTTTTTTAATTGGGAAAAAAATGAAAGAATCCATCTAATATAATCTTAGAGCTAAAAATTGATCAATTTCACTTTTCATTCAACAAATAACCGAGAGAGACCCTACGCACACCCTTTTTGGTGAGGAATGAAAGAATAAATGCATCATTACTTAAGAGTGCCACTGCTCAGCAATCAATTGCACAACTGTGGAACAGAGAAACGACTGCAGGAGACACATCTCAGATGTTGACTGCAGCACTGTTACAGTTTTTTTTTGTTTTTTGTTTTTTTTTTTTTTTTTAAGTGTAAAAAGATCAACTATCCTCAGCAGAAAAGGTATGAACCGTGAAAACCTGGAAATACTCTAATTTTCTCTTGGAAGGAATGAGTATGCTATAGTTTACTCATACATAGAATTCTCACTAGCAGCTAAAGAAGATCTACATGTACCTCAAACACATACACATAATGACAAACTTAAAAATGCAAGTCATCTGGATGTAGAATTCTGCCACTTAGGTAAAATGTTAAATACACAAGCTAGCAGACGCTTTTTTTGTGGCTATGTAATACAGAAGGACCAAAACATGTTCTGGATACTTTGTATACGCACCTCCCATTAAAGATTACCTGAGGATGGAAACAGAGGCAGAGGGATGGATAAACTATTTCAATTGCAGTTTATTTTCAGTTGGGGGGGGAATATGAAGCAAATATGGAAAGATTAGCAACTTAAACATGAGAATGGAAAAAGTGGAAGTCTTACTATGTTCTCCTTATGTGTGTTTGAAATATTTGAGGGAAAAAAAAGAAAGGATAAAAGGAAGGGCGAGAGGGACAAACAGACAAAGCTCTTCCATCACATTCCAGTAACTCCAAGGTCAAGTCTCCCTAACTTCCAAAGCTCAGTATCTTCACCTTTAGAACATGAGTGACACTAGGTGTGCCTGCCTCAAAGAGGCCATGGAAGTGACAGTCCAGAGACAGAACCATTGTCAGATACACTACTAGCAGACGGGGGGCACTACATCATGCTCCCATTCAATCAATCTCCAGGAACCAGCATCCATTCTTTTCATTCAATTTCACAGATAACAGCAACAAGATCTTTCAACAGGGTTATAACTCCCACCACCCCACCAAAAGAAAGCCATAGAACAAATTTAAGGCATGCAAATGATACCGTAAATTCATTAATGAAGCACCTCAATGAATGGATACAGCTCAAAATGGGACCACCTGTCCCAATTGAAGTTGTGCAGGCACTGGTCAAAAATTACAACAACTGGATAAATTTCCTCACATAAAATCTATTGCCTTACAAGTCCAACGGGGGGGGGGGGAATATGACACTGGTTAAGCATCACTAAGAAACATGATGAGACTACACCCATCAGTAATAAAATTCCCAGCCACACCTGTAAACAGGACTCTTCAGGCTGGGGTCAGAGCAATCAAAATGCAGCCTCCCTGTGATGTACTCTTCTCCAACTTTGTTCAAACCTTAGAGGTGAGACTCTAATGGCTAAGATGAGCTTCTGTCTTACTGATCCATAAAGGCAATTCCTCCCTCTGCCAGGCCCTGCAGGTCTTGAGATCACATTCTCCAGAGAACTGGCAATGGTCCCATCATCCCAGGGCGCTTAGTAGTCTCCTCCCTTGGAAGGAAAACAAAGACCAAACTAAATCACCTGTGACCCTGCGGCCAAAGGAACCCGCGAGGTCCAGGTGAGCGGCCTTGAGTCCGCAGATTTGCCCCAGTCGTTGGAAACAAAGTTTCCCTGAGCTGGGCTCCTTGGAGAAGCGCAAGCTTGGCTATACAGCCCAGGTGCTGCGAGGTCACTTGCAACGTCTCCACTTTACCGTGGGCTCCGTCTGCCTGGATGGAGTCTGTCTGCAGCCTCTCCCGGCTCTGAGCCTACCCCTTTTCACAAAAGCGGGGTACGAGGTCCAAACGCAAAGGAAAGCGTCAGCTAGGGGTTAGCAGATGAACTCTGCAAACTGCAGAAACTAAACAACAGACACAAAAACCTGCCCAAGCCAGCATTGAAGAGAGGGTGGGTTAGGGAGGGTACCCACCCTGCAGAGCAGAGGGTGGAGTGGATGGCGGGCGGGAGCCCTTCTCTCGGCTCCACATCCTCCCTCCTCCCCAAGTCCCAGCTACTCGGAGTCGGCCCGAACTCCAGCATCTTTCCTCCCAGCCCTTCTCGGAGCTGCGCTAGGGAAAAGGACAAGAAGAACCGGGAGCGGGGGTCAGTCCCGCGCCCGGAGCGGCGTCGCCTGCACCCTTGCACCAGCTGAGGGCTCCTGAAGTCAGAAAAGGAACAATAGCGGACCCTCGGCCGCCCCAGCCCGCCGAGTCTCCCGCTCGCGCCTTCCTCCCCACCTCCTCCAAGTTCAGCGCGGAGGCGCGTCGAGTCCAGAAGCGGGGACCCGGGGGAGCCAGGCGCCGGACCGGCCAGGCAGGTGGGACAGGGAGCTGACTGGGCGCAGCCAGAACGCCCTGCCGGGGGCTGGTCATTCATTCCCACCGCGCTCCCTCCGCAACCACCCTTGCCCCAGCCGGCCTACGAGTCGCGGGGGCCGGTAGGAGAGGACCCCTCTCCCAACTTGGCTCGTCCTCCCTCTCTACTCTGACCCCCCACCATCCTCCTCTTCCTCTGTTTCTCAATCTGTCCTCGGCAGACAGTTGGCGGCCGGCGGGGACAAGAGAGCGGTGACGGGACCCTCGCAGCCACCCCGCCAAGCCCCTCTGCCCGGCGCGCCGTCCGCGCCTCCTCGCCGCCTCCCTCATCCGAGTCCCAGACACAAAGGCGGGGACCGTAGCCGAGGACCCCGCTCCCGGGAGCTTCCCAACTCTCAGCGCCGCGAACTCACCCCATCGAGACGGCGGCGGCTCCCGGGCCCCGCTGGCTGCGCCACCCCGCCCGCCGCTTCCCCAGGAAAACGCGGCCGCCGGGCTCGCTTCCTGCTCGGCTTCCTGCGCCTCGGTCCCTCCTCCTCCTCCCCCGCTGCGGGGGTCAGTGGGCGCCGCGGCTCCCGGGCTGGGCCGGCGGGGCGGGGGCAGCGGCAGCACCACCACGTGGCCGCCCGGCGCCGGCCCCCGCCGACCCGGATCCCGCGGGAGCGGGGAGGGAGGTGCTAACCATTCCCCTCCCCTTCCCCCCCGCGCGGCCCCAAATTCCGCGAGTCAGGTGATCCGGCCCCGCGCTCCGGCCGGGACCTGCTGGAGGTGCTCCCGCCCGGCGGCCGCCCCCTCCTCAGGCCCGCGCGCCGTGGCGTCCGCGGCTTGCTTTCAGTTTTCCCCAGATCGTGGGACCCTCCCCCGTGGATCTGTTTGAGCCTCATCACCTGAAGTTAATGGAAACCACCGGGTTTAAGACGGATGAGATCCTGAATAGTCTTCCTTTCTGGCTAATGTCCAAAGTCGTTTGTGGTCGTGGGGGTGTTTTAAAGTCACTCATCCGAGCTCCTTTAAGTTGGTTGTTTTCTCCAAAATTCTTGAACAGAAAGTAAACTAGAATACGCTCATATTCTCTGGACTGAACCAGTTGGTTGGAGTGACTGTTCCAAACACTCCTCAGGTGGCAGGAGAAGACTCCCAGCGTTGTGTTGCCCAGGCGCTGGGAAGGAGAAACCGACAGCCTGAACTGAGCGACACCTCTGGGAATGCCCGCCCTGAGAGGTCTGGGATGCAAAGGGGGCTGGCCACACACACACACACCTCCAGAGTTTCTTCTTTACACACACACACACACACACACATACACACACACGCCCCTCGAGAGTTTCTTTACACACACACATCCCTCGAGAGTTTCTTCTTTCCCCAGCTGCTGAGCCTGGCGTTTGAATGGTGACAGACTCCTCCTTTAATTCCAGGGATTGCAAACCTCTCTACCTCTCACTTAATTTGGATCAGCTTTGCCACTCATTGGTCAAGCTAACCAGCTATGGCTTAAAAAGTCTTTTTTCTCCAAAACCCCTGTGCTTTCCCTGTTAACTCTACATCCTTTGCTGAGGGCAGACAGCTTTCTTGAATAAATAAGCAGTATGAGACCTTTTCTGGTGAGATCCACTCTAAATCAATTGAACTTCTTTAAAAAAGCAATTCCAACAAAAATGAAATTCTCCTTGCCAGAGGTCAATTTACAATGTCTCGGCCAGATCTTTAGGACTTGGAGACAGACGTTATCTGTACCCCCTCATCACCCACCCACCACCAAGCCAAGGGGACAGCCTGTCTTAGCTTTAACAGGTGACTTAGCAGAGAGCAGAAGGTGTGTGACTAGTTGCATGGCCTTCCCTTTCTAAATCATAGGTCAGAGGTTCTTTAAAGAAGTGATGAACAGTCGATTTAAAGCAAGATGTACACTCTTCCTTTCATCTCTCTCAAATAAAATCACCCTCTAAAAGACATGTGAACTGGTAAACTTCTTTTTGGTTTAATGCTGGCAGTGTCCACAATACAGATTTTCACTGCGGTTCACATGAATGGTGTACTGTGGGATATTTATTGGGGAACAATACTGCCACGTGCAAGTTTCTGTTCCCCTTTTAGCAGGACAGTTTCCTTCCAGCCGGAGCAACTGGAAAGGTGGGTGTTGGAGTGTGGTAGGCACTATGATGCCTTAGAAAGTTAACCTGTGCATCTAATATAGTTGAAGGAGTTAAAATATCAAACAGTAATTGTGCCAGGCAGGGTCATTAGCCTTTCATTCATAGAAACCCTGTCTGCTGCTGCTGCAGCTGCTGCCTTTTTTTTTTTTTTTTTTTTTTTTTTCCTCTTTTACATAGCTAGGCCCTGTCCCAGCCACCTGCCTAGGAGCCTACCTGCCTCTGTCAGCCCTGTCTCTCCCATAGGTGGCTTCTGTATTCTCCTGAATCTGTAGTCCCACTTTCTACATCAGCAAATCCAACTCTGGGCGAGAGATGGTTATTTAAGAGATCTTGTGGTTAATCCAATGTTCCAAGACCCTTTTCTAAATCCCCCCCACCGCTGAAAGCCAAACTACATACCTCAGACCACAACCGAAGTTCTGCCACTTGCTGGGAGATTGATGGTCAAGTAGGGGATTGATATTGTCTTCTCATTGTTTTACTTTGTTTTTTGCCCAGACCTTTCAGAAAATGCTAATTGAGGTCACCCTTTGTTGGAGACCTGACCCAGTGAAAGGGTTTGAGAGGTGGCAGCAAGGAAACTGAGCATCTAAACCACATGAAGTTAGCAAAGCCTTTTGGGGATGAACAGCACGTTGAATTTCAATAGGAGAATAACCCCCACATCAAAATAACCCACACACCAAAGTATGATGTGTTGTATTAGGAGCAATAAGAGCAAGGGAACCAGTTTGACTAACTTGACCTTTGAACTTCACCAGGTGTTTGGATCTCTCCTGACCGACTTTCCCAGTCAGTGAAAGAGAACATTGGATTACAGTGGCTTCTAACATCCTAAAACCATTCTCTTAGTTTGAAGAGCCTTCACAAGCAATATTGACCCCATTATAGCACAGCATCTGTTCTAGCAGGTTAGTCTTGTACCCACAAGATTGAAAACTCCTAGGAGAGTTGCCATCCAGGATTTAGCAGGAGACGTAAGTGACGCTCATTGAGTGGTTGGGCTCAGGTTTCATTTTTGGAATTACATACTATCACATCCCTTCTTTCTTGCTCCATCTCTGGAAAATATCAGTTCTCTCCAGATTAGAAACTTCTTACGTTTGAGGAGCCCCAAAGCTCAGATGCATTGGAATAAAAAGTAGCTGTCCCTAAAGGAGGAAATAGAGATGGCCAAAAAGTACTAGAGCCAAAAAGTACCCCTCTCCTTTATTTGGTGTTTGGTCAGGATCTGACTGCACTTCTGGGACTAGTTAGAGGCAGCATGATTTGGAGGAACGTGGTGATATTGGACCCAATCCAGGGAACAGAACAAAAACACAATCAGAAGGTTGAAGGCAGATCATCTATGGGGAAAAGCCCAAATATTCGTACAAGAACCACCTTTTGTGTTTTCTTGGCCGTGTTTCCAAATAGGAAGAAACTACGACATGGGAGAAATTAATAAAATAACTTCGGCATTGCATTTCATAATTTAATGAGACCACAGTAATAAAGTCGTCTGAAAACACTGATCAGCCCATGGTTTTTCCACGTACTAGGAAGCCAACAGAAATTTCTCCAAGGGTAGGTTTCTACCCTTTCCTTCTACGTGAACTTGGGCTCCTTCTTGGGAGGTCAGGCTAAGATGCTTGGTAAAAACACATTCCAAAGCCCTGCATCAGGGCTCTGCTTGTAGGAGTCAGGCAGAGAAGCTACAGCTGAACCTTGACACTACAGGCCTGAGAGTGTCTTAAGGCTGCCTGGCCCAACATGTCATATGAAGGATAGGAAGAGTCTGTAGAACTGTGCTGTCCAGTATGCAAGCCATTAGCCTCATGAGAGCACCTGAAATGTCACTAGTCCACACTGAGATGTGCAGTAAATCCAAAATGCGTACCAAATTTCAAAGAAAAATATCTCGCAAATAATTTTTCTGTTAATTATATGTTGAAATGCTGATTTTCTGGATATATTAGGTTTTATATTCCTGACACTCATTTCATTTGATTCTTTTTATTTTTAAAAATGTGGCTAACTAGCAAATTAAAAATTAAAATGCCTTACATTGTACTTCTATTGGATTGCACTGCTGTGGGGGCTAATATTAGCAGCTAGCACACATTTAGCATCTAGTGTATACCAAGCACTCTTTAAGGGACATATACATGAACTACTGTGGCCGTATACTTTATTATCCAATCTGGGACACTTCTGAGAGTGAAGTAGGGCAGGCAAATACTAAACCAGCCAGGATACTAGGACAAATGCCATAAACTGGGGCTGTCCTGAGCAAACGGAGATGTCATGTCACCTTAGTCTCAGGTCAACTTAATCCTTACATCAAACCTGTAAGTACCATTATTATCCCCTTTGGGCATATGAGGGAACTGGGGAACAGAGAGATTAAGTAACTAGCCTAAAGTCACACAGCTGGGAAGTGGCAGTGGAGGGATTCAAACTAGGGTAGTTTGGCTCTAGGGCCTTCACCCCTAACTGCTATGGACCACTATCTGCTTAAGAGCTAATACGGATGGAACATTTAGTAGATGCCATTTTTCTTAATGCTCACAGCAACTTGCACAGTCTTATTCTGTTTTTACAGTCAGAAACCGAGTTTTAAATAGATCCAGCAACTTGTCCAAATCCTAGAACTAGAAAGAGTGGAGCCAAGAATCAGGGTTTGGGATGTCCACCTCCCAAGTGATCTTCTTAACCACCACTTCTTCTTGTTTTCACACCACCTTTGCTTATCAACAGCTCTCATATTTTTCTCCTTATTTCTCCCAGTTCTGGCAGAGGACTTAGAGAAGCCACGACCAGAACCCCAGTGTCATCACCTTGAAACAGGCAATAAATGTTTCAGTCTTGTTGGCCTCTCCTTTTTCAGAAGGAGCATTTTAAGATAATCCAAAGACCCATCCATGATGACATGTTGTTCTGCTATGCATGTCAGAAATTCCTGGAGTTCCCATTGTGGCTTAGGGGAAACAAATCTGACTAGTATCCATGGGGATGAGGTTCGATCCCTGGCCTCACTCAGTGGGTTAAGGATCCAGCGTCACTGCAAAGCTGTGGCGTTGGTCACAGATGCAGCTAGGATCTGGCATTGCTGTGGCTGTGGCGTAGGCCAGCAGCTACAGCTTGGATTAGACCCCCAGCCTGGGAACCTCCATATGCCACGGGTGCGGCCCTAAAAAGACAAAAAAGCAAGCAAGATAGAAAAGAAAAGAAATTCCAGAAAATATCTGCCAATGAAAGGGTATGGGGGGGAGGTCATTTTGAGAAGTTCAGAAACATCAGGAAGGTAACTGATTATCAAAAGACTAAGAGCAGGGGGCTTTCACAAAGCTCTACAGTCAGAAGCAATAACATGGCATGTCATTCCACGAATGTGCCAGGTGTGGCTTTTCTGGCTTCCTCTGCAGTGGGTCAAAATCTTGGCAGCCCCTTAGAATCAGCTGCTTTTAAAAATCACCAAATGGGAGTTACCATTGTGGCTCAGCAGGGCATGAACCTGACTAGCATCCATGGGGATGCAGGTTTGATCCCTGGCCTCACTCAGTGAGTTAAGGATCCAGCATTGCTATGGCTGTGGCTGTGTCAGGCAGCTGCAGCTTTGATTCAACCCCTAGCCTGGGAACTTCCATATGCTATGGGTGTGGCCCTAAAAAGAAGAAGAAAAAAAAATCACCAATTACTTTGGCCCCAAGCACTAAAAACAAAACAAACAAACAAATAAACAAAATCACCAACTACTTTGGCCCATCCCCTAGAATACTGGTTGAAGAGGCCTGATGTGGGGCCCAGCCATTGATATTTTACACTCTCTCCCTTGACTACCATCAAGTGGAGCCACAGCTTTCTTGGCTGTTCCAGCCATGCCTGGAGCACCTGGTTCTGGATTCAGCATTTCGAGCAGTGAGATTAGGTGAAGAAGGTGTCGTCGTTCTGCAATGGGCCTTACGAAACTGATGCTCCAGAATGATTTCTCTCTTTCTTCCTTCCTTCTCTTTCTTTCTCTCCCTCGTTCCTTCCTTCCTACTTTCTCTCTCTCTTTCCTTCCTTCCTTCTTTCTCTCTCTCTTTTTTTCTTTTTCTTTTTTGTCTTTTTGCCTTTTCTAGGGCCGCTCCCGTGGCATATGGAGGTTCCCAGGCTAGGGGTCTAATTGGAGCTGTAGCCACTGGCCCACGCCACAGCCACAGAAACATGGGATCCAATGTCTCTTGGTTTCAGTTTCTTCTTCTGCAAAATGGGAGTAATATTATTACCTGCCTCTTGAGTTGTTTGGGAGATTAAATAATTAATACAAATGAAGTATGTACAATAGGCTCTGGCACAGAGTAAGAATGAAATAGGTAATATCAATAAGTATTACTAATACAGAAAAACATGAGAGATTTGTAAAATATGGGGGAAATAAAATAGTAATATATATCAATTCAACTGTTTTTAAAAAGTTCATAGGGGAGTTCCCGTCGTTGCGCAGTGGTTAACGAATCCGAGTAGGAACCATGAGCTTGCGGGTTCAATCCCTGCCCTTGCTCAGTGGGTTAAGGATCCGCCGTTGCCGTGAGCTGTGGTGTGGGTCGCAGACGCAGCTCGGATCCTGTGTTGCTGTGGCTCTGGCGTAGGCTGGCAGCTACAGCTCCAATTCAGCCTCTAGCCTGGGAACCTCCATATGCCGCGGGAATGGCCCAAGAAATGGCAAAAAGATTAAAAAAAAAAATGTTCATAGGATATAGTCTAAATATTTCTAGGGTACAGTTTGCTAAGTCTTTATGGAAACTTTATCAACTGATATATAAGGTACAACATTGAATCCACATAGAAAGAAGAAATATGACATGTCCTTGACCTGCAAGGAGCTTCCCACCTATTTGGAGAGATGACCTTAGACATCCATGGAAAAAGAGTCACCCAAAGAAGACAGCAGGTGCCTTCATGTTGCTTTCTTTTTCTTTAGCACTATTCTGTGCCTTTGCCAAGCCATGTTGCCAGGCGAGCCATGCCCTTGAAAACGCGAGGCATACTATTCTGCTGAAATATTATGAAACAGTGTGCTATGGGAACCAAAATATAAGTCAACTCATCTCCACCCACAGGAATTCCAATTCTAAGGTGCAGCATGGGTTGAGGCTGATGATACTATGCAGCTCCTCTGCTAGCAACTGATGCCATGATTGAAACATCAAGAGCATTGGAATCAGCTGCCTGTTACAGGGATAACGATGTCTGTTATAATATAGCTTATCCAAACAGGGGCTTGCTTTTCTCATATTCTGATAAGTTGCTTGGTTTAGGCCAGTGGCTCAAGGTTGTCAGTCTGAGGTCTTTGTGATACTCTAGATTTCTTCCTCATCATTAGAACAGCTTACCTACCTACAGCATCAGTTCTGAATCCCAGGAAGGCAGAAGGGGAAGAGTGGACAGCCAGTGTGGTCTGCCCCTCTTAGGGACATTTTCTGAAAGCCCCACCCAACGTCTTAATTCTATTGGTCAAAACTGTATTACATGGCTGCCTCCCTCTGAAAGGAAGGAAAGGAAATTAAGGGGGGAGCAGTTGCTGGGTATACCAAGTAAGATTGGAGTTCTGCTATTACGAAAATTGGGAGAATGGATATTGGGTTGCTGTTGCTGTAAAACAAACAACCTGAAAACTTAGTGGCTTAAAAGAGGAACAATATATTCTATAGTTTCTCATGGTCCTATGGGTTAACCAGGTGGTTATTCTGTCTCCCGTGGTATATGCCGAGCTTCTAAAACGGCCACATGATCTGAAATGGCCTCCCTTCTCAAGTCAGAAGTGAGTGTTGGTCTCTAGTTGGAGTTCAGCTGGGATTGTTGGCTGGGATGTTGGTTCTTCTTCATGCGCTTTCTTGGGCTTCCTCATAGACTAGTGGCTGGCCTCCAAGAAGGAATATTCCAAGAAGATGCACTTCCTTGAGCAGGTGCTGATCAATCCTCCACTTATACCATGCCTGCCATGGTCCCATTAGCCAAAGCTAATGGCATGGCCACGTCCAAAGTCAAAGTGGGAAGCAATTATACAAAGGCATGAGTGCCATGGTTTGGAGACCAGCGAAGCACCACTCCACCATGGGGAAGCATCTATCTCTCTCTACCAAAGCCTCTTTTTTTTTTTTTCTTTTGATAATATGTTAAAATTTATCAGTGCTTATTTTGCAGCAAATATAGAGCAATATTTCGCAAGCGTTAACTCTGAGAATTCTCCCAACAATCTTATGGGGTAGATGCTCTTATTATTTCCATTTAGAGGAAATAGATCAGGGATGCTTAAGTTGCTCGAGGTCACCTAACAAGAAAACACTAGGACTAGAACTTGAACTCAAACTGAATATTCAGCTTGGATGGGGGTTTGTGAGCGCATTCTGGTTCCAGGAAGATGGGATCTAGTGAGAGGGGATCTAATAAGATGGCCATTTAAAAAAGATTTTCCCCGTGTTTTTAATGACACCATTCTCTTTCCTCCCCCTCCTGCAGCAGGTGCAGAGAGAAAAGTGAGACACCCCTGCCCATCAGTGTCGAGGCAGAGAGACTCTATTGAAAGGGTGCTCACTTCTTTCATGGCGGGTGCTTGAATGCCCGCTGGGCCCCTCTTCCCCAAGTGCACAGAGCTGGGAGGCAGGGGTGAAGAGGAACATGAACCAGTTAGAGCTGAGCTGGTACCCTTGCCCCTGGGAAAATCTGCTGAAGAGATTTGAACATCCAGGAGATTTTATTAAGGAATCCTTGGAGGAAAATATACAAATACCTGCTGCAGCTCAATATATATATATTAAAAAAATAAACCCCAAAAGCAAAACAACCCAATAAAAAAATGGATGGAAGATCTCAATAGATTTTCTCCAAAGAAAACGTACAGACGGCCAAAAAAAAAAAAAAAAAGATGCTAACATTGCTAATTATTAGAGAAACTTAAATCAAAACTACCATGAGGTGCCACATTATACCAACCAAAATGGCCATCATCAATAAGTCTATAAACAATAAATGCTGATGAGGTTGTGGAGAAAAGAGAACCCTCTTATGCTGTTGGTGGGAAAGTAAATTGGTACAACCACTGTGGAAAATAGTATGGTTCCTCAAAAAAAACTAATCATAAAACTACCATGTGAGCCAGCAATCCCACTCCAGGGCATCTATTCTGAGAAAATCACAATTCAAAAAGACACACAACCCCAACGTTCGTTGCAGCATTATTTATGATAGCCAAGACGTGGAAGCAACATAAATATCCATTAAGAGAGGAATGGATAAAGAAGATGTGGTATAAATATACAATGGAATATTACTCAGCCATAAAAAATGAAACAATGCCATTTGCAACAAGATGGATGGACCTAGGGATTATCATACTAAGTGAAGTTAGTCAGACAGGGAGAGATAAACATCATATGGTATCACTTACATGTGGAATCTATAAAAAGAAAGGATCAAATGAACTTATTTTCAGGACAAAAACAGACTCACAGACTGAAAAACTTAAGGTTACCAAAGGGGACAGGTGGGGGGAGGAAGGGATGGACCAGGGGCTCGGGATTGGCATATGCACACGGAAGTATATGGAATGACTGGCCAATGGGGACTGGCTGTATAGCACAGAGACCTCTACCCACTATTCTGTAGGATCTGAAAGAGAATGGATGTGTGTACATGTATAACTGAATTACTTTCTTGTACATAAGAAGTTATCACAACCTTGTAAATCAACTGTACTTCAATACAACTCTTATAAGTGAAAAAAAAGGGGGAAAGGGCATCCTTAGAGAAGGTTTCTGAAAGGGAGACAAAATGAAATATACTGACCTTATAGCTGGATAAGTGTGTCAGAACTGAATCACAACATGCTAGAAACACTTCAGTTGATGGAAAACACAGGGAATATGCCATTGCGGTTTCTGTTGAAAAATGCATTTCTCCAAGTGTAGCCTCTGCACTAGTCTGTCCACAAAAATACTGACTCAGGCTCTCCATGGGGTGGATCAGAAAATCTGCATGTTTAAGGAGCACCCCAAGGGACTTACACACAACATATTTGCAAATTACTGGGTTAAAAAAGTTCTTTTAAGAAGATGGTTTTTAAATGGTGCTTTTCAAACTTCAATGTGCATCTCAATCGCCTAGGATCTCTTTAAAAAGCTCCTGATTCAGCGACTCTGAAGAAGGGCTTGATATTTTGCATTTGGGACAGGTTCCCAGCCCTGATGCACATCTAAAGAACTATGCCCCACACCACGTAGCCACCCATTAAAGCCTTGGAGGAAAAACAACAACAACAACCCTTTGGGGTTGTAAATTAGAGAAGCAGAAAAACACAATGGGAGTGGAGGTGGGGTGCCCGCTGCATATCCACCATTGAGACAGAATGTCACTGCCCTTTCCAAAGGGACAGGTCACTGATAAAAGACAGACATGGTAGCAAAAGAGGGAGCATAGAGATGTCCAGGGTGGGCTCCCCCGGTCAAGGCGAGACTGACGGGTAGATGAACAGGGAATAATTAGGAAGATGCTTTTCTGATGAAACTGGCCTGAGGAGCTCAGACCATCTTTAAAGAGCTTGAAGAAACTCAAAAGAGTGCGACAGAGCAAAGTCAATGGAACTGAATGACCTCAAATATTTTAGATGGGCTGAACTCCTAATGTGCAAAAATATGCAATTTGTACTTGAGTTTGTTTTTCTTTTTCGATCCTTGCTTTTTGCTGTGATTTTTTTGTTGTTTATAAGCAGAAGGAGGAGGAGTTCCTGTTGTGACACAGTGGTTAAGGAACCTGACTAGGAACCATGAGGTTGCAAGTTTGATCCCTGGCCTTGCTCAGTGGATTAAGGATCCAGAGTTGCTGTGAGCTGTGGTGTAGGTTGCAGACGAGGCTCGGATCCCGCGTTGCTGTGGCTGTGGTGTAGGCCAGCAGCTGCAGCTCTGATTCAACCCCTGGCCTGGGAACTTCCATAGGCCGTGGGTAAGGCTGTAAAAAGAAAAAGAAAAGAAAGGTAAGGTAATAATTACTATCCTATTTTGCAGATGAATCACTAAGTTGCCAAAGGGTTTTAGAGATCTAAGGAGCAGACTCAAAGCTAGAACCCCAGTTTTCTGAGGCCTAGTCCTTGCATCTGTTTGCTACACTACAATTTTTCTATGGATATTGGAATCTCAGATGCACAAAGGAAAGAAGGCGCTCTGTTCCATGAAACTGAAGCAAGAGCGCATTGCTTCAAGCATAACTGAAGAAAGCTTAAGCATTTGAAGAAGCCCCAGCTTACAGAGCCTAGGAATGGACTTTGGCCTCCAGCAACATGGCTTATTGGAAATTCTGAAAAGAAAAAAAAAAAAAATTCCTGCAAACACATAGAAACACCAGGTAATATACAACAAACATTTAGTTAATAAAAACACAGTTAAACTTTTAAGAACATCACATTCACAGGCAGCAAGAAGAAAAAAGGTTGAAACCAGGAGTTCCCATTGTGACACAGCAGCAACGAATCTGACTAGGAACCATGAGGTTGCAGGTTGGATCCCTGGCCTCGCTCAGTGGGTTAAGGATCTGGCATTGCCGTGAGCTGTGGTGTAGGTTGCAGACTCGGCTTGGATCCTGCGTTGCTGTGGCTGTGGTGTATGCTGGCAGCTACAGCTCGGATTAGACCCCTAGCCAGGGAACCTCCATATGCCGAAAGTGCAGCCCTAAAAAGACAAAAGACCAAAGACAAAAGGAAAAAGAAAAAAGGTTGAAACCAGAGTGGTCCGAATACCTTGCAGCATAGGTGCATCCACTGACCTGGGGAACTTGGTTCTCTGTGGGGGAGATTAAAGGCCTGATGGGATGAGAACTGAGATCCTGGAAGAAGCTAGGGGTCTCATACATCTATACTCTCAAGCAAAAAGCTGAAATAGGGAAAAAAAATCTATATCTATATCCATATCATCTGGCAAAAGGAAGCCAAAAGGAAATGTGTTTATTTCTGTCTTGGTCAAAGGCATGAAAAATGAAGACTAAAAAAGATCTTTCCTGAGAATTTATAATCCTGAGTCTGACATCATGGACGTTTTGTGTTTCTTCTACTTGCATCGTCCAGGAAATTCCAGGTAGAAAAATTATTTCATTTTATTTATTTATTTATTTATTTTTGTCTTTTTGCCATTTCTTGGGCTGCTCCCGAGGCATATGGGAGGTTCCCAGGCTAGGGGTCTAATCCGAGCTGTAGCTGCCAGCCTACCCAGAGCCACAGCAATGCGGGATCCGAGCCGCGTCTGCGACATACACCACAGCTCACGGCAATGCTGGATCATTAACCCATTGAGCAAGGGCAGGGATCGAACCCGCAACCTCATGGTTCCCAGTCACATTCATTAACCACTGCGCCACGATGGGAACTCCCAGAAAAACTATTTTAAAAGTACATCTAGGAGTTTCCATTGTGACTCAGTGTGTTCAGAACCCAAGGTTGTCTCTATGAGGATCTAGGTTGGATCCCTGGCCTCACTCAGTTGGTTAAAGTTCTGGCATTGCTGTAAGGTGCGGCATAGGCCAAAGATGCAGCTCAGATCTGGTGTTGCTGTGGCTGTAGCATAGGCAGCAACTCCAGCTCCAAATTGACCTCCAGCCTAGGAACTTCCATATGCCACAGGTGCAGCCCTAAAAGAAAAAAAAATTAGCTATGAGGATGCGGGTTCAATATCTGGCCTCACTCGGTGGGTTAAGGATCTGGTCTTGCTTCAAGCTGCACTTGGATCCTGCCTTGCTGTGGCTGTGGCATAGGGTGGCAGCTGTAGCTCAGATACGACCCCTAATCTGGGAGCCTCCATATGTCACAGGTGTGGCCCTTAAAAAAAAAAAAGTATTCATTCCTTACGTTAGATGACACTGTGCTTATTTCTAGATTCTACGCATCCATTTTGCTCACCCGTCTTTGTTGTTTTGCTTTTGAAAAAAAAAACCCCAGTTGCACAAGTGCGCACACACACACACACGCACACACGCACACACATATACAGCGTTGCGTTGGGGAGGTTCTGCCAAAGGAGGTTTTGTGAAAAGCAGGATGTTGTTTAGGGCAGTCATAGTAATCCATTATTGATTTGAACAGGGGTGAGGAGTTTCAGGTGTTTTTTTTTTTTAATTTTTTTCTTTTTTTTATGCCTTTTCCTGGGCCGCTCCTGCGGCATATGGAGGTTCCCAGGCTAGGGGTCCAGTCAGAGCTGTAGCCCCCGGCCTACACCCCAGCTCCCAGCAATGCTGGATCTTTAACCTGCTGAGCAAGGGCAGGGATCGAACCCATAACCTCTTGGTTCCTAGTTAGATTCATTAACCACTGCGCCACGACGGGAACTCCCAGGTATTTTTAATGTACCTGCTAAGAGTCCACATTATGGACAGAACTGTGTCTCCCCTAAATTCATATGTTGAAGCCCTAACCCCCTAGCTCCTCAAAATGTGACTGTTTTGGAGAGAGAGACTTTAAAGGGGTCATTAAGTTGAAATAGAGCCACTGGGGTGAGCCCTAGTCCACGTTGACTGGTGTGCCTGTAGGAGAAGGAGATGAGGACACACAGAGGAAGAGCAAGAGTGTGTGTGCACTCAGGGACAGCCATGTGAGGAAGCAGGAAGATGGTGACTCTGCATGCTAAGGAGAGGGGCCTCCAGAGGATGCGGGTTCGATCCCTGGCCTCCCTCATTGGGTTAAGGATCAGGCCTTGCCTCAAGCTGCACTTGATCCGGCGTTGCTGTGGGATTTGCTAAACCAATCTTGCCAACACCTTGAATCTGGACTTCTAGCCTCCAGGACTACAGGAAAACAAATTTCTGTTGTTTAAGTCACCCAGTCTGTAGAATTTTGTTATGACAGCCCTGGCAAACCATGACAACTCACTTTTCCCTTTTCAGTCCATGCCTTCCCTCCATTGGCAAGCCTCATCCACAGGCTCTGCTTTTTGTCACTGGACATGAAGCTTTCACTTTTCTGGGTCAAAATTCATCTTCTGAGTAAGTGACTTACAGTGTCTGACTTCTCCTGGGCGCTCATGGACGGCTCTGAGCCAGCAACTGGTTCAGTTCTGGGCCCGAGTGAGATCATTAAAGAACATCTTCCTCCTCTCTTTCCAGAGAATTCCTCCTTGTGCTCTTTTTCTCACCCAGGACTCCCAAAGAGCAAAAGATAGATTTTCCCCAGCTATGCCCTGACCCCTGATCCCCACACCATCCATACCCCAGATGCTCACTTTGTTGGCTCCAGGGCTTGCACTGATTTCTAGAAGTGAGATGAATAAGATGTTGAAAGCCCAGGCCAGACAGTTCCCCACCCCAGATATGGAAACTCTGGGAGGCAAATATTTCTTATGCTCTGCACCAGAGGCATGCTACAGTCTGTGAAGGAATGCAGAGACTCCCACTGCAGCTGGATATGGGAAGAGCATTCTTAGCCTTGAGAGTTATAGACACATGTAAAGCAATTCAAAGAGTTCTAAATTCCTGAGTGTTGTTTTGATATTATTTGCTAGATTATTTCAATCTCAGTAGAGTTTTAAATGTTAAAATTAGTAACATAGCTGATAGAATATTGCAGCTTATCTCAAATGCCAGTGGTTTTTTTCTTTTTTTTTAAAGAAAAAAGAAAACAATGGTACTTGGAGCTGGTGGTTTCTCAGGATCCCTCAGGGGCTGGAACTCAGGAAAGGAGCCCCTCATTCTTGCTTTAATTCCTATGGATCCAGTTCTACTTGGGATTTGTACCCATGAGCCTGATCCTAATCCATTACTTTTCTTCTTAACTCAAGTACTTAGAGAATAATTATAGATAATTATAAAGTTCCCACAAATATTGTGTACCTGTTCCTGTCAGGGGCTCATACATCCTCATCTTGATTAATTGAGATGTGACCATAAGTCTTCCTTTGGGCAATAAAATGTGAGAGGAAGTGTATGTGTCACTTCCAGGTAGAAATGTCAAAATCCTGTGTGTGATTCAGTGCGGTCTTCTCTCCCCCGCCCCATTTAGGGGAGATGTAGCAGGAGAGTGGAGTTGGGCTTCCATCAGCCTGCAGTTCCAAAGTGACAACATTGCGAAGAGCCCCGCCCACCCACCTGGCACATATAATGTGAGCAAGGGATGAACTGGACGGTTTTAAGCTACTGAAATTTTTCAGGTGGTTGGTTGCAGCAGCACAATATAATCCATATATTTATTACATTAGGTTATCTCTAGGCCATTCAACTTTTAAAATTTTTAAGTAAAAAAGGTTTTTTATTTAAAATTGTATTCTGAAAGATGGTGACACCGAGTCCAAGCTCATACGGCTCGCCCCACAACAGGCCAATGCAGAGATGAGTGGGGGGGGGGGGTAAGAAACAGCAAATTTACTTGGAAATCCAGCAGAGAGAAAAGGGGGATTCATGCCCCAAAGAACCATCTTGCCTGAGTTAAAATTGAGGCTTCTTTTATACAGAAAGAGGAGGGGATGTGATTGGTGATTACAAACTTCTTGGTGTCAGAATCCTTTGTTCTTGCACCCCACATAGGTCAGGTCATGATGTTCCTGTAAACCTCAGACAAGACAAATGTTATTTTCTGTTCTGCAACTTTTTATCTCTGTGTGAATGGAAAAGTGTTATACCTTTAAAGCTCAGAGCCTTGGCAATGGGCTAGCCTGTATATTTCAGGCTATAGGCAACATTCTTAACTTGTAGCGAAAGCAATAGACTACAAAGTTTAAGGTAAAATAGATTCAATATGGAGTCAGATTTATTCTCTGTCACAGTAGTGGGCATTAATGAAGGAGGACACACATTTTTTAATGAGGAAGAGGCATGAATTCCTTCACTTCCAACAGCTCATAAATTGGGCACCTAATAGTTTCAACTCTCTTGGAGTGACCTTGGTGGAGGGTCAGTAAATATTTTCTGAAATGACGAGATGGTAAATATTTTCAGACTGCAGACCACATGGTCTCTGTTGCAGCTACTCAACTCTGCCATTGGAATGCAAAAGTGGCCTTAGGATATGAGGAAACTCATGGATGTGTCTGTGTTCCAATAAAACTTTACTTTGTGAAACAGGAGGGTCTCCCATCATTTGTCTACCTGTGGTCGAGGACATAGAGACCAACACGTAATCCTTGACACCTCCAAACCGCTGCCAACTACTCTTTTTTTTTTTTTTTTCCTTTCAGCTTTGTTGAGATATAATTGATGCACAATACTGTGTAGTTTAAAGTGTGGGCCATGATGTCTTGATCTGATACACTTAAATAAATATTATGATTATCATTGTAGTATTAGCTAACACCTCCATCATGTCACATAATTACCATTTTTCCCCCATAGGAAGCACACTTAAGATCTATTCCCTTAGCAAATTGCAAGTATATGATTCTGTGTTATTAACAGTATCCATCATATAAATAAAATGCTATATATATTAGATCCCAAGAACTTATTCACCCTAAAACTTTTACCCTTTGACTAACACTTTTCTGTATCTCCAGCTCCCAATCCCCTCTATTCCCTTCTCTGTTGCTGAGTTCAGCTTTTTTTACCTTCTACATATAAGTGATATCATCTTGTACTTGTCTTTTTCTGTCTGGCTTATCTCACTTAGCATAATGTCCTCAAGTTTCATCCAAGCAAAGGCAGGATTTCCTTTTGTATGTGTATACACCACCTCTTCTTTACCTATTCATCTGTTGACAGAGACTCAGGTTATTTCTCTATCTTGGCTATTGTGGATAATGCTGCATAAAACATGGGATGCAGATATTTTTTCCAGAAGCTTTTCTCATTTCCTTTGGCTATATACCCAGCTGTGGGATTGCTGAATCATATGGCAATTCTTTTTTTTTTTTTTTTTTTTTTTTTTTGGTCTTTTTGCTATTTCTTGGGCCGCTCCCGCGGCATATGGAGGTTCCCAGGCTAGGGGTTGAATCGGAGCTGTAGCCACCGGCCTACGCCAGAGCCACAGCAACGCGGGATCCGAGCCGCGTCTGCAACCTACTCCACAGCTCACGGCAACGCCGGATCGTTAACCCACTGAGCCAGGGCAGGGACCGAACCCGCAACCTCATGGTTCCTAGTCAGATTCGTTAACCACTGCGCCACGACGGGAACTCCGGCAATTCTATCTTAATTACTTGATGTGCTTCCATACTGTTTTCCATAGTAGCTGCACTAATTTACATTCCCACCAACAGAGCACAAGGGTTCCTTTTTCTCCTCATCCTCACCAACACTTGTTATCTCTAGTCTTTTTGATGATAGCCATTCTGACAGGTGTGAGGTGATAGCTCATTGTGATTCCAGGGATTGAACCCACATCTTCATGGCTACCAGTCGGATTCTTAACATAAGCCACAATGGGAACTCCACTTTAATCCATTTTAAGTTAAGCTTTGTGAGTGGTGTAGATAGGGATCCAATTTCTTTCTTCTGCATGTGGTTATCCAGTTTTTCCAGGATCATTTATAGAGAAGATGAGCCTTTCTTCACTGAGTATTCTTTGCTCCCTTGTCAAAGAGTAGTTGACCATATGTGTTCTGCTAACCATTCTACTTAAAAAATTATTTAAATTTATTTTTCTTCCAGTATTATTGAGATATAATTGACATACAGCACTGTGTAAGTTTAAGGAGTAGAGCATAATGTAAGAAGTTTAGTGAACATCCATCATCTCATATATATGCAGAAAAAAATGGAAAAATAATTTTTTTGGTGATGAGAACTCTACTCAGGAACCACTCTTGAGGAACTAAATCAAGTGGTCAACTATATATTCATTCACTCATTTGCTTACTCACTCACTTACTCATTAATCCATTCAACATGATATTGTGATAACCATTTATGATCTAGGCCCTGGAGAGAGAGTAGAAAGCAAAACTGACAAGATCTCTGCTCTCACAATTCTTGGAGAAAAGTACAGGGAAACATACAATAAAGAAGTGAATGAGAGAATTTATGGTAATGCTAAGTGCTATGAATAAAAGAAAACAGTGAATGTAGTCAATAGAACACCAACTCTCAATCCAGTGTCATGCAATGGTTCTCTGAAGAGGTAACATTGAGCTGAGACTTTCAGAGCTAGGTAGACAAGCAGGACAGAGGTGGCTCTAGGCTCCCCTTCTTCCTCTTAAAACCTGTGCAGTGGTATCTGAAACTCCTTATCCCTGGTTGGAAGAAACAGACTTAAAATGCAAAAGCATGGTGGAGGTCACATTTGAGTATGAGTGAGCTTTGTTTGCGCTGTCATTGACCAATCAGTATATCCATGTGAATCATTGTCATGTTCTGTTTGGACAGGAGAGTGGGATGCAGAGGAAGGTGATAGGCTTTGTGTCAATTCTGGCTGGAGTTGTAGCTTCCCAGTGGGATCTAGTTCCTCTTTGCATCCTCATCTTCTACCTGGAGATGCAGGGAACTCACCAATCTGTTGAGTGGAAGAGAATGTGAAGAGATGTTAGAGAGGATATTTCTTCCTGGGGAAAGGACCCCCAAGGACTTGGCACGAAAGGACCAACTTCATAATTCCTCATCCCTTTGATGTTTTTTCCTTCCCTTAGGCAGCTTTGCTTGCACAGTTTATATAGGAATTTTGTGTGCTTTTTGTTTTTACAATGTTTAGTTCCCAGAGATCTTTTAAG
The DNA here is from genome assembly GCF_054392235.1 of Sus scrofa. Lineage (NCBI taxonomy): Eukaryota > Metazoa > Chordata > Mammalia > Artiodactyla > Suidae > Sus > Sus scrofa. The sequence goes on along the minus strand of NC_139398.1, from coordinate 32,307,652 downwards.
ATCTTACTGCTCTTATTTTCTATCCCACGCATTAGTAAATGCTCAATAAATGCCTGCCCCTTGATCACTCTCCTTGGTAATTATGTTCTAGAAATAGAGCTCTATTACTGAGTTGGATTATTATTTTCTTCTCCACTACAGGCTTTTGTGCCTCACCAACATTTACGGTTAACCTAAGAAAAGGAGAATCAAATGTAACTTTTTGGTTTTCTCCAAGCATATTTTTAAAGTGTGTCTGAATACACGTGAAAAAAAAAGATATTTGATTTAAAAAGTTTGCTTGGAAAATGGGGAGAGAATCTTTTCCATAGGGTCTCATTTATTTTCCATAAGTTTTACCAATTCTGAACCATAGGAAGAAAGAGCTGCAATCGATGCTTTTTGGTTAAATGTTAAGGAGAGGCCAAGTTTTGGACGGCAATTTCCTGCCTTCTCTCCAAATTCCTGCTAGCTGAGATAAGGATGCCCCCCATTTATTTATGGGACAAAAGGCATTTTGAAGGTCTGAGCCTTTTTGAGACATGTAAACCTCTTATGCTTTAGTCTGGCCATTCCGGAAAACATGGACTGTTTCTAATGTGCTGAGAACACTGACCATATCACTCATTATTTTTTAAAAAAATATTTTGATACAACTTTTAAAAGTTACTTTCCATTTACAGTTGTTACCAAATATTGGCTATACTCCCCATGTTGTATAAAACTTGAGCCTATCTTTGTTTTTTCTTTCTTTTCTTTTCTTTTTTTCTTTTTTCTTTTTTTTGCATGTGGAACTTCCAGAGCCAGGGATTGAACCTGGGCCACAGCCACAGCAGTGACTGGAGTCAGAGCAGTGACAATGCCAGATCCTTAACCCACTGGGCCACTAGGGATCCCAGAGCCTATCTTTCATCCAATAATTTGTACCTCTCACTCCCCTGCCCCTATATTTTCCCTCCCCACTACCCACTGGTAACCACTAGTGTGCTCTTTATTTCCGTGAGTCTGTTTCTTTTATGTTATATTTGCTCGCTTGTCGCATTTTTTAAATTCCACATATCGGCGATATCATACAGTATTTATCTTTCTCTGACTAATTTCACTTAGCATAATGCCTTCCAAGTCTGTCTGTGTTGCTGTAAATGGCAAAATTTCATTCTTTTTTTTTTTTTTTTTTTTTTTAATGGCTGCCTACTACTCATTCTTAACTGTTGTTAAGTCAAGAGACCCAGAGCCTCTATTTCCAATAAGGTCCCTTTCTAACCACCCCTCAATCTATGTCATGAGGTAATCTTTTGCTTTGGAAAAACGGTTTTTAGGGAATCATATTAAGTAGCTCAAGGCAAGCTTGCACAAATGATAGCAAGGATGAAGGCTAGAGCTAGACTTTGAATCCCAGCACCATCACTTGCTGACTGGGGGACCCTGAGCAAGTCAATGAGTCTCCCTGAGCCTTAGCTTCTCATCTGTATAATGGGACCAATAAGAGTGCCTGCCTCACTAGAGATTTTGTGAGGATTACATGAAAAGATGCAAGTAAAGTCAGCTCAGTGTTTGACACATGGGAAGCCCTCTGTGAGTGTCAGTGGTAGTTCCCAGCTATTATCTGTCACTAACTGCATTACTTTTGATGATATATTTCTAGAAAGAAGGTTGTGTTTCCTCTTTCTTTTCTAAAGCACAGGAGAGTTCCCGAACACTAAACACTGTGGCCGACAGGCAATTTAGGCATGAAAAAAATCTCTAGACCTCATCATTTTAAACCACTAAGTTTTATCCACAGTTTTCTAAAACCGCTTTTAAATCAGTTGGCAATTCAGTGGTAGCATAATATGCAAGATTTAAAAAGCAGATATTGAAAGAGCAATATTTTAAAAATGGGAGATTAAGTTACATATTTACGTGTAATGTACAGAAAGAAACTGTATTCTTTTTTAGGGGTTTGGTTCTATTCCTGGTTTATAAATCAATTTCCTTTTCCTATTTAAAGCCAAACAATTCACATTCCTGCATCACTTTATGGTTATTGGTGTTTCTGTGGAAACGGCTGCCTAGAAAGTGGTATTTCTAAGTCTACGAGCTTCGCCTTAAGTTTTCTTGGCAAGATGAGAGGTGGGTGTTTCATGTCCATAAAACCCATAATTTTAGCATAATCATCAGATAATAAGGATAATAATAGAGTTGTAGAACTTTAAAACTAGAACATTAGATCGCATCTAGGCCAACCCCCTCATTTTACAGATGAGTAAATACCATATGCTTGAATCTTTGTTTTACAGTCCTAAAAGGGTTCCCATATAGTTATATCATTTCCTAACAACCCTTTGAGGTAGTCGAGGGTAGGTGTATTTATCTCCACTTTGTAGATGAAGAAACGGAGACTTTGGAAGGACAGTAACTTGCCCAGTCTATGGAGGGTGTCAGTCAATCAACCCATCTGAAACCCAAGCTTTCAGATGCTGTGTTGGTACTCTTTTCACTGACATGTGTAGGATGCCCCTCAAGTCTTTGTACACCCACCAGACTATCTAGACTCAAGTTGGCCTGGACTGGATACTTCCGCACTTTGAAACTCTGCCATGTGTAAAACTATCCCCAAGCCCCTCAACATGATACCTGAGGGTCGGAGTTCCCGTCGTGGCGCAGTGGTTAACGAATCCGACTAGGAACCATGAGGTTGCGGGTTCGGTCCCTGCCCTGGCTCAGTGGGTTAACGATCCGGCGTTGCCGTGAGCTGTGGTGTAGGTTGCAGACGCGGCTCGGACCCCGCGTTGCTGTGGCTCTGGCATAGGCCGGTGGCTACAGCTCCGATTCAACCCCTAGCCTGGGAACCTCCATATGCCGCGGAAGCGGCCCAAGAAATAGCAAAAAAAAAAAAAGGTCTACAAACAATAAAGGCTGGAGAGGGTGTGGAGAAAGGGAAAACTCTTAAAAAAAAAGAAAAAAAAAAAGAAAAAAAATGATACCTGAGGGTCCCATCGCCCACAGCCCCCTCCCATGCCAGGCCTTTGCTCATCTCTTCAGCCTCATCTTCTACCACATCTGGGCTCCACTTTTTGTTCTAGCAACTCTAAAAACAGTCACTTCTGCTTATATCCTTCCAGCTTAGGGATTTTTTTGTTTGTTTGTTTGTTTACCTAAACAAACGTCCTTTAGGAATGAGCCTGAGATACTCATCATTTTTGTCCAGTCCCTACATCCTCTTCCTGAGAACCTATCCCAGCCATAGTTCTTGAAAAGGCAGGTCTACACATTACCTGAATTTACTTCAACCTGATCGTTCCAGAGTTGGCCGTGAAATCTGGAGAGAGACACAGAAGGGATGTGTGAACATAAGAAAAGATAAGAGACCATGTAGCTCCGGAGAGACTGATGAAAACATAGAAAGAAGTTATCTCTATTCTTGATAAATTTTTAATACCTCATTCCAAACCCTAGCAAGGCTTCCATGGGACATTCTTGTAGAATCCACAAATCCTCACTTTGGCTGTGAGATGCTGGTAAACCAGCTCTTGGAAAACAATCAACAAAACCCTGATTTATGGCAATTGCCAATTTCCAAAGTATAAATACTCCTACCATGGACTATTTCAAGGTATCATGATGTCAGTGAATGCAGGGCAAGAGATGTGCACAAGCATTTGTCTTTTGTGAGCTTGTTTGGCTCTGACTCACTATTGTCTTGGGCTGGAGTTCCTGTTGTGCCTCAGTGGTTAACGAACCCGACTAGTATCCGTGAGGAGGAGAGTTCGATCCCTGGCCTTGCTCAGTGGGTTAAGGATCTGGTGTTGCCGGGAGCTGGGATGTAGGTCACAGACTTGGTTTGGATCCGTGTTGCTGCAGCTGTGGTGTATGCCTGCAGCTACAGCTCTGATTCAACCCCTAGCCTGGGAACCTCCATATGCTATGGGTGCGGATCTAGAAAGACAAAAGACAAAACAAAACACCACTATTGCCTTGGGCTTAAGCTAAAGTGAGTGGGTACCTGTTCCTTGCAACCAAATACTATATTATATCAAAGATACCATTGGTTGGCTAATTAATTGATCATCAATAAAGAAAAGAACACTGTACTTTTATTTTTTATTTTTGTTGTTGTATTTTTTATTTTTATTTTTTGTCTGCACCCATAGCATATGGAAGTTCCTGGGCCAGGGATCGAATTTGATCTGCAGCCGTGATCTTCACCACAGCTGCAGCTATGTTGGATCTTAACCCACTGTGCTGGGCGGGGATGGAACCTGCATTGCCACAGAAAAAATACTGGATCCTTAACCTGCTGTGCCACAGTGGGAACCCCCAAGAACACTCTACTTTTAAAACTATGCGGTAATGCTTTCAGGGCAGTCCTGTGCCATGCATGAATCAGGACCAACAGCTTTTGCTCTTTGACATTTTCTTGTATCTATTCCTCTGGGTTTAGTAATTTATTCTGCCTTTAGCTGCTTTGATTAGTGTGTGGTAGACAATTCTTTGTTTGGTATCTTAGTAACAAAATGTAACAGAGCTTCATTTACTCCTATCTCTTTTTCTTGAGTCTAGTACAACACTTGTTATTTTGGGAGAAAATATGGAACTTTAGTCATTCTTCCAGGGATAAATACCTGCCTTCGTAAGGGTTTTTGTTTGTTTGTTTGTTCTTTTGCCTTTTTGTCTTTTTAGGGTTGCGCCCTCGGCACATGGAGGTTCCCAGGCTAGGGGTCCAATCGGAGATGTAGCCGTCAGAACTATGCCACAGCCACAGCAACGAGGGATTTGAGCCACGTCTGCGACCCACACCACAGCTCACGGCAATGCCAGATCCTTAACCCACTGAGCAAGGCCAGGGATTGAACCAAGTTCTCATGGATGCTAGCCGGGTTCATTAACTGCTGAGCCACGACAGGAACACCCCTTCTTAATGTTGGGAAAAGTATGTTCCCGTACTTTTCTGTGTAGACAATAACTTTTTGCTGTAATACCAAATCATATGTGATTTCTAGATTTTTATTTATTTATTTATTTTTGCTTTTTAGGGCTGCACCTGTGGCATACGGAGGTTCCCAGGCTCGGGGTCTAATCGGAGCTATAACTCTGGCCTACACTACAGCCACAGCAACGTGGGATCCAAGCCGCGTCTGCACCTTACACCACAGCTCATGGCAACACTGGATCCTTAACCCACTGAGCAAGGCCAGCTCTCACCTCCTCCAGGAAGCCTTTCTAACCATTTTCTACTTCTCTCTCAGAGCTGGGCTTGTGTTCCTGTATTACCCTGTGCCTATCATGACGCCACTGAATGCAGGGTTGGGCAAACACCTGGTGTCCTAATTATCTGTTAATCCGAGGAATGAAGCTCTGATAACTTTTGCGGTTCACAGGACCCAGTAGAGTGTCTGACACATAACAGGACCTCAGTAAGTGCTTAGGGACCGATTTGCGAATGCTAGAAGACAGGGCTTGTCTTTCAGGCCAGCAGCAAGCAGAGTTCTGAGCAGGACAGCCCCTGTCTCTTCCAGGTCCGCTCCTGCAGCAATCCACCCCCGACCATCCCTACTGGTCATTATCAAAATGCCAGAGTTGGAGTTCCCGTTGTGGCACAGTGGTTAATGAATCCGACTAGGATCCATGAGGTTGCGGGTTCAATCCCTGACCTTGCTCAGTGGGTTAAGGATCCGGCGTTGCCGTGAGCTGTGGTGTAGTTTGCAGACGCGGCTCGGATCCCGCGTTGCTGTGGTTCTGGCGTAGGCCGGTGGCTACAGCCCCAATTCGACCCCTGGCCTGGGAACCTCCATATGCTGCGGAAGTGGCCCTAGAAAAGGCAAAACAAAACAGCAACAACAACGAAAAAACCAAAATGCCGGAGTCCACCGTCCCTCTTGTTTACACTCTCCTCATGTCCTTGACATGGGAAACCAAGTCATACTCCAATTCCAATGGGCAGTAATAGCCCTGTGTTTAGTCCTCCCAGACAGCTCAAGACCTTTTGTCAGGAAGTTAGAATGAGGAACTCGCAGAAGAGACTCTTGATAAGAATGTCAGGTTGATGCGAGGATCGACGGCTCTTCCAAGTCCCTAAAATCATACCTCTTAACTGGTTGCCTGAGTTGACTTTGCAATTTGGGGCCATGATGTAATCATTCAGAGGGTGAGGAAAGCTGCTATCACCGGGGCCTTCCAGTCTCCCATTCTGGGACTCTTTCTTCCATTTTTATGGGATTGGGTTGGGCAGGGGATCAGCACTCCTGAGGGCTTAGGTGATCCACCCCCACCTGTAAGGGAGGCCATGGGAAGAAATCAAGTTTCCTCTTCTCAGCAGGGTGACCCACCTGCTCTAACTGATGCGCCCACATTCCATCAGTTCCCAGCCGAGTCACAACACCCAACTCAAGTCACTATGGGACTCTGCTCTCCTCAAAAGAGGAACACTTTCAGTCTCTTCCAGATCTTTCTTCTTGTTCTCCTTCCCGAGTGCATCTCGTTCCCCTCTATTTATTTGCAAAACTCCCCCAAACAAAAGTTACTTTTTGGAGTTCATCTTGTGACTCAGGGGTAATGAACCTGACTAGTATCCATGAGGACTCGGTTTGATTCCTGGCCTTGCTCAGTGGGTTAAGGATCCGGCATTGAGGTGAGCTGTGGTGTAGGTCAGAGACTACTGCTCTGACTCGACCCTTAGCCTGGGAACTTCCATTTGCCAAAGGTGTGGACCTTAAAAAAAAGAAAGAAAGAAAAGTTACTTTGATTTAATTTTCTCAAAACACTCTTTCTTCACACATTCTTTTACCTTCCAGTGTCTAACCTAATGAGGAAAGTTGAACAAGGAAATACTGGTTACAGGTATCCATTAAAGAAAGAGCAATTCAAAAAATTACATACTGTTTTCTTGGGTTCGGTGTCTCGCACGCTGGAATATTGGAAGGAATATCAAAGGATTGGAAAATGGGGCCCCATCCAACTTCTAGCGCCTGTTGATTTAATGTTCAGACAGAGGTGGGTGGGGGGACCTCTCCCCTGCTTCGCAAAGACAGAAATAAGCCTCTGATAACTTTCCTTCTACAGGAAGGCTCTGTGGATATGGAACTTCAAGAATGAAACACTTAATTATAACCAAACATGGAACAAACAAAGGAATGAAGGCCGAGTTGGACTGTTTTATGTGAATCCTGCCTACAAAAGGAGCAGCTTCTTCCAGATTTCGTAAGAGATCAGTGACAAGCTGGAATTTTTCATTTCTGGGCACAGTGAGAAGCTAAATTTAAAGAACCATCCTTGTTCAGGTTTCAAAAGCAAATAAGTGCCGGCTCGCCACCCTGGTGAGCTTTGAGGCTGCTGAATGTTCTTGGAACTTTCATATGGACAATAATTTCATGACTGGGGGAAAATATTTCAGTCATTTCCCTAACTCTAATAGTTTCCATCCAAAACCTCAAAAAGGAAGGTAAAAAAATAACAAATGGGTGTGATGCGGGTGTTGCCCTTAAGTCTTTGTCAATGTTGAGTGATGCCAACGACAGGGCTGGAGTGTTGGGGGTGGGAGGTCTTTGGCTACTCATCCTCTCACCCAGAACCTCTTTTGTGTAAATGCTTGTGTACACCAGGGCTGGATACAATCTGTGGAGGTAGATTTTGTTTCTTTGTTTGTTTTTTGTCTTTTTGCCTTTTCTAGGCCCACTCTTGCAGCATATGGAGGTTCCCAGGTTAGGGGGCTAATCAGAGCTGTAGATACTGACCTACGCCAGAGCCCAGCAATGCCGGATCCTTATCCCACTGAGCAAGGCCAGGGATCAAACCCGCAACCTTATGGTTCCTAGGCGGATTTGTTAACCACTGCGCCACAACGGGAATTCCAGATTATTATTTTTTTAAACGAGATATCTATTTCATATGAGAGAGAAATCGGGGTCCTTGGCCCTATCATTGAACACTGATATTTATCAACTAGTCTTCATAATCCTTACAACTAACTCCCATTACACAGATGTGAAAACTAAGACTAAGGAGGTTCAAATGACTTAACCAAGGCAACTGAGCCAGACTATGGTGGAGCCAGGCTTTGACCACTTTCCTCTCTGACACCAAAACTTCCTTTCTCTCCACTGTACTCTGCAGCCAAGTAAACTTGTCAGCCCATGCTGGAGTAAGGACTTAGAAAGTATATTGGAAATAGAGGAAGGGATGAGATTTTACCACTTTGTTGTTTTTATTGGTTTAGAACTTACTGTATATAGTGTCTCTGGGGAGTCTACCAACCACTAAAAATAAATTTGAGTGAATTAGACAACGGAAGGTATTGGTAGGACGTAGTCGCTTTCACATGGGTTTGCGTCACCTCTGTCTACAGATCCAGCCAGCTCCACCCCCCAACCTCAGGATCTTCTGCAGAGGCCCCTGTGTTGACTCTGATCTACACTTTGACCTCAAGAACCTCACTGTGAATCACCCAGCTGGGGACCTCACCCTGGTCCACTCCCTGGCTCCTGGGGCTTCTAGAATTTCCAGCCTGAGGAGGTGCTCCCACTGTAGCCACACTTTGTCCATTGTAAATGGCCTTCCTTAGCCATCAGCCTTCTCTTCCAGTTCCACATGGCCAACGTGGTCTGGTTCGAGGGACATTATCAGGAAAAGGTTGGATATTCTTGCAGAGGAGTCTTTGGCTCATAGTAGATTCACATAGGCTAACAGCTTCAGGGCAGAACTTCTAAGGAATTCTACCCTCCACTTCCACTCTCACCTGGGTCACTGCAAAACCTCCCACCAGTCTCTCTGCCTCTCCTCTTCCCTGTGCTCGCCTCTCCCCTGCCACCGCCAAAGCCAAAGTAATCAGTTTCCTGCTTTGAATATTTCAGGGGCCTCCCATCCTGCTCAGAATCAAACCCAAGCTCCTCACCCCAGCCTGCAGGACCCTGTACCATCTGGCTGCTCTCTTCCCTCCACCTCACCTCATCCCAGTCTCTTCCTTGTTTCCTGGGCTCCAGCCAGAGTTATCTTCTCTCTCTTCTCTGAACATGTCAAGCCCTCCTCAGGGCCCTGGCACTGGCTGATCCCTCTACCTGGAGTAGCATTCCCTGCATCTTCATTCTTTTCATCCTTCAGGTCTCAGCTGTCCTCAGGTAGCTCTTCCCAGGCCACCCCAGGAGAGCCTCCCTCTCCCAATCACTTGCTACCAACATTCCTCATCATTTCCTTGTAGCACGAATCACTAACTGCAGTCCTCTCATTTACTTATTTATTTTTCCTGGTTTAGTGTCCTATCTCCCCTAGTAGAATGAAAGGTCGTGAGGATGGGGACTTTTTTTTGATCTGCCCTGGGTCCTTAGTGACACAGGCCACATCCATGGCCTGCAAAAGCTCCCAAGGCAGGGATTGAATATGAGCCACAGCCGTGACAACGCCAGATCCTTAACCCACTGAGCCATCAGGGAACTCCCTGTAAATATTTGTTGAGTCTCTGAGTCTGTTAAATTATGTAGCTCTCTGTCGTTTAGGGCTTAGGAAAGCTTGCTTCCTCTCCTTCGGACCTGACTCGAAATCCACGCCTCCTGAGGAGACCTCCCACTGACAGCCCCATTGTCCCCCCATCCCTCTCTAAATGCGTCCCAGCCTTCTTGCGAGGAGTGTGTTCTAATACATTATGACCTAACACGTTCTGAGAACTTCCAAATGTCAAATGATAAATGTGAAACAATGGAAAATTTTATTGCTGGGGGGGTTGGCATTTTTAAGGCCAGTCGTGACATCCATATGTTGCTATTCAGCCACGTCACTGGTAGAAGTGTGTATTTAGATCTCTCTTCATATTTTTTGTAGACTTTTTTTTTTTTTTTTGGATAGCTGACATCAAGTACAACTCAAGTTCACTACTCTTTCTCTGGCTTCTCTTTCAGTTCTCAAGGCAAAATAGTCCATGATTCCAAAATAATGTCCCTCTGATACTTATGACTAGAAACCCTGGGTTTTAGGACTATAGGTCACCTTAAGAGGAATTTAAATTGCTTTTACTCCCTTGATGCTTTGGAAACCATCAAATAGGAGTCTGTTTTCTTTCCTCCTCTGGTCTGTTTGCTTGTATTTGTAATTTGGAGAACACATCTGAATTACTGATCTCATTCACAACCTGTGGAATCGTTAAAGAAGAAGTGACCCCCATTTTACAGAGGAGGCAACCAGCTCAGAGCGATTGAGAAGCTCAAGCTGTGTCCCGGTTGGCTGCCCTCAGCCCTCACCTTCTCATTGTCACAATGTGGTTTTCATAATGAAATTGAGAAACACTTAAGACAGGATCATCAAAAGGCTGATTAAGTCATGTTGTATATGAATAAGTACAGTTTACAAGAGGCTGAAGAATGGACATCTTTTCATCTAGAACAGTGGTTTCTGAGATTTTCCTCACAAAGACTTCTCTCTCTCTCTCTTTTTTTAAATAGTGTGGATTCCCCAGACACTGAGGGTCTAGGGGCCTAATCAGGTTTTGGTCCTTTTTAGATAACTCGCATTTTTATGTGGCATTCATCTGAGTTCAGTTAAAAACTGTGCGTTTTTGTGTATCACTCCCATGAGTAGCCTTGTCCTGGGCAGATTTAGTTATTTTCTCCCATAAGTTTTAAAATGTTGACAACAGCCAAGGCCCCCTCCATAAATACACCTTGAGGACCCTCAATGACCCAGGGAAAATTTGTGCATGGGGTCTGAGCATGTATAACCCAGGTCTATGCTTGGGAAAAGGTATCTGTGAAATCAGGTAGCATGCAAGTTAAGTCATATTTCAAGGCCTGTCCAAAGCCTTCTATTGCAATGCAGTTTGAAGTATAAAACATTACCTGAAATAAACAAGCTACTACCATGGGTAGATGGTCTTCTCATCCATTGCTTATTTTTTATTTACTTTTTTTTTAATTTTAATTTTTTATTCGAGTATAACTGATTTACAATGTTGTTCCAATTTCTTCTATACAGCAAAGTGACCCAGTTATACATACATACATATGTGTATGTATTTTATATTCTTTCCCATCATCTATTTTAATGACATTGAGATTGGATGGTTATTGGACTTGTCCAATTTCCAGAACAAAAGGCATTCATATACCTTTGGCTGAAGAACACAAGGGATATTTTCCTTTTTTAAGAAACATTCCGTACCGAGGTACACTGTGAACCTAGATACAGGAAAACTAAGTATTTCCTTCTGAAAGCAAACAGGATATCTATTTTGTACCCAATCACTCCCCTTTTGTGGTCTATCCCAATGGCTGTCATTTGGGCATAATAACTCACTAATAATTGTGATATATGTATAGGCTTTTTAAAAAAGCATACAGGGTTCTTTATATTATTTTACGTTATTTTCCCAATAGCTCTGTGAGTAGTGTCTTTGCTTATAATTGAGGAGACTGAGGCAGAGAGCAATAAAGGCTTTGGTCACAGACTACCCAGCGTATCAGTAACAGAGAAAGAACTCAAATCCTGCTCTCAGGCTCTGCAGCCTGCCTCCCATGGAGTCTTGCACTGGCCTCCCCCCGAGGCTCGGTCCACATTGTGAGATCCTTGCGGTGGAGTTTTCTGAAATGTTCAAGTTGGAGGAAGGGAAAGTGCTAATCACAGAAAATTACTTTCCTGGTAACACATTCCTAATTTGACTTGTTAATGAATTGGCCAAGATAATCCCCCCCCCCATTAGATAAGGATCTGCTAAATAATTGGTAATTAGTTGTTTAACAATTCAAGGGTGTGTGAAATCTATGTCTGGCCATTCTGGGCAGGGGAAGGAAGCTGGTTTGATGGTTGTATGGTTTTCCTTTTCACACAGACATACTCTGAAACAGTGTGACCATTATTACAACATGATGATGTGGAATTTGCTTCTTGGGTGTTAGGAGAGAAAGTAAGTTCACTTGACAGTCCTCTTGCCTCTGTTTCAGGGTCAAGAACAACCTAACCTGCCCACACTTTACAGTTGAACAGACTTGATAAGAAACAAGAAGGAGACTGGTGCCAGGGGGTTCCACGGATGAGTGATCCCCAGTGTCACTCAGGGCTCCTGTGTTCTTGGTTAAGGCTCTGGTGTCGCCATCTTGGAATCTTTTTTTTTTTTCCTTTCCATTTGGGGTTGCTCCAAGGCATATGGAGCTCCCAGGACAGGGATTGGATCCGAGTCATAGTTGCAACCAAAGGCACAGCTATGGATCCTTAACCCACTGTGCCGGGCCGGGGATCGAACTTGTACCCCAGTGCCCCCCAAGATGCTGCCAATCCTGTTGTGCTACAGTGGGAACTCCCCTCTTGGAATTTTTACTAGGTTTTGAACATGGGGCTCTGCGTTTTCATTTTGCACTGACTCCTGCCAATTATGCAGCCGGTCCTGCTTGGTGTCTCAGGATATTAGCCTCAGAGACAGTGATCTCGCCAGGGCAGAGCACTGCCAAGATTTTAGGTCTCCTGAGAGAGCTTGGGGATAGGCCAACACATTGCTGGCAGATTCAGAATGTGGGGTCAGGAGTGAACAGGGGCCAGGGAGCCTCCAGTCTTCAGCAGGGTACAGAGGGCAGTGCCACCAACTGGCAGAAGTTCCCATCATAGGTGAAGCCAATGAGGCGGAGGCCTGGCTCCAAACCGCAAATGCCAAAAAGATATGGAATGCCCCTGAGAATAATATTAATCTCTGGTATGGGCCCTTTTCCCACATATGTGCTTAATCTCCTTAACAGAGTGTTGGGCACGGTCAGGTGGGAAACAGTTTCAATATCCAACAGGCTACAAGATTTTGGATTTTTTTTTCAACTCTTTTTATCTTTGAAAACATTTTAATTTTTTAGATGTTAATGCTTTTACTTATAAAAGAGTAATATTAATTGAGAAACAGTGTTTCATTACTGAGGACCAGAAAAAAAAAGTCAATATCACCTACAGCCCCACTGCCCAGAGATGATTATTATTAATATTTTAATAGACTGTATCCAGATATATATTTTAAAAAAATCATGAGATTTTATACAATATATGGAAGCATTAAGTTACTTTTTTCATTTAACGTTCTGAAAACATGCTCTTGTGTCATTATATATTTTACTACTGCATCACATTAAATCTACCATGATTTTAACCCAGTTTGTAGTTTATTGAACTAAACTCTGTGGTTTGATATTTAGATTGACTCTCACGCCTTGCTATTTTAAACGGTGCTGTGATGCAGCTATTTTTTGCAATTGTTCATGACTACTGTTTCAGAATAATTTTTTAGAAGTGAGTAGTCTGAGTTAAAGATGTGAACATATTGAGAAATCCTTGTCCAACTGCCTCAGAGAACTGTTGGAAAAAAAAAAAATCTCCATTTCCAGTAACAGTATAGACGAGTTGGGGATGTGTTCTTAGAGTCCCGAGGAGACTCAGTTTTGTGGATGGGTAGGAGGTGGTGAGTCACATCTAAAAGAGGCTCCTTCCTGACTCTCATGGAATTTCTAGAATTGCAAATGGTTAATAAGATAGGAGTACAAACGAGAGTAGTTTTTATAACTTGTCATCTAAGCAACCAGCATGGGTGAAAATTATCCTAGAGATTATTGCCAAGAGGTAGCCCAGGTATTCTATTTGCCTGATTACACCTTCCAATTATATGTACAGTGTCATCACATGGTGTTGAATCAAGGATTTATAAAAATTGCACTAAACTCGTAGTCTGTAATTTGAAAAAACAAAATAGAGCAAGACTTTGGCTTTTTTGTTCCTTATTCAATCATTAGTATTTTTGGTTTGTTTGCATTCCCTGCCCCTCTTCTCTTCCAGCTACCTCTAAGATTTTTCTTTTTTTCTTTTTTTGGTTTTTAGGGCCGCACTTGTGGCATTCGCAGGTTCCCAGGCTAGGGGTCGAATGGGAGCTATAGCTGCCAGTCTACACCACAACCACGACAATGCAGGATCCAAGTCATAACTGCAACCTATGCCACAGCTCATGGCAGCCCTGGATCCTTAACCTACTGAGTGAGGTCAGGGATCGAACCCAAAACCTCATGGTTCCTAGTCAGGTTCGCTTCTGCTGTACCATGATGGGAACTCCCTACTTTTTCTTTGTTAAGATTTTTCTTTTTGTCACTTAGAGAAGCAGAGGTCATATACCATGTCTGACTATTCCTAAGTCAGTTCCATAGTCTTTGGCTTCCTTTTAAATAAAAATTTCAGCTCAAATCTCTTTTGGATTTATAAACACCAGGCTTCATAATCCCCAAGTCCCTTTTGGTATCAGATTTCTCTTTAGGGAAGCCATTGGTAATCCTTCTCCACAAAGCAGGCCTGCTTCTGGAAAAAAAAATCAATTAAAGGGAAACACAAGTTAATCTACCAGAAGTGCAGCTGGAATTTAGAGGCTGGGTCAATCATAGGAATCTTCATATTTATTTATTTATTCGTTTGTCTTTTTAGCGCTGCAGCCGTGCCATATGGAGGTTCCCAGGTTAGGGGTCAAATCAGAGCTGCAGCTGCCAGCCTACGCCAGAGCCACAGCAATGCTTGATCTGAGCCAGGTCTGTGGCTTACACCACAGCTCATGGCAACGCCGGATCCTTAACCCCCTGAGCACAGCCAGGGATCAAACCTGCATCCTCATGGACACTCGTCAGATTAGTTTTCTCTGAGCCCTGATGAGAACTCCCTATTTATTTAGTTTTAATCAACAAAGATTTTCTTATTGTACTGTAGGGGTGATAGAGAATAGAATCAGACTTCTTAGAAATTATTATAAGCGCCACAGAGTCTTTCTAGTGAGTGGGAGTGTGATGTACAACATTCTCTGAAGATAAATCTCCCCTGTGGGTGATGGATGATGCTCCGGGAATACATTCTAATGTCAGGAAGAACCATCACCCACCAAGATGCTGGGAGTCCTTTTCAGGGACCAGTGGTTTGGGTCTGCGATGTGTTTGTTTTCCTATCTCAAAATGCAGTGGATTAGATAACCTCTGAAGTGGGCAGCCTTGGAATCCCCATGGTACAATGGCTCATTCTTTAAAAAAATAATGCATTAAATATGAATTAACCTCTTTTCATGAATAATAGCATACATTATTTTCTCGCTCCTGTCTCTTTCCCTTTCTCTTCCACGTAGTCCTATTTTCTGTTTCCAGCTCCTTGCCTACGTTCATTTTCATTGCTTTTAGAGCTTACTCACACATCTCTTTTTAGTTGCCTTTGTCACAACTCCAACACATTTCTTTTTACATTGGTGATGGTTGCTGAGCTTTTTCTCCCTTGTTTTTTCTACCAAACCTTGTTTATTTTCGTTTTTTTCCCAACGGTCTAATTTTTTTCTGTGCCTGTCACATTTAATTAAGTTTTGCTGCATGGTTAGGCTGAAAGGAAATCTTCTCTCTTATGCTCAAGAAAGAAATTATAGTTTCAGCTTATATAGTTTCAGTTTATCCTAGATCACTGCCTCTCCTGCCTAGGATTCTCAGCTCTTTCTTTCATAAACCCAGTTAAGGCACAGCTGATGCTCTGTATAGAACACACCAGGGACATGTAAGTTCACAACTGGTGTTTCTGAATTCTCAGTGGTACTTTCTTAAGCACTATGGAGCAGTCTTACCCCCAGCTTCACCCCCTTTTTCTCTCTCATTGCTTCTGCTCTTTGTGGACATTTTAAGCTGGAATGCATCCTTCTTGTCAAAGGGGAACTTGGGTGCCCTAAGTTCATGAATCAGAATGCAAAAGATGTTTAAAGGTAGGTGTTAAATTCAAATGGTCATCCTGAGAGGTTCTCTCATGTGTGGAATAAGAAGAACTTGAAGGGCTGTTGAAAAGGAATTCTGGAGCAGTGAATGGTTCTGAGATGTGGTTTGATGGGGAACAGTGCACTCTGCCTATGAGTCTTTCTCGCTGGACGGGTGTGTCTCTTTTGGAGGCTCTCTGGGACATAGGCACCCATGTGAGGGGAACATCTTATACCTCCTTAAGGTCTTGCTCAAGGCCATCCTTGAACGAGTATGTGGGGGGATAATATGAACTTTAAAACATAGAGTATCTCAGACTCTCCACTGAGTCATTTCCTTATTTTTATTAATTGGCTTAGACCCAGCTACAGAATGGAAAGCTATTTTTATGCATTTGCTCACAACTGAGAGATCTAACACAAGATTTAAGCAACGCAATCTGCCAGTTTGAAGCGGGGGCTGGGGGGGAAATGCCTTACTAGAGTCTATTAAATTAGGCTGGCAATATGTTTCACATTTTGAGATCATCTTTGCCTTTTAAAACATTCATAGATGAGGTAAGAATAACTTTTGGGGGATGTAACAGTGCTTGGAGATAAAGGGAATATTCCCTCTATCATTTTCCCTGTATCGTGGCTTCCCTGGGGTAGATTTTCTTTTGTTCAACTTCTTCATGGGCTGATGGATTGAAGGTCTATCAGACACAAGGGCTCTGTAATAAAATGTGAGTCACCTCTTCATCCCATTGTCAAAGTCCTACAGGCAGTAACTCAAGTGTGCGGCTGACTCAGTAACCACCCCGCATTATCTTTATTGAAATGATCCTGCAATCTAGAAATTAGAAGCGAAATACCCATGAAGTCATCCTGACCTAGCTATTCTGGGCCAGGGGAAGAGTCCTCTCTGGGCTATTTTTTTCTTTTACTCTTTCAACTTAGTTTTATAACCTTTGGTCATGCAACAGCTCTTATCATTAATATGTCAAATGTCTATCCTAACTAGCTGCAAAACGAGGGAACATAGCACTAAGAAGCAAAGCATGAAAAAAAAAAAAAAAAAAAAAGAAGCAAAGCATGGCTCCTGAGATGAAGTAGCATTTATTTTCCAAAGAAATAAGAAATTGGAGACCAGCCCACAAAAACTCCCAGGAAAACCTATGGGTTGATTAAGGAAGTTATTCATGACGTCCAGTCCTGTCTGTGTCTGGGTGTGGAGTAGCAAGGTTTATCATGGGATGGAATTTGTCCAGGCATTGTGCCTAGGGCAGCGGAGAGAGGTCTATATGTCTAAAGGCAAAGACTGTCCACTGAACCCTCTTTTCCCTTCCAGCTGTCAGTGCCGAGCATGGGAAGACTAGAAGCAGCCAGGAAAGGGGACCTGGGGAGGTGGATCGGGCAGAGTAGACAGAGTAGACAGATGCAACTGATCATCAGTTCTTGAAATGCAGGTCAGCCTATGGCTCCCCCCCCCCCCAAGATGATATCCAAATCTCGTAGTCTGGCAAAAGTATGGCCATCAAGGTTCTACTCAACTTCAGTGTTTGCTTCATTCCTGATTCCTTGACCATTCTGCTTTCTCTTTCTGGAATACCCTCTTCCCTTGTCTACTTGGAATATCTGAATACCAAAACAAATCCCAAAAAACCATCAAAAAATGAACAGAAGATCTAAACAGACAGTTCTCCAAAGAAGACATACAGATGGATGGCCAAAAAAACCATGAAAAGATGTTCAACACCACTACTTATTAGAGAAATGCAAATCAAAACTATTTTGAGGTACCACCTTACACCAGCCAGAATGGCCATCATCAAAAAAGTCTACCAACAATAAATGCTGGAGAAGGTGTGGAAAAAAGGGAACCCTCTTATACTGCTGGTGGGAATATTTGAATATGTTTTTATCAAACTTGCTTCGTGCTTACTTTTTTTGGGAAGCTTTCAATGACCCCAGAAACAGAGTCCATAACTCCCTGCCAAGTGCACGCTACTATTGTTTTACTTATCCAAAGCTGTGTAATTTATTTATCTACTTGATTTTTTTTTTTTTTTTTGGTCTGCTTCTTCTAATGGACTAGGAACTTCCTAAGCACAAACCTTTATCTTTATTCGTATTTGTGTCTGCTGTGCCTAACATAGAACCTAGCACAGCACAGAGGAGGAGCTCATGACGCTTACGTAGAGTGAATGAATGAGTGAATGGATGAGACAAGAGGACAGTTTGGTTTAGGAATGGAGGAGGCAGAGCATTCAGTGATGCCATGGGGGTGGAGTGGGTGTGTTTCTGTGTCGTGGAAGAGCGTGGACTAAATGTTTTCTAAGAAAATGCCATTCATCAAATAGTTTTTTCTGGCTTTTAAGGGATCATAGATTCAGCGTGAAGGAAAATTAGAAATCATCTGGTCCAACATTCCACTTCGAGAGAGAAATCCCTTCTAGGGCATTATTGACAGAGGAGCAGGTGGCTTGCATTAGAAAACCCCAGGGGCAACTATTTACTGGGAGTCCTTGCTAGTCTCAGATGGCTCTGTTTGTCTTTCCTGATTGTCTTTCCTGAATATGCTTCTTTGAAATCTTCATCTGAATAAGATCTCAGTAAAAGTTGGCTGTTATTATTTTTATTATCATTTTCTTTTGTTTCTTCATGAAAAAGACCTAAAGGTAGTTATCAAGTTTTCTATCCCTCTTCAAGGCTAATTCCCCTGGTGGCTTAAACCTCAAGACTTGGGTCCCAGATCCCTGACCCTCCTGGCCCCTCTCTTCCTTGCCTCGAGGCTCACTAGTGCCTGAGCAGTGCTTCTTTGACATTTTCTGGCTCAATTCCTGCCAGAAAACGGCCCCTTTCATCCCTCTGCTTTATGCTTATCAGACAAATGCCCAAGGCAAAAGGCTGAAGTTGTAATTGGTTGATGTGGGTGAAAAATATATATGAGCACATAAGTATCCAATCCAGTATGGCATTCATTTGCCAAAGGAGAGCTGGGGAAGGGAAAGTTTTAAGATAAGTGATCAGGGACACAGCAAGCTCATGTTTAGAAAGAATTTGATAATATTAAGCAGAAATATAGAAGAGAGCAAAATTTCTGTATTATTTACTCACACATTGCTGTTTGCTCATCAAAGGGCAAAACAAAATAATCTTTTTTTTTCTTGGAAGCAAAGCCATTTGGAGCTCAAATAAATAAATTGAGTTGTCAGAGAATGAGAGACTTGTGGAAAATTAAAAATAGATTACGGGGGAGCTTCCTTGTGGCACAGCCGGTTAAAGATCCAGCATTGCCATTGTAGTGGCTCGGGTTGCTGCTGTGGCATGGGTTTAATCCCTAGTCTGAAAATTTCCACATTGCCATGGCCACAGCCAAAAAAAAAAAAAAAAAAAAAAAACTTGGATGGTCCTGGGTGGGGCGGAACAGAGCAGAAGAATCTCCTTTTTAAAAAATTATATAGGAGTTCCTGTTGTGGCACAGTGGTTAACGAATCCGACTAGGAACCATGAGGTTGCGGGTTCCATCCCTGGCCTCGCTCAGTGGGTTATGGATCTGGTGTTGCCGTGAGCTGTGGTGTAGGTTGCAGACGCGGCTCGGATCCCACGTTGCTGTGGCTCTGGTGTAGGCTGGAGGATACAGCTCCGATTAGACCCCTAGCCTGTGAACCTCCATATGCTGCGGGAGCGGCCCAAGAAATGGCAAAAAGACCAAAAAAAAAAAGTAAAATAAAAAAATAAAAAATTATATAAATGTATATATTTTCATATTAGCTACCGTATTAAATGCATTTCAATATCACAAGTATTTATAAATATAGTCATAACCTATTTTAATATGTGGTAAGATACAACTCTATTTCTTTTTCATTTTGTATGGTTTTGAATTTTTGTTGAAATATACCTGACATATAACATTATGTAATTATAAGGTGTACATGTTAACTTGATGCATATTATATACTATAATATGATTGAAACATTGAACACCTCTATCACATTGCATAATTTTTTTTCAGTGGTTGGAAAAATTAAGTTCTAGGCTCTTAACAAGCTTGATGATTATAATACAATATTGTTGTCTGTATTCCCTATACTGTGCATTAGCTCTCTAGGGTTTATTTACTATTTAAGTTCGTACCTTTATTTATTTTTATTTTTATTTTTTTTGTCTTTTTGCCATTTCTTGGGCCGCTCCCGAGGCATATGGAGGTTCCCAGGCTAGAGGTCTAATCGGAGCTGTAGCCGCCGGCCTGCACCAGAGCCACAGCAACGTGGGATCCGAGCCTCGTCTGCAACCTACACCACAGCTCATGGCAACGCTAAGTCCTTAACCCGCTGAGCAAGGGCAGTGATCGAACCCGCAACCGCATGGTTCTTAGTCGGATTCGTTAACCACTGCGCCATGACGGAAACTCCAAGTTTGTACCTTTAAACAACATCTTTCCTATCCCCCGCCTCATTTGCTTCTTTTTATGCAAGTAATACAAGAACAAAATCAATAAAAAAGAGTCTTTCTCAACTGAATTAATTATCAACAATAAATAGTTTTAAATGCTATTGGTAATGAGCCCTGTGTTAACCAACACATGTAAATGATGTTCCTGCCATTTGTATGACCCAGTTTTCAAGTTATTTTCTTAATATTGGTGATGAGTTTGCACTGAGTGATCCTTATTCTCTCATCCAGCTCCTCTTGTTCTCAGTGATACGTATTTGCACGGTGACTAGCTAGGGAGAGGGCTCTTTGATCTTCCACACGGAAACTGAGATCGGGGTTGCTAGTTGAATAGAAGATGCTGGTTGTGTCAAAGGGATGCAGCGAAACATGGGGTGGGGTCATGGGTTTGGGGATGAGGAGTCACAAGCTGGAGGACTCTGCCCATTGCAGCTGAGTCAGCCTGGGAAATGGCTATTTCTTAATAGGGCTCTTTATTGCAGGTGCAAAGATTGACTCTATAAGCAGCATCTAGACTGAAAGTCACCAGGGCCTATAGCCATGGCGAAATTCAGGCACATGGTCCATGAGAAGCAAAAGGGTGAACTGTTGGAGCAGACGATATTGGTTTCCATTCCTCCACTTTCTTTGTTCCTCATAGGACTTTGATTTTGTGCAGGTACCTTCTTTTTCCCCCTTTTAAAAAAAAAGCAAGGGAGGCTGGGGATGAATTGTGACTCGCCCAAGCTAATCGCAGCAGTCTCTCTCCCTCTCCCTCTCTCCCTTGCTGGTAATTATTTTACGCAAGGGCACATGAAAAGATTCTGGCCAGTAAGAAAAGAGAAGTTTACACTGAGTCCTTTTGAATAGGACTGCATGGAGAGACACCCAGGAAGAGAGTTGATTATTCTCCTAGGCTTAGTGTATCTGGATGTGAGGCCCAGAACTGTAGCAGCTGCTGTCCAAGATGAGGGAGTGGCTTGAGAATCAAACCCACAGGCAGAAGATGACTGAGCAGAGAGATGGCAACCTCTGGGGGCCTGAGGCTATACCTGAAACACTGAGTTAACCAACCACAGAGCTGCCTGTTATGGACGGAACTGCATCTCTCCCAAAGGCATATGTTAAAGTCTTACCTCTCAGGGTTTTAAAATATGGCTGTATTTGGAGATAGGGCCTTTAAAGGGGAATTAAAGTCAAATGAAGTCATGTGGTTGGGCCCTAATCCAATTGGACTATGTCTTTTTTTTTTTTTTTTTTTGTATTTTTAGGGCCATACCCAGGGCAAACGGAGGTTTCCAGGCTAGGGGTTGAATCAGAGCTGTAGCTGACAGCCTATGCCACAGCCATGCCAGATCTGAGCTGTGTCTGTGACCTACACCACAACTCACAGCAATGATGGATCCACTGAGCAAGGCCAGGGATCGAACCTGCATTCTCATGGACACTATGTCGGCTTCTTAACCCAGTGAGCCAGAATGGGCACTCCTGCATTTTAATTTTTTCCCAAACACCAGGGCATTGCTCTCTGCTCTCCCAGCTGTCCCATAAATGGACTGAAGATGGAACCTCATGAGGATATGATTTGTGGCCAAGGGACAGAACGAAGCTGACAGTCCCATGCGTGGGCTTAGACTGATGACTATGACTTCAGCTCACCAATCAAATTAACTGGCAACGGCTGAAAAACAAATTGTGACCAGCTTCAGAGAAAGAATTCACAAAGTCCTATGCAGTAGTTAGCATAGGACAGCATGGAACCAAATTCATTTTATGGGTTTCCCCCTACTAATTTAGGTTATCCCAACTTCTAACTTCAAAGCAGGAAGTTGGGCAACCACTGGATAAAGAGAGATCAACTGCCAACATATAATAGTGTTTATACATATGGTCAAATAGCTCAAGTTCAGCTCTGAGCTGTGAATAAGAAATGTTCCTCTCATCACTAAATACAAAGTTACAATTGCTGCACCCAGTGTACTTTTCTAGAGAATAGAAAACCATAACCACATTATTTCAAGTTTTCAATGCTTAGATTCAAATAGCTCCTCTTTGGTCTTCCTGTCTCAGGAATATTCACTTGGAAGCCATTCTCTGAAGAACCTTCTTAAGATCACTTCCATTTCTTCTTCGTGCACATCCAAAATATTCATTCTGCTCTGAAACCACTGAAGACATCCTTTGGGGCATCTGTCTACACTGCTGTCCATATTCCTTCTCTGAGTGCTGCTTCATCCTGGAGGTGGGCCCCAGAGGCAATACTTATTCAATATGACATGCCTTCTATTGTTGCACTAGGTATCGATAATCCGATTCTCTTTTTGGAAATGCGAAATGGAAGTTGAAGATGCTGGTCATTTGAATTAAGAAATATAAGCACATCAGGAGTTCCTGTCGTGGCACCGTGGAAACGAATCTGACTAGGAACCATGAGATTGGGTGTTCGATCCCTGGCCTCGCTCAGTGGGTTAAGAATTCAGCGTTGCCACGAACTGCGGTGTAGGTTGCAGATGTGGCTCGGATCTGGCATTGCTGTGTCTGTGGTGAAGGCCGGCAGCTGTAGCTCTGATTCGACCCCTAGCTTGGGAATCTCCATGTGCCACGGGTGTGTCCCTAAAAAGACAAAAGACAGTATATATATATATATGCACATGAGTTGTCTGTACCACAATTGTAGGGAACAGACAAATCCATTGTGCAGAGAGAAAAGGATGAGGCAGATATGCAGAGAGAAGCCCAGGTAAGGAAGTGCCTGCCTGGAGGTAGATTGAGGGCTCGACACTAGGAAACTTGCAGCACTAACCCTTGAGAGCTTTTCATTCCTGTTCCAGGCCCTGGGGAGACCCAGCTGCCCAGTCTGCCTTTGAGGTCCTCCAGCTCCAGACCCCCCCACTCCCTTTTTTTAAGTTACCTCATGTTCTCTGGTTTACACTAATTTGAGTGCTTTTCTGTTATTTGTACCCCAAAGCCCTTTGGCCAAGGCAAAGCAAAAGTTCAAACCCTTGTCTTGATACTAAA
This sequence comes from Sus scrofa, assembly GCF_054392235.1. Lineage (NCBI taxonomy): Eukaryota > Metazoa > Chordata > Mammalia > Artiodactyla > Suidae > Sus > Sus scrofa. The sequence goes on along the minus strand of NC_139398.1, from coordinate 32,284,556 downwards.
TACACACCCCCAGGTTGGCTGTCATGTACTGTGTTTGTCTTCATAACCCCTGCTCTCCTACCCGGAGCCTCATTTACCCCAGTCTACCTGCTTTCCTCCTCTCACACCTTATATTTCTGGCTCATTCCTGCTTTCACATCATTTCCTCTACCTAAAATGCTCTCCTCCTCTTTCTTCTTGGCCTACTTGAACCCTCTACCTTTTCAAAAAGTCAGCTCAAATTTGCCCTTTATTTTTTTTTAGGTCTGAACCCACAGCACATGGAGGATCCCAGGCCAAGGGTCAAATCGGAGCTGTAGCTGCTGGCTGGCCTACGCCACAGCCACAGCAACACCAGATCCAAGCTGCGTCTGCAACCTGCACTACAGCTGCAGCCTACACCACAGCTCACGGCAATGCTGGATCCTTAACCCACTGAGTGAGGCCAGGGATCGAACCTGCATCCTTATGGATAACTAGTCAGATTCGCTTCCACGGAGCCGCAATGGGGACTCCTATTCTACATACAGTCTTCTACAAGCCTCCCTGCCCACAGAAATTCCTCCTTCTTTTTAAACTTATTCTTTAAACTTCCATTTGTTTTTTTTCTGCTAACAACAGTTTTAATGTAACAATAGCTGATAATAATGGAGAACAAGAAGTTGATTTCAGAGAAACACCTTGATGACAGAAACTCTAACATTGGAATTTGCAAATAATGTGAGAGACCAAGGAATATATCCCAGGATGTTGGAACAGATGGGTGGTGGTAAAAGTGTATTTAAATATTACGTGAATATCCAATGTGTCAGAAAACATGGACTGTGCATGTTCCTATGACTTTTCTCATTCAGCTGACTCCACAACACCTATGAGGAGCATGATAAAATGATTCCGTGAGAGGAGATAGAAGTGGAAAACTAAGAGGATGGAAAGAGAAGATGGGCACGGTGGTGCTGGAGAAGGGAGAGGGTGCGGAGAGGAAGGGACAGGATGGAGGGAGAAAAAAGAGGTGAGGAGAAGAGTTCCCGTCGTGGCTCAGTGGTTAACGAATCCGACAAGGAACCATGAGGTTGCGGGTTTGATCCCTGGCCTCGCTCAGTGGGTTAAGGATCCGGCGTTGCCGTGAGCTGTGGTGTAGGTCGCAGACGTGGCTCGGATCCCGAGTTTCTGTGGCTGTGGTGTAGGTCGGCAGCTATAGCTCGGATTGGACCCCTAACCCGGGAACCTCCATATGCCGAGGGAGTGGCCCTAGAAATGGCAAAAAGACCAAAAAAAAAAAAAAAAAAAAAAAGGCGAGGAGATGGTGCTGGGTCCTCCCTCCTCCTTTTAGGTAAGATCACCGTTAACTCTGCTTCTTTGACAGTTTGTCCTCTCTCAGGGAGGAGAAGGGATAGACCTCACAAAGGCGAAGTAAATAAGCAACAGGAGGGTGACATCCAGGACCAGGACGACTGCTTCTCCCAGACAAGGTAAACTTAGAATCCCTCTCCTCTGACCCAGGGCAGGATATTCCAGTCTTCATGACAAGAATTAACCTGTAATTACACACTTATATTTTTAATAATGAATATGTGAATCCTCAGAGCCCTGCCCACTCAACAACATTCACGCAACAAATATTTATTGTACCCTCTATTATCAGATGGTTCATTAACATATGCCTTAGTCACACCCATCTCCCGCTGCAAGTTATGGAAAGCCACAAAGTCTGATGACACTGGCAGTAAAACCTCACGCAGACATAGGCGTCTTGAAGCTATGAGGCTGCCTTTTTGACTCACCATCGACCTTCGGTCCAGGAGAGCTTCCCACCCCTGGCCGCCTCTGGGGTTTTCCCAAGCTGATGCTCCCTGACTTGCAGCTGGGCTTGGGTCCTTTTCTTCTCCCTATATGTGCTTTCAAAAGTTGTTTAAGGAGGAGTTCCCATCGTGGCTCAGCGGAAACGAATCCGACTAGGAACCATGAGGTTGCTGGTTCAGTCCCTGGCCTTGCTCAGTGGGTCAAGGATCTGGCATTGCCGTGAGCTGTGGTGTAGTTCGCAGATAAGGCTTGGATCTGATGTTGCTGTGGCTGTGGTGTAGGCTGGTGGCTACAGCTCTGATTTGACCCCTAGCCTGGGAACCTCCATGTGCCATGGGCATGGCCCTAAAAAGCAAAAAAAAAAAAAAAAAAAAAAAAATCATATTTCAAAAAAAAGTTGTTTAAAGGAGTTCTCGGGTAGCCTAGGGGTTAAGGATTCAGCGTTGTCACTGCTGTGACATGGGTTCGATTCCTGGCCCAGGAAATTCTGCATATTGTGGGTGGGGCCAAAAAGACAGAAAAAGGTATTTAAGACAGCCAACGGTATGAGCTTGCTTAGGCTTATCCCATGGTTGCATCTACAGACAACACACTAGGGAGTTCGAAGCCTAGAACCTATCATACTTTTGTTTCTCTTTGCCCTCTCCCAACATCTTTCTTAGTCGTATCAGAATATCAAAGGCTCTGAAGGGGAAGAGATGTCCTACACTGGTTTCAGCCCCATCCATGAGAGGTTGTCAAGATCACTGTATTTCATTTATTCTTTCTTCCATTCTAAACCCAGGTGGAGATCAACTCTGTACCAAGTGTTGACATAGCCTGATGGAAAAACAACCCAGAGAACTTATTCATGATCTAGATGAGTCTCTTTGTTTTTAGAACTACTTGAGCAAGTAGAGAGCAGCCTTCTCTATCAGCTTCCTATTTCCACCCCCACCCTCCATATCTGTTCTAAATCTTTTAACTTCATTGTATCTTAGAGATGGCATTAACTAGTGTTATAAAGGTGGGCATACTGCCTCTGTGTGTGAGTGTGTGTGTGTGTGTGTGTGTGTGTGTTTGTCTGTTTCTCTTATAATGTGTAAACAAGAGAGAAGAGCTCTAATTCAATGTTCATTTTTTTAAGGAAGCCTATCCCTTAGCCCAGAGTCATGCTCTGAGATTCTGCTCCACTCCATCTTTTAGATTTTTCTCCATTCCACCCTTTAGATTCCAGCCAAACCTATAAGGCCCATTTCTTAGCCTTCCTTCACCTGAGAAGTTAGCACATGCTGCCTGTTGTTTGGGAAGCATCTTTCATTCAGAATGACTGTCTCCTTGAGGAATGAGCAAGACGTATCTGCAAGGGCCACGCGTAGATTAGGCCACCATCAGGGTGTGCTGGGAACAGTCCTGCTTTCCTGATGCCTGGCAAAGTCACTTTTTCTTCAGTGGACAAATCCATATTCTGTTTTTACGTTTTCATCCTCTGTCAAGGTCACAGAGCCCCTACTGGGTATAAATTGTTACCTTGAGGAGGTAATCATTCTGGGTGCTTCTTGGCATTTTTAATTTTGTAGACGTGGTATCCTAGCAAAGTCACGCCTCCATCCCTCAAGCCAGACCAAATTTGGTATTTGTCCCTGGACTTTAAAATCCTTTAATTAGAGGATTTTAGCTGCCAGTTCATCTAATTGAGTTTATATGATTCACTGTCCAAATCCAAGTCACAGATCTGTGATGAAATAAGAAAAGGATTTTTTTCCCCAAGACTCAGATACCACAGATATGACTGAGAGGTTCACAGAAAGGCCAGTTCCAATCCCGTCACATGTTGATCAACTCAGCCTGAAATGGCAAAGCAGGAAATTTTAGGTTCAGGGAGGTACTGGCACAACGCCTAATGCATACCAGCTCTTTGCCAGATATTTGTTAATTGGTTAATAAGTCTTAACACCAGATGTCATTTTTTGAGAGTTTCATTTTCCTTTAGCTAGATGTTGATGAGTTCATATTTGATACAAAGGCAGAAACTGTCAATTACAGAGTTCCATCAATGATTCGAAAAATAAAGTTAACCCTCCCTCTCACGCTGGCTGCATAAATTGTGAAGCCCTAAACGAAACGAAGATGCAAGACTCCTCTGCTCAAAAATTACTAAGAATTTCAAAACGGCAACTTCAGAGCATTAAACCAAGTGCGGTGTCCCTACTAAGTACAGATCACACACTGTGAAGCGTCCCACCCCCCCAACGCCTCTTGATTGACATGTATAAATTCCTACAATTATCAGGCATTGTGTTTACCTTTGACATATATATCATCGTCTATCATTCTGAGGGCAGCCGCATGAGTCTGGGAAATTCTTTTTTTTTTTTTTTGTCTTTTTTTTATTTCTCTAGGGCCACTCCCATGGCATATGAAGGTTCCCAGGCTAGGGGTCTAATCAGAGCTGTAGCCACCGGCCTACACCACAGCCACAGCAACGAGGGGTCTGAGCCGCGTCCTACAACCTACACCACAGCTCACGGCAACGGCGGATCCTCAACCCACTGAGCAAAGCCAGGGATCGAACCCGAAACCTCATGGTTCCTAGTTGGATTCAGTTAACCACTGCACCACGACGGGAAATCTGAGTCTGGGAAACTCGTAACTTAGTCATGGCGCTACATAAAAGACCATATACAATGGCAGTTTTTTTTGCCACCAGACAGAATGTACATCAATTCTGAACAATGCATTTTCACACATGGTGTCTGGTACAATTTCTCATCTTGTTATGTAGATAGTAATTATTAACACGAACTGAGAACTTACAGGTGTCAGGCAATGTTCTTGTTGCTTTCCATGCCCTCACTCTTTTGATGCCTAGTTGGGCATTCACGCTGTTTCGCTCAGAATTTGGCAGAAAGCAGAAGGCACAACTCAAAAGATGAACTGAGGAGATTTTAACAAAGGGGCTACTTACAAAGGTGCAAATAGGGTGAAGGGGATCTTTGAGGAATATAGGTGTATCTGGAACTAGCAAACACAGGCAACGCTTAGCAGTTCGGGCTGGAAGGAAAAGGGGCGAGAACAGAGTCAGCAGATGGAGTTACAGCCTTCGTCATGGCAGACCGGCTACTCGCTAGATGCTGTGGTCAAGGGAGACAGCCATTGCCAAGGAGTGGGGTGTGGAATATAGATGTTTCGATCCCCTTTCCCGTCGCCCTCAAATCGCCTGCCCAAGAGCCTCCCCGAAGCCCCGCCCAAGAGAGCCCAGGGCTGCAGTCTGTAGAGTTTACCTTCTGGAACATGAATCAGGATAGAGAATGGAGATGGAGACTGGAGAAAAACAGAATTAATCATCATCTCCTTTTTACAGATGAAATGGAAGCACAGACAAAAGGCCAAGGCACTTGCTCCAATCACTCAGATAACAACTAGCAAGGCCAGGATAGAACTTGGGAGTCTCAACACAGACCTGGAGCCCTCGATATTACGTTTTAAAACAGGTCCTCAAATGGTGCAGAAGCCCAGCCTGTAGCAGTCAGCTCTCTTCTACCAAACACTGTTGGTTTGAAACATTGTAATCAGGGAAATCCAGCCTGAACAAATACGACTGAATTTTGATGATTCAAAATGTGTGCCGTTGGGTTACCCTCCAGATGAAGAATAATTAGGACTAGGATTGCAAAACATTGCCTGGGAGGTGGTTTTGGGGGTCTTGGTTTGAGAACAGAGAGGGGTGGTTTGCCGAAAATGGCATTAATTTCAAAGCAAATGAATAATTCTAAAATGGTGTCAAGAGCACTCCCAACATTTGATTTCTTAATAGGGTACATTTTCTTCCCAATTTATATTCTTTGTAGCTTGTTGAGATCATGCATTAATTCAAGGGCTCTGTATTCAGAGCCTCCTACGTGTCTGACGTTGTTCTAGGTGCTGAGACATAGCTACAGACACAACAAATGAAATCTCTGCTCTGAAGACACTTAAACTCTAGTGGCCGGAGGCAGATGATAAACAAATAGTGAAAAAAATATCTGATAGTGCTGTGAAGAAGAATCAAACAGGGTAAGAGAACAGAGGTGACAGGGAAAGGAGAGAGATGCTGTTTAACAAAGAATTATCAAGAAAGCTCTCTCTGACAGAGACGGTGTCCTGAAGGAAACAGCTGTTTCATTGATGCAGCAAAAGTAAATTTAGCCCCGTTATGTAGAAGAGGATTTTATTTTATTATTTTAATTTTAATTGTGTTAATTAAATAATTAATTAATTTGGTTGTACCCACAGCCTACTGGAGGTTCCCGGGCCAGGAATGGAACCCGTGCCACAGTAATGAGCTGATTCTCAGCAGTGACAATGCTGGCTTCTGAACCCACTGAGCCATCAGGTAACTCCAGAAGAGGATTTTAGATCTGGAAGGGACCACAGAGATGTTTGTGCTCTATTCATGAAGAAAATGTGTGTGTGTGTGGTGGTGGTGGTGGGGTGTTAAGTCCTTTATCAAGAGCGATATTGTGAATAATTACCAATGAAACTTGGGTCAAAAAATTCACACATTGTGACTCTCATTTTGTCATTCAACAAATATTATTGGGTCCTCATATGTGCCAGGCACCCAGTCTCACGCTTTCTGCCCTGGATTCTATGATTTACTGATTCAGAATCAATTTCCAGTTAGTGAGTTTTTACTGTGATTTCAGTTTAACTACGCTGAGGTGTGGGCTCCCTTTGTGCAGTGTGTGCAGAGGCCCTGAAAGATAAAGGAGGTCCTACCAGTTGTGGCTGGTGGAATGAGGCTTACAAACTATACCCCAAGCCTTCTTTCAATTGAATTACTACTTCTGTGTAGCCTGAGAATTAGACTCTGGTGGTTCAGGTAGGCTGGTTACAAATCATACCCTCCCCCTCATCTAGGATCTATACTGATAAAAAATGGATGACTGCAGAGTTATTGTCCTTGTGTGGGAGGCTGGGCAAAGGGAGGAAAATTCAGGCAGGAAGAGAGGATATTCAAACTCAAATCAGAGGGCAAAGTCAGAGCCTTAGAGGAGAAGCAGTGTCAGAACGAGATACAAGATGCTCTCAGGTGTTACACCAAATGCAGGGTACAAATGTGGGAATGCGAAGAGGGGCCAGAGTGAGGGGATGAAGACCTTGACAGAGCCCAGAGAGGCAGCTGAAAGGGAGAGAAAGACATGAGGTTAACCAGACCAGGTTTCGTGGACCACAGTGAAAGCGAGAGGCTAGTGCAGGAGATGATTCTTACACATGCATGTCTCCAAAAGCTGCATTCAAAGGTTCCGGTTCCACCTCCTGCAGAGTTGACAATTGTTATTATTATTTTGCTTTTTAGGGCTGCACTTGTGGTGTATGGAGGTTCCCAGATCAGAGGTCGAATCAGAGCTACAGCCAGCCTACACCACAGCCACAGCAACATCAGATCCTTAACCCACTGAGCGAGGCCAGGGATCAAACCCGCAACCTCATGGGCCCTAATCAGATTTGTTTCCACTACACAGTGATGGGGACTCCGACAATTTTTTTTTTTTTTTTTTTTTTTTTTGCCTTTTTGGCATTTCTTGGGCCGCTCCCACGGCGTATGGAGGTTCCCAGGCTAGGGGTTGAATCGGAGCTGTAGCCGCCAGCCTATGCCAGAGCCACAGCAACGCGGGATCCGAGCCGCGTCTGCGACCTACACCACAGCTCACGGTAACGCCGGATCGTTAACCCACTGAGCAAGGGCAGGGATTGAACCCGCAACCTCATGGTTCCTAGTCGGATTCGTTAACTGCTGCGCCACAACGGGAACTCCCTGACAATTATTTTTAATACAAACTCATTATAAGGAGCATTTTTAACTCCATCAACCCTTCACACACATACACCATCTTATGTAATCAATAAAGTAATGGATGGAAGTATTTTATCCAGAATTCGGTTTCTCCTAAAGATCCTGGTTCTTGAGGTCAGTGGGGGTGGGGAATGTCTATGCAAATTTAATCAGGGCTTCACTAAATTTAAAGTTATGTCTGTCACATGATGTTTTAAGACTCCAGAGAAGTTGAGGACAGAACTCAATGTTGGATGATGGGTTGATGCCACAGCAGGCACCAGAACTCAGGTCTGCATCCTCCATCTCGCGTACGGGCCATGTGATGGGAAGACAGAAAGGAACATTCAGTGTCAAAACTAGGAAATTTACACCAAAGTGGTGGGACTTGTCCCACAGTGGAACTTTAGGCCTCTTAGGAAACAGTCATTTGCTTATGTAATTCCTCCCTCTTTTTTTCCTGGGAGGCCAGTCACCTCATTGGAAAAGGAAGACAACCTCATGGCTTTGGTTTTTAACTTGAAGTATTCAACCCGGTTGAACTTGAAGACTGCCAAGGGTTACTTTACCTTGAGCTCCAACATGAGAAATCTCACATTAGTCCTTATGGCCTGAATGAGGATCCCCAAGGAGAGTATTTACCAACATCAATAACAATGTAATGATCATTGGCTGACTGCACAATAAGGCAAGTACTAGTCTCGACACATTAGAACCTCCCACTTAGTCTTCAGTTTGACCCTATGGGGCAGATACTGTCATCATCCCTAGTAAAGAGACCTGAGGCATGAGGATGGTATGTGACTTGACCAAAGTCAGATGGGTCATTGCTGCCTCATCCTTGGACTCAGCACTCTCAGTCTTCATATGACGGAAACTTCCTACTGGGAGCCCCTGGGACTTTCTCTGGCCACAGGAGCATCTTCTGCCCAAGCACAGTGTGGGTTGGAAATTCCAGGGAACTAATGCCCCTGGGGCAGATCTGACCCAGGGAAGCTGGAGGATAAACTCCCCAGCATCCTTTCCCCATGAGAAGGACACGTCTGCAGATAACTCTCTATGGTCTTCCAGAAGTTCCCACTGGGATTGTATCCATCATGCTCACAACGTGAAAATCCTCCTTAACACACCTTGTATTTGCTCTCTTCCATTACACCTATCACCAAGTGGAATCTGCCTTGTTCAGTTCCCACATAAAATATTCCCACTGAAATCTTTGTCTCAAGGTCTCTTCCTAGAAACTCAAACCAAGACAGATGGGTGAACTGGAGGCGGTCATAGAAAACAGACCCACAGATGGGATTTGGGAACCTGATAGTTCACTGTCCAGAAGGTAACAAGGATCCTTAGGGCTGGTGGTAAGTGAGATGGTGAAGACTCCTTGTGAGTGGGAGCATGAGAGGTACCAAGAAGTACCCATAGGCGATTAGAAGGCGTACTGATGAAAAGTGATACCCTGGCTTATGCCACAGCTCTGGCACTTCTACGTGAGATTCACATCTTCTGCAGCTGGAAGGCAGACCATTGAAAACCAAACCTATAATTTGATTATAAGAGTGACAGGGATGGGGGCACCAAGGTAGGATCCCCTTATCGAGGCTGACCCAGATACCACTACATCTAAATGCCTGACCTGTTAACGATGCAGACCGAGGCTGAGCTCTCAGTTTTGTACCAACCCTGAGGGAGCAAACTTACTCCTGGTTGAAAGTTGATTATATTAGGCCCATCCCACTTGGAAGGAGACAGACTCATGCTTAGTGGGAAAGGATTTACTATCCCTGTCCACAGTGCCTCTACCAGCCCTTTTATCCAAGGATTCACAGAAGGTCTGGTTTATGGGCATGGGACTCCACATCACCTCAGACCGAAGGAGCCACTTCACAGTGAGGTTGAGACAGTGGTCACACAACCCCAGGATCTCCTGATCCTATCACACACCACAGCTTCTGGAGGCTGCTGGCTGAATAGAGTCTGGGGATGGCCTCGTACAGACTTAGCTACGGCACCAGCTGGGGACGTTATGCTGTGGGCTTGGGACACTGGTCTTCAAGGTGCAGTGTCCTCATTAATCATTGCCCAGTGCTTGTGTCCCTGAGGGAGAAGCCACAGACCCAGGAAACAGAAATAGGAAGTGCCCCTCTCACATCATGCCTGGTGCCCTACTTGGAGAGATTGTGCTTCCTGTTTCTGCAGCTTCAGTTTCTCCTAAAGATCCTGGTTCTTGAGGTCAACGGGGGTGGGAGGAATGTCTATGCAAATTTAATCAGGGCTTCACTAAATTTAAAGTTATGTCTGTCACATGATGTTTTAAGACTCCGTGGCTGGGTCACTTTGCTGTACAGCAGAAATTGACAGAACATTGTAAATCAACTATAATAAAAAATTAAGGAAAAAACAAAACTCCAGGGTCAGTAGTTTAGTAAGAAAATAAAAAAAGAAAAAAAAAGAAAGAAAGGAAAAAAAAAAGAAAGAAAAGGAAAAAAAAAGAATTTTGTACTGGCAGGAATAATTGACCCTGATTATCCCAAGGAAGCAGGCTTATTTCTACCCAAGGAACAGGAAGAAATGTGTCTGGATCTCAGAGGACATCCCGGGTCCCCTCTGATGCTTCTAGAGTGAAGATGGGCAATGCAGCCACCACACCCTGATGGAGACATGGAAACCTGGCGCTCAAACCCCTCAGGGATGGGGGTGGAGCCTATCCCATCAGGCACACAACCTAGACCTGCAGAAGGTTGGGCTGAGGGTTAGGGAATTCTGAGTGTGGTGCAGAAGAACCGGATAATGAATAACAGAATTAAAGCCTTAGCACTAACTTCAGCAGAAGGAACTATAGCTTATCTGGCTAATGTGCCTCTTATAAATTGTTTTTTTCCCCCTTAGAAATTGTGACCAGCCACCTTCAAAGCTCAGTGACAAGTCAGGTGCATGAGTAGATCTGTGTGAATGACAGGAGTGACTTAGCAGATGCTCTTGGTCCTTCGCCCACATCCTTTGGTTCACACTGGTCCCATGTGGGCAAGCAGGTCCCCACTGTTGCCAGAGGGCTTCTGTGGCCACAGGAGTAAGCTTGGCTTGCAAGGCAGAAGGCCAGAAATCCCAGGGGATTCACCTGCCAGGGGGTAGCCCTCAGCCAGTGAAGGATGGAAGATGAAGGCTTGGCTTCCTTGTCCCTTGGCTGGGATGCCTCTGAAGTGCATTCTCCACATTTTTCCAGGGAATGCTCTTGGACTAGAATCTTGGACACCCCTAAGTAGCCTGCCCCTTGCTGCACTGTGTTGTCTGTCTTTTGTTCCCTGAGCCACTTCCCCACTCCTTTACTGGTGTTCCCTGGCCTTACCTCTCCAATAAGCCACTTGTTCCCAAATCCTTATCTCAGGTCCAGCTTCTGGGTGAATCCAAGTTCTGAGAGTGGCCGATGCAAAATATGAGTCCAGATAGTTTGGTTTCAGAGTCCGTGATTTGAACTATTAACAGTGAATTCAAGAATTATCCCACCAGTGTAATGGATGCCAAAAAGGAGAAACAGGATCCAGATATCTTCAAAGGCAGTCTCAAAATCAAATGAGTCTAGTTTGTAAGCTCTCATCACCAAGTTTTGATTTTTTTTTTTTTTTTTGCTTTTTAGGGTCACACCTGCAGCATATGGAGGTTCCCAGGCTAGCGGTCCAATCAGAGCTGTAGTTGCCGGCCTACGCCAGAGCCACAGCAACACAGGATGCAAGCTGCATCTGTGACCTACACCATCACTCACGACAACCCCGGATCCTTAACCCACTGAGCAAGGCCAGGGATGGAACCTGCGTCCTCATGGATGCTAGTCAGATTTGTTAACCACTGAGCCACGATGGGAATTCCTTGATTTTTAGCAGAATAGTATTTGGCTTGGTATCACTGTCTGAGGGGAAGTTAGTGGCCATTCATCTGGATGTCTCTTTTCTTTTCCAGTGAGATGTGAGTCTATCCATTTAACACTTTATTTCGTTTTTTGCATTTGAGGAAAATGCGATTGCAGGATACTCAGAGAGGAGCCCTCTACTGTGCAAAAAAAAAAAAAAAAAAAAATGACACGCATGTGAAGCAAAATGGTGTATATACTTTTTAGTGGCTCCTACCAACTGAGTCAACATTGCCCTAGATACAGGGCAAAAGTCTTGGCTTCCTCCATATCCAAATTTTCATTAGGATCCTTGTGAATTACCCTCATCCTCAAGGGGAGGGAAAGAGAGTTGAAAGAAACAGAGAAGGATCGCAAACCCTATCTCTGCCAGAGGCCTGGGGAGCCTGCAGGATCCTTCCTCTCCACGTCTTTCCACAGCCTTCAGTCCAATGTGGAGTCAGAAGTGGTGTAAGCAAAACCACCCTGAACAGACAATGGACTGGGCAGGGGTTTGTACATTTCTTAGAGAAGAAAGCAATGGCCAGTGAGGTACTACATCCAGAGGGTGACCCTAGTAGCTTGGGGTCCTGAGAACTGGCCAGACTGATCTGGGGAGGTGGCCCTGGGAGGCCATGAGTATTCCAAGCTGCCATCGTGGGTCTTTCCCTGGTCACCTCTTGGTTATTATCTCCAGAAGCTACATTGGCAGCTAAATGTAGAGTCTGACTCTGGGACCAGGTTGCCTGGGTGCCTGGAGTTGTGTCCCAGCCCCACCATTTACTTGGTATTCCTCAACTTGCCTGGATTCAGCATCATCACCTGTACAAGAGGGATAATGATTACATTAGTCAAGGTCCCAGCAAGAAACAGATGGATTCTAACTGAGAAGAGATTGATCAAGAGACCTCTAACCCAAAGTGGGCAGGATTGCAGAAAACCACAAGGGGCAATGAAGCACCCCAGGGCTGCCAAAGTCAGGGAGCCAGTACTGCTCCCCGACCCCTGCCCCCCAGCCATGGGATGTTACCAGAGTGGATTTGCCCATCGGAGAGGATTGTGTGACAGTAGCTGTGGCTTTTTGTCAAGAACGCTGCCACTGCCATCCAACAGCCCTGAGATTATTATTCTCATCCTTGGATGTTGGTGCCTCCTGCTGGAGCCCCCAGTGGCTGAACTGAACTAGAATGCAGAGGGCAAAAGAGCCAGGCGGAGGCCATCCATTACAAACTAGCCTCTGGGCTGCAGAGCAGAAGGGCAGAGACTGGCAGGTGGGTAGACAGAGACAACTCTGCTTAATACCAGCAGCTACTTCATAGGGTGGTTGTGAAGATTAAATAAGGTGCTGTGCAGAGATTCTCAGAGCTATGCAGGCACATGGGAAGCACTGTGTTAGAGTCCGTTACTGTTTATTTCTCACATGTGCCGTTAGCATCCAGGTTATCGCATAATTGACGGAGCCCTTCCTTATGTGTCTAGGGCCAGCCTAGTCCCTGTTGCCTGGAGAATCTCTCTCTGCCAAGGCCAAATGTCTGCTTCTTGTCTCTGGGGCATTGCTCTAGGATGACAGCATTGACCTCTGCAATGGGCCCTGCATTATCTCCGAGCCAAGGAGCTTTGGAGTTGGGCTCAGAGAATGAGCCGCTGGTATGCTGGTGTCATCTGGCAAGACTTGCATTCTCACCTTATAAAGTAAATCTTCACACAGCCAGATGCGAGTCAACCACATCTGGCGCTGAGCAGATAGGAAACCTGCATTGCTTCCTTTCTCCCCAGTAGCCAGGGATCAAAGCTCAAGGGTCTTGTGCCGTGAGTTGCACTCACTTCCAGAATTGAATCTTACCACCTCCTTCCTCCAGAGTTCCGTAATAACAGACATTGTTGCTATCTACTGGGCATCTAATTATGGGCCACATGGTCTGTAGGAAGCCTTACATATTTCACATCATTTAATACTCATAGCCATTCTGCCAAGTATTAGTGTCTCCGTTTTAGGTGACAAAACGGAGACTCAAAGATCTCATCTACACGACGAGGAGGTGGCAGCTTTGAGATTAATCTGTCTGATCACAAAGGCCTTTCCGCCACGGGATGCTGTCGAAGGATCCATCCTGAATTACGCGTTCTCTTCTGAACTTTTTCTACAGTCCAACACAGGAAAGCAGAGGAAATGGATTTCTGTCCTTGAAAACCTTCTCATAACGGTGGAAGGCCAGACGCACACAAACGGAGCCGTTTGAAGATGATCCATCCATGTGTCAAATCAGGTGCTGAACCAGGCACCACAACCTCTAGCTGCTGAAGGAAGCTGTGAGAAAGGGGAAGAGGGTGAGGGAGAGGTCGGGCTTGGATGGGGAGGGATGCTGTGCAGAGAGAGAGAGAAGGAACGCCCGTGGAGGGCGAAGACAGTGGAGAAAGAGGAGGAAGAAAGAAGCGAGCCAGAGGGAGAGGAAACCTATCCGACTAGAGGAGGGGCGGGGGAGAGGGGGTAAGAGGGGAGCAGGTTGAGGAAGACGAGGACGTCCCTGAGCCTCTGAAGAGGAGTTTTGCCTCAGTGTGGAAGCAAAAGGAGGCCCTGGTCATTGCGGGGGGGGGCCGTGGCAAAAGAGAGAAGAGCATCAGGAAGACTTTGACTTCAGGAGCAAAGAGGGAGAAGAGGGGCTATTACGACCTGCTTGCGCAAAGGAACAAGGGCCGAGATAAGAGAAAGCTGGAGCCACCCTTCCAAAGGACTGGCCAGAGTGGACGAGAGTAAGATGACTTCATTTGTTTACATCGCGCTCCACAATGGGGATGGGGCGTGGACAGGAGGCGCGTCATCCATACACCCCGTTGATGAGAGGCTTCCTCAAGAGGCGGTGGTAACCGCCCCTCTGATCAGAGAAGCAAAATTTATCTGATCTTTTCTTTCTTTCTTTCTTTCTTTTCTGGGGAGGAGGCTATCCCGTTTTACAATAAGCTCCTAGATTCTCCATCTGTGGTTTAGAGAAGGCTTTGAATAAAATATTTAATATCTCTCGACTTAAAAGTCCCTTCTGGTTTTTCATTTTTTGTTTTCTTGCTTTGCTATTTTAGGGCCACACTTGAGGCACATGGAGATTCCCAGGCTGGGGTCCAATCGGAGCTGTAGCCACCGGCCTACACCAGAGCCACAGCAACGTGGGATCCGAGCCATGTCTGCGACCTACACCACAGCTCATGGCAATGCCAGATCCTTAACCCAATGAGCAAGGCCAGGGATCGAACCCACAACCTCATGGATCCTAGTCGGGTTCCTTAACCACTGAGCCACAGAGGGAACTCCTAAAGGTCCCTTCTGTATATCCTGAGCTGTGGGTGACCTCAGGGTTGAGGGGCTCAGGAGTCTGGGAATGGGTGCGGGGGTCACCATCCTTCTCCCAGTGGGGGAGGTGTGTCCAAGTGTTCTTGCTGGTCCAAAGGAGAAATGTACACAAGTCCAATTTGTTGTCTTGTGAAATCTCAAGGAATTAAAAATATATGCTTTTTAATCCACCAAACACTATTTATTTATGGAACAAAAGTTCTGACCATGAAAAGGTTTTATACTCATAGAATCCCTTGGCTGAAGTTCATTAAAGTGCATATGTCCATTTTTGTTAAGCTGTTGAAGAAATTGTTTCCAATAAACTGTTGCCACCAGTAAATTGTGGATTCCATCATCGTTCCAAGAAGATCTTATATTTCCTTGACATCTAGCCCTTTTGGTTAATTCAGGTGCCTCCCTGCAAAACACATTCATTAATGAATTAACTCTGCTTCTCTGATCAGAGGAGTGGTTTTCACTTCCTTTTGGGGAAACCACAATTCAAGTTGTAAAATGCCCTTGATTCATGGATGACTCTTCTCCCTACCTGTTTCCCTTTCCCCTTTTACTGAGCACCAGATGAGAACTGGATTTATTTGTTCTTACAAGCCTTTTAAATCACTCTCTCTCTACTTCATATAAATTAAGGGAAATTGTTATTCTGCCTTGAAAACAAACAACATCCATCCATCTAAAGTATACTTCATGTTGTGTGAGGTTTCTTCCAAAGAATGTGTGGTGTGGTGTGGGGTGTGCGTGTGTGGGTGTGTGTTGGAGGTGAGATGGGGGTGGGAGTGGGGCAGAGGAGGAGAAGGGGGTCGGGGGGGGGGAGTTTCCTCAGGGGGTGGTGGGCGTGTAGCATCAGTTCTTGTTGAAATAACAAGTCCTCACTTTAAAATGATGGCTTCCACCTAAGCCTCCACCAAACTTGGAAGAGACTTTACGAGATCAGACATAAGGCATTTCCTGATTAGCTGTCAGGAGCACTCTGTGTCTACAGACATGAATCACATCCCCTGTTTGTACATTCCTTTTCACAACAGGAGCGTGAGGCGAACCCGCCCAGTCCTTACCAGCTTTGGGGAGAAGGGGGAGCCCACCAGCTTCCCTCCTGTGGGAGGGAAGGCGAGGGAAGATTAGGTACCTGGTTGGCTTGATGGTGTCAATAGCCCAGTCAAGAAATTCCGCTCCAGGGTGAAAGGGGCAACACAAGAGGGCTGTGCCTTTTCCCTGTGCACTCGGACATATGAAAGCCACCCAAAGCACTTAACTCAGGGAACACACCCAGTGCCCTATAACCTTTCTGTTAGCATTAGTTAACCTGTGCTCCCCTTCTCGCCTTTTCCAACCAGATACCATTTGCCTTTCCTACTGTGCAGAATGGCTTCCTGTTCCTGCAGTCAATGAATCAAGTCCTTCTAGCAGGACTGGGAACGAATCTCAGTTTCCTACTCGCTGTGTGTTGCTTTGTTGTAGTTTTGCACGGTTTTCCATCCAGATTGCTGCCCTTTGCTTCTTCTCGGCAAGTGGATATTCTGTGTGCCCTTCCTGTGACTTACTGGCTTGGGTTCCCGACCCACTGTGTTGGCTGCATCTCTGGGACAGTGTGCTTCTTCTTGCCCCCTGCCCTCCTGTCCCTCTCACCTTTTCTCCCCCCTGCTCCTCCCTCCTCTTTTTCTTCCCTTCCTTCTTCACATGTTTGTTTATTGAGCATTTAGTATGTGCCAGTGGTAAGCAAGTACTGGGGACTCCACGGCATTAGCAGAGAAAATGGATAGAAAAAAATAGTTATAATCAAGTAAGATAAATGTTCTGTCAGGATTTGTATGGAAAGCAATGCAAGACTTTGAGAAACTGAAAGTTCTTTAGGGCAAGGATGTCTATGTGAGACAGAGAGAGGTAGAGAGGAGGCTGGAAGGGAGACAGAGATCAGATTTTATAAGTTGTATTACAGAGGATGCACTTTATCCCAAAGACCACCAGAAACTTTGAGAAAACAAATACTGGTTAATATCTATTCGGTAGTTACTATATACACTACGTGTAGGGTTTTTTTTTGTTTGTTTGTTTTTTTTTTTTTTTTTTGTCTTTTAGGGCCACATTCTAGGCATATGGAGGTTCCCAGGCTAGGGGTCAAATCAGAACTGTTGCTGCCGGCCTACACCACAACCACAGCAACACTGGATCTGAGCCATGTCTGCAACGTACACCACAGCTCATGGCAACGCTGGATCCTTGACCCACTGAGTGAGGCCAGGGATGGAACCTGCATCCTCATGGATGCTAATCAGGTTCATTAACCTCTGAGCCACGATGGGAACTCCACTACGTGTAGTTTTCACACATTAATAGTCTCACAATATCCTTCAGACCTGGCTATTCTTTATTACCTCTGTTTTACGGATGAGGAAACTAAAACTTAGAGAATACATCAATCAGGGCCCAAACAGGAAACAAAAACCCTCTGAGGATTTAAGACAAGAATATTTAAAATAGGGAATTGGTTCTGCAGGTGAAGGAAGAACCGTGGTGAGACAACTGAGATTGGCAAAAGCAGGAAGCAAAAGGAAAAGAGTCAAGCTGCAAAAGCTCAGAGGCGAGTCACAGGTTGAAGCTGGAACCACAGGGGCACTGCTGAAGGCAGAGAGGGACACCCACCAGCCAGTCCCTGCCTCCCGCCATCCAATATGCATCACTGTCCTTATTGGCTGAACTCAGGTGGAAGCCAGAGGGCCTGGGGATTGTAGTTCCCAGTGGTACAGAGAAGAGCAGGGGAAGGGCTTTGTATTTCTGTGGGTCGCAACAGGAATCAGATAGGCACAGGGAGGAAAGGAGGATAATTTGAAGAGGGTTTTTTTGTTTGTTTGTTTGTTGATTGTTTGTTTTGTCTTTTGTCTTTTTAGGGCCACCCTCTTGGCATATGGAAGTTCCCAGGCTAGGGGTCGAATCAGAGCTGTAACAGCTGGTCTATGTCACAGCCACAGCAACATGGGATCCAAACCACGTCTGTGACCTACACCACAGCTCACGGCAACACCGGATCCTTGACCCACTGAGCGAGGCCAGGGATCGAACCCTCACCCTCACGGATGCTAGTTGAGTTCATTAACCACTGAACCATGATGGGAACTCCCATCTACATCTTGTGACTATTTCCTATTGTTTGGATCCTGGCCCCCAATATTACCTTGGTTCTCCCTGCCTTAGTAACTGAGTTTCTGGTCACCCTTTAACACGACTTGTGTAACTGACACTTTTTGTGGAAAGGGGAAAGTTCTCTTTGGATTCCAGGGTGTGGCCCACACATCACAGGCTTTCCAAGTGGCCAACCAAATGTCATAATATAAAAGTGTTGTCCTGCTGGATGCTGGCAGTCTGCTGACTAAAATCAACAGGTAGAATGATTAACCTCAAGAAAAATATTTCAAAGATAAAAATATACTTGAAGATATGCCTTGTCGTATTTATAATGGTGAGTTATCAGAAGCAGCGCAAGTGTCCAATGAAGGACAATTGCTAGTATTGAGCGTCCTTCATCAGATACTGTGTGGGGAGAGTGTTAAGCTTCCTCCTGCCTATTTCTGCATGCTGATAAAAGCTGGGGGCATATTTCTGGATAAAATTCTTAGGGGATTCATTTTTGGCAAGAAGGGACAAAGAGTTAGTGTCTTCAAAAAATTCTTTTTATTATAGTTGATTTACAATGTTCTGTCAATTTCTGCTGTACAGCAAAGTGACTCAGTTTTATACATATATGTATATGTATATATATAATCTCCTTTTTTTCGCATTGTCCTCCATCACAAGTGATCAGATATAGTTCCTTGGGCTATACAGCCGAATCTCCTTGCTTATCCATTCCAGAGTTGACAACTCTTGTTCATATTTATGGTGTTGGGTAGGTGGGGATTAGGCAAGCTGGGAGCTGTTCTCTCTTGTGGGGATTTCCTGCCCTGGGAAAGTTTAAACATACCAAAGTGCAGCTCAGAGGAAGGGGTAAGTGGTTTGGGCAACTCTGCTGAGGGTGAGGGAAAAGGTCTTTGCTTGGGAATATATGTATTTTTTTTTTTTTTTAGCATTTTTCCCCAGCTTTATTGATAAATATGGACATACACCCCTGTGTAAGTTTAGGGTATACAGTGTGGTGGTTTGACTTACATGTACTGTGAAATGATTACCCTAGTAGGTTCCGCTAACATCCATCTTTTTATGTTTTTATGATGTTAATTCATGTTCTTTAACGTCCACTCAAAGAACTCCCTTTAGCATGTCTTATAAAGGCAGGTCTGCTGGTAATAAACTCTCTCAGCTTTTGTTTGTTTGGGGAAAGCTTTATCCCTCCTTCATTTCTGAAGGACACCTTTGCAGGGTATGCAATACTTGGGATGTGGTTATTTTCCCTCAGTATTTTGAATATATCTTCCCATTCTCTCTTGGCCTGAAAGATTTCTGTTGGAAGATCTGCTTAGAGTCTTATGCGGGTTCCCTTGTATGTAACTTCTCTCTTTTCTCTTGATACTCTTGAAATTCTTTCTTTGTCTTTGACTATTGACAATTTAATTGTGATGTGTCTCAGTGTAGCCTTATTCAGATTCAACCTATTTGGGGTCCTTTGGGCCTCGTGGATCTGGATTTCCATTTCTCTCTCCAGATTTGAGAAGTTTTCAGCCATTATTACTGAATATACTTTCTTTTATTTTCTCTTTCTTTTCACCTTGAAATCCCATAATACAAATACTGTTTCTTTTCATTGTGTCCCATAGCAATTCTTCACTCTTTTTTATTCGTTTTTTTTTTTTTTTTTTTTTTTTTTTTTTTAAATCTCCTCTGGCTGGGTAATGTGCTATTCTCTAGGTCACTAATTCTTTCTTCTGCATGGTCAAGTCTACCTCTTTTTCAGCTCAGTTATTATATTTTTCAAATCTAGGATTTCTTTGGTTTTTTTTTTTTCTTTTTTAGTGGTTGCTATTTCCTTGCTGAACTTGTTTTGTTCATGTGTTGTTTCCCTGATTTTGTTTAGTTGTCTGTCTGTGCCTACTTGCAGTTCACTAAACTTCCTTAAGAGGATCATGCTGAATTCTTTGTCTGACCTATCACAGATCTCTATTCTTTAGGGTCAGTTATTGGAACTTTATTAATTTCCTTTGCTGGTGTCCTATGTACCTGATTTTTCATGATCTCTGATTCCCTACATTGGATATCCACACACTTGAGTAGCTGGCCTCGTCTTCCTGACTTTACAGGTTTGCTTTGGCAGAGGTAGTTCTCTTCCACTGGCTCAGTTTGGGCTTCTGAGTGTGCTTGCTGGTAAAGTCCTTGGGCAGGTGTGTCCTGCTATAATTGTATGTTTGGGAGCAAGGCAACTGTTTGAGCTCTGAGGGATGAGGATAGGGGTGTCTGCCACTGGCTGAAAACAGCTGGATGAGACTGCTGCCTTGTTTCACTACCAAGTGAGTCTCTGCAGTAGCTTGAGTCTCTGGTTGGGCTTAACTAGATGGTCAGGACTGCGCACTATATTCTCAGTTAGGCTGGGCTATGAATTAGTTGACCTGCTCTGGCAGGATAATGGGATGAGACCTAGGGCCTGGACAGCTCATTGTTTGGGATCCTGAATCAGACCAGAGTGTCCACTGAATTCCCTGGTCAGATGAGCTCACCAGTTTTGCTCTGCAGGTCGGGGAGCCATGGGCTGCATTCTCTGTTCAAATGCCACTGTACACAGGGCTGTTGATTGAGCTATGCAGCTTCCTGTGTGCTCTGGCTAGGTTCCCTAGTCAGAGGCTGAAAGACGTATTCAGCAAGGAGGAGCAATATAAATTAGATTCCATACCTGGGTGTAGTGGGAGAAGCAGTTCTAAAACTGGTCAAGCTCTTTGCTGTCTTAACTTAGGTTGACTCACATCCCAAGGTCCCCATGCTGGTTGTTGCAAGTCCCTCCCCCCTGCTCCATCACAGTTAGATTCGTGGTGGTTGAGCCCCACAGATTCTCCTGAAGTCCCCATGGGGCAAAATCAGAGTAGAGGTATCTGTAAAGCCACCCACAATGCTGAGGGAGGGGCAAGGCACTCAGTGTGTAGCCCTTTCTCTTTCTTTCCAATGCAATCTGTCTTGGTCTCTCTGGTGCTGGGTGTGTGTGTGTGTGTGTGTGTGTGTGTGTGTGTGTGTGTTGTGTGTGGGGTGGGTTGCTTCAGGCTCAGCACCCCCCCCCCACCCTGGTTTAGTATTCTCTCAATGGTGTCTTGTTCTTGAATAGTTGTTAGTTCTTGGGAGAGGGAGCAAAGTCAAGACAACTCATGTCGCCGTCTTGGTGATGTCACTCTGGGATATCTTTAGGTGCTTCTTTTTACCGTCAGATTGATAAGACCCAGAAGGCTGAGGAAAAGGGTGTGACTTAGGAAAAAGTTGCCAAGGATCCTCAGTTCTCTTTTAGAATAGTTGTAGCGGGATCGAAAGGGTCCTTATAACTCACATATGCCCCACTCGTCTCTCTCCAGATAAGAGTCTGAGGCTAATGCTATAGTAGTTAAGGATTCTTTTGTTCAGAGTGGTTATCTCAAAGCCTTCCTAGAGCAGCAGTTCTCAAGTTCTGATTTATAGACCCTTGCTGGCAGGGGGTGGGAGTCCTCTGGGACACTTTCAGTTTGTAAACTCAAATTATCTTCATAATAACACCATGGTGCTATTTGCATTTCTTACTGAATGGTGCAAAAGCAATGGTGGATTAAACTGTTGACACCACAACATCAATTAAAGCACTGGCTTTATGCCCTAATACAGTGTGGTATTAAAATTATATTTTTTTGTCATGACATACTCATGTATATTTTTTTAAGAGTCAAGATCACACAAGAACATCTTTTTAATATCCTGTGTGTTGAAATGGCAAGTCTAAAGCAGTTCTGCTGAAAACCTAAAGACACTGGTGGTCCTAAGGAAAAGCCCTTGTGCAATTGATTGAGTTACAAGCTGAACTAATTGCATTTTTCACGGAGCACCATTTTTACTTGACAGAATGACTGACAAACTATGGCTATTGAGATTAGAGTATCTGGCAGATATCTTTTGGAAAATGAATACTGAGTCTCAGTTCAAGGAAAACAACTGATAGCATGTGTTACTAATGAGAAAATTCAAGTTTTAAGCAAAAAAAAATTTTTTTGGGGGGAAACTTGTGTTCTTACTATGAGCTTGAAAGCATCCCAGTATTTAAAGATTTTTCTGATGAGCTCAGTGGTGATATGAACAAATGTGATTTTTAAAATTCTTTATAATGAAATGTGTCAGCAGTAGAAAACTCTAACTCAGTGAGCCGCTTTCTTCCAAACGACCAATGTACCCAATGTCTGATGTTTCCACATCATGCATGAGGAAGAGAGCCATCCCAAGTGCAAGACAGACAAATGCATTTCCATGTAACAGATATAAAAAGTTTATTGATATCACTTCACGTTCCACATTACAACGAATCTTTAATAAACTCCCACTTGTCAAGATTTGGGGAGGAACAAAGAAGAACATCCACAATTATTTGAACAGGCTATTAAAATACTCCTCCCTTTTCCAACTACACATCTGGATGAGGCTGGATTTTCTTCATATACTTCAACCAAAACAATGTATTACAAAGACTGAATGCAGAAGCAGTTATGAAGGATCCAGATGTCCTGTATTAAGGCTGACTTTAAAGAAATTTGTAAAAGTGCAAAACAATGCCAGTCTTGTCACCAAAATTTCCTTTGTTTTGAAAAGTATGGTTACTTTTTCATGGAAATGTCTTTATGATGACATATCACAGGATTATTACTTTTTAATGAATACATACATATTTTTTTTTTAATTTCACAGTCTTAACTTCTACTTCAGCAAATATTGGTACATATAACACCCCCTCCCCCCACAAAAGCTCTTTGAAGTACTCAATAATTTTTAAGAGAGTGATGAGGTCACACAACCAAAGGTCTGAGAACTGCTGTGCTGTGGCATTTGGTTGAGCACAGAAGGGGTGGCGGTGGCAGCAATGCATGGCCGGTTGAGACTTTAGAGATTCTCTTCCATGTTCTCTCACACCATAGGGCAATGCCGATCCCTGACCCACTGAGAGGCCAGGGATCGAACCTTCGTCCTCCTGGATACTGGTCGGATTTGTTTTCACTGTTTCACAACAGGAACTCCTAAAAACATCTTTTAGTAAAAAAAATTTTTTTTAGATCCAGAGTGCAAACCAGTGTATGCAGCATGATGATAATGATGTGATAATTTATGCATGTACCAGCACGGACAGGAAGTAGACCTCAGAAAAAGAGAACTGTAATGTTGGGGTGGTGAGATGACGCTTGATGGATTTTCTTTGGTGGTTTCATAATAGTATTTTAACAATTTACCAAAAAAATTGAATTAAAAACACTCATAAACACAACAACATTTTCCCTAGAGATTCAAAAGCAAAAAATCTTTAGGTTTTCCCCCAGTTGGTTGTAACACCAAGTTGTGGTTGGGGCCAGGAAAGTCCCCACACTGTTTTGCAAGAGGGAAAGTTTCAGCTCTTGGATTATCCGGAATGCGGTGGCTCTGGGGATTGTCTTTCTCTCTCACGTCTCTGGAAGGAGGGCTACAGATTGCACAGCAGACTCTTGAGGCTGAAGGTTGAGCTAAGCTTCTGAACGTCGCTACTGGGCAGGAAGTAGTTAGCACCTGGCTTTGTTTACGGCTCCCTGACCAGCTGTTCCCCTGTAGCTGGGAGGAGATCTGGCCCACTTCCACCAATGCGGTGAGCAGTTATGGGAAGCTGGTTGTGAGGCAAATCTCCAGGGGCTGCAGGCTCTGTACACACAGCCTAAAGCATTAGGATGGGCAGGTAACACCGCAAACCCACCGCCCAAGCAAAGGGCTGGCTGCCCTCTGGCAGCAATACCCCCTTGGGGCACTGAGATAGCAAACACCTTGTCCCAAGCTGATAGGGACACCTGAGCCACAGGAGTGTCACTGTCAGCATCCTCTGGGTCTGCCTTAGGAGAACAGGATGCCTCTGATGTTTGCTTGTAAAAATGACATGCTTTTTCCTTTCTTTCAACGCTTTCATTCATTCAGTCAGCAAACGGAGTGCTTGTGATGCGTTATCTGTTCTAGGCTCTAGGAATATAGGACTGAAGAAAACAGGCGACCGTCTTGCCCTCATGGAATTTACGTTCTGGAGGAGAATTTACATTCTAGAGGAGAGACAGAAAATCACTAAAACAATTATTGGTTGGCGATAAGTCCGTGGAGAAAGATAAAGCACAGAGGAAGGGGGTGAGTCGTGAAGGTGGGTGTAAGGGTCTCAGGGAAGCCTCATCGAGGGGAAATATGAGCAAAGACCTA
Organism: Sus scrofa; assembly: GCF_054392235.1. Lineage (NCBI taxonomy): Eukaryota > Metazoa > Chordata > Mammalia > Artiodactyla > Suidae > Sus > Sus scrofa. The sequence goes on along the minus strand of NC_139398.1, from coordinate 32,260,415 downwards.
CTTTATTAAGTTAAAAAATACGATTACAAAAAAAAAAAAAACAAAACAAAACCAACCTACAACAGAAAGCACCCATTGTGCATCCTTATTGAGGGAGGCAGAGGGGAGTTTCATATAGAAACGTGGGAGATGTGACCATCGAGTCCTTGGCGAGAGCAAGGAAGACACACGATGAGCCACGGACGGTGGGCAGCCCCTGGAAGTTGGAAGAGACAGGGATGGACTCCTCTCCTGGAGCCAGCAGACACTCGATGAAGGAGGCTCTAAGGCTGAGTTCAGACTTCCGGTATCCCAGATCGTAAGCGAATAAATCTGTGTTGCTGTAAACTCCCCTGTGTGTGGGAAGGGGTTACAACAGCTGTAGGAAATGACTACAACTCCTCTGTTCACCCTAATTCTGGGTCCTCTAAGGAGGCTCCTGTTACCTGAGAGTCCAAAGGCATTCAGGATGTGGCCGGGGAGTGTGTGGAACCAGCAAGGACATCTCAGGTCAAACAAGGGACTTTGCTCTAGGACAGATGTGTGCTCTCAGATGAGGCCCAGCCAGTTCCAGATGGAACCTGGGGGTGAGCCTGGAGCCTGATGTGTCCAGGGGGCCTTTGGCTCGTAGCCTTACATCTGAGATGGCCATTTTCTCCCCTGAGTCCTTCGAGAATACAAGGAGGAACTTAGAAAACAGACCGGCTTGACAGAACCGGCTGCATCGTTTGTGAAGTCTAGTGCAAAAGGAACCTGCAGAGGCCCTTCTTCCAAACTTTTAAAGAACAACCATATGTTAACTAGGGGTTCGCCTCTGAGTGTGAGACCCATGAAAGGGGCCTCCTGCCTTTGGCCTGCGTTTCCTTGTTAGGTGGACTTTCGCCTCCAGCATCATTTTTTCTCTCTGCAGTCCGTGAAACTTCTTAGAAAAGTCAAGTCTTTTTGGCTCCTTTTCCCTTTCATGAGGAGGTGCTGCTCTCCAAATTGCCAGGCCAAAAATAAGGCCTGCCTCAAGAGTGAAATGAAACTCTTTCAGGATCCAGCTGATAACTCCAGTGTTTTCCAAACAAACACAGACAGCTGTAAAGATAATTTATGGGCCCATTAAAAATCCCCAGCCACAGCATCAGCCACGGGACAGAGAGTGTCATTTGAGAGAAGCTCTGTAATGCTTTCCTGCAGCTCCCCAGTGGCCCAGGGCCCTGAGGCAGGGCTAGGATACTTCTCAGACTGGGGGGCGGGATGGGTGATCCCCAGGGGACCCGAGAGGCTGCCCCTGCAACCACAGGACGTATCATTTTAAGTGGCTTCTGCCGTGGCTGGCCCCAAGCCTGCTTCCTGTCCCTTTCTCCCCAAAACTTATGCTGCCCACCGGTAGATGGAACGAAAAGGGAAGCAGCTCCTGCTTCACAAGAACTTTCCAGATCAACCTGATGTTTCTGCATGTCCTGGACTCAGGACTCTATTCCACAGCACTTGCCTTTAGACAAGTTGTTCTGCATCCCTGATTCTGGCATCTCGAGCAGACAGAATGCCTGATGGGCTGGGAGCTGAGCTTTGAGTTCTCTTTTTGGTAAAAATCCACCAGTCAGTAGAAGAGAGACTTGAAATCTGTTAATCAGTTGGCTAATCAATGGCCCCTTGGGACAACTGCTAAGAAGTCACAGCTTAATTGGCCACTTTCACTTTTAGCTGTAATGGGAGGTGACCTGCAATGACCCAGAGATGGTGCCTTGCTGGCTTACCTTAAGGAATTCAGTGATTCCTAGAATAGTAAGGCTGAAGGGCTTCCTTTTCCCTGATGAGGAAAGGGTTCTAGTTGGTGGCAAGGATCTTCCTGGCCTGGGGAAGTTGTCGCTCATGGTGGCCTCTTCCTCCTTGCCTTTGTGCCTCTGCGAGGCCATGATGTCAGCCGCTGGCCACAGCCCACGCTGGCCTGGCCCAGGACCGGGACCGCCTCTCCCAGGGAAGCCTGGCTTCCATGACGGCAAGTGGGGCACCAGCCTTCTCTGAGTAACTGGCTGCCCCTGATCTGAATGTCTGCGCTGTTAGACCGGGAATTCCGGGAGAGGAAGAGAAGGAGCCCTGACACGCAGGAGGAGCTCGGGGGCAGCATCTTGCGGAGGTATCCCCTCCCCCCAAGGCTGTCTGCCAAGAATGCGCTCGGCTGTCATGTACGAGGTCACCCAGCACAGGAGTTCACAGATTGCAGATCTGTTTGTTCGCACTTGGATTCTCTTTTTGAAAGCACACGTCTTCTGGGCGGGGGTAACTGTCTCTGTCAGTCATAGGTTGAAGACACGGGGATTGAGCTCATCTGACTCAGCAGGGATGAGCTGCTGGAGAGGAAGGGCTCTGATGGGGGGAGGGAGAGGGGGCGGAGTGGAAGGGGGTTCTTATATAATGTGGGAGCCGTGTCGATGGGTGCTTAGGGAAGGTCTTAGGGTAGCATGAGATGCTGGATACCCTGAGGCTCAGAGGCTGGGAGATAACGATGTTGGAAATAAAAATTTCCACCTCCGTGGAAAGTCTATCTTGGCTGGCTCTGCTCTCAGGCAACGGAGAGGAAGCTCCTTGCAGCAGGAGTGTTGGAGTCCCTGCTGAACTTCTTTGATCACCTTTTCGTGTCCCTTCCATTCAGCTTGCCCATTCTTGCCAGTTTTACTCTCCTAAACGGTACTTCATGTCACGCTCCTGCTCAAGAATATACAATGACCCTTTTTACCTATTGGACAAAGTTCATAATCCAGATTATCTTTTAAAATAATGTAGCTCTGACGTAGCTTAATTTTTGGACTCTGTTGATAGAATCTCAGAGTCAAGGGAAATTTCACCCAGTGATTTCTTTCCACATTATAAGAGTGGTAACAGTGAGGAGAGTGTCGTGTTCCTAAGAAATGAGTCATGATCTTTGTGTGTTTTAGGACTTTTACTGTTACAAGCCCATCACTGAGAAACTGTGAAGAACGCTGGTTTTCAAAAGGGCTTTGCCAAACATGAAGAACGTATGTTTTCAAAATATAATAAAAGTGCAACCCACTTGAGCAGAAAAATTCTACTTTTGCAACTACCTTCTTTTCCACCTCCATTATTTCTTCACAGCCTCCTAGTAACTGTGGATAGTTTCTTTTCTTTTCTTTCCTTCCTTCCTTCTTTTTTCTTTCTTTCTCTTTCTTTCTCTCTCTCTTCCTTCCTTTCTTCTTTCTTTCTCTCCCTTTCTTTCTTTCTTTCTTTTCTTTCCTTCTTTCTTCCTCTCTGTCTCTCTCTCTTTCTTTCTTTTTCTTTCTTTCTTTCTCTCTCTCTTCCTTCCTTTCTCTCTTCTTTCTTTCTCTCCCTTTCTTTCTTTCTTTCTTTCTTTCTTTCTTTCTTTCTTTCTTTCTTTCTTTCTTTCTTTCCTTCCTTCTTTCTTTCTTTCCTTCTTTCTTCCTCTCTGTCTCTCTCTCTTTCTTTTTTTTCTTTTTCTTTCCAAATGAGGCTGAGGCTTGCTGAGGCATTCCAGTATGGAGGGACAGAGAAGGGAGCAGGACCCACTGCCCTAGACTCTGATCAGTGCTCTTTCTTCACACAAGCACAGAGCACTTGGTGGTTCTCACCAGCATGGCCTGTCTGTCCCTATAAGGCCTTTTCTGTCATTAAAATGTGAGTGAGATGAGTGGTGATCATTTTGTAATATACAGAAATATTGAATCACATGTTGTGTACCAGGAACTAACAGTGTCCTAGGTCAATTATACTTCAAAAACAAACTCACAGAGAAAGACCTCAGATGGGTGATTACCAGAAGTGGTGGTAGGTGGAGGGGAATTGGATGGAGGCAGTCAAAAGGTAAAACTTCCAGTTACGAAATAAATAAGTACTAGGGATGCAACATGAGCAACACAATGAATGCTGCTCTAAGTTACATATAAAAGTTAATTAAAGAGAAAAAAAAAGGAGCTCCAGTTGTGGCTCAGCAGGTTAAAGACCCCAGGTTGTCTCTGTGAGGATGTGTGTTTCATCTCTGGCTTTGCTTAGTGGGCTGAGGATCCAGTGTTGCCTCAAGCTGTAGCATAGGTCACCGATGTGGCTCAGATCCAGCACTGCTGTGGCTGTGGTGCCGGCCAGCGGCTGCAGCTCTGATTTGACCCCTAGCCTGGGAATTTCCACATGCTGCGGATGGGGCCATTTAAAAAAAAGATAAAAGAAAGAAAAGAAAGGACCACGCCCATGGCATAGGGAGGCTCCTAGGCTAGGGGTCTAATCGGAGCTACAGCTGCCATCCTACACCACAGCCACAGCAATGCTGGATCCCAGATCCTTAACCCACTGAGTGAGGCCAGGGGTTGAACCTGCAAACCTTGTGGTTCCTAGTCGGATTCGTTTCCACTGTGCCATGATGGGAACTCCCAAAAAGTTGTTAGAAGAGTAAATAAATCCTGAGTGCTCATGGCAAGAAAAAGGTATTTTTTCTTTTTCTTTTCTTTTCTATCTATGAGTTGATGGATGGTCACTAAACTTCTTGAAGTAATCACTTCATGATGTAAGTCAAATCATTACCCTGTAAAGCTGAAACTTATAGAGTGCTATATGTCAAATATATCTTAAGAAATTGGAAGAAAAAATATAAATAAAAAGGTATAAATAAATATTTATTTGTAAATATAAATAAAAGGTATAAATGTGAGATGAAAAAGTCAGATCTGTTGGTCTTCAGGCAACAGCTGATTTCTGTCCAAGGCAGCACCACTCAAGGGCACACAAGAATCCTAGGATGCCAGGCCCCCTCCTCATAAATGTTTAGAGGGCTGGTCTCCAGCCCTAAGTGCTACTAGACATGTCGCCTCAATCCCAGAGCATGTGGTTGTGTTTATTGCACTTTTTATCCCTGGGCTTTTTAGTCAAGTGGCTCCTATTCACTAATCCACAAAGTCCGGGCCCAGACCATCCCCCCAAACTCATTCTTTGATGAAACTCAAGAAAGTTCCTTAAGGAGTTCCTGTCGTGGCTCAGTGGTTAGCGAAACTGACCAGGAACCATGAGGTTGCAGGTTCGATTCCAGGCCTCCCTCAGTGCGGGTGCAGCCCTAGAAAAGACAAAAAGACAAAAAAAAAAAAAAAAAAAAGGAAAAAAAAGAAAGTTCCTTAAATCACCACCTTAGAGAGAGAGCTATTGAGGGGTGGAGGAAAGGGAGAGAGAGGAGAAAAAAAGAAAGGCAAAATGGGAAGCAGGAGCTTAATTTTCATACCAAGGAGCCTTTAAAGAATTATCGCCCTATGAGCTTTTTTGATGAATCAGCCTCTCTTTGACCATAACGGCAATGTATTTTTGGGCATTCACTTTAAAAATCTGGTCAGGTGTCATTTCTGCAATCAAAGGTCCAGGGAGCTCATGTTGAAAGCTAATTGAAAGGCCTCCCATGGGTGCTTAATTCCAGGGTGGCAGTGAAGGAGTGTGGCTTGCCTGGAGGCTCTGTGGCTGACTTAAGTAGACCCAGGCCTTTCAGGCTGGTGGAGGCGCATCTGGAGGAGTAGCTGGCTGCTGCCCTCAAATGAACCCCCTGCCTGCTGTCACCAGCATGGCTTCATTCTTTTGCACTGAGAAGGCATTTTTTGGTAATTTTAAGAGCTTGAAATTAACATTCTCACAGCCCTCTGAGGGGCCACATCTTACCAGCTTATTAACCAATGCTTACAATATGAGTTTGTATTTTAGGAAGACTTACCAGAAGGAAGAAATGAGAGAAGAAAGCTGTGCTGATGATGGGCAGAAGGGCCAGCTACGAGGCCCACCAGGAGGTCCTGCTGTGGGGGTCTTTGACCACATTTGTGGCCTGGAACCTTTGGTAGCCTGGTGAAGTCCATGGGCCCTTTCTCAGAATAGTGATTTAAAATGTATAAAATTCCAGCGTTCCCATTGTGGTGCAGTGGAAACGACTCTGACTAGTATCTACGAGGATTTGGGTTCAGTCCCTGGCCTGGCTCAGTGGGTCGGGGAGCCAGCGTTGCTGTGAGCTGTGGTGGAGGTTGCAGACATGGCTTGGATCGCCAGTTGCTTGGCTGTGGCTGTGGTGTAGGCTGGCAGCTGTAGCTCTGATTTGACCCCTAGCCTGGGAACCTCCATATGCTGTGGGTACGGCCCTAAAAAGTAAGTAAATAAATAAATAAAATGTATAAAATTCCTAGGGATTACAAAGCAAACTGCCATCAGGTTGAAACGCAGTTATCATCACAATGCTTCATCATTTGTGATATAACAATACATGGGCTTTTTTTGGAGAATGCATTAAATAAGATCTAGGGGTGGGCCCATAAATATCTTATTTTAGACATAGTGACATTAGCAAATGTTATTTCAAGATAGCTGCAACAACTTTCAGTTGATTTGAAAATATCTTTGATTTTTACTGGTTAAGAAAAAGCTTATAGGGACTTCTATAAGGGCTATTGCCCACCTTTATAATGAAAGGAAATGCTAAATCCATTTGAGGTTAATGAAAATAAAGCTGTAATTTTTCCCATCCACTATGATGAACGTGCTGATTCTCTACAGCATGTTTGTGGGTCTGTGGGCCCCAGATGTAGAAAGTCTCTGCAGATATCCCAAATTCCCTGGGCAAACTCAGGAGGGAGAAAAAAGGATCAGGTCCTTAAACTCTGTAAATCATACAGGCAGCTTGGCTGATGTTTGTTGATGGCTGTACGTGAAAGGCTCAGCTGAGGTCTCTCAATTTCTGACGCTGGTTTTATAACAATTATTATTTAAAGTTCATTAAAGCATGCCTGTGCCTCATGGACTACACACAGCTGAATTCACTAAAAGGATGGTTAATTAAGAAGCTGCTAAAGAATGGGAATGGGGGCCGTCCTGGGCGCATCTGCGCGTTGTTCAGTAGATGAGGCCGCTGCTCCTTAAGTGGGTCTCATTGAGCTCAGCCCCAGCCGCCTTGGAGACGGATGTTTGGATATTGGCAGCGCTCCAGGAGTGTTTCATCAGGATGTTGCTTCCCTGTGGACGTGGAAGGGGTGGTAGCCAAACAACCTTCAAGGGCAAAAAGCTCGTATTGGGATGATTTTCTCTGCTCATTGTTTTTGCTCCTCTGGTTTGGGTTCTTTCAGTTTTTAAACGAGTCTCAAGTCAGCTCTGCAAACCACCTGATTCCACGTGCCTATAAATGATACCAGGAAGGGTGTGGAGCCAGACAGTGTTCTGCTGGGTACAAAAGTCCTGAAGTCAACAACCATTGCTCCAAAGTTGCCAAGGCAACTTGCTTCTGCTGACAGCACTGGTGGCAGCAAAGAGGATGGAGAAAGGAGACGTGTTGTCTCCTTTAAAAAAAAAAAAAAATCTCCAGAACCTATTGAGTTGAATGAGTTCCTTATACATTTTGGATATTAACCCTGTATTATATATGTGGCTTGTAGATATTTTTCTCTCAGGCTGTAGGTTGCCTTTTCATTTTGTCGGTTATTTCTTTTTTGCTGTGCCGAAGCTTTTTAGTTTGATGTAGTCCCACTCATTGATTTTTACTTTTGTTGCTTGTGCTTTAGGTGTCATTTCTAAAACATCATTGCCAAGACTGCTGTCAAGGAGCTTTTCTCCTGTTTTCTTCTGGGGGTTTTATGGTCTCGGGTCTTGCATATGTCTTTTAAACCATTTTGAGTTTTTTGTTTGTTTGTTTGTTTGCTTTTTAGGACCTCACCCGAAGCATATGGAAGTTCCCAAGCTAGGGGTCCAATCAGAGCTACAGCTGCCAGCCTATACCACAGCCACAGCAATGCAGGATGAGAGTCACTCTGCGACCTACACCACAGCTCACAGCAATGCCAGATCCTTAACCCACTGAGCAAAGCCAGGGATCAAACCCACAACCTCATGGTTCCTAGTCAGATTCATTTCTGCTGTGCCACGATGGGAATTCCCATTTTGAGTTAATTTTTGTGCGAGGTGTAAGAAAGGGGTCCCGTTTCATTCTTTTGCGTGTGGATATCTAATTTTCCCAGCATCATTTATTGAAGAGATTGTCTTTTCCTTTCTTTTTACTTTTTTTTTTTTTTTTGTCTTTTTGCTATTTCTTTGGGCCGCTCCCACGGCATATGGAGGTTCCCAGGCTAGGGGTTGAATCGGAGCTTTAGCCACTGGCCTATGCCAGAGCCACAGCAACACTGGATCCGAGCCACGTCTGCAACCTACACCACAGCTCATGGCAATGCCAGATCGTTAACCTACTGAGCAAGGGCAGGGACTGAACCCGCAACCTCACGGTTCCTAGTCGGATTCGTTAACCACTGCACCACGTCGGGAACTCCTTTCTTTTTAAATGTCTTTTCTTTATTGAGTGTTCTTGGCCCCCTTGTCAAATATTAATTGACCATATATGCCAGGGTTTATTTGGAGGCTCTCGATTCTGTTCCACTGATCTATTTGCTTTTTATGCCAGTAGCAAACTGTTTTGATTACTATAGCTTTGTAATATAGTTTGAAATCAGGAAGTGTTACGCTACTGGCTCTTGTTCTTTTTCGGGATTGTTTTGACTATTTTGGGTCTTTCGTGGTTCCATATAAATTTTAGAATCAGTGCACCTATAATAAAATCTAATATTTGAGGGGCTACAAATAAAGCAGTGTTCTAAGCCTTAATATATTGCCTCATTTAATCCTTTATTTAAGATCAAAGAGGTGGATATTATTATTTCCATTTTATACATAGAGGAAAATTTACATAAATTGCCAAAGTGGGAGTTCCTGCTGTGGTGCAGCAGAAACGAACCTGACTAGGAACCATGAGGTTGCATGTTCAATCCCTGGCCTCGCTCAGTGGGTTAAGGATCCAGGGTCGCCCTGAGCTGTGGTGTAGATCGCAGACGTGGCTCGGATCTGGCATTGCTGTGGCTGTGGTGTAGGCCGGCAGCAACAGCTCCGATTAGACCCCTAGCCCGGGAACCTCCATATGCTGTGGGTGTGGCCCTAAAAAGACAAAAGACCAAAAAAAAAAAAAAGTAAATTGCCAAAGTGAAGAAGCTGGAACTTGAACCTATGTAGTCAGGGTTAGTGTATTATGGAAGGATTCTGACATTTACACAACAACCTTCCTTTCTTTACATAAACAGCAATGTCCCTTGTATTTTAGTAACTTGTTTATAGATCATGAATGACTAGAAAGGCTGAATATAAAGCTTTTTTAAAAATATATTTGTGCAATCTCTCTCTCCCTCTTTTTCTTTATAGGGCTGTGCCCTTGGCATATGGAAGTTCCCAGGCTAGGTGCTGAATCCTCAACCCACTGAGCAAGGACAGGGATTGAATTAGTTGGGTTCGTTACCACGGAGCCACAATGGGAACTCCTATAAAGGAGCTTAAAGTTAAAATTTCAAGGATTGGTCCTCAAATCTGGAGGAAGAATTTCTTAGGAAGACAGTTTGCAATCTACACCACAGCTCATGGCAATGCCGGATCCTTAACCCACTGAGTGAGGCCAGGGATCGAACCCACCCCCCCCATGGATACTAGTCAGGTTCGTTACCGCTGAGTCACAACGGGAACTCTGGAAACCCATTTTTAAAGTTTTAAAGTTTTCTCAGAGATTCCCAAACCACTTTTAAAATCCCAGGGTGGACATCAATTGAGGCGGGTCATCATTTTTGTCATCTTTGTTGTCATTGTTCTTATCCTGTGCAGCGTTCCTGGAGCGGTTGATGTCTCCTCCTTTAAGGCAGCTGTCTGGTTCATTGGCCCAGGGCTTGTCTAGCTGAGAATTTGCTGCAACAGGCAAAGAGCCCTGGCTTTGAGACCACGATCAGCTGAGCACCCTTGGAGAAATCACTTATTAACCTGTTTGTCCTTTTTCTCCAATAGTAAAATGAGACCAGCACTGTCTGAAGTCGTTGTGAGGATGGCTTGAGATGATCTGTGGGGAGGCGCTCGTTCCTGTGTAAATGTTTTATAATGTTTGAATATCCTTGTGAGGCCTGAAGAGCTTTGCTCCTTATAGAAAGAGCTTCTACAAATTCTCTCCTCAGAGGCGACACAGGCTGCAGAGACACAGGCTTCCTTCCTTCTCAATTACCAGCAAAGCCACCCACTGCTTAGCATTTGCATATACAAATTTGCATCATTTAACTTGTTCAAATCTCCTATTAGATGGCTTTGGGACTGAAGCTTTGGTTAAGTCATTTTTTTTTTTTTTTTTTTGTCCCTAATGCCTCCTCCAATGGTTCCTGCAAGCAAAAAGCACTCAGAAAATATAGGCAGCTGGTAACATTTATTGAGCACAAACCATGTGCCAGGAACTGGTCCAAATACTCCACATTGATTAATGCACATGATCTTCACAACAAGCCGTTGAAATAAGGACAGTTATTATCCCGATTTTATAGGTGAGGAGACAGAGGCAAAGAAAAAGATGCTTCTACAAAGTGAAGGTGGGAGTTGACACACCCATTCAGACCCTGACCGAGAGCCTGGAATCTGCTGTGCTGACTTTTCTTTCTTTCTTTCTTTCTTTTTTCTTTTCTTTTTTTTTTTTTTTTTTTTTTTTGGCCATCTGCAGTGACAACATCAGATCCGTAACCCAATGCACCCCAGGGGAAATCTGCCATGTTGCTTTCTTAATGCAGCTTCAGGATGGGCACCAACTAATGAGAAAGAAGAGGGGATTTTGCAGCCCACCAACCATACTCCTTTCCCTTTCTGTGCTGGGTTGAATATCATCGTCGCCCCCATCAAATTCCCGAACACCCAGAACCCCAGAGTGGAAATAGGATCTTTACAGATGTAATTAGTTAAGATGAGGTCATACTGGATTAGTGTGGGCCTTAAACCCAATATGCTTTGTGTTCTTAGAAGAGGGAAATTTGGACACAGACATGTACTCAGGAAGAAGGCACGTGAAGATGGGGGCAGAGGCTGGAGTGGAGCCTCCACAAGCCTGGGAATGTCAAGGATTGCAAGCGAACCACAGGGAGCTAGGAGAGGGTCTTGCGACAGAGTCTCCCTCAGAGCCCACAGAAGGAATCAACTGGGGCTGGCATCTTGATTTCAGACCTCTGGCCTCCGGAACCCGAAAAATAAATTTCACTTGTTTGAAGCCACCCAATCTGTGATCCTTTGTTATAGCAGCCCTAGGAACCCAATACACCCTCTTCTTCCCTCTTCTCTGCTTTCTGGTGAAATCAAGGCAATCATTGCATAGATGACTCAAGAACCTAAGCATCTGAGGCTTGGGGGGGGGGGGTGTGTGTGTGTCAGTTTTGCATTAGCTCATTTCCTCTTTCTCTGATTAAACCTCCCAGAAAACCAGCCCACTCAGATTAAGAAAGCATGAGCTTGTCCCATGGGCCATTATCTCTTGGTAAAGTAAATCCAGTCCCAAAAGATGGACTGTTTGGATGGCTCATCTTCATTAGTCAACTAATAAGGTTGCAAAGTGCAAACGTGCCCTTCCTTTTGCCTCTTTTGGGGGCCGGGGGCGGGGGAATGAGTAGGGGTTAGAGGGAGGTCATCCCAGACTAAGAATCGGAATTGGTCTGTGAAAAAAGAACTGTAATTTCAAACGTCTGCTCTGATGCATAGAGGTGGAGTCCTGGCTCGAATGGCCTGTTCGGCAAAGCCTTTGACTGACTGTTAGCAAAGCGATGGAGCTGGGGAGTGGGCTTCGGAAGAGGCTGGAGGTTGCTCAGTTTCTTGGCATGACTGAGAGTAAAAAATTCTGTTTTAAGATTGCTGAGGGGCAGAGAGAGTGGAGCATGAGAGAAGTGAGCGGCCCAGACTCTACCCAGAAAGGCCACCCTGCCAAAGGCCTTGCTTGGACAGTGAGCATGACCAAGGGGCTTTGAAGAAGAGGTAGCACTGATGGTCAGTTTTAAGTTGAGCTGTGTGAGATACGATGTAACTGCCCACTCTGGTTGCATCAAACCATCAGAAAAGTTTTCCCGAATATGCAGCCCTGTATTCATTGTCCTTTGGAGGAAAGAAGGCAGTGTCCTTAGAGGCCTGATGGGAGATGTCACACAGAAAAGAAGTGAGCAGAGGAAGAAACAGGGAAGAAAGAGCAGAATTCAGAGGAGCCAGGAAACCTAAGACTTTCCTACCTTCATCCCTTCCCACACGTCGTGAACTTGGAGTTTAAGTCCACGTTGAATAACTCTTAAAGGCCAGCAAGCCAGGGGTCTTGGAAACCCATTGTCAGGCTACTGCCATGTAGTCTCACCTGTACTGAGGGCCAACTGGGAAAATTAACTGGAGGGACAAAGGCTCATAGGACCTAACCGTATCTCCCAAGAGCTGACAGCACTAAGAGGTGATGTCAAGATGAACAATAGTAGGAAGGCCTTAATAGAAGAACAAACAAGGAGCTTCACAGCTTCAGAAAGAATGGAGAGAAAGATAAGAAAAGAGAACTTGCATGGAGTTCCCGTTGTGGCTCAGCGGGTTAAGAACCTGACTAGTATCCATGAGGAAGTGGGTTTGATCCCTGGCTTTGCTCACCGCTGTTGCCTCGAGCTGTGGTGTAGGTCACAGATGCGGCTTGGATCCAGCATTGCTGTGGGTGTGGCATAGGCTGGCAGCTGCAGCTCCAATTTGACCCCCCACCCGGGAACTTCCATACACCACAGGTGCCATCCTAAAAGAAACAGCACTTCCAGCCCGAGTGATGGAGGAAGCAAAGTGAGATTTATAAGCTAAAATTCAGACAGGTAGAGTAGAGGAGTGTGTGTGTGTGTGTGTGTGTGTGTGTGTGTGTGTGTGTGTGTGTCCCTCCAAGTAGGCCTCAGAGGACACTGCTGTAATGTGGCTGTAATGTGAACGGTGCCCCCTGGAGTTGTGCTCTGAGCAGTTCTCTTCCAAGTGTAGTGCCTGATCCTAATCAAAAGGTGCAGAGAGAGATACCTGAGGGAGTTCAAGTCTTGCCATTCTGCCCTTCCTGGTAAAGCAGTGAAGGAGCAGTGATGTGGTGGGCTGGCAACATGAGGAGCAGCAAAAGTATTTGTGAGGAAAAAGAGGGAGATGATAAAAATAAAAGCAAATAAAAGCAACCCCAAATGGGAGGAGGCAGGAGGAACTCTGACAGACCTGCAGTGGGGAGAGAAGTGTCAGGACTGGAGCATTTCCTAGAGGGGTCCTCAGGGTCTGTACTAGTTTCCTAAGGCTGCTGTGACAAATTACCACAAACATAGCTTGTTGGCTCCCACAACAGAAATGTACTTTTTCACTCTTCTAGAGTCAGGAAGAACAAAATCAGTTTCATTGGGCTGAGATCATGCTATCAGCAGGTCATGCTCCCTCTGGAAGCTCTAAGGGAGGAATCTGTTCTTTGCCTCTTATGGCTTCTTGTGGCTGCCAGCATCCCTTGGCTTGTGACCACATCCCTCCAGTCTCTGCCTCCAAGACCTCATTGCCTCCTCCTCTTCTGTCTGTGTGTAGTGCAGGCACAGCCACTGTGGAGAACAGTATGGAGGTTCCTTAGAAATCTATTTACATAGAACTACTATATGACCCAACAACCCCACTCTTGGGCATATATCCAGACAAAACTTTCCTTGAAAAAGACACATGCACTACATGTTCATTGCAGCTCTATTCACAATAGCCAAGACATGGAAACAACCCAAATGTCCATCGACAGACGACTGGATTAGGAAGATGTGGTATGTATACACAATGGAATACTACTCAGCCATAAAAAAGAACAACATAATGCCTTTTGCAGCAACATGGATGGAACTAGAGACTCTCATACTGAGTGAAATAAGCCAGAAAGAGAAAGATAAACACTATATAATATCACTTATAACTGGAATCCAATATACAGCACAAATGAACATTTCCACAGAAAAGAAAAGAATAGACTTGGAAAATAGACCTGTGGCTGCCCGGGGGGAGAGGGATGGAGTGGGAGGGATTGGGAGCTTGGGGGTAATGGATGCAAACTATTGCTCTTGGAATGGATTTACAATGAGATCCTGCTGTGTAGCATTGAGAACTATGTCGAGATACTTACATCACAACACAACAATGGGAGGAAAAATTATGTATACATGTATGTGTAACTTGGTCCCCATGCTGTACAGAGGAAAAAAAAAAGATATTACTGGGCACAGAAAAAAATCTTTTTTTAAATAAAAAAATTAAAAATATTTGTATGAAGTAAAATGTATAATACAGAAAAAAAAAGAAAGAAAAATAGAGCAACCATATATGATCCAGTTATTTCATTCCTGGGCATACATCCAGAGAAAATCAAAATTCAAAAAGATACATGCACCTCAATGTTCTTTGCAGCACTATTTATAATAACCAAGACATGGAGGCAATGTAAATGTCCATCCATAGGTGAATGAATAAGGAAGAGGTGGTACACATATAAAATGAAATATTACTCAGCGATAAAAAGAATGAAATACTGCCATTTGCAGCAACATGGATAGACTTAGAGATTATCACACTAAGTGAAGTAAGTCAGACAAAGACAAATACATATGATCTCACTTATATGTGGAATCTAAAAAATAATGATACAAATGAACTTAAATACAAAACAGAAATAGACCCACAGAAATTGAAAACAAATTTATGGTTACCAGGGGGAAAGGGAGGCGGGAGGGGTAAATTAGGAGTTTGGGATTAAGATATACACACTGCTACATATTAAATAGATAACCAGCAAGGATCTACTGCAGAGCACAGGGAACTATACACAATATTTTGTAATAATCTAGAAGGGAAAAGAATCTGAAAAAATATACTTAAATAGATATATGCGTATAAATTCATTTACATATATATATATATGAAAAAATATACTTAAATAGATATATGCGTATAAATTCATTTACATATATATATATATATATATATCTGAACACCTGAAACTAACATAACGTTATACATCAACTATAATTAAAAGAAAATTTTTTTGGAGTTGCCCTTGTGGCGCAGCAGAAACGAACCTGACTAGCATCCATGAGGACGTAGGTTCGATCCCTGGACTTGCTCAGTGGGTTAAGGATCCAGCATTGCCCTGAGCTGTGGTGTAGTTTGCAGACATGGCTCAGATCTGGCATTGCTGTCTGTGGCTGTGGTGTAGGCTGGCAGCTACAATTCTGATTCAACCCCTAGCGTGAGAACTTCTATATGCCCTGGGTGCGGCCCTAAAAACACCAAAAAAAAAAAAAAAAAAAAAAAAAAAATTAACATGTGTTGCAGGGTGGCCAAAAAGATTAAAAAAAATGTTTCTTTTAAATAAAATAAAACCTCCCTCTGCCTCCCTCTTAGGATATTTGTGATCTCATTTAAGTCCCACACAGATAATCCAGAATAATGTCAGATTTTTTGGCCAGGTATGTTAACATTTATAGATACCAGCGATTAGAACCTGATATCTCTGGGGTCATTATTAAGCCTATTACAGGGTCTTTTGAGGCAGGGGGAGCAGGAACATGAAGGCCAGGCAAAAAAGGCAGAGAAAGCAGCTGACCTTGGTATCTAGGTGGAGGGGAAGCCACTGGAAACAAAACCTTCCCAAGGGACTGTAGATGAAGACACAGGTAGGCAGCATGGCACAGGCCAGCCTCCAGGTACCGGGAACTGTGGTCATCCTACCTTTTCCGAATTCCTAGAAGAGCTGTTTTCTTTACATTCCTTGCCAATTTCACAAGGCACCCGCATGCAAAATGGAGAGGAAGATGCAGAAAAAGCAACTTTCTTTGGTCATGAATTTGAAAGGCTTAGACACAAATGTAATGTGAAATTGTCTGAAATTCCTGGCAGCAGACATGACTCACATATGACTGTCTGACATTTACAGAACATTCTTCACAGCAGTTTCTAGACTCTGTTAAGAGATAGATACTGACTCTGCTGGATGACAGAATCAGTATGCAAAGACCTTTATTATTAGAGCAGTGGGTCGAATCCAAGAAGATGAAATGTTATGGGCATAAATTAAAGGTCCACAGAGCCAGCTTGAATACAGGAAGGAGGAGACGTGGCTGAATTGCAGCACATGTAACTATTGTTATTAGCAATAAGCTCATACCGACTCAGGAGAACGTGAGGAGGGGGATTTAGAAAAATGTGACACCTAAAAAGCCCGTGTGACCTTGGGCTATATTCATAGAAAAATAGGATCTAAAATAGGGAAGATAATTCCAAAATTGCCAATGGGAGAACCCATTAATTGAGTGGGCAGATCCACTGCTTTTGGAGAATGTTCTCAAGTCTGGAGTTAGCACTGTTTCTGGAAACACATATGAGATCTCATAATGGTTTCAGGCAGCTGGTTTTGAAGAGGAATAGTGCTGGTGGGAAGCTGAAAATAAAACTGAAGATATGGGTGAATCCAGGATAGACTGGGGACGAAAATATTCGAAAGAGGATCATATCTCAGAGTGATCTTTAAAAGCATCGCCACGTTGTTAAAATATGTCTATAGCAAATATACAGTATCTCTGTAACCAAATCTAGAATAACTTAAAACAAGGGAAGTGATGGTTGGCTTCTAGGCTATACTGGTCAACCATACTGGAAGCCTGAATTTAGTGGGCACCCGGCAGAAATATTTGAGGACATTTGCAGAAGAATGGCTAGTACTATGCAAGCTTTCAAAACCATACAGTGAAGACTGAGAAAGGGTTGGCTGTATTTAACCTGGGAGAAAAAAGTGTTTTAATTATTGGAATGGCTATTTTTTGGAAGAGAAAAATCCACCTATCCTACATGACCCAAGCAACACAGAGAAGACTTTAGAAAATTATAGAATAATTTAAAGGATCAACTTTCTAATTGTTTCTTTGAGAATCCTGTCCCCATTTAAGTAGAGCATTGAAACTGATCACTGGAAAGGTGATTAGGTTACTTAACTTTTTTTTTTTTTTTTTTTTGTCTTTTTAGAGCTGCACCTGCCACATGTGGAAGTTCCCAGGCTAGGGGTCAAATCAGAGCTGCAGCTGCTGGCCTACACCACAACCACAGCAACGCCAGATCCGAGCTGTGTCTGTGACCTACACTGCAGCTCACGACAACGCTGGATCCTTAACCCACTGAGAGAGGCCGGGGATTGAACCACAGTCCTCATGGATACAAATCAGCTTCGTTACTGCTGAGCCAGGATGGGAACAATGGGGTTACATTAACTTACAGTGACTGCATATCCTAAACTTCTCTGGCAGACACAGCTGAGTATATTCCCTTCTTTGGCTGCGTGTTCAAGGCAGAAAGACTTACCCCTAATTCAGGGGGTTGGGGGAGGGGTGGCTATCAGAGGAGGATACACCCGACTGGACTCAGTTGAGTATATAATCCTAATTCCTGTTTCCAGTGATTGGTTTAGTTTTAGGCACTAGTTATGGTTAATAAGACATATGAGGAAGTCAGCTGGGGTAATTTCTGAGGATTTTGCTCCATGATAAAGAGAGGGAGGGTAGGGAGGCCTGCCTCTTTTTGTTTTCTTTAATGTGATTAACACACACACACACACACACAAGAATACATATATACACACACACACACACACTCACACACACACTATATATATATATATATATTTTTTTTTTTTTTTTTCTTTTTAGGGCCACACCCACAGTTCCCAGGCTAGAGGCAGAATTGGAGTTGTAGCTGCCATCCTACACCACAGCCACAGCAATGCTACCTACACAGCAGCTCATGGCAACGTCAGATCCTTAACCCACTGAGCAAGGCCAGGGATTGAACCTGCTTCCTCATGGATACTAGTCAGGTTCTTAACCTGCTGAGTCACAATGGGATCTCCAGAATATATATATATATATGTGTGTGTGTGTCTACACACACACACACACACACACACAATATATATATATATATGAATGTATATAAGAATGTTGTGCTCAGAAGTGCACAGCAGTCTCACCACCATGCAGACCGAAACACACAGTGTCTGTGATGAACGTTGCTGAGCCTGTCATCCAACCCAAATCACCAAGCTCTGATTACACATTTCATTTTGTGAGATAATTAAATATCTGTTTCTTGAGCCACTGTTCGTTAGGTGTCTAGCACTGCAGCCAGATGCACGCTAACCCAATTAAACCCTATGAGTCTACGAAGATGTCTCGTTTGGGGTGGCATGATATATTTAACATACAGACATCTTGCTGAACAGATGGATGTAAAGAGGCTGATGTAAGTTGAATGTTACTTCGAATGCACGAGTGGAATTGAATAGTGGGCTCCATTCTAGGTCCTGTATTTAAAGCTGAAGTTAGATGTTTCCTGGAGGAAAACAATCAGAATGATGGGGAATTTGGAACTTATGTGAAAAAGGAACAAGGAAAGGTGAGCGTGAAAAGAGAAACCTGGTGTCTGGTGGTTGGTGGGGGAAGAGAGTGATATCTGAAGGTTTTCAATGAAGAACAAAGCTTAAACGGTTTTTGTTTTGTTTTTTTTGGGGGGGGGTCTTTTGTCTTTTTAGGGCCGCACCTGTGGCATATGGAGGTTCCCAGGCTAGGGGTCTAATCGGAGCTACAGCTGCTGGCCTACACCACAGCCACAGCAACTCACATCTGCGATCCACACCACAGCTCATGGCCACACTGGATCCCCAACCCACTGATCGGGGCCAGGGATCGTACTCAAGTCCTCATGGATAGTGGTCGGGTTTGTTAACCTCTGAGCCACGATGGGAACTCCTAAATGTAATTTTTAATGTTTTTTTATTTTTTTTAAGGTAGACCTAGGTCCAATGGTAGAAAGTCAGAGAGGCAAATTACAGTTTGTGATAAAGAAGAACTTTCTAAGAACTAGAGCCTCCAGCAATAAACTGGGAGGCCTCATGAAAGGGTGGCATCTCCGAGAAACTGGCTGCCAGGCTGTTCAGGGGGAACTCCCCCTTCAGTAGGTATTGGATTAGATGACTCTGGAAAGGGCTTAGTGATAGCGTGCTTTTCATTACTTCTGTTTTACACACGAGGAAACCAAGGGTTGGTGAAGCAAGGTGAGGTGTCCAGGCTCTCGTAGCTGGTCCGATGCCAAGGTAGCGCTGGAAAGTGGATGGAGTCCAGGGCTAGAATGATGTTGCAAACCTTTGAGGATGTAGGGTTAGCCCTTTGAGCACTGCGGGGACTTTGGAGTTTGGACTTTGCCGAATCTCGCACTTTGTTTCCAACACCTGGATTCCCAAGCTGTGTAGATTTTTGTGATGGAAATTAAGGAAGCTGCCCAGAAAGGCTTCAGGCCATCAGAAAGATGTTTAAGCAGGAGTGATATCAAAACATGATACCACTGGCATTGATCAGTGGGAAGGAACCTGGCCTGGACACTGCACATGGGTGCAGGGGAGGGGTGGGAGTTGCCGCCCTGGAATCAGTCCTGCTGAGGTCTTGTGAATACAGAAGTAGAAAACGGTCCTTCTGGTGCCACCCCTGGGACATAACCTCATCATCACTTGAGTCAAGCCCAGCTTCAGAGGGGATTAGAGAGGCTCCAGGCAGAAACACTGGTACAGGTTGGGGTCTCCAAGAAACAGACCCTTGAGCCTCTGACCTTTGCCTGTGGGTCTACTGAAGAGCTTTGGGAATGGCTTCTGTTGGGGGTGGGGTGGGGGGAGAGGACTCACATTGGGCAAAAGGAGAAGCTGAGCTGTGACAGAGGCCTCAGTTGGTCCTACAGAGAGTTCTAGAACATCTGCAGGGACGGCCCTGGAGAACACTCAGAACCCTCCGAACCCTCCTGAGGCTGGAGGGATGGGGCTTTGTAGTCCATACCGGCCAGTCTTCATTTTTTCTTAATTTTAACTTTTTATTGAAATATAATAGATTTCCTGTGTCGTGCTGGTGTCAGGTGTACAGCACATTGATATACCTGTGTGTGTGCCCCTATTTACACATTTTTTTTCAGGTTCTTTTCCTTTATAGGTTATTACAAAATAGCGAGTATAGTTGCCTGTGTTATGCAGTAGGAACTTGTTGGGTATCTATTTTATATATGCTACTGTCGATCAGTCTTTGCATGCGTGCTGTCCCCCGAAGAGAGACGGCATCCTTGGGTGGAGGCAGTTCCTGAAGCCGGACTTGGCTGTGAGCTGTCAGTAGCCAGACAACTCCCTGCAGTTGGGAAAGTGCGTGCTGGGCCCTGCAGAAGGCCTCAGGCAGCACGTGGTGGCGTGGCCAAAGGGAACCACTCCCCCTTCCAGCTGAACGCTATGGCAAGCCGCCAGGTTAAACACTTGCATTTCCTCTGGGGGGAACACTTCTGGCATATGATGAGGTCCCTGTGGCTACATTAATGCTCCAAAGCGCAAACTCTAGCAGAGGAAGGAAGAGGAGACACGAGGGAGATCTGGCAGGACTGCCCCTCCCCACGCTCTGAACAGCCCTGCCGCCGCGCAAGCAGGTCCCCGCCAAGGATACCAAGGCAAAGGCTTCCTCCAAGCTGTCCACCCGGGGACCTCAAAGAGGCACCAGGTTGGGCTGGGGGAGGGGCGGCTGTGACAAGGGGGCACGATCAGAAGGCAACACCCCTGTGTTATCCAAGCTGGTCAGGGTCTGAGTCACGGACTTTGACAATTTGGTGATTCCTCTGCCAAAAGATGTGCGTCAGACCCAATGACCGGACATGCCCGGGATCTACATCCTCTGGGAAAGACAAAACCCCCATCAGGGCATTCTTGGTGTCCTTGACTAGGTGGGATGTGTCATAGCCGGGATGTGGCCTCCAGGTCACTTCAGGTCCCATGGGACGTCTCTCTCCGCCAACTCCACTCGGCCTGACACAATTGTACGTGGCGCTGTGCTGGCCCTGAACCCCCTGGCTGCAATGGTGTCCCCTTGTCATCTGTAAACTCCGTGTTATCCGAGGTGCACCTCGTGCTTCTTTGCATCTGCGCAGCCTGTAGCCCCCTTAGGAGACTAATTTCGAACTCTGTCAGCAGACTTTCTGTTTCCATATCCCCTCCCTCCCACACAGCACGGCTATTATTAGTTGGAAGGAAACAGAGCTTTTTCTTCAAATAGAGGGAGGGGAAGATAAGCCCCAAATCCCAGCACCTCTTTTCTGAGGAGGAGCTCCTAGAAGTGCGGGGAGTGGAGGGTCCCTTTTTTGCAGAGGGAGAGACTGGGCTCTGTCAGCATTTCCTGCCTGCTGGGACCTTGGGGCTGGGGCAGGAATGAGGACCAGGGTTACTCACCCGGCTGCAGAAACCACACCTTCATGGTGCTTGTTGTATGAACCATGCAGCTCCATGAGACAGGGACTATCAGAAGTTTATCTTACTGGAGTTCCTGTTGTGGTGCAGAGGAAACGAATCTGACTGGGAACCATGCGGTTGCGGGTTCCATCCCTGGCCTCGCTCAGTGGGTTAAGGATCTGGTGTTGCCGTGAGCTGTGGTGTAGCTCGCAGACACGGCTCGGATCCCGAGCTGCTGTGGCTCCAGTGTAGGCTGGCGGCTGCAGCTCCCATTAGACCCCTAGCCTGGGAACCTACATATGCCACAGGTGCGGCCCTAAAAGGACAAAAGACAAAAAAAAAAAAAAAGAAGAAGAAGAAGAATTTTATTTTATGGAAGAGTAAAGTGAGACACAGAGAACTTGTGGGGGGTGGAGCTGGGGGTGGCCTATAGCTCCAAAACTGTGGGGGTTGGGGGGAGGGATGGGATTGGGACAAGCGACCTGATGGAGCCCTGGGATGGTTCCTGGACTATTGGCAGGACTACCAGCCAAGGAGTTCCTGTCGTGGCTCAGCAGAAACAAATCCAGCTAGGAACCATGAGATTGCAGATTCCATCCCTGGCCTCGCTCAGTGGGTTAAGGATCTGGCATTGCTGTGAGCTGCGGTGTAGGTTGCAGACAAGGCTTGGATCTGGCGTTGCTGTGGCTGTGGCGTAGGCCAGAGGCTACGGCTCCTATTTGACTCCTAGCCTGGGAACCTCCATGTGCTGCGGGAGCAGCCCTAAAAGGACAAAAAAGCAAAAGCAAAAGCAAAAGAACTACCAACCAAGGCAACAGTGGGAGTGGAAGGAAGGAAGATGCCCTAGAATGAAATCCTGAGAATAAGTGAAACCAGTTCGTGAAATGAGCACAGTTTGGAAGAGGACAAGGAAAAACAGCTTCATTCTTCCTTCTCCTCCTTGGGAAACTTGAATAGCGTGTTTTCTACCCCAGAGGAAATCTCAGGCAGCACTCATTGCTCTTCCAGAAAACTTTAGATATCGAAAAGTGAAATCCAGGAGTTCCCGTCGTGGCGCAGTGGTTAACGAATCCGACTAGGAACCATGAGGTTGCGGGTTCCATCCCTGCCCTTGCTCAGTGGGTTAACGATCCAGCGTTGCCGTGAGCTGTGGTGTAGGTTGCAGACGCGGCTCGGATCCCGAGTTGCTGTGGCTCTGGCGTAGACTGGTGGCTACAGCTCCAAAAAAAAAAAAAAAAAAAAGTGAAATCCAGTGTTACCTGGAAACTAAATTTCACATAGTGTTTTTTTTTTTTCTTGTCTTTTTGCCTTGTCTAGGGCTGCTCCCGCGGCATATGGATGTTCCCAGGCTAGGGGTCCAATCGGAGCTACAGCTGTTGCCCTATGACACAGCCACAGCCACAGCAATTCGGGATCCCAGCTGTGTCTGCTACCTTCACCACAGTTCACGGCAACGCTAGATCCTTAACCCACTGAGCAAGGCCAGGGATTGAACCAGCAACCTCATGGTTCCTACTCGGATTCATTGACCACTGGGCCATGACGGGAACTCCAAAATTTCACATAGTTTAGAACATCTTCTCCCCACCCCCCACCCCCATGTATTAGTGTCTCATGGTCACTGGAACAAATTACCACAAATTTGGTGACTTAAAACAACAGGAATTTATTTTCTCACAGTTCCGGAGATTACAAGTCCCAGCAGATTCTGCTGCTCCTTCCTGACCTGGACAGCCGTCCTCTCCCTGCATCTGAGAGAGTGAGAGAGTGAGAGAGCACGAGAGATGGAGACAGAGAGAGAGGAGAAAGAGTGAGTGCTGGTGTCTCTTCCTGTTCCTTTAAAAGGCACTAACCCCATCATGGGGGCCCCAACCTCGTGACCTTGTTGAACCTAATTAATTCCCAAAGGCCCCACCTCCAAATACCATCATGCTGGGGGTTAAGTCTGCACCATTTGAGTTTGGGACAGGTTACAAACATTCAGCCCATGACAGAATCTTTATATTATAAGGCAATTATTGGCAAATATGAGAATGACAGCAACACTAGCAATGGAGTTTTATTCAGCAAACATCTGTTGTCTGCCTATAGGAACAGAGGGTGGGAGGCTGGCGGAGGGGATTTGAGGAGAAATGATGCAAAGCTGGACTGGATGCTGTCCCCACACCTGAGACTTTCCTGCTTTTGATCTCATCATTTCTGAAAATCCACTGTTACAGGTTTGCTCCAAAGCTTTGGTTGGAGGGCCAGTCCCAGGGAAAGTTTCCTTGTTAGGGCGAGGCTGTGTTTCCCCGGTGGCCAAGCCTCCAGCAACTCCTCAGGAGGCCTTATTTAAATGTCAGCTCCAGTCCAGCCCTTTCCTTCTGCCCTGGGTGAGTTTCACGCCTTCATCCTCTTCAGCTGGGGTGACTGAAAGAATGCCCTCACGGATGCTCCCGTTTGCCATCCCACACCCGGGCCACCTTGCTTTTGCAGCCCGAACAATCTGTCTGTATTTGTGAGGATGCTGGCAGGAAGCAGAGGCCCACTGTGATGATCCAACAGAAGGACTTTGGTAACCAAAGTATTTATGGAAGCGGAATTGGGGCCCAGGGCATGGCAGGAGTTGTGGGCACAGAGATTAGCATGGGAGGGGTATCTCTTCTACTCCTAAAAGGAAAAGCAAGAAAGAAGGGAGGCCCTGAAGTTGCAGAGGAGAAAGTGGCCCTGCAGAAGCCGTGTTTGACATGTACAGCAAATGCTTTTGTGTCCCTGTCACATCCCCTCAGCTTCCCTGAAACTTCAGCTGGAGCTGTGTCTCAGCCTGACAGCTTTGCACCAGAAGCGAGGCAAATGTCCTTCTGATTTATTTCTAAGGGCCTTCTCTGCAGCTGCACTTTGCCTGACCGTGCAGCTGGAAAGTCCAGGGGGCACCCAGCAAACCGGGTGGGTCACAGGAGTCTCCACCCTCTGACCGCCATCCCAGAGGCATCGTGTACCCTTGTGAGAGGCACCTGCAGAGGCTCGTGGCAGTCACTGGAAGTGGTGATCTCCGTCACATTCTTCATTTGTTTTTCTCCCTCCCCTGTCTGACCCTCCCTGCTCCTTTGGTCCTGGTATCTCCTTCCAAATAAATTTCGGGTACCTGAGTCCTTGCTTCAGGCTCTGCTTGCCCTGGAGCTCATCTAAGACATGGAGAGTCACAGCCACAGTGGGAAGAGCTGCCCTGAGTCAGGAAGAGCTGGGGGAAGAAATACCCCAACCTCTCTCTCTTCTCTTCTGCACACTCCTGCTGGTGTCTCCTATTGGCTCCATCCACAAGGAGGCCCAGATTAGCCTTCCAGGACATAGCAGGGCAGAGAAAGGAAGAAAATGGATCTGGTGAGGCCAGCAAAGAATAATCAGTGAATTTTTTTTTTTTTTAATGCAAAGCTTGCCATGTCACTCCTTTAATGATAGTAGTGGTACAACCACTTGGGAGAACAGTATGGAGGTTCCTTAGAAAACTATACATAGAACTATCATATGACCCAGCAATCCCACTCTTGGGCATATATCCAGACAAAACTTTCCTTGAAAAAGACACATGCACCCATATGTTCATTGCAGCACTATTCACAAATAGCTAAGACATGGAAACAACCCAAATGTCCATTGACAGATGACTGGATTAGGAAGATGTGGTATATATACACAATGGAATACTACTCAGCCATTAAAAAGAACAAAATAATGCCTTTTGCAGCAAGATGGATGGAACTAGAGACTCTCAAAATGAGTGAAGTAAGTCAGAAAGAGAAAGACAAATACCATATGACATCACCTATGTCTGGAATCTAATATATGGCACAAATGAACCTTTCCACAGAAAAGGAAATCATGAGTTTGGAGAATAGACTTGTGATTGCCAAGGGAGAGAGGGAGGGGGAGGGAGTGGGGATGGATTGGGAGCTTGGGGTTAATAGATGCAGACTGTTGGATTAGCAATGAGGTCCTGCTATGTAGCACTGGGAACTATGTCTGGTCACTTATGATGCAGCATGGTAATGTGAGATAAAAGAAAGTATACATGTATATGTAACTGGGTCAGCATGCCGTACAGTAGAAAATTGACAGAAGAGTGTAAACCAGCTACAATGGAAAAAAATCAAAATCATTGTACAAATTAAAAAAATAAAAATAGGGAGTTCCCGTCGTGGCGCAGTGGTTAACAAATCCGACTAGGAACCATGAGGTTGCGGGTTAGATCCTTGCCCTTGCTCAGTGGGTTGAGGGATCCAGCGTTGCCATGAGCTGTGGTGTAGGTTGCAGACGCGGCTCGGATCCCGAGTTGCTGTGGCTCTGGCGTAGGCTGGCAGCTACAGCTCGGATTAGACCCCTAGCCTGGGAACCTCCCATATGCCGTGGGAGTGGCCCAAGAAATGATCAAAAATAAATAAATAAATAAATAATAAAATAAAATAAAATTCTATAATGTGGAAATAAAAAAGTAGTAATAATAACAACGACAATAAAAATAATGCTAATGAATGGCATTGCTTAAGACCTCATGCGCTACGGATTTTGCATTCATGTTATTCCATCTACACAACTGCCCTGTGAGGTAGGCATATTATAAGTCTGATTTCACAGTGAGAAAGGTGATGTAGGGTGAAGTTAATCAATTCATCTAAGGTGGTGCCACTACAATGAGCAGACGAGGGCAGTCTCATTTGACTCCATGGCCTTCACAGTTAAGTTTAAATTCGCTCTTGTATAGTTGGGACTCAGTCTTCAGCCTCTGGCTTATCTTTGCCTAGACCTACATTGAGACCAATCTTAAGGCCACCCCCCACCCCCACCTCTCGACCTGATGTTTCCTAAGTGTGACCTGGATCATCAGCTTCCTTCAGGAGGTCTTCAAATCTCAGCTCAAGCACCACCTCCTGCTGGAGGCGTCCATCCCTGCCCTGCCCCGCCCCCAACCTCTCTTCCTGCGCATCCACCTACCTTCCCTGTGCTTCCGTAGCTCTCAGGACCCAGCCCAGGAGGCATTCCTGGGACTGAACAGGGATGTGATTTGCTGATTTGTCTCTCACCACTGTGAGCTCTTGCAACAATTGCATCTGGATCTGTTTTTATTTCTATCTGTGGTGCCTAGCCGAGAACCTGGCATATTGTGAGTATTCAGCAAATATTGGCGAAGTGGGGCAGAGAAGAGGGCCAGGTCTGGAAAATAGAGCACTGCCAGCCAGATTAGAGAGTCCCAACTCTGGGCAGCTGGGAGCAGCATCCGGGAAAACCAAGGTGGTTGGTAGTGCAAAAGGCCCCTTCCTTTTCACAGAATGCCATGGTCTTGACCCACACGCAGTGTTTATACCTGGGATCTTGTCCTGCTGGGCAGTGTGGCTGTAGTGGACACAGGGCTTGGGTTTTGTTTCTGATATGGGTGGTGGTGTAAGCTGTAAAGCTTGTCTTGGTGGCTTGGTGTGAGGGTCAGTGGAGTTAGTAGGCTGAAAGTTCTCTGCGCTGTCAAGCGCTCCACTCTCAAGGTGTCATCTGTGCACAGGGCAGGTGTCTGGGAAGAGGGGCCCTCTGGGAACTACATTCACTAACTCCATAGATCTCCCACTTTTTTTTTTTTTTTTTTTTTTTTTTTTTTGTCTTTTTGCCTTTTCTAGGGCCGCTTCTCTGGCATATGGAGATTCCCAAGCTAGGGGTCGAATTGGAGCTATAGCCACCAGCCTATGCCAGAGCCACAGCAACTCGGGATCCGAGCCATGTCTGCAACCTACACCACAGCTCACGGCAACGCCGGGTCCCCAACCCACTGAGCAAGGCCAGGGATCGAACCCGCAACCTTATGATTCCTAGTCGGATTCTTTAACCACTGCGCCACAATGGGAACTCTGATCTCCCACTTTTAAGCAGTGCTTCAAGCCATCTAGGGACTTACATTTGTTCGTTTGCCCCCCTCCCCTTTTCGTAGGGCTGCATCTGTGGCACATGGAAGTTCCTGGGCTGGAATTGGAATTGGAATCAGAATTGGAATAAGCCTACACCACAGCCACAGCAACGCCAGATCTGAGCTGCATCTTCAACCGACACTGCAGCTTGCAGCAACACTGAATCCTTAACCCACTGAGCCAGGCCAGGGATGGAACCCTCATCCTCACTGGCAACATGTCTTAACCCACTGAGCCACAACTGGAACTCTGGGATTTACATTTTTTAAATGAAGTATATATAGGAGTCAAGCCTTCATAGGGATTCCCTTGGAGTTGCTGTTTCCTGTCAGTTTATTTGCTTTCATGGTGCCATACTTACTGATTTTTCACTTAAAGGTGAATGAAATGCATTTTCTTTGCGTCTTAAAAATGTTCCATGTCCTTTGTCATTGTTGAGATACCGCAGGATGTGCAAAATTGGATCTTGCATGCTTTGTTGCAGAGCTTGCTGTGACTGAGACTTCATGCAAAGCACTGCACTGACTTTTCTCTGGTGCTCTTGTGGAAGAAACAGGGAACTGGTTTCTCACGGGACCTTTGGTTCAGGAGCAGACTTCGCCCACCAGCCCCCGAGGAAGCAGTGCAGTGTAATTCCTTCTGCCCCTCTCTGGATTTTTATCCAAGCGTGACAAATTGGGAAGTCTACCCAATCAAGACAAATTGATGGATTTGCCCAGTGCCTAAGAAATCAGTGAGGGCATTTTCTCTCTCTTCATTGGACTTTGAAGGATCAGCTAGCCAGACACGGTAAGGAAATGGCCCAAGGTCCTATAACCAGCACATAACCGTGCGGGGGCTGGAAGCCTGTTCTTACAATTCCTCATCTAGTTGCTTCTGCCATTCCTCGTTGGATTTCTCACTCCATCACACTGTCACCCACAGACCTCTTATGATGGATGATTCCTGTTATGAGATGAACAGCGTCCCCCCCAAATTCTTGTGTTGAAGTTTTAGCCCACAATACCTCAGAATATGACTATGTTAGGAGGTAGAGTCTACGAAGAGGAATTAATTCAAAATAAGTTCATTAGGGGAGTTCCCATCCTGGTGCAGTGGAAACGAATCTGACAAGGAACCATGAGGTTGCATGTTCCATCCCTGGCCTTGCTCAGTGGGTTAAGGATCTGGCGTTGCGGTGAGCTGTGGTGTAGGTCACAGACTTGGCTCGGATCCCGAGTTGCTGTGGCTCTGGCGTAGGCCGGCGGCTGCAGCTCTGATTGGACCCCTAGCCTGGGAACCTCCATATGCCTCGGGTGCAGCCCTAAAAAGACAAAAAAAAAAAAAAAAAGTTCCTCATAAGAAGAGGAAATTAGGACACAAATGCACAGACAGAAGACCATGTGAAGACACATGGAGCAGATGCTATCGACACATCAAAGAGCAAGTCTCCAGAGGAAATCAGCCCTGCAGATGTCTAGATCTTGAACTTCTAGCTGCCAGGACTGCGAGAACATGAATTTCTCTTTAAGCCATCTAATCCATGGTTCTTTGTTACCGCAGCTCCAGCAAACTAATATAATTCTTTATTAAAAAATTGAGGAGGAAAAAAGGAAAAAACAAAAACAAAGATAAAAAACTTCACGAGTTCCTATTGTGGCTCAGCGGGTTAAGAACCTGACATAGTGTCCATGAGGATGCGCGTTTGATCCCTGGGCTCGTTCAGTGAGTTAAGGATCTGGCGTTGCTGGAGTCAGATCTGGCATTGATGTGGCGGTGGTGGAGGCTGGCAGCTGCAGCTCGGATTCGAGCCCTAGCACGGGAACGTCTGTATGCCACAGGTGCAGCCATAAAAAGGAAAAAAAAAAATCTCACCTACTTCAGCTCTCTGTCTTATATCATTAGCCCCATCCATGGAGCTAACAAATCAAATAAAAATACATTTCTTTGATATCAAAGCAAATGTCTTCCACATGTGAAATAGATATGTTAGGCTATAAAAAGGGAATGGAAATTTTGTACAGTGAAGACTTTAAAAAAAATTCGCAGTAGGGAGGGTGATTAGCAACTAATCGTTTTTCAGCATTCCTAACTCCAGACATTTTTCGATTAATGCACGCATCTGATTTGCTTCTCTAGTAAGAAATACCATTCTATTAACTATCTTATAGGAAACTGCCGACGTATCCCAAAGAAATAGTCACTCTCTGCCTCCTAAAAACGTGAGCTTTGAGCCGTGCTGATAACTTTCCCAAATCTTTCTGTTTTAACCCTGGCTTCTTTGGGAAGAAACCCAGAAGGTTCTTGTCAGAGGACTGGGAAGCAAAATCCTGCTGTTGTTCAACACAAAAAGGATGATGAATTTTATTGGGAGATCTTTCCTCCAGGGAATGGAAGTTTCTGGACAAGCGCACAAGCGCAGCAGTGCCCATGACCGGTATTGTTTCATCTTCAGAGATATCACAAGTCAGAGTTTCCATGTTTGTGATGCATTCTGTGTCTTCATTACATTCATCATAGTTTGTTCCAACAGGTGAAAGCATTCCAGAGACCGCTAAGGACAGAGGGGCAATTTCATCTTTATGACAACTAACTGACATGAAGCATTTGGAGCAGAAGATGACATCATTGAGCTGTTGGCATCCAGGGTTTACAAAATCCTCAAAACGCCCTTGAGCTCAAGAGGAAAATGAATCCAGTCAAGTCATCACTGCTCCTCATTTTCATCCTCTTTGCTCCTTCTCGCTCTTCTCCTCCTCCTCTCCTGGCTTCTAGGAAGAGCGTGGCTGACCCAGAAGGGGATGCCTAACCTTTTCATGAGAGACCCTGGGTCGGAAGTCCTGGATTCAAAGTCCTGACTGACATCCACTGCGAGGCTGGGGACATGCTGTCCAGGGAGGGAGGAAGAGGGCTGGTTTGGAGTTGGTTTGTGCCATGAGAGGTGCCTTCTCACTGCCAGACCGGCAGCTGGGATGGTGTGGAAGGGGGCATTTCTTCCTTCAATGTCCTAGAGCTGCCATCATGATTCATGTTTGGCAGGAACTTGACAGTTCTTTCTTTTTTCTCTTTTTAGGGCTACACCTGCAGCATATGGAAATTCCCAGGCTAGGGGTTGGATTGGAGCTTCAGTTGCTGTCCTGTGTCACAGCCACAGCAATGAAAGACCCGAGGCTCGTCTGCAACCTGTACTGCAGCTTGTGGAAACGCTGGATCCTTAACCCACTGAGCGAAGCCAGGGATTGAACCTGCATCCTCATGGTCACCATGTTGGGTTCCACAACAGGAACTCCGACTTGGCAAGAAAGTTTTTGAGTCCAGGCTTTTGCTTCCTGGGGCTCTGGGTCTTCCCAGAGAAGAGCAGGTGCTGAGGTAGACAGACGTGTGGGCACAGTAACATGAGTAGGCTTGGTGACCCACAGAACTGCTTGCCTTTGTCCTTTCTGCCTCCTTTTCCCCAGTTTCCTTCCCCCATATTTTGTTTCTTCTCTGGTCCCTCAGGTGCATCACTGGCCCAGGGGTCCAGCCAGAGTCTGCACTTAGTGTCAGCCTGGAGATTTCCTGACTGAGGGGCTAGGCGGACCATTTCACCTCTTTGAGCCCCAGCTTCATAAGCTAGAAAGGGAGATAACCACATCTTGACAGCTTCATAAGGCTTTTTGAGGGATAAACTGAGATAATGTATTGGAAGCAAGTAATATACATTTAAATGCTTCGTAAGCTGAAAAATGCTATAGAGGCTTAGGTACTGGATTTGAATTCTCCTCAAATCAGTGTTATTTCCTGCCTGTGTCAGCCTTTAGCATTTCGTTCTCAGACCCGGCACTTACAGACTTCGTGAGATGGGGCCGGGGTGTCTGCACGGAGACCGCCAGTTGCCGAGATGCCATCGTTAAATCACAGCTCCGAGAAGGAGCTAGTGCTTCTCAGAATATCATTAGGGAACACTTTTCCTGAGGGCGGGATGGGTGATCACCATCAGCACACATACTTTGTTTAGCTGTGATATGAAGGAACCGAGGTCTCTTTCTTTGGGAATTTTCAGAACCATTAACAGGCTAAATTGCTCCACCCAAGGAAAGTATTTAGTCCTCTGAGTTTCTCAAAATTATCTGACCAGCAAAACCATCCACACCTTTTGCAATTAGGGACACATTTTAGAATTCCTGTGGGGGTGAAATAGAAGGCTTTGCACTTTTTTTCCCCCCGTTTCTTAGATAACTTCTAAAGTCATAGCCCTGAGCACTAACTCAAGGTGTGCAAAGAGAAAACATGTGATTGAAGGGGCAGTTTGGTGATGGGTAAGTCAGGCTGGGCTGCCTGACTTTGGGAAGCCTCGGGATCCTACAGAGCTGGAGAAGGGCTTGATGGGACCAGACTGGAGTTGTGGGGGAAAGGAAAGGCAGCAGGAGTGGTGATTTCCTTACACTATTTCATTTTCTTTTTTCAACAACTTTCTGAAGAAGGCAGTACTGTAGTCAAGTGTTCATAGGGAAACAGGCTGAGAGGGGTTATGTTAGTTACACAGTTTATCAGGGATGGAACTGGGATTGAATTTAGGTCAACCTGCTCTAAAGTCCATTTTCCTTCCAGAGTAAGTTCCATGCCCACTCCAAGAAGTGGGAAAGTGAAGGACACAAGCCTTGCTTACCCCACCAATATGTGGGAACAATCCTGAAGCGGAAGCTGTTGTGGTCACTGAAGGCCGTGGTCAGGTTCAGAAACTATGAGCCTGAAGCAAGCCAGACAGAGAAAGACAGATCATAGGATATCACTTTTATGTAGAATCTAAAAAAGACATACAAATGAACTTATTTACAAAACAGAAATAGACCCACAGACATAGAAAACGAACATATGGTTACCAAAGAGGAAAGGCAGGAGAGGGATGAATTAAGAGGTTGGGATTAACACTACACACTACTATATATAAAGGAGATAAACAACAAGGACTTATTAGGTAGCACAGAGAACGATACTCAATATTTTATGACCTGTAAGGGAAAGGAATCTGAAAAAGATTATATATTTGTACATATTCTGAAACTAACATGACATTGTAAATCAACTATACCTTAATTTAAAAAAGAAAAAGACAATGTGGACTCCCAAGTTCCCCTTGAGGAAAAAAGATCCTCTTACTCTGGTGTGAGCAGTTTAACCTCAGGGAAAGCTGAAAGGGATCTGGGTGGAGCCGGGCTCCATAAAAATCACTGCCTTTATGGTTAAAGATTTATTAAGTGACCACAATGTGCTGGGCATACAAACGGACTTGACCCTTGCCCTTAGAGAGCTCAAAGTAAACAAGCAAGATTTATAGCCAGAGTGCCTCATGGCAGACTGGATGTTTTAGGCATATATGCATTCCAGGATCTGACCCAGCAGAGGTGAAAAATGTGGTCTGGCAGAAAGCTTGAAATGCAGGAAGTTGGAATTTGTCTGTCCAGACTTTGCAGTCTCATCTCCCTGGGTTCCTTTAGGTTTGCTCAGGATGTGAGCTAAGGCAAATTCCCTAACATCTCAGAGCCTCAGCTTCCTTTTCTACCAAATGGGGATGATAATACTTGCCTCAGAGAATTCAGATGGAGTGTTAATTAAATAATGTGTGCAAATTGCCAGGCAGTAGGTGCTAAATACATAGGTGCTAAATAAGTGATAGTTTTAAGTTTTGGGTTTTTAAATTCTTTTTATGACCATGCATGCAGCTTATGGAAGTTCCTGGGTTAGGGGTCAAATTGGAGCTGCAGCTGCAGGCCTACACCATGGCCATGGCAACACCAGATCCAAGCTGCCTCTGCAACCTACACTGCAGCTTGTGGCAAGGTTGGATCCTTAACCCACTGGGTGAGTCCAGGGATTGAACCTGCATCCTCAGAGAGATAATGTTGGGTCCTTAACATGCTGAGCTACAGCGGGAACTCCATAGTGTTTCTAGTTTCCCAAGTGTCCATGAGATAATATTTAAGCTCTGCTCCCTGGTATTTAAGGTTGTCCGTAGTTCAGCATCTACTGAGCTCTCCAGCCTTTGCGCTGACTCCCCTCCACTCACTAAGTGGCCAGCCTCCACGGACCTTCGTTTCCTGATGACTTGTCAAAGTTTTTCCTTCCGTCAAGGTTTAGAGCAGTTCTCAAAGTAGGTCTACAGAACCCTGGGGGAGAGGGGATCACTGAGGACTTTCAGAGAGTCTTGAGGTCAAAATTGTCATAATAATACTAAGATGTTACAAAAGCATGGTGGGTGAACATGAAAGAGTACCAGGAATTGTTGTTTATTTCCACCACCCAATTGTAGGGGGAGCAGGGAAACAGTTTCACATAAAAATGCGCTCAACAAAACAAAAATTATTAATTCTATTAAATACTAACCTTTGAACACGCATCTTTTTAATATTCTGTGTGATGAAACGGGAAACATGCGAAAAGCACTTCTACGGCATGTGGATAGTCAACCAGTTGTTGAGAGGAAGTCTATTTGTGCACCAAACTGAACTGCCCCATTTTTGTTAGAACAGCAATGTTATTTGAAAGATTAACTCATGAACAAAGTATAGATATTCAGATTTGGATAGTTGGTGAACATTTTCTCAAAAATAAACTGAATCTGTCACTTCAAGGAAAACTACTGACAAGATCTATTGTCAATGATAAAATCTGGACTTTCCAGCAACGATTAGAATTTTGGAAAATTTGTATACCACTGTGAGCCTGACAGATTCCCAGTAATTGAAGACTTTTTGGATAATAACATTAAAAAGTGTGGGGTTTTTTTTATTATTGTATAACAAAATATGTCAACATTTTGAAGATCGAAATTTCCAGGTAAGTAGTGCATGAGGTTACAAAATCATGTGTGGGTAAAAGATCCATTCAAAGAACATGCAGACCAATGAGTTTTAATGTAACAGAGAACAAACATTCATGGATGGGGTTTCAGATTCCACTTTGCAAGTAACCTTTAAGAGGTTAGTACTTGTTGAGATTTGGTGTCTTATCAGAGAAAAAATACTCATAAATTATCTGAAAAAGTTTATGTACTCTCCCTTCTTCCAACTACTTATCTGGATGAAGCCCTATTTTATTCTTATATTTCAACTCAAACAACATGTCTCAGTGGATAGAATAGAAAAGCAGATAGGAGAATCCATCTATCTTTTATTTAACCAGTCACCAGAGACATTTGTAAAATAGAGAACAATACCATTCTTCCCACTAATTTTCCGTTTGCTTCAGAAAATAAAGTTGCTTTTCATAAAAATATATCATGTTTGCATATAATTGGGTTTATTATTATTATTATAAAATTATTTGATGATCAAATTAAAAAAAGGTCTATTGGAGTTTCCATTTGGGTGAATGTCTTTCTCTGTAGCCCAGACAAATAAAGCTCTTTGGTGTCTTCAATAATTCTTGAGTGTAAAGAAGTTCTGAAGTGAACCACTGGCTTAAATTTAAAGTCACACCACCTTCAAGAAACCTGTCCAACTATTTGGTTAGGGTGAGCAAACTTTTCTTAAATTCCTGTAGATTTTAAGTATGTACTATTCATCTGTCACTTGGCATTATCTTCCTTTGTCATTCTCTATTTGCAAACACATTAAAAAGAATCCATAATAGGTCCTGCAAGCTTCCAGGCCAGAATCCTGTCTTATTGCATTTGGGGGAGAATGTGAGGGATGATCCCAATACATGCCTGTTATTGATAGGATACAGTGAAGCATCCTAATATACCAGCATCCCTGCCTTGATGTGCTCTGGCAAATATTACTGAACCTCACTAACCTACAGATACTGGTGGGGCAATGGTCTGAATCAGTGAAAAATCAGGATTCCAAACATATTTATATACTGTAATTTATATTTATTTATATTATGTTTTTAATATTTTTCCAAAAGGTAAGACTAATGCATACTTATTGCAGCAAATTTTTAAGTTACACAGAGTAGAAAAAAATAAATGTATGCAAAATAAATGGTACTTAGCTGCTTCTAGCTTTAAAAATTAAAAAGGGGCAGAAATCTCATAGTGCGGAGTATTGTCTATCAATATTTTGATCTGTCACCTTCAAGGATAGATCATCCACATGAAGTGAGAGTTGTACAAAAAATCGGGATCTTAATTTTTTTCTTTTCCATTATGGTTTATTATAGGATATTGAGTATAGCTCCCTGTGCTACACAGTAGGACCTTATTGTTTATCCATTCTATATATAAAAGTCTACATCTGAGAATTTCACTTTATATAAAGTTTTGTATCCTCCTTATGACCTTAATCACACTTTGAAAACATTATTATTATGATTATTATGGCTGCATCTGTGGCATATGGAAATTCCTGGCCAGGGATTGAATCTGAGCTGCAGCTGTGACCTATACTACTGCTGCAGCAATGCTGGATCCTTTAACCCACTGCACCAGGCCAGGGATTGAACCTGTGCCTCCATAATGACCCAGGCCACTGAAGCTGGATTCCCACTGCAGTGGGAACTCCTAGAAACATTATTTTTACTAGTGCCACTATGTTTTAATGATGCACATTTAGATTGTTTCTGATTTATTGTTTTTAATCAGTAATATTGTGGTGAACATACTTAAAGCGAAACAGTCGCTCATTTGTTCAGGATAGATTCCTAGAGATAGGATTACTGGATCAACAGGAATTCCAAAATGTAGTCTGATTAATTGAAAATTACATAACTTGAAAAATATGACTGTGTTATGGCCAACCAGCAGTAACAGGATGAAAAGTCGGAGGCCAAATCGAGCTTTCGGTTACAGACGACTAGCTTCCCAAACACTGTAGATCTCCAACACCTGGGTGCTCAGAGTTGTTTGCAGTGATGATGTGGCAGACTCAAGTCTGAGGGGATATAAATGTTAGGAAGTTTCTATGAGTCGCAGAAACCACATGCAGCTAATTTAAACAGAAACAAGTGTATTAAAACACTGGTTCTCTCTCAGAATTTCCAGGTGCATCAGAGAACTAGGAGTAAAGTCCACCTGGCCGGGGTAAATCTCCCCAATCACAGCAAATCTGGTCCTAAGACGATTCCACTGTTTGCACCACCTTGCTGTGACTGTCCTTAGAGTTCGCCAATGACCTCTGCCTCCATGAGGTCTGGAATGGATGCCAGGCTCTGGTACTCTGAGCCACAATCCAGCATGGATGCTGTGATTGACAGAGCCTTGAAATTGCCCTCCATCAAGCTGCAAGGGAGGCTGGGAAATTTTAATGGGGGCATTGAGGAGGGGTGTTTGCTTCTTACTAAAACATAGCAAGAGGGGCAGCCACTAATCTTGAAGAACAGTTCAGATGCTGAGCTGCCCAAAAAAATAGGAACAAATGCTTCCTATAGCCATTAACAATGACTGTCAGGTACTGGGGAACCTAGAACCTATTCTAGGAGGCACGATGTTGATGCTGTATAATAAAATGTATCAGCCTTTCAAAGATCAAAATTTTCCAAATGACTTTTGCATGATGTTACAAAATCATGTGTGGGTAAAAGATCCATTCAAGCACCTGTTGACCAATGGGTTTTAATACCAGAGAAGAAAAACATTCATTTCGTCCTGACATACCTTTCTATTTATTACAGAAGAGCAGTCAAGTCTGATTTGCCGTCATTGTCTGGTGCCTAGGACAGAATGCGTATGTGGTAGACATTTCTTAAACAAATGAATGAATCAGTATTTAGACATTGGTGTTGGAAATGGATGCCGTCCACTCTGGAGGATACTGATGTTAAATTCCATTCCATTTCAATGGATGCGGTCACTTGGAGTGGCATACAGAGTGTCAGGCTGGAGACACCTATGGTCCCATGGTCTTCACCTTCCTTCGCATCTGTTTTTTCGGGGGAAGGGCAGTGTTAAAAGATAGCCTGGGATATCTTAACATTTTAAAGCATTTATTTGATAGAGCAAACTTCAATTCCAATTGGCAGTGCCAAACCGGAAGTGTTTAATGGCTACCCACCCAAGGGAGCTGGAGCAAGCCTTACAGCGAAGACTCATGAAGCAAACCAAGGAAATGATTTGATTGGCTACAGCCTAAGCAGTTGCCTTATTTGGGAAAGCCCAGTCGGCTGGTTGTGATTGGTTGTCCTTGGGTTTCTATTTCATAACCTTGTGGCATTTACAGGCTTCCTCTTGGTTTGCTTACATAGGCTGTGAAGGCATTAGAGCTCTTGTAATCTAATGGCCTCCTTGTTTAATTAATTTAATGGGGGAAATGATCCAGGCCACACTGACTTTGTCTTTTTAATTCCCCAAAAGGAGAGTGAGCATTAGTTTTTAAGTGCATTCTCTCACAAGATGAGAAACAATAATTTCCAGATTAAAACAAAACAAAACAGAAAACAACCCAGTAGGTCTGATCATCTAGGACGCTTGGGTGGAAACGTGAGGCTTTTATGAAGGATTTCACTTAGGCAGAGAAGGTTTCACATGAAAGCCAAAGGCATTCTGGATTGATGTTTCTGGGTATATTCTTGTTTCTGTCTATACCACTCCATTCCAGTTCACTCTTTTAAAAGAATATAATTTTTAAAGTTGAGGAACAGCTTGTGTAAATTTATAGATGGGACAGAGGGCTTTGACTAAGTAGCTGATTCTGAGTGATGGTGATTTTCCAAGTCTGATTTCCATTATTAGAAAAGGGGAACGCAGTAACAGATGATGTCATCATTGGAACCGCAGAAGCCTGAGGACGGTAGAGGCGCTGCCTCACTCCCGCTGTTGCCAAGCGTTGAAGTGGAACCGTGGAGATGGATGGCTTGGGATAACTTTTGGCAAGCCATCTAAATGTCAGAGCTTGTTTTCCAGGCCCCTGAAGGCTGTTGGTTCCCTTTAAAGACACCCAGGTCTCTATCATATTCCGTAATTTTTTTTCCTTCTTTCCCAAATAGATCACTTCGAACTGTAGCCATTACAAATACAAATTGCAGTTCATTCATAGGACTGAGATGCCATATGCTAACTCACAGCAGTACTTGGAGTAAAAAAAAAAAAAAAGGCAGCAAAGTAAAAAAACTTCCTTCCGTGGCTCCCTAGAACGCCCACTAAGTCTCACCCAGCAGGACTGTTTAGGATGGAGAACAGCTTGCCTGATACCAACGTACTTCCCACCCCATACGGAGTTGACATTTTCTCACTGCATGCGGTTCTCTCCCTGCTCTGCAGATACTAAGCGCTCTGCCTTCCCACAGATTTTTCGAGTAATTAGTTGCTCGCTGCCAGTAAACCCAGCCACTTTTGAGGGACAACACGCATCCTCCTCCCAGTCAATCTTGCTGTTTTTGAGTTGCTGCCAATTTTGCTTCTTCTGGGAGCTGGCAGATGGGTCCTGTCTCTTTCGGCTGATGAAGATGTAGAGGCTCAGAGCTCGGAGTTAAACTCTAACGAGGAACAAAGTTGGACAGAACCTCCTAGGTCTCTTCTAGCCCTAATCTTGCCAGTATTCCCCAAGGTGCTAGCACAGAGCCTCAGTCATCGCCCACACACAGTAAGTATTAATAATTGCGCGTGGTGATAGGGCTGAAGGCATTTAAATGCAGGGTGACAACAGCACACGTTTGCTAAGTGCTTACCAGGGGCCAGTCACCTTCCTAATTAGCGCCGGGAATGTCTGATCCCTGTCAGTTCTCACAGCAACACCAGGAGGAAGGTACTATTATCACTCCTATTTTATCTATTTACTTTTTGTGATTTTTATTTTTTTCCATTATAGCTGGTTATCACTCCTATTTTAGAGATGGGGAAACTGAGGCACTCCGTTGAAGCAACTTGCCCAAGGCTGCAGTTATTAAGAGAAGGAGCTGTGCTCACGTCAGTGAGCCGTGGCTGTCCCCACATCAAAGCCCATGTTCCTCAGGGTAATAATGACAGCAACAGTAATGAAACAGGGAACACTTCTTTGGTGTGTCACTCACTAGTCCGAGGATTCTAGGTAAATCGACTCTTAGAATTTTCACAGCAGGAGGAAAGTACTACTATTAGCCCGCCTTTTACAGATGAGTAAACAGCAACACAGAGACATTAAGAAACTTGCTTGGGGAGTTGCCGTTGTGGCAGAGTGGTTAACGAATCCGACTAGGAACCATGAGGTTGCTGGTTCGGTCCCTAGCCTTGCTCAGTGGGTTGAGGATCTGGCATTGCCGTTGAGTTGTGTTGTAGGTTGCAGATGCGGCTCAGATCCCGCATTGCTGTGGCTCTGGTGTAGACCAATGGCCACAGCTCCAAGTAGACCCCTAGCCTGGGAACTCCATATACTGCGGGAGCAGCCCTAGAAAAGTTAAAAAGACCGAAAAAAGAAAGAAACTTGCTCAGGGTCACGCAACTCTTCAGTGGCAGAGCTGGGACTTGAACCTAGGCTTCAGAGTAGGTGCATTTAGTCATGGGCTAGATTTCGCTACAGATTAACGAGAAGGCTACACCTCCTCACCCACAGCAGGAAGGAGGAGGCAGCTTCCTCCAAGAGCTTTTTCTGAGCCCAAGCTCCAGGGTGCTGGGTAACCCTATCAGCACCTGCATGGACATTTCTGCTCCTCTCACGCACAGATGGCGGTCATGGGTGGCCCAAATGGTCTAAATCATTTCCTGCATATTTTTGAGAAAATAAGGAGAATATGGTTTCCTTTATTTTCTTTCTTCCTTCCTCTCCTCCTCTCTTTGTCTCTCTCTTTCTCCCTTCCTTCCTTCCTTTCTTTTTATTTTTTTTTTAAGCTGCACCTGCAGCATATAGAAGTTCCCAGGCTAGGGGCTGGATCGGAGCTGCAGCTGCCAGCCTCCACCACAGCCACAGCAACACTGATCCATCTGAGCCGGATCTGCAACCTATGCCATAGCTTGTGGCAACATTGCATCCTTAACCCACTCAGCCAGGCTAGGGATTGAACCCCGCATCCTCATGGACACTATTTGTGTTTTTAACCTACTGAGCCACAATGGGAACTCCTAGTTTGTCTTTAAGTAGAGGTACTTCCACAAGGGAGGTGAAAGGGTCCCAAGTCCAAAAGTTTTGCTGGGGACAGTGTGGGTCCCAGAGCCTGGCCTGGCAGATACCCTCTCCCTTAGGTCTGCGCTGCTCTCTCTGATAACTGCATGGGCCAGGTCAAGCAGAATCCTCCCCGGGAATGTTCCTGGCTGCGACGGATGAAAGAAAGAGGCTCATTTATATCCCTTGGCGTCCAGAACTGTTAGCAGTGGCCTGGAGGCCTCACTTCCTGAATGGTGCAGGAGAAAAGGATGCTGATAGCAGAGAAGGGTGATGGACAGAGAGTCCTGGGGGACTTGGGTCCAGGCTCCCGTCTTCCATGGACACGTCCCTGTCCCTCCTGCTAGCAGGAGACAATAACTCCATTTTACTTTGAGTTCCCTGAAGTTGGATTTGACAAATGATTGAAGATCATCTACGGGGACTTAATTACTGAATCTTTGAAAATGTTCATTGGGCTTTGAATTTGTGGCTCCTTCCACCTAATCTCCGGCTCAGTTGTGTGCATTACTCTGAGGAGAGCTCTGCAGTGATGTCCCAGGGGCCTCGCCTAAGTAAGGACATCTGTGGCCACTCGTGCAATAAGCCATCGATTCACCCTTTACTAGGTGTGCCTGTTTCCTAGGGCGGCCCTAATGAGTTCCCACAAACTGAGTGGCTCAAAAAACAGAAATGTATTGTCTCATAGCTCTGCAGGCTGAAAGTCCAAGGTCAAGGTCAAGAGAGTTGGTTTCCTCTGAAGCTGTGAGGGAGAATCTATTCCAGGCCCTCAGCTTTTGGTGTTTCTTGGCTGGTAGATGCATTGCCCTAATTTCAGCCTTTCTCTTCATGTGCTGTTTGCCCGGTGTACATGTGTCTCCAAACTTCCCCTTTTTATAAGGAAGGGCACCCATTGTGTTGGATTAAGGCCCACTCTGATAACCTGGTCTTATGACCAACTAATTGGATCTGCAACGACTCAGTTTTCATATTGGGTCCCATTGTGGATACTGGGGATTGGACTTCAACATAGGAATTCTGGGATGGGGATGGGGGGACACAATTCAACCCAGGCCACTAGGGAATCGGGCAGGGGAAATAAAACCTAAGCACAAGCCTCCTGTTCACCCAGAGGAAGGCTTTGGGAAGTAGACATACAGATGGCATGGACCCTGAATTTGAATGTCACTTTTATGAGTTAATCCAGCTTGGTGGCCTTGGGCAAGTCATTTAAGCTTCCTGTGTTTGAGAGATAAGCAGGGTGGGCTGGACTGGTGGTTTTCAAAACACATTCCATGGAGCCACTGGGGCTTGTTTGGGTTGGGGCGTTGGGAGGGAAGTTGGTAGATCGTTGATACCCCACACTCACATCACCCAGGGGTGTGCCCAGAGATCCACCTTGGCAGACGGCAAGTATTCTATCAGTGATGTTATTTAGAATTGCCAGTGTGCAGCGAAAACACAAAGCTGACCGACTCTTCATTGGCTTTATGGTTTTTCAATTCTCTGCAAATAATGCATCTCTTGCCTGTTCCCTGGGAGGACAGCTCAGGCAGACCGACCCCAGCAATCCCTACCTTTGTACGCATGGCTCCCCCAAGTGGTTCTATGCTTACTGGTTGTATATATAAGGATTCCAAGAATATTTTTGTTTGGATAAAGAGCTCTGCTAAAAAAAATTAGTTTTCGTCTAGAAAACAACCAAAGGATCTCTCAGTTTCCTTCTGGTCCTAAGATTCTGCGTGTCTCTTAAAAAGTAGTCTTAATCTTTTTAGAATTTTCATTCTCTACCTTTGGAAACTTAATGTTATTAATAATTACTTAAACATGGCACTAAAGATTGCTCAAGGCATGGCAAATATTTTCATTTTTCACTGAATTGGGGCTCCGACAGAGGAGTGTAACTTCCAGGGTGGACGCTGCATTTTTTTTTTTTTTTTTTTTAACAGCTGCACCTACAGCATGTGGAAGTTCCCAGGCAAGGGGCTGAAATGGAGCTGCAGCTGC
The DNA here is from genome assembly GCF_054392235.1 of Sus scrofa. Taxonomy (NCBI): domain Eukaryota; kingdom Metazoa; phylum Chordata; class Mammalia; order Artiodactyla; family Suidae; genus Sus; species Sus scrofa. The sequence continues at coordinate 32,218,419 of NC_139398.1, read as the reverse complement.
TGGCTTATACCACAGCCACAGCAGTGTGGGATCCGAGCTGTATCTTTGACCTATACCGCAGTTTTCAGCAACGCCGGATCCTTAATCTACTGAGCAAGGCTAGGGATTGAAACCGCCGCCTCACGGAGACAACCTTGGGTCCCTAAACCGCTGAGCCAAAATGGGACCTCCCTAGATGCTGCATCTGAATGGAGATGAGACAGGAAAGTGGCTGGCTCCACCGAGGGGTGGGTTTGTCTATGGAGGACTGTCTTTTCTCTTAACTCTCTCATTTAAATAACTGGGAATGTCTTATATATACAATTTCTGCTGGGAAGGAAGATGTTTGCAGTGTGCCTATATCTGGGCTGGTAGTTTTTGTCAAGTAGTGAAAACCCCACTTGGTATGTATCATGGAGCCCTGGATGGCTGTGGTACCAAACCCGGTTTATTATAGCTCCTGGCCTTCCACTTGGCACCCCTTCTGCAAAGGTGCCCCTGCACTCGACTGTAGTGGTAACCCCCTTTCATCCTCACCCTCTAACTTTCCTATGCTGCCCCTGCCTACAGGGTAGAACCACTATTCTGCTGAGATTTTTTTTTTTCTCATCTAATGTTGTTCTCATTTTAGGAAAGAGAAATAAATATTTTGATATATAATAATTATTATTAATGCTTATTAAGCATGTACTCAATGCCAGGCACTGGTCCAGTTGCTTTACATATATAATATAAACCTGTCTCATTCTCCCAACAACCCTAGGGGGAGGTACCATCATCTCCCCCACGGACCAGTGAGGAAGCAGCACACAGGGGTGATGCCACTGATTTAGTCGAGGATCTGAAGGCAGACAGCCTGGCTGTTAACCAGATGAGGTGTATGTGTTGCACTTCACATGTGCCGTTAGAAGAAAGGTGTTTGGACTGCATCCCTCTTCTTGCTGTTGACGCAATCCCGGCATCTAGGAAGTGATGAACTAGTGTGTGATGAAGAGTCCAAAGCAGGACTGCTGTTTATCCCACCGGTCCTTTAGGGGAGCAGAAGCGGAAGCCAGCGTGCCAGCAACATTGTTTTTTGCCCCTGCCACCCCCTACGGTAAAGGTGCCTCCCTCCACCCCTTCCAGCCTGGGGTGGGGGAAGAGGAATTTCCCTGGTTTCTCTCCCATGGTGGGGTGGGGGTTGGGGGTGGGTGACAAGTCCAGAAACAGAAGGAAGGGCGTCATCAGTAAAGTGGGGCTTTCCAGGGGTGAGATTTAGCAGTGGACAGAGAAAACAATTGCTTCGAGGGGAAAAAAAAGTGCCTGTTCTAACTTTAGAGTCTGCCTCTATTTAAGTTCTACTCCTTGGGTTTCTGCCACAGATCAAGGCCTATATGGCATTCATTTTATAAATAAGCATGTCCTGCCCGCCTTTGGTCCTGACTTCAAAATCCTCCCCATCCTTTCTGACCTTGACCATAGGCTACCACTGCTTATGAAGCCTCTGCTGATGCCTCCAATGAATACACTTCCTCCTCCAGCTCCTTCCTGCGTAGCTCTCTTTCTATTGCTCTACGTCTGGCAAAGAGCAGCATCCTACAGGCTCCCAGGATGTTTTGGAGACCATGCCGAAGCCTTCGTCTTACAATTTCAAGGTCACTCTGTTTACAGCCTTTGAGCACCTGGACTCATATACATGATGAAAGGGGGGAAAAAAAAATCTCCTTCCTTCTTATTTTTGTCCTGATGCTTATTTAGCGTTTCCTCCCCATTAGCTACAGATGCCATTTTACGAACAGCAGCCTGCTCCCCACCAACATTCTCCTGTGTGGAGCTGGACATGTTACAATGTGGTCAGATGGTTCTCAGATGATTTTAACTTCTTTTCAGGCAACTAATTGTGACCACATGGATGCGGGTTCAATCTGAGGGTAGGCTGATTTTTTTTTTTTTTTTCTCCCCCTGGAATTGAGAGCTAAAAAAAAAAATATCTAGGGTTATTTATTTGTTTATTTATTTATTTTAGAATACGACCTCAAACCTTACAAGTGTGTAAAACAAAGTCAAAGTTAAACACTGCAATTACCGAACACCATTCTCTTTTCCTTAGGAAAGCCAAGACACTACAATGTACTTGAAGAGTTTTGAGCAGGATCAAATTCTGTGCCTCATGCAGGAGCTGCTTCCCTGGAGTTCGTAAAAATTGCCCACAGGGTGATTCCCCCCCAAATACCCTTGCCCCCACCCCCAAATACCCTTTTGTTTTAAAAATAATTTATATTCCTCTTTCTTGTACGGGTTGCTCACTTTGTGTGATAACTCTCTTCAGTGGTATGAGGGGAAAAATTAATAGACATTGTTGTTCTAGCTGGTCCAGAAGATTTTCTGACGATGTCATCAGGGTAAAGATTAAATGGTGTCCTTTGAATGTTTTTACATGGGTCATTGATCTAACTACTTTAATTCATCACGGAAAACATAAAAAGAGAAACAGCCCTTACCCTGCCAAAACAAAAACAGAAAAAGAAGCAGAAGCTGTAGGATAGAAAGCACTGCTGCTTTCCTCTTGCCAATAAAAGGGGCAGTTGAAATTCAGACAGCGGGGTCAGTGTTCAACTGTCCGCTGATATCAAAGCTGATAAATTACATCGGGAGCGGAGTCTGCACACACTCGGTAGGGCCCCCTGGTCTCATTAAGTTATATAACCATCTTTGATTTCAATAAGGGTAACTGACCAGAAAGCCCAGCTAGCTATACGCTATAAGCCTAGAAAGCTACTTACTGGGTTATTAAGGGCTGCTAATATGTGGTTAAGACTTTTTCATATAATAAAACATGTCTCATTTCAGGAGTACATAAGAATTTCATTTTTGTGGTTCTCTTTTCCTATTTGGGCTTTTGCCCTTAAGAAAGTAGGAATGGTGGCATGCCCATTGTGGCTCACTGGGTTAAGGATATTGTGAGATACTGTCTCTGTGAGGATGCTGGTTCTATCCTAGCCTCATCCAGTGGGCTATGGATCTAGCATTTCTGGAAGCTGTGCTGTAGGTTGCAGATGTGGCTGGGATCTGGCATTGCTGTGGCTGTGGTGTAGGCTGGTAGCTGCAGCTCTGATTTGACCCCTAGCCTAGGAACTTCCAAATGCCTTGGGTGCATCCATAAAAGGAAAAATAGAAAAGAAAAGAAAAGAAAGTGGAAATAAAGGGTAGGCATGGCGGCAGGGTTTTATGCCTTGACTAAGCAGAAATTGTGAAACCATCTCTTTTAAACCTACTGTGCATGTTTAAGGCCACAGGGCAGTCTGGGGACCTTGCAGCTAAACCCCTGCCCATCAAGTCTCACTCCAGGGGGACTCCTTCATTGACTCCCTCCCGGACCACTCCCTTCTCCCTCCTGGTCTGCTCTGCTCCAAAAGAACCAACTCCTTTGTCCTCTGGGCTCCCACAGCACTTAAAAAATCCCTCTCTCACAGGACCTGTTCCAAGGTATTGTGATTTGCTATTTGTTTGTTCTTTCACACCCCCGGGCTGGTCGACAGGGAATCTGGGGCAGTGGTTGTGTTTGTATCTGTCTCCATTGCTAGACTGTGAATCCTAGGAGCAGAACTCATCCCATTCACCCCTCTCTTTCCATCTCCACTGGCACATACACCTCCCTCTATGGCCATGTCATCATATAAAGGCTCCATTAGGAATTCCCAACCTGGCGCAGTGGTTAACGAATCCGACTAGGAACCATGAGGTTGCGGGTTCGGTCTCTGGCTTTGTTCAGTGGGTTAAGGATCTGGCGTTGCCGTGAGCTGTGGCGTAGGTTGCAGACGTGACTTCGATCCCGCGTCGCTATGGTTCTCCGATTTGACCCCTAGCCTGGGAACCTCCATATGCCGTGGGAGCAGCCCTAGAAAAGCCAAAAGGACAAAAAAAAAAAAAAAAAAAAAGTGTCCATGAATGAATAAGTGATTGAGTGTTGGGGAAAATAACCTTTCTGATTACTCACCCCAAATAGGCTGACTCTACCTGGATCAGTCTATAGCTGGTCACTGCTTTCAGTTCCCAAAGATTAAGTGGCTCTGTGGGCTATCTGTAGACTAATTTCCAACCCCTGTTGCAGTGTTTGGGTCAGGTAATAGGAACAGTCCTACCATAACAAAGTACCACCAGTTGGGTGGCTTAAATAATGGGTATTTATGGTCTCACAGTTCTGGAGGTTGAAAGTCCGAGAGCAAGGTGTGGACAGGTGTTGCTTCCCCTGGGACCCCTCCTGGGCTTGAGGATGGCCTCCTTCTTGCCTTGTCCTCACCTAGCCTTCTCTCTGTGTGTGCTCCCCTGGTGTCTCCACCTCCTTTTAGAAGGACGCCAGTTATATTGGATTGGGGCCCCACCCTACAGGCCTCGTTGTAACTTAATCGCCTCTGTGTGGGCCTTATCTCCAAATACAGTCACATTCTGAGGTGAGGGTGGGGCCTTGAACATGTGAATCTGTGGGGGCCCCAGTTCAGCCCTTAACTGGCTCTGGCACACGTTCCCAGTTTACTCTAAATAGACCCCACTGACAAATAAACAGAGGGCGCTCTTTGCCCTTGGAAGCAATCTGAGGCCCCTCGAGAGTGCTTTTTGGGGACTCACAATTCATGTGTTGAGATTTACTAGTGCAAGAACCTTTGCAGGAGGGTGCAGAGTGTAGGCTCTGGTGGCAGGTGGGACCACGTAGGAAAGGAGGCCTTCTCGGGATACAGAATGTGTAGGAGTCCCCGTCATGGCTCAGCATTTAACGAACCCGACTAGCATCCATGAGGACGTGAGTTTGATCCCTGGCCTCGCTCAGTGGGTTAAGGATCCTGCATTGCCATGAGCTGTGGTGCAGGTTGCAGAAGCAGCTCGGATCCCGTGTTGCTGTGGCTCTGGTGTAGGCCGGCTGCTACACCTGCGATTGGACCCCTAGCCTGGGAACCTCCATAAGCCCAGGGTGTGGCCCTAAAAAAAAACACCCCAAAAAACAACAAAAAAAGAATGTGTAGAAAGACTTTGTGCGTCATTGGAAAACTACATTGTTTTTTAGAGCAGGGGTTGGCCAATGTTGCTGTAAAGAGCCAGATAGTAAATATGTTCTGTCTAGGCTACTTAGGAATACCTTTGTAGCTGGAACGCAGCCCTAGGCAATGTCAGCTGGATGTGTCTGAGTTCCAATAAAGCTTTATTTACAAAAACAGGTGGCTGGCCGGATTGGGCCTGCAGGCCTTAGGTGGCTTGGTCTAGAGCATGCCCCCTTCCTGATTGTGTATTTTACTTAGATTCCAAGCCTACCATTTGAACTATTTTGCAACGCAGTTAAGTTATATACAAATGACAGCAATGCAAAATAATTCTTGACTCTAGAGAGGCAGTGTTTTGACCCTGGGAAGCTCTACTGGCTTGCTTTCACCACTTCGGAGGAAGGGAGTCTTGCCTGATTTTGCAGTCTTTCAATATTCCTGGTCTACAGATACGTTTATTATTTGGATTCTCCGGTTCTCTTCCCTCATTAATAAGGAGTTAAATAAAATCTTTAACATGCATTTATGTTCTATCTATATGAGGGTCATAATTCGGTTAAATAAATTAATTACATTTTAACAAATTAAATACTGCTGGGAACTATTTGCAAAGGGTGTAAAAGCTATGCTAAGGTCATTGTGGTTTTGCCCTCTGGAATAATAATCTTTAAACCTTTTGATTTTATACCTTTGTCAGCAAAATATTTCTAGTCTTCCTGCCTTGACATATAAATATAGTATACTGTATACTGCACATAGACTAACATATGTAACAAAAATAGAATAGAAAAATAAAGAACATCTTCTTTTTTTCATTTTTTTCTTTTCTAGGGCCACACCTGCCCTAAAGTTCCCAGGCTACGGGTCATATTGGAGCTTCAGCTGTTGGCCTACGCCACAGCTACAACAACACAGGATCCGAATGTCAGATCTTTTAACCCACTAAGAGAGGCCAGGGATCGAACGCACACCCTCAGTAATACTAGTTGTGTTCACTTCCACTAAGCCGCAATGGGAACTCTGAAAAATAAAGAATTCTAGGGAGTTCCCATTGTGGCTCAGTGGTTAACGAATCTGACTAAGAACCATGAGGTTGTGGGTTCAATCCCAGGCCTTGCTCAGTGGGTTAAGGATCTGGTGTTGCTGTGAGCTGTGGTGTAGGTGGCAGACTTGGCTCAGATCTCATGATGCTGTGGATCTGGCATAGGCCAGGGGCTACAGCTCTGATTTGACCCCTAGCCTGGGAACCTGCATATGCCGCGGGACTGGCCTTAGAAAAAAGGCAAAAAGACAAAAAATAAATAAATAAATAAATAAAAGAATTCCAGTAGTTTCTTTATATATCTGAATGAATCTTTTCCCTAACACTTTTGGTTTTCTCTCCATTTGGGAGACCACTTTTCTGGACAATAGGGAACCAAAAATATTAACTATTAACTAGTTGAGAAAAAGAAAAGATCTGAGTTAACCCCAATAATACTCCAACAAAGCACACTCATTAAAAGCTAACTGTAATTTGAGCTGATTGGCCCAAGAGGGTGGCAGACTTCCTCCTAAGCAGAGACCTGCACCTTTGTTCCAGAAAATAGCTTCACAGAACTGACTGGTTACAAAAGGTGAGCCCAGGTGGTCAAAGACTAGATGCAACCAGCATCAACATGCAGAGTTACATTGCTGGTCTAATAAACATGGAAATTTTGGAACTGTCTGCGAGCACTGAGGAGGGGGGCCGAGAGGACTTTGGCAGAGACGATGGGAAGATGGAAGGCCTTGAACACACACGGCAAAGTGTGAGTCCTGGCTTTGAGGAGATCACGGCCAGGGAGACAGAGAAAATTCCAGATGCGTATTTTTCAACAATAAGGTGGATGATCCCTTTGACTCTGCCATCATTACGCTCTATCGTTTCTGGAGGTTCAGTTAAAATCTGGTTTTGCCTAATGGAATAGAACCTGAAGAAAGCAGATAGGAACTGTGAAATTCCTTAAGGGGACCAGTGGCCAGGAGAGGCCATATAAGTACAGTGAGTGTGAGTTGGCAGTGAAGCTGAGAAGCCAGAGAGGGGAAAGGAGCCGAGGGGGAGCTGGTTGCAGGATGAATGGGCTCAAGGTGCAGACTAGAGGCCTGTGACCCTTAAAAGTGTGATGGGTGATGGGGGAGGCTATGGAGGGTGTCCACAATGTCATCTCATAATTAAGGAAACATGACCCCTCGGAGTATTAGAGGATGTTCCGAAACAACCCTTTGGTTGTCTGTTTTGGAAAATGTGATGATGGATTAGGGAACAAAGACATTAGAAATAGGAAACCAGTTAAGAGATGGTTGGAACACCAGGCAACAGGGAGGCAAACAGAATGGGGGCAGAGAGAATGCTTATTCTAGAGAGATGTGTTAGAGGTAGAATCAATAGGACTGCATGGTGAATCCCTGTAGGGGAAAAGAGGAGAGTCAGGGAGAAGTGGCATTTATAGAACTTGGGCAGTTGGGTGTATGGGGGCTTGCCATTCCCTGAATTAGGAAATAGGTGAAGAGTAGGTTTTCATGAAAAACGATGGCTGCATAGTGGGATATGCTGGTTTCAGATGCCCACAAAACCTGAAGGAGACTGGCTATGAAGAGTTGAGAGTACAGGACGGTATCCTGGGAGACAGATCAGGCTAGTGACAGCTCTGGGAATTGTTCTCTAAGAGGGGTCAGGATTTTTGTTTCTTGCCCTTTGATAAATAGTAGGAAAACAATCCTCTTTTCCTTTATGTACTCATTCATTCAAACTTATTTACTGAACGGGCAATCCATATGTGAGATTCTGGGGATAAATGATTAAAATGTCCTTTAGAAACTCCGAGGCTTAGCAGAGTCAGGCCATGAACTAAAAGCAGAGCCACAAGTGAGGAGACCCACTCAGAGCCCTCGAGTTGGTGCAAAGGTTATTTGAAACCAGAGACCTTTGAGATTCAACAGATACAGAAAGAAGCCTTCTCAGAGCTTCGCTTATCTGACCAAAGGCAGGAACTTCTGAGAAATGAGGGTTACCATAAATTCTTTTTTTGGGGACAGCTCTGCCCCCAGGAGAGACCAAGAGGGAACCGATCACAAATGCCTTCTCTGGGGGGATTTTTTGATGAAGTTAGAAAGGCCACTCATACCTGCACAGACAAACATTACCACAAACTTTATCTCTTGTTTGTTCCCCTAAAAGACCTGTTTGTCTTTTCTAAAGAAACCTATTTATTCTTCCCATAGCAGGTTTCCTCCCCTCCTTTTTCCTACTAATCTACTGATTCTAACAACCCTCTGAGTTACTCATCACCAAGCTGCCCTGCGTTCATGCATATTGCACATGTAAATAAAAATTTCCCCCATTTATCTGTCTTTTGTTAGTTTAATTCACAGGTCCCAGTCACTAAACATAAGAGTGGCAAAGAAAAGTCCTTCCTCTACTTCACAAGGAGGAGAGAAAATCCCTTTCTGAATGGCTGACGCCATGAAAGTGGTGTGGTACGCAATGGGCAACATAGAAAGATGACCAGGTTTGGAAGACGATGGCAGAGGCTATGCATTCCATTTTGGACTTTTAATGGACAGAAGAGTTGTTAAGGAGTTAATTTGTCTTAGGATTTCTAATCCAGTCCTCTCAGACATCATTCCTCTCCCACCACTAGGTTTCTCTCCCTTCCTCACCGTGGACTTTCATACTATTCCTGACAATACCTCCTCCAAGGGCAGACAGGAAGCAAAGATAAAGTGGCTGAGGTGGATCTGGCACTCTGACATGGCTAATGACCCCCTCTGGCTTCCCTTCCACTTTTCCTCTGGGTTTACAACCTTCCTACTTGGGGGGGTTTCCAGTCCTTGGGAGCCACTCACGTTCATCCAGGAGATGGGTACTGAATCGCATTCTTTTCCACTTGACCAGTTCCCAAACCCTCCTTGGGACAAGTTATATTTAGATTGATGTCCTTTCAGAACAAAGTCACCTGCATTAGCATTAGATCAGAACTCCCTCTGCCCAAAGCTCAAGAACTAGTTCTAGGACTTTGTCTCCAATTAATAATACTTTTCTCCTCATTTGCCTTCCCTGTTCTTTTGTTCACTATCAACCAGGTTTAAAGTCAGTAGCATGTTTCAGATTGTTTTCCCTTGCTCTGCTCTCTAATTATCTCACATGCAAAATATTTGCCTCTCTTTCCCTTCAAGAAAAGAAATCATCTCCTATAGTCTATTGTAATTCCTACAACTCAATGAATAATTCTTGTCTGAATTGAATTCGATAGGGTTATGTGGATTTTTACATGTGATCAAAGATTTTTTTTTTCTTAATTCAAACTATAAACTCAAAGTTGCCATCTTCATGTTGTTTTTTTATAAATTCTGCCGTGGTCTGTGCTCAGAGAGAACCCACGGGTATCCAAGAAAGAACGGAGGCTCTGAAACCACAATGGGATTTTTGTCGTTAGCTATGACTTGGGAAGGGAGGAATGTTCAGTCAATACACATTCCAGAATGCCAGGCCTCCACATTCTGGCTTGTTTCCAGGATGTTGACTCTCGTAATGGACCACTTGAAACATACACCACTGTCCACTCTTTGGGCAATTGTCTTAGGGTGGAATTTTCTTTCTCCTCCCACCAGAAGCTCAGTGTTGCTTCAGCTCCCAACGTGTACATACACGATCCTTTGTAAAACAGAGGGCTCTAGTGTTTCCCGAGCTTTGGCCATTTGACTCCTCCAGGACTGAGCTCCTTCTGGGTTTTCCCCTTCTGTGATCCAGCAGGTGCAAAGGCCGAGGAGAAGAAATGCAAGATGGAAAGTTTAAAGATGAGAGAAAGATTGGAACCATAGAATAAATATAAATATACATATGTCAGCACCTGGGAGAAAGTCTGGGTTTCTGGTTTTGGTGCAAACCGTGGGGTTTACCTCTAGCTTATTCAAAGAATCCTGAGGTTTACAAGCCTGTCCAGGAATCTAGAGACTAGCTGATGACTTCATATTGAAATCATGCAAAACCCATGAGCTCACGAGCTGGGAGATGAAAGCCGATGAGACAAAATTGGCTTCAAGTGGAATGGCTGTGAGTCTGTATAAGATCAGTCAAACCTGAAGAGGCAAAAGTGGATAAAACCCGGCCACTGGAATTTGGAGACTTTCTTGCAGGGACTTGTAGTAAAATGAAACTGTTTGGTTTCACCCAAGCCCTTGAAAGACTCTTGGAGAAAACATAGGAGAACTTGAAAGCAAAGAACACTTTCTGTTTGCTTTTGTAATCTCTGATTTCAGTGAGTACCATTCTTGGGACCTAATGGGGTCACCAGGGTCAAGCCTGTCTCCATGGTCCTTCCTGCCCTCTCTTTATGTACAATCCTAGTGACCATCATCAAATGCTTTTCATCGAGCTGCGCTGCATGCAGCTTTTGACATATGTTTGTCTGATCTTTCCCCTGAAACAATATCAATATCCTGAGAGTGCTGCTGGACCTGGCCCACACCCCCAGGAGCCCTGGCTGGGGAGAGGGTGGTGCTGGATTGGCCCCTGGGATTTCATGGCACCAAGGATAGTCTGAGAAGCAACAGTCAGGAACCACAGCATCCAAGGCAGACGGACAGAGATCTGAAGGAAGAATCGGAGAGACAGTATAGGGAGGGAGAGGGGGTGTCTCTGGGCTCTGGCAGGATCAGGTTGCATCTGGCAAGTTTCCTCAATTCTCAAAGCCTCCCAATTCCTTCATCTCTGAATCCAGGTACAGAACCTGCATTGCCATGGGCTTTGTGCACAGCTGTCAATGCTTCAGCTCACACAGCCGAGCCCTGGTCAGACGGCAAATGCCACTCCCTGCCCATCAGCCCCCTCTCAGGGAGCTTGCCTTGTTCAACTTAACTCTTGGCATCCACTCCCCTCTGCTGATTTTATGGGCTTGACAAGATAAGAAATGCTTCTCCTTGCAAAGTATTGAAGACCCATTGGCCTATAGTCTGGGAGACAGTATAGGGAGGGAGAGGGGGGTGTCTCTGGGCTCTGGCAGGATCAGGTTGCATCTGGCAAGTTTCCTCAATTCTCAAAGCCTCCCAGTTCCTTCATCTCTGAAATGGGAATAATAGGATTGACTTTTTAGGAAAATGCATGTGAAACACCTAATATAGTGCCCAGCACACAGCAAGTGTTCCCAAAAAGTTAACCATTATTATGGTTGCTGTGGTTACACATTAGTAGGGAAGCCTGACTATATGGGAACAATCACACTATTAGAGTCTTTTTTGAGTCTTGAACCAGGCCTCTAAATCAGATAAGTCGCAACCATGCATTAGGTGTCAGGGCCTTGGGCCAATTATAGGCACTGCTTAGAGCGCACTGGAAAATAGCCATCATCATCTTGCTTGTCTCTTGTAGCTGAGAATGGCTGCCTGGGGAACCGCGCTGGGGAGGCCAGATCTGGACATGGTGCTGTGGTTGATTGATAATGTCTGCCCAGGGTGCGGGATGGACAGGGCTGTATGTGGGCCAGGTATTTGCCTTTCCTGGAATGGACCCCGTTCCTGAGGGGTAGGAAAGAAGACAGACTTACAGAGAAATGCTGAGCTTGAGTCCTATTCTCCCACCCCACTCCTCCCACCCCCACCCTAGGCTCCCCAACCAGGGGTCAGGTATTTAGCCAGCTTTTGCTTAGATGATTCACCTGTAAAATGAGGATAACCAGGTTTGCCATGCCTACCTTATAGGGTTATTTGTGAGTATCAGATGAGACTGTGCTTGTAAGAACACTGTCAGCTGTGGGGTGTTGCCTAAAGGCGAGGTGTTTTGTTACCAGTGTGGTATTTGGCCCCTTTGTGCTTGACAGGGAGGAAGAGCCTAGTCAGTGATCAGTTTTTGGTCTGCCTCTGCCTGCATCCTCTCAGCCTGGCTCTGCACCTCCTTTGGTTTCTGTGTGCTGATCTACTGGGAGAGGGCCTGATTGGGCAGAAAGAGCTTGGGTTTAAAGCCAGACGCCGCCTCACTTATCACCTGCATGACTCAGGTCCTGTTTCATAGCCTGGGTGAACCGCAGTTTCTTCATTTGCAATGAGAAGATTGGATAAAGATAATCATGGAGTTCCCGTCATGGCGCAGTGGTTAACGAATCCGACTAGGAACCATGAGGTTGCGGGTTCGATCCCTGGCCTTGCTCAGTGGGTTAACGATCCGGCATTGCCGTGAGCTGTGGTGTAGGTTGCAGACGTGGCTCGGATCCAGTGTTGCTGTGGCTCTGGCGTAGGCCGGTGACTGCAGCTCCGATTCAACCCCTAGCCTGGGAACCTCCATACTCTGCGGGATCGGTCCAAGAAATAGCAAAAAAAGACAAAAAAAAAAAATTGGGGTACAGCCTTCATGAGTATCAAGACAAAATCAGAATTGGGCAAGAAATCAGAGGTCAGGAGAACACAAAAGGAAGCTAAAACCTAGTCTTCAAAACAGAGGTGGAGCGGGGCTAGGGCCTAGATTGGGCGTCAGATGTGCTTCAAGGCTCAAGGTTGACCCAAATCCACCAGGAGCAAAGAGTCGGTGGAGCACACATAAGGTCAGATGACCAGGTTGGCCCCAAAGCACGAGCCCTGGGGTTCCCCAGGCCCTGCCTCAGTCTGCTGCAACTCTCCAAAAAGTTTTGAGCCCTTTGAATTAGGGGCCTGAATTGCTGAGGTTGCTATGAAACACACCCACCCACCTATATCCAGATCCCTTTCCTCTCTCCACCCAATTCATTTTCCTTCTTTATACTCCTGCCAACCTTAAGCAAAGAGAAGGGCACTATTTTTTTTTTTTTTTGTCGTCTTTTAGGGCCACACCTGAGGCATATAGAGGTTCCCAGGCTAGGGGTCGAATCGGAGCTGTAGCTGCCAGCCTATAACACAGCCACAGCAACACCAGATCCGAGCCGAGTCTGCAACCTACACCACAGCTCAGTGCAATGCTGGATCCTTAACCCACTGAGCAAGGCCTGGAATGGAACCTGGGTCCTCGTGGTTGCTAGTTGGATTCGTTTCTGCTGAGCCACAACAGGACCTCCTAGAGCGCTATTTGCTCAAGGCTTTCTGTGTTAGTTTCCTAAAGCTCCTGTAACAAAATACCACAAAGTGGTTGGTTTTATTGTCTCACAGTTGACGGCTAGATATCCAAGGGCTACAAAGTGGTTCCTTCAGAGGCCGTGACAGAGAACCAAGCCGTGTCTTTTTCCTGGCTTCTGGTGGTTTGCTGCAATCTCTGGGCTTCCTTGGCTGATGCCTGTGTCCGTCTTTACAAGGCGTTCTCTCGGTGTGCATGTCTCCGTGTCTAATTTCCCCGCCTTTTGTAAGGATACAATTAAATTGGATTAGGACTCACTCTAATTGACCTCATCTTTATAGATCAGCTTCAAAGACCCTTTTTCCAAACAGGGTCAAATTCCCAGGTACTGACGGGGGCCGCAGTTCAACCCATAAAGTTCTCTTTGCTTCTGCAGGAATGATTGGAACCAACAGGGTTGGGTGAAGACAGGGAACAGGGTAGAACAAAACACAAAACACCACAGTGGCACAGAATCTGCTTTTGCTCACTTAGCAACTGGAGGAGATGCCTTGTGGTCTATTTGCTCATATTTTGCTGACAGAGGGGAAAGGGGCGTTCAGTACTATCTCTTCAGAGCTTAGAACAATCCTGACATGAAGTAAAGGCTCAACAAATATTTGTTGAATAAGTAATGAATGAGGAAAATTCAGCTATTTATAGTTTATAAATGTGCCAAGACTTTGTCCACCTGGAGAAAGGATACATTAAATGGTTATAGCATTTAGCACCAGTTTCTCCCATATGGTACCCATGGCCTTATTATTATTATTATTATCATTATTTTATCTTTTTGCTTTTTTAGGCCCACAGCTGCAGCATATGGAGGTTCCCAGGCTAAGGATTGAATCAGAGCTATAGCTGCTGGCCTACACCACAGCCACAGCAATGCCAGATCTGAGCCGTATCTGCAACCTATACCACAGCTCACAGTAATGCCGGATCCTTAACCCACTGAGCGAGGCCAGGGATCGAACCCTCAACCTCATGGTACCTAGTCGGATTCTTTTCTACTGAGCCATGATGGGAACTCCCACCATGGCCTTATTATTAAGAGCTGGGTCTTACCGGGAGTGGAATGAGGAGCTTCACGTGGGGGGTCTTGGAGGGCGGGGCTGCTCCTCAGAGACCTCAGCCCACCCCCTGTCACCTTTGGGCCCCCGCTCTAAAGCGAATCTGAACAAATGCAGGGTGCAGGTCATTTGAGCTTTATAGGTCTAACCCATCACAAATTCCTTCCCTTTCCCAAAGCTTACTGATCCTGCATCCCACTCGTTTATCAGCATTAGAAAGTTGGAAAGGCCTCCAAGATCATCAAGCTCTAGCTCTTCATTCATAAACGAGGGAACTGAGGTTAGAGGGGAAGAGATGTGACTAAAGTCACACAGCCCAGACTCCTGACTCCTGGCCTATGGCTCCTCTTTTATTCCGTTGTCTGACTGTTAGTAAATAATTTGCCAGACAGAGGAATTCCTCTGAATGTGTTTGTTAGACAGGAACATGCCATCATCTAGCTCAAATGTCCAAGTGTCCCCTGGGTGTGAGGCCAGCGGAGGGGATTTGGGCCTTTGGCTGGTTGTTGAGAGGCACTAGGTCAGGCCCTTCACATGCTCAGCCTGTAGGCTCAGCCACCTGGCTGGCTGTTTACATCACCCACAGGGAAAGCTGGCTTTCCATCTCAGACTCCCTTACATCAACTCTCTCACCATCCAAAGACAAGAGAGTCCTTGTGGAAACTCAGGCTGTGGCCCAATCTTGACCTCACTCTGGGCTGCCCTTTCTTGTTTCCTAATCCTTCCTTGCCCCTGGCAAGTTTCACTGCGGCCCGAACAATGGCTTCAGTCTATAGGTAGGTGAGCTCATTGCATATGGCAGTTGCTTCTTCGGTACAATGGCCAGGGCAAATGAAAGCTAAGACGTGGCCCTAAGAGTCACGCTTAGAACTCTTTGCAGTTTACGATGTCCAGCGAGAAGGCTGATGGGAGCCCTGACAGCCACCTTGTGCTTCTCCAGCATCTAGCCAGCCCCCCGTTGATGCTAGAGAGATGGCCTCTAGTTTATCGCATACCCGCTTTACATGCAGTGGTGCCTTATCTGAAAGACTCAGCGTGTATTTGTAAAACCTCCACGGCCTAAGTAGCTGAGTTTAATAAGTAAAAACCAACCAACAAACCAAAGTGCAGGAGGAGTGTAAAAGTTCCCCAGTAGAGTTACCAGACCTAACAAATAAAGATGCCGAAGGCCCAGTTAAATTTGAATTTCAGATCATGAATGAAAAATGCCACCTGCCACGTCAGTAAACAAAGGATGTTGCAGCCATGAAGCCACTACAGCTCCCCCAGCCACCACCATAGAGAGCCCTATGGAGGAAACTCAGGATGGAGACACAGGGGGTGCCCACAGCCACTGCAGCCACCCTGAGGGGACTCAGGTGGGAAAGCACAGGATGGTGGCCCTGGATAGCTGAGGTGCACATCAAAGGAAGGACTGCAATGAGCCCAGATGCTTGCTCCTTCCCATACAAAGAAAGGCACTTACCTTGAGATAATCTGGTTTTCTTTAATTAACCATGCATGATCTTTTGATGTTCCAACTACCTGGTCTTTTTTTTTTTTTTTTTTTTTTGTCTTTGCTATTTCTTTGGGCCGCTCCCGCGGCATATGTTCCCAGGCTAGGGGTTGAATCGGAGCTGGAACCACCGGCCTACGCCAGAGCCACAGCAACGCGGGATCCGAGCCGCGTCTGCAACCTACACCACAGCTCACGGCAACGCCGAGCCGCATCTGCAACCTACACCACAGCTCACGGCAACGCCGGATCGTTAACCCACTGAGCCAGGGCAGGGACCGAACCCGCAACCTCATGGTTCCTAGTCGGATTCGTTAACCACTGCGCCACAAGGGGAACTCCCAACTACCTGGTCTTTGTTGCAAAAACCCCTACATATCCTGAATCGTCTTATCTCTTTGGAAACATCTCTCAGAGCTATCTGAGAGGCTGCCTCCCAGGCTTGAAGTCCTCAGAATGTCTGCCTAATAAAAGAGAATTCTCAATTTTTTTGTATGCTTTTTTTTAGGGCTGCCCTCACAGCATATGGAAGTTCCAGGCTAGGGGTTGAATCGGAGCTACAGCTGCTGGCCTACACCACAGCTCACAGCAACGAAGCATCCCCAACCCATTGAGTGAGGCCAGGGATGGAACCTTCATCCTCATGGATACTAGTCAGATTTGTTTCCACTGTACCACCACGGGAACTCCAGAATTCTCAGCTTTCAGTTTGTGCATTTTTTTTTTTTTCCAGTCAACAAAATAAACAATGAATAATTTTTTTAGTATATCCTCTGCAATATTTGGGACATACTCATACTAAAAATTCTTTATTGTTTATCTCCCTCTGACATTTAAATTTAACTGAGGGTCCTGCATTTTAGCTGACAACCTAGTTGCTGTGGAATTCCATGGCCAGGATATCCTATGAAACACACCTTGACTCTTGACTGTTGGAATGAAGCCTGGGATTCTTCCAGTCTGGACGCTGGCGGCTCTGCTGGATTGTGACTGTTCCCAGGCTCTGGGCCAGGGGCTTCGGGGAGTTCCACAGGAAGGCTTCTGTGTGGTCCTGGTGGCTGGGGATTCCCTGCACTGAGAGGTGTGCGGCAGCTCACGGAAAGGCAAGTGCAAACGTAACAGAAGTGAGTCCGCACATTTTCACACAGGCCGTCTAGTGACACAGAGCTTTCTTATAAGCTTCTCATTTGGTTGCTCAACCTTCCCCAATAGGATCAGGCACATGCTTATCACCTCGGCTCCTGATGAGGAAACGCTCAGGTGATATCAGCTGAGTCAGCGCCTGGTAAACAAAGACTTGAGAGTCATTCTGGCTGACAGGCTGGAAGGCCAATCGCAACTTTTCTTTTTTATTGGAACATACTGCTTTGTTATTATAGTCGGATATGTTTTTTTCAAAAACCATTGCTTTTTTTTTTTTTTTTTAGGCCACACCCACGGTATATGGAGATTCCCAGGCTAGGGGTCCAATCAGATCTGTAGCTGCCGGAACTACGTCACAGCCACAGCAATGCCAGATCCGAGCCGAATCTGCAACCTACACCACAGCTCACGGCAGTGCTGGATCCTTAATCCACTGAGTGACGCAAGGGATTGAACCCCTAACCTCATGGTTCCTAGTCGGATTCGTTTCCGCTGCACCACGAAGGGAACTCCCTGCTTTTCTATCTATAAAAGTAATATTTGATAATTGCAGCAAACTTAGAAAACACAGATAAAAAAGAAAGGAAATCAGCCAAGGAAGCAACTCTACAACTGAGTGAAACTATTGACAGGTAGGTGTACGGCCTTCCATGCTTGCTCTTTTTTATATATTAGTATATTATGTCTTTGTCACCTTGGGCTGCTAAAACAAAATGCCATAAACTGGGTAGCTTAAACAACAGGCTTTTTTTTTTTTTTTTTTTTTTTAAGGGCCGCACCTGTGGCATATGGAGATTCCCAGGCTAGGGATCTAATTGGAGCCACAGCTACCGGCCTACACCACAGCCACAGCAACACAGGATCTGAGCTGTGCCTGGGACCTATGCCACAGCTCATGGCAACGCCAGATCCCCAACCCACTGAGCGAGGCCAGGGATCGAACCTGCATCCTCATGGATGCTAGTCAGGTTCGGTAAGCGCTGAGCCACGATGAGAATTCCAACAGGCATTTCTTTCTCACGGTTCTGGAGGCTGGAAACGCCAAGATCAAGGAGCTGGCAGATTTGGTTTTTGATGGGGCCCCTCTTCCCAGCTTGTGGACAGCCACCTTCTGTCTGTGAGGACTCACAGCCTGGACAGAGGAAATTCTGGCATCTCTTCCTCTTGCAGCTCTACCTTCATGAATTCATCTCACCTTCATTACCTCCTGAAGACCCCACCTCCTAATACCCTCTGACTAGGGCCTGGGGCGGGCATTATCATATGAATTTGTTCACACACACATTCAGTCCAGCACATATTCTTAGTTTTAAACAAAAAGGCCAAATCCTTTTAAACACATGCATCCATATATAAATGATACCAATATCAATATGTGAATAGTTGTATATGTGGAGATGATTATATGTGTATATGCTCAAGCATATCTATACATATAATATGAACTTAAATGATTCTGAAATTAGATGGTTCATTTTTAGCATTGCCCAAGACTTAAGACTAAGTACAGGAAGAAGGTGAAAAATACCAGATGAACTCCTGATAAAGAACAAAGAGTGGCAGTCAAGGACACAGGGCACGGTTCTACCACCACGGAGTGTGAAACTTTCCGTCATAATGAACTAGTCAAGAATGAGTGTTTGGGAGCTCCCGTTGTGGTGCAGAGGAAATGAATCTGACTAGTATCCATGAGGATGCGGGTTCCATCCCTGGACTCGCTCAGTGGGTTGGGGATCCTTCGTTGCTGTGAGCTGTGATGTAGGCAGGCAGCTGTAGCTCTGATCAGACCCCTAGCCTGGGAACTTCCATATGCTGCAAATGCAGCTGGAAAAAGCAAAAAAAAAAAAGAAAGAAAAAAGAAAAAAAAGAGTGAATATTCAGTAAAGCTAAAAAGGCTATCTCTAATGCTTTCCCTCTGAAATATTGACTTAGAATAATTGGCTTCCCCTTTGGACATAGGCAGTGGTGAAACATAATCCACAGTTGATGTTACTGGGAATTCAATAGCACTTAGGACTCAGCTGTAACATGTTCTGTAATCAATATACACCTAAGTAACTCGTGCTCATATATAACCTCAGAACAACTTCTTCTTTTAGAGTTTGGAGGATGGGTTCTTCATTTGGGGAGGTCTATACTATGAAATTGGGAACCTCTTTATCTCCTATGGCAGCTCAAATGGCTTGTTGTTGCAGGCAGCCCTGAACCTGGCAACCCGGGGCAACATATTCTGATGATGGCCTGGGGCCAGAGTCTGAGACCTTTGCAGAGAGAAGCGCTCCTGTGGACTTCAGGCAAGGAGTGACCCATCACCGACATTCAGTTCGCTGGCCTTGCCTCGGGCTCCGGCACATGAAATAGTGGCTTATCATGTTTTTCCATCATATGATGTGGTAGGTCTCAGAGAAATGTTTTGCCCCACAAAGTGAACCTCTAAACACTCAGTTCCCCATGTAAGCACAGCTCTTCAGAGCTTTGCCCTTCACTCTCCCCGCACAGGGTAGATCCTGCAAAAAAAAAAAAAAAATGACCGGAGGAATCTTGGGCTAAAGATGATTCTCCGGCTCATTCAAAGAGCCCATCTGAGCCCCTGAGTCTCCACTGGATGCCCTTTCTTAGTAAGAAACACTGGCATAAGCCACTCAAGTAATGTATGGCTGTGAAAATCCAGATCAATACTGGCATCATTATATTTGGTTAATTTTAGTTGTATGCAGATATTTAAACACTCCATGCACAGCGTTCTTTGTACTAGGAAGAAAACTTTCATAAAGGGAACATACTCGTATCGCTTATACCTGTTGCTAGGCAAACTTAGAGACTTAAATGGATATTAAATAGAAGGAGAACCTCCAAGTGAAGCATCCACCAAAATTGATTAGCATCTCATACCATTGCGATCTAACATGGTTTGTTCAATGTTAGTCTTGCCTGGAAAGGAAAATTTTGGAAAGCTGTGTTTAAATCTACCAAACAAGAAAATCAAACCACCATAAAGTAAAACCCCAACTGGCTAATTCCTTGTTCTTCTCATTCTTTTTTTGTAAGAGACATTTGCCTGGGATATCATTTGAGACCATTTCTAAAGCAGAAGTAGTGTCAAGTTCCCAAATAGAAAAAAAAAAAAAAAAAAAATAGGACAGAGGTCTAAGGGTAAATCCCTAAACAATGGAAGGAAAACCACACACTTTGACCAGAGTAACGGCTTTGGGCCATGATTTTGATCAGTTGTCATTAGCACTGACAAATTGCATGGACTTGCGAAAATGCATCCTGGGCAGAACCTGAAATGAAAATTCACGATGTTGGGTGGACCAGGCAAGCACCCCAGTAAGACTAATTATTCCGTCAGCGATGTTCTGGGCTATTCTAGACGTGTGAATGCCACCTACTGGCGAACTTCTTAGAGGGTCCGGGAATTCTGCAGCCTACCTTGTCCAGTGTTGAGGACTGCAGCCTAGTGCTCTGCTAATGCTGACCTCAATTCAAATTCTTTTTCCCCATTCTCTTTTATCGTACCTCTCCTTAGTTCTGTTTTTAAGTCAATGCAAAGACACTCATTTATTTTCTTTTTTTAAAATGGTGATTTTTATTTTTTCCATTACAGCTAGTTTACAGTGTTCTGTCAATTTTCTACAGTACAGCAAAGAGACCCAGTCACACATACATATATACACTCTTTTTCTCACATTATCCTCCATCATGATCCATCCTAAGTAACTAGAAATAATTCCCAGTGCTATACAGCAGGATCTCATTGTTTACATGTTCCAAAGGCAATAGTTTGCATCTCAAAGGCAATAGTTTGCATCTCAAAGGCAAACATTTGCAACTTCATTGATTTTCTCTAACACCATTTTCCTTCACTTCACCACCCACTAGGTCAAGAGAGCCCAAGCACTCACCTGCAAAACCCACTCTTCATTCCGGATACTTCTGCTCTACCCCTTTCTAGTTCTTGGCACGAAATGCAAAGTTCCCTTCAGAAAGAAGACCTTGAAAGACAACTTGGTAAGTGCAGCTATAGAGCTGAGAACAATGGCACATCCATTACCAAATTAAGGATTTAATTTCTGCTGTTACTGTGGCTTCCAGAGTTCAACAATAATAATGCTGGTGATATCAGCTGTCTGTGGTGAAAATATATGGGGAAGAAATCTCATATAGGAGTTCCTGTTGAGGCACAGCAGGAATGAATCCGACTAGGAACCATGACGTTGCAGGTTTGATCCCTGGCCTTGCTCAGTGGGTTAACGATCCGGTGTTGCCGTGAGCTGTGGTGTAGTTTGCAGATGTGGCTCGGATCCTGCGTTGCTGTGGCTCTGGCTTAGGCCGGCTGCTACAGCTCTGATTCGACCCCTAGCCTGGAAACCTCCATATGCCGTAGGAGCGGCGCAAGAAATGGCAAAAAGACAAAAAAAAAAAAAAAAAAAAAAAAAAAAGAATGTGGCCTTGCTGTGAGCTGTGGTGTAGGCCAAC
The DNA here is from genome assembly GCF_054392235.1 of Sus scrofa. NCBI lineage: Eukaryota > Metazoa > Chordata > Mammalia > Artiodactyla > Suidae > Sus > Sus scrofa. The sequence goes on along the minus strand of NC_139398.1, from coordinate 32,197,164 downwards.
AGCTGTAGCTCCGATTCGACCCCTAGCCTGCGAACCTCCATATACCTCAGGTGTGGCCCTAAAAAGCAAAAAAAAAAAAAAAGTGCCATATACTTTTCATATTTTCACTCAAAGACGGACATGTGTACCTCTTCATGCTGTGGGGGAGAACAAATAAATCAACATCCAGCTGAGGTGATAAAAAATAAATACAAGGACACAAAATGACAAGGCAGTAATGAAGAGGTGGCATATATCAAAATAAGAAATGCTCATCAACCACTCCTTCCAGCAAATTATGTGAGTTACGGGACTGTCTTTAACACACTCTCATCGGCATTGAGTGTTAATAGATTTTTTTTTTTTTTTTTTTTTTTAGTGCCGCACCTGTGGCATATGGAAGTTCCCAGGCTGGGGGTTGAATTGGAGCTATAGCTGCTGGCCTACACCACAGCCACAGCAACACAGGATCCGAGCCGTGTCTGTGACCTACACCACAGCTCACGTTTTTTTCCTAAGGGCTGCACCTGTGGCATATGGAATTTTCCAGGCTAGGGGTTGAATTGAAGCTGTAGCCGCTGGCCTACACCACAGCTCATGGCAATGCTGGATCCTTAACCCACTGAGTGAGGCCAGGAATTGAACCTGTGTCCTCATGGATACTAGTCGGGTTCGTTAACCACTGAGCCCCCACAGGAACTCCAGATTTTATTAATTTTAAAATATAACTATCCAGGTGTCTAGTAACATTACAAAGATATTTCATGCCTGAATACATTTGGATTTTCTGGGCTATTTTGGATTATTGACTTATTTGCCTATCTTTTGTCTCAATATCATATTTAGTGTGCACCTACTATGTGCCAGACATTGTGCTAGGTGCTAGGGCATTAAAAGATCAGCAAAACACTGTGCAACACTTGAGGAGGTTATAGTATAGGAGAAATGACAAATATTCATCTAGTAATGATTCAAATAGATAATAGAAGATTGTGATAAAAAAGGAGCTATGAGAACATAATACTTGGACAGGATTTTTTTTTTTTTTTTTTTTTTTTTTTTGGTGGTAGGGGAGGGAAATGATTCTTAAGGAAATAATCATACAAGCATTAAAAATGTTTTTTTGGGAGTTCCTGTCGTGGCGCACTGGTTAACGAATCCGACTAGGAACCATGAGGTTTCGGGTTCGGTCCCTGCCCTTGCTCAGTGGGTTAGCGATCCGGCGTTGCTGTGAGCTGTGGTGTAGGTTACAGACGCGGCTTGGATCTCGAGTTGCTGTGGCTCTGGTGTAGGCTGGTGGCTACAGCTCCGATTGGACCCCTAGCCTGGGAACCTCCATATGCCGCAGGAGCGGCCCAAGAAATAGCAAAAAGACAAAAAAAAAAAAAAAAAAAAAAAAGTTTTTTTGTATTAAGATGTTCATCAAAAAGATGTTTGTAATAGAATCAGAACAGACTTAGACTAACTGTAGAGTATTGAAGAAAACAATTAAAAATTTAAATTATGAGTATGTTGTAAAAGGTAAGTGTTTGTTAAAGTGAATGAGCTACAAGGATCTCTTGTCCAGCAGAAGGAATAGAGCCACTATTTTATTTTATTTTATTTTATTTTTTTTGTCTTTTGCCATTTGTTGGGCTGCTCCTGCGGCATATGGAGGTTCCCAGGCTAGGGGTCTAATCGGAGCTGTTGACACCAGTCTACACCAGAGCCACAGCAACGCAGGATCTGAGCCGCGTCTGCGACCTACACCACAGCTCACGGCAACGCCGGATCCTTAACCCACTAAGCAAGGGCAGGGATCAAACCCGCAACCTCATGGTTTCTAGTCGGATTCGTTAACCACTGCGCCACGACGGGAACTCCCAACTATTTTATAATAATATATATTTTTTGGTCTTTTTGTCATTTTAGGGCCACATCCGTAGCATATGGGGGTTCCCAGGCTTGGGGTCAGATCAGAGCTGGAGCTGCCGGCCTACACCACAGTCATAACAATGCTGGATCCAAGCTGTGTCTGCAACCTACACCACAGCTCGCGGCAATGCCGGATCCTTAACCCACTGAGCAAGGCCAGGGATCGAACACGTGTCCTCATGAGTACTTGTCAGGTTCATTAACCACTGAGCCAAGACAGGAACTCCTATAATAACTTTGAATGGAGTGTAATCTAAAAATATTTTTGAATCACTATGTTGTACACCTGAGACTAATACTGTAAAGCAACAATATTTCAATTTTTAAAAATGTTTGATAAAGTGGAAAATGTTAGAAACAAAATGGTACATGCAGTTCATAGTTTGTGCGTGAGACAAACATACGGCTGCTTAGAAAAATAACTGACTACAATATATTAAAATATTAGAGTGGTTTATATTGAGGTAGAGAGATTTTGGATGATACTTCTCCCTGCTTTGTCTATTTTCTAATTTTTCTTTATTGACTGTTTCTTTTAAATGATATGTTCTTCTCCTCCTGCCTACTTCCAGACATGTTCATGAAAATAAAACATATATATACTGCTATCATGGATTAGGTTCTTAATTAGAAGCAATTTGCAATTGAGAAAATTTTAAAATTACGTATAAATTATGGACAGATTATTTATAAATATTCATAAATCTATAGACATGAATGGAGCCTAAATATTATACAACCCTAATAATCATCAAATGAAGATAGGAATCTGCACTTCAAAACCCCCCAAATGCTGGCACAACACAGAGGTGGACAAAGGACATTCTGGAAAACCAGCCATCCCAGTAGCTCTATATCTTTGTCTTCAACGGTGTTATTAATTGAGTCCCCCTGGGCAAAAGGACTTCCAACCTCTGGAAATTGTCAAGCCTGGTAGCACTGCTGCTGAGCCCCGTCACATGGCCTGCGTGTGCAAGACAAATTCAGGCCCTAAAGCATTAGTGCGTTTTAATTGTGATCCACTAGGAGTTCCTGTTGTGGCACAGCGGAAACGAATCCGACTAGTATCCATGAGGTGGCAGGTTCGATCCCTGGCCTTGCTCAGTGGGTTAAGGATCTGGCATTGCCACGAGCTGTGGTGTAGGTCGCAGACTCGGCACAGATCCTGCGTTGCTGTGGCTCTGGCATAGGCCGGCAGCCGTAGCTCTGATTAGACCTCTAGCCTGAGAACCTCCATAAACCATGGGTGCGGCCCCAAAAGGCAACCCCCCCTAAAAAAACATAGTGATCTACTAGGCTCCTGTCCGCTTCTCTCCATGTGCATTTCTTTTTTCTTTTTTTTTTAAGTTTCAAGATTTTGGAGTTCCCTGGTGGCCCAGTGGTTAAGGCATTGTCACTGCTATGCATCTGGTTTGATCCCTGGCCTGGGAAATTCCACATGCCGCAAGCATCTGGCCCACTCACCAAAAAATTTTTTTTCAAAATTTTACAAAATCTCACAAAAGCTAGTTTGGATCTGTACATCCCTTCTAAAAGGCTAAAGATCCCCTATTCCACCCATGGAAAAAATTAAATTCATCCAAATGAAGATGGCACCGTTTTGCCTGGGACTCTTATGAAAACCCAAAAACCCTCCAAATAATTCCTAGTTGAAGAAACTAGATAGTATCTTTGTTAACAAGCCCGGGAGGGCCATGCTCTGAGCATCACTGCCCATGTTTCCCTGCTGGATTTGGCTACTTTATCAGTTATGTGCTAGCGGGATATGGCTGGCATGTTCAGACTCGGTACTGAGAGGGAAGTTTTATAACAGGACAACAGAGCAGTTTAATGCATGACTTTGAGAGCCCTAAGGCTGAAGGGAGGGGAGGAAGGAGCAGTCACAGAGAGAGAGGGAGAGACAGGTGGAGAGAGAGAGGGAGAGGGAGAGAGAGATGGAGAGGGAGGGATGGAGAGGGACAGAGAGGGGAGAAGGGAACAAGAGCTGTGTGGAGAAGGCAGCTTGACAGGAGCCGGGACTTTGGGTGAAGGCTTGCTGCCAGTCCGAGGGGACATGACAGGGAGAGAGCCGTGGAACATATACTCCCACCCCTCTTTCTTTCCTCTTTCTGATCTCTTGGAACTGCTTCCCATTGTCTGAACTCCACTATGCAGCCAAGGCCCAGGGGACCTGTTGCAGCAGGGGGTGGTGGGTGGGGAGCGGGGTGCTTCTCTTAGGGCACTGAGCGGGGTGGAGGAGGGTGGAGTGGGAGTTTGGTGGACAACCTGAAGATGAACTGGTCGACTGCTTTTCAGAGATAAAGAGCAGAAAAAATGGGGACTCTGTCTTCTGGGAAGTAATGATTACTAAAGCATGACCATTAAAAACTGGACAGTGGGGAAAAGATTCTCTTTAAATGTGGAAATTAAATGAAAATCATGTTTTTCTATAGAGTCTACATTTTTTGGCAGACCCGCACATGCACACTCATACAGACTCTGACACACACATCACACACACAGAGACACACACAGAGGCGCACGTGCGCGTGTGCACACGCGCACACACACAGACACTTATATAGTGTTCTGTCTAGAGAAAAGGGAACAGTGATTGAGACCTTTCTTTTTTTTTTTTTTTTTTAAAAAAAAGGGAGTTCCCATCGTGGTGCAGCAGAAATGAATCCAACTACGAACCATGAGGTTGCAGGTTTGATCCCTGGACTTGCTCAGTGGGTTAAGGATTCGGCATGCCATGAGCTGTGGTGTAGGTTGCAGGTGCGGCTCGGATCTGGTGTTGCTGTGGCTCTGGCGAAAACTGACAGCTGTGGCTTTGATTAGACCCTTAGCCTGAGAACTTCCATGCTCCGTGAGTGCGGCACTAAAAAGCAAAAAAGCAAAAAAAAAAGGAAAAGAAAGAAAGAAAGAAACAGGTTATTGGATAATGAGTGACTTCATCTAGACCCACTTCTTGCCCCTGAGACGTGTTCATGATAACACAAGAACTTTCGGCAAACACAAAGTACAATTTCAACTTTAATAATTTATCACTAGCTGTACCCCAAAAGTATGACCCAAAATAGAGCTGAACCTCTTCTCCAATCAGCATCACCCAGGTAATCTAAAGGGATCCTTTTAAAAGCCCTCAGTCCGGACCCCTTAAGACGTCAGTGGTACCTTTCTGGCATCCGCATGCCTACGAAATAAAATCCATAGACCACTATGCTTGTATTTAGCTCGTTAGAGTCTCCAAAGAGGTTTAGAAGCAAACCAGTACCCAATCACATTTTAGGAGGCAGGGACATGATTGTCTAATTTGTTTCCCATTAGGCAATAATCTATTATTCAGTAAACACAAAGTACTCAGTTTATAGCTGAGTGAATGTTGCCTAAAAAATGGACAGACAGGAAAGCAGGAAAGTTGAGCAAATGAAGGCTTGGTTTCTTCTTGTGATGAAATAGCTTTAAAAAGAGAAGTGGGGAGTTCCCGTCGTGGCGCAGTGGTTAACGAATCCGACTAGGAACCATGAGGTTGCGGGTTCGGTCCCTGCCCTTGCTCAGTGGGTTAAGGATCCAGCATTGCCGTGAGCTGTGGTGTAGGTTGCAGACGCGGCTCGGATCCCGAGTTGCTGTGGCTCTGGCGTAGGCCGGTGGCTACAGCTCCGATTCAACCCCTAGCCTGGGAACCTCCATATGCCGTAGGAGCGGCCCAAGAAATAGCAAAAAGCCAAAAAAAAAAAAAAAAAAATAAAGAGAAGTGGGGACAGCTGGTTTCATGAACCCATAAAGGAAAACTCTGCAAGAACTGACCTCTGACTCCATGGAGCAGAGAATAGTGGGCCTGGGGTAGTGCTTAGCTGTGGACTGGAGATAGTGACTAAAACGGTGACAGTGGGGGACTTCAGGGTTCTGCTCATGTTCTTTTCTTGTCCTAGGTGCTGGTTATATGGGTGTGTTCAGTTTGTGACAATGTAGAGAGTCATACACTTACACGAACTTTACTGTATGTATAATAGATGCCCTCAAATTTATATAATAGGAGTCTTTTATAGGCAATCCAACTTTGAATAATAGAACCCCTTAAGAAGTAACCTGAAGTTGTGTTTACCCTTGAGCATTAATTAATCAATTGAGAGTCTGGGCTTTGGACCAGATGGCTTAGGTTGGAATGCTGGCCCTGCCACTCACTAACTGGGAGATCTTGGCTGTGTTATGTAACATCTCTGAGATTCTCTTTTTTTATCCACAGAGTAGGCAAATAATAATACCAACATAACTAAGTCACAGTCGGCTCTCAATAAATGACTGCTAGTCCTCTTACAGTTGCTCTCGCGCCTACAAGTCTCAACTGCTGAGTTTACTGTGCAAGAAAATTAACTTTCATTTTGCTTCTATACATGCCCTTTTTTTAAAAAAAAAAAAAAATATTATTCCTGGAGTTCCCATTGTGGTTCAGTGGTTAACGAATCCGACTAGGAACCATGAGGTTGTGGGTCCGATCCCTGGCCTTGCTCAGTGGGTTAGAGATCTGGCGTTGCCATGAGCTGTGGTGTAGGTTGCAGACGTGGCTCTGATTTGACCCCTAGCCTGGGAACCTTCATATGCCACGGGAGTGGCCCAAGAAATGGCAAAAAGACCAAAAAAAAAAAAAAATTATTCCTTTGGGGATCAGAAACTTAATCTCTTTCATTTCATATTTCCTGCCTTCACTCTAGGGTTACATCTGGGATTCATGTGGCTCATATACATTTCTCCGTAATGTATCTGCTCGGCTGTTCTTACTCTCATCTGGTGTAGAGTGGTATCCACACAGATTGTAACCATGATACTCTTCCGAGTTCTCTTATCTTCTCCTGTGCTCCTCTGATGAACCTGGGCTTATTGTACTGCTCCTGCGCCTTGCCAGGGTGACTGTGCTGTGTAAGGCTGTCTGAGGCTATCTGTTTAGACGCCTGCACATTTTCTACTCTGGGGTCTTGACCTGTGCTATATCTGAGAGACAGGATTGTCTCCACGCTCCCACCTCCTGGCAAGCCCTGCCTCTGCCCATCCTGCCTCTCAGCCCATGGAAGAAGCAGGTCACAGGGACTTCTGTATTAGTAGAATGGCTAAGCTAGTATAACACAGAGACTCTGAAAGCCAAGAGAATTTTATTTCTCTCTCTCTCATGCAATGATCAGGGCTGGTGGGCAACCTGCTTCGTTGACGTCATTCAGGGAGCCAGTTTCTTTCCATTGCATTGTTTTACCACCCCTTAAAGTATGCATTTCTTCCTTTCCATGGTCAGTATATTCCTGTTGCAGATCACAGGTTGGAGAAGAGAGAGGGCAAGCAAGCCTTTCCCCATAAGCAGGAGAGGCAGAAGTTACTTAAAACATTTCCGCTCACAGTTTTTTGATGAGAACATATCTCATGACCACACTACTGGCTTCTCCAAGCTGCTGTCCTTCCAGTTATGCTCAGGACTCTGCTTCTGGTCAATGCAGCGCCTTGATTGCTCCCAGTGGTGTTTATTTTCCCTTTTCCATTACTTGGTGTCCATGGAGAACTTGGCCCCCTCATTGGCTTTCAGAGTGAAAAGTTAATGGAAACTGTGGAAGTAGAATCAACAAGACTCAACAACCAATTACGAAGAGTTGGTTTTAGATTCCACAAGTGAGTTCGTGCAGTGTTTGCCTTCTGTGTCTGCATTACTTCACTGAGCATGCATCTCCCAGGTTTATCCAGATTGTTGAAATGGCAGGATTTCTTTCTTTTAAAGGCTGAATAATTTTTTTTTGCATATATGCACCATATCTTCTTTATCCACAAATTTGTCAATGGATATTTATGTTATTTTTCATATTTTGGCTATTGTGAGTGGTGCTGCAATGTACTGAAATCATCAAACTCATAGAAGTGGAGAGTAACCTGGTGGTTGCCAGGGAGTCAGGGATGGGGGAGGAAATGGGGAGACGTTGGTCAAAGGGTACCAAGTTTCAGTTATGCAAGATGAATAAGTTCTGGAGATACTAATGTACAGCCATATGACTATAGCTAATATGGTATACTTGAAATTTGCTAAGAGGATAGATTTTAAGTTTCTTGTCTCACACACATACAAGAAAGAAAATGGTAACCATGTGGGGTGATAGATATATTAATTAATTTGTGGTGAGTGTATGTATATCAAATATCAAGTTGTACAACTTAAATATATATAATTTTTATGTGTCAATTCTATCTCAATACTGAAAAATATTTGGTGAAATGAAGGAGGAACTGAAGTGGCTTTCTTTTTAAAATGTTGAGCCTTGGGAGTTCCCTGGTAGCCTAGTACTTAGGGATCCAGCATGGTTACTGCTGTAGTGAAGGTCCACTCCCTGGCCCAGGAACTTTTGTGTGCAACAAGCATGGTCAAAAAAAAAAAAAAAAAAAAAGTTGAGGGGGTTCCCATTGTGGCTCTTTGGAAATGAACACAACTAGTATCCATGAAGATTCTGGTTCAATCCCTGGTCCTGCTTTGTGGTTAAGGATCTGGTGTGGCTGTGGCTGTGGTGTAGGCTGACAGCTGTACCTCTGATTCAGCCCCTAGACTGGGAACTTCCATATGCCACACCTTTGGTCCTAAATATAAAAAAGTTGAGCTTGGAGTGACATTAGCTGATATGGGAAACACTGGAAGAGAAAGAGATTTAAAGAAAATAATAAGAATATCTAGCATATATTAGGTACTGAGAACTTTGAACTTATAACCCCAATCACTCTTCAAGTTGCCCTCTGTACCTTCAACACTGAATCCGAGCCGCATCTGCGACCTACACTGCAGCTTTCAGCAATGCCAGATCCTTGACACACTGAGCCAGGCCAGGGATCAAACCCGCATCCTCAGGGACACAATGCTGGGATCTTAACCCGCTGAGCCAAGCAGGAACTCTGACTTCACGGTTCTTAAATGATGATAGCAGAAGGCTTCACTTCAGTGACCGATATCAAAATTGTGACTTAGTGTTTCTTAGATCCTTCTTATTGTTGCCACTTGGGCACCAGCTAAGCTCATCTTTCTTCATCTGAATCTTGCAGCTCTGTTGAGTTTTAAGTGAAAGAGGCAAGTAACTAGACCTAAAGGCCATTTCTTCAGGGCCTTTTATAGGAGAGGGAGTGTATTAGTTTTCTGTTGCTGCTATAACAAATCATCACAAATGTAGTCACTTAAAACAATATCAATTTACTAAGTTACAATTTGCCTGTCAAGAGTCTAGCTACAGTCTGGTCCTCTGCTTAGTCTCACCAGTCTGAAATCAGGTGTTGGTAGGGATATTTTCCTTTCTGGAGGCTCTGGAAACGTATCTATTTCCAAGATCATTTGGTTAATGGCAGAATTCATTTCTGTTCAATTGTAAGATTGAGGTTCCTGTTCCCTTGCTGGCTGTTGGCTGAAGTTTATTCTCAGCTTCTGGAATCTACCTGCAAAAACCGGCAACAGTAGATGAGTCCATCTCATGTTGTAACTGCCCCCCACCCCTTCAACCTCCCCTTTTATCTCATCTCTGCTTTCACTGGAGAAAGTTCTCAACTTTAAAGGACTCATGTGATTAGATTGGGTGCACCCACATAATGCAAAATAATCTCCCCAGATTAGAACCAGCTGTCATCTTCATTACATCTGTAAAGACCCTTGACTCAGCAGTAATAGGATTAGTATTTTATTGAACCACAGAAGAGAGCAGTCTTGGGGAGACATCTTTAAAATTCTGCCTCCCACAGACAGTATCTTGAATAGCTGGGTATAAATACCCAATGACTTAAAAGGCTAGTTCAAGTTTCTATATACATCAAAGATTAAAGCTGGGGATAATCAGAAACGATATTCCTATTGAGACAGGGGAAGGATGTGAGGCACCTAGGGGTTACTGTTTCTTAGTGATCCAAAAACCTCCTGGACAACTGTTGTCAGGTCTTTTCCCTCTGGAAGCAGGTTAAGTTCTTTGCTTAGGTCCTAGTTCTGCTTCTGGGAGTAAATTCCCAAGGATATTTTCTTACATGGCTCTGGAAGAGGTTACTTCCCCATTATGTCCCTTCCCCATTTCTGAAGAGGGCAGAGATGCCATTTTTGGGTGGCTAAGTGACTTTCACTACCAGTTTCCCTTTTGCAGAAATTTGGGGGCCAGACGGTCTTCTTCCATTTCAAGTCATCTCAGTATCTTGTGACTCTAGGTTATAGGGACTCTGTCCATATGCTAAAAAGCCTTTTAATGGTGGATACTGGAATGCCTAGGCTTTTCTATATTTAATTCTATTCCATTCCCCTGCTAGAAGTCAGACCTACAATTCTTTCAAGCTATTCTTCTCTCTCCAGGCATAATTACTGCTAATTTGGGCATTCCAGGTGGCTGTGGGAATAGTTCTAAGTATCCTAGGAGCCCTTTTGTTGAGCAGTGTGAATTGTTTAGGTAGGCCTCCTGCTTCAAGGCAGAGGGTGAACTTTTTGACATATTGAGGATGACGTCTTTATGAAGGAATTGCCTGGAGCCTATCAGGGTGCTGCTTTCCATTGTGCTGCTCTCCTCTCCTGCCCTGCTAAGTACAGACACAGAATCACAGTGGTCACTTAGAAGCCCAGGGAGGCTCTTGGTACTTGCTGCTATCAGCACCATTCACCATGATCCTTTGTCAGCAGATGAAGCCTCCCAGCCCAGCCCAGCCCTGCCTTTGCCTTCACTCTCTCTTTCAGGATATCACTTGCATTCAGACAATCTTGCCAATTGGCTTGGGAACCAAAGCCTGTGGGAGAGCCCTGGGAGAAGATGCCTGTCACCAAGTTCATGCCTTAATTACTGCTGTCACCTGGAAACAGCCACAAGGACTGAAGCCAGTGTGTGAATCCAGGGAAGCATGAAAAGCTGTGTCAGACCATTTCATGCTGGGAGTTCCTGAATTCTCTGGGTCAAGGAGCCCCAGCAATTGTTTGTCACTGTGTAAATCTGCCCAGTGTCTCCCACATACTTGGCAAAAGCACTGGTTTTCAGGGGCAGCCAGTGCAGGCAGGCAGTTAGCAGAGCTGAAAACCCTCTTCTTATGGGAATGGCAACTACCTCCGTGGTTCACATCATGCTGATCACCCCTGGGTGATGTGTTAGTGATATTTCTATCACAAAGCGCAGTTAAAAAACTCAAGCCTAATTCTGGAGGTCTAGGTCAACTCTTTAAAAATTCATCATTATTTATATATTTTATTTTAATATTGAGGCATATTTAATTCACAATGTTGTGTTAGTTTCAAGTGCATGGCGAAGTGATTCAGTTATATATTCTTTTCAGGATGTGTACATATATATGTATATATATGTGTTCTTTTTCAGATTATTTTTCATTGCACATTTTTTCAAGTTTTCTTGAAGTATAGTTGATTTACAGTGTGTTAATTTCTGCTGTACAGCAAATGATTCGGTTATAAATACACATATCCATGCCTATATAGGTTTTCACAGAATATTGAGTAGATTTCCCTGTGCTGTAAGGTAGGTCCCTGTTGACCACCCATTCCAGATGCAACAGTTTGCATATGCCAATAGTATGCAAGCTCCCAATCCATCCCTCCCCCTGACTTTTCCCCTCTGTATCATTTTTTAAGATTCCACACATAAGTGATATCATACATTTGTCTTTCTCTGTCTGACTTACTTCACTTAGTATGATAATCTCTAGGTCTAGCCATGTTGCTCCAAATGACATTAGTTTATTCTTTTTAATGGCTGAGTAATACTCCACTGTGTATATGTGCCACATCTTCTTTATCCAGTCCTTTGCTGATGGACATTTAGGTTGCTTCCACATCTTGGCTATTGTAAATAGTGCTGCAATGAACATTGGGGTGCATGTATCTTTTCCCACTATGGTTTTCTCCAGATAAATGCCCAGGAGTGGCACTGCTAGGTCATATGGTCATTCTATTTTTGGTTTCTTGAGGAACCTCCATACTGTTCTCCATAGTGGTTGTAGTAATTTACATTCCCACCAACAGTGTAGGATGGCTCCATTTTCTCCACACCCTCTCCAGCATTTATTATTTGTAGAATTTTTTTTTCTTTTTATGGTTGAACCTGCAGCATATGGAAGTTCCCAGGCCAGGGGTCGAGTCAGAGCTGCATCTGGAGCCTATGCCACAGCTTGCAGCAACACCAGATCCTTAACCCACTGAGTGAGATCAGGGATTGATCCTACATTCTCATGGAGACAATGTCAGGTCTTTAAACCACCAAGCCACGACAAGAACTCCAATATATAGACTTTTTGATTATGGCCATTCTGATACCTCACTTAAGATTTTTTTTTTTTTCTTTTTAGGGGCACACCCACAGCATATGGAAGTTCCCAGCCTAGAGGGTCAAATCAGAGCTACAGCTGCTGGCCTATGCCACAGCCACAGCCACAGCCACCCCAGATCTGAACCATGTCTAAAACCTATACCACAGATCATGGCAATGCTGGTTCCTTAACCCACTGATCAAGGCCAGGGATCGAACCTGTGTCCTCATGGATATTAGATTTGCTACCCTGAGCCATGATGGGAACTCCTCATTATAGTTTTGATTTGCATTTCTCTAATAATTAGAAACATCCAGCATCTTTTCATGTGCTTCTTGGCCATTTCTATGTCTTTGAAGAAATGTCTATTTAGATCTGCCCATTTTGTGATTGGATTTTTATATATATATATATTGGGCTTCATTTATTGTTTATGTATTTTGGAGATTATCTCATTATAGGTTTTTGCAAGATATTAAGTGTGGTTCCCTGTGCTATGGATTAACTCTTTCTAAGTACCATATCCATGATTTGGATAGTTGCTATTTGGTAAATGCTTATATATCTATTTCTTTAGGATGATGTAGGCTTCGGTTTCCAAACCAGGCAGAATAACATTTTAAAATTATAGATTACCACACATAGCCCAGAAGATTGTGACCTTGTAGGCTTTAGATGGAGTCTAGAAACACGTGTTTTAAAAATCTTTTTAGGAGTTCCCACCGTGGTCCAGTGGGTTAAGAATCTGCAGTGACTTGGCTCGCTGCAGAGTGTGGGTTCGATCCTGGGCCTGATGCAATGGGTTAAAAGATCTTATGTTGCCGCAAATGTGGCTCAGATTCAGTCTTTGGTCTGGGAACTTCCATATGTTGTGAGCGCAGCCATAAAATTAAAAAAAAAAAAAAAGCTCTTTAGACATAATAGTTATGGAAAGACAGTGTCTGTAAGAAAGAATCCCTGTTTTAGTGGCTATATACAACTGAAGGCTCTTTCTTACTCAAATAACAGCTTAGTGAATGTATTCTTGACTCATAGGTAGCTTTCTTCCACATGGTGACTCAAGGACCCAGGCTCCTTTCATCTGTGCCAAGAAGAAAACACGAAGTAATCATGGCCATGGTGACTGCAGAAGAACCCATTTCCCAGGGGGGCTGGGGAAACAGAGGAAACAGCCGAAATCATTAAAACATATGAGGACCCCCACAGAGCAGAAAGTCAGGGGCTGCCAGTCAACGGCAGCCTACGCTTGAGGAAAGATCCCCACAGAGCTGGGGCTCAGACCTCTGAGGGCGGGTGCTGACCCCCACCCTCATCTCTCCCCATTGTGCTGGCCACTCACCACCTCCATCTGATAGCCTTGACCTCCCTCCAAGGTCTTCCAAGTTCTTCCAGGCCTTTGCCTTTGCAGTTTTCCTTGCTTGAAATAGACTTCCCCCTTTCTATCACCATGTCAGAGAAATCCACCCTGACTCCCAACCTATACGAAACCAACCCCTGCCCCGCCTTCATTCTTTGCAAACACCGGGCAGACTCTTCCTTCCAATATAATCTATAGATTTGCAGTTATCTGCTTAATGGTATAACTGTAAGGGCAGGGATGCTAGAGCCAGAGTGTCATCCAATCAACCTCTTCCTAGCAGTGTGGTCCTGGACCATTTAATGTCTTGGTGCCTTTATTTTCTCCTCTGTAAAATGCAGATATTAATATCTCCTACCTCACTGGATTGTGAGGAGGATTAAACACGTTAGGTGCTTAGGACAGTGCCCTGTGCATAGCAGGGCACTATGCGTGTGTTAAATCAATCAAAAATACCATATATTTCTTCCACCAAACTGATGCTCTAGGAAGAGAGTGCCCATCACTGTTCTTCCACGGAAACAGCTGTCACAATGCCAGACCGCATCACCATTGCTGTTGTCCTCCCGTGGCTGTTCTACCCCGAGTGGGTATGAATGAATGAATTCATAGTTGTTGAATGAATGAATATAGAAGCGAATAACCAAGTGATGTTCTAGACCGGGGAGCGGAGGGGCAGGATAACCTGCTTACCAAGACTAACACATGGCAAGAGCACCGGCTTCCAGAAAGCACTTCTAAGTAGAAGAAGTCCTTGGTTCAGATGGGAGTTGAAGTCTGAACCCCCTCATGGGGTCTCTTAGAACTGAATCCTCCGTGGCAAAGCATGTCGCCTGCAATGGACCAGCCCCCAGAATGTCCTCCTCTTGTTGCACAGCTCCCAGCCACAGGGATGGCCTCCACTAGGGGGCGCTGCTAGGTCGCAGGCCACCCAGGAAATGGACAGGAGCCTCTGAGGGCGACCACAGCGCATGCTCTTACCAGCGGGGACATCCGCAGCATTCATTAGGTGTCTTGCTCGCAGACCCCACCCCTCTGGCAAGAGCCCTTCCTCCGCTGGCCTGAGCTGTGCACACCCCCACGCCGCGCCGCCACCCCGCGCCCCTTGCCCCCTCCCGCCCCCCTCGGGGCCGTTCTGACTCTCTCTGAAGAGGATTTGCCAAACCCCAAACTGCGGCAGTTTTATGGGCCAGCTGCGCTGTGGTCCCTTTCAGAGGCAACCAAGGCTCTCCAGGCCCATGAAAAGTACATCCAGGTCGTGCTGTGGCGACTCCATCAGGCCACCAGCTGTTCCACTCACACTTCTCCAGGACTGAGTCTCAGAGGAGCCATTAAAAACCCAGTAAAATAGACCTCGGTGACCCTGGCTGCCTCCCAGAGCCTGACATTCACCCGCCTCAAGCCTTTGCAGAGACGGGACCATTTCCTGTGGCCTCTGGGCTCCCAGCCGTCAGGTTGAGGCTCGGCCTCCCTGCCTTCAGAGGAGGACCACTAGTTTTTCTGTTTCTGCTTTCTGTTTCTCCCTTTCCTGCTCCAGTCCAGAGGGAAGCCCCTTTATTACCAGTTTGTTTGCAAGCTCATGGTGGTCTGTGTGAACTTCTCTGAAATTTCCTGCAAGGGAAACAACTGCTGCATCCAGAGAGTGAGTCCCAGAGGAGCATTCTGGCAGTCTCTCTTCAGATGATTCTCGGCCATTCGGTCCCTCGTTCACCTGACACACCACACACCTTGAGGACACGCCCATACTCCAATAAAAACCTTCCAGAGGCCCTGACTGGGGAGGAAAGACTTCTCTTAAAAAAAAGCAAAGCAGGAGTTCCTGTCGTAGCTCATGGTTAACGAACCTGACTGGTAACCATGAGGTTGCAGATTCGATCCCTGGCCTCGCCCAGTAGGTTATGGATCCGGCATTGCCGTGAGCTGTGGTGTAGGTTGCAGATGCAGTTCGGATCCTGCGTTGCTGTGGCTCTGGTGTAGGCTGGTGGCTGCATTTCCCATTAGACCCCTAGCCTGGGAACCTCCATATGCTTCGGGTACGACCCTAGAAAAGACAAAAAAAAAAAAAAAAAAGCAAAGCGTGTCATGGCACCTCTAATGGGGAAGCTGTTTGCGGTCCATGAGGCTCTTTAAAGAGAGTTTGAGGAAAATGTCTAGGTCAGCCTCTTAGAAGCTATTTGCTCTTCCTCTGCTTCTTAAGGAAAATTCCTGGCCCCATGGATGTCTGGTTGCAAGAACCCACTGGCCGAGGAGGAGGGGGAAGAGTGACAATGACAAAGATTTGCTTTGGCAAAAAGCAGCTGCCTCCAACAGAGCCGTCCTGTCCATCAGGGCTGGCAGTCACTCTAAACCCTTCTTCCAAGATTCTCTTTCCTAATCGGCTCCTCAAGTCACCTCTCCATTCTCAGCAGCCTCAGCCACTTCTCGAGACGGGCCTGTCCTCAGGGAGGAGGAGCCAAGCCTGGCTTGCTGCCCCCCCTGTGGTGGGTCTTGGCTAAGAGCCTGGGAGGTGACAAACCCCATATAAATAACCATATAAGTTACTGGTATGGGCTTCCATTTTCTCAAGGCAATTAGGGTGAAACACCCTTAAAATGCTCTTAGCTTTCTGGTTTTTTTTTTTTTTTTTTTTTTTTTTTTAATGGCTGTACCTATGGGTAGTGGAATCAGAGGGGTCAAATCAGAGCTGCAGATGCCGGCCTACGCCCAGCCACAGCAAATAGGATCTGAGCCGCATCTGTGTCCCACGCTGCAGCTTGCAGCAATGCTAGATCACCTCACTGAGCAAGGTCAGAGATTGAACCTGCATCGTCATGGATACTAGTCAGATTCTTCACCAGCTGAGCCACAGCAAGAACTCTGCTCTTAGCGTTCTGACTTGGAAGGCAACTCAGAAATGATCCAGGTCTCGGGGTTCAGGCCTTCTTTAGCTGCAGCAAACTCCCCTCCAGTGAAATGTCACTGAGAAGGCCCAGGGCTGCCCATGAATGGAGGAGGGTCCAGACCCCACAGACTCACCTCCTCGTTTCCTTGGACTTCCCTGACACGCTTGCTCTGAATGCCTAGGACTCTCTGGAGCCTGTTTGAAAGTTATGCGTTACCCCAGAGCCCCATGTGGCTGGGTGCACCCACCTGGCTGGCCCAGCATGGCAGGTACTCGGGAGCCTGGGTGGCCCAAGTGGAACCCAAGTCCCTCAAAGCCAGATGTCTGCCCACGTGTAACATAGTGCCCACATTTGTGTTAGACGAAGCCCTGTGGTTAAATGGCTCAGTGCTCATCCCACTTCTTTTGTCATTAATTTCACTAATTGCTCTTAGTCGGTGTGTTAGTTTTCTAGGGCTGCTGTAACAAAGTACCACTGATGGAGCAGCTTAAACTATAGAAATGTATTTTCTCACAGCCCTGGAGGCTGGAAGTCTGAGATCAGGGTGTCTGAGGGTTGGATCCTGCTGAGGCCTCTCTCCCTGAAATGTCAATGGCCAGTTTTCCTGTGTCTTCACATCATCTTCTCTCTGTGTCTGTGTCCCAAATCTCCTCTTCTTATAGGGGCTCCAGTCATATTGAATTCGGGCCCACCCTCGTGATCTCATTTGAACTTAATTCCCTCTTAAAAGACTCAATCCCCAAATATATTCTGAGGCACTATGGATTAGGACTTCAATCTATGAATATTTGGGGTGGGGGATGGCCCCACACAATCCAGCCCATAACGTTGGGCTAAACTTCACCTTTTCGTGATTAATTCAAAGATAGCATATGCGAGCTAGATTCTGCAAATTCTTGTACATTTATTTTATTTATTTATTTTTGTCTTTTCTAGAGCCACACCCTTGGCATATGGAGGTTCCCAGGCTAGGTGTCTAATCAGAGCTCTTGCCACTGGCCTACACCAGAACCACAGCAACACCAGGTCTGAGCCGAGTCTGCAACCTATACCACAGCTCAGGGCAATGCCGGATCTTTAAGCCACTGAACAAAGCCAGGGATCAAACCCACAACTTCATGGTTCCTAGTCGGATTCGTTAACCACTGCACCACCACGGAATGCCTCTTGTACATTAAAAAACACTTTTAATTTTAGGTCACTTTTTTTCCTTTTAAAACTTGGAAGGCATTTTTCTATTGACTTCTTGTCTTGCTCGTTGTTATGGAGAACCTTTGAGGCAGGATGAATTCCTTCCATTTGTTTTTCCAGCTCCAACTGCCAAATGCAAGGGGTGCCATCCCTGAGCAGCCCCAGCCAAGCACAGGAAGACTTATGACCCCAGGAGAGGCCACCTTAAGACCTGCCCACTGAACCCAGTGTAGACTGCTGGTACCAGGGACCCTTAGCAAATAAAATTCATGTTCTTTTAAGCTATAATGTTGGGGATTGTTTGTTACTCAGCAATTGCTATCTGACACACTGGGCTTCCTGACACACAGGATTCTCCCTGGATCACAGTGCAGTTTTTAAAAACTTGCACTTACTTGAGTGGGTGAGGAGTTAGCCTTTGCTTCTCTCCAGCCAGCAAAACGCAAAAGCTACCTGCCAGAGGCTGTCATAATGTGATGTGGAGACTCTTTCGTCCTGGCTCATTGACACCCTGCTTTCTGCAAATGGGGGGAGTCTGAGTGAGTCCTATCCCAGCAGCACCATCTTGATTGCTTTTCTTTTCTTTTTTTCCCCCCTCAACTTCTTGTAAGAGCCAAACCTGGCTCTGCTGACTCTGGTTTCCACTTTCTAAGCATCTCCATTCAGTTGTGGTTGAAGAGCAGCAAGTTTGGTGGCCTTTCTCCAGATGCTGCTGGAATCAGCTTGGGTCACAGGTATTGCTTAGTTTCCTTACGGACCAAGTTGCATTTCTGTTTCTTGATTTTGGGGGTGTGGGGTGCTGGTGGTGACCTTCTAAGAAGAGGAAGGTTCATATTTGCTCTGCCACTTAAATAATAGTAAATGATTAGATTAACAGTAATAATTAATAATATTATACAATAATTAAAGTATGTAATATTATATATAATAAATAATTATATATAATAATAAAGAATAGGAGTTCCTGTTGTGGCTCAGTGGAAATGAATCTGACTAGTATCCATGAGGAGGCAGGTTTGATCCCGGGCCTCGCTCAGTGGGTCAAGGATCCGGCATTGCCATGAGCTGTGGGTGTAGATCACAGACGCAGCTCAGATCCCATGTTGTGGCTGTGGTGCAGGCCAGCAGGTACAGCTCTGATTAGACCCCTAGCCTGGGAACCTCCTTATGCCATGGGTGCATCCCTAAAAAGACAAAAACAAATATGAGGGAGTAACATAGGGCTGTCAACTTTTTATTTTATCACACAAGTGTGTATATATATATGTAACTATATATTTTTTATTTTTGACTGTACCCACTACCTGTGCTGCAGCTGTGGCAACGCTGGATCCTTAACCCACTGTGCCACAGTGGGAACTCCACACAAGGATATTTCAAAAAGCAGCTCTTCTTTATCATCATCATTATTTCAGAGAAGAAAGTCATGGGGGCGAGGGACAAATTGGGGGGATGGGATTAGCACATGCACATTACCATGTATAGAAGAAGCTTTGTCTCCAAATCCAGTCACCACAAAGCTCTGGGGATCCTGTCACATCCCTCTCCAGCACTTAGTAGCGCTCCAGTAAATGTTTGTGGAGTAAGAAATGCATGGCTGGGAGTTCTCACTGTGGCTCAGCAACAAATCCGACTAGTATCCATGAGGACACGGGGTTCAATCCCTGGTCTTGCTTAGTGGGTTAAGGAACCAGCATTGCGGGGAGCTGTGGTGTGGGTCACACCCATCTTCCATTGCATGTTATGGAAAGCCACAAAGTCTGATGACACTGACAGTAAAATCTCACACAGACATAGGCGTCTTGAAGCTATGAGGCTGCCTTTTTGACTCACCATCGATCTTCGGTCCAGGAGAGCTTCCCACCCCTGGCCACCTATGGGGTTTTCCCAAGCTGATGCTCCCTGACTTGCAGCTGGACTTGGGTCCTTTTCTTCTCACTATGTGTGCTTTCAAAAGTTGTTTAAGGAGGAGTTCCTATCGTGGCTCAGCAGAAATGAATCCGACTAGGAACCATGAGGTTGCTGGTTCAATCCCTGGCCTTGCTCAGTAGGTTAAGGATCTGGCATTGCTGTGAGATGTGGTGTAGGTTACAGATGAGGCTTGGATCTAGCATTGCTGTGGCTGTGGTGTAGGAGGCAGCTGCAACTCCAATTCAACCCCTAGCCTGGAAACTTCCATATGCCACAGGTGTACCCCCCCCCACCCAAAAAAAGAGAGAGAAAGAAACACATGGCTTATTGTAAGGCTCACTAAAGCCTCCTGGCCCAGCCACATGAGATGCTGGAACTCCCCCACACAACACACAGGGTCTGGCTCACTAAAGGCCGCCTCCCCAGCTCCGGTGCAAGGATCCGTGAGGACACAGAGCTCCCAGGGGTAGACACCGATATCAGTGCAATTAAGGCTGCCTTTTTCTTCTTTTCAGAGAAAAGGAATGAAGAGCCATTTAGAAACCAAAGAAGAAGATCTGGGAGGGGCTGAGGTGGTGTCACAGGCTCTGGGCCATTTCGTGGGAGCTTCGGGGTGTGATGGGCCCCCTCTCCCCGGCACACACAGAATCCAGAGAAGGGCAAACCCTGCTCTCGGGGCTGGGCTTTATGGCTGTAAGGCTGCCTCTCTGATCCATGGCCCACCAGGAAGACCCAAAGGGACTGAAAACAGAGTCAGTGACTAAAACATGAACCTGAACTCTCCTATGGGGAAATGTGGTGGGGTCCTTGGAGCCCCTCCAAAAAGCCCTGTGTAGACTCCAAGGGAGCCAGCCCACCCTGGCCGGCTTCTCCTCTTTTGTTTGTGGCTCCATTCACTTGCCTCTTCTTTCCCCCACGCGGCACAGACGCCAAAGAGATCATTGTCAAATTACCCTGGTTGTTTACAGCAGGGACATGGAAACTGGGCTTTTAAGCCTGGGCTTCGGTGCTAGCCCTGCTCTGGCTAGGTCATGATGGTCAGGGGAACTGTCTTTTTCTTTTTCTTTTCTTTTCTTTCTTTCTTTTTTTTTTTTTTTTTGGCTTTTTTGTCTTTTTTGAGCTGCACCTGCGGCATGTGGAGGTTCCCAGTCTAGGGGTCTAATCGGAGCTTTAGCCACCGGCCTACACCACAGCCACAGCAACTCGGGATCCCAGGCGCATCTGCGACCTACACCACAGCTCATGGCAACACCGGATCCTTAACCCCACTGAGTGAGTCCAGGGATCGAATCCACAACCTCACGGTTCCTAGTCGGATTTGTCTCCACTGTGCCATGATGGGAACTCCTCTTTTTCTTTTTAGTAGAAAATAAACCGAGAGAAATACATCAAAATGGTAACAGGGATGTTTCCCCAACCAACCAGAACCAGTGCTGCGGCTGGAGCCGCCCTTTTGTTGTTGTTTTATTATTGCAAGATGTAGCTCCTGAGAGCATCAAGAAGCTTAAAAAACCAACCAACCAACCAACCCACACACAAGATTCATGACGCTGACGTCCTGGAGGGTGCAAGGCATTCTTAGGACCACACAGTGAGGTTGTGGGGGGAGAGAGAGAGAGAAAGAGGTTCTATGTCAATTTCTGAGGTTCTGCCTTTATTGGGGTCCAGGGTGGGGTGCCTCGGATTTCGCTCTTTCTTGGTGAATTTAAACCGCAAGAGTGGGGATTGGGACACTAGGAGGGAAAAGCAGGGCCACGCAGGCAGTTGTTATCTACATCACCAGGCTCCCTGCACAGGGAACTCCAAGGGCGGGGCGGCCTGGCCCTTTAAATAGTTGTGTTGCTGGCAGTGTGTCTGTTTGAGATGGATGGAGGCCTTGGCTAGCAAAAGCTTAACGTCAGGCACTTATTCTACAGTCACAGAAGCTTATTGTCAGTCACTGAACACCACGGGGGACTCTGAGGAGCAGACTCTAAAGATTTCCCAGTTTAGAAGGGGCCCTTTGACAGACAGCAGGATGGAGACAGCAGTGGGCTTCAGAGCTCTGTTTCCCAGCCCTTCCCAAGGCTGCAGCTTGGCTCAACAGGAAGTGCTTGTTATCGAGTTTGAGGTGGTTCCACTGTAAAGGAAGCATGAGGGGGACAAAGTGACGGAAACTCTCAGCCACGTGATGACTTAAAAGAATCAAAGGTCCTCAGACGTAAAAATGCGAAGAATGCATCAACGGTCAAAAGCGGAGGATAATCATGAAATAAGGTGTCCTTTAAAAAACTTCCTCTGAGAGATGGAATACATGCTCATTAGAAAAGTGAAAAAACACACAGAAAAGCCTAAAGAAGAAAACATCATCAAAACATCATCCCCCAGAGATAAGACACAGTTACTATTTTGATGTATTTCTTTCAGTTTATGTTCTATGAAAAAGAAAAAGAGGGAGTTCCCTCCTGGCTCAGGGGGTTGGGATTCTGGTGTTGTTACTGCTGGTGGCTGGGTGGCTGCTGTGTTGTGGGTTTGATCCCTGGCCCGGGAATTTCCGCATGCCACAGGTGCAACCAAAAAGCAAACAGACTAACTAACAAAAAAGAAAAAAGAAAAAAAGAAAAAATCAAAACATTGCTGAAAATACACTTGTTTCTGCTAAATTTATATGCAGTACATATCACGTGATACATATTTCCTACATTCTGAAAGTCTTTGTAAATAAATTTTTATTGGTGGCAAAAATATTTCATTGACTGAATATGTCAGAAGTTATTTAAGCATGCCCAACAATAAGGGCATTAAATGGTTTTTGAAGTTATAAATAACGAGAAAAAAATCTAAGTATTTAAATCTGTGTTTATAGCTCTAGTAATTCCTTTCTTCCTTCCTTTCTTTCTTTCTTTCTTTCTTTCTTTCTTTCTTTCTTTCTTTCTTTCTTTCTTTCTTTCTTCTCTTTCTCTTTCTCTTTCTTTCTCTTTCTTTCTGTCTTTCTGTCTTTCTTTTTCTCTTTCTCTCTTTCTCTCTCTCTCCCTCCCTCCTCCCTTCCTTCCTTTCTTCCTTTCTTTCTTGCTGCACCTGCAGCATATGGAAGTCCCCAGGCTAGGGGTTGAGTTGGATCTGCAGCTGCTGGCCTATGCCACAGACACAGCCACAGCAACGCTGGATCGGAGTCATGTCTGTGATCTTCACTGCAGCCCACGGCAACGCTGAATCCTTAACCCACTGAGTGAGGCCAGGGATCGAACCCTCATCCTCGTGGATACTAGCCGGGTTTGTTACTACTGAGCCACAACAGGAACTCCAGCTCTGATAATTTCTGTATGCTAAATTCCTAGCAGTGGGATTACTAGGTCTCTCACATATTTTGTAAGATGGAGGTAACATACAACAGCTGAGAAGAGTCTCATAAATCAAAAAAAGCTCACCATCTTAGGTCATAGTAATAGAAGTATGAAGTCCAGGCTTGGAGGATAGTCCCCTGCTTGGCATGGTCAGACCCACCACAGTGCTTGGCTCCACACTGTAAAAAAAGAACATTAACAAGTTGTCCAGGTTCAGAGGAGAGATCAGAATAAGGAAAATAGAACTGGTGTGTTTTCGCTTCTCTGCTGGAACATGGTAGTTGTGTCGCCGTTATAGACATGTCCCATGTCCAGAGCTGACTAACCCAGGGCTGGGCCTCTGCTCTCAGATGGGGCTTCAGCGTCTGCAGAAAGATGAAATTTGGAATGGAGAGAGACAGACACAAGTCACTGATCTGAGATGTGTGGATGGTGGGGCTGCAGGACCTCTGACTCCTGCCTTGAACTCCCCACAGCTGCTTTCTCAGTCAGAGATGTTCCATGCTTTTGATCCTATGTGACATTTCAGGTAAAGCTAACCAGAGCCCAGTTCTGCAACTTGCAGCAGAAAAGATAAAACATTAACTAATACAATATGAAAAATGCAGAAACGACAATAATGATGTTTATTCTGGAGGAGAAAAGACTGAAGAAACGTAACAAGAACTGTGGGCAAATATTTGAAGGTCTGGCCATGAAGAAGTCAGATAATTTGTTTTTTTTTTTTTTTTAGATTTTATGTCTAAGTAATATCATGTGATATTTGTCTTTCTATTTCAGACATACTTTACTTTGTACGATAATCTCTGTAAGTCCATTCATGTTGCTGCAAAAGGTATTATTTTGTTCTTTTTTATGGCTGAGTAATATTCTATTGTGTATATGTACCATATCTTCTTTATCCATTCCTTGATTGATAGACATTTAGGTTGCTCCTATGTCTTGGATGTTGTAAATATGGCTACAAGTGAACATTGGGGCGCATATATATATTTTCAAATTATGGTTTTCTTTGGATAGATGTTCAGGAGTGGGAGAGCTGGATCATGTGGTAGTTCCATTTTTAGTTTTTTTAAGGAAACTCCACGATGTTCTCCACAGTGGTTGTGCCAGTTTACATTCCCACCAACAGCAAATGAACTTACTTAAGAAACAGAAACAGGAGTTTCCCTTGTGGTGCAGTGGAAACGAATCCGACTAGGAACCATAAGATTGAGGGTTTGATCCCTGGCCTCACTCAGTGGGTTAAGGATCTGGCGTTGCCATGAGCTGTGGTGTAGGTGGCAGACATGGCTTGGATCTGGCGTTGCTGTGGCTGTGGTGTAGGCCAGCACCTGTAGTTCCAATTGGACCCCTAGCCTGGGAACCACCACATGCCGTAGGTGTGGCCCAAAACTGATTCGTAGACTTAGAAAACATACTTCTGGTTACCAAAGGTGAAAGGTGAGGGGGAGGGGTAAATTAGGAGTTGGGGAATAACATATATACACTACTATATATAAAACAGATACCCTACAAAGACCTACTGTTTAGCACAGGGAACTCTATATTCTCTAATACCTTACACGGGAAAAAAATTCTGAAAAAGAATGGATATATGTATACATAACTGAATCACTTTGCTATATACCTGAAACTAAAACAATATTGTAAATCAACTATACTCTGATATAAGGTGAAAATGAAGTTAAATTGAAAACAAAAAAAAAAAAAAACAAAATTAAAAAAAAAAAAAGAAAAAAAGAAAGGGAAGAAGTTGGACAAGACTTGTTCTACAAGACCTCAGGTGGCAGTACTAGAAAATGGGAAAAGCTGCTTTGAGAGAGTCAATCCTCAGTGCAAATGTCCACATATTTTTGTGTGACCATGTGACAGGACTGTTACAGAGGGCATCAAGTAGTGGCCATTACTCCTTTAGAGCTTTGCTCTGATCTGGACAATCCACCCTATTCAGGCCCTTTCCCCTTCTGAAGCCATCCAGGGTGCTCTGAAGGCGGGTTCTAGGATTTTGGTGCCCCCTAGTGGATAAGACAAAAGCAACATACCCTCACAGTCAGGCTCCTTCAAGGCTTCAGGAAGACTGCAAGCAGTGTATTAGTTCTAACCATGCCGTCATTCTTGGTAAAGGATGTTTTTATACCTTAAAAAAATAAGCCAAATGGTTTTTTGAAAATTTGGAGTGGTTTCCTTTGCCTTCTTAAAGCTTTGATTCTTAGTCATGTAGTGTCTAGAAAGTTGATAAAACTACCTCTCCATTTGCTCCTTACCCTGTTAGTGTCTCTACCTCATCCTCCTACACATCCTTTTCAATCAGATGAATTTGTTCCCAACAGCCGATCTGAACTGCATTGGATAGAAGGACAGTCCTACACCTGCTCCCCCATTTGTGTGCCCCCCAGTACTTCCTGAAGAGGCAGGGTACCTCTTCCTCATGTCCCTTTTTTTCAGGGCAGCCTTTATGACTTCTCACAGCAGAAACAGTGCACTGTGAGTTCCCACTGTGGCACAGTGTGTTAAGGATCCAACTGCAGTGGCTTGGGTTGCTGTGGAGGTGTGGGTTCAACCCCCAGCCTGGTGCAGTGGGTTAAAGGTCCAGAGTTGCCGCAGCTGTAGCTTAAGTTGCAGCTATGGCTCGGATTCAATCCCTGGCTGCAGAACTTCTGGATGCCATGGGTGTGGCCATTAGAAGAAGAAGAAGAAGAAGAAGAAGAAGAAGAAGAAGAAGAAGAAGAAGAAGAAGAAGAAGAAGAAGAGAAATACAAGATAGACCCAATAGCAATGGCTTTCTTTAACCCATATCCTTCCCCAGATTCCAGGAAAATTGGATCTGGTGGGAACATTGCTTGACTACAGAGCTGTTCCCTGAGTTTAACTAACAAAATGAGGGGAGGAAAGTACCAACAGACTTTTTGACTTCAGCAGCTGTCAAATAGCAAGTTATGTATTATCTGTGGTTTTCTGCTTCATCTCAGGAATTGGGAACTTACTAAACAGAAAACTCAGTCACTTAGAAAAGAACAAGGCTGTGTTGGATGCAGTGTAAACTCTGTTTTTAAAGCTCCAAACTAAACAAGTGCAAGGATAAAGTTCTTGCCCAGGGTTCTGGGATCAAAGAAGAACTAAGAGGCTTGCTCATCACCCAGTTCTACAAGGGTTATGTTGTAACTGTGTCCCAGTGGCCTACAGACAGTGCCCCTAAAGGGGAATTCAGGTGGAAAAACAGGATAAGGCACTCTGTGCTTTGGATAAACCAGCTCCTAGATAGTTAAATGCAACCTCAGGGAAAATTTCAGACTCCAGATTCTTGCCTCTTCCCATACATAGGAAAGCACTAAAATGGTTAACTTGAGATGTCTGTTCTTTGTGATTAGCAGTTATCAAACGAAAGATATATGTTTGACTATGCATATTTCCTAGCCAAAAATCATGTATAAACTGGCTTCTTCCCTACTACTTCAGAGCTGTTTCTTCAGAGTGGTCTGCCAGGCTATAGTCCTCAGTAAGATCCAAAATCAAACTTAAACTCACAGCTCTTGTGTTGTGTGTTTTTCTTTACATTGATAGTTTTATGTACATATTTGGGCAAAATTCACTTAAAGGGTTTCAAGGCACAGAGCTGTGCCTGATTCAGAGTAGCAACTCAATAAATATTTCTAGAGTAAATAAAGGGGCAGAGGAGGGGATCAATGACTCTTGGTCTTGTTTCTAGAGTCCTCAACACAATTAGGATTTTCAGGGCAATTTCTTGTACAACGTTTGGGAGGAAATTTGAATAACAGCTTGAGATACTCATTCTTAACTAAGAAACAAGTTTTATTAATCCTGCAACAATGTAGCATCTGGCAAATCAGATCAACTGATAACTGCTTGTACTGTTAATGGACCATATTCTGATAAAGACAGGTCCACAGTTACATGATGAGAAAACCATGACCTAATACTTAACTCCAGGAACCAATCTTATATTCTCTAAAGGAACTCATTCTCTATTTGATGATCATTTCAGATGCAAATATCCTTTGTAATACTTAGAACAGACTTAGCAGATAAGTTATTGAAAAGCCTGGGATTTTCTTCGAAACAAGACTAGACATGAAATCAGACCAACTTCACCCTTGATGTGCACACTGGGAATTGCACCTTTTTATTACAACATGGAAACGCTAGGAACCCACTGCTTTAGCCAACCTTATTAGATCAATGTTGGACCCTCCAGGTAATAGGGGATGTAATATACAGAAATTAATAAGCTCTATATCCTTGTACTAGAAGTAGGAGAAAGAGTACTTGGTTTTGATACTATAGCAGTATCCATACTATAATTGGGAAATTTAACCCATGGCTACCCCGCTTTGAGTAGCAGGTATGCTTATACCTAGAGATCAACTATACCTATGGGGACCAAGACCCTTTGTCACCTTCACAGACCGTAATGCAGATACATACAGGGTATCCAAGAACATGATCAAGCCTCCAGACCAAGGTTTAATATACAACACTGGAAACTGGCTTATAATTTTGTGTG
This sequence comes from Sus scrofa, assembly GCF_054392235.1. Taxonomy (NCBI): domain Eukaryota; kingdom Metazoa; phylum Chordata; class Mammalia; order Artiodactyla; family Suidae; genus Sus; species Sus scrofa. The sequence continues at coordinate 32,169,816 of NC_139398.1, read as the reverse complement.
TTAATGATATAACCAATGTATCCTTCTGGAATCCAACACAAAATGAACATGTGATGATTAGTGGATGTATATATTTCGAACAGGTCACGAACTTCGCTGTATCCTCTAATGTCATTTGTGACGCTGAAACCAGAGTCCTCCTGGACACTTTACTCACCCAGTGATTAGACCAGAGCATAGACCCTGGATCGATAGCATCTCACCTTGAAACTATTCCATTTGATCCAGAGCACGAAAGACTAACAAAATAAGATTAAAAGACCATTACAAAAAGTTGATAACAAGCTCACTGACTTACCTAAAACCATAGCCGTATTGAATACAGAGGCTCTAAGTATGGCTAACTCAGACAAAGAAAACACAGCTCCACTTGGCATTTATGAGAACATGGTTTAAACCTAAAATCACCACATCATACAGTCCTCATGGATTAAGGGGTGGGTAGAAAGCTTGGAATTTTTCAACTTTTTTTTTTTTTTTTTGTCATTTTGCTATTTCTTGGGCCGCTCCCATGGCATATGGAGGTTCCCAGGCTAGGGGTCCAATCAGAGCTGTAGCCACCGGTCTACGCCAGAGCCACGGCAACGTGGGATCCGAGCCGCGTCTGCAACCTACACCACAGCTCACGGCAATGCCGGATCGTCAACCCACTGAGCAAGGGCAGGGACCGAACCCACAACCTCATGGTTCCTAGTCGGATTCGTTAACCACTGCGCCACGAAGGGAACTCCCTTTTCAACTGTTCTTTATGGAATAATTGGTTTGGTTGCTGTATTAAGGAAGGCCTAGCTGTTGTACTTGCTATAATGTTTGGGATTTATCTCAGGGAAAAGACTAACGTATATCCTATGCATTGCTGGTCTAAAAAAACAAAGTAAAACTTAGAAATCAAGGGGTTAATACTGACATTGCATGGAAAAATAATCTTTTTGCATGAGATTTGTATGTAATGTTTTACTTACTGATTTTTTTAAATTACTTTTTTTTTTTATCTTTTTAGGGCCAGACCCGCAGCATATGGAAGTTCTAAGGGTCAAATCAGAGCTGCAGCTGCAGGCCTATGCCACAGCCACAGCAATGCAGGATCCCAGCTGCCTCGCTGCAGCTTGCGGCAAGGTGGGATCCTTAGCCCATTAAATGAGGTCAGGGATCCAACCCACATCCTCACAGACCCTGTGTTGGGCTCTTAACCTGCCGAGCCACAACAGGAACTCTGGTATGTGATTTTTCAAAGCGAAAAGAAATAAAAGAAAAAGAAGGGGCAAAGTTCAGAGCAATCAAGGCTCACATGTGTCCTGAGTCTCATCGTGGAACCTGGAACCTTCTTGGATCCCTTCTCCTGGTGGTTCCTTACCACCTAACCTCTTTGTTGCATGTCTAATTTATGTTGTGCTGTGTAATTGCATGCAGTAACCTGAGCGATTCCTAAATGGAATATCGGCTTCCTACCTCTCCAATCCCTTGATTCTGGAGAGATAATCTCGCTAGATTCCCTACTTCCATGCCCTCACTGACGTACTGGGACACTCCTTGCTTTTTTCCATCTCGGTCTTTGCTTCCAACTCTTGTTGGAACCGAGAGGCCACTAGACTTGGGGGGCGGGGAGCCGATGTAACGTAAGTACACCAAAGCCTAAGCCTGCAAATGCCTCAAGGACACGAAATGAAACCTAAGGACCCCCTATCACAGACACCCAGGCTTTCCCAGGAAAAGGGAACTGCTGAAGCTGGAGCCACGCAATGACTTCCTTGCTTTGCCTCCAGGGGCTTCTCTGTCAAAGTCTTGACCTGTTGTTGAGGAAGCTCTTCTTACTACTTCCAGTTTGGCTCTGCTTGGTTCCAAACCGTGTGTGTCCCAATAGAACCCTCTTATAAATTGTCATATACTTCTGTTCACTTTTTAAACACTTTGAAGGCTTTTCTTCCTCGGATAGGCTTGTTAAAAAATCTCTTGTTTTGACACATGCACCCGCATGTTCATTGCAGCACTATTCACAATAGCCAGGACATGGAAACAACCCAAATGTCCATCAACAGATGATTGGATTAGGAAGATGTGGTATATATACACAATGGAATACTACTCAGCCATAAAAAGGAATGACAATGCCATTTGCAGCAACATGGATGGAACTAGAGACTCTCATATTGAATGGAATGAGTTAGAAAGACGAAGACAAATTCCATATGATATCACTTATAACTGGAATCTAATATCCAGCACAAATGAACATCTCCACAGAAAAGAAAATCATGGACTTGGAGAAGAGACTTGCGGCTGCCCGACGGGAGAGGGAGGGAGTGGGAGGGATCAGGAGTTTGGGATTATCAGATACAGTTTAGAATAGATTTACAAGGAGATCCTGCTAGTAGCATTGAGAACTATGTCTAGATACTCATATTGCAACAGAACAAAGGGTGGGGGAAAAATGTATACATGTAAGAATAACTTGATCCCCATGCTGTACAGTGGGAAAAAGAAAAAAATAAGCTGAAAAAAAAATGAAAAAAAAAATCTCTTGTTTCCAGGCTCAAAAACCTCACCTCCTCCAGAGAGCTTACTCCTGTTGGATGGGAGTTCCTCCTGCCCTGCCCCCTGGGCTCATGGGGTGGAGTCAGTGCAGCAAACGTAAGGGCTGGATGCTTGCATACTGACATGGTTGCCAGAATATCGGCTGCCTCTGAACACCGATGTCACATGGAAATGTGGAGATAGACTTGGAGGAAAGAGAAAAAGTAGTTTTAATTGCCAGGCAAAGAGGGAACACAGCAGGCGAGTGCCTCAAGGAGACCCCCCTTCCCAGAGCCTTGGAGACGGTCGTGAGGAGTCTTATAGCGTTTGATGAGCAGGGCGTGGTCAGCTCATAGATACTCCTGATTGGTGAGTGGTGAGGTCATCGGAAGTCAGTCATCAACCTTCTGGTTCCAACTGGTCTGGGACCTGCATGCTTGTGGGCAGCCATACAGTTGACTTCTTCCATGGGGGGGTGGGGGTGGAAGGGAGGGGGGGCGGATTGGGGGGGGGGGGCTTCTGCGCCTGCAAAACATCTTCAAGGACATGGCTCAGAATATTATCTACAGTCCTTGAGGAAGAACTGAAGGTCCTTGACTTTGTTGAGTGGCTAAATTATCATTATGCAGTCTTGCCTGACTGTTTTCCTTTTCCTATGTCTTTTCTTACTTCTCTGATTAAATTGATTCTTTTTTTTTTTCTTCCCATTTTTGGTTTTCCTGCAGCATATGGAATTCCCAGACCAGGGATCAGATCTGAGCAGAAGTCATGACCTAAGCTGCAGCTGTGGCAACGCCATTTCCTTAACCCACTGCGCTGGGCCGGGGATCAGTGACTCAGTGCTTCCGAGACACTGCTGATCCCATTGTGCCAGAGCAGGAACCCCTAAACTGATTCTTTTTTTTTTTTTTTTTTTGCTTTTTAGGGCCGCACCCACAGCATATGAAGGTTCGCAGGCTAGGGGTCAAATCAGAGCTACAGCTGCCGGCCTACACCACAGCCACAGCAACGCAGGATCCAATCCACCTCTGTGACTTACACCACAGCTCACGGCAGTGCCAGATCCTTTACCCACTGAGCAAGGCCAGGGATCAAACATGAAACTTCATGGTTCCTGGTCAGATTTGTTTCTGCTGTGCCATGACGGGAATTCCTCTGGCTATGTTTACTTGACAAAAAGTCCGATCTGGGAGTTCCCTGGTGGCTCAGTGGGTTAAGCACCTGACATGTCCCTGCTGTGGGCAGGTTCCACCTCTGGCCCTGGAACTTCCACATGCCACTGGTGCAGCCCAAAAATAAAAAGAACAATCTGGTCTAAGAATCATATCACTTGCACAATCAGTGTGAGTGTCAAAATTCTATGGAGTTCCCATCATGGCTCAGCAGTTAATGAACCTGACTGTATCCATGAAGATGTGGGTTCGATTCCCGGCCTCCCTCAGTGGGTTAAGGATCTGGTGTTGCCGTGAGCTGTGGTGTAGATTGCAGATGTGGCTAGGATTCTGCATTGATGTGGCTGTGGTGTAGGTTGGCAGCTACAGCTCCGATTTGATCCCTAGCCTGGGAACCTCCATATGCCATGGGTGTGGTCCTAAAAAGACAAATAAAATAAAATAAAATAATAAAATCCTAAATGCTCACCAAATTGAAGGGCCGCCTGTCCTATCTTTCTCTGGTTGAGCCACCTGTTCTGGGGAAGGGACATGCCAGGCTTCCGAGTTTTACTGTGATCCATCTCACCAGAGTTGTGTGAAGATCAATGGGTCTGTCCACTCAGGCCACCACAAAGTACCACAGACTAGACAGTCAATAGTCTTATCACAGTTGTGGAGGCTGGAAGTCTGACATCAAGGTGTGGGAGGTAGCCTTTCTCCTAAGACCTCTCTCCCTGGCTCACTGGTGGCCATCTTCTCACTGCATTCTCAGGTGGAATTTCCTCTGTGCGTATGAACCCCTTTGTCTCTTGGTGCATCGTCCAGATTTCTTCCTCTTGTAAGGATACCAGTCAGACTGGATGATGGCCTCATTATTAAGTTCACGCCCTCCTTAAAGAGTTTGTCTCCAAATACAACCCTGTCTGAGGTCCTGGGGGTTGGGGTCAATGTATGCATTTGGGGAGGACACCAAGCTGCCACAACCAGGGCATGAGCCATTGCATGTGGCTCAGTGCCCATGGGGCACGGCAGATGTCCAGACTGGACTCTCACTCTAGGCGGTCACCTGAGACCCTCAGAGGTCCCCTGTAGGACCTTCCACTAGAGATGTGTTGAAGCAGCCATGCCTCTGTGCTGGCTGATTCTAACCCCTCCCTACCTCCCTGGGCTTCCGTCCCACTGTTTGGGGTCCTGTGCTGCCTCCCTGCCCCCATCAGGCTTCTTGGAGGAGTTCTGTTTTCCAAGGTCATATCTAATCCCCCAGGAGCTGCACACAATTATTCCCTCACTGGTGGATGCCCAGCTTGCTCCAGTGCTCTCATTTCTCTCCCTTCTACCTGCTTCAGCAAGACCCTAGAGACAGCTGTCTCAAGTGGGGGTGACATAGTCTTTGGTCATCTTCCCTCTTAATCCCTACTGTCCTCTAAATGTCCAGGGACCTATGCGAGGGACATAGTCTTTGTTCATCTTCCCTCTTAATCCTGCACATAAATATTCACCCCAGAACCCATCAATCTCAAACTCTTTGATATCCGTCTAGGGAGGGATAAGGTAAATGCTAGAGCCTTAAGCTGCTCAGGCTTCCAGAATAAAACGCCATGGATTGTGTATCTTCAGCGACAGAATTTTATTTCTCACAGGTCTCATACCTGGAAGTCCCAGATCAAGGTGCCATCAGATGTGGTATCTGGTGAGAGCTCCTGCCTTTGTTCTGAGGGTGCATGGTGGCGAGGGGGCAAGAGATGGAGGAGGGAGAGACAAAAAGGGGGAAAGAGGGAGTGGGGGAGATTTCTGGTGTCTTTGCTTAGAAAGATTTGAATCCTATCAGATCAGGGCTTCACCTTTATGACCTCATGTAACCTCTGCCTGCAACACGTCTGTCACTTTGCAGGTTAGGGTTTCGACATATGAATTTGAGGGGGACACAATTCAGTCCACAGCAGCTGTCAAAGCCAGTCTGGAGCTGGCTCCTGGGCAGGTCCTGTGGGACTGTTCTAGCTTTGATCTAAACTTGGCCCTGGGTGTTTTCACTCTTGGAGGCCACTGCTGAAAACACTGAGACCATAGGATCCGTCATGCTTAACGTCCTATACCATCGGCTATAGAGGAGTGTTCTGGGTTGGTCTACGATGGATAGGACAGCTCTCTCCCTTCTTCCTTGCCTGAAATATCTTTCAACTTAGAGCCTCTGGCCAGACAGCAAAGGCTGGGTCACTGTCTCAAGAAGCTGCCCATTAATGACTTTGGACCAATAATGGAGTTGGGGGGAAGGCTGTTTAGTCTTGTTTGTATCCAGCAGTCCCTTGGCACAATGATCTTACAGAAGCCCAAGGTGCTGGACCACCATCCTGAGAACATAAGGTACAGGCATGTTCCAAACGGGAGGGAGGAAGCAATATGGATGTTTTGCAGAGAGGGAAGCTGGCCTGGCTCTGAGTTTGGAGCAGCCTGAGAATAAGACTTGGGAAGGCAGGCTCTGAGTGATGGAGCACCTCTCACAGGTGCTGGAGTGAATAAGAGACTATCCTGTAGACAAAGACCCTAACAAGCCCCCTGCCAACCAACCACTGGCATTTTCCTTCCCACCAGGACATGTTAATATAGCTCCTAAAGTTGCACTCCCGGTGACACCGCCGCCTGTTTTCCTTAAAGAGACCAACAGAGGGCGCTGTCACCCAACAAGTTCCTCCACACCGGTTTCCAAGCTGGTAAATCATCCCCTCCCACTCCAGCCTATGAAAATTCATTTTTCTGAGCAATCCCAGACTCAATTCATTTTTTCAGCTTCCTGCTCAGCTGTGGTGGAGATGTTTATTTACAATAGGATCTCTGCGGAACATATGCTGTAAGGATGGAGTAATTCAACATCCTGGTGGAGCCAAAAGAAACATCTAAGATGACGGTTTGGGCAGCATCTTTGCGTTGCACGCAGAATGCACATCGTTTTCGTGTTTGCAAGGATGTAAAGGGAATTTGGAGAGTGGAGGAAGTAGAAGAGTGAGGACTGCACATCCCAAGAAAAGGGAGAGGGTTACACACCCCCCCCACACACACAAAGATTTTTCAGTTGGTCAAACTGGGCAAGGATTTTGGTTCACCACACATTCACCCCTGCCTGCCACATAGTAGGTGCCTATAAATACCTTCAAATCATAACTGATGTATTCAGTATCAAAATTTGTTGAGAAGTTCAATTCACTGTTTAGTCTATGAGGCACTGTTAAAATAGTTTAACTGTTTTATCTGATTTTTTTTTAAACTCAGCTAACTGAATCGCCTGTTTGAGGACCATACAGGTACATGGATAAACTCAACAAATGTGTTGACCAAACACTGCCCTTTCCCCCTCGGCGCCCCTGAAACTCCCATCTTGCTTACTTGACTTTCTTCCCCACAGGCCCTTGGAGGCAGTTCCTGTGAGCCTCACCCTGGCTGAGGCTGAAGTCAGCCCTGCGTTTCCCCGAGTGCCAGGCTGGTCCTGCTCCTGGGGAGAACTCAACCTGCTCCTCTACTCCCTTCCTCCTACCTCTTACCTCCAGGACAGGCCCCAAGGAAGCACCAAGAGGGATCTCTTCCCTTTTCTGCCTTTTTTTTTGTTTGGTTTTTTTGGTCTTATTAGGGCCGAACCTGTGGCATATGGAAGTTCCCAGACTAGGGATTGAGTCAGAGCTATAGCCGCTGGCCTACACCACAGCCACAGCAATGTGGGATCCAAGCCTCATCTGTGCTCTATATCACAGCTCACAGCAATGCCGGATCCTTAACGCACTGAGCGAGGCCAGGGATCGAACCTGCATCCTCGTGGATACCAGTCAGGTTCATTACCGCTGAGCCACAAGGGGAGCTTCCCCTGGCTTCTTTCTTTACACTGCTCAGAACTTCAGAAGAGATCTTGGGCAGTCACTTAGCCCATGTGGACCTGGTTTTCTCATCAGGAGCCTGAGACGCGTGACTCCAGGAACTCCATGCTCCCTCTCAGCTCCAGCTTCCTCTGTTTCTCAGACCCACACACCCTGGGGCTGATCAGGAGACAGCAGGCACGCCCTGAGTGTTGGGGCAGTGGTGGTACCCAAGACCTAGACCTGAGCTGCAGCATCTTCAGCAGGGACTTGAGACTTGACAGAAATGCAAGTTCTCTGCCCTCCTTAGACCTCCAAGAATCTGTCTGGGCTTGGGGGCCCCTAAGCTGTGATTGAACAGCCTGGGGGGATTCTGATGCCTCTAAAACTGAACTCTTGTCCTGCACCTGTGTAGTAGGAAGGGCAGGGTCAAGGGACAGATGCCTGTGGCACCTGGAGCCCCTGAGGCTGGAGAAGTGGGGTCAGGGAGGGGCCAGAGGACGGGAGGTGAGTAGCACAGGGAATTTGCTGGCGAGGCAAGAGGCAGTGCCGGTGGCAAGGGTGACAGGGCAGTAGCTGGTGGCTAAGTGTACAGGCTCTCTCTGATCCATTAAATCTGGGCTCTGCCACCTATTGGGTGACCCTGCAAGAGGCTTAAACTCTCTTGCGCTTCCATTTTCTTGTCTTTAAAATTCTAACGGGACGAGCAGTAGCACTAGAGCAGGTGCTGCCCTGATGCTCCTCCGTAATCTCTTCGGGACTCTTTTCCCTGACATTTCTGCTCTTTCAGGATATCAAAGTTGGCTTTCCCTGTCCAAAGGCCCTGTCCTCACCCCGTAACCCAACAGCAGCCCCCAAACCAGGCTGGGTGACTAAACCAGCCCCCAAACCAGTGCCCCTTTGTGGCTAAATCTGCTGTGTATTCTACACTGATTCTAGAGTTTCCTTGTCAGTAAGTGGCACCGTGTATGAGCACCTCTTTGTTTCATCTTGCAGTTCCCCTCGGCTTGCTTCCTAAGATCACCTTCTAAGCCGACAACCTACACTTGCGTCCTTGTCTCAAGGTCTTCTTTGGGGAAAGTCAAGCTGATGACTTAAGTCAAATTAAGGCTGGAGTTCCCGTCATGGCTCCGTGGTTAACAAATCCAACTAGGAACCATGAGGTTTCGGGTTCGATCCCTGGCCTTGCTCAGTGGGTTAAGGATCCAGCATTGCCGTGAGCTGCAGACATGGCTCGGATCCCGTGTTGCTGTGGCTCTGGCGTAGGCTGGTGGCTACAGCTCCGATTGGACCCCTGGCCTGGGAACCTCCATATGCCGTGGGAAGTGGCCCTAGAAAAGGCAAAATGACAAAAAAGAAAAAAATAAATAAAAAGTCAAGGCTAAAGTCAAGTTAGCCTTAACTTGCTCTTTAAGGCTTTAAGGCTTATATGAGGATTAATGAGGTCAGTGCCCCCAGCTGTGGTTGGCACACAGTAGGGGGTCCATAAACACTGGGTTTGGAGTGAGGACACCTGATTCCCGTCGTGCCTTGCGGCCAGCAGCGCAAGGGGTGCCTGAGGAAGCCGGATACTCTCCCTGCCTGTCGGTTTCCAACCTTTTAGGGCTATTTCGGGAATAAAACGGTTGAGCTCTGCAGGCACTTTGCACGCTGTGAAAGGATACACCGGAGTGAAAGGTAAGACAAACCAAAGATTGAAGAAGCCACGCACAGCTAAGCTCCATCTATCAGGAGCCAGGAACCAGTACCGCCTCAGGCCTAGATAGAACCCCCCAGAACCCAGCGCCCTCCCATGAGGAGGGTGGGGCCGGCCGCTGGGGGGGATTCCTCTGCCCTGGTCCTTCGACACAGCGGTGCTGAAAATCAGCCCCTTGGATCCTCCAGGGCTGAGCATTTATTTGGGGTCGATCAAGTTGCCTTAGGAGTCACCAGAACTTTATTTCCAGGTCCTTAAAATGGGTACGTTAGGAAGGGGAGCAGTGCCAAATGGGGAGCTGAACACAGCAGCAATCTCTTACAGATTCAATGCTTGTAACAGTGGCGCATAATTGCGCCATTGGCATCATAATTAAACTATTCACCAGTCGTTCTTAATTCTTAGTGCAGAACTGGCAGAGTGGTCCAGGGCAAGCCCAGAAGACCTTTTCTCACCTGCACTATGTGTGGTTTCTCGAAGAATGCACTACCTCAACTGACCACGATGTCAGGGGCCTGCGTCCCGGGCCCTTTGGCCTCCTCCTGAGCAGGGAAGGTTATTTTGAAAGTGGAGGTGGCAGCAGGGCCTTTTGGGGACCCCGTGGAGGGTGGAGTGCAGGGAGACAGGAGGCAGGGGACTAGTAACATAGTAACAGGCCTCTGGACCCAGGCCCTGAAGGACTGAAATAAAGCCATAGAAAATGGTGACGAGGAGTTCCCCTTAAGGCTCAGCAGGTTAAGAACCAGACGTAGAGTCTGTGAGGATGTGGGTTTGATCCCTGCCCTTGCTCAGTGGGTTAAGGATCTGGCATTGCCACAGGCTGTGGTCGTGGGTCGTAGATGTGGCTCGGATTGTGCGTTGCTGTGATTATGGTGTAGGCTGCAGCTCTGATTTGATCCCTGGCCTGGGAACTGCCATATGCTGCAGGTTCGGTCTTAAAAAAAAAAAAAAGGTGATGAAGAGGTGAAAGGGTCTTGCAGAGATATTTTAAAGGGGAAATCTGTTTTTTGTTTTCTTGCCTGTGTGAAATCACAGAAACACAAGCAGAATAAATAGAGGGTTTTGCTTGTTGTTTTGTTTTTAAGGGAGCACAAAGAATTCATCTACGGCTTCGAGAAACTTCTGGCAACTGGTGAGTTCTGTCGGGGTGCTGCTTCTCTCTCCTCAGCGGAAGAAAGTGTTTTCCTCAGGCAGGCAGCTTGCCAATGACTGTTCCTTCAGCGAAGCACATTTGTATTTTTGCCCCTGAGATATGTTTTTCCTCAAAATGTCCAGGTAGACGCCAGTAAGAGACAACGTGTCCCCAGGTAGCTGATGTTGCTGACAGAAGTTGTGTCCTTTCAGGCTTTCTTCTGCCTGGTGGGGGGGTCTCTGAGCTGTGGCCACTGCAATGCCTGCCGTCATTCCTGGATTTGTCTGGAAAGGGGAGGGGGAGCAGACCCCAGCTCTTCAAGTGTAAAGTTCCTGTGAGGGCAGAGGTGGGGTCCCCAGAGCCTGGCCAGGTCCCATTGTCTCAGACATAGCACTGTGCTCACCCCCGGGGAAGGACCAGGCTGCTACATCTCATCTGGGGCCAGCTGCTTTACCTCAGAAACCTCAGTGTCACCAACTGAAAAAGCAATAAGAACGTGGCAGGGAACAGCTCCCAGCCAGGCTTCTGCTTGAGAAGAGGCGGGTCCTGGGAGGAGAAGCAAGGGGCCCATTGGAGAAAAGACAGCCTCCCAGTGACAGCTGAGGGCCCTTGGCTCTGGGGGAGCTTCCGAGGATGGTGCAAGCCAGCACCCTGGTGCCGTTTAAGACAAGTGTAGGATTTCTGAAGGGGTGGCAGATGGAAATAGAAGAAAGTAAGGAGCAGCGGTTTTGGAGACTGAGGCAAAACCTTCCTGCTGCTTTGCTTAGCTCAGAGACCATGAAGCCACCTGCCTCTCCTGACTTCAAACAGGTGGCCCTCGCTGTGGCCAGAAAGGAAGCATGGCTAGAGTCCCTGTTTCCAAATGCTAGTGTTCTGGATTCTTGTCTGACCCAAAGAAGGGGAAGAGATTCTCCAGATGTGACCAGGGTTGCATTTCCCCCGCCTTTATTTATTCATTTATTTTTTCATCTTTTTTGCACCACAATGGAAACTCCTCCCCCACCTTTAAATAAGTACAATAACACACAAGTCCAGGTTTGTGGAGTCTAAAGCTCTTTAAGACAAGGAATATTGGAGTTCCTGTTGTGGCTCAGTGGGTTAAGAACCTGATCTAGTGTCCATGAGGATGTGGGTTTGATCCCTGCCCTTGCTCAGTGGGTTGAGGATCTGGTGATGCTGTGAGCTGTGGTGTAGGTCACAGATGTGGCTGAGATCTGGCGTGGCTGTGGCTGTGGCTGTGGTGCAAGCCAGCAACTGCAGCTCTGATTTTACCCCTAGCCTCCATATGCTTCATGTGCAGCCCTAAAAAGAAAAAAAAAAAAAAAAAAAAAAAAAGAACTGAAGGCTGTGAATACACAAGTAGGCGTAGGAGTGATTATTTATTCAAAATAAGTGCAGAAATCATAACAAATTACAAAATTTGAACAATGTATTTGATTCCTGGGTGCGCCATAACAAGTGACCACAGACTTCATGATGTAAAGTAAGAGAAATGTATTCTCTCACAGTGCTGGAATCAGAAGACCCAAACCAAGTTGTTAGTCAGGCCCACCCCTCGGGGGGCTCTCAGGGGAAGATCCTTTCCCGGCCCAGTCCAGCTTCTGGCCTTGGCTCGTGGCAGCCTCACTCCAACTGCTCTGCCTCCGAGTTCACCCTGCCTCCTCTTCTGTCTGGCTCCTCTGTGTGTCTCTTACAAGGACACTTGTCATTGGCTTTAGGGCCACCTGAGTAACCCAGGATCATCTCATCTCAGATCATTGGCTTGGAGTTCCCATTGTGGCTCAGCAGGTTAAGAACCTGACTAGTATTCATGAGGATGTGGGTTTGATCCCTGGCCTCACTCACTGGGTTAAGGATCTGGTATTGCCGAGAGCTATGGTGTAGGTTGCAGACGTGGCTCAGATCCTGCATTGCTATGACTGTGGAGTAGGCCGGCAGCTGCAGCTCAGATCGACCCCTAGCCCAGGAACTTCCATATGCTGCAGGTGCAGCTGTAAAAAGATCCTTAACTTTATTATATCTGCAAAGACCTTTTTTCCAAATAAGTTAAAATTCATGGGTTCTGGGAACTAGGATATGTTCATACTTTTTGGAGGCTACCATGCAACCCACTACACTGAAAAATACCATAAACATTGCAGTCAGAAAGGTAACATTTTGCTTTTATATATATATATTTATTTTTTTATTACTCAATGAATTTATTTCATTTGTAATTGTACAATGATCATCAAAATCCAATTTTATAGGATTTCCATCCCACACCCCCAGCACATCCCCCCCACCCACCAAACTGTCTCATTTGGAGACCCTAAGGTTTTCAAAGTCTGTGAGTCAGTGTCTATTCTGCAAAGAAGTTCAGTCTGTCCTTTTTTCAGATTCCACATGTCAGTGAAAGCTTTTGATGTTGGTGTCTCATTGTATGGCTGACTTCAATTAGCATGATAATCTCTAGGTCCATCCATCTTGCTTAAAATGCTGGTATTGCGTTCCTTTTAATGGCTGAGTCATATTCCATTGTGTATATGTACCACATCTTGATCCACTCCTCTGTCAATGGACATTTAGGTTGTTTCCATGTCTTGGCTATTGAAAATAGTGCTGCAATAAACATTGGAATACATGTGTCTTTGCGAGTCATGGTTTTCTCTGGAGAGATGCCCAGGAGTGGGATTGCTGGATCAAATGGGAGTTCTATGTTTAGTTTTCTGAGGAATCTCCATACTGTTTTCCACAATGGTTGCACCAATTTACAATCCCCCCGACAGTGTGCTAGGGTTCCTTTTTCTCCACACCCTCTCCAGCACTTCTTGTTTGTAGACTTTTGGATGATGGCCATTCTGGCTGGTGTAAGGTGGTACCTCATCATGGTTTTGATTTGCATTTCTCTAACATGAGTGATGCTGAATGTCTTTTCATATGTTTTTTGGCCATCTGTAGGTCTTCCTTGGAGAACAGTCTGTTTAGATCTTTTGCCCATTTTTTTGATGAGGTTGTTTGATTTTTGGTATTGAACTGCAGAAGGTGTTTATAAATTTGGGAGATTAATTCCTTGTCCGTTGATTCGCTTGCAAAGATTTTCTCCCATTCTCTGGGTTGTTTTTTCATTTTGTTTAGGGTTTCCTTTGCTGTGCAGAAACTTTTCAGTTTGATTAGGTCCCATTTGTTTGTTTTTATTGTCATTACTCTCAGAGGTGGATCTGAGAAGATGTTGTTGTCGTTTATGTCGGAGAGTGTTTGGCCTATGTTTTCCTCTAAGAGTTTTATAGCGTCTGGTCTTATATCTAGGTCTTTCATCCATGTGGAGTTTCTTTTTGTGTATGGTGTTAGGGAGTGTTCTAATTTCATTCTTTTCCATGTGGCTGTCCAGTTTTCCCAGCACCACTTACTGAACAAGCTGTCTTTTCTCCATTGTATATTCTTGCCTCCTTTGTCATAGATGAGTTGGCTATAGGTGCGTGGGTTGAATTTTGGGCTTTCTATCCTGTTCCACTGATCTATATTTCTGTCTTTGTGCCAGTACCATATGGTTTTGATGATTGTTGCTTTGTAGTATAGTCTGAAGTCTGGGAGCCTGATTCCTCCAGCTCCATTCTTCGTTTTCAGGATGTCTTTGGCTCTTCTGGGTCTTTTGTGCTTCCAAACACACTTTAAAATATTTTGTTCGAGTTCTGTGGAAAATGTCCTTGGTAATTTGATAGGGATTGCATTGAATCTGTAGATTGTCTTAGATAGTACAGTCATTTTGATAATATTGACTCTTCCAATCCAAGAGCATGGTATGTCTTTCCATCTATTTGTGTCATCTTTGATTTCTTTCATCAGTGTCTTATAGTTTTCAGAGTATAGTTCTTTTGTCTCTTAGGTAGGCTGACTCCTAGGTATTTGATTCTATTGGATGTGATGGTAAACAGGATTGCTCCCCTAATTTCTCTTTCTGATCTTTCATTTTTTGCGTATAGAAATGCCATTGGTTTTTGTGTATTAATTTTGTATCCTGTGATGTTGCCAAATTCATGGAAGAGCTCTAACAGTTTTCTGGTCAAGTCTTTAGGATTATCTAGGTATAGTATCATGTCATCTGCAAATGGTGATGGTTTTACTTCTTCCTTTCCCATTTGGATTGCTTTTATTTCTTTTACTTCTCTGATGGCTGTGGCTAGGACTTCCAAAACTATGTTAAGTAGCAGTGGTGAGAGCAGACGTCCTTGTCTTATTCCTGATCTCAGCAGGAATTCTTTCAGCTTTTCACCATTGAGAATGATGCTAGCTGTGGGTTTGTCATATATGGCCTTTATTATGTTGAGGTAGGTTCCCTCTCTGCCCTCTTTCTGAAGGGCTTTTGTCAGAAATGGGTGTTGGATTTTGTCAAAGGCTTTTTCTGCATCTATTGAGAGGATCATATGGTTTGTATTCTTCAGTTTGTTAATGTGGTGTATCACTCTGATGGATTTGTGGATATTGAAGAACACTTGCATCCCTGGGATAAATCCCACTTGATCATGACGTACAATCCTCTTAATGTATTGTTGGATGTGGTTTGCTAGTATTTTGTTGAGGATTTTTGCATCAATGTTCATCAGTGAAACTGGCCTGTAGTTTTCTTTTTTTGTGGTGTTGGTATCAGGGTGATGGTGGCCTCATAGACTGAGTTTGGGAGGGTCCCTTCCTCTGCAATTTTTTGAAATAGTTTCAGAAGGATAGATGTTAGCTCTTCTCTAAATGTTTGATAGAATTCACCTGTGAAGCCATCTGGTCCTGGATTTTGTTTGTTGGAAGTTTTTTGATCACAGTTTCAGTTTCAGTTCTTGTGATTGGTCCATTCATGTTTTCTATTTAGTCTTGGAAGATGGTGCTTTTCTAAGAATTGGTCCATTTCTTCAAGGTTTTCCATTTTGTTGGCATATAGTTGCATATAGTAGTCTCTTATGATCCTTTATATTTCTGTGATGTCCGTTGTTACTTCTCCTTTTTCATTTCTAATTTTATGGATTTGAGTAGTCCTCTCTGTTGTTTTCTTGATAAGTCTGGCTAAGGGTTTATCCATTCTGTTGATCTTTTCAAAGAACCAGCTTTTCATGTCATTGGTATTTTCTATGGTTTACTTCATTTCTGCTCTGATCTTTATGATTTCTTTCCTTCTACCAACTTTAGGTCTTGTCTGTTCTTCTCTCTCAAGCAGCTTTAGGTGTGAAGTTAGCTTGTTTATTTGAGCTTTTTCTTGTTTCCTGAGGTGAGCTTGTATTGCTATAAACTTTCCTCTTAGAATGGCTTTTCTGCATCCCATAGGTCTTGGAGGGTCGTATCTTTGTTGTCATTTGCTTCTAGGTATTTTTAAACTTCCTCTTTGATTTCTTGAGTGATCCATTGGTTGTTGAGTAGCATGTTGTTTAGTCTCCATGTGTTCGTGTTTTTTGCAGATTTTTTCTTGTTGTTGACTTCCAGTCATAAAGTGTTGTGGTCAGAAAAGATGTTTGATATGATTTCAATTTTCTTAAAGTTACCAAGGTTGGATTTGTAGCCCAGGATGTCATCAGTCTTCGAGAATGTTCCATGTAGACGTGAGAAGAATGTGTATTCTGTTGGTTTTGGATGGACTGTCTTATAAATATCTATTAAGTCCATCTGGTCTAATGCTTCATTCAGGGCCTGTGTTTCCTTATTGATTTTCTGTCTGGATGATCTGTCCATTGGTGTAAGTGGGGTGTTAAAGTCCCCCACTATGATTGTGTTATTATTGATTTGTCCTTTTAAGGTTGTTAGCAGTTGCCTTATATATTGTGGTGAACCTAGGTTGGGTGCGTGGATATTTAAAATCATTATATCTTCTTCTTGGATTGATCCTTTCATCATTAGGTAGTGACCTTCCCCGTCCCTTAAAATATTCTTCCTTTTAAAGTCTATTTTGTCTGATATGAGTATTGCTACTCCAGCTTTCTTTTGATCCCCGTTTGCATGGAATATTTTCTTCCATCCTCTCACTTTCGATTTGTATGTGTCCCAAGAAGTGAAGTGGGTGTCTTGAAGACAGCATATATATGGGTCTTGTTTTTGTATCCATTCAGCCAGTCTTTGTCTTTTGGTTGGGGCATGTAGTCCATTAACATTTAAGGTAATTATGGATATGTATGTTCTTCTTGCCATTTTATTCATTGCTTCGGATTTGTTTTTGTTGCTCTTTTTTCTTCCCTTCTTCTCTTGTTCTTTCCTCTTGTGGTTTGATGACTCTCTTTAGTGTTGTATTTGAGTTGATGTTTCTTACTTGTTTGCGTATCAATTGTAGATTTTTGGTTTGCAGTTATTCTGAAATTTTGATATAAGAGTCTATATGTATACGAGATTGTTGTAAGTTGTTGGTCTCTTAATTGCAAGTGCATCTCCAGTGTCCTGCATTTGTACCCTCCTCTTCTCATGATTTCTGATTTTGGTGGCATAATTGTGCAAGGATGTTTTCATATCTTGACTGTATAGTTACCTTTACTGGTGAGCCTTGTCATTTGTGGAATTTTTGTTTCCTGTTGCTGTCTTTTCTTTTTTGCCTAGAGAAGTTCCTTTTGTATTTGTTGTAAGGCTGGTTTAGTGGTGCTGAATTCTCTTAGGTTTTGCTTATCCCTGTGAAGCTCTTGATTTCTCCTTCAAATCTGAATGAGAGCCTTGCTGGGTAGAGTAATCTTGGTTGGAGATTTTTTCCTTTCATCATGCCACTCCCTTCTGGCCTGCAGAGTTTCTGCTGAAAAATCTGCTGATAACCTTGTTTGGGTTTCCTTGTATGTCATTTGTTTCTTTTCCACAGCTGCTTTCAAGATTTTCTCTTTGTCTTTAATTTTCGTTGGTTTGATTAATGTGCATCTCTGGGTATTCCTCCTTGGGTTTATTTTATATGGTACTTGTTGCACTTCCCTGGATTTGGGTGAGTGGTTGCTTTCCCATATTAGGGAAGTTTTAGGCTATTATCTCTTGGAATATTTTTTCTGTCCCCTTCTCTCTCTCTTCTCCTTCTGGCACCCCTGTAATACGGATGTTGGTGTGTTTAACGTTGTCCTAGAGTTCTCTGAGACTCTCTTCATTTGTTTTCAATCTTTTTTCTCTTTTCTGTTCTGCATCCATGATTTCCACTAATCTGTCCTCCACCTCGCTTATTTGTTCTTCTGCCTCCTGTATTCTGCTGTTAGCTGCTTCTAGCAAATTTTTTATTTCAGTTATTGTATTTTGCATCTCTTCTTGTTTAAGTTTTATATCTTGTATCTCTTTGGTCAGTGTTTGCTGTAAGTTATCCATCTTTGCCTCCAGTTGATTTCCAGTGTCTTGCATCATCTTCAGCATCAACAGTCTAAAGTCTTTTTCCTGGAGGCTGAGACTCTCCTCATCACTTATCTGTTTTTCTGGGTTTTTTTTTCTTTCTCCCTTATCTGAGTTATAGTTCTCTGCCTTTTCACTTTTATAGGTTTTTGGTGTGGTGATCTTTTTACAGATAATAGAGTTGTAGCCTCTCTTACTTCTGGTGTCTGCCCCCCTTGTGGCTGAAGTTGGTATGGGCCTTGTTGCTGTAGGCTTCCTGATGGGAGGGGCTGATGCCTGCCCCCTGGTAGATGGAGCTGATTCTTATCCCTCTGGTGGGTGGGGCTTTTGTCTCTGGATGGGATTAGAGACAGCTGTGTGCCTGGGGAGTCTTAAGGCAGCCTGTTTGCTGAGGGGTGAGCTGTGATCCCACCTGGATTGTTGTTTGCCCTGGGGCTTCTCAGTGCTGACTGATGGCTGGGACCAGATTTTCCCAAAATGGCCACCTCCAGAGAAAGGCAAGCTGATGAATGTTTCTGAGAGCTTTGCTTCCAATGTCCTTCCCTCACAACTAGCCACATTCACCCCAGTTTTCCCAGGAGGTCCTCCAAGAACTGCAGTCAGGTTTGACCCAGATTCCTATGGAGACTTTGCTTTGCCCTGGGACCCAGTGCACATGAAAGTCTGCATGCACCTTTTAAGAATGGGAGGTCTCCTCTTCCCCCAGTCCCATGGAGCTCCTGCACAGAAGCCCCACTGGCCTTCAATGCCAGATGCTCTGGGGGCTCTTTTCCCAGTGCCAGAACCCCACACATGGGAGTTTGATGTGAGGCTCAGAACTCTCACTCCTGTAGGTGAGTCTCCGTGAACCAGTTACTTTCCAGTCTGTGGGGCTTCCCACCCGGGAGGTATGGGGTTGTATATATCACATAATCACCCTTCCTACCTCTTGATGTGGCCTCCTCTTTGTCTTCTGGAGTAGGATATCTTTTTTAAGGTTTCTGGTCCATTTGGTTGAAGATGGCTCAGCCTTTAGTTGTGAACTTTGCTGGTTTTAGGAGAGAAGTTGAGCTCAAGTCCTTCTATTCTACCATCTTAATCCCATCCTCTGCTTTTTTTTTTTTTTTTTGGCTTTTAGGGCTGTACCCAGGACATATGGACATTCCTAGGCTGGGGAACTACAGCTGCCAGGCTACGCCACAGCCACAGCAACAAGGGATCGGGGCCACTGCGACCAACACCACAGCTCAGAGCAATGCTGGATCCTTAATCCACTGAACAAGGCCAGGTATGGAACCTGTATCCTCATGGATCCTAGTTGGGTTCCTTAACTGCTGAGCCATGAAGGGAACTCCTGGTAACATTGCATTTTTATTAAATAACCAACACACTTCTGAATACTTTTCCCTGCAATCTTTGGCTGTGTACCCTTGGACTGCCTCAGTATATGACAATAATTTGTAATTTCATTTTCTGTGGAAACAATAGAAGGAAGTTCCCTGTTTACTCCATCCTGATGTATTGAAGGCACATATTGTGGTTCATAGGATGTGTAGGTCATGTGATTCCATACATTTATTGCTTCTAGTACTGCTATGGGTTTGTGCCCACAAACATAGGAATGCTGATGAATTCTATTTCATGTGATCCCAACAAAAAAGGAAAAGGAAAAGCATGGTGCTGTGTTTCTTCAGGATGCTGTAACAAAGTGCTGCAAACCGGGAGACTTAAAACCACAGGGATGTGTTCTTTTACAGGCCTGGAGGCCAGAAGTCTACGGTGTGGGCAGGGCCGTGCTCTGCCTGAGACTCTGCAAGGAGCCTCTCCTCCCTCTCTCCAGTTTCTGTGTTGCCCTCAATATGTGGCATTCCTTGGTCTTCCTGGTGTGAAGTTGCATCATTTCAATCTCATCCTTTGTCACCACTTGGCCTTCTCCAGTGTGTCCAATTTCCTCTTTTCATAATATGAGGCCATCGATCATTGGGTTCGGGAGTGCTCCAGTAGGAGTAAGTGTGGAAGTATGAGATCATTTTAACCAGCACTTTAATTGTAACTGTGATGATTGATGATTTGGGATTGGCATATATACACCAAGGTATATGGAAGGACTGGCCAGTGCGGGCCTTCTGATGATTTGGGATTGGCATATACACACCAAGGTACATGGAAGGACTGGCCAGTGCGGGCCTTCTGATGATTTGGGATTGGCATATACACACCAAGGTACATGGAAGGATTGGCCAATGTGGGCCTTCTGATGATTTGGGATTGGCATATACACACCAAGGTATATGGAAGGATTGGCCAATGTGGGCCTTCTGAAGATTTGGGATTGGCATATACACACCAAGGTATATGGAAGGACTGGCCAGTGCGGGCCTTCTGATGATTTGGGATTGGCATATACACACCAAGGTATATGGAAGGATTGGCCAATGCGGGCCTTCTGGAGAGCACAGAGAACTCTACCCAATAGTCTGTGATCATCTATGTGGGAAAAGAATCTGAACAAGAATGGATGTGTGTGTGTACCACTGAATCACTTTGTTATACAGCAGAAATGATCACAACCTTGCAAATCAACTATACTTCAATGAAACTTAAAAACTTCTATCTGTAATGAAAATTTATATTTTCAGCCAAGACAAGAACAACTCAGACGTACTTTTTGGGCCCTCATTTTCCCCTCTGACATGCATTGTGCATTAAGTAGACTTCCCCAATGGCAGAAAGCCCTGCTCAGCCATAAAGTTCATTCTTTTCTTCTTTTGGGGCTGCCCATGTAACTCCTTAGAAGTTAACACTCCTTTTTCAGTCCTGGAAGAGGTCATGATGACCCACCACTCCCCACATTTTGGTGAATTTCATGTTCAATGCCAATGTATCATTTCCCTTAAAGAGAGTGCTGGGTAAGGAACAGACTGGGTCCAATGACCTGGGGACATGCTGGGCCACACCTAATGGAGTTTGTTACCTTAACTTTCGACCTTACTAATATGAGCAGTATTCTGCCTATTTTACAAGATTATTATGTGTTACCAAATGGGTGACTGTGCCTCCCATAAAAGTAATGATGACTAGGGAACTTGAAACAATTGACCAAATACAGGGTTCTGTAAGCTCAACGATTGTAACAGTGTAACTCTAGACGTGGGAAGAAGCAACAAGAGGGAACCATTTCCTGGACCATAACAGACTCACAAGACAGGTGGTCCAGAGGCCTTAGGCTGCTGCTGAAGGGCCTAATCCAGTCATCACCTGGCCTATCAAGGAAATCCTCGCTGACCTGGGCATGAGCATTCCTGGTGCAGTGGGACAAACTGGTCCCAAACCTGGGTCAAAATTACGACCAAAAGGGAGGAGACTGTAAAATAAAGAATGTTGCCCATCATCCAGTTCTCAAAGAATCAGCCACTGCAGCCGAGAAAGGAGTTCAGAACACCCTGAAAGGAGTTCAAGGTGGAGATTGGGAGAAGGCAGTTTGTGCTCTGGGACACCGGTCAGAACTGGTCCTCAGAGAGTTAGATCTTTGGGGGAGAAAAGGTGATGAACTTAGTTTCTCGTGTCTTCCCCTACTTAGAAAAGCACCGAAACCCTTAAGTAAGACACCTGTTCCTTGTGACTAGCAGTCACCTTCTACCAAGCTGTGTGCTTGGCTGCATGCACCCCTTCCCCAAAGCACATGTGCACAGACCTCGTCCCCTAGCTCTCCCCAACAGTCCTCGGAGCTTCCTGAAAGCCTGTCTCCCAGGCTACCGTCCTCAGGTTGGCCTGAATAAAGTTCTCTATTTCTTTCTTTGGTTGGCTATTCATTTTTCATTGACATCTATAAAGACCCTCGTTCCAAATAGTGTCACATTCACAGGTGTTGGGGCTTAGGACTTCAACCCATCTTTTTGTGAAACACCCTTCAGGTGCATTTATAATTGCACAGCACGCATTCCTCGGTGTATACCAGGAACCTACATTTCAGACTCTGCAACAGTGAGAAGCAAAGCCTCCCCTGATGGTGTTATCCACCTGACAGCTGCCATCACCTCCCATGGCATGGCTGGACATTTCAAACCTGTTCATTATGTTTGCCATAATTTTCTGGAGGAGCGGGGATGCATCATAAAATTCAGAAACCCCAAATGAAACGCTCCCAGAGAAGAACCAAAGGAGAAACTATGGTGTAGAGATGAATGTCTTAGGGGAACCAGTGTTGCCTCTGGATGGGGAACAGAGTGGGTCCTTGATGCTCTTCCCAATTTGCTATCGGTTTCAGGGTTTTACATTGCTGACTCTGGGTGTTCTTTGGAGCTCACATCTCTCCTGCTTGACTTTAATCCTACCTTTATGAGTATGGGGGGTCTCAGAACAGACCCTGACAACTCTGCATGCCTGCCCTTAAACCCTCCCATCTGCCAGGATAGGACCCACCCGCTGGTGGCAGGCCCTCCAGCTGTGGAATGACTTCATTTGCATTGCTATTTAGAAGGGAACGGCCCAGCTCCACGGAAAGTCTTTCCTTTGTAACAAATAAGCATTTTTCTTTTCATATGTGGCATTTTTCTTTTCCTTACCCTGCAGGGTAAAATGAAACTTGCAGATGTTCCTATAACCCCAGGAGAATAAGATTCACAGATGAGCTTGGCTTTGAGACTGGGTTAGACAGTTGCCATGTGGCCTGTGGTCAAGTCAGAGGGAGCAGCTGGGAATTGCATTTGAGGACTGACTTCATGGCTGTGGTTGGAGAGCAAGAAAGCCTGTCTGTACAGAGCCTGCCCTCCAAACTGCAATGAGTGTACTTCCCCTGATAACAAAGCCTGTGACAAAGCAGGCAGGTAAGAGCATCTTCTTGTCCCAAGACAGTTGCAGAGACTTGGCTTTCTCTGATCCTGGAGGTGGTGATGGGGCAGTGGAGATCAATGGAAGATGCAGAAGGCAGGACCCTTAACCCAAAGGGACTCCATTCAGGAGAGATCCAGATTAAAAAATTGGTCCATGATGACTCTAGGAACAGTGATCACTTTAATACATAGAGGCAAATGGGAATTCTGGTTGTGGCTTAGCCAGTTAAGAACCCAACTAGCATCCATGGATTTGATACCTGGCTTCGCTCATTGGGTTAAGGATCCGGTGTTGCCACGAGCTACAGCATAAGTTGCAGATGCGGCTTAGATTCTACATTGCTGTGGCTGTGGCGTGGGCCTGCAGCTGCAGCTCCATTTCGACCCATGGCCTGGGAACTTCCGTATGCCACAAGTGTGGCCCTAAAAAAAAAAAAAAAAAGTAAAGACAAATGGATGCCAGGGCTGTGTATTTTGTGGCAGACCCATTTTACTAAATCAGCCAATTAGCTGCCACCTGTTTCCAGGGTGTTGTGCTCAGATCAACCCCAGGCTCCAAGCCCCACACAGACCCACAGTTCAACCACCTAGTACACATTTAAGGACAATTCTCCCATTCAAATATCAGAGTCTTTAAGAAGGAGCCCGTTTCCAATCACCGCTAGTTTTCAAAACAGCAAAACTCTTCTCATGGATGGTAAAGGATCTCAGGGACCATGCCTCCTTTCAGAGAGCTGGCCTGCCCTCTTCCCAGGCTCATTCCATGCTGATTTTCACCCTTGTTTAACTGGAGAGGAGGACAAAAAAAACCTTTCCTGCCCTCTTAGGGTCTGCCTTGGGAGCCCTAGAAATCAAGCTGACAAAAGACAGATTACGGAGAGAAAAGGCACCCATATTTTATTTAGCATCAATATTTTTATATGTATGCAGAGCCCTTAACATAAAAGAAATGAAGACTCTCAGAAGTGGTTTGGTCTGAAAGTTTATTGACCATTTTTTACCAAAAAGAGAGAAATTGTGGACACATGACGGACCGGAAGGACTTTGAACTTTTGGAGGCAGTAACTTGTGGAAGAGCAAATACAAGGGGGAAAGAAATGGAAAGTAAGGATTGATTAGGGAGATTTGTTCTGTGGATTCCTCTTCTTGCATCTCTGGGCTGATAAGCATCTAGAGTCTTCTCTGGTGATTAATGGTGATTCAGAGTTGTTCTGCCGGTCTTGATATGGGGGTGGGGCACCTCCACAAGGGGAAATTTATGCCTTGCTTTTAGGCAAAGAGAGAGCTTCTCTGTGTCTTATTAAAGAAATATCAGCACTGGAGGGTAACGTGGTAAACACAGGTTTTATTCAGACGATGGCAATCAGGAAAAAGAGCCCTTAACAGAGAACAGGGCACAATTCCAAAGACTGCTGACAGGGTTTGATGACCTGGGGCAGGGTGGGGGTCGGTGGGAGGAAGAGTACCGAAGAGGAAACACTGGGAGTCAGGGGGTGTCCACTGAAAAAAACAGGCACAACCTAAAAGTTGAGAGTTAAGTTTTATTTGGGGCAAGATGAGGACGATAGCCTGGGAGTCGGCGTTTCAGATAGCTCTGCAAAACTGCTCCAAAGAGGGAAAGAGAAATGTCATCCTCCACTGTCATCCAGGTGGTGGCCAATGACTCTGAATTGTGCAGTAGACACATTTGAGGTACTGTCCATAGACACAGAGGCATTTAATTGTCATCATGGCCAGACATCTTAGGATGTAAATCCTCCCCAATTGAAAGAATTCCACAAGAGAATGTACAGAAAATGACTGTACATAGCCCCAATTATCTTAAAAATGTGTACCCATAGGCACTTGCTTATATAAATATATTTGTAGTCGTACCTGTGTTGATAATTAATATCTGTCTCCTCACATAAGTAAACACTCCTTAAGTTCAGGGATCATGTCAGCTGGAACCTAGAAAAGAAGAATGATGTCCTGACAAAATGAACACGTGAAAAACTTCCAGCAATTTATATTGCTGGAATATAATATAAATAATATAAATGTGTTACATTTCAGCTCCTTACCACGTCTTAGCTATAAACGGCATTCCCCAAAAATGTTGACTTTCCAATCCAGATAACGAATGCTTTGGAAATATTTTGGATCTCATTATTGATCACATAAACGACCAGCATCCCAGCTGCTGGGCTTGAAATCCATCATCGGATTCCCACGGAGACAAGCTTTTGCACGGGCTGCTCCCAGCGGTGATCCAGTGTGGTTGAGACACCAGAAGCCCAATTTCTAGGATGGATCATGTTGGGTTGAGGACTCCCTTGAAGTACTGCTGTCCCAAACTCTTCCACTCAACACTCCTTCCTTCCCTCACTCCTTCTGAAACTAGAGGAACCCTCTGCCTGACTTCCAGGGCAAACCACAGGGACACACACATGAAAAGAGGAGACTCTTCGGCAGAAAATAGAAATGGCTTCCATGTATGTACAGGCAGCTGAGCCCAAAAGAATCCCCCAAGACTCCTCTGGCCCCAAAGGGGCCAGAACATCCGAGCGTTTTCTGTGTCCCCAGAGGGCAGACTTCAGCTATAGCTTTCAGGTATAATCTTTCTTGAAATAGTTTCGTTGTCACCCTGGGGGGAAGATGGGGACATTTCAGGAAGCTTTCTGAAATTGAAGTTTTTCATGCATGAAATGATGGAATTATTACTAACTCAGCCAAATGTCTAGTCGGCAGTATCACTTCCAAAGTGAATGGAAGCTCAAGATACAAATTTCGTCTTGAGTTTACACAAATTTAAAACATAGATTTTGCAGATGAGTTTTGTGACTGAAACATTTCACACTGCGGTCATCTGCTCACTGTATAAGCACTTTTTTCACCAGGACAGTTCTTGACATTTAATATAGTGTGAGCCCCTTCCGTGTCAATAAAAAGTCTTTCATTTTTAAAAGTCACGTACTATCTGTTGAATGGCTGTGCCATCATTTATTCACTCACTCCCCTTCCTTGCTGCCTGTCAGCCAGGAGCCCCTCTTAGCTGGGAGGCTTTCTCAGCAAGTCCACCTCCATTCCTTGGTAAGTTGGCCCCTGCATCTTTAAGCCAGCCCAGGTGTGTCAAAGCCTTCTCACACTTGGAATTTCTCCAACATACTTTCCTGCTGCATCTCTTCTGCCTCCAACCACCTCTAAGTTCCCCCCTGTTCGATTCTAGTAATCTAAATCATATCTGCAAAGTCCCTTTTTCACAGACTATACCATCTTTCCAGGACCCAGGGATTGTGGCGTGAACATCTTTGGGGCAGTTCTGCCTGCCTCAGTGCTTTGTACCTTCTGTGCACACAGTTAGGTGCTTTATAAATGTTAATTGCCATAATTTCCCAGTCATTCAGTTTCAGGTTGCTCTTCTTATACCTGTAGATCATATTACAATAAATTGCTTTGTTTTGTTCTAGTCATAGCTCACATATTCTAGATCTCTGCCATCCTGAGGTCAACTTCTTCTTCTTTTTTTTTTTTTTTTTTTTTTTTTTTGGTCTTTTTGCCTTTTCTTGAGCCACTCCCACGGCATGTGGAGGTTCCAGGCTAGGGGTCTAATCTGAGCTGTAGCCACCGGCCTACACCAGAGCCACAGCAATGCAGGATCCGAGCTGTGTCTGCAACTCACATCACAGCTCACAGCAACGCTGGATCCTTAACCCACTGAGCAAGGCCAGGGAATGAACCCACAACCTCATGGTTCCTAGTCGGATTCGTTAACCACTGTGCCATGACGGGAACTCTCTGAGGTCAACTCTTGAGGGAAGAATGAGGATCACAGCTGTAATCTTAGTTTGGAAATGGCACTTGGTTCTCCTTGTGCATAAGGATGTAGAGTTGAGGATTGAGGGGAATCATGGGCCTGGAAAAACCTTACATCAGTTAGAATTAGGTTCAGCTCCAGGTGACAGAAAATTTAACCTGTGAAGAGGTAAAGAGGCTTAAACAAGACTGAAGTTCATTTCTCTCATATCAGCGAAGTCCAGAATTAGGTACCCAGGAACTGGTAACATTAGTTCCACAATAGGCATGGACCATGGCTCTTTTTTAGTGAGTTGAATTGCTGTACTTTCCCCATATAGTTTCCACCTCAATGTACAAAATAGCTGCTTGAGCTATTACATCCACATTCCTGCCAGTAGGAAGGAGGAAGGTAGAGACATCACACGTAAAACCTCTTATGACTCATTGGCCAAAAGTTGCTCACATGACTATCCCTAACCTCAAGGAAATCTGGGAAATGTAATCTCTACTCTAAGTGGCCATTATGTCCTGTATGTGTTCTTGTGGCTAAACAAGTAGGGGGGAAACTAGCAATCTGCCATAGATCCAGATCTAAAATTAGGGAGTTCCCATTGTGGCACAGCGGAAACAAATCTAACTAGTATCCATGAGGGTGCAAGTTTGATCCCTGGACTTGCTCAGTGGGTCCGGGATCCGATGTTGCTGTGAGCCATGGTGTGAGTCACAGATACAGCTCGGATCCCGTGTTGCTGTGGCTGTGATGTTGGCCTGCAGCTGCAGCTTCCACCCCCAGCCGGGGAACTTCCATATGCCATGGGTGTGGCCCTGAAAAAATAAAAAAAAATAAAAAATCTAAAAGTATTTTCAATTTTTCTTCTGAGTCCTTCTACCTGCAGGCTGAGGAAAGTGATCTCCAGGAAGCTGCATATATGCCCAGGAGGGTGTGAAGAAAATACAGAGGGGTGTTACAAGTCAAATGTTCATGATTTAAGGCCCCAAACAAGGAACTAAAGGTCCCTAATGGGAGTTTCCATCATGGCTCAGTGGTTCATGAGTCTGACTAGGAATCATGAGCTTGCGGGTTCGATCCCTGGCCTTACTCAGTGGGTTAAGGATCCAGTGTTGCTGTGAGCTGTGGTGTAGTTTGCAGATGTGGCTTGGATCTGGCGCTGCAGTGGCTGTGGCATAGGCCAGAGGCTACAGCTCCGATTCGACCCCTATCCTGGGAACCTCCATATGCCGCAGGTGCGTCCCTAGAAAAGGCAAAAAGACAAAAAAAAAAAAAAAAAAAAAAAAAAGTCCCTAATGAACTAAGCACATGTAAGCTTTACCCCCACCCATTTCTCTGTCCTTACTTCACACTAGCATCTTTCACAGCCCCCCACCCTCACCCCCACCTCACTTCCTTTCAGCCTCTCGCAGAGTTTTAGCAAAGGCAACAGAAAGCAGATAACAGGCAAGCTAACTGCAAAGTGACACAGCAAATATTTTAATAGGCCCAGGGTTTCATGAAGCCTGTGCAATGACATTAGAGAACCTCTTGTTCCCAGCAAAACCAGTGATAAATGAATACCCTTGAAGAGTGAGACTCATTAGCAATTCAAGGAGGAAGATGGTTGAGGCATTTCAAAAGGGAGTTCTTTGAATATTTAAGATTTAGGAAAAGCACTTGGTGAAAACTGTGAAAAGCAGCATGGTCATGTATTCTTTTGAGTTAAAAAATCACCCCTTCCTTTCCTCTTTAAAAGAGCCTGACTTGTATTCATGAGGATGCGGGTTTGAGCCCTGGCCTCGCTCAGCAGGTTAAGGATCTGGTATTATTTTGAGCTGTGGGCATAGGCTACAAATGCAGTTCAGATCTGGTGTTGCTGTGGTGTAGGCTGGCACCTGTAGCTCCAATTGGACCCCTAACCTGGGAACTTCTATATGCCGCGGGTGTGGCCCTAAAAAAAGTGTAAACTTCATGGGAAAGTTAATGCCTTAGTGCCCAGGTTATCAGCGATCACAGAGGGCCTCTCCTCTCAGACACAGGAAGGGGCTTTATGGAAACACCAGACCTTTGTGGAGAAGACAGAAGAAGGGTCAGCTGAAGGCCAGGGTGAATGTGGAGAAGCACAGTGCGGTTCTAAAAGATTGCTAAAGCCCCACAGAGCCAGACGGTGATGTCACTTAAGTTAGGAAATATTTGCAGGAGAGGCCTTTGTGGCCAAGCTGGTATAAATAGTCACTCTGATTGCATCTTAAAAGAGTATCACTTACCAACGTGGCTAACCCTCCCGTCAAGAGGAAGGTGGCCCCTCCCTGTCCTGTAATAATACCCCTTGGAGGCCCTGGGGGGAGGTGGAGGACTGAGCCCAGGGCCCGTGGTGGTTGTGGTGGACTCAGCACGTGGTGCAGGCAGGCGTGTGGGGCCCGAGGTGTGATCCAGTCTCTTCATGGGTCATCACTCTTGGTATGAGCTGAACGGCGTCGTTCCCCCCACCCCCCGCCCCCGCCCCGAGTTCCCAAGTTGAAGCTCTAATGCAGATGTGACTGCATTGGGAGAAAGGGCCTTTGGAGAGGCAATTCAATTAAAACAAGGCCTGGAATGTGGACGCTAATCCAGTCGGACTTGTGTCTTTATAGGAAGAGGACATTAGGAGGCACACAGATGACCAGGTAAGGACACATCAAGGAGGCAGCTGTCTGCAAGCCCAGGAGAGAGGCCTCAGGGTGACCACACCTGCTAGCACATGGGTCACTCAGACTTCCAGCCACCAGGACTGTGAGAAAACAAATACATTTCTGTGTTTTTTTTTTTTTTTTTTTTGCTTTTTAGGGCTGTACTTGCGGCATAAGGAGATTTTCAAGGCTGGGGGTCGAATCAGAGCTACAGCTGCTGGCTTACACCACAGCCACAGCAACGCAGGATCCAAGCCGCATCCGTGACCTACACCACAGCTCACAGCAACGCCAGATCCTTAACCCACTGATCAAGGCCAGGGGTTGAACCCACAACCTCATGGTTACTAATCGGCTTGGTTTCTGCTGCACCACAACAGGAACTCCCATTTCTGCTGTTGAAGCCTCCTGTGGTCCCTTGTGGTGATGGCTCGAGCAGACCAGCAGGGCTTCTGAGAGGCAGGAACTGCTCAGCATCTCTAGCTTCTGCTCTGCTCTCCTGCACCTGCTTCAGACCTTCACTGGAACTTCTCATGTGGCCATAAGTCTTTGTTCTCCTAAGGGCCTCCTCTTCTTGACCGCCAGTCTCTGAAGAGGAAGGACTATGTTTTGGTTAACTTGTATTTTCAACGTCCAGCCCTTTGATTCCATGGTGAAGGTCTGGAGGAAGCTTGAAATGTCACTGGGCGTATCTGTGGCTGTCATGCTGAAGCTATGATAATTCATTCACTTGTTCTCTTATTCAAAGTGTGTTGATGGAAAGCCTACGTGGTGCCCATAATTATTTGTTCATTTAAAGAGTTACACGCAGTCACTACTGTAACCTAAATCATAGTGATAGGGTAGGTTCTAGGGAAATGAAATACATAGCATGGAGTTTCCGACCTAAATGAACTTAGGAGTTCAGAAGAGTAAATATATATACATGTTGCAAGGCACTGTGACAGTGCTGTCAAGGATAGAACACACTCCTCTGACCAGGACACAGAGTAAATTGTGTCCACCCTTCAGAGAGAAAGCAGGGGCTCCTTACGTGGGCCTTAAGGGTCTTCTACATTTACTGGTTGAAATAGGCGGGGCAGTTAGTCGACTGTGTCTCATGCAGAACGGCAGACTCCGTGTTAGGACATTTGTGATTCCAACAGTGGGCTTGGAAAGTTGACTTTCTGCAGCTTAACATGCCTTCTAAGCCTTTGAACTGCATGGATCGCTAGAGAAAGGGGAGGGCGTGGAACTAGGTTGCCCGTGACATTCCCGTCTCCTCTGTGCTCTGGGAGGCACTGAGGGCCAGCCAAGCCTCTCTTGCCTGCCCATCATTTGTCTGACTTAGGCTTTTCCCCGGGTTGAAGACTGTCATATTCTGATGAGAAAGACATGTTGATGAGCCCCCTGGGGTGTCTGGATCTGTACAGAATAACTCCTCACTGAGCCATGGAAACGAGGTAAGGTTAAATATAGAGACTTGGCAGGAACTCTGGCAGAGAAGTGGTTAAACAAGTCTCCACCTCACTCCTTTCCACCCCTCCACCCCCCACCCCGGTCTCTTTCTATGTCTGTCTCTCTCCCACTACTTGGTTCTGTTTCCACCCTCCATCCCCAGTCAACAACTTTCAGTTGATGATGACAGAATGAGAATTTAAGAAGAGCTCACGGGATTTCAGAGAAGATGCATGAAGATAAATTCAGCGACAATGGCAGGGAGTCTGGAAACTCGCAGACACACTCTGGAGTAGACTGAGCATCTCTGTGAGTGCAGTCTTAAAGGAGAAGCCAGGGGCAATCCTCCTCCTTCTCATCAAGGTTGGTCCGGGTTGTAGCTCAGGCATCTGAGGAGCCAAGGGACGCATGCCTCCTGCCCAGAAAAACAACTTAAGTCTTCATCCAAAGGCCAATTACCGAAAGTGTTCACTGGCGTGTTTACAGTGGGAAGAGAAGTGTTTGCCTGGCTCTGGGGGAGGAACTGAGGATTCTAGGAACTCAAGGGACTTCCTGGCTCACTTCACAGACAGGGATGCCTTGCTAGGCATGCATAAAGCTGGTCAACGTGAAGCCTATGCCTCAGGCTCCCAGCTTCCTCATGACTGCAAAGACAAGTTTCCTGGATCCAGAGACATGTTCCCTACCTATTGCAAAGTGTCCGTTAGCAAAGGATTGCTGCTAAAAGATTTAGAAAGCACATTTATGAATCTTCTAGAACTGCCGAAGGGCACATCCCCCTGGAGAATGGGTTATGGGAAAGAGGGTTTTAGAGAACTGTCAAATGGCAAACGTAAGCTCGGAGTAAATGGCTTCGGAGACGGTGGCACATTTTCATCTTCACGGCCCATGAAGATAAACAGTCCTGTACATCATCTGTCTCCGAACAAAGGATTCCCTGCAGAAAAAGTCTGGCCACACCTCAAATTCTTATTCTTACAAGTTCATTGTCACCTTTCTCCTTGGCTTGACTTCGTGTCACACATCCTTAGTGATTGTGTTATATTGGTTCTGCTTCCTTGTTAGGCAGAGAAACAGAACCAATACCTGGAGAGAGAGAGAGACAAACACACACACACACACACACACACACACACAGAGAGAGAGAGAGAGACAGACAGACAGACAGACAGACAGACAGACAGACAGACCGAAAGACAGAGAGACAGAGATTCATTTTAAGGAATGAGCTCATGCATCTATGGAAACCCACATGTCCAAAATCTGTACCATAAGATGTGGGCTAGAGACCCAGGGAAGAGTCAATGTGGTTCAAGTCCAAAGGCCATCTGTTGGCAGCATTCCTTCTTGCTTGAGGAGGGATGAGTAACAGTCTTTGTTCTTATAAGGCCTTTGATTGGATGAGGCCTACTCACATAATGGAGAGCCACGAGCGTTACTCAAATTCACTGATTTAAATGTTAATACGATTTAAAAGCACATTCAGGAGTTCCCATCATGGCTCAGTGGTTAAAGAATCCAACTATGAACCATGGGGTTGTGGGTTCGATCCCTGGCCTTGCTCAGTGGGTTAAGGATCCAGTGTTGCCGTGAGCTGTGGTGTAGGTCACCGACACAGCTCAGATCCCGAGTGGCTGTGGCTCTGGCGTAGGCTGGTGGCTACAGCTCCAGTTAGACCCCTAGCCTGGGAACCTCCATGTGCCACGGGAAAGGCCTTAGAAATGGCAAAAAGACAAAAATAAATAAATAAAAAAAATAAAAGCACATTCATATAACAATGTTTGCCCCAATACTGGGCAACATGGTGCAGACAAGTTGACACATAAACTTAGCCATTTTCATGGCCCACAACCTTCAACACTGCTGTAGATAATTCCTACAGTTCCTCTCCACCCAGCAGTCAGTGGTTTTAGGCCCTAAATATTTCTTTGCCACTTGCTCTATTTACCACTTGACACTGCAGACAAAAATTCAATTAACTATCAAATTAGGAAGAAAAGAAAGAGGAATCTTATTTGAGCCAAACTGAGCATGATGACCTAGGAAAAAGATACTCAGAGAGCTCTGATAACTGTCCTGCCTGTTAGAAGCCAGAGGCACAGTCACATACATTTCCAAGACAAAGGATCGTACATCAAAATGCCCACTGATATTTACAGCAAGTTCACCAAGTATCTAGAGTCCAGATAAGTAGGTACAAAGTGAGTAGCAAGGCCCCATGCCCCCTACAGAGCTGGGAGAGAAAGCTATTCTTTAAGTTACATTGCTAGCATCAGAAGAAACACAAAAAAACTAATCTTCATTCAGTCTGGCAGCCATTCCCGTCTCTAAGGAACTCTGGTTAAGGCATAATGCAGATGCACACTGTTCATTAGGGAGTGGGGACTAAGGCCCAGGAAAACACAGAGAATTTTTTTTTGGTATTTTTAGGGCCACATCCAAGGCACATGGAAGTTGCCAGGCCAGGGGTCGAATCAGAACCATAGCTGCCGGCCTACACTACAGCCGCAGCAATGCTGGATCCTCAACCCACTGAGCGAGGCCAGGGATCACACATCCTCATGGATACTAGTCAGGTTCATTACCACTGAGCCACAATGGGAACTCCCAGAGAGAGAACTGAGTGTTTGATTCTTTTCTTGTCCTGCCTTAAAATATAAATTTTATTTTATCAGCATGAAGGCCAAGTATTTTCCAAAGTGTGATCATTGGACCATTGCTTGTCACATCTCCATCATGTGGTTAGCAAGTGGTATGATGGTTCCAGAAAAAAATAAATTGGTGTAGGAGTTCCCTCGTGGCTCAGAGGGTTAAGGATCTGGCATTGTCCCTGATATGGCTTGGATCGCTGCTGTGGCGCAGTTTTGATTCCCGGCCTGAGAACTTCCATATGCTGCAGGAGCAGCCAAAAAACAAAGTTAGTGCACCGATATCTCACAGATTTTAAAATTTAAATGAAGTATTATCGCAGAAATTCCACAGCATTCTTTATAAGTCTTATTTTTTTGGAGTTCCCATCATGGCTCAGCGGAAATGAATCTGACTAGCATCCATGAGGATGCAAGTTTGATTCCTGGCCTCGCTCAGTGGGTTAAGGATCCGGCATTGCTGTGAACTATGGTGTAGGTTGCAGATGTGGCTCAGATCTGACATTGCTGTGGCTGTAGTGTAAGGCCAGCAGCTGTGGCTCCACTTCGACCCCTGGCCTGGGAACCTCCATATGCCCAGGGTGTGGCCCTAAAAAGACAAAAAAAAAAGTCTTATTTTTTTAGGGGAACCCAAGGTCTTTCTTGGTTAGTTGGGCTCTGCCCATATTCAATTAAAAATGAAGTCAGAGTTTGCTCCATCTTAATTAAAGTAAGCAGGTTGTTGCTTGTGCTTGTTAAATTTGTATTTTTTCATTGTTACTTTGCCTATATTATGTCTCAGTTCATACAAATGTATTAATTACCTGGCCTGGTTCACTAGAATATAAAAGTCATAAACCTTAATAAGAAAAAT
This sequence comes from Sus scrofa, assembly GCF_054392235.1. Classification (NCBI taxonomy): domain Eukaryota; kingdom Metazoa; phylum Chordata; class Mammalia; order Artiodactyla; family Suidae; genus Sus; species Sus scrofa. Next base: position 32,135,998 of record NC_139398.1, on the reverse strand, counting down.
TCTACAACCCAGAATAATGTCAAAAAAATTTTAAAGGTGAACTAGGACCTCTGTGTAAATATTGGATATCAGTGTGTGAGTTCTGGGACAGGCAACACCACAAGTGGGATAAATATATACCCAACTGTAAGAGACGGACAGAGGCTGTATCATGACGAATACTTACAATCACACTTTGTTGATTCTGTATTCATTCAGTCCCCATTTGCTCCCCCTTCCCTGTATGTTGTCTATTGAAACCACACTGCAGCAGCTTGCCACTCATCAAAGCTTTGCATAATTTTCATTCAAAGCAGAGAATATTTCTGCTAGACTAATTAAAAAATTTTAGAGCAAGCGTAAAAATCATGCATTTCAGGGTAACATTGATGGATGCTGTCCCTAAACTGGGGAAGAGAGGTCCCTTAAATTCTAGTGACAGTGACCAGGTTAGGTGACACATCCTAGCATAGCTTGTTACCTAGGACTGTGGCTATTTGACCAGAATGACCAGATTGTGAGGGGTGGACGTCAGAGGGCAATGAACTCTATTATCCCAAGGCTGAGCAGCTGTCTTCCAGCTGCTGTGTGTCAGCATTGAAGACAGATACACATTTGCAGATTCCTTACTGCATGTTGGAAAATGCGAGATTTTCACGGGTGTAACTGCCGGAGCATTGTGTCTGTCTCTGGAGCTTTGATTTATTGGTAAAGCCCCCAGGGACTTAGAAAGCAGACGTGGACCAGCCAGCACCCACAAGGGTGTAAATCCAGGTCAGTGATTAATCTGCAGCCTTATGCTTCCTGCTGCGAATTAAAACTCCTTCAACAGGAGGGGAATGTGAGTCTGATCATGCTGACAACCTCACCTCCTCGTTGCGCCTGAGCCCAGAGGCAGAACACATAGAATGACACTCTGGTCATTTAGAATCTACCCCTCGTATGTCAGTCTGCAGATGTGAATTGGGTGTTTTACACAGGGGTCAACTTTGGCCTTGAATTTTTCATCTGTGCCCATGGATTTTTGTCATTGTATTGGCCATCCCATGTCTCTGTCTTGTCCGTATGGTGAGAAGTCCCCACTTTGTGTAGTGCTGGTGGGGCTCAATGCCTCTTATCCATGACAACATTTGAGGTATAGCGTTTCCTCTTCCCCCTACCCTCTGCTAGCCATGGAGCGGGTGTGTATGTGGTTTAGAACCTGGCAGGGCTTGGATTTGGCATAAGTGACAAAGAACAAAGGGTCAGTGAAGATTTAGTCATGGTGGCTTGATAGGTATCCAGAAGTACACAGGATCTGACCCTAATACAGCCTTATGTTTCCTACTGCATGGTAATTAACATCCTGGGTAGAACCCTCAATACTGGTTTTTTTCTTTTTGTCTTTTTATCTTTTAGGGCCCCACTGGCAGGTTCCCAGGCTAGGGATCGAATAGGAGCTGTAGCCGCTGGCCTACGCCCGAGCCACAGCAACTTGGGATCTGAGCCACATCTGTGACTTATGCCACAGCTCGCAGCAACACCAGATCCTTAACCCACTGAGCGTGGCCAGGGATTGAACCCGCTTCCTCATGGATGCTAGTCGGGTTCATTAACCACTGAGCCACGATGGAAACTCCAATACTGCCTTTCTAACAAGTTTTTCCAAGTCTGGCTCTCCAGCTGTCAGTGGATTGTATGAGCATCTCAACTTTCCAAAGTGAATCTTTTTTTGCCTGAAATCCTGTGATGGTAAATGTATCTTCTCTTCCCATCCCTGGTTGATACACATATTTTTGGTCCATGCATAGTGGGGAACAGTGATGGGAGTAATCTCAAAGAAGAGGAGGGCAAGGGGGAAGAGGCAGAGGAGAAAGAGGAAATGATCAAAAAAGTCAGGAAGATATAGACAAGACAAGAAGGAGACACATAGGAAGGGTATAAAGTAGGTGAAAAACTCAGATGCCTACAGCTCTTCTAGTAACATGGTTGGGTGTCCTTTTTTACTGTAACTTTCCATGTACTGCTACTATTCCTTGTAAGTTGCAGAGCAATCTGTCCCTGGATTCAATCAAGAAGACCCTGGAGGGAGCTCCTGTTGTGGCTTAGTGGGTGAAGAACCCAACAAGAATCCATGAGGCTGCGGGTTTGATCTCTGACCTTACTCAGTAGGTTAAGGATCTGGCATTGCTGTGGCTGTGCTGTAGGCCAGCAGTGGCAGCTCCAATTTGACCCCTAGCCAGGGAACTTCCATATGCTGCAGGTGGGGCCATAAAAAGAAAAGGAAAAAAAACAAAACAAAACAAAAAAAAACCCTGGAGATATCAGCTTTAGAATAGACCAAGGGCCTGTGACCCGAGGGCCTCCATCTGTTTTTATAAATAGTTTTACCAGAACACAGCCAGGCTGATTCATTCCCTCACGGTCCATGGCTGCTTTCAAGCTGCAATGGCAGAGCTGAGTAGTTGAGGCAGAGATGGTCTGGCCAGCAAGCCTCAAATATTTAATACATGGCCCTTCGTGGAAAACATTGCTGGCCCCTACAACAGAGCCCGTGGATCTCTGGGAACTGAAGTACAGAAAGATATTTTCCTCTTACTTTTCGCTACTGACCTCAAAGCCCCCTCTTCCCAGCTCTGTGTTCCCCATGTTGAGGGTCAGCCCAAGGGGCCTGCACTATCTCAGAAGGCTGGATCCATGCTCCCAGAGGACAGGAACGAACCAGCGGGAGAAGATGGAAACAGGTCCATACTCTGTCCTCCCTCCCCAGATGCTCTGCTCTGGGGACCAGAGGCCACTTCTAGAGGCAGGATGGGGAAGCCAAGCTCTGAAGGTCACAGGCTAGTTAGTGAAGGAGAAGTGAGGCCACAAGCCAGGTCATCCTACCCTTGGCCTCCATGCTCTCTCTGCTGTCCCTGTACCTCACCAGGGGATGTGGCGGGGTGTCATTGAAGAGGTGGTGGGATTTGAGACTCCCTAAGAAGCCTGTGTGAGATCCAGCCAAACAAAGACCATTAATTAATCTCCTTTTGGTGCCTAAACACTGGAGAGCAGCATTTAATCATTCTGGATACAGAACATATGATTTACTAGGAAGCATGAAGATCACTGGTCTAGAAGTCAGCAGACCTACGTTTCTATTCCAATGCAGCCACTAACTGGCTCTGTCACCTTGGGAAGGATGTTGCTTCTCCTCTTCTGGGCCATCGTTTGCTCAGATATAACAGGGCTGTGGAATGAGATGAAATAGGCTATAACTGGCTCTGCTTTTCTTAAAATCCTTGGCTGGGATGCTCATAAAACCTGCAACCTCTCCACGGATGCACATCCCAGCTAGGTATGTGAAAACTGGCTGATTTTTGGAGCTTCTATTGTGGCTCATCATGTTAAGGACCTGACATAGTGTCCATGAGGATGAGGGTTCAATCCCTGGCCTCGCTCAGGGGATTAATGATCCGGTGTTGCTGCAAGCTGCGGTGTAAGTCACAGACCTGACTGGGATCAGGCATGGCTGTGGCCGTGGCCAGCAGCTTCAGCTGCAATTCAACCCCTAGCCTCTGGACTTCCATATGCTTTGGGTTCAGCCCTAAAAAGCAAAAAAACAAAACAAACAAAACCAAGGAAAAAAAAAACAACTGGCTGATTTTGCACCCGAATTCATCATCAATGGGGCCAGCCAAGGATGCAGTCATGGAGCATAAGCATTGGACTGGCTTTGTGGGAAGGCCTGCAGACTGAAGGGACAAATGGCTCTGAAAGATGAGAGCACTCTGTCACACCAGCAGGCAGGAACCAATGGGATGAGGGCACTCATTAGTGGACACGGCTGGGTAGACTCTTGGTTTAGAATCCAAGAATGCCTTTCCTGTATGGCCTAGTTTAAGGCTTGGAATAAAGAAGTGTATCTGGGACGCCAACCCCAGATCTACTCCCCTCTGTGGTTGGGGTGGAGTGTCTGGAATCAGCATTACTCATGTGGAAACATTTTGCTCTCTAATACCTCCAGAAGATCCTGGAACGGGCTGTGGCAAACCATGAAAGCAGGCAAGACAGGGCTGCCCTATTATTCACTGAACCACATGATTAATTTTCAAGGTGCATTAAAAGTTTTCTATGCGTTATTCACAAATCTATAGAGCTTTATTCCTTCAGGAGTTTTGTCTCCGTTTCTGCATAGACATCTATCCTTATTTTTCTCAAATGCATCTTTAGAAAAAATGTTAATGAAATATATTAAAAAATTACCCAAGGCTCCCAAACTATGTACTGAACCCAACACTGTGTAGTACCTGAAGCTGAATTCAATGAAGGAAAAATTTCCCCCAGCATTTAATAAAAAAATTGTTTTTATTGATCCAAAACCTCTCAATAGGTTTAATGACTCAAATGCTATTTTTTAATTACTTACTCACTAGCAGGAAATGTAATAGAGTTTATGTCTACCAGATGTTTTCTTTCTAGAAATTTCCTCCAGCTCCAGCCCTTTTTTCTATCCCTGAGCTATAACGATAGTGGGTGCTGGGCACTGTCTTGGGAAGAGAGCACGTTACTACAGGACTGTCACTCCTTTCCTTCCTTCCTTCCTTCCTTCTTCTTTCCTTCCTTCTTTCTCTCTCTCTCTGTCTGTCCTTCTCTCTTTCTTTCTTCTTCACCCATGGCCAGAGATAAAACCAGCACCACAACAGCGACAGAAGCTATTGCAGTGACAATGCCATACAGATACTTAACCCACTGCACCACAAGGGAACTCCTACAGAACCATCTCTTTTAATCTTCACCACCACCTGTGAGACAAATATTATTAGCCTCATTTACTAAAGAAGAACCTGAGGCTTAGAATGGCTAAGAAAACACAGAAAGTTGGGAGCTGTGAATCAAATTCAGGTTGAGTCTGAAGCCAAAACCAATATCCATTTTTCTGTCTGTCCCATCCTTTCATTAATACATCCATCCACCCATCTCTAATCTGTCATCCATCCATCCACTCATCTATTTGTCTATCATTAGCAAATATTTATCCGAATTATATTCCTGGCACTATGTTAGATACAAAAAAAATAGAAAACAAACAGTATTCCATTCTCACATGGAATACACAGTCTAACAAAGAAAACAACATTTATCAAAGAATACTACATAGTCTAACAAAGAGAACAACATTTATCAAAGAACACAACAGCTTTAAAAAGTCTACAAATAATAAACACTGGAAAGGGTGTGGAGAAAAGGGAACCCTTTTACACTGTGAGAATGTAAATTGGTTCAGCCACTATGGAGAACAGTATGGACGTTCCTTAAAAACTAAAAGTAGAGTTATCATATGATCCAGCAATCCCACTTCTGGGCATATATCTGGAAAAGATGAAAACTCTAGATACATGCAGCCCAATTTCACAGCAGCACTACTTACAATAGCCAAGACATAGAATTTTCCTAGGTGTTCATCAACAGATGAATTAGATAAGGAAGATATGGTACAAATATATAATGGAATACTATTCAGCCATAAAAAAGAATGAAATAATGCCATTTGCAGCAGCACAGATGGACCTAGAAATTATCATACTAAGTGAGTAATTTAGAAAAAGATAAATACCATATGATATCAATTATACATGGAATCTAAAAGAATGATACAAGTGAACTGATATACAAAAGAGAAATAGACTCACAGACATAGAAAACAAACATGGTTACCCACGAGGAAAAGGGGAAGAATAAATTAGTAGTTTAGGATTAACATATGACACTACTACATATAAATTAGATAACCAATAAGGTACTACCATATAGCACAGGGAACTATATTCAATGTCCTACATTAAACCATAATGGAAAAGAATATGGAAAAAAATATGTATAACTGAATCACTTTGCTATATACCAGAAAGAAATACAACATTGTAAATCAATCATACTTCAGTAAAAAAAAAAAATGTTACCTGGAAAAGTACTACAGTATAGTCTTAAGTCAGGGAGCCTGATTCCTCCAGCTCCATTTTTCGTTTTCAGGACGTCTTTGGCTCTTCTGGGTCTTTTGTGCTTCCAAACACATTTTAAAATATTTTGTTCAGGTTCTGTGAAAAATGTCCTTGGTAATATGATAGGGATTGCATTGAATCTGTAGATTGCCTTGGGTAGTATAATCATTTTGATAATATTGACTCTTCCAATCCAAGAGCTTCATATGTCTTTCCATCTATTTGTGTCATCTTTGATTTCTTTCATCAGTGTCTTATAGTTTTCAGAGTACAGGTCTTTTGTCTCTTTAGGTAGGTTGACTCCTAGGTATTTGATTCTTTTGGATGTGATGGTAAATGGGGTTGCTTCCCTAATGTCTCTTTCTAATCTTTCATTGTTAGTGTATAGAAATGCCGTTGATTTCGGTGTATTAATTTTGTATCCTGCGACTTTGCCAAATTCATGGATGAGCTCTAACAGTTTTCTGGTCGAGTCTTTAGGATTCTCTAGGTATGGTATTGTGTCATCTGCAAATGGTGATGGTTTTACTTCTTCCTTTTCAATTTGGATTGCTTTTATTTCTTTTACTTCTCTGATTGCTGTGGCTAGGACTTCCAAAACTATGTTAAGTAGCAGTGGTGAGAGCAGACGTCCTTGTCTTATTCCTGATCTCAGCAGGAATTCTTTCAGCTTTTCACCATTGAGAATGATGCTAGCTGTGGGTTTGTCATATATGGCCTTTATTATGTTGAGGTAGGTTCCCTCTATGCCCACTTTCTGAAGGGTTTTTGTCAGAAATGGGTGTTGGATTTTGTCAAAGGCTTTTTCTGCATCTATTGAGAGGATCATATGGTTTGTATTCTTCAGTTTGTTAATGTGGTGTATCACTCTGATGGATTTGTGGATATTGAAGAACACTTGCATCCCTGGGATAAATCCCACTTGATCATGATGTACAATCCTTTTAATGTATTGTTGGATGTGGTTTGCTAGTATTTTGTTGAGGATTTTTGCATTGATGTTCATCAGTGAAACTGGCCTGTAGTTTTCTTTTTTTGTGGTATCTTTGTCTGGTTTTGGTATCAGGGTGATGGTGGCCTCATAGAATGAGTCTGGGAGGGTCCTATCCTCTGCAATTTTTTGAAATAGTTTCAGAAGGAGAGGTGTTAGCTCTTCTCTAAATGTTTGATAGAATTCACCTGTGAAGCCATCTGGTCCTGGATTTTGTTTGTTGGAAGTTTTTTGATCACAGTTTCAGTTTCAGTTCTTGTGATTGGTCCATTCACGTTTTCTGTTTAGTCTTGGTTTAGTCTTGGAAGATGGTGCTTTTCTAAGAATTGGTCCATTTCTTCAAGGTTTTCCATTTTGTTGGCATATAGTTGCATATAGTAGTCCCTTATGATCCTTTATATTTCTGTGATGTCCATTGTTACTTCTCCTTTTTCATTTCTAATTTTATGGATCTGTTGTTTTCTTGATAAGTCTGGCTAAGGGTTTATCCATTCTGTTGATCTTTTCAAAGAACCAGCTTTTCATGTCATTGGTATTTTCTATGGTTTACTTCATTTGTGCTCTGATCTTTATGATTTCTTTCCTTCTACCAACTTTAGGTCTTGTCTGTTCTTCTCTCTCAAGCAGCTTTAGGTGTGAAGTTAGCTTGTTTATTTGAGCTTTTGCTTGTTTCCTGAGGTGAGCTTGTATTGCTATAAACTTTCCTCTTAGAATGGCTTTTCTGCATCCCATAGGTCTTGGAGGGTCGTATCTTTGTTGTCATTTGCCCTTCTAGGTATTTTTAAATTTCCTCTTTGATTTCTTGAGTGATCCATTGGTTGTTGAGTAGCATGTTGTTTAGTCTCCATGTGTTCATGTTTTTTGCAGATTTTTTTCTTGTTGTTGACTTCCAGTCATAAAGCGTTGTGGTCAGAAAAGATGTTTGATATGATTTCAATTTTCTTAAAGTTACCGAGGTTGGATTTGTAGCCCAGGATGTCATCAGTCTTCGAGAATGTTCCATGTAGACGTGAGAAGAATGTGTATTCTGTTGGTTTTGGATGGACTGTCTTATAAATATCTATTAAGTCCATCTGGTCTAATGCTTCATTCAGGGCCTGTGTTTCCTTATTGATTTTCTGTCTGGATGATCTGTCCATTGGTGTAAGTGGGGTGTTAAAGTCCCCCACTATGATTGTGTTATTTTTTTATTTTTGCTATTTCTTGGGCTGCTTCTGCGGCATATGGAGATTCCCAGGCTAGGGGTCTAATCGGAGCTGTAGCCACCAGTCTATGCCAGAGCCACAGCAACGCGGGATCTGAGCCGTGTCTGAACCTACACCACAGCTCACAGCAACGCCGGATCGCTGGATCGTTAACCCACTGAGGAAGGGCAGGGACGGAACCCGCAACCTCATGGTTCCTAGTCGGATTCGTTAACCACTGCGCCACGATGGGAACTCCTGATTGTGTTATTGTTGATTTGTCCTTTTAAGGTTGTTAGCAGTTGCCTTATATATTGTGGTGAACCTCGGTTGGGTGTGTGGATATTTAAAATCATTATATCTCCTTCTTGGATTGATCCTTTGATCATTAGGGAGTGACCTTCCCTGTCCCTTAAAATATTCTTCCTTTTACAGTCTATTTTGTCTGATATGAGTATTGCTACTCCAGCTTTCTTTTGATCCCCGTTTGCATGGAATATTTTCTTCCATCCTCTCACTTTCGATTTGTATGTGTCCCAAGAAGTGAAGTGGGTGTCTTGAAGACAGCATATATATGGGTCTTGTTTTTGTATCCATTTAGCCAGTCTTTGTCTTTTGGTTGGGGCATGTAGTCCATTAACATTTAAGGTAATTATGGATATGTATGTTCTTCTTGCCGTTTTATTCATTGCTTCGGATTTGTTTTTGTTGCTCTTTTTTCTTCCCTTCTTTTCTTGTTCTTTCCTCTTGTGGTTTGATGACTCTCTTTAGTGTTGTATTTGAGTTGATGTTTCTTACTTGTTTGCGTATCAATTGTAGATTTTTGGTTTGCAGTTATTCTGAAATTTTGATATAAGAGTCTATATGTATACGAGATTGTTGTAAGTTGTTGGTTGCTCAATTGCAAGTGCATCTCCAGTGTCCTGCATCTGTACCCTCCTCTTCTCATGATTTCTGGTTTTGGTGGCATAATTGTGCAAGGATGTTTTCATATCTTGACTGTATAGATACCTTTACTGGTGAGCCTTGTCATTGGTGGAATTTTTGTTTCCTGTTGCTGTCTTTTCTTTTCTGCCTAGAGAAGTTCCTTTCGTATTTGTTGTAAGGCTGGTTTAGTGGTGCTGAATTCTCTTAGGTTTTGCTTATCCCTGTGAAGCTCTTGATTTCTCCTTCAAATCTGAATGAGAGCCTTGCTGGGTAGAGTAATCTTGGTTGGAGATTTTTTTCCTTTCATCATGCTAAGTATATCATGCCACTCCCTTCTGGCCTGCAGAGTTTCTGCTGAAAAATCTGCTGATAACCTTGTTTGGGTTCCCTTGTATGTCATTTGTTTCTTTTCCGTAGCTGCTTTCAAGATTTTCTCTTTGTCTTTAATTTTGGTTGGTTTGATTAATGTGCATCTCTGGGTATTCCTCCTTGGGTTTATTTTATATGGTACTTGTTGCACTTCCCTGGATTTGGGTGAGTGGTTCCTTTTCCATGTTAGGGAAGTTTTAGGCTATTATCTCTTGGAATATTTTTTCTGTCCCCTTCTCTCTCTTCTCCTTCTGGCACCCCTATAATACGGATGTTGGTGTGTTTAATGTTGTCCTAGATTTCTCTGGGACTCTCTTCATTTATTTTCAATCTTTTTTCTCTTTTCTTTTTCGCATCCGTAATTTCCACTACTCTGTCCTCTACCTCGCTTATTTGTTCTTCTGCCTCCCGTATTCTGCTGTTAGCTGCTTCTAATGAATTTTTATTTCTGTTATTATATTTTGTATCTCTTCTTGTTTAAGTTTTATATCTTGTATCTCTTTGGTCAGTGTTATAAGTTATCCATATAACTTATAAGTCTGTAAGTTATCCATCTTTGCCTCCAGTTTTTTTCCAATGTCTTGCATCATCTTCAGCATCAACAATCTAAAGTCTTTTTCCTGGAGGCTGAGACTCTCCTCATCACTTATCTGTTTTTCTGGGTTTTTTTTCTTTCTCCCTTATCTGAGTTATAGTTCTCTGCCTTTTCACTTTTTTTATAGGTTTTTGGTGTGGTGATCTTTTTACAGATAATAGAGTTGTAGCCTCTCTTACTTCTGGTGTCTGCCCCCCTTGTGGCTGAAGTCGGTATGGACCTTGTTGCTGTAGGCTTCCTGATGGGAGGGGCTGATGCCTGCCCCCTGGTAGATGGAGCTGATTCTTATCCCTCTGGTGGGTGGGACTTTGTCTCTGGATGGGATTAGAGACAGCTGTGTGCCTGGGGAGTCTTTAGGCAGCCTGTTTGCTGAGGGGTGAGCTGTGATCCCACCTGGATTGTTGTTTGCCCTGGGGCTTCTCAGTGCTGACTGACGGGTGGGACCAGATTTTCCCAAAATGGCCACCTCCAGAGAAAGGCAAGCTGATGAATGTTTCTGAGAGCTTTGCTTCCAATGTCCTTCCCTCACAACAAGCCACATTCACCCCAGTTTTCCCAGGAGGTCCTCCAAGAACTGCAGTCAGGTTTGACCCAGATTCCTATGGAGACTTTGCTTTGCCCTGGGACCCAGTGCACATGAAAGTCTGCATGCACCTTTTAAGAATGGGAGGTCTCCATTTCCCCCAGTCCCATGGAGCTCCTGCACAGAAGCCCCACTGGCCTTCAATGCCAGATGCTCTGGGGGCTCTTTTCCCAGTGCCAGAACCCCACACATGGGAGTTTGATGTGGGGCTCAGAACTCTCACTCCTGTAGGTGAGTCTCTGTGAACCAGTTACCTTCCAGTCTATGGGGCTTCCCACTTGGGAGGTATGGGGTTGTTTATATCACATAATTTCCCCTTCTACCTCTTGATGTGGCCTCCTCTTTGTCTTCTGGAATAGGATATCTTTTTTAAGGTTTCTGGTCCATTTGGTTGAAGATGGCTCAGCCTTAATTGTGATTTTTTCTGTTTTTAGGAGAGAAGTTGAGCTCAAGTCCTTCTATTCTGCCATCTCAATCCCATCTCTGGAAAAGTACTACAAAGAATATATTTTAGGCTCCAAGAACATATAAGAGAAGGAGCTGATTTAATTAAGGATGTCTATTAGGTGGGGTAGGATATAGACTATCTGTGGAACAAATTCACCCTCAGTGTACAGTGGTTTAATCCACTGAAACTTACTTAGAGTATACAGTTTATACGGGTCAGCAGGGTTCTCCTCCACCCAGTCATTCAGGGATCGAAGCTGACAGATGTTCTGCCATCATAGCCCCCATCTGGAACACATGGCCTCCCAGGTCAGTGTGGGGGAAGAAAAGTAGAATGATCTCACTGGAGGTTTTCAAGTTCAAGTTCAGAAGTGGCTCACCTTACCTCACTCATGTCCATTGACAAGAATCCCCTCACTGGTCCCAACTGAACTGCAAAGGAGGCTGGAAAACGTCTAGAAAGAGAACAATGAGATGGAAATAAAGGGCACAGTTTCCTTTTTTTCTTTCCTGCGTACATGGAAGTTCCTGGGCCAGGGATTGAATATGAATCCCAGCTGTGAACTATGCCACAGCTGTAGCAATGCCAGATCCTTAACCCACTGTGCAGGGCTGGGGATAAAACTCATCCCTGTGCATTGACCCAAACTGCTCTAGTGGGATTCTTAACCCACTGCACCACAGTGGGAACCCCCAGTGCACTGTTTCTGCTGTGAGAAGTCATCAGAGGCTGTCCTGAAGAAAAAGGGACATGAGGAGTGGGTACCTTGCCTCCTTAGGAAGTATTGGGGGGCACACAAAAGGGAGAGGAATCCCAAGCCCTTTAAATCCCTCAGCTTCTTTATAATTGGTTTGTTTGAGCTCAGGCAGTCTTTAACTAATCAGTCCATAAACAATCTATTATATATTTTCCATTTACTTATTCTACTAATGAAAGGCATTTATAGAGTATTTCCTTTGTGAAAGTTGCAGAGTAAGACTCTGTACGATAATAGATGTATTGTTATTTCCCTCAAGTACTTTCAATCTAGTTGAAACAAGGCAAAGGTGCAGAGTATTAAGTAATAACACAATACATTATAAAGAAACTATATTCCAATAATTTAAAAACTGTATTTATAGAATTAAAAAATCACATTAAGGACAGTATTATCTATCAAATGCATAAATAATACAAAACATACTCTCCCACAGGGCAAGACAGTTGAGTAACTTGGACATTAGGTCATTGATGGTGCATGGATGCCCTCAAGGACCAGGCTTCTTGTGTCTTTCCATTGTGCCATCCTGGGTTTGTCTGTCTTGCTCCATTTTATCTGTAAACATGAAGATTAAGTGGAAGAAGAGACAGAAAAGGGACATTTCCTTTTTGCACATCCCTTTTTACAAGTGAGGAGCCCTTCCCTTAAGTTCCCCAGCAGATTCCTTTCCCACTGGATTATGTCAATGTCAATGCCCCCAAAAATCACTGGCAGAAATATTTACTTCCTGCCGCTGAGACGTGTTTCCTCAGAAAGAAGAATCAAATCAAGATTTTGTTACAAAGAAGAAAGAGAATAATAGTTGCCAGGCCACAAACAAACAGTGTTTGCCATGGAGATGATGCTAAGGGTGACATGAATGTTCAAATATTTATTATAACAGCAAGAGAAACCCCCGTGGTGTCATCTGAATAAGCATGGCCGAAGGTCATAAAGAAAGACCCTAGCATCACAGCAGACTTTTCAGGCAAGTAGATGATGACAGAAGAGAGTGGAAGGTAAGGTTGGCCTAGAGCTGGGATGTCTATGGAAGCATAAGAAAGGCTGAACTTTTTATTTCTTTTGTTTATTTGGGTTTTTTTCTCTCCTCTTCTTGGTGAGTCTGGCCAGAGGTTTGTCGATTTTGTTTACCTTCTCAAAGAACCAGCTCTTGGTTTTATTGATTTTTTTTCTGTTATTTTTTGAATCTCTATTTTATTGATTTCCTCTCCGATCTTTATGATTTCCTTCCTTCTGCTGACTTTAGGTTTTGCTTGTTCTTTTTTTCTAGTTCATTTAGGTAGTGGGTTAAGTTGTCAATTTGAGATTTGTTCTTCTTTTTTGAGGACAGCCTGTATTGCTTTGAATTTCCCTCTGAGCACTGATTTTGTGGCATCCCATAGATTTTCAGTGGTTGTGTCTTTATTATCATTTGCTTCGAGGTTTTTTTTTTTTTTTTTTTTTTTTGGTCTTTTTCTAGGGCTGCATCCAAGGCATATGGAGGTTCCCAGGCTAGGGGTCGAATCAGAGCTGTAGCTGCCGGCCTATACCACAGCCACAGCAATGTCAGAGCCAAGCCTCATCTGTGACCTACACCACAGCTCATGGCAATGCCGAATCCTTAACCCACTGAGCAAGGCCACAGGTTGAACCCGCAACCTCATGGTTCCTAGTCGGATTAATTAACCACTGATCCATGACGGGAACTTCTTTCGAGGTATTTTTAAATTTCCTTCTTGATGCTGTATAGCACAGGGAAATATGTCCAGTCGCTTATGACAGGGCATGATAATGTGAGAAAAAAAGAATGTATACATATATGTGTAACTGGGTCACCTTGCTGTACAATAGTAGAAAATTGACAGAACACTGTAAACCAGCTATAATGGAAAAAAATTAAAATCACTATAAATGAAAAAAAGTCTAAACAGCTGTAAAAATGATCACAATGACACAAAATAAATTAAGTCAACCTATACCACTAAAAAAAAAAAAAGAGAGAGAGAGAGAGAGAGAGAAAGAGAAAGGAAGGCCAAGCTTAGAGAAACTGAATGGAGAATGAAAGTTCTCCACTGGTCCATCCCCAAGCTCATTCTCCCTAGAATAGTTCATGATAAAAAGAATCTTCTTCCAGAGTCTCAAGTATTATTGAATAATCTTCTTGGTTATTAAATGTACCCAGCTCTCCTGAGATATTTATTCACTCTTAACAATGACACCAGTGATGATAGATTTTATGTGTCGACTTATTAGGCTCTGGTGCCCAGGTGTTTGGTCAAACACCAGTCTAGCTCTTGTTGGGAGGGTGTTTTTAAAGATGTAATTAACATTGAAATCAGTAGACTTTGAGTAAAGTAGATCATTCTCCATTATGTAGGTGGGCCTCATCTAATCAGTTGAAGGCATTAAAAGAAAAGACCAAAGTCTGTAAGGAAGAAAGAATTCTGAATCTATACCACCTTTGGACTCAAGTCTGCAGCATGAACTCTTGCTAGATTTTCCAGCCTGCTGGTTTGTCTTGTAGGTTTCAGATTTGTCAGCCTCCACAATTGCATGAGGCACTTGCCTTCAAGTAAATCTCTCTATGTATATATACCTCTAAATCTCTCTCTCTCCCTCTCTCTCTCTTTCTGCATCTATTGGTTCCACTGGTTAGGATCTTGCTTTAGCCTAGCAGGATCTTTGAGAAAATGACGCTTGTCTCACCTTAATCATATGACTGTACTTTGCTGCAAATGACCAGGAGAATGGCATGGCACGGCCTTGCTGGGAAACAGAGTTCCTGAGTGTCAGAGCTGCTTCTGCTTCAGGCTTCTTCAGAGACTGGATTAAGCTCATTTGGCCTCCATCAGCAGAAGTGAATCTTGGTTTCTGAATGAACCAAACAGTAGGGGCCTACCAGTCCCAGGGGGGATCATTATATTAGTGTCTGCTATGCAGTTAGCAAGTCACCTGAAAGAGAAAGACTCCAAACATCATCCATGAGTACCCTAAATCCAGCCTAGGTGTCCTGTGTGAAATCTCCAGGGAGAAATAAGAAAGCTTTTAATGGTCCTCTGGCTGCAGAAAGAAATTGCTAGGAAAAGTGAGATTATCTGAACAAAATTCACAAAAGGAGAATCAGGCAGATTCATGCTGTCCCAGGACCCTGAGTTCTGCTCCCTATAGGAGGGCCATCCCTAAAGAGGGGGCCAGTGCAGCTCCTCTATTCAAACTAGGTAGCCATCTCCTGGCTCCCACCCAGCTTCAAACCTCTGCCCTAGGATGCTGGGACTAGGACTCTATAAATTACTCTTCTCCTTTGTCAGCCAGTAGGGGCTGCTGGACAAAGATGCCAGAAGAAAGGAGGATCCAAGAAGATATTTACGCTTTCCTTTCTTTTTTTTCTTTTCTTTTCTTTTTTTTTTTTTTGTCTTTTTGCTATTTCTTGGGCCGCTCCCGCGGCATATGGAGGTTCCCAGGCTAGGGTTCTAATCGGAGCTGTAGCCGCCGGCCTACACCAGAGCCACAGCAACGCGGGATCCGAGCCGCATCTGCAGCCTACACCACAGCTCACGGCAATGCCGGATCGTCAACCCACTGAGCAAGGGCAGGGACCGAACCCGCAACCTCATGGTTCCTAGTCGGATTTGTTAACCACTGCGCCACGATGGGAACTCCCGCTTTCCTTTCTTGCTGTTTTTGTGTCATCTGAGGAATGGCCCTTCGCCCTGCCAGCTGTAGTTGGCTCCAGGTCAGCACCTTCCTTTATTCCCCAAATGAACTCCACTGCAGCCCGACAAAGGTGCCAGTTTCAGTTGGGCAGTGAGCCCCCCTCCTCAGATATCTGAGTCCCAGCTCAGCAGGGTCCCTTCCTCCTGCTTCTGAAATCTGCTGCCACCAACCTCTTCCCTCATTCTCCCAGCCTTAGGAGACAGTTGCTTCCTGTCATTAGTGCCACTGTGTTTAACCCATTCCTTATATTAAATTCTCTCTGTTGAAATATCTGGTGTGACTTCTGATTTTCTATTTGGAACCAAAATGACAAGAATGCTTGATGATTAATGATACCACCCATTAATAGTAACAAAAAAATTTATTTTACACACATGCACACACAATTTCATGCTTATCACACATCTCTCTGATTAGAATTTGGCTTCTTTTATAGATTTCCTGTAGAGAGAATTTGTTGTCCAGCAAACGACATGTACAGAATATTTGAGAGTTGTGTTTTTCATTGTAAATGAAAACATTTGAATGCTGGTGTTGTTTTTTGGTTGGTTTCTGTCTTTTTAGGGCTGCAGCCCCAGCATATGGAAGTTCCCAGGCTAGGCATCAAATCAGAGCCGCATCTGCAGGCCTATGCCACAGCTTGAAGCAATGCTGGAATCCATAACTCACTGAGCGAGACTAGGGATCAAATGCGCATCCTTATGGATACTAGCTGGGTTCTTAACCTGCTGAGCCACAACAGGAACCTCTGAATGCACGTTTTAAAACACTAGTCTCTGACAGCCTTCCTTTGGCTGTCAAGACCGAGCCACTCCTGGGACACTGGCAGTGGGTTTCCTGCACTTGTTTAAGGAGGGTCAGGCCCTAAATTGTGTAATTCTACCAAGGTGATGCCATCCTGATTAACCGACCAATTCCTCCCCTGATTCGCCTCATGTTGGTGCCAAGCACAAACCTATTTTCCCCAAACAGCGCAAGCTAATACTGAGAGACAATGGGCCCTTTCTGAACACATTATGTTCCCTTTAAAAAATTCTTCTCAAACAAAACTTCTCTGGAAATAATCTAAAAAAGCCTTCAGTATCAAGATGTAAATGACCCATACGGCGAAACTACCTCATCTCAGGAAGTGTTTTATTTATTTGAATTTTAATAAACCTCTAATTGGTTTCCATCACAGGGATCAGGCCTTGAGTTTTGAATCTCAGACTTCACTGAGCTGAGCAGAGGGGGACATTTTCAGCAAGACAAGGTAAGAGAGACGTGGGTCATGCTCCAACTGCTCCTTTCTGAAAGTCAAGCAAACAAACGCCTTCCTCAGCTACCCTTTCAGTTGGCGCTGATATAAAGACACGTTCAATCCCACACAATTCTTGACTGTCCTTTGCCAAACCAGAGCTGATCTCCTTTTGGCCAAGGCCACAGTGGAGCACCCCAGGGGAGACCACAGGGTAGCTACACATCTCATAATAGCCTCCTTTGTGAAGCTAAAAAAATATTTGCCTCCAGGCTGCAGAGCTGATCGGTGGAGCTGAGTTTTCCTATGTATTCGCAGTGTCTGCACCTCTGTTGCTCATGGTGATGGCTGCTCAGCCAACATCTTGGCTGAACCCTGGGGCCAGTCAAGCAAGCAAGATTCAGTGACAGTCCCAGAGCATTGTGGCAGCTGGATGTCCCCCGGCATTCTCTGGGGGATTTCATGGCCAGAGATAGCTGTGTGGAACTGGGACTCTGGCACCTTCCATGAGTTTGCTAGGGGTAGATTCAAGATGTTCTTAACAGCCCACAGATGAGAAATGATGCCCAAATCTTGATTCACATCTTTGAGCAATAGGCATTGCCAGAGCATGTATGAAATTATAACTCCAAGTAAGATTTAATAATAATCCAAGGTTTATTTTATTAATTTTTTGCTTTTCAGGGCCACACCTGTGGCATATGGAAATTCCCAAGCTAGAGGGTGGAATGAGAGTTGCAGCTGCTGGCCTACACCATAGCCACAGTGACATGGGATCCGAGCTGTGTCTGCAACCTACACCACAGCTCACGGCAATGCTGGATTCTTGACCCACTGAGTGAGGCCAGGGATCGAACCTGCATCTTCATGGATACTAGTTGAGTTCGTAACCCCCAGAGCCAGAATGGGAACTCCCTGAGCCAAGGTTTAAAATGTACTTCATGAGGAGTTGCCTAGTGGCTTAGCAGGCAAGGACTCAGCCTTGTCACTGCTGTGGCTTGGGTGTTCCTTGGCTTGTAAATGCACCACCTCGATCTCTGCCTTCATCTCTTCATGGTGTTCTCCATGTACCCATGTCCATGTCCAAAGTTTTCCTCTTTATAAGGATAGAGTCATACTTGGTGAGGGTCCACCCTGATGACCTCATCTTGACTTGATCATCTAAAAGGACTATATCCAAATGAAGCCATACACACAGGTTGTGGGGGCTAGGGCTATCGCTGAAACTCAGCCTCTGTACACTGGCACAGAGACAGAGTCTTGGAGACAGAGTTTTGTGTGAAGCAGGAAGAACAGCTTCATTGCTTAGCCAGGCAAAGGAGGCCACGACAGGCTAACATCCTCAAAACCATCTTACCTTCCAAAGCAGTTAGGAGGACTTGTCGGAGGGCTCAAGGAACAAGAGTACCGATAAGGATCTGGTGCAGGGGCTTGCATTCTTCATCCATGGAAGATTTCAGAACTGTCAAGGCTGGCGTCAGGCTGCCCCAGGATGAGCTCTGGTGGTCTCTAGGGTTATCAGACCAAGACCTAACTCTGGAGTGAAGATTGCTTACAAAAGGAAGGGGGTCTTAGGGAGTGTTTCTAGGGAGCAAACTGCCAGGGGCCAGATTGGATTGTAAAAAGAAGAAACCATCTGGGCAAGGTAATTCATTTGTGAGAAGCAGGCTAGAGTGAGTGAGTTAGAACAGAGCATAAGGGGAATTGCTTTAATGAATTTTTAGCTGTTATAATATTTCCTGATCCTTAACTCTTGTGTCAGCCTTTTGAGATGGGGGGTGGGAGTGTGGGGAGGCCTGGTAGGCTAAAGGAAAAGCCTCTTCTTTCAAAACACAAGGACACAGGGGCTTGTACATGGTTTCAGGACCTCAGTGTCCTCAATTCAACACATCATGCTCAGGCCCCAGATTCTTGCCCTGGCAGCTATGGAGCTGGCTTCTCTCTGCAGTCACCTTGACATTGGTCTTCTCCTGCTTTGCTGTAGGAAGCCAGGAGGACAGATCAAGGCATATCCTAATGGCTCCTTTCCAACTGGGTAACACCAAGCAAGTCACTTGATCTCTCTGAGCCTCTGTTTCTTCATCTATAATAGAGAATAGGTTTATTGAGAGAAGTCAGTGAGCTAAAGCAAAGATGTACTTGGCTGACCTATGCAATGGCTCAACAGATAAGATATCTTGTCATTGATTCCTACTGAGTCAAGGAGAGGAAGAGTGAGTGATTTCCAACCCTGATTGCACAATTAGTATCATCTTAGGGCATTTTTGAAACCTCTGAGTGCCCAGAGTCTAACTCAATTGGTCTGGGATGGGATCCAGGCACTGACATATTTAGAAGCTCCCTGGTTTATTTTATTATGCAGACATGATTGAGAACCACTAAATAGATGAAAGCATGGGAAACGCCAATGGCACATCTCAATGCAGTTGAAGGTCAGAAGAGATTGACTTGGAGCTACTTAGCCAGATGGTCCACACGGGGAGAGCCACCAGAGACAGCTCTTAGAAAACTTGGGAATGAGGTGACCTAGATTTTGGAGACATTTCCTGCTTTGAGGTCTCCCTATGAAATGTTTTCCAAGGCCTCCCCAGTGACGGTGCATGCCCATTGAGTCAGCCCTGAGCCTCTTCTCCCACAGCAGTATGTCATCCTCTTGCTCATCCACAAGAGCTAAAAGCTGCCCCCCTCACCCTCCCAGTCTCCAGCTCCAGGTCTGTTAAAAATTTTCAGTAGCAGCTATTGCTGACTGGATGGGCTTACCTCCCCCCGGGATATGTGCCCAAGAATGCTCATCATGGAACTTAAAGAATCCACCAGTGGGCAAATTCTGGACACCCTAAGGGCTAACTTATGAAATGGGGAAGGCAGAGTTTCAAAAACCCCTCTAGGTGGGAGCTGCCTGTTTGGAAGAAGCATGACTCCCAAGATTCCTGTACTTGTGAACTGGTGAGCTTTTATTTTATTGAATCACTCTCTTGCTCCATCCTCAGCACCAAATCCCTTCCACGTATAAATGCGGGATTGAGAGGCAGCTGTTCTGGCAGTTGCAGGAGTGATGCAATTTGCATAGGGAAGTGGCTTTTGGTTCCCAGGCCCCTTTGCTGAGTGAGGAGGGCAGCTGTGAGCAGCCCTCTGGCCTCTTCCCCCTCGGCAGATGCTCTGTTGCCTCAGCATCAGGCCTGGCCTCTTACAGCGCCACCCTTGACCTCTGAACATCACACGCTGGCCATTCACAGCTTTTAAGGCCCCAGGTCTCTTCAGTCCTCATGGGGGAGGGCCAAGATTTTTTTGTTAGCTGAGTGCATGAGTGATATTAGAGAAAATGATATGGAAATAGAAGCAATTTTTAATGGCATAGTTACACCGGTGCTCTTGATTTATTACCATGAAGAGGTTAGGAATGTCCATTTTCTCTTTGGCTCAATTTAATTAAAATGTAGCAAGTATCATAAAGAAAATGATAGTGCTCTCCGTGCTGATTGATCTCCTTGAAAGTAGGGTGTTTGGCTTGACACTTTGCATTTCTTCCATTTTAATAAAAAAATGTGGCAGCAGAAAGAGGAGCCAGAGACAGACAACCTTCTAATACGAAGCAGGATATTATATCTTTATCTGGCAGTAAGCGACTTGGTCCACTTTGATCCAGCCTCGGTTTTTGGCACGTCCAGGGAAAAGGAAATGAAACTTAGGATGGGGAAATGCTTTTGCTAAACCCAGAGACTCTGCGCTTGAATCCAGCCCAGCGCGCCGGAATCACCCACTCGCCTTCTGCCACCGGTGCCAGAAGGGGGAATGAGTTCCTTTAAGCGGGCTACGGTGGGGAACGAGCAACTGTACCACTCTCTTGATCGCCCTGAACAGATTCCCACTGCCATTTCAGACGGAATTGATGCAGTTAAGCCCAAATTTCCTGGCAAGCCCCAGAGGAGGTTTTTCCAAAAGGCATCTCAGACCGCGAAGGCACAGCCTTTCCATGTCTAATCGCAAAAGCAAACCACTGGACACATGCTGCCGCTTTCCAGCTGGTCGCGTATGTTTTCTTCACACTGGAACCAAAAAACGTGCCAAGGTGTGACATTTTTGAACCCCACCAACTGGGAGCTGTGCACACAAATCGTTTTGCCTGTGCTGTGGGAAAGTGATGAATGGGGGCCGTTCTGCCCGCGGAGGAGGACCGCTCTCCCTCTGGCAGGCCGGCAGCCTTATTTATTACACAGCGAAGTATAAAACCGCCCCGACCGGCAGCCGCCCTCCTCTCCAGCCCTGGCACTTGCCGGAAGAGACCACGGCGCCCGGAGTCCCAGCCGTCTGCCTCGGGGAGGCTCTGTGGCTCTTTTGAGAACCATGCTGGGGAGGCAGCTCGTCTGTTGGCACCTGCTGGCTTTGCTTTTCCTCCCTTTTTGCCTGTGTCAAGATGAATACATGGAGGTGAGCGGAAGAGCTAATAAAGTGGTGGCAAGAATAGTGCAAAGCCATCAGCAGACTGGCCGTAGCGGCTCCAGGAGGGAGAAAGTGAGAGAGCGGAGCCATGCTAGAACTGGGACTGTGGATAATAACACTTCTGCAGACCTAAAATCCCTGAAAGCCGATGAGCTACCGCACCCCGAGGTAGATGACCTAGCCCAGATCACCCCATTCTGGGGCCAGGTACTCAGAATTCTCTTCTAAGGATTACTGTCAAAGCTTATGAGTTGTGTTGTTCTTGCTCTCTCTCTCTCTCTCTCTCTTTTTTTTTCCTTCCAGCTCTGATCCAAGGATCGATGCTTTCCAGAAGCTTGCTGAGCTCCTTGTGGGTCTCTGTCTGGGTGGCTCTTGGGGTACTAGGTGTGCTGCTTGGTCTCTGTTAGAAAATCAGCAGAGGTAGCAGGGATGTATTGAGATAAGAGGCCAAAACTGTCCCATCAGAAAGGGGAACAGGGGGTGTTCCCTGGTGGCTTCCAGTTAAGGATCCGGGGTGTCACTGCTGTGGCTCCAGTTGGATCCCTGGCCCGGGGAACTTGCACTTCCATACTGCAAGCATGGCATCCTCACCCACCCCCCCAAAAAAAGAAGGAAAGGGGAACAGGGGCTGCCAGCTGCCTGCACTGCTATGACTCGATTTCTTTCTTGCTCTGTTTGTGGGGAAAGGAGGAGAGCTGACCTTTGCAGACAGATGGATCGCTGGAGATAATCATTTGCAGATCACAAGAAAGTTGGACTTGCCTAATTCCTTCCAGCAGCGAGAAGCTGCTCTTTGAATTTTTTCTTTTGATTTGCAAGCGTGCTGTGACATTTCATGCCAGGCTTGGTTATTTGATTTATGGCAGTCTAGGTTACTAAGCCTCTACGTTCACCCTGTTTAAAAAAGGACCAAAGAGTTAAAATTTTAAAAAAGACTGTCTTTAAAAATGCAAGCCTGATTTAATCGGGATTTAATGCCTGAGAATCACAGAGGACTTGATTTATTTCTTGGAGTGTGAGCTCAGCATCTAAGGGAACATCTTTAACTCTTTCAGGGTAGTATGGGAGTGAGTTAAGGTTTCAGTGTAGTGAATGGCAAATTGATGAAACTCAACTGAAAATGTTAAGAACAGGAAGAAATGTGTTTTTAAGTACACTATTATTTCTATTTAAAAATGTTAAATTGAGGTTCATTGTCATATAACATTATGTTAATTTCAGGTGTACAACATAAGGAAGAAGTAGATTTTGATTTGCCTTCTAGGTATCCAGCATGCTGATATCAGATGAGGGGGGCATGGGGGGTTTCTCTGAATTATACAGTCTCTGAACAAATCCGTTTTATGACAAAAATCAACTGCTTCTATGCATTGAACAGGCCCTGAAAGAATCCATACAGTTGAAATCTAAACCCCTCCTACCACAGATGAAAGTTTGGGTTGAGACAGGTAACATGGTCAACCAAGAACACACACAGACTCAGCTCTAGACATGGCACAAACCTGGGACTTGTCACTTGACCACAGATGCAGTGGCCCAAATCCTTCTGTGGGGCCAAATCAAAAAAAGAAAAATTCTTTCCTTTTCGGAACCTCAGAAGTGATAACCTCTAATACAACCCTGTTTTTGAAAGCCCCCTTTCGGGATTGTCCTTTCATCTGCCCATCTTAAGAGTGATTCGTGCTAATTTGTGTTATTCTCAGTGGTAAAGATATTTGCATTTTTGTCCGAGCCTTGATCTGGACCTTCCGTGGGCTCTTTGCTGGACCCTTCCTGGCTGCAGCAGTGTGAGCCCCCAGAGGCAGCAGAAGGCAGATGCAGGCTGTCACTGGTCGTTATTTTTTTGGCAGCCAACACCCAGCAGGCCACTGAAATTCAAATTACATTTCTATTCCTACCTTCTAGTGTCCCTAGGCATCTAGCATATTAAAATCAGGTGAGAGGGCTAAGGAGCCACTTTCTGGATTGTTTTTTATTTATTTATTTTTTTTGTTTTTTGGGTTTTTTTTTTTTTTTTTTTTTGTCAGGCTTTTTGAAACCAAGGGGACTTTCAAACTCCCTTGGCTTCCTGGAGTATTTCCAAACCAGCCCCCAATAGGAGATACTGAGGCGTTTTAGCCACTGATGTTCTTAGAGGTTTCAATACAACACCATGCCAATGGCTCTGGAGACCCATGTTGAACTTAGGACTGTACTTCCTTCTTCCTTTTTTTCTCACTTTCCCCACCTCTTTTAATCTTTTAATCTTCCTTTTTCCTCATTCATTCCTTCAACAATCATTTTCTGTGCTTTCACTGTAAGTCAAGTTTTAGGATGAGGAGAAATACACCCAAAGTTTTCTCTCTGAACAGTTCTGAAGGGCTCTAAATGTGCAGATAATTAAGACCATGTGATGAACAAAGTTAATGCACAAAAGGCTGTTGGGAGAAGAGGGTCAGAGTGATGGTGGCCACTGAGCCGCCTCTCAAGAGATAAGACAAAAAGCATGGCTATTCACAGGAAAAAAGAAAATAAATATGTGCCACATCGAGAGCCGTGAAGAGCAGGTATGGCTGGAGCATCTGGATCGGGAGGAAGACACCATTGATTTTAGTGCTGCCTGGAGCATTCTGTGGGCCAGCTAGGAAGCCGAGACCTTATTTTCCTCGCAAAAGTTTTGTGTGCTTGTGCATAGCAGGACAGGCAGTTGATTGGGTTTGTGTTCTAGAAAGTTGACTCTGGCCTTAGGGTTTGCACAGAGAGGTATAGAGGTGGGGGTACGCAGACCTGTGCTCTCTTTTCTGGGGCATTGTCTTCTCTGTTGCTCTTCCTCGCTCACCTTTATCAAGCTCCCCTCCTCTTCTTGGACACGTCTCTCTCTCTCTCTCTTTCACTTCCTTTCACCTTCTTTCTCTTCCCTCTTTCTTAAGTTAAAGTCACTTACCAATAGGAGTTCCCGTCGTGGCTCAGTGGTTAAAGAATCCAACTAGGAACCATGAGGTTGCAGGTTTGATCCGTGGCCTTGCTCAGTGGGTTAAGGATCCAGTGTTGCCATGAGCTGTGGTGTAGGTCGAAGATGTGGCTCGGATCCTGCGTTGCTGTGGCTCTGGCGTAGGCCGGTGGCTATGGCTCCGATTCCACCCCTAGTCTAGGAATCTCCATATGCCATAGGAGTGGCCCTAGAAAAGGCAAAAAAAAAAAAAAAAAAAAAAAAAAAAAAAGTTACTTACCAATAGCAGAGCTCCATTCTCATAGCTGCCCCTGGGCCTCCATCTACAAAATGGACGGAACTTGTCTTGGGAACCTCCTTCCCCGCATGCTGCCCATCTGCATGAACTTGGTGTTCAATCTTGACCTAATTTTGGGAAAGGAGTTGGTAAACTTAAGAGGGTGGGGAACAGAACTATCTGGTATGCGACTCTCCCTTACCTGGATGAAAATGTCTCAATGAACACATCCCCTCCAGCCTCTTCTAAGGCTCAGAGACATTCTTCCATGGGACCCAACTTGGAAAGACGAGACCAGAGGGAGGACCATGTCGCGAAATATTGTAGGCAGGTTCTTAGGAAGTGTCCAGACACTTAGTGACCAGAGTCTCTCACTGTTTTGTGGCACTTTGATACTCTTGAAATGCCCCTGAGTGGCTTGGGCATGCACCCCAAGTTAGCTCTGGTGCTGACCAACCGCTTCTCCTGGAGCTGACGTCCCATGCCCAGACACTCGACTTAAAGCCAGTCTTTCTAAGCCACCATTTGAGGCTTTGGAAAAGACTTCAGTATCTTTGTCTGCATTATAGATCTGGAAAGAAAAATTCATGACCATCTTACCCAATCCTCTAATTTAGTAGACAAGAAAAATGATGTCTGGGGGAGTGACTTCACACAGAACTGAGATGGGCTGGTTCCAGTCCAGTTCTCTTTCTGACTTCTTAGCTTCTCCCGTTTTTTTCAATTCTATTTTTAGACAAATGGTTCCACCTCAAGATTTTCCCTTTTCCCCCTCCCTTCTCCTTCCCTAAAATCCATTATTGGCAGAGCCTAGGATTTCTTGGAGCTTAAAAAGCAGTATTTCATATTAGCAAAATCATACCAGGAAATTACAGAGTAATTCCTGCTCAGATTGCATCTTTGGATTACAAGGTGGAGCAGTACTGTGGTGTCTGACTTTCCAAGGGTCTAAAATCTCATCTCAGACTGACTGTTTTCACTGACTTTCTTTTCCTCTACCAGTTTTAGAAAAGGTTTTGAGAGACCCTCCTATCTGTCCAGGGTTGGGTTTGGGGGACTGTACTAGACTCTGAGTTCCCTCCAAATCCTAGCTGCTCGTCACTTAAGATTGGGCTCTGAGATGTTACAGCAGAAGGCTTGGACCACGGATGCTATTCTGCATTTTTTTTTCTTTTTCCTTTCTAGCTAGGTGGGAATCTTTAGGAAAAAGGAATGAGTGTAAGGAAAAAGTCTAAGCTTATTTTTGATTTTAAAAAAGGAGATATTCCTTTGCTTTGGCACAGTAGGTTAAGGATCAGGCATTGCCACAGCTGTGGCATAGGTCGAGGCTAAGGCTCAGATTCGATCTTGACTGGGAACTTCCATATGCTGTGGATGTGGCCAAAAAAATAAAACAAAAGTAAAGTCTAGAGGTGCAGCAATGGGAAGCCTCGATCCATTGCTCTGCTTGGATTTCTAATGATAGAGAAAACTTGAATTTTAAATGACTTCTTCCTCCCTCTTTACCTTTCTCTCTCCCTCCCTCCCTCTCTCCCTTCCTCCCTCCCTCCCTCTCTCCCTTCCTCCCTCCCTCTCCCTTCCTTTTAGAAAATAAGTCCTTGGAGTTCCCATTGTGGCTCAGTGGTAATAAACCTGACTAGTATCCATGAGGATGTGGGTTTGATCCCTGGCCTCGCTCAGTGGATTAAGGATCCAGGGTTGCCGCGAGCTGAGGTGTAGGTTGCAGACGAGGCTTGAATCCAGCTTTGCTGTGGCTGTGGTGTAGGCTGGCAGCTATAGCTCCAATTCGACCCCTAGCCTGGGAAGCTCCACATGACTCGGGTGTGACTCTAAAAAGACCAAAAAAAAAAAAAAAGAATCCTTTAGCAAAAATATGCTATTTTCAAAAAAACCCATCAAATTATATTTGGTGTCTAGGAAAGTTTCCACAAGTCTTTTGTATGCTATGATTAAAAGGCAAGTTGCCAATTTAGAAGCGATTCCAAATTTTATAAGAAATTCTAACTCTTCTGCCAATCAACTTCTGCCAAATCTCTAGCTCCTTGACCGTAGTACAGATTTCAGAAAATTATCTTTGAATAAAGAAGCATTTAACCCAGTGTCATATTTGAATATACTTTGTGTCCATTAAGTACTCATTAAATCTTGGTTCAAATATGTGATAATCACTTTAAGTTTTCAAGTGGAATATGAAACAGAACAGCATGTTAAAGCTGGGAGTTAAAAAAGGAAGTAAAATTGTTTCAAAATAGAGATAATTAATAAGAACTTATTGGATACATTAATACTTTCATTAATTTCCTAAGGCAATTTATTGGTGGTTTGAAAAGCTAATGTTTTAATTCAGACTTTCTAAGAACTCTGAACCCGGGATCATGAATATGGGTGGTCTTAATACCTGTATTCAAAGTTGGTTATTTTTATCATTTGAGGGTCATCGACTCAATCTAACTACATCTGGCACTGCTGGCAGTTGGGAAGGAAAGAGGATGCCTCCAAGTCAACTTCTGATGGAGCGTCTTCTTTTCCTGTCACTGGTAGCACCAGGAACATGCTTCCAGAAGCCCTGCCTCATCTTCCATCCCCACTCACACTTTCCAAGGAGCCTGTTCTTCTAGCCACTCTCCTGTTTCCTTTGCCTTCTGATCATCACCCCACCTTAGCTGCTTCCTTTGTCGTTGACATACCCACCGCATGCCTTGTTTTCTGATGTTGTTGTGGGCTGCTTGGAATTAAACTTACCTGGGGGACCAGGCCAGAGGACATGCAGAAGTCTTAATTATGCACATGTACCTTTCTCTGAAGCTTCTCTTTATATCTTTTTAAAGTCTCCACAAACTGGAGGACTGCCCCCAGACTGCAGCAAGTGTTGCCATGGAGACTACAGCTTCCGAGGCTACCAAGGCCCCCCTGGACCCCCCGGCCCCCCTGGCATTCCAGGTAAGGCTGAGAGAGGTGCTGTTCCCTGCCTAATGCAGACTGTGCCAAAACAGGAGCCAGGGGCAAACCTCAGTGATTTGGGGATCATTTGCATATGATCCGAAGCATTTGCATGGAAAATCCAAAAGAGTTGGGTAGAAAACTGGGTTTATTGAGTTACTGAGATGAAACTGTATACACTAGTATTTATTATCCATTCCGCTAGCAGAATCCCTCAGGCAATAGGGACCAGTTTACAGGCTAGGAGGCCCTTCACCAGCTTGGAGTCTGAAACCTAAACAGGTTCATACTCTGCTTCAGTGTTTCTACCACCACGTGCTCCGTAGGGCGTGGCAGATCTAGCTTTTTGGGGATTTGCCACGTAAGGTTGGGGAAGAGAGTTTGCTGATCTGGGTTATAGTCATCCTCATTGTCCCTTTCAAGGAGCTATGCATCCTTCTGTCTGACTCTAGGTCCAGCTAAGTTTTTCTTACCCTAAGCTCAGGGTATGTTCACACTTCTCTTGTATTCGTGGGGACATTTTTGGGCTCCAGCACCATGTGGTGGCACCAGACATACTGTCCCTCTGGACCCACTAATCAGCCGTCTCTATTCTACTCAGTGGTGCCCTAGGCATGGAGCCTCTGGGGAGCTTGCCAGTATCGTGGTCAGCCACGGAAAGGGCAGCCCAGGTCTCCCCTGTTTCCAGACTTCCAAATCTCTCTGGGGGTTTAGCTGACTGTCTTGTCTCTAGGTCAGTTTTGGGGGTTAGAACTTCTTCTCAACTTATTATCATGAGGTTTAATTTTTAAAGACACTTTTGAGTGGCTTCTCAAATGGAACCAAATTGAGAATGAGCAAGTGCTCCGTTAGGGGTCAAATAATGATTTCCAGCTTGGAATCTATATCACTGAACATGAAAGCCAACAGGCAGCAGGTGTGGTGAGTAGGGGATATTCAGACCCTTTAAAAAATCCTCTGGGAGTTCTCACTGTGGTGGGGTGGGTTAAGGATCCAGCATCATATCTGCGATGGCTCCGGTCGCTGCTGAGTCATGGGTTTGATCCCTGA
Source organism: Sus scrofa (assembly GCF_054392235.1). Lineage (NCBI taxonomy): Eukaryota > Metazoa > Chordata > Mammalia > Artiodactyla > Suidae > Sus > Sus scrofa. Next base: position 32,107,636 of record NC_139398.1, on the reverse strand, counting down.
CCCATCACAGTGGGTTAAGGATCTGGCATTGCTGGAGCTATGACATAGGTCACAGTTGCAGCTTGGATTTGATCCTTAGCCTGAGAACTTCTATGTGCCTCAGGTGCAGCCAAAATAAATTAAAAAAATAAAATCTTCTTAGGTCTTCTGAGGTCATAGGACGTGCTAGCCTTGGCTATGTTTCCCGTTTGAAACAGTTTTGTCATAGCACATTAACCTGTAAACACAATCGAAGCTCATCAATTTGGAAAAATTGCAAGCCTTTTAAGAAACCTGACCAGAGGTGGTACGTGCAAAATAAACAGCAAAAGGGCCTAGAATTCAACAAGTCTAAAAACAAAGGGAGAGGTGTAGGAATTCTCTCTTAGCAAAATGTAGCATTGAAATCATTATCCAAGTCTTGCTTTCAAGATTATTGTGATCATTTTTTACCAATGCTTTTTCTTTTCCTTCAGTTATAAAAGCGGTTTGTGTTCTTTGTAGGAAGTTTCAAGAAAAGGGAAAGTGTATGGAATGACCCAAAAATGGCTTGTGTTTCATTCATTTAGAAAAAAATAAACCACTGCAAATATTTTACATAATTTATTCTAGTCTTTTTCCCCTTTGGATAAAACATGTACACATTATATATGTATATGTGTGTGTGTGTATATATATATATATATATAGTATCATGCTATCTCTATTGAGTCATAACTTTTTTAATCTAAGTATATCATATTATTAAATGTTATTTAAATATTTTTCTTCAGCATCCTTTTTTTTGGTGACTATATAACATCATTTAATGGAATATACCCTTTTTAAATTTAGCCCTTTCAGAATTGGTGGACATTTACGTGGTTTCTAATCTTTGCCGTTATAAAGGATGCTTTGATAACCAGCCTTCTATATAATTTTTCATCCGAGTCTTGTTTTATAGGAAAAACAGTCCTTGGAGCCAGGAGCCTTATGAGTATCGAAGGCTGCTTTTGGTTTCCATTTAAAAGAGCTCCCATTTGATGATGCTGGGTTTGGGCTTGTTTCAAATGGTCCCCATTTATGATGGAGTTTGTGCCTTTTTGAAGAAAGGGGCTGCATTTGTATAAAAATAGCTGGTGAGTATGAGTGACTGGGCTTTCTCATGTGATGATGTCTGGTTGTTCAAGGAAACCATGGAAACAATGGCAATAACGGAGCCACTGGCCACGAAGGGGCCAAAGGTGAGAAAGGAGACAAAGGTGACCTGGGGCCACGAGGGGAGCGGGGGCAGCATGGCCCCAAAGGAGAGAAGGGCTACCCGGGGATTCCACCAGAACTGCAGGTAAAAGTCTCTGTCTCCAGGTGACCATCAGGGGCCAGGAATTGGGAGGCTTGAGTGCTTCTTCATCGTCAGTGTCGAGTAAACCTATCTCAGTTTGTTCATCTCCACCACAGGGTGTCTGCCTAAGACCTTTGGTGTCAAAGTGCTTTGAAATCATTCTTAGGAAGAAGAAAAATACATGAAAGGTGAAATGCAATGCCCTCGTTAGGCCAAATACAAAGCAACCTTGAATATCAACTAATCTCCATTTTCCAAATGAGAAAATATGTTCAATAAAAAAGGTTTTGGCAACTCAAATATGTAAACTTTTAGATACATGAAATACTATTAAGGAGACATTTGACCATCCTATTTATTTATTAATTTTGTTACATTCACTTATTTAAATCACATATATGGATATTAATATACAAATATCACTATCAAACCAGATTTTGTAGCATTGAGCTTTATTTAAACTTTTTCTCATCAATATGTACTTTATCACTAAAAAAAGTTTTATTTTAAATCATCCACCTATAGATTTCCAGACCAGACCATATTCACTGTCACTTAAAGTTTTTTTAAATTCATTTATGAGGCTGTCATTGTCCATTTTATCTCAAGCCCAGGTACCCATTTATCTATTCTTTATTTTTCTTTTAAGTGATCTTCAAAATTCCTATAATACCTAAAACTTACAAATGTGAGGTAGAGTCACCAAGAAATTTACTAAATCTGGGTTATTTATTTTGTTGGCTACTATGTTTAAAGTGGATTCTTCCAAGGGACTCCTATGAAAACTAGTGTTTTTGTTTTTGTTTTTTTTAAGGCTGTAGGTGCGGCATATGGAAGTTCCCAGGCCAGGGGTTGAATCAGAGCTGCAGCTGCTGACCTACGCCACAGCCACAGCAATGCCAGATCCGAGCTGCATCTGCGACCTACACCACAGCTCATGGCAACGCCGGATCCTTAACCCACTGAGCGAGGCCAGGAATTGAATCTGCATCCTCATGGATACTAGTTGGAGTTGTTTCCCTTGCGCCACAACAGGAACTCCCAAAACTAGCCTTTTTTATTGTTTGTTTTTGGCTGGTACGTCTTCATGAAACAGAACTTGTTAAAATTATGTAATTGAGAGAACGTACGGATGAAATAAATTTACCTTTGAAGGCAAGGCAAGGACTATATTTTTTCTTTGCCCATTTAGGCCTCCTCCCTCCCCTCTAGTGTGCACTATGCATTAAACAACCTTCTCAGAGGTGCACATGCCTGTTCAACCGTAAAGATTAGTTTTTCTTCTTTTGGGGCCAGACATGTAACTCCTTAGAAGAAAACATTACTTATAGCCTTATTTATATTACTAGCTATATTACAGGTATTCTGCCTATTTTACGAGATTAATGGTTCTTGTGTTACCAAATGTGCGACTGAGGCTCCCATAAAAATAATGATGACTAGACATTCCCTGGTGGCCTAGCAGTTAAGGACTCGGCATTGTCACTGCTGTGGTTTGGGTTTAATCCCTGGCCCAGGAGCTTCTGCACACCAGGTGTGGCCAAATAATAATAATAATTGAGCGGCTTGAAACAATTGACCAAATATATGGTTCTGTAAGCTCAGTGATTGTAACAGTGTAACTCTAGACGTGGGAAGAAGCAACAAGAGGGAACCATTTCCTGGACCATAACAGACTCACGAGACAGGTGGTCCAGAGGCCTTAGGCTGCTGCGGAAGGGCCTAATCCGGTCATCACCTGGCCTATCAAGGAAATCCTCACTGACCTGGGCATGAGCATTCCTGGTGCAGTGGGACAAACTGGTCCCAAACCTGGGTCAAAATTACGACCAAAAGGGAGGAGACAGTAAAATAAAGAATGTTGCCCACCATCCAGTTCTCAAAGAATCAGCCACTGCAGCCGAGGACCTACAGAACACCCTGAAAGGAGTTCAAGGTGGAGATTGGGAGAAGGCAGTTTGTGCTCTGGGACACCGATCAGAACTGGTCCTCAGAGAGTTAGATCTTTGGGGGAGAAAAGGTGATGAACTTAGTTTCTCATGTCTTCCCCTACTTAGAAAAGCACCGAAACCCTTAACTAAGACACCTGTTCCTTGTGACAAGCAGTCACCTTCTACCAAGCTGTGTGCTTGGCTGCATGTACCCCTTCCCCAAAGCACATGTGCACAGACCTCGTCCCCTAGCTCTCCCCAGCAGTCCTCGGAGCTTCCTGAAAGCCTGTCTCCCAGGCTACGGTCCTCAGGTTGGCCTGAATAAAATTTTCCTGTTTCTTCATTAACTTTTTTTTCTTTGGCTGAGAGTTCCCAGGCCAGGGATTGAACCCACACCACAGCACCCACCGGAGCCACAGCAGTGAATACACAAGATTCTTAACCTTCTGAGCCACCAGAGAATTCCTAGATTGATTATTGATTAACATTTTTGTGGACAGTACTGTAACAGGAGAAACTTTTAAGGCACTAGAGTGTATAGCAACTCATCTGAAAGATCAGTGGGGGGAAATTTTGCCCTTTATTTGGGTACATGTGGTAGTTGTTTGTCCTTGGATAAATTTCATCATTTTTAAGTGTTTTTAAGGATCAACTAAGAGGTCTTGTGTGTTACTTTACCTACTTTTGTGGTACTGTGACTTTTTAACCAATGCTGTTTAATAATTTTAGCAAACCAGGATCCCTGTGCCAGTATAAATTTACAAAGATAAGGAGACAGAGGCCACTGCCCAGGTTATAGGTACCTAATAAGATGGATGATACACATCCTTAAAGCATGACATTAACCCAATGTGAATGGTTAAACCCTGGCCAAGGGGAGTAGCCAGTTTAATGGAGACCACTTGGGCAATTATTATATTTGCTCCATCAGCTTTTTAAACCCTAAAACCACAGTGTAATCACTTGGGAGAACTACTTTCCCATATTTTTAAGGAGGCATATTCAGAGGAGTGAAGGCTGGTCTTAGGCAGATTGTAAAGGAGGGTGACTTCTGACCCCTTCATCTTTATTTCTAAATCTCTCCTCTGATGTCACTCCTTCTTTATTAAAATTTTTTTTTTTATTATAGTCGATTTACAATGTTCTGTCAAATTCCGCTATACAACAAAGTGACCCAGCCCTCTATACACATACATTCTTTTTCTCATATTATCCTCCACCACACTCCAACACAAATGATTGGATATAGCTCCTGGTGCTCTATAGCAGGACCTCATTGCTTATCCATTCTAAATGTAATAGTTTCCATCTATTAACTCCAAACTCCCATTCCATCCTACTCCCTCCCTATCCCCCTTGGCCAACCACAAGTCTGCTCTCCATGTCTTTGGGTCTATTTCTGTTCTGTAGATAGGTTCATTTGTGCCATATTTTAGGTTCCACTTATAAGTGATGTCATATGGTATTGTCTGTCTCTTTCTGACTTACTTTGCCTAGTATGAGAGTCTCTAGTTCCATCCACGTTGCTGCAAATGACATTATTTTGTTCTTTTCATGGCTGTGTAGTATTCCATTGTATATAGGTACCACATCTTCTTAATCCATTCATCTGTTGATGGACGTTTAGGTTATTTCCATGTCTTGGCTTCTGAATAGTAAACTAAATATAGAACTACCGTATGATCCAACAATCCCACTCCTGGGCATGTATCTGGACCAAACTTTGATTCAAAAAGATACATTCACTCCTTCTTTATCCTTCTGCATTGGTTGCCCTCATGCAGTCCCTCTGTCTGCCCAAATCCTTTCTGTGTTAACTCTACCAGGCCTGCCTCCCTGCCCTCCCCTGAATCTTCCAGAACTTCACATTATTTGATCTCTATTCTCTCTCACCCTTATCCCTTAAAACTCTCATTCATTCAAGACAGATAATCCCAGCAAGTTAAAGAACCTGTTGCTCTAATTCACACTCAGCTTGGACCAGGGACTGGAACGTGACTTTCAAATGTGACTCTCCAATAGTGGTACAATTTCCATGTATGCACTGTTCCCACACCACTAAGCAATTCTTCCATACTAGCTGGATGTCCGTCCTTCAGTTTTGACAGTACTTACCTGAAGGGAACAACAGATCCCACAGTTTAAAGCTCAGTCCTGTGGGACTGCCTCAACCCCCCCCACTTTAGACATGACCTCAAGTATAGGTTGTTACCTCTACTTCTGACTGCCTGGCTGTAGGTTGAAGGTTCCAAGGACCCCTTCCTTGGGTTTGATTAATTTCCTAAGGTGACTCACAGAACTCAGAAGAAACTGTTTACTTCGTAGCTGGCCAGTTGCTTATAAAAGGATATAACTCAGGAATTGCCAGAGGGAAGAGATGCATTGGGTAAGGTATGGGGAAGGGGCATGGGGTGTCCAGGCCCTCTCTGAGAGCACCACTGTCCCCAAATCCCCAAGTGTTCATCAAACGGGAAGCTCTCCCAAACCTGTCCTTGGTTATTATGGAAGCTTCATCACATAGGCAAGGGTGATTAAATCACTGGCCGCTGATGATAGATTCAACATCCAGCCCTTTTCTCATCCATGGAGGTGTGTGTGTGTGAGGGAGGATGGGGAGGGGAAGGGGGGCTGATTTAAAACTCTAATCACCTTGTTGACTCCGAGGGCAGCCAAACCCTCCTGAGGTGCTTTCCCCAGGGTCACTTCATTAACATAACAAAAGATACTTTGCCGCCCTCAACACTTTGGAAATTCCAAAGATTTTAGGAGTTCTGCGCCAGAACTGGGAACGAATGCTAAATATAAACTTATTATAAATCATAATATCCCAGGTGTCTTTTAAGGACAAAATAACACAAGGTAAACAAAATTAAAAAGTTGTTTGGCTGCAGGACTTCTCAGCTTCTTTAGTATGCTGATGGGCATTTAATAGCTATAAGGAGAAGATTTCATCCAAATATTCCAGTACTATTTGATAATAGAATTTGATTACTTCAAGAAGCACTTTAACATCTAATGTTCATTGAAACACATATTCAGAACTGCTGCTATGCACTATCGTTTTAATGGGTGCATAGCAAAACAATGTTAGACATTACCATGATTTATTTAATTCTTCCTCCATAGATTAGTATTTAAATTATTTCCAATCTTGCTGTTCCGAATATGGTTGAAAGAAACTTCCTTGTATCAAAACCTTATTTCTCTAAGAAATAAGTTGCCTTTTAATTAACCGCCATCTCTTTCCTTAGATTGCATTCATGGCTTCTCTGGCCACTCACTTCAGCAATCAGAACAGTGGGATTATCTTCAGCAGTGTTGAAACCAACATTGGAAACTTCTTTGATGTCATGACTGGGAGATTTGGGGCCCCAGTATCAGGTAAGAGGTAAAAATAAATGAGTCACTGACTTAATCTAGTAATCAAGAAAGAAGGAAGGGAGCGAAGGAGGGAGGAGGGAGGGAAGGAAGGAAGGATGGATGGATGTTGGGAGGGAGGGAGAGAGAGAGGGAGGGAAGGATATATGTGTATAAAATGATTATTTTTTTTTCCCTGTTGGATTTCGAAGTAAGTGAATTAGAATCTGAAAAAACAAGAACAATTTATTGTTTTTTTTGTTTGTTTGTTTTTGGCCATGCCTGCAGCATGCAGAAGTTCCCAGGCGAGGGATCAAACGCTTTACCGCAGCATTGATCCAAGCTGCTGCAGTGACAACACTGGATCCTTAACCTGCTAGGATACCAGGGAACTCACCAAAAACAGTTTTAAAAATGATAATCATGACTACTAGGTTTATTACTTCTGCTTTGAATTGCACCAAAAAATCCCTAAGGGGGCATAATTACCTCTGACTTGAAAAGCCCTCAGATCATATTCTCACTGTTCCACTGTGTCCTAACTGAGTTCATTCCCTCTCCTTGCTGCTACCCCAAGGAAGGCCTGCCTGATCCTTAAAAAAAAAAGTATTAAAAAAATTTTTTGAGCACTTCTGTATTCATTTCCTGTTGCTACAGTAACAAATTACCACGAACTAAGCTTAAAACCACATGAAATTATTCTCTTGCATTCCTGGAGGTCATTAGTTCAAAATCAGTCCAAGTAGGCTAAAGTCAACATATGGGGGAGTTCCTGTCGTGGGGCAGCGGAAATGAATCTGACTAGGAACCATGAGGTTGCAGGTTCCATCCCTGGCCTTGCTCAGTGAGTTAAGGATCCAGCGTTGCCATGAGCTGTGGTGTAGGTCCCAGATTCGACTCGGATCTGGCATTGCTGTGGCTCTGGTGTAAGCCAGCAGCTGCAGCTCCGATTAGACCCCTAGCCTGGGAACTTCCATATGCCACCGGTGTGGCCCTAAAAAGACAAACAAACAAACAAACAAAACTCATATGGGCAGTACTGGTTCCTCTAGAAGCTCTGGGGCCTTGCCTCTTCCTGCTTTTAGAGGCTGCCACCATTCCTTGTTTATTGACCACCTCTGTTGCTCCAGTGGTTACATCACTTTGTCCTCCCAGATTCTGACCTCCCTGGCTCTTGAGAAAGACAATGTGATTACCTTGGACCCACCTGGATAATCCAGGATAATCTCTCCAGCTCCAGACCCTGAGCTTAATTTGTAAGCAGAGATCCTGGGGTTGTTGGAACCTAGGCATACACGGGGGTCATTATTCAGTCCCCCACAACTTTCTTACTTTCTAGTGCCACAAGCTGCTTCAGGCTCACATGGTATTTTCCCATCCCAGCTCTGGAAATACCCAACTTTCCAAGAAGCACTGGTTTCTTTTACTGGAGAATAATATTTAGAAACTGAGATGTGCGTGCCAGATGTACTCACTGCTCTTAGGATGTCACTGCTTTTAGGTCCTAGGAGTGGACAGAACTAGGACACATATATGTATACCAATCCACCATGTATATGTGCATCTATATTTTCTTATCTATCTATCTATCTATCTATCTATCTATCTATCTATCTATCTAGTATGTAAAAAACAAAAAAATTTAAGTTCATTCTGATACATCTGACTCAAATCCAGCACCACTGGGTTCATCCTGACATTCCCTTTGTTAATTTTTAACTTCTTTCTTTGACAGTGAGCAACCTGGCTCTCTTAATCTATGATATATCTACTTATTTGTTGAACCTTATTGCACAAATAAAGTAGTTACAAAATTGCAAAAGTCCAGGTCTCACAAGAAACAAATTTACCAACTAGAGTGTATTCTTTGTGTACAATTCTTTTTATCTTTGCAGTATCCTGTCAAAACCCTCTCATATTCTTCCCCCCCCCCCCCCCCGTCCCCATGACCTTCAGTTGCACTACTTCTTTCATTTGTAATAAAAAAGTGTTAATTTGTAACTCATCTTGAGTTTTCCTGATATTGTAGTTGAGTTTTTAAAATTCTTCATGTAGCAAAATTTATTCCTTGTGATGTATAGTTCTATGGGTTTTCACAAGTGCATAGAGATGTCTCCACCACCACAGTCTCAAACTGAACAGCTCTTTCATTCCCCAAATTCTCTGTGCTATCTCTTTGTAGTCAACCCCTGACAGTGACTTACTGGTTTTCCATCCCTAGAGTTTCAGAATGTCATATAATGGAATTGTACAATATACAGGTTTTTTGGTATTGTACAATGTTAAGTCTCTTTTACTTAGCAAAATTCATTTACCATTTATCCATATTTCTGTATGAATCAATAGTGTGTTCCTTTTTCTTGCTATGTAGTATTCCATTGAGTGGATATATTTACAGTTTGTTTATTCATTCATGAGTTAAGAGACATTTAGACTATTGGGGTGAGTTGACCCTTTATCATCACATAATATTTCTTTTATCCTTGATAATATTTCTGAAGTCTACTTTGTTTCATATGTTATGGCTTCTCCAACTTTCTTTTGGGTAGTGTTTGCATGACATATTTTTCTATACTTTTACTTTAACCTTTGTCTTTAAATTTAAAGTGGTTTTCTTATAGGCAGCATAGAGTTGGTCTTGTGGTTTGTTTTTGTTTTTTTTTTTTAACTGGTCTTGCTTTTTAATCCAATTTGACAATCTCAATCCTTTAACTGGAGGGTTTAGATTATTCACTCAATGTGACTATTGATACATTTAGATTAAAATCTATCCTCTTGCCATTTTCTATTTGTGAGACCCATTATTCTATATTTTTCTCGGGTAAATTGAGCACTTTCTTGTACTGTAATATTATTTTGTAATGATTTTTGTTTTTATAGGTTTTTTTTTTTTTTTTTTTTTTTTTGAGGGCTGTACCCACGGCACATGGTGGTTCCCAGGTGAGGGGTCAAATTTGAGCTGTAGCTGCTGACTTACACCACAGCCACAGCAACGCCAGATCTAAGCCGTGTCTGCAACCCACACCACAGCTCACGCAACTGCTGGATCCCTAACCCACTGAGCGAGGCCAGGGATCGAACCTGCAACCTCATGGTTACTAGTCGGATTCGTTAACCACTGCACCACGACGGGAACTCCTGTTTTTACAGTTATTTTCAAATTCTTTCACTTTGTTTTTGCTGTTCTTATTGGTATCTTTTTTAAAGTCCTAATTTTATTTTATTTAAACATTTTTAAAAATTAAAGTATGACTGATTTACAATGTTCTGTCAATTTCTACTATACAGCAAGGTGATCCAGGCATACACATACACATTATTTTTCTCATTATCTTCCATCATGTTCTATCACAAGTGATTGGATATGGTTTCCTGTGCTATACAGCAGGCATTGGTAGATTTTCTCATACTTGGGAAGGATTGGCCATTTGTCTACCTTTATATTTATACCTACATGTTGTTCTTAGACCTCATGTGAGGTCTTGCCTTCTTCTTTCTCTCCGTCATTGCCCAATGTTAGGCAGGAGTGTTCTATTTCTTAGTGTTTGTATTTTAAGAATGATTTAAATCATTTAGATTGCTTCATTTGTGACCTTTAATGATATAACAAATATCACTGTAATCTATCTGTCTGTCTCTCTGTCTGTCTGTCTGTCTGTCTGTCTATCTATCTATCTATCTATCTATCTATCTACCTATCGCCCTATCTTCCAAATATTACAAATAAGCCAATCATTGGGTTTATTTTGTCTTCCACCTTCTCTCTTACATCTTGATTTTTGGTGGTTGATTCATTTATACACTGTCAAAGTACAAAACAGTTACATTTTAGTTTGTCAACATTAGTCCCTCCTCTGATTTGGGCTTATCCTTGACTTAAATATATTCAATGTTTATTATTAGTCATTTTGCCAAAGTTCTGAGACATCTCTTTATTAGCTTAAGGACATCTTTTCCCTTAAGTTATTTTCTCAAGAAAGCTTATGACATCAATATTCCCTGACCGCACATGTTCTAAACTCTTTGTTATAACCATGGCTGCAAATTAAACCCTTGACCTACACTTTTTTTTTTTTTTTTTTTTCCTGGTCCTGTTATCTGGCATCTGGCATTTGGTCTGGAGAGCTCTGAAATAAGTCTGAGTTTTTTTCCTCTTATCAGTGACTTAGTCTTTCTACTAGCCTACCCAACAATTCTTTCTTTATCTTCAAAGTCCAGTGATTTTTCTGCAAGTGGTGTTAATCATTCTGGGTCAAATTTTCCAGCTGTGTCCTTCAGTAGGTATGTGGAAGCCTCCTTTTTGTCCAGGAAAATTTCTTTGAATTATATTTTAAAATATAAATATAAATAATGTTTTTCTTATGGTTGTACCAAGATGAGGTGACACTGGAAAGAGTCTGACTTGTGTTAGGAAATCAGACATTAAAAGGGTACATTGGCTATAGAATATTTAAAAACAGTAATAAACTAATTAAAAGTTAGCTGGATCTTTATTATCATCATAGACCAGCAGTTCCAAAGAATGTCAGTGATAAAATACTCCTCCCCTGTGGGATAGACCACTCACAAGCCTCCCTTAACGCCTTCCCCCTACGCCTTAGTAAACCGCTGGTTAACTTTTTGAATCACTCTGATTTTGCTTTATTTTTAAACTTTTCTTTGTCTTCTGTATATTATTTCCTCTAGTCTTTTAGTGCTCTTTGTTTCCATTTCACGTTGTTTGCTTTTTCCATCTCTGTACTGCATATGCTTAATTGCATCTTCTGAGGGGTTATTTTCCTTTTTGCCTCTTCCAATGTCTTCTGTCTTGTTGTTGTGATGCTTTTTTTTTTTCTCCTTTTTCTGTGTTTTTCCATTAGTCATGATATCCCAATTTTCATTTCCTCCTCTTGGTCTGGTCATTTCTACAAGTTTCTTCTGCATTCTATTTTATAGTGTTCTTTCATAGAGGGATTGGCTTCAGTGATGTGTTTTATGGATGGAGTCTTTGGCTCATGATGGAATCTTTGGCTGTGTTTTCTATCTACCACATGATGAACATTACTTCCTGGTGAATATTCTTCATCTATTGGCAGTTTTTTGTTTTTGTTTTTTTATTTAGGGCTGCACTTGCAGCATATGGAAGTTCTCAGGCTAGAGGTCTAATTGGAGCTGCAGCTGCTGGCCTACACCACAGCCACAACAACACCAGATCCAAACCATGCCTGCAGTCTACACCACAGCTCACAGCAATGCCAGATCCTTAACCCACTGAGCAATGCCAGGGATCTAACCCAAATCCTCAAGGATCCTAGTTGGGTTCGTTATCTCCATATCACCTCCATGTGACTCTACCTGCTACCAGTTACTTGTGACAGCCCTGACTGGTATCTTAAGTTTATTGATTTTTTTCCGTTTTCTTAGTTTTTCAGAGAATGGACACTTTTTGGTATTGTGTTTTGTTTTTTCAACTTTCCTTGTCTCTGTATATGGTACAGAGAAGGAAAAGAAAAAATGTCAGTGGATACAGTGGCCATGTTAGATTTGTCACAAGTGCTTTTATTTTTTTAATTATTTTATTTTATTTTATTTCATTTTTGTCTTTTTGCCATTTCTTTGGCCACTCCTGTGGCATATGGAGATTCCCAGGCTAGGGGTCAAATCGGAGCTGTAGCCACCGGCCTACGCCAGAGCCACAGTAATGCGGGATCCGAGCCATATCTGCAACCTACACCACAGCTCACGGCAATGCCGGATCCTTAACCCACTGAGCAAGGTCAGGGATCGAATCCGCAACCTCATGGTTCCTAGTCAGATTCATTAACCACTGAGCCACGATGGGAACTCCTGTCACAAGTGCTTTTAATGTGTGACTTGATTTATTTTTTTACCCAGCTCAAGTCAGAAATAAACTGATGTATGAAGTGACGGAAGCAATCTTTCATCACACTTTAATCAGCTTCTTATGTGATTTTCTGCTCTGAAGGTTTATGCTATAGTTTCTTATAACTATTTTGTTAAATACTCTCTATGCCAAAGATTGCATAAGTGCCTAGATATGCCCAATGAATGGTTCCATTGCTTTCAATGGCCTTATAATTGAAGTTTGAAGATTTAGTTTCTCCTTTAGAATTCTCCTGGGTTGGACTCATTCAAACAATAGCAACCATCATTTGACTTCTACTTTACTGGTTAAACATCATCCAATAGATTGTAAAATGACCATTTCGTACTTTTCAACTTTGGGAGTGGTGGGCCAGAGAAGGCTGATGTTTGCAATTATACAAAGACCTGAAAACCATAGTGTGAATGTGTTGCCTCTGGTTCCGGTAGCTTCTTTTACAGAGGAAAGCCAGGTGTGGATATAATATAGATGCACTTCTGCATTTCCAATTCTAGTCATTTCATTTATTCACCATCTGGTTTCTTAGTCTTTCTAAATACTTCTGCATCATTTTTTAAATAGTAGTCATCATTTTTTTTTTCCTGGAAAACTAGTATCTTTTTCTGTCATTTTGATTCCCACTCTGTCTTCTTGAGGCATTGAAAATTGTTGTGTGTGTATGTAATAAGAAGCTTTGAAAAATGTAAAAAATCAAGCACATATAAACCTCTTTCTTTGAGTCTCTAATTTTTACATGCCTTTGTTTTTCATTTGTGGACCACTCTTTAGGCATACGAATGGACATGACTTATTTTTATACCATACCCTTTATTCCCAGCACAGTGCATATGCAAGCCTGGTGCTTATTTAAGCATAATCATGCATCTTTATTTGGTTCAACTTGACTCGGAGACAGATGGATCAACATGGTAGCTTTATGGCTTCAATTTTCCCTGATTGAACCTTTGGAAAACAGCATAGGACTGTGTGTGGTGCTTTTTTTTTTTTTTTTTTTTTAAGATGTTGCTGGGCTTTTCTTTTATAAAGCCTACTATGGTCTGATTGTTTGTACTACCCCACCCCCACCTCGATTTGCATGTTGAAAACCTCATGCCCAAGGATGGGTATGAGGAGGAAGGTGATTAGGTCATGACCAGCTCTCATGAATGGGCTTAGTGCCCTCACAGAAGAGGCCCCACAGAGCTCCCTAGGCTCTTCTGCCCTGTGAGGCTACAACCAGAAGTCTGTGACCTGGTAGAGGGCCTTCACCTGGTCTTGGTATTCCAGCCTCCAGAACTGTGAGATATAAATTGTTGTTGTTTATAAGCTTCTCGGTCTGCTGTTTTGTTAGTGTGGCTCGAACGGACAAAGTCAAGGCCATTAGTTGAAAAATGTAGATGATTTTCAAATGTCAATGATTGCATTCTTTCATCTTTCCAAAATGCACTCTCAAAACCAAGATCATTTGCATTTTGGAAAATTTTCCTTTTCACTCATCTTCATCTTTTAGTGAAGGTATTTTCTACACTAGCATTTAAAGTGTATCAGGTATATAAAGTTACTCTAAATTAGGAGCCCTAGACTCTTACAAGAAAACTAACATCTTAAAAAATATGTTGGTCTTTTTTTTTTTCTCCTATTTTAGGGCTGCCCCTCACCATATGGAAATTCCTGGGCTAGGGGTCAAATCGCAGTCGAAGGTGCTGGCCTACACCACAGCCATAGCAATGCGGGATGTGATCTGCATCTGTGACTTATGCCTCAGGATGCAGCAGCACTGGATCCTTAACCCACTGAGCAAGGCTGGGGCTCAGACTCACATCCTCATGGAGACTAAGTCAGGTTCTTAATCTGCTGAGCCACAAGGGGAACTCCATGTTAGTCTTCTTTAAATGAAAAGGGTTCATATTTTTCGTAGCAACTTCATGCTCCTGCATCAAAGTTGAATCTATGTATTGTACATAATTGCACCCACTTACAATGAATAACATGAGAAAATTCTGGAGCTATCAGAACTGATAAATAGTTATCTGTGCTATAGCTTCCTTGTCTTTGGCTAACATTTGCGACAGGTACAATGTTACACTTTTTGTTAGGCCACAAAAGGCTATGTGTGTATCCACGCAAGGCCCTCTCCTTTGACCACATGAGTCCTGAGGGAGTTGCTGATGATAGTTCATCTAAACCTGGAAATAGCACATACTTCAGTTTAAGCACTTTGTCAGGGGCAAGGAGAGGTGTGAGATAGAAGCAAATCCCTCCTTTAAAGATTCTGTGTTCTGGTTAGGGACATGTGCTCTACACAAGGAGAAAGTCTCAAAAAAAATTTAAAGCACTTTGAAGGTGAGAGCAGATAAAGGGACACTCACCCCAATAAGAGCCAAGAAGAACGCACATACTACAGAGAACCCCAACAACAGAAGTGTCAAGTCATATGACACCACTCCCTGCTATCCCCTGGTTCTCAATGTATGGTATTAACATAAATGTGGATAAATATCTGCCTTTTTCAGGTGTGTACTTCTTCACCTTCAGCATGATGAAGCATGAGGATGTCGAGGAAGTATATGTATACCTCATGCACAATGGCAATACGGTCTTCAGCATGTACAGGTGAGTGGTCTTTCCTGTCATAAGCAGCCAGGCTGCCATGATTTGGTCAAAGGATGGCCAGTGCCAGGGAAGTATATAAGAATCAGCAGAGACTGCCATGAATCTTATTGTCATTGAGAGCCCCATACAAGAATATATGGCCAGGTTATAAACTATTTGGCAAGCAGGAAATCTGATGAACTTGAGCATAAGCAGGTTGATACAAGACCTTGAACTAATTACTAGAAACACTCTCCATAACGAATCATTTGTGTTCTTTGCTTAACTCATTCTTTCTTCTCTCTTAGACTTTTCCTCTTCTTTCCTACTCTCCGCCCCCTTTGCCTAGAGTTTAGCCCTCTTGATGGTCTTCTCTATCATCTCCTGAGCTGGCAGGTTATGAGTTTGGAGTTGGTCTCCCGCTTTAGGCTGTGCTGTAACGTTGACATTTACCTTAGTAACCTGCCCCTAAGGCTCCTTGGAAAAAAAAAATCACTTAAAAGGAGTTCCTGGAGTTCCCGTTGTGGCTCAGTGGTTAACGAATCCGACTAGGAACCATGAGGTTGCGGGTTCGATCCCTGCCCTTGCTCAGTGAGTTAAGGATCCGGCATTGCTGTGAGCTGTGGTGTAGGCTGCAGACACAGCATGGATCCTGCGTTGCTGTGGCTGTGGCATAGGCCTGTGGCTACAGCTCCAATTGGACCCCTAGCCTGGGAACCTCCATATGCTGCAGGAGCAGCCCCAGAAAAGGCAAAAAGACAAATAATAATAAATAAATAAATAAATAAATAAATAAATAAATAAATAAATAAATAAAAGGAGTTCCTGCCATGGTACAATGGGTTAAGAATCTAACTGCAGTGGCTGGGATCACTGTGGAGTGTGGGTTTGATCCCTGGCCCGGTTCAGTGGGTTAAAGGATCCAGCATTGCCACACCTGCAATACCTAGGAGGCAGCTGTGTCTCAGATTCAGTCCCTGGCCTGGGAACTTCTATATGCCCACAGATGCGGCCATAAAATTAAAAACAATGAAAAGTAAATATTTGTATTTGCTCTGATGCAAGCTTAAGATGTAGGCAGGAGGCAGAAAACCAACACTTTTCCCATAATGAAATACATGGCTGGCGAGAACTCTGAAAAACTTTTGATTTATTTTCTCGGTTATTTTTGATGACATGTAGGATTTCCAAATTTTCTTTTGGAAACTAGCCTTTATGAAGACAATGTATTCGAAAAGTGAAAACAGAAAGTGATGAATTAGGTCAAACTATTGCAACAAACAGGCCCAAAAATGTTGTGGTTCAAACACACTACAACTCTATTTCTCTTGGCTAGTTCCACACTGGGGGGGACAGGGCAGAAAGCGTGGGGGGGAAGGATCATGTGGAGGTTGGAAGGAGGGTTGCCCTGCCTGGTTTTTGAGAGATGTGGGTCTGGTGAAAGCATGTTTGCAATCTGTAAAAACTGACTCCCAGATTCTCACTGGTCACTGTCATTGCCGTGGTCAGAAAGAGGAAAGAACAACAAGCTTGTGGAAATGCACCAGGCATTCTATTCCAGGTCATCACATTTTCCTAAATGTTTTGCTGCAGTGTAACAGGGATCTCCCAGATTCAAGCCTACAGTATTTGTTTCCTCACAGCTCTATGCCTGACCATCGCCAGTGCAACATGTGTTGCAGTTTGGGTTACGGCAGCGCCATTCTCTAGAACCAAATTCTGAATTAGTTAGGGTGGACTGAACTGCTATAACATTCATTCGGTGGCTTGACCATAACGGAGATTCCTTTTCTTCTTATGGAATAGTCTTCAAGCATGCAGGCTTCAACAGGTGCCTTCCAAGGTCATTCTGGTCACTGACAGTTCACATAGTCATAAAGAGGAAGGAGCAAAGAGGGTTGATAGTGTAAGTTGTACTGGCCAGTCCTGTAAGTGACATTTGTCATTTCTGTTCACATGCCATTTTGAGAATGTAATTCCAGGACTATACTCTCCGGGAGAGAGGGAAGGACAAATGTTGGTCAAGAGTTGGCTGTTCACTGCAAAGACTAAGTAGTTGGTGCCTTTTTTTCTTTCTAGCTATGAGACAAAGGGGAAATCCGATACATCCAGCAACCATGCAGTGCTGAAGCTGGCCAAAGGGGATGAGGTTTGGCTGAGAATGGGCAATGGCGCTCTTCATGGGGACCACCAGCGCTTCTCCACCTTTGCAGGCTTCCTGCTCTTTGAAACTAAGTAAATGTATGATTAGACAAACTCCACTTTGGGGAAGACTTAGAGTTGATGGTTCTACATGCTGTATTTAAATTGTTTTTATCGGTTACATTTTAATCACACTACAGGTACATCAATAATGTGGGATGACTCAGGGGCTCAGAAGAGTAAACCACAAAACAGTCTTCCAAGTGACCTTAACTGATATACCCAGCCACTTTTATCACTCTCTCCTAGGTACCTAAAAGAGAATTCCCTTCTTGATGCAGGTTGGAAATGATTGTTCCCATCAGAGAAGTCATTTGCAAAGTGTTTCGGCTGCCATAATAGCAGCTTTCAGGAACCGCTGAGGTTTGGGGTTCATCATTTTAACATTTCAGAGAACAGGATGCAGTGGGTATGATGGGGCCAGGGAAAGAATAGGGGTATTTGCCTAGACCAAGCTACCAGCAGTATCTATAAAGCCTAGACAGGGAAGTAACACTTTGATCCAGTGGGTCAATATACATGAACAAAGTACAGATATATTTTAGTAATTCCAGATAGGTTTTAGATAGCAAAAGTATTCACTATGCTCACAAATAATTAACTCCTTTTTTATAAGGACAGCTATAATTAAATCTTGACTTCTAATGGCTTATATTTTTTGAAGTAGAGTTTTCCTGTGATCCAGAATTTGTTTGACCAGTTCTGGCTTATCAGATTGGCTCTTTTCTATTGCATTTCTTATATTAAAATAGAGCTTTCTTGACTCTGCCTTGAGATAAGTGTAAGTCCATATAGTAGAGATATTATATCACTTTTTTTTTCTTTTTAGGGCCACATGTGCGGCATATGGAAGCTCTCAGGCTAGGGGGTCAAATGGAAGATGCAGCTGCCAATCACAGCCACAGCCACAGCAATGCCAGATCCAAGCTGCATCTGCAACCTACACTGCAGCTTACAGCAATACAGGATCCTTAACCCACTGAGCAAAGTCAGGAAACAAACCTGCATCCTCATGGATACTAGTTGGGTTCTTAACCTGCTGAGCCACAACAGGAACTCCCATAATCACCTTTTTTTCTACCAGTTTAGAAATTATCCTAGTATGCTTTACACACTGCCATGTCGTGTTTAAGGAGCTGTAAACTCAATTATATACCGTCAAACTAATGGATATAGAATATAAGGGCATTCCACTTGGAAGACATATAATAAAATCACTTAGTAGTTCTTAAAATTAAAAAATGCTGTAACTTTTTTAATTGCCATGTTTAGTCAATATTCACAGAGAAGCTGTGCTGCTTAAGTTTTGCCTATCCCTTCCCAAAAATCAGTTCTCAAAGGATTAAATTAGCCAAGATGATATTCATGAGAATGTACTGTAAATTCTGATGATAGTATCCAAAATTGGTTTATGCAAAGAATCATTGGAATATGCATTTATCCTAATTTTGAATCAGTATTTAAAATGCACTAGAGAGATGTCCATCTAATAAATATCACATAATGAATTCCCTTAGAAATAAGGAGCCCTTAATTTATTTTGGTTACAATTTGAATTTCCACAAAAGCTCTTTAACTATGGTGCTTTTACTTGTATTGATTACTCTCCATAGCTAGAAATGGAGAGAATGAATTAGGGCTGCCCTTTTTAGCTAATTTAGCATGTTTCACATTCAGGTCAGTCTTTGACCCTTACCTTTTGATCTACAAATATTTTGGAACTCTTCCTGAATCCACATGCGATGCTATTTTAAAGTGAATGGATATTAGCCAGAATGTGCTTGACTGCTAATATTTTTGTGATTTTGTGTATACTCTCCCTCCCTCACCCTACCATGGTATGGGGTCTTGGGGTTGAAGTTTACTTACCAAACATCATAGCTTTCCTAGGAGTGCATTACCAGTAGATATCTGAATGTTGCATGTTGCCCAAATGAAATTTAGTATCTAAAGAGCATACATTACTAGCAAAGTGCCTTGGAATAAGATATTGGCGTGGCTTTAGATAAAACTGAGGCAAGAAAAATGTAATATACATTAGATGGAAATAAACCTACCTTTGTTAAATGTACTGTTTTATAATGTTCTTAATAAAGTTGAATAGTCAAACAATTGTAAGTTACTATGGTTTGTTCACATAAAATTAAAATATTTCCATGCAGATGATGTAAACAGCAAACAGCTGTACAATCCATGAGGTAGACACAGAGCGGGGTCACTGTCTGCAAAAAAACTCTACTTCTCAGTTATTCCACTGTTCTAACTTCAGCCCTCTGAGTCTGTAGGACTCTGATGTTTAGAGGGTCCTGTAATGAAATCTGAATATCCCAGAGGGGAAGGTATCTTCATTACATACTTAAAGTCTTTCTATCTTGATGTCTAAATTCCAGTTTTCACCTTAGCCGAGATACCCAAGATTTGGTTGCAAGCAGGTCAAAAGCCCTTTGGGCTGGCAAATAAGTCCCAGGTGAGAAGAAGTGTGATTAGTGTGGAAGATCGGAAAAGGTCAGAGTAGTTGCTAATGTTTCACCATTTCACCCATGACCAGAATTGCCTCTGGAAGACTGAATTTACATCTTCCTAAAACCGAGGCTCTAAAAAGGAGATGGTAGGTAGGTGTCATGGGAAATGCAAATGTATTATCAAAGCAACCAGCTTTAACATTCTAAACCCCAATGAAGGCAAACTCTACAAATGAAACACATGGGTGTCTGCTAGCAGCGGAAACATGGTACGGGGAAGAAGAGTTTCCAATAATGATCAGGTTGGGTGATTTTCCAGTGTAGACAAGGCTATATTTAAACCTTGGACCACAAGAGATTATACTGAAGGAATTTTATTGAGTATATTGTGAATAAAAGCTGAAGTCAAGAATATTCAAACAGAGGATAGAATATTCAGGTGTCAACTCCCAAGGACAAGACTGGAATTGATAAACATTTACTCTGCAAACATTTTTTTTTTGTCTTTTTGCCATTTCTTTGGGCTGCTCCCATGGCATATGGAGGTTCCCAGGCTAGGTGTCTAATCAGAGCTGTAGCCACCGGCCTACGCCAGAGCCACAGCAACACGGGATCTGAGCCGCGTCTGCAACCTACACCACAGCTCACGCACAGCAATGCTGGATCCTTAACCCACTGAGCAAGGGCAGGGACCAAACCCGCAACCTCATGGTTCCTAGTCAGATTCGTTAACCACTGCGCCACAATGGGAACGCCTTTTTTTTTTTTTCATATTCTCCTATTTTAGTGCAAGTCATTACTTAGTGCAAATGGCATTATTCGCAGTAATATTCCATGTGTATATGTACCACATCTTCTTTATCCAATCCTCTGTGATGGATATTTAGATTGCTTCCATGTCTTTGCTATTGTTAGTAGTACTACAATGAACACTGGGGTGCATGTATCTTTTCAAATTATGGTTTTTTCTTGATATATACCCAGAAATGTGATTGCTGGATCATATGGTAGTTCTATATTTAGTTTTTAAGGAACATCCATGCTGTTCTCCATAGCCCCTGCACAAGCTTACACTTCTGCCAACAGCATAGGAGGGTTCCCTTTTCTCCACACTAATTGTTTGTAGACTTTTTGATGATGGCCATTCTGACTGACATGAGGTGATATCTTGTTGTGGTTTTGCGTATATTGAAAAATCTTTGCATCCCCAGGATAAATCCCACTTGATCATGGTATATGATCCTTTTAATGTGTTGTTGGATTCTGTTTGCTTATAATTTGTTGAGGAATTTTGCATCTATGTTCTTCAATGATATTCACCTGTAGTTTTCTCTCTCTCTCTTTTTTTTTTTTTTGTGGTATCTTTGTCTGGTTTTGGTATCAGGGTAATGGTGGCCTCATGGAATGAGTTTGGAAAATAAACTCAAAATTAATTAAAGACCTAAATTGAAGCCTGGATACTATAAAACTCCTAGAGGAAAACATAGGCAAAACACTCTTTGACATAAATGGCAGCAATATCTTTTTTGACCCAGCTCCTAGGGTAATGAAAATAAAAACAGAAATAAACAAATGGGACCTAATGAAGCTTAAAAGCTTTTGCACAGCAAAGGAAACCATTAACAAAATGAAAAGAGATCCCACAGAATGGAAGAAAATCTTTGCAAATGAAGCAACCAACAAGGGATTAAGCTCCAAAAATACACAAACATCTCATTGAGCTTTTTAATCACAAAATAAACAACCTAATTTAGAAGTGGTCATAAGATCTAAACACATTTCTCCAAAGAATCCAGACAGATGGCCAAAAAGCACATGAAAAGATGCTCAAAATCCCTAGTTATTAGAGAAATGCAAATGCAAAAATGTTCCTTCCTTTGCAATTCTTTGGAAGAGAATCAGAAGGATAGGTGTTAGCTCTTCTCCAAATATTTGATAGAATTTGCCTGTGAAACCACTAGGTCCTGGACTTTTTTTTAATCACATTTTCAATTTCAGTAGTTGTGATTGGCCTACTCATATTTTCTGCTTTGTTCTGGTTCAGTCTTGAAAGGTTGCACCTATCTAAGAATTTGTCCATTTCTTCTAGATTGTCCACTTTATTGGCGTATAGTTGCTTACACTTGTCTCTTATGATCCTTTGTATTTCTGTGTTGTAATTTCTCCTTTTTCATTTCTAATTCTAATGATTTGAGCCCTCTTCCTTCTGATGATTCTGGCTAAGGGTTTACTAATTTCGTTTATCTTTTCAAAGAACCCAGTTTTAGTTTCATTGATTTTTCTGTTGTTTCCTTCATGTCTATTTCATTTATTTCATCTCTGATCTTTATGATTTCTTTCCTTCTACTAATTTTGGGTTTTGTTTGTTTGTTCTTCTTTCTCTAGTTGTTTTAGCTCTAAGGTTAGGTTGTTTATTTCAGATTATTCCTGTTTCCTGAGGTGAGATTTCTTTGCTATAAAATTTCCTCTCAGAACTACTTTTGCTGTGTCCCACAGGTTTTGGATCATTGTATCGTTGTTGTTATTTGTCTCCAGGTATTTTTTGATTTCCTCTTTGATTTCTTCAGTTATCCATTGGTTGTTTAGTAGCGTATTGCTTAATTCCCACATGTTTGTATTTTGTGTGTGCATGTGTGTGTGTGTGTGTGTGTGTGTTTTCCCTGTGGTTGATTTTTAGTCTCATAGTCTTGTGGTCAGAAGAAATGCTTGCTATCATTTCAGTTTCTTAAATTTACTGAGGCTTGATTTATGGCCCAAGATATGATCTATCCTGGAGAATGTTCCATGTGCACTTGAGAAGAAAGCGTATTCTGCTGCTTTTGGGTGGAATGTTCTATAGATATCAATTAAATTTGTCTGGTCTATCATTGACTACACAAAGGTAGTATTTGATGTCATTTAAGGCCTGTGTTTCTTCATTGATTTTGTGTTTGGATGATCTGTTCACAGATATAAGTTGGGTGTTAAAGTCCCCCACTAATATTGTATTACTATCTATTTCTTCTTTTATGGCTATTAGCAATTGCCTTATATAATGTGGTGCTCCTATGTTGGGTACATGTATATTTACAATTGTTAAATCTTCTTGAATTGATCCCTCAATCATTAGGTAGTGTCCTTCATTGTCTTTTGTAACATTCTTTATTTTTAACTCTATTTTTCTCACTTCCTTTTTCATTTTCTCTCTCTGTCTCTCTCTGTCTCGCTCTCTCTCTTTTTTGTCTTGTTTGTTTTGTCCTACCCAGTTTCGTGGAAATTTTCTTGCTCTATCAGAATCCTGAGGTCTTTTGCCAGTGTTGCATACATTTTCTGTGTGAATTGTTCTTTATGTAGATGGATTTTTGATGTATTTGTGGGAGTAGGTAAACTTCATGCCCTACTACTTCAACATCTTTGAGTCTCCTCTGAATTTTCAACAAAATGAGGAAAATAAGTTAAAAGGGGAGACTGCATGGATGATACAACATAGAGTAGAATATTTTAATAGTTACTTGGGATTTACAGGAGTGAGAAACAGAATCCAGCACAGAGCATAAGGACAGCTGTGGAAAAGATAATATTTGATGGCTAATGACAATTTCTTTCTTTATTATTTTTGGAGATTTTTTTTAAAAAATCTTTTTTTCTGGAGTTCCCGTCATGGCGCAGTGGTTAATGAATCCTACTAGGAACCATGAGGTTGCGGGTTCGATCCCTGCTCTTGCTCAGTGGGTCAAGGTTCCGGCGTTGCCGTGAGCTGTGGTGTAGGTCGCAGACACGGCTCGGATCCTGCGTTGCTGTGGCTCTGGCGTAGGCTGGCGGCTACAGCTCCAATTCAGCCCCTAGCCTGGGAACCTCCATATGCTGCAGGAGCGGCCCAAGAAATGGCAAAAAGACAAAAAAAAAAAAATCTTTTTTTCTGATTATGAAAAATACTGTAGAGAATTTATAAAGTATACAAAAGTATTTAGTATAAATATGAATTATCTCACCCAATGTTAGATAATATTAACATTTGAAGTATTTATTTAAGCCTTTTGGCATATATTTATGGTTTTATTTTACAAACATAGTAATGCAACAAACCACTTGACATTACACTTTTAATGAATTTTTATATCTTGCTATTGTTTACCCTAACACATTAAGAGCATTCTCAAATGCCATTAAAGATTATTTGAAACCATAATTTTAATGGCTGCATAATTTATTTAAACTTTTCCTTTTGGAGAGATATTTTTGCTGTTCCAGTTTTTTTTTTTTTTTTTTTTTTTTCTATTGCAAATAACTTGGCCTCTGCCTTTGGTTCTTGACATAAAACTCCTAAACCCCTTGTACATAGGGGTGATAGGAAAATCTTATGTATAATGCCTCTTGATCTGTTGATCTGTGAAATGAAAGACATAGGTCTCGCCTTCCCACCCACCCACCCAAGAAAATAGTGGGACAGGGAAAGGATAACAAGTATACATGTTCCTATTCATAAAGGGGGAAATGGGAGAGACGAAAGAACCACTGGTCTATGACAATTCTGAAATCCAGTTGGCCAGATATGAAAATTTCCTTGATTAACTTTTAAGGCCTACTAACACTTCTGTATATATCTCAGAGAAATGAGTTTTTTTTTTTTAAATTATAACCACCATAACATTTTCACAAAAAGAAAATAATAATTCTTTAATATGGTCTAATATCCAGTGTTTAAAAATATCACCAGTTGTCTCATGAATATCTTTCTACAATATGTTTAAGTCATCATTAAAAAAAAGATTTATAAGTTGCATTTATGGATACATCTAAGTTTTGAAATCTTCAATGCCTTCTCCTGTATTTATTTATCTGCTTATTTAGTTGTCATTTGCTTCCCAACATTGGGATTTTGCTGATTATGTTTGTTGGTGTTGTATGACATCGTTCTCTATCCCCTGAATCTGCTTCCTCTGTCCCCTGCATTTACCATAAACAGATAATGTGCTTCCTTAGATTTAGGCTCAATCTCTTGCAGGTTAATTTCATGGGTGATTGTATCTATTGCATCATATCAAGAGGTTCATAATATCTTATTGTCTCTTTTTGTGATATGAAAATTTATCAGTACGTTCAGGTTATCTTAGCCAGATTCATGTATTATTAAATTCCCCAATTAACTTTTTGCTTAATATTTTTGCTGTCATTGATGATTATAGCTTAAATTCATTCTTACATTGGAAGTTGCAAAATGGTGACGTTTTAAAAGGAAGATTTTTTTTTTTCATTAACCATTTGGTTATCCCGAAATGCCATGCATATGGAAAAGATAAATCCTTGTTTTTTTTTACTTTTATTTACCAATTGGCTAAAATTTTACCGATTTTCAGAATAATGAATTGGTGCCCTAGCAAATTTAAAGGGGATTAATGAGGTCTTTTTAAAAAGCATTACCATTAACTCATGATTTTTCATATATTTGATGTGTTTCATTCCACCACAGTCATTATTCTGATTTAATGAGTAACTGACTCATCCTACTCAAATTTTTTTTTTTTTTTTTTGTCTTTTTGCCATTTCTTGGGCCACTCCCATGGCATATGGAGTTTCCCAGACTAGGGGTCAAATCGAAACTGTAGCAGTTGGCCTACACCACAGCCACAGCAACTCGGGATCCGAGTCAGGTCTGCAACCTACGCCACAGCTCACGGCAACGCTGGATCCTTAACCCATTGAGCAAGGCCAGGCATCGAACCTGCAACTTCACGGTTCCTAGTTGGATTCGTTAACCACTGAGCCACGGCGGGAACTCCCATGCTGTGATCTTGAATGTGACTCTAGAGATCTAAGTCCTGCCAACTGCCTGAATTTAGCTTTCTCAGGCATTTAGGTGAGCTGCTTCATATCCTTCCAATGAATTATTTTGTATTTTTTCATTTTTTATGTCTTTAGTATTTAAGCCAAGGATCCCTACTGATCTAAGAGGAATAGAAATGGGGAGATCAGTTAATGTAAGATGGAGTGCAAAAGCAAGTTCAGAAAAGTGAATGCAGTGTAATATTTATGTAAGTTAAAAGCACAGAATATTTTGACTAAACACTGTAGACTATGAATGGTAGAGCTATAGCATTGATGGATTTAATGGACTGTGGATGATACGTCAAAATCATGGGAGTGCTTGTGTCTTGAACAGTGGGATGAAAAGGAGCAGAGATAGGTAACTGCAATAGCTGAGTTAAAGATGACTTAAAGTGAAGGAGCTGAAAGCAGCTGGCAAAATGATCTATTTGGCCCCTTTTGGACAGGCATGCCCCGTGAGACTAAGGAAAAAGGCAGATGACTCAACTGGACTTGAATAAAGAAATTAATCATAATTGCCAGGAGAAAATGAATTTACTTAGGGCATTTAATAGGATATCTCTGGCCACAGGGTTATTTATTCTAAATCCAGAATTGAGAAAGCATGGTTCCATAGCTATATGGGATATAAAAAAACCTATTGGTGACCTGAGAATTTCAACAGGGATCTCACCTATAATTGTGAGTCAGAGGGTATATTAGTTTGCTAGGGCTGCCATAACAAAACACCACAAACTGGGTTTAAGCAGTTGAAATTTATGTTCTCAGAGTTCTAGAGGCTAAAAGTCCAAGATCAAAGGATCAAGAGATCTGGTTTCTTTTGAGTCCTCTTTCCTTAGCTTTCAGACAGCCACCCTTCGGCTATGTCCTC
This sequence comes from Sus scrofa, assembly GCF_054392235.1. NCBI lineage: Eukaryota > Metazoa > Chordata > Mammalia > Artiodactyla > Suidae > Sus > Sus scrofa. Next base: position 32,081,253 of record NC_139398.1, on the reverse strand, counting down.
ACATAGTTGTCCCTTTGTATTTTTCATGTTCTAATCTTGTTTTAAAAATACACCAGTCATAATGGATTAGGACCCATCCATATGACTTCATTTTACCTTAATTACCTCTATAGGCCCTATCTTCAAATATACTCACACTGTGAGTATTAGGGATCAGGGGATATAAGAATTTTGAAAGGACGCAATTCAGCTTGCATCAGAGGGCAGGTGTCCAATGCAGGAAGGAAGGACCAGTAGTGCCAAATGAAATTTCCCAGACCTCCGCTTAGTTTGATCACAGACAGTAAGGCTTGATGCTGGTAAGATTTCTGATTCATGTGAATCTGATCCTGAGTGTGAGCTCAAGCTTTATCTGTATTGTTTTTTTTTTTTTTTTGTTTTTTTTTTTAAGAAAAATACAGACTGGAAGCCACTGTGAAGAAATATTGTGGCCATCTAGATGTCTGCTAGATCATTTTCATAATTTTTAAAAAAGTTTCTCAAAATAAAAATAAAACAAGAGGAGTGGGTAAGGACCTGAATAAATGTAGGAACATGGGATAGAGAGGGACAAGGAGGCCTTAAGTTAATGAGACAAGGACTTGTTAGATGACGTGTCTCTAATGCCCTGGCAGTCTCCATGAGCAGACCAAACTGAGAAATCCTTCAAAGTTAGGAAATCAAAGGTAAGAACTAAACACTAACAGTCAACTAGGCTTTAAAGCTTTAAGGTATAGCCAATCAGTAATTTCCTTGCTTTGCCTTTTCTCAATCTCTCTCTAGTTCCTAGAACACTTCTTAAGCACAAGCAGTGGGACTTATCTGTGATGATTTTGTTGTGCCTTAAAAAAATGTGCATTAAACTTTAAAACTTGGGAGTTCCCTTTGTGGCTCAGTGGTTAACGAATCCGACTAGGAACCATGAGGTTGCTGGTTCGATCCCTGGCTTTGCTCAGTGGATTGGGTATCTGGTGTTGCCCTGAGCTGTGGTGTAGGTCACAGATGTGGCTTGGATCTGGCATGGCTGTGGCTGTGGCTGTGGTGTAGACTGGCAGCTGTAGCTCCGATTGGACCCCTAGCCTGGGAACCTCCATGTGCCTCAGGAGCGGCCCTAGAAAGGTCAAAAAGACAAAATAAATAAATAAATAATAAAATAAAATAAAATTAAATTAAATTTAAAACTTGAAGGGAATTCCCATTGTGGCTCAGTGGGTTAAGAACCCATCATAGTATCCATAAGGAGATAGGTTCCATCCTTGGCCTTGCTCATTGGATTACGGATTCAACATTGCTGCAAGCTGTGGTGTAGGCCTCAGGCCTCAGCTACAGCTCTGATTCATGCCCTGGCCTGGGAAACTCTATGTGCTTCAGGTGTGGCCAGAAAAAGAAAAAAATGTATAACTTTAAACTGTTGCCAAAATTCAGCCTCTGTCTACTGGTGCCTAATTGAATTGCAGAGACAGAGTCTGGGGTAAAGGAGAAAAAGATGGCTTTTATTGCTTTGCCAGGCAAAGGAGGGTCACAGGCTAATGCCCTACAGACTGTTCCCTCCATTGGAAAGAATTGTGAGGAGTTCTGTCGTAAAAAGGAAAAAAATAGGTTTTCAGGGAAGAAACAGGATCAGGACAAACATGCATCCTTCTTTCTTTGAGGGAATCTTAGTCATCAAAGCTGGAGTCAGGAGATCTCAGCAGGATCACGATGGTGGTCTTCTGGGTTATTGCCTGGAGTAACAGTACTTGGAAAAGGGCATATTGATCAGCGATTAGAACGAACTAGGCAATTCCTAAAAAACATCTTGTGCTAATAATCTTTTACCCACAGGCAACTGTGCTTAGGGTGCCTATTTTTAGCTTAAGAGTGATTGTTTTTAAGATGCAGTTAAGTCAGGGAGAAGGAGAAGGAAGGACTCTAAGCTGTTCAACTTTAAAGTATTTATTTCTGAAAGAAGCATAAGGAATCTAACTTTTTTGGGGGTGTACAAGATGCCTCTATTACTATGTGATCCAGGATCCTGTACTATTGTTGCTTGGCTCTTCCTCCCTTGTCACTGCATCTCCTCCCTTCCCTGACTGGCAACTGTCTGAACCTGTCCCTTGGTCACGGAGGCTAAATGAGGCCCATTTCCTAAGAACAAGAAATGGGGGACACAGAGGGCTTTTGTGCCCCTGAGCCTCACAGGGCCCTGATCCTTAACAAAGCTGTAATTATCTGTAGAATGGCAGGTGACAAATCAAAAATATTTAAAGCCCTCTCATTTGGCTCTGATGATCACCACCTGCTCTCATGTTCTCCTGCGAGTCATTTGTGGGTGAAACATCAGGTGACTAAGAAGTAAGGGTGGTGAAAGAGACAGTCTGCAGTCCACGGAAAAAATGCCGCTTTCTTCTCAAATGCTTATGTACTTTTTATTTCTCCAGGACCAGCAAGGTGTAGGGCCCAAAGCACAACGGCTGGGATGGACACACCGAGGGTGAAGCGTCCTGAAAAGAAAAGACGGTGACCGGCCAACCGATCCCAAGGTCAAGCCCTAGGAACAATTTTGGACTGGGAAAGGGACCAAATACGAAGCCTCCCAGCCTGCTGGGGTCGGCCGACTGGCGGAGGCGGCGCTGGAAAACGCGCCACTGCGCAGACTCCGCGGCCTGACGCAGCCGCTTAGCGGGAGGGGCCCGCAAGGGAAGTAGGGGGTGTGCGGCGTTGCTAAAAGCTGAGGGTTGTCTGCTCCTCTCCGCTTTCTGAGGGAGATGCGGGGCGCCAGGCCGCTGCAGGGCGTTCGGGTCGTGGAGCTGGCCGGCCTGGCCCCGGCCCCGTTCTGCGGTATGGTCCTGGCGGACTTCGGGGCGCAGGTGGTGCGTGTAGACCGACCCGGCTCCCCTGGCGACCCGAGCCCCTTGGCCCGGGGCAAGCGCTCGCTGGTGGTGAACCTGAAGCTGCCACAGGGACCGGCGGTGATGCGGCGTCTGTGCGCACTGGCGGACGTGGTGCTGGAGCCCTTCCGCCCTGGTGAGCGCCCGGCCTCGACAGAGATTAGTCCCGAAAGAGGGAGGGCGCCAGACCGTTTGGGGCTGGGCCCAGCACACCTTTGCCCTTTTGCCACAGACGTCCCTGTCTTTCCAGACTTTTCTGCTGCATTTGATATTGTCGTTGCCCCCCTGAGACAGTCTTCCATAGTTGGAACCCGAGATACTACTGTTGCTCTTGTACTTGTACCTCTTTTTCTGACTTCTTCCCAAGTTCCTCTTTTTGCTAATCGCCCTTTTATATTTGCCTTTTAAAATTATTTTAGGGTCACGAACCTTATGAGAATTGATCTCCCCGAAAACTCCATATAGGTACATCGTCATAAGGGCGTCTGCAGACCCAGGCTAACACTCTGCCTTAAATGCTAGTGTTCCCGACTTCCAGCTTCAGTTCAATTTCTTGGGCACTCTGCTTCTTGGAGCCACCTTATCCATTCCCATTATTTTTACCTTTTACAGGCAGTCGATGGCCAAATCTGTAATTGTACCTGCTTGTTTTAGAGCCACAGACTGCACGAATACACAGGTCCTGTGTATCTCTATATGCCAGTCCTGGGGCATTTAGGCTTCCACATATTCCAAACTGAGCCCATCATCTTTCCTCCTAAAATAGCATTTCTTCCTTCTGTATTATTTATTTTCAGTGGGGTCTATATCCACCCACTCTGCCTGACTCAGAAACTTGTATTTCATCTAGAACACCAATCTTCCTCCTCTGTACCACCTCTTGCCCCCCAGCTTTCAGTTGTCACCAACCCCGACATTCTTCATCCTTTCTATGACTCAGGATTCTTTCTCCCCACATGTACTGCAGCTTTCTTGACACAGTTATAATGGTCTTTTTAATGCTGATGTTTGGGCCTAGCACCACTCTGATCTATCCTCCGATAACAACTGCCACCATAATTTTGCTCAAGGAGCCATCCAAAGCTTCAGCTCTTATGTAGCAGAAAGGCAGTAAATGTTTGATGAATGTCTCTGGGACACCAGACATATTTAAATGTGTTAACTCATTTACCCTCAGAGCCAGCTTTGAGGACTATAATTTAGTAGTAGGATTATATCATAATTTAATAAGGCCCCATTTGAAGTTGAAGGAGGCTCTACGTGGTTAAATAATTTGTCTTGCAATTAGAAAGGTAGAGCTATGGATACAGACATGGCTACAGGGGAGGAAATTGTGGCTGGTGTTTATCTAAGTAGAGGAATGGAGTTCCTTTGTAACTTACCATAATTTTTAAAAGGACAAAGGCAGTGAGTTTATTATCTAATCTTTCTATTTTCAGCTTCAGGAAGCTTTAGGTTCCAGTTTCCTGGATTTTGCACAATTAATTATTAGTTGTCCCGTGAACAAACCATCACGGGTCATTTACGGGTAAACTGGCCCTCTCTATCTGTGGTTCCTTGGCGTCCACCAACCAATATTGTAGGTTTTGCTATTGAAAAAAACTGTGTTTGTTTACCTGCATGGTTCAAACCCGCCTTGTTCAAGGGTCAGCTGTATACTTGCTAATAATGTGAGAGCAATTTAATGCTGTTGTAGCTAACTTTTCTTTTCATGAATCTTTTTTTTTTTTTTTTCCTTTTTGTCTTTTTGCCATTTCTAGGGCTGCTCCTGCAGCATGTGGAGGTTCCCAGGCTAGGGGTCCAATCGGAGCTATAGCTGCTGGCCTATGCCAGAGCCACAGCAACATGGGATCCGAGCCATATCTGCACCCTACACCACAGTTCACGGCAATGCCAGATCCTTAACCCACTGAGCAAGGCCAGGGACTTGCAACCTCATGGTTCCTAGTCTGATTCGTTAACCACTGAGCCAGGATGGGAACTCCTCTTTTCATGAGTCTTTACTTAGCCTTTTTGTAAAGAGACTGAGACATGTTAGAAGCCTGTGGAAACAGATGAGACATTAATCCAGCGAGAGGAGCCTGTGACCCCTTAGGCAAGTACAGAATGAGGTAGAAGGTGGTAGGCACTGAGGCGGGCTTAAACATAGAAAAGACTCTAAAAGGAATAGCAGTTTCCAAAAGTCAATTTTTGATCAAATAAAGACCCAAAGTAACTTCCAAGAGAACAAACTATTTCTTTCTTTCTTTCTTTTTTTTTTTTTAAAGGGCCGAACCCTCAGCATATGGAGGTTCCCAGGCTAGGGGTCGAATCAGAGCTACAGCTGCTGGCCTATGCCAGAGCCACAGCAACTCGAGATCTGAGCTGCGTCTGTGACCTACACCACAGCTCATGGCAACACCGGATCCTTAACCTACTGAGCAAGACCAGGGATCGGACCCCCATCCTCATGGATCATAGTCGGGTTCTTTAACCGCTGAGCCATGAAGGGAACTCCTAGGCTGTTGCTAATAAATTACTAAGGAGAGAATGTGGGAAACTGACAAGGGACTGACTGAAGGGGTGAAATGTCTACTCAGGATTGAGGATGCTTGGATGTGCCAGAAGGAAGGCAGGGCAGCGCTTGGGGGAAATAGTTTGGGGGGCTGAGGGCAGAAGCCACACATTCCAGATGTGGGAGCTTCACTCTCTGAGTCCTTAATTATTGGAAATACGCTATAAACCCAGATCACATGTTACCAGGGTTCCTTGCAAAAGTCCTGTTTTATGTTTGTCACAGAGAAGGGATGATACCTGTCCTCAATTCTTGCTCTCCTCAAGAAATTTTAACTTTTCTCTTAAGGTGTCATGGAAAAACTCCAGCTGGGCCCAGAGACTCTACTGAGGGAGAATCCAAAGCTTATCTACGCCAGGCTGAGTGGGTTTGGCCAGTCAGGAAGATTCTTTCAGGTAGCAGGACATGACATCAACTATTTGGCTTTGTCGGGTACGTTGAACAAAGTAATTTCTCTACACTTTTTGTTTTGTTCCCAGTCATGATCTATAGTTACACAGATTAAAACAGATTTTTAAAGGTGAAGATTTAACTATCCGCTGGAATCAATAAAGAGCATGTGGTTGTTTTAAAAAGGGTTGGTTTGTTTCGGACCTGTCATTCTCAGCCTTCTCCTGCCTTACTTAACACATTGGAGGATTATATGCTCTCACTAGTAACATTTACTTGCTGCCTTTGTGGAGTGAAGTAGCAAGCCTGTGCTAGGAAGTAAGAGATTGCTGATGGTAGAAATAGTTGCCTTAGAGTTTGAAAATGCTGATACAGTTTGATTCTGATCCCCCTTTTCCCCCACGTCATTGAGAATGGTTGCCTAAATCATGATATTAGAAATTCTGTGAATACGAGAAAAAGCCCATGCTTTTCAGGTCATCATATGACCTTACCTGAGTTTTTGCCTGTAAGGACGTGTCTTAGAATGGCCTAATTCTAGATTTCTAAGAACTATGTTGCTGAGTAAAGGAAGTCTCAAATTTTCTGTGTTTCCACATTTAAGGGTTGAGGAAAGGGTTGAGTGTAGAGTTGGCTTTTCATCTCTATTAAAAAATTTAATCCCATTTCTTTTTCTTGGGTTTATTACCTTGCATCTTTTTCTAATAAGGATGGAAATGCATTATGCTGTTGTTAAGCCATAAACTGGATGGCTAGCAACCATTCCTCCCCACCCCCAAACACCAGTGAATAAAAACTTAGCAATAAAATTCTGAAAATGTTCATGGAAGAAAGTTTTATTTAAAAAAAAACAACCAAAAACCAAAGCAAGGAGCCTTATTGGAGGAAAACCTGCTTAGAAGTGTACTGAACAGGTTTCGATTTAGAAAAGCATGAGGTATTAGTTTTTAACTTACATTGGTAACTAGAGAGGTTGGCTTTTCTCTGAAGATGTTCATGTATTTATTTAAAAGAGACATTAAATTTACAGTTAGTGTTCCCCATTTTTTTTTTTTTAATGGTATAGGTGTTCTGTCAAGAATTGGCAGAAGTGGCGAGAATCCACAGCCCCCAATGAATCTCCTGGCTGACTTTGGTGGTGGCAGCCTCATGTGTGCCCTGGGCATCATGATGGCTCTGTTTGAACGCACACGCTCTGGCAAGGGTCAGATCATTGATGCAAGCATGGTAAGTATAATTGGGGGAAACGACAAGCCTTCCAGTTGTTCTATGGCTCCCTCAAATCCTCTTCTGAACAAGACAAAAGATAAATGAGGAGTTCCCATCGTGGTGCAGTGGAAACTAATCTGACCTGGAACCATGAGGTTGTGAGTTCGATCCTTGGCCTCTCTCAGTGGGTTAAGGATCCGGCGTTGCCGTGAGCTGTGTGTGGTGTAGGTCGCAGATGTGGCTTGGATCTGGCGTGGCTGTGGCTGTGGCGTAGGCCAGCAGCTGTAGCTCTGATTCGACCCCTAGCCTGGGAATCTCCATATGCCACAGGTGCAGTCCTAAAAAGATTAAAAAAAAAAAAAAAAAGATAAATGAGATTTGAAGTTTGGATTCCAATTGCCAAGGATAGTCTTTTCTTTAAAATGGCTTCGCCTGTTTGACATGTGTCAGAATGTCAAATTTTGATCATCTGTTTGTGAAGTCAGTTTTCTAAACTTTTCACGACTCACCTGCTTGCTATGTTCTGTCTCAGCAGTTTTCCCCGTGCTGTCTCTTGAATATGATTTTCAAGCAGTCGTCATTCCAAACTGGGCTCAAGAAGTCTCCCTTAGCAAGTAGGGAAGAATCTTAACGAGGCTCCCGTAAAATGGACCAGTCCAGATCTTCCTGCTGCATTGTGTAGGGCAGACTCAGACATCATGATGCCTCAGTGTTTTTACCACCATATATTGAGCCCTCACCTCGCCTTGTCCTAGGCACTTATCCTTTGGGATTTCTCCAAGACCCCCAAATAACAGTTTCACTTGGAATACATTGTTATTTTAAAGAAGAGCAACCTGGAGCTTAGGAATTGGCCCAAGTTCTCACAGCTAGTTGATGAGAGCCCAGTCCAGAGCCACTACGTGTTTGCATTTGGAGAGCAGTTGGGTGTGGGATAGAAAATGGGTTTGATGGCGACGAGATGGAGGCAGAGGAACCAGTTCCTGGGTTGTTGCTGAGAGATAATGGTTAATGGTTGAATGGGTCTGGATTTAAGGGTTTATGCTTGGAATGTGAAATCGCTGGGGTTTAATGAGATACTGGCCATGAAGGGAGAGGGAGGCAGAAGGATGGCTTCCTACCTCTGGCGTGGAGAACCTGAGGGCGGTGGTACCGTGCCCAGGGGGAGGACTGAGGAAGGGACAGCCCCAGGCCGAGGAGTTAGAGTGCAGACTCTGGCGGCCAACTTCCCCGACCCCCGCTCTGCCATTACGAGCTCTGTGACTTTGTGTAAGTTCCTTAACTTCCTCGTGCCTCAGTTTCCTTTGTAAACTGGAGGTAATAATGGTTTCCACCTCAGAGTGTGGTTAGAGAATGAAGTGAGTTCACCCATTTTTCCGTGTGTGTACAATGCCTGGCATAGAGAGGCACTCTAAGGCTTTGCGATTGTTATTACTATTATTGGAAGAAAAGGAATGTGCTTTTGATCATTTCACGTTTGAGGTGTGTGGTTCAGCTGTCCCAGTGGGATACTTGAAGTTAGGCACGAGGAACAGCTTTCAGAGTCATTTGGGAACCATATGAGACTGTGTGGTCCCCTGGGCAGGGGACAGGACAGCAGCACTTGAGGAGTGAGTGGGTCGAAGAGGAGAAGCAAGACCCCCTGGCTTTTGCTTCCTCCTCACAGGCCAAGGGCTCCCTGCCTTGTGCTATTTCTGTGCCTTGTGACACTGCTGTTAAGGTACCTCCACATTGTCCCTTGTCCTTAATGTTCATCCTGGCGTGATTTCCCTGGGAGTGGCGTGTGACCGATCTTTTTATTTCCAGCCCTGGCCCAGGCCCAGCAGGCACTGGTAGTGGCAGCGATGCTAACTTTATACTTGCTGCTTTCCAAGTGCAAGACTTAGGTATTCAACCCTCTTTTGACCCACTCAACTCCCCAAAGGAGGTGTGCTCACTTTCATCATTTGGACATACGGAGGTTCCCAGGCTAGGGGTCGAATCGGAGCTACAGTTGCCGGCCTACACCACAGCCATAACAACACCAGATCCGAGCTGTGTCTGGGACCTACACCACAGCTCACGGCATCGCCAGATCCTCAACCTCCTGAGTGCTGCCAGGGATCGAACCTGCAACTTCGTGGTTCCTAGTCGGATTAGTTTCTGCTGCACCACAACAGGAACTTGGTTGCCTGTCTTCTAAAGCAGGTGGCTGGAAAGGGTCAGACGCCCAGTGTTCCCCCAGGCAGTCTGACACTTTCATGGGCATGAAAGCCCAGGCAGCCTTGTGATGAGATGTGGATTATAATTGCTGTGTCTCTTGTCCTGCATCTTTTTACAGCATCCAGTAAAGTCCGTTTGTATCATGAGCCAAACTAGATCCCTAACTGTGTTAGGACACCTTTTTCCCACAGATGTGTTAGTACATCCAGTGTATAAAAGATTTTGTGTGTTTGTGTGTGTAAATGTGGGACTAAGATCTATGTAACCCCGTTTCAAAAAACAAAAAACAAAAAAGCACTACTATAGGCCACTCATATAAACCTCCACCATTTGGTGACGACAAATATCAGATTCAGGAATTCAGGTGTGCACGAGCTTCAAGTTAAAAAGGAAAGGTGGCATGTATCTAAACATACATTTTGTATTGTTTTGCAGCCAAATTGCATGCTCACAGTTGGAAGGGGTCCCCTCTCTTGGTAACCCTGCTTTGATGGCCTTCTCCCTGGGGTACTGGAATCATTAGGATCGTGAAGCCATGGGGATAGGGAGGTAGTCTTCTTTCGATAGCTCGGTGCACCCAGCCTTGTGATAATCATACCTGACATCTGAATCCTGTCTTGTTGCTTCAGGGCTCAGTGGGAAGTAGCATTCCCAAACTAGTTTGCATTCAGAAAACCCATATACCTGACATCCATATCCTTTTGTTGATTTTTAACTTTCTAGTGATTATTAAAGTATAATTAAATACCCAAATTTGTTTTCTTAGTCCAACTAGAATAAACTAAATTTAAGGGTCGTATGATTTACCTTTAAATGTGATAGACTTCATATATCTGTGTGAATGTGTCAGTAGGTTTTGGGATCAGATGATGAATTTTTAAAACCTTTTTGCTTTCTTTTCAGCTTTTTTTTTTTTTTTTTTTTTTTGTCTTTTTGCCATTTCTTGGGCTGTTCCCGTGGCATATGGAAGTTCCCAGGCTAGGGGTCGAATCAGAGCTGTAGCCGCTGGCCTATGCCAGAGCCACAGCAACATGGGATCTGAGCTGTGTCTGCGACTTACCCCACAGCTCACGGCAACACCGGATCCTTAACCCACTGAGCGAGGCCAGGGATTGAACCCGAAACCTCATGGTTCCTAGTCAGATTCGTTAACCACTGAGCCACGACGGGAACTCCTCTTTTCAGCTTTTTTATCCTGAAAGTTCTTAACACACATAAAAAGTGAAGAGAGTGTATAATGAACTTCCATGAAGCCTCACTTAACTTTAAAAAATTATCAACATTTTGCCAATCTTATATGAAAGGAAGAACAAAAGTAGTTCCTTGAAGCCTTTTCTGAACAGTATTCCCTGAACTGAATAGCACAGAAACTCAGTGTATCATAAACTTGCTCTAAGTTACTTTCTCAAAATATCAAAGAAGTTTTATAATTAGATATAATCTTCCTATATTCGAAGGCAAGTATTTTTGCACAAATCTTTTTTGAAAACAGAAGTAGAAATCATCCATGCTTTTTATAGTTGAATGATCTGGATTTGTATTGTATTCTTTTTCTTCAAAGGTGGAAGGAACAGCATATCTAAGTTCCTTTCTGTGGAAAACGCAACTAACAGGACTGTGGGACCAGCCTCGTGGACAGAACATGTTAGATGGTGGAGCACCTTTCTACACGACCTACAAGACGGCTGACGGGGGGTTCATGGCTGTTGGAGCAATCGAGCAGAAGTTCTATGAGCTGCTGGTCAAGGGTGAGTTACTTCACCCACCTCTTTCTCGTAAATATTTTTTAGCCTCGTTTTAGGTACTGTTCAAGTTCATAATGTCTTTTATTACATACTCATTTTTTAAAAATTTATTTTACTTTTTATTGAAGTATAGTTGATTTACAATATTGTGTTAGTTTCTGGTATACAGCAAAGTGATTTAATTTTATGTATGTGTATATGTATTCATTTTCTTTGCCATTGTAGGTTATTATAAGATATTGTATATAGTTCCCTGTGCTATACAATAGGACCTTGTTGTTTATCTGTTTTGTATATAGTAGTTTGTATCTGCTAACCCAAAACTCCTAATTTATCCTGCCTCCACCACTTTCCCCTGTGGTAACCTTAAGTTTGTTTTCTACCTTATGGAGTCTATTTCCGTTTTGTCTTTTTTTAGGGACGCGCCCATGGCATATGGAAATTCCCAGGCTAGGGGTCGAATCAGAGCTGCAGCCACCGGCCTACGTTACAGCCACAGCAATGCAGGAGCCAAGCCGCATCTGTGACCTACACGACAGCTCATGGCAACCCAGATCCTTAACCCACTGAGCTAGGCCAGGGGTCGAACATGCGTCCCCATGGATACCAGTCAGGTTCCTTACTGCTGAGCCACGGTGGGAACTCCTCTTCCATTTTTAAATTGACAGATAATTTTACAAGTCTATAAAATAGCTCAGATTTAAAAAAAATAATCACTTTGTAGGAATTCAGTGTTCTCAGTACGTTGTGTGACCACATCTTATTCTCCCCTAAAAATGATCTGCTGGTTCTACCACTTTTGTTCCTTGATAAATGTCCCTCATATTACTTCAATGACAGCAATCACCAGAGCACAGAGAGATATTGTTGAATGAGACAGTGTTAAAATATGTTACCATCACTTGATGCTTCTGCAGTTTACCTTTCTTGCTGATTCTTGTCTTATTGTCATGCTGCCACAGGTTAGCAGGGAAATTTGGAATTGCTTCTTCCCTAGTTAAATAATTGGACTGAAGTTATTTTGTTCCTGTGAAATGTGCATTTTAAAGTTCAAAGTTGTATCTTAAGAAGTTTTAGAATATACGCCAATGTGGTGTGACAGGCTGGTTGCATGAAGTGCATTTGTCTTTCAACTTTAAGTTTGGAGTTTTATTGTGATGTTTGGTAGCTTTTCAGCTGCAAAATACTACTCTGAGTTATTTGTATGTAGCTGAAATGATTGTTTTTGCAAGCACCAGAAAGCATTTTATGATCAACTACATTGACTTCATCAACTTCACTGTAGTTAGAAAAACCACAGAGAAGAATGGTTTATTTAGATCACATAGGATGCCTTTCTGTCCAGAATTTAAAACAAAGAATAGAGTTATTAATTCAAAATTCTGGACAGAAAATGCTATGGGGGTGGGGGTGCTGCAGGGTGCGGAACCTGGGGAGCAGCATGGCCATAACACAGTAGAGCGTACGCTTTACAAAAACCTGTGTTTTTGTGTATAGAGAATTTAAATATAATAATAGGATTGACTAATCTTTAGTGAAATTTTATTATCACCATGCACAGGCAATTCTAAATGACAGTTGAAAGTGATTTTGTCTTTTGACAAATATTCAAGGAACAGGGTAGTATAAGCTCTGAGTCAGATCAGCTACAGACAAGCCCTGAGGATGGAGATTTTCAGGACAGGCCAAACCATGGCAGTTCTCTGGCAATGGAACTGTTGGGAGCTCCAAACTCATTTTCCCCCTCTTCCTCGGTTGTTATCCTGCTGTTTTTCTCAACTGCTGTGGTTGAGAGCCTGTTGGTTTTCAAGGCCACCGCAGAGCTGGGGAGAGACGGGTGAAATTAGCCTAAGCTTTACCACCACCAAGCTCACTGGTCTTACTGAGGTTCAGCCATTTTTCTTCAATATGCTCCTTAGATTTTTGAGTCCAAACTCTATAATCCCTCTGGTTATTTTTGCAGTCCCTCCTCTTTGCAGCCACAGCCTCAAGCCCTGCTCCCTTCACAGTTCACTCATGACCCTTAGCTGGCAGGTGGCTTATGCTTTAGGTAGACTTAGCATGTTGAATCAGCTTTTGCTTAATCTACACAGTCCATGTCAAAATGCCTGAGTATTTTCTTTCTTTTACAATACTTTTTTTGCAAAAGTAGTACTTTTATTAGTCCCATGTACATTAATTCTCTCTCAGGCCTAACTGGACAGACCCCCATATCCATAATAACTTTTCGAGGTAGCATTAATTTATTATTTATTTCACTTTGCTTATTGAGACCTTTGAGACGGTACCTTCATTTAGCCCTCAGGATCTGAACTTAAATACACAATGTTTTCATAAAATGCAGACTCCATTGTGCTGTGTCCCTGCTGCTTTCCAGCACAAAGAAATTTGTGAACACTGAAAATTTCATGGCATCTTGAGACAGACTCTTGTGTAGTAAATCATATAAGTGATAGATAATTTTTAAAAGTTGTTTTAAAATTTCAAAGTATTATTAAAAGAAATCCAGAAAATAACAAGTATTGGGGAGGATGTAGAGAAACTGAAACCCTGTGCACTACTGGTGGGAATGTAAAATTGTGCAGCCGCTGTGGAAGGTGGTTTGGTAGCCCCTCAAAAAATTAAACATAGAATTACTGAATGAGCTGCCATTCCACTTCTGGGTATAGATCCAAAAGAATCGAAAGCAGGAACTTGGACAGATATTTGTATATCCATGTTTATGGAATTATTTACAATAGTTAAGTGGTGGAAGCAACCCAGGTGTCCATCAAGAGAGAATGGATAGGAGTTCCCATCGTGGCTCAGCGGAAACATATCTGACTAGTATCCATGAGGATGTGGGTTCAATCCCTGGCCTCGCTCCATGGGTTAAGGATCTGGAGTTGCGGTGAGCTGTGGTATAGGTCATAGATGTGGCTCGGATCTTGCATTGCTGTGGCTGTGGCATAGGCCAGCAGCTGCAGATCTGATTCACCCCAACCTAGGAACTTCCATATGCTGCGGGCGTGGCCCTAAAAAGACATAAAGAAAGAAAGAAAGAAAGAAGGAGAGAGAAATGGAAAAATGAAAGGTTATATATATGTATGTATATATAAAACAATGAAATGTTAGTTTTAAAAAAATAAATTCTGACATATGCTAAAGGTGGATGAATCTTGAGGATATTATGCTAAGTGAAATAAGCTAGTCACAAAAGGACAAATATTGTATTATTCCACTTAGATACCGAGAGTGCTCAGATTCATTGATAGGGTAGAATGATGTTGCCAGGGGCTGGGGGAAGGAGGAAATGAGGAAGTAGTGCTTAATGGGTATGGAGTTTCTATTTGGGAAGATGAAATGTTCTGGAGATGGATGGTAATGGTTCCAGAACAGTATGAAGGTACTTAATGTCATAGTACTGTATTCTTAATAATGACTAAAGTGGTAAAGTTTAATATCTTGTATATTTTACCACAGTTTTAAAAAATTAAAAAATCAAAATAATGTATTCTTTTAGAAAAGAGTCAACAATATAGAATTTGTAGAGAGAGAAATTCTCCCTTGTTCTTGAGATGTGACCTTCAACAACTTTTCCTGTGTACATACAAACACAATTAAAAAATTTTTTTACAGTATAATTTACATATAATCTATGTAATTATATAAAATTATAATTAATAGCTATCTCTTTTTATTTCCAAATATAGCAAAGACATCCTTTTTTGTCAGTACTAAAGATTCTCAGCCTCGCCCTTTTTATATAGCAGCCATATCATAATCTGTGGTATACTTGTACTAAAATGTATTTAACCATGTCCTTATTCAAGTTTATTTATATTTTTCCAGTTTTTATTACAACAAATAATGTTTATTATTTATTAGTAAACATTGATCTTTGTACATATATTATTATATACTTACCATATGCATTTTTGACTGATATGTGTCTAGTATTGTGTTACAGAGCAGTCAAATTTATGATGTGTAGTTAAAACAAAAATTATTTTGTGTAATTGTGTGTGTGTATGCATGTATGTTTAGGTAGTTTTTTGAAAACATACTTTCCCAAGTTTTAATGATGTCTTAAGTCTCCAGGCCAGTCTCTGGAAGTCCGTTTGATTTGTAACAGCTATTGATTGGACTATAAAACGTAGCTACAATCTGTAATTCTCTTTTGTGGGGTAATGGAATCAGAGTTCCATATAAGAATGTCAAGAGAAACCCACAGCTAACATCATTCTCAATGGTGACAAGCTGAAAGAATTCCCACTGAGATCAGGAACAAGACATGGATGTCCACTTTTGCCACTATTCTTCAACAGAGTTTTGGAAGTCCTAGCCACAGCCATCAGAGAAGTAAAAGAGATAAAAGGAATCCAAATGGGAAAGGAAGAAGTAAAACTCTCACTATTTGCAGATGACATGATACTATACCTAGAGAATCCTAAAGACTCGACCAGAAAACTGTTAGAGCTCTTCCATGAATTTGGCGAAGTCGCAGGATACAAAATTAATACACAGAAATCGATGGCATTTCTATACACTAACAATGAAAGATTAGAAAGAGAAATTAGGGAAGCAATCCTGTTTACCATCACATCCAAAAGAATCAAATACCTAGGAGTCAGCCTACCTAAGAGACAAAAGACCTATACTCTGAAAACTATAAGACACTGATGAAAGAAATCAAAGATGACACAAATAGATGGAAAGACATACCATGCTCTTGGATTGGAAGAGTTAATATTATCAAAATGACTATAATACCTAAGGCAATCTACAGATTCAATGCAATCCCTATCAAATTACCAAGGACATTTTTCACAGAACCTGAACAAAATATTTTAAAGTTTGTTTGGAAGCACAAAAGACCCAGAAGAGCCAAAGACATCCTGAAAACAAAAAATGGAGCTGGAGGAATCAGGCTCCCAGACTTCAGACTATACTACAAAGCAACAATCATCAAAACCATATGGTACTGGCACAAAGACAGAAATATAGATCAGTGGAACAGGATAGAAAGCCCAAAATTCAACCCACGCACCTATAGCCAACTCATCTATGACAAAGGAAGCAAGAATATACAATGGAGAAAAGACAGCTTGTTCAGTAAGTGGTGCTGGGAAAACTGGACAGCCACATGGAAAAGAATGAAATTAAAACACTCCCTAACACCATACATAAAAAGAAACTCCACATGGATGAAAGACCTAGATAAAACTCTTAGATAAAACTAGATAAAACTCTTTTATAGACACTATAAAACTCTTAGAGGAAAACATAGGCCAAACACTCTCCGACATAAACGACAACAACATCTTCTCAGATCCACCTCTGAGAGTAATGACAGTAAAAACAAAAATAAACAAATGGGACCTAATCAAACTGAAAAGTTTCTGCACAGCAAAGGAAACCCTAAACAAAATGAAAAAATAACCCAGAGAATGGGAGAAAATCTTTGCAAGTGAATCAATGGACAAGGGATTAATCTCCCAAATTTATAAACACCTTCTGCAGCTCCATACCAAAAATCAAACAACCTCATCAAAAAAATGGGCAAAAGATCTAAACAGACTGTTCTCCAAGGAAGACCTACAGATGGCCAAAAAACACATGAAAAGACGTTCAGCATCACTCATGTTGGAGAAATGCAAATCAAAACCATGATGAGGTACCACCTTACACCAGCCAGAATGGCCATCATCCAAAAGTCTACAAACAAGAAGTGCTGGAGAGGGTGTGGAGAAAAAGGAACCCTAGCACACTCTCGGGGGGATTGTAAATTGGTGCAACCATTGTGGAAAACAGTATGGAGATTCCTCAGAAAACTAAAAATAGAACTCCCATTTGATCCAGCAATCCCACTCCTGGGCATCTCTCCAGAGAAAACCATGACTCGCAAAGACACATGTACTCCGATGTTCATCGCAGCACTATTTTCAATAGCCAAGACATGGAAACAACCTAAATGTCCATTGACAGAGGAGTGGATCAAGATGTGGTACATATACACAATGGAATATGACTCAGCCATTAAAAGGAACGAAATACCAGCATTTTAAGCAAGATGGATGGACCTAGAAACTATCATGCTAATTGAAGTCAGCCATACAATGAGACACCAACATCAAAAGCTTTCACTGACATGTGGAATCTGAAAAAAAGGACAGACTGAACTTCTTTGCAGAACAGATACTGACTCACAGACTTTGAAAAACTTACGGTCTTCGGAGGAGACAGTTTGGGGGGTGGGGGGATGGAAATCCTGTGAAATTGGATTGGGATGATCATTGTACAACTACTGGTGTGATAAATTCATTGAGTAATTAAAAAAAAAATGTCAAGAACATGGGAAACAACCCACCCTAAACTGCTGGTTGTTCAGCCTGTGACCTTGATGAGGGTTCTGGGCAGGAAGGGAAATTGTGGACTGAGAGAGGTTGATAAGACAGTGGAAAAGCAGGGTGTCAGAGTTAAAGGCCTTTTGATTTCTAGTATTTATCCAGTATACAAATTATGACCCGTGTAATCTCAAGTATAATGTTCATTCAGGAATTATTGGCTCCATTTTTATTTAGTGTTAGGATTCTAATCACATTCTGATTAAAGAAAAAAAACCTTAAAAAAGCACACAAATATGTTTCCAGCAGTAGTTATGATCTACATCACTGCTTATTTTCTGTGTTTTTCAATCACAGAGTTTGGGGTAATCAGGAAAGAGAAAGCAAAAGTGAAAGACATCCTTAGAAACATCTCTTTGTACATTACAGGGATAAGCCTAAATTGTGGCTCTATGTCTTTCCTGGTATTTCAGTGGGACAAGTGGCTACAGAGAAAAATGTACTTGTGTATTTCACAGGTGTTTTTTTCATAACTGTCCAGAACTGTGTGAGTTCTCTTTATTTTCTTATATCCCTCAAAACCTTAAGAAGAGCCTGCAGTTATCATATCTTCTTACCTCTGTAGGGACTTTTGCATGTTGAGAGCAGGTTACAAATGGTCGTTATTTTTCAACGTTGTTAAATAAGGACGGGTAATAAAAGTGAGGATTATTTGATTAACTTGGCTAAACTTATGCAAAATATTATGCATAATTTAAATTTAGGCTTATACATGAGAGAATAGAAATGAGAGTAACACCAAAGCCCCAGCAAAGTGGCCCTTTAGGTATAATTTAATCAGCACTAGAGTTCCAGTGTAGCTGCAAGGGTAGGTGGTTATAGTCAGTAAGGAAGCACAGATCAGGTCATGGGCCAGAGAAGCTATCCTTCCTGTGATAGTCCCATGCTCGATGCATTTATCCTCTCTGCACCGTGTGTTGGTGGGTCTTTCAAGGCTTGTCATACTTGAGAGAAAGAAGTTTGTATGCCCCCTGTTGATTGACTGGCTGAAAGCTTTTTCCTAGGAACAATTCCCGTGGGTCTTTGGTTACTTTGCAAGTCCTTTGTTCTAATTCACAGCAGGGTTTTAAGAGAGTAACAAGTAACATTGGGCTCCTAGAGCTCTTTTATTTGAAGAAAATAAAGAGAAATGAATATGACTTATAAATTTGTAATCTTGAATTCAGTCATTTATCGTATGCTACTACAGGCTTACCTCAGGAACTTTGTAGGCTGGGTTCCAGACCACTGCAGTAAAACGACTATCACAATAAAGCGAGTCACAC
Organism: Sus scrofa; assembly: GCF_054392235.1. NCBI lineage: Eukaryota > Metazoa > Chordata > Mammalia > Artiodactyla > Suidae > Sus > Sus scrofa. The sequence goes on along the minus strand of NC_139398.1, from coordinate 32,062,653 downwards.
AAATTTTTTGGCTTCCCAATGCACATAAAAGCTATGTTACATTATACTATACTGTATTAAGTACTCAACAGCATTGCCTAAAACGGCATTGTACACACTTTAATTTAAAAATATTTTATTTGATTGTTGTACACCTCTAAATGTAATAAAATTCATTAAGTAATAAAAATAAATAAAATAAAAATGTTTTATTGCTTGAAATACTAACCATCATCTGAGCCTTCAGTGAGTTGTAATGTTTTTGCTGATGGAGGCTTTAAAACATTGCAAGAATTACCAAAATGTGACACAAAGACATTAAGTAAGCAAATCCTTTTGTGAAAATGGCACTGTTGGTCTTGCTTCATACAAATTTGGCGCAGACTTTCCACTTGTAAAAATGCAATAAAGTGCAGTGAAGTGCGCAATAAAGTGTTACAAAGTTCAGTAGAGTAAATCACAATAAAATGGGGTGTATCTATAGTGATACATGCATTTGTGTAGATTTTAGTTTTTGTAGGGTTTGGGAACACTGTATGAAATATGGAGTTATTTTAGTTCGGTATAACAGATAATAACATCATAAGGAAATTCCTATTTTGAAAACCGACTCGGAGGGAAGAAATTGACTTCTGGAAACCAGACCATTAAAATTGACTACTTCGGATGAAATGTAAATAATAAACTTTTGGCAAAGACTTGGAAAGTCTCTTTTGAGTCCTGCTATCCCTACTACCTTCTCCAGCCTTTGGCTCCAGCTTAATATTGAGTTTGAATTTCTTCTCTTGACTCATTTGAGAAATCCCTATAGAACATCCTATTTGGGAGAATATGGTGAGTTCAAACTCATTTTCATCGACAATAATCACTCCAGCCACCCAAAGCATGCTAATTTAAGAAATTGTGTTTTTCTCTCAGGACTCGGACTAAAGTCTGATGAACTTCCCCATCAGATGAGCATAAGGGATTGGCCAGAAATGAAGAAGAAATTTGCAGATGTATTTGCAAAGAAGACAAAGGCAGAGTGGTGTCAGATCTTCGATGGCACAGATGCATGTGTGACTCCTGTTCTGACTCTGGAAGAGGTTGCGCATCATGGTCATAACAAAGATCGGGGCTCATTTATTACTGACGGGGAGCAGGGTGTGAGTCCCCGCCCTGCACCTCTTCTCTCCAACACCCCAGCCGTCCCATCCTCTGAAAGAAATCCCTTTGTAGGAGAACATACAGAAGAGATACTTAAAGAATTTGGGTTCAGCCAGGAAGAGATCATTCAGCTTAAGTCTGATGAAATTATTGAAAGTAATAAACCAAGATCTAAGATCTAATCTCTAAGTTCCAAGGTCCACAACTCAAGTGAATTTGAGTATTGCATTTACAGTATAGTGTAATGCAGAAAAATCGTATGCATAGAAACGAGAGAAAACAATATCACAGTGGTCCAGCTATTCTAATCAGGAAACAAGATTCTGCTTATACAGTAATGATCGAATTCTGAAAATGGTTGATTTAGGAATATTTTAAATTTACCCATACTAAATTGGGGCAGTTTTTTTGCCTTCCAGTTTACTTAATGGGTTATATTTGTTGATTTAAAATACTTATAAATGAATTAATATAATCCTTTTTATTAAATAAAGGCTTTTTTCCTGCATAAAGTTTACTCATGCTTTTAAGTTTGTAGAAAACTTTCAAGAAGTTTCTTTAACACTAAAAGAGATTTTTGTTACTCGTTGAAACATTTTAGGCTCTCCTGTTAACCAGAATGAATGTCCTTAGAAAAGTCTGATCCTTTTAATTTGATAAGGAACTCATTCATCCATTGTCTTTGAGCTGGAATTTTAAGAAGTGTTCTTGCGATTTGCTTCAGATGACTGCCACCCCTCCAGCTAGACTGCTCTGCTGAGAGCCTAGCTCCTGCCTGTTGGTATCATCCAAGTGTGTCCTTTATCACTAAATTGTCCCGTCATCCACTTGAAAGTCTTACCAGACTTTTCCTTCTCTTCCAGTCTCCGGCTTCACTCCCATCCATCTCCCTCTGCCCCCAGTAGGCCCCACAGCTTACCTCTCACTTCGTCTGGCCACTGCTCAATTCATTTATTGGTTCTAATAGTTTTTGTGTGAAGTCTTTAGGGCTCTCTGTATATGGTATCAATCATGTCATTTGCAAACAGGGACAGTTGTACCTCTTTCCTTCCAGTTTGAATACCTTTTATTTCTTTTTCTTTTCCGATTGCTGTGCCTAGGACTTCCAATACCATATTGAATAGAAGTGGTCAGAGTGGGCATCCTTATCTTATTCCTGAAATTAGTGGGAAAGCTTTTCTCTTTTAACTGTTGAATGTCATGTTAGCGTGTGTTTGTCGTAAGTGCTTTTACTGTGTTGAGGTATATTCCCTCTCTACCCATTTTGGTGAGAGTTTTTATCATGAATGGATGCTTTCTAATCATTTTCATTTCCATGAAATATCTTTTTCCATCCCTAAGCTTTCTGTTTTTGTGTGTCTTTTTACCTTGAAGTGAGTTTCTTGTAGGCCGCATATTGGAGGTTTTTGTTTTTGCTTTTGTTTTTTTTAAATCCAATTTGCCACTCTATCTTTTGATGAGAGCATTTAGTCCTTGAACATTTAAAGTAATTATTGATAGGTATGTACTTATTGCCATTTTTCACCTTGTTTTACAGTGGATTTTGTGGTTATTTGTTTATTTCATTTTCTTTTTCTTTCTTTCTTTCTTTTTTTTTTTTTTCCTGCTTTTTTAGGGCCACATCCTTGGCATATGGATGTTCCCAGGCTAGGGGTCGAATCAGAGCTAAGATGCTGGCCTACGCCACAGCCACAGCAATGCTGGACCCCAAACCCACTGAGTGAGGCCAGGGATCAAATTTACGTCCTCATGGATACTAGTCAGATTTGTATCCACTGCATCACAATGGGAACTCCCTGTTTATTTATATTCTTTTTTTTTTTTTCTTTTGTGGTTTGATGATTTTCTTTTGTGGTGTGTTCTTTTCTTTTTAATTTTGTGAATCTCTTTTATGTCTGTCTGTCTGTCTGTCTTTTTTTCTTTCTCTTTTTCTTTCTTCCTTTTGCTTTTTAGGGCTGCACCCATGGCATATGAAAGTTCCCAGGCTAAGGGTCGAATGAGAGCCACAGTTGCTGGCCTACAACACAGCCACAGCAACACGGGATCCAAGCTACATCTGCAACTACAGCATACTCATGGCAATGCCAGATCCTTAACCCACTGAGCAAGGCCAGGGATCAAACCCACATCCTCATGGATGCTAGTCAGATTCATTATTGCTGAACCACAACAGGAACTCCTTTTTGTTTTTCATTGATGATTACCCTAGAGTTCAAGTATGTTGATTCTTAACTATACCTACTTGCTTTAAACTGATATTCATGAAAGTTCAAATAAATTCTAAAATATCTACATGTTTTTGCTCACCTTCACATATTTTGTGATTTTGTTGTCCTATTTTATTTTATTTTGTTTTGTTTTTTGTCTTTTTTTTTTTTTTTTTTTTTTTTTTAGGGCCGCACCTGCGGCATATGGAAATTCCCAGGCTAGGGGTCTAATCAGAGTTGTTGCTGCCAGCCTACGCCACAGACACAGCAACACCAGATCCAGGCCCTATCTGTGACCTACACCATGGGTCATAGCAACACTGGATCCTTAAGCCACTGAGCGAGGCCAGGGATCAAACCTGAAACCTCATGGTTCCAAGTTGGATTCGTTTCTGCTGCGCCACGACAGGAACTCTGATATCCTATTTTATATCTTCATGTTTTATCCTTTATCCTACAGTGCTGTTCATTGTTGACATAATCACTTTAAAAATTTTTTTAAATTTTTTATTTTTTTATATTTTGCTTTTTAGGGCTGCAGTCACAGCATATGGAGGTTCCCAGGCTAGGGGTCGAATCAGGCTATAGCTGCCAGCCTATGCCACAGCTTCATCTGCAGGATCTGAGCCATGTCTGCAACCTGCACCACAGCTCATGGCAACACGGGATCCTTATCCCACTGAGCAAGGCCGGGGGTTGAACCTGCATCCTCATGGATGCTAGTCAGATTTGTTAACTGCTGAGCCATGACAGGAACTCCTAATTTTTTAATCTATGTACTGGCTTATTTAAGTGACCTTCAGTCCTTTTATATATTTCACTTTCCCTATTGTGTTTTCCCACTTCCTCTGATTCTTGCTTCTCTTTTATCTAAAGAAGGCTTTCCAATATTTCTTTTAGGGTAGTGTTAGTATTGCTGAATTCTTTTGGTTTTTGCTTCTCTAAGAAATTCTTTATCTTCCTGGGTCTAGAATACTAGGTTGCAGGGTTTTCCCTTTCAGGACTTTGAATGTATCATGCCCTTCCTTTCTGGCCTTCAGAGTTTCTGCAGTGAAATCAACTGATAGCCTTATGAGATTTCCCTTGTAACTGACTTCATTTTTCATTTGCTGCCTTTAGAATATCTACTTTTAACTTTTGCCATTTTAATTATAATATGTCTTAGTATGGGTCTGTTTGGGTTTATCTTTTGGGGGTCTCTCTCTGCTTCCTGGATATCTGTTTCCTTCTTTAGGCTTAGGAAGTTTTCAGCCATAGTTTTTTAAAATACATTTTTCAGTTTCTCTTTCTCTCTCTTCTCCTTCTGAAACCCCTATTCTGCATAGACTGGTGTGTTTTCTATTATTCTATAGATCTTGTATGTTGCTTTAATTTTTTTCATTTGTCTTTTGGTCTGTTGTTCTGATTGAGTAATTTCCATTATTCTGTCTTCACACCATTTATTTGTTTTCTGTATCATTTAGTCTGCTATTCATTGCTTCTAGATCAGTTATTACTTGGGCAATCAAATTGTGTAAATTTGATTAGTTCCTCTTTATGTCTTCTGTTTCCTGTTATAGTGATATGCATTTCTATCGATAATCTTTAATTCCTTTAGCATTTTTATTACCTCCTTTTAGAACTCAGGATCTGGTAGACTGGTTAGATCTGCTTCATTATTCATTCAAGAATATTATTCAAGAAATCAGGAGATTTTTTTTTAAATTAGGAGTAGTTCCTTTGCTTTTTTGTTTTACCTAACTCTCTGTCTCTATGAATTTAGAAGAAACAGTTATCTACTGTGATCTTAAAGGGGTATTTTTATGTGGGAACATCCCTGTGTAGAATGTGTGAATCCAGTGTTTTTGGTGCGAGGGCTACTTTTGTAGCCATGGATGGAACCCATTGAACCAAGGATGGAAGCCATATCTTTCTTCAGAGTGTGCTGGTCATTATGCCTTTGGTAGAGATGTGGTTGGGTTGTGATCAGAGCCTGCTCTGGACGTGGGACAGGGCCTCCTCTTTGCTCCATGGCTGTTACCACCCTGTTGGGGGTGGGGTCTGGTGCCCACTTGTTGGAGTAGAGGCCTTGAGGGCCAGGTTCACTCAGGCTCCATTGCCCTTGAGTATGTAACCTGTCCCAAAGGAGGTGACTCCTGAAGTAAGTGAGGCTCGTATGGCCACAGCGAACATATGCCTCACCTGTGTAGGTGTCTGCAGTTCCACCCAGAAGCAGCTCCAGGTCACATCCCTTTCCCTGTTGTATTAATCCTAGACCTAGTGTTAGGCTGTGGTGCTATGGCTGCAGGAATGGAGGTGGCTGTGCTGCTTCTGGGAACCTGGACTACCTCTGTGTCAGACCTCTTCCAGGACCTGTCTGCTCAGTTTGGGCACCAAGCTGCAGTGTGGAGTAGGCAGAATTGTGTGCTGGGAAGGAACCACTGCATACTCCTGCCCAGAGGCTATCTGCCCCAGGATCAGCATCCAGCCACTGCATGTTTCTGTGGTGTTGGCTGGTGTGTGCCCTGACAGTGGGCTCTGTAGGTGCCCTGGTCTGCTTGGACAGATAGACCAAGTCTCTGCTCTGATCTCATGCCAAGCTATGGTATGAAGCAGGTTGCAGTGGGGAATACATCTGTTTGGACTGGGAAGTATGGTGAGGTGGCAGCCACCAGCACGGGTCTCTCTCTGCTGATTCTTAGTAAGCCATACTCCTCGAGAGAAGATTCTAGCCCCTTTGTTTATCCAGATGGATTTCTGAGCAGGCAGGAGGTCTCCCCAGGGTGAGGGTCTTCCTTACAGATCCCTCCCAGGGGTACCAGTGCGGTCCTGATGTCTTTTTTCCCTACCTGATTATGTGGAGATCTTTCTTGCAGCTTTGGTTGTATAGAAGGTTTTCTACCAGTTCCCAGTTGGTTTTCTGTGGCAGTTGTTCCACACGTATTTTTGATGTGTTTGTGGGGGGAGGGGAGCTCCACGTCCTTCTATTCCACCACCTTGACGCCCCCTCCTTATTTCAGTCTAAATCACAAGTACTTACTAACGAGTCACACACACTGTTGGACACTGTGCAGCTTATCATGCCTTGGAATCAGATTGGAGATCACTCCCTTCATTTTCTGTTCCACACTGAGTTTCATACAATACTTGCTTTTTATCATGGCTGTGGAAAACCCAGCCCCACAAAGATCTAAGGTCATTGATAGGATTGTAGTGGAATCATACATTCAAATATGAACAGTTTTATATCATGTGGTACTTCACTGTTTACTGTCTTTCAATTTTTAAATATCCTGGGTTACGCCTTTGAGCTCACTTGCCCTGGGACACCTTGGCACACAGTTTGGGAAATACTAGTTTAAGTGTATTTAAATAGAAGAAATTTAATATGGAGTTGACGCTGGTGATAAAAGAGATGAGAAACCCAGTGGACAGTGAGGCAACTCAGATATGAACAATCACGGGAAGCCAGGACCACTCCCATAGCTGCAGGATTGACAGGAAGAGTAGCATTATGGGGATGCAGAAGCTAAGGTTGCATGTTGGAAGCTGGACCAGTGGAGATGCAGCTGCCGTCGGAGACATCTCAGGATGGGGAGAGAAAGGGGAGAAAGTATCCTGGTTTCTTCCTTCTTCCTGCCCCAGTCTTCCCACTAGTGACTTCCATTGGGCAAATCTGCTTAGAAGCCAGAGAGCAAGGGAACCTGGGAAATGTAGTCCCTTATGGTACAGAGTATGGTGAGGGGAATGGATCTCAGCAGTTGACCAGCACTGCAAAATGTAGTGTATACACTTTGTTCTTTCAGTAATCCCTTTAACAAATGCTAATTGAGGATCTCCTAGGTGCCAGGTATCATGCTAGGTGTCATAATGAGTAAAACAGACCAGATGACTGCTCAAAAGGGGATCAAAGACCAACACAGGAGAACGAAAACACAGAACTATCTGATTATAAGGTGTGTTTCGTGCAATGAAGGAAAACATCACAGTGCTGTGAGACGGTAGTGATTTAAAGGAAAGGGGCAACCTCCCACCATTTTAAGTCTAGTTAATTGACTCTTGATGTGTGTGTAGAAAAGTTGTGTTCAGGAAAGGACAGTATATTTAGAAAAATGTTATATCATTCATCCTTTGACTTAACAACTGCATTATAGGACTTTATTATCTCAAAGCTGTGTGTGATTGTGTGTGTGTGTGTGTGTGAGAGAGAGAGAGAGAGAGAGAGAGAGAGAGAGAGAGAGAGAGAGAGAGGGAGCCAGAGAGAGAACAGTGTAAAGGAAGATTCCGTTAGAGAAACACTAAAGAGCCAGAGGGCTCACAACAGCTAATCCCCATCATGCTTTCCAGGCCCCACCCCGCTTCCTTCTCATCATAACTTGTGATCTTAGAGGCATGAAAGAATTTGAGCCCCTCCCCCAGCCTGACCACCTCTGTGGGCTGCCCAGCCAGGCTCCATGTCAGATGCCAGCTGCGAGCACAAACCCCAGGGCCACGCAGGAGGCGGCAGGCTTGCAGGCAGGTTCCTCACCCAGTGGCCATGGACGAGAGCAGCGGGCAGCCTGACGTCCACACCTATAAATCCCTAGCCGAGGATGGCCCTTTCTGCTCTGTGGAGCCGCCCAAAAGACCCACGGGGAGTCTGGTCATGCACAGCATGGCCATGTTCGGCCGGGAGTTTTGCTATGCGGTGGAGGCAGCCTACGTGACCCCAGTCCTGCTCAGTGTGGGCCTGCCCAAGAGTCTGTACAGCGTGGTGTGGCTCCTCAGCCCCGTCCTGGGGTTCCTGCTGCAGCCCGTGGTGGGATCGGCCAGCGACCACTGCCGGGCCCGGTGGGGCCGGCGGAGACCCTACATCCTCGCTCTGGGTGTCATGATGCTCTTGGGCATGGCTCTGTACCTCAACGGGGACACTATCATATCAGGTCAGTGGACTGTGCCAGGTGGGCAGGCTGGGAGATGGGTCCTGTTATGCAACTCAGTAGGAAGAGAATGCAGATTTCTTCATGTGACAGTCAGAAATTGGTTAAAACTGTTCTCTCTCCTCATTGCACTGAATTTCCCCCTTTGAATGACCCAAATTCTGTGGTGAGGAGACTTGACTTTTAGAAACATCAGGATACATTATTTTTTAAGTGTGAGAATTTTAAAATAGTATTAACTTTTTATCTATTTTGTAAATTACCTATTTTCACATATTTATCAATTGTGGTTGATTTTGTGCCCATTATATCTTTATTATTTTCTCAAATGGACCAGCTGCCAAATGGCTCCAGAAATATTTACAATAAATGTACCTGTGTGTCTAAATAAGAGTTCACTGTGTTCACGGCTTTATGTCGGGTCTTTTCATAGGTGCAGGGCATCAGCCTGGCAGCTCAAAGGGGCACTTTTGCATTGCAAATTGTAAACATGAACCTGATGGTGAGCACTTTTTCTAGTCATTAATCAGCCACCAATTAATTAGCCATTGGCGGTGGTACGTACCGTGTTGGGAAACGGATCATTCAATCTAAAAATCGCACACATTTTTTGACCATTAACTCTCAGACTAGCAAAATGGATGATAAGGAAGCAGGACAATCAGTTATCATTTGTATGTATTTAACAGCAGGCATAGATCTGTAAATGTAAGGTATTTCTGGAAGAATTCACAAAAACACCCCGAAAAGAATAGTTGCCTCGAGGGAAGAATATTAAAGGAGTAGGTGTGAGCGGGGAGGGTAGGCTTATTTTTCACTTACGTTTATACTGTATTTTTAGAAAACAGGTACAGATATTGCACATTATTCTTAAGTTTAAAAAACCAGCTGAAAGCAAGGGAAATAGTTAATAAGTGGGTGAATGAGTTGTGGCATAGCCATAGGATGAGTATTATTTAGCTGTTAGAAATTGTGAACTTGCTCTTCATGAATTGAAATGCAAATATGTGAGGAGAGGTGGTTACAAATGCCTGGACAACACGATCCCATTGGAGTCCTCAAAGCAGAGCCCTCCAACCTGCTGCATCAGCCAACTTGGGGCTGTTAGAAATGAAAATTCCCCAGGTCCCATCTTCCACCTACTGAGGAATCCTGGGAGACTTATGCGAGATGGAACCCAGCAATCTGTTTTAACAAGGCAACTATCCAAGTGCTGGTTAAACAGGTGAAAATCTGAGGAGTACTGCAGGAGGACAGGAGGGCACAGGTGCACAGCTTTCTCTGTGTTAGTGCATACAGGGGTGGCTGAAGGGTGACCCTCTCTAGGGGTGGGGATCTTGAAGCATTTCCCCAGCTTTTCTGTATGGTTGGAATGGCTTACAATCAGCATGTATACATTTATATACATACATATGTATGTATGTATGTATATGTCTTTTTGGGGCCACACCCGAGGCACATGGATGTTCCCAGGCTAGGAGTCGAATCGGATCTGCAGCTGCCGGCCTACACCACAGCCACAGCAATGCCAGATCTGAGCTGCCTCTGCAACCTACACCACAGTTCAGGGCCACGCCAGATCCTTAACCCACAGGGACTGAACCTGCGTCCTCATGGATACTAGTCAGATTTGTTTCCTCTGAGCCACGACGGGGACCCCAGCATGTATACTTTTAAAAACAGCTTTATTTAAAGAAATATGATTTATATATCATAAAAGTCACCATCTAAAAGTGTATAACTCAGTGCTTTTTAGTATATTCTCAAGGTTATGTAAGCATCATCACTATCTCATTCCACAATATTTTCATCCCCCCGAAAAGAATCCTGATAACCATTAGTAGTTACTCCTTGCTTCCTTCTCCCCAACAGCCCTAGGCAACTGCTCAATCTACTTTCTGCCTCTAGAGAGCCGACTTTTCTGGACATGCACTTGCATAACTGTAAAAACCTTAAAAAATATTGAGGCTCTTTTTATTTGGAAAAGCAAAGCAAAATGAAAGTAAAGGGTGATAATTTGATAACAGGAAGTCTTGGTGGAAATAAAAATGTGGATCATTCTAAGCCAGGATTTAGGAGGCCCATGTCTGTTTCTCTTTTAGCTTTGATTGCTGACCCAAGGAGGAAGCCGATTTGGGCCATAAGCATCACCATGACAGGTGTGGTTCTTTTTGATTTTGCTGCTGACTTCATTGATGGGCCCATCAAAGCCTACTTATTTGATGTCTGCACCCATCAGGACAAGGAGAGGGGCCTCCACTATCATGCCCTCTTCACAGGTAGGGAATATTCCAGGAAGTATCCTTCAGCTCCCCAGACAGGGAGGCCCTTCCGCTGAGGCCATCCAGTGTCTCAGCACTCGAGTTTTTTGAATGAATAGATCCATTGATGGAAGCTTCCCATCACGCGGGCTCTGTCTTCCAATGCATTTCTCTTGTGACCAGGCTGTGGCGTTTTTGCAAAGGAAGTTATACAAGAGCTTTCTGAAGAGCTATTTGTGGAGATGTTTAAAGCTGAAATGAAAAGAGGCCTTGTCAACTTGACTTTTTGCTTGGTTGTGTTTTTAATCTGTAATATGTAGCATCATCATTACTTAGGAGCTTGTTAAACATACAGCTTCCCAGGCCCCTCTTCCAGTGTTTTTGATTCATTGGGTAGGGGAGTGGGGCCCAGAACTTTGCATCTTTAATGACTACCTCAGATGACTCTGTGGCAAGTATCCTAAAAATCACATTTAAAAACAAAAATAGAAACAAAACAAGCACATTTTAAAAACCTTGCATCCTAGAGATTTCTTTCTTTTTTTCTTTATTTTTGGGGGGCCACACCCATGGCATATGGAGGTTCTAATCAGAGCTACAGCTGCCGGCCTACGCCAACAGCCACAACACCAGATCATCATATTCTTTCTTGTGTATGACACCCCAGTCCTTGCTCCTAACCAGAGCTCTGTAAATGAATTTTGAGCATTAGCAGCATTGCTCTAAATGAAAGACCCAACAGTAGCCCAAGGAAGCTGGTAATGGCCCCAAGAAATGAGGAAGCCCCCACTGTCCTCTTGGCATGGCCTTTTTCAAACCAGGAGGTTGAGGAAATGCCAACTTTTTATATAAGAAATCTCTAGGATGGGAATTCCTGTCGTGGCTTAGTGGAAACGAATCTGACTAGTATCCATGAGGACGCAGGTTTGATCCCTGGCTTTGCTCAGTGGATTAAGGATCCCGTGTTGCTGTGGCTATGGTGTAGGCCAGCGGCTATAGCTCTGATTTGACCCCTAGCCTGGGAACCTCCATATGCAATGCACACCCTAAAAAACAAAAACTCGAGTCTACAAGAAGCAGAATCTTGAGTTTGGTTCAGTTAATGTCTCCACAGCTGAAAGCAGTGCCTGGACACAGAAACTGTTGGGTCAATAATTTGTTGTTTGAGCAAGTATTTGAATGGTGAAGAATGGGGCTGCCCAGCAGAGAGGTGCAAAGAGGCTCGTTGCTTTAGGGAGGAGTGGGAGTCCAGCCTATCTGTCACTGGACACTGACCGCCCTGTTTAAAGCTAGAAGGTCCCAAAATCACACTGCATTCTCCTAACTTAAATCCCATAACTCCTGCTGCTTTATTATAATATGCTGAAATTAATTACAGTGGGAGACTTTTCGGCTTTTGAATGTGACACATGAAGAGTTTCATTGCTCTGAAGTGCTTTGGGCAGTGTGGCCACATCTTCCAGGTTTGCCTCAGGGTTAGTCTTAGCCACACAACCTCTGCTTTGCTGCCTCTGATATTAGAAGATTAAACTTTGTATTTTGGGAACTTTCCCCAGGTTAACACATGGTAGTGTTTCTATTAATTCTGAGAAAATATCTTGAGGTTTTCTATTGATATTAGCAGCCTTAGCAAACATGTCATTTTCATATGACCTTGGTTTAGGCTCAAACTATAGCTTTTCTGAACTTTCGCACTTACCCTTTAACTGTTTTAACTGTAAAGTCTCTAATTTCTTCCTATTCCAATTAAGTCAGCACACAGCTTCCAGACTCATATTCCTAAAGGACAACTATGAAGAGCCAACACACAACTTCCAGACTCATATTCCTAAAAGACAACTAATGACCAGGCATTTTACTGTTTAATGACTTGCAGTAGCTCCTGTTAATAAAAAATTAATTCATCAAGAGTCTAAGAAAGAGATTTTTATTCAAGCCAACCTGAAGGTTATAAACTGGGAGACAGTGTCTCAGAGAGCTCTATAAACTCTTCCTCCCATCACTCACATGCAAGACAAAGCGTTGTACATCAGATGACGTACTGTCAGTTTTCTCACGGTGCAGATCTGCCCATACAAGGTGAGTAGTGGGTCATCGTGAGCCCTTAGAGAATGAAGAAATGAATCTTATCTCCTAAGGAGTCACCTTGCTCGTGCCAGGAGAGAACTGTTCTTTTTCGAGCAAGTATTGCTGTGTCTCCTAAGGCGGTCTGGTTAATGTACAATACAGATGCGCAGCTCACACTGCAGGAGAGGGAGGAGGCCCAAACTGGCAGGGAGAATAAGTTTAAATTTTTCTTGTCTTGCCATAAAAGATGAATTTTATTTCCATCACACCCCATACGCCTACTGAATAAAGCACAAATTCCTGGACAGGGTTTAAAACCTCATACATCTGTTCCCACCTTCGTCCTCCAGCTTTATTTCCCATTACTCCCTCCACATTCTCTATGCCCTGAGCAGATTCCCCGCGTGTTCGTAGGGGCAGAATCCAGGTCTGTTTTACTCACTGCAGCCCTCATACCTCCAGCATTGCCTGGCACAGTGTGGATGCTCAAAATGGCAATTCATGGAACAAAGGCAGGAGACTGCCCTGTCCTCTCCAGCTCCTGGGTCTTTACTCACCCTACTGTTCCCGTCCTCCTCTTCTCCTTTTGGAAATCAAAGCTGCTTAGAAACTTTCTTTTACCCACTTCCTAGGGAGAAGGCCCCTCATTCTCTTCTAAATCGTAGGCAAACATAATCTCTAACTGGGTCACAAAGCACAAAAGTTTATCAAGTGGATGCACACAAAGGTATCAACCAGGTGGATGACTCCAGCAGGAAGAGATGGTAGAGGCTAGAGTTCCCCACACACATACCTGAACTTCTCCTCCCCTGTGGCCTGCATGGTCTGCTCAGGCTGCCTTAACTGAATACCACAGACTGGGGAGCTTAAAGGACAGAACTTATGTGCTCACAGTTCTGGAGGCTGGAAGTCCAAGGTCCAGGCGGCAGCACGGTTGGCTTCTGGGGAGACCTCTCTTCTTGGCTCACACCTGGTGGTCATCTCACTATGCTCTCCTTCCCTCTGTTCCCACACTCCGGGAATCTCTTCCTCTGCTTATCAGGACATCAGTCCTAGGGATTAGGGCCTCACTCTCATGACTTATTTAACCTTAATTACCTCTTTTAAGGCCCTGCCTCTAAATATGGTCACTTTGAAAGTTAAAGCTTCAACATATGTCTTTTTTTTTTTTTTTTTTTTTTTTTTGTCTTTTCTAGGGCCGCTCCTGTGGCATATGGAGGTTCCCAGGCTAGGGGTCTAATGGGAGCTGTAGCCACTGGCCTACGCCAGAGCCACAGCAACGTGGGATCCGAGCCGCGTCTGCAACCTACACCACAGCTCACGGCAACGCCGGATCGTTAACCCACTGAGCAAGGGCAGGGACCGAACCCGCAACCTCATGGTTCCTAGTTGGATTCGTTAACCACTGCGCCACAATGGGAACTCCAACATATGTCTTTTAATGAAGAAAGCAAAAGCTTTTCTAGACCCCCACAGACTTCTGCTCATTTCTCATTGGGCAGAATGAGGTCACAGGAGTACTCAGGAGCCTAGGAAGCTGGAAAAAAGAGGATTTTTTGGGGGGGTGGGGACACACGCATATCCCTGAATCAAATTGGGGTTCTCTTAACCAGGAAGAAGGGGTAATTATTATTATTGAATAGGTGCCAAAACTAGTAGCTAAACCACATAGAATACAAACATAATTGAATATTAGTCTCATGAGAATAATTCAAGACCAAGACTATTTTAAGAAAGTGATAGCAAAAGCTTTCAAAGCCCAGTCTACTAGTGACTAAGGAAGAGGTCCTTGTATTTTAAAGTTATGCTCATGTTCACTGTTTACCCTGATCGCATTTATTATTTTCACATTCTCTCCTGAATTGTAATTCACTGTGGATTTATCCAAGATTTGTAACCTGCAAGATCTGTAAAAGCGTGAGGATTCGCCTGTCAATTCCCCATGGCTTCTAACTCATTTCCCTGTCATTACCAGGCACTTAGAGATGTTCACTACATAAAAGGAGCTTCTTGGTTTCAGAACCCTGCGTGTGTTTCATGCACTTTTACATCATGTTGAACTGCATGGCCAAGTGCATCTGTCAGATGAATATGCTCATTTAGTTCCCTTGCTTTGTCTCTTGACCAACGCTGAACTCTGGACCTCGGCCAACTGCCTCTGATCGTAGGGGGACCCCCGAGGGTGTATGGATGTGTCAAAGCAAGTACTTCCCCTTACTAGAAACACACAACTTAAAATATCTTCCTCTTATAAAACAGCACAGTGAAGTCTCACCTTATTTAAGGCTTAGATTCTAAAGTCCCTGCTTAAGTGATAATCACAGAGACTGTATGTAATTTGTAAATGTTTCTCAGATCATTCATAAAATACAGGGTACCTTGTTTTGTGTATAGATCTACACAGTGATGGCTACATATCAGTATATTTACAGATTCATCTTCACTTTGGTGTCTACTTCTAGACACGGGTGATGAATGGAATAGCAGATAGGACAACCCATATTATTTAAAATGCTCTTATCTTCCTTTCCCTTTCTCTCCCTCTTTTCAAAGTGTGACTAGTTGAGTTCTGTCTAGTTAAACAAGGATGTGTGATTCCTTACCCTGATGTCCTTGCTCTGAATGAGAAGGCACATTTGTAAATGGAGAGAAAGGAGTTCCTGCTGTGGCACAGTGGGTTAAAACTCCGACTTCAGTGGCTTAGGATGTGGCAGAGGGGCATGTTTGATCCCTGGCTTGGTGCGGTGGGTTAAAAGATCCGGCATTGCCACAGCTGCTGCCTAGGTCGCAGCTGCGGCTCAGATTCAATCCCTGGCTCAGAAATTTCCATGTGCTGCAGGTACAGCCATAGAATGAAATTAATAAAATAAATAAATAAATCGAAGAGAAAAATATCAAGCCGTGCATTATCATCTTGCTTTATCATGGCGTACTTGCCAGACTTGCTGAATTTACATGAACTTAGCAAAGAGATTGCTGTAGCGTTCTACTTGAAATAAGCATTTTTTAAAATTTTTAAAATTTATTTATTTTTTTAATTTCCCACTGTACAGCAGGGGGGTCAGGTTATCCTTACGTGTATACATTACAATTATATTTTCCCCCCACCCTTTCTTCTGTTGCAACATGAGTATCTAGACAAAGTTCTCAATGCTATTCAGCAGGATCTCCTTGTAAATCTATTCTAAGTTGTGTCTGATAAGCCCAAGCTCCCGATCCCTCCCACTCCCTCCCCCTCCCATCAGGCAGCCACAAGTCTCTTCTCCAAGTCCATGATTTTCTTTTCTAAGGAGATGTTCATTTGTGCTGGGTATTAGATTCCAGTTATAAATGATATCATATGGTATTTGTCTTTGTCTTTCTGGCTCATTTCACTCAGTATGAGATTCTCTAGTTCCATCCATGTTGCTGCAAATGGCATTATGTCATTCTTTTTTATGGCTGAGTAGTATTCCATTGTGTATCTATACCACCTCTTCCGAATCCAATCCTCTGTCGATGGACATTTGGGTTGTTTCTATGTCCTGGCTATTGTGAATAGTGCTGCAATGAAGATGCGGGTGCACGTGTCTCTTTTAAGTAGAGTTTTGTCTGGATAGATGCCCAAGAGTGGGATTGCGGGGTCATATGGAAGTTCTATGTATAGATTTCTAAGGTATCTCCAAACTGTTCTCCATAGTGGCTGTACCAGTTTACATTCCCACCAGCAGTGCAGGAGGGTTCCCTTTTCTCCACAGCCCCTCCAGCACTTGTTATTTGTGGATTTATTAATGATGGCCATTCTGACTGGTGTGAGGTGGTATCTCATGGTAGTTTTGATTTGCATTTCTCTTATAATCAGTTGAGCATTTTTTCATGTGTTTGTTGGCCATCTGTATATCTTCTTTGGAGAAATGTCTATTCAGGTCTTTTGCCCATTTTTCCATTGATTGATTGGTTTTTTTGCTGTTGGGTTGTATAAGTTGTTTATATATTCTAGAGATTAAGCCCTTGTCGGTTGCATCATTTGAAACTGTTTTCTCCCATTCTGTAAGTTGTCTTTTTGTTTTCTTTTGGGTTTCCTTTGCTGTGCAAAAGCTTTTCAGTTTGATGAGGTCCCATGGGTTTATTTTTGCTCTTATTTCTATTGCTTTGGGAGACTGACCTGAGAAAATATTCATGATGTTGATGTCAGAGAGTGTTTTGCCTATGTTTTCTTCTAGGAGTTTGATGGTGTCCTGTCGTATATTTAAGTGTTTCAGCCATTTGGAGTTTATTTTTGTGCATGGTGTGAGGGTGTGTTCTAGTTTCATTGCTTTGCATGCAGCTGTCCAGGTTTCCCAGCAATGCTTGCTGAATAGACTTTCTTTTTCCCATTTTATGTTCTTGCCTCCCTTGTCAAAGATTAATTGACCATAGGTGTCAGGGTTTATTTCCGGATTCTCTATTCTGTTCCATTGGTCTGTCTGTCTGTTTTGGTACCATACCACACTGTTTGGATGACTGTGGCTTTGTAGTATTTCTTGAAGTCTGGGAGAGTTATGCCTCCTGCTTGGTTTTTGTTTCTCAGGATTGCTTTGGCGATTCTGGGTCTTTTTTTGTTCCATATAAATGTCTGGATTGTTTGTTCTAGTTCTGTGAAAAATGTCATGGGTCATTTGATAGGGATTGCATTGAATCTGTAGATTGCTTTGGGTAGTATGGCCATTTTTACAATATTGATTTTCCCAATCCAGGAACATGGAATATCTTTCCATTTCTTTACATCTTCTTTGATTTCTTTGATTAAAGTTTTATAGTTCTCGGCATATAGGTCCTTTACCTCCTTGGTCAGGTGTATTCCAAGGTATTTGATTTTGTGAGGTGCAATTTTAAAAGGTATCGTATTTTTGTATTCCTTTTCTAATGTTTCATTGCTGGTATACAGAAATGCAACTGACTTCTGAATGTTAGTCTTATATCCTGCTACTTTGCTGAATTTATTAATCAGTTCACGTAGTTTTTGGGTTGAGTCCTTCGGGTTTTCTAGGTATAGTATCATGTCATCTGCATACAGTGACAGTTTGATCTCTTCTCTTCCTATATGGATGCCTTTGATTTCTTTTGTTTGTCGAATTGCTGTGGCTAAGACTTCCAAAACTATGTTGAAGAGCAGTGGTGAGAGTGGGCATCCCTGTCTTGTTCCAGATTTGAGTGAGAAGGCTTTCAGTTTTTCCCCATTGAGGATTATATTTGCTGTGGGTTTCTCATAAATGGCTTTGATTATATTCAGGAATGTTCCCTCTATACCCACTTTGGCGAGGGTCTTGATCATGAATGGATGTTGAACTTTGTCAAATGCTTTTTCTGCGTCTATTGAGATGATCATATGATTTTTGACTTTTTTTTTGTTAATGTGGTGTATGATGCTGATTGATTTGCGTATGTTGAACCATCCTTGTGAACCTGGGATGAACCCAACCTGGTCATGGTGTATGATTTTTTTGGTATGTTGTTGGATTCGGTTGGCTAAGATTTTGTTGAGAATTTTTGCATCTATATTCATCAATGATGTTGGGTGATAGTTTTCTTTTTTGGTGGTATCTCTGTCTGGTTTTGGAATGAGGGTGATGGTGGCATCATAGAATGTCTTTGGGAGTATTCCTTCTTCTTCAACCTTTTGAAAGAGTTTCAGGAGGATGGGCACCAATTCCTCTTTATATGTTTGATAAAATTCACCTGTGAAGCCATCTGGTCCTGGACTTTTATTTGTAGGGAGTGATTTTATGACCTCTTCAATTTCATTTCTAGTGATCAGTCTGCTCAGTTGGTCTGTTTCTACTTGATTCAGTTTTGGCAGGCTGTAAGATTCTAGAAAATTGTCCATTTCTTCCAGATTGTCAAACTTGTTGCCATATAGTTGTTCATAGTATTCTCTTATGGTTTTTTCTGCTGTATCCGTTGTGGTTTCTCCTTTTTCATTTATAATTTTGGTTATTTGGGTTCTTTCTCTCCTCTTTTTAGTGAGTCTGGCCAGGGGTTTGTCAATTTTGTTCACCTTTTCAAAGAACCAGCTCTTGGTTTTATTAATTTTCTCTATTGTTTTTTGAGTCTCTATTTTATTGATTTCTTCTTTGATCTTTATAATTTCCTTCCTTCTGCTGACTTTAGGACTTTTTTGTTCTTCTTTTTCTAATTCATTTAGGTGGAGGATTAAGTTGTCCATTTGGGATCTTTCTTCTTTTTTGAGAAAGGCCTGTATTGCTATAAATTTCCCTCTGAGCACTGCTTTCATAGCATCCCATAGATTTTGAGAGGTTGTGTCTTCATTATCATTTGTTTCAAGGTAGTTTTTAATTTCCTTCTTGATTTCCTCATTGACCCATTGGTTTTTTAGTAGCATGTTGTTTCGTCTCCATGTAGTAGGTTTTTTCTCTTTCCTTTTCCCATGGTTGGTTTCTAATTTCATGGCATTGTGGTCCGAGAAGATACTTGAGATAATTTCTATGCTCCTAAATTTATTGAGATTCGCTTTGTGTCCCAATATGTGGTCGATTCTTGAGAATGTTCCATGAGCATTTGAGAAGAATGTGTATTCTTATTTTTTTGGATGTAGTGTCCTGAAGATATCAATTAAGTCTAACTTTTCTATTGTTTCCTTTAGGATCTCTGTTGCTTTATTGGTTTTCTGTCTAGAGGATCTGTCCATTGATGTGAGGGGGGTATTAAGATCTCCTACTATGATTATATTCTCATCAATATCTCCCTTTATGTCTGTTAATATTTGTTGTATGTATCTGGGTGCTCCTATATTTGGAGCATATATGTTGACGATAGTAACATCCTCTCCTTGGATGGATCCCTTAATCATTAAGTAGGGTCCTTCTTTGTCTTTCTTTATGTCTTTTGTTTTAAAGTCTATTTTGTCTGATATGAGTGTTGCGACTCCTGCTTTTCTGTCATGTCTATTGGCGTGAAATATTTTTCCCCATCCTTTCACTTTCAATCTATATGTATCCTTTGTCCTAAGGTGAGTTTCTTGTAGGCAGCATATTGAAGGTTTTTGCCTTTTTATCCACTCAGCCACTCTGTGTCTTTTGATTGGGGTGTTCAGTCCATTGACATTTAAGGTGATAATTGATAGATGATAATTTATTGCCATTTGAACCTTGTGTTCCAGTTGATTCTATGGTTCTCCATTCTTCCTTTCTTTTTTTTTTTTTTTTTTTTTTTTTTTTTTTTTTTTTTTGGTTGGATGGTCTCCTGTTATTATCTGCTTGAGTGTATTTTTTTTTCATTTTTTGCAAATGCAATATTTGATTTTGGCTTGTGGTTGCCCTGTTTTTTAAGTATGCTAACCCCTTCCCATAATTGTGAGTTTTAGCCATTTACTTCCCAACATCCCTTGCCCACATTTTATCGTTTTGATGACTCTTTTTTATTTTTTTCTTTTTAATTTTATTTTGTTTGAAGCATGTTCATGATTAAATCTGTATGCTGGCTTATTTGAGTGACTGCTCTCTGATTGCGGTTTCCTCAGTCCTAGTTCTTCCTCTTCTTCTTCCTCTTCTTCTTCTTTTTTTTTTTTTTCTTTTCTTTTTTTTTTTTTTTTTTTTTTTTTTTTGTCTTTTTTGTTGTTGTTGTTGTTGCTATTTCTTGGGCCGCTCCCGCGGCATATGGAGGTTCCCAGGCTAGGGGTTGAATCGGAGCTGTAGCCACCGGCCTACGCCAGAGCCACAGCAACGTGAGATCCGAGCCGCGTCTGCAACCTACACCACAGCTCACGGCAACGCCGGATCATTAACCCACTGAGCAAGGGCAGGGACCGAACCCGCAACCTCATGGTTCCTAGTCAGATTCGTTAACCATTGCGCCACGACGGGAACTCCTTTCTTTTCTTTTTTCTTTCCTTTCCTTCCTTTCTTTTTGGTTTAGAGAAGCCCTTTCAATATTTCCTTTAACCTGGGTTTTGTGTTGCTGTATTCTTTAAGTTTTTGTTTGTTGGAAAAAATTTTTATTTCTCCTTCTATTTTAAATGATATTCTTGCTAGAATGGTATTCTAGGTTGCATATTTTTTCCTTTTAGCACTTTAAATATCTCTTGCCATTCCCTCCTGGCCTGTAGTGTTTCTGTAGAGAAATCAGCTGATATTCTTATGGGGGTTCCCTTGTAGGTAACATTATGTTTTTCTCTTGCTGCCTTTAGGATCCTCCCTTTATCACTAACTTTTGCCATTTTTATTACGATGTGTCTTGGTGTGGGTCTGTTTCGGTTCAGTTTGTTTGGGACCCTCTGTGCTTCTTGTATCTTGAACCCAGTATCCTTTAGATTTGGGAAGTTTCCAGTGATAATTTCTTCAAATATATTTTCCATCCCCTTATCTTTTTCTACTCCTTCTGGAATTCCTATTATGTAGATTGGCCCGCTTTATATTATCCCATAGGTCTCTTATATTGCTTTCCAGTTTTTTGATTCGGTTTTCTGTCTGCTGACCTGAGTGGGTGATTTCCATTATTCTATCTTCCATATCACTGATTCGTTCTTCTGCATTATTCATTCTGGTTTTTACTGCCCCTAATTCAGTTTGCATCTCTGCAAATGAATGTTCTAGTTTTTCTTGGCTCCTCCTTATATTTTCTAGTTCCTTTCTGAGGGTATCTGCATTACTGTTCATATCTTCTCTTAATTCCTTCAGTATTTTCACTATTTCTCTTTTGAACTCCAGGTCTGTCTGACTGCAGAGATCTGTTTCATTGTTGGCTGTTTTAGGTGAGTTCTCCTGTTGGTTTGACTGGGGTGGTTTCTCAGCTTCTTCATCTTGCTTGTTGTTTTCTTTCTCCGGAGAGAGTTGTACTCTCCGTTATCGGGAAGTGTTTGCCTTGTCACTGCCGTGGAATATTTCCTGAGGGCTGGCATTGTTGGTCAATCTTTTTTGAGGCAGTGTGGCTTTTCTGGAGTGTTGATGGGACTAACAGTGTTTCTTTGAAGCAAAGGAGGACTTCCTGAGGGCAGACAGGACTGGGAGGTCCACACCACGATGGTAGCAGATTTCACTTGGTCATGCAGAGCTTGCTCTGGTGTTTTTAGGCTGTGGGGTTCTTGCAGGGGGTTGGTGGTGTTGGGCAGCTGTTCCTCAGGAGTGCAGCACTCCCTGGGGGCTGGAGAAGCTATCTGGGTCACTGAGAACCTAGGAGGCTCTTCCCTAGGGCAGCCCAACTCAGAAGGACGGCCTGCAAATGTAGGCGGATCTTTTCACAGTCTGGCCAAGCTTGTTGAGCTTTTCTGGGCTGTAGGGGGTCCTCCAGGGGCTGGTGGTGCTGAGCAGCTATTCCGCAGGAGTGGGGCACCCCCTGGGGGCTTGGGCGGGTAGGAGGGCCGTTGGAGACCCAAGAGGCTCCTCCCTGGGCCAGCCTGACTCAGAAAAACCGTCCGAGAATTAGGAAGATCTATTCACGGCCTGGCTAAGCTTGTTCTAGCTTTTCTGGGCTGCAGACCTTTTCTCGGGGGCTGGTGGTGTTTGGTGCTGCTCTGCGGAAGTGTAGCCCCTCCAAAGAGCAAGCAGGCCTGTGTAGGGACAGCCCCTGCGGTGGTAGGCTTCAGGCAATTGTTGAGGCCAGCCCTCCTGGATGGCAGGCAGCCCCAAGTTTGGCAAGAGCGTAGGGGGTGGTGGGGGTGGGGGGAGGGGATGCACTGGGAAGTACAGCTTTCAGCTAGCTAGTGGGCCTGTAAGCTTGCTGTGGCATGGGGGGTATTCTATGGGGACCCACCTCTTCTTCTCTCCCCTCCCCAGCACGGGCACAGACCAGGCTCTTCTCCCAGGTTCCCTCTGATGCGGCTTTCCACTTCCCCGCCCCTAGAGTATTGCTCCCTTTCTCTGCAACAGCTTTGTTTTCTAGTCTCCCAGGCAGTCTCTGCCCTGTCAAATGGTTTCTAGACCTCCCAAGCAGTTTCCGCTCCGCCCCACCCCCCCAGCCCGTTCTTGGTTCTTGCGGACTAACCTCTGGAGCCGAGGTCTCGGTGCCCAGCCCCCATCCAGGCGTCCCCCGGCCCTTTCCTGGGGACTAACCTCTGGAGCCGAGGTCTCGGTGCCCAGCCCCCACCCAGGTGTCTCAATTTTTGGTGACTGTGCCCATAGTTCAGATGGTCCGTTCGGTTCTTGATCGGCTTTTCCGTACTCCAACTTACTGCTGCACTCTTCTCTGCATCTGGAGATTCCTCCGGTTCGTTTGATCTTTCCCCCAGTAGGTGACTTTCCAGGGTGCGGGATCCCTTTCTCCTCCGCAGTTCCCTTTCGGGAGCGCCCGTCCAGCTCGAATTCACCTTCTCTCACTCTCCTCTTTTCTCCCATTCTGCCCAGTAATGTCACGAACTTCTTGCCGTTATTGGAGTTTAGGTTCCTCTGCCAGCAATTGGTTGCTGTTCTGTGCGAGTCATTTATTCTGTAGATGTGCTTTTTTTGTTGTGTTTGTGGGAGAGGGCAAGCGTGTCCCCCTACTCCTCCGCCTCTTGTCCTCTCTCCGAAATAAGCATTTTGTTATAAACTCATGTTTAGTTTCAGAGCCCATTTTGATTTTCATCATCAACAAGATACCATTTACTTGAGGAATCCAATCAGCTGAGTAAATTGAAATTCTTATTGTTTCAGAGCTCTAGTTCAAGCCCCACAATTTCAAATGCTTTACAAATAAGTGTCAAGAAGTGCACTGCCAAAATATTTTCCAGCATATTTTTGATTTTTTTTTTTTTTTTGCTTTTTAGGGCCGCACCTGTGGAATATGGACGTTCCCAGCCTAGGGGTCAAATTGGAGCTGTGGCTGCCAGCCTACGCCACAGCCCACAGCAACACGGGATCCAAGCCATGTCTGTGACCTACACCACAGCTCACAGCAATGCCGGATCCTTAACCCACTGAGCGAGGCCAGGGATTGAACCCAAATCCTCAGGGATACTAGTCAGATTTGTCACCACTGAGCCACAACAGAAACTCCCACAAGGACATTTTACTCCTCCAGCTTCTTCTGTCTCTTATGTTGAAAGGTAACTCCACCTGCTCTCCTCCCCTGGCACATTTGTTAGCCATGCTGGGTTTAGTGGATCTACCCCCTTGTCCCTCTACCCCATGCCTTTACCTCTGGGTGCGTCTGTGGCTGTGGAACCTACACTCACCTGAGGCAATTCCTCCTCTGCATCAAGATGCTTCTACCCAAGTGTATGTTGCAAAATTAACACAAGGCCTTGTTATCCTTAGCAGCAGGCTCCCTCCCACCAGGGGAGGTTGGAACGAGCATGACTGGAAAGGCTGCCCCACTTCAAATCCTGGCTCCTCCTCCTGCCAGTCACCTTAGCCTTTCTGAACTTTTGTTTCCTCACAGCGTTGGGAATCTCTACACAATGTTAGTTATCAATATCCTGGCAAAGAGTCCCAGATCAGAGCAAGGAACCTTTTAAAAGGATTAAGCAATAGGTGTTTGCATTAATCCATCTCCTCCATCCCCCCCGGACGTGGCAAAAGTTTTATTTGTACATAATGACTCAGTGAGAAGCTTGCCCCAGGTACATCTTTGGAAGAGGAATGGGTGGCTTGCTAAACTCAGTCTCTTTTAACTTTTCTGTTTCTTTAATACTTCAAAGTATGCATAAAAATGCAAGTGAACCAAGGCTCAGATTAGAAATAATTAAGAACTGAAAAAAAAAAAAAAGAGTCCTGAAAGTGAAGGTTAGACATGGATCCCTTTGACCAAACCTTTTATGCAAGCGGCAAGATGCTGTGTTTCATGTTAGAATCGGTTTTAACTTCTCCTTCAGCATTCATTGCTGCATGACTGGATTTCTTTCATCAGCTGGCTTCCCTTTGAAGTTTCTGCCCCTGGTGAACTTTCACATCTTTTCATTCAGGCAGCTTGGCAAGGATGTGGTCAGAGCAGAAATGGAGGATACGGGAATTCTGGCTCTGAGGGTAACGTGTAAGACTTAGGGCAAAACAGTTACCATCTCCAGACTGTCATTTCTTTTCTCCTTCAGCACCTTCCTCTCAAAGAATCTCAAAGGCGAGGGAGAGAAGGGAGCCCCTGAGGGCGGTTTTTCCCCGTCAGGGTCGTCAGTGGAAAGCCCTTAGCCCTGATGCCAACTGGCTGGGCTTGGTTTCCTCTCTTTGTTACAATCTCTGTCATGTGGCCCCTTCTCAGTGATATGTTCATGATTACCTGATAATATATTATTTGTTCATTTGTTTGTTGTTTATTATCTACCTCAATAGCAATATTTAAGCTCTCTGGAGGCAGGAGCATTGTCTTTCCTGTTTGTTGCTGTATCACCAGTGCTTAGAATCGTTCTGGGAATATGTTGAAGAAATACTGTTGAGACCAATACTCTCTATTCACCTCCTCATTTTACTTATGAGGAAGCTGTGTTGCCAAGAGGTGACTAACCCAAGGTGACACAGCTGGATCGTGGTAGACTAGACTAGAGGCAGAAACCGACCAACCAGCCAACCAGCAACCTAGTTCATGTTTTTATCTGAGCCCCAGAGAAAGTCTGCATGCAGGTAGGTATTTATGAAAAGATTCCAGCAAGTGAGGGTGAGGGAATGGGGGAGTGGATGGGCCAGGACAAGAAGCATCGCAGAGTTGGCCTTTGCTCTCAGTGGCAGCATCCGTCTCACCAGGACCTCCAGGAGGGGAGGTGAATTCATTGGCCCCAGCCTCTACTGGCCGAGGGTGATCCTGTGTGTGGGTGCTGCCCCCACCTGAGTGTAGGTTCCCTCAGGCAAGGCCCTGTCCAGATACAATGGAGCAACGATGGCCAAGGCTGGCTTCTCCCTGTCATTGCAGCAGCTTGGGGGATGAAGGGCAGCGAGAGGACCTGCAGTGTCCACAAGGGCTGCCTGATTCAGTTCATGACGTCCAGTCCTGAGTGTTTTCCCTCAAGGATAGGTGTTCCCTGTTATGTGGTCATTAGGAAGAGTTAAAGCATTTTGCAAAATGCCCAGCAATTTACCTTACAGTATATTATAGCTGTTGCAGTGCAGAACTAAAATACTAGTTCTGTGGACTTAAAGGAAACTCATGGAAGCCACACATGGCTCCAGAACTGGGCCAATTAATGACTTGGCCATTTCTAATCCTTAAGTGAGAAAAGAAACAGGAGTCAGGTTTTATGTGTCATGTCAGAAAATGAGAAGTTTCAAGAATCTTATCTGAATTAGGGTAGCAATAGTCCTTCATAGCCTCAAATCGAGAAATTTGTCTTTGGAAAAAATGGTGGGATAACTTAAGGTGAATGCTTTTATGGGATCCATTATTGCCTTAGACACACCAGCATCTTTCACAGGAACACAAAGTGCCATCTCAGTGCTTTTAGCCTCTGTTTTCTGCATGCATGTGTTTGATTAAGACGAATATGATTTTGGAGTTCCTGTTGTGGCTCAGTGGTTAACGAATCCGACTAGGAAACATGAGGTTGTGGGTTCGATCCCTGCCCTTGCTCAGTGGGTTAAGGATCTGGCGTTGCTGTGAGCTGTGGTGTAGGTTGCAGACGAGGCTCAGGTCCTGAGTTGCTGTGGCTGTGGTGTAGGCCAGCGGCTACAGCTCTGATTCCACCCCTAGCCTGGGAAGCTCCACATGCCATGGGAGCAGCCCAAGAAATGGCAAAAAGACAAAAAAAAAAAAAAAAAAAAAAAAAAAGGGAAGAATATGATTTTGGCATTGCTTTGGTGCAAATTTTTAGCCTCCAATATAGCTGATGCTCAGTAGTAGAAAGTGTTGGGTGAATCTTTATGTCTAAAATCTGTGTGAATGCCAAATTCCAAATTTAATTTAATTTCGTCTCTGTTGATACTTCTTGGCACAGGGTGGCAAAAACTTAACCTAATCTGCTGTGCAGAAACTTTTAAGTTTAATGAAGTCCATTCGTTTATGTTTTGTTTTTATAGTCGTTATTCTAGGAGGTGGATCTGAGAAGGTATTGCTGTGGTTTATGATGCAGAGTGTTTGGCCTATGTTTTTCCTCCAAGAATTTTATAGTATCTGGTCTTATGTCTAGGTCTTTAATCCATTTTGAGTTTATTTTTGTGTATGGTGTTAGGACGTGTTCTAATATCATTCTTTTACATGTGGTTCTCCAGTTTTCCCGGCATCACTTAATGAAGGGGCTATCTTTTTTCCATTGTATATTCTTGCCTCCTTTGTCATAGATTAGTTGACTATAGGTACATGGGTTTCATTCTGGGCTTTCTATCCTCTTCCACTGATCTATAAGACTCACAGACTTTGAAAAACTTATGGTTTCCAAATGAGACAGGTTGGGGCTGGGGGGATGGGATGGGGGTTTGGGACGGAAATGCTATAAACTGGGTTGTGATGATCGTTGTACAACTATAAATATAATAAAATGCATTGAGTAATAATAAAAAAATTTTAAAAAACCCTTAACTCAGTTCCTTTGGGATGTTCTCATACTCCTTTTCCCAAGGGTTGCATCTGAGTTTTGGGAGCTTAGAGTAAGGGTTCCGGGGCAGGGTGGATCTGTGTTTGAGCTTCAACTCTTCACACTGGCACTTACTGGGATGTCCCCCAGCCCATGGCATCTCAGTGGTCAGGCTGAACTGGTCGCAGTGGCGTTCTCTCTCACCCTCATCTGCAGGGCCCCTTCAGAACCCCGGAATTCTCTGCTTTCACCGACTCCCCCCCACTCCTGCAGGCCTTTCTGCTTCTCCCACTCCTGCCAGTGTGAGGTGAGCTCTGTGAACTGCAAACTCTCTGTGCTCTGGTTTCCTTGTGTCTAAAATAGACATAAAAATACAATGGATCCTCGGTATTCATGGATTCCATATCCGTGGTGTTATCTGCTCACTAAAACCTATTAGTGAGCTCAAATGCAATACTTGCAGCTTGTTCACACTCACTTGCAAGTATGTGCAGAGTGAAGGGGAGAAAACAGAGTCCCCCAGCGTGCGGGTTCCCAGCTGAGCTTGCTCAAGGTGACACTCTGCCTTCTTGCTTTGATTTTCATAGCGTGAACAGATGTTCTTTTCGTGATGAATCTAGTACCAATTTTTTTTTTTTTGCATTTTTCCCTCTTTTTGATGATTTCACTGTTTAAAAAGGCCCCAAATGTGGTGCTGAACATGCTCTCTCAGGTTCATAAATGCAGAAAATTTGTGATGTGCCTTATGGAGAAAAAAGGTGCCCAAGTTTTGTTCAGGTATGAGTTAGAGTGCGGTTGGCCATGGATTAATGAGACAACTGTATATTAAGTAAGATATCTTTAAACAGAAACAAGAAAAACAGTTGATTAGTTGATGAAAATGAAACTCGAGTCTCATTGGAACTTAACCCCGTATTTCTCCTCAGAGCAGTAGTTTACTGGGCACGGATTCAGAGCTTATGGAGATTTTCTAGAACGTAACTACCACCTGCAATGAGAGTCAACAGTAGCACCTGTAAGGACTGGGTGAGTTGTAAATCTCAAGCATGTAGGACCGAGCCTCATACACCAGCTCATCTCTCTAGACCCACTGCACAGCCATTTCTTCCTTGAGGTCTTAACATTCCCCTGGGGTCTTCCCAGGAAATGAGGCCTTGGTCCCTTTTGCTCTTGGATCCCCCAAGCCTTCTGCAGGAGGTTCTGCTCCACATCTCCCACCGCTCAACCCCAACTAGGTCCAGGGAGCAAGGAGCAGAACCACCACTGCCTCAGGGATTCACCAGCCCCATCAGAGATGCTTGCCTACTCTGGGAAGCCTTGTGCTTAAGTCACATATCCTGCTGTATTTACTGTCTATGCCTTTGGAGCTTAAGGGCTTTGGAAACTCAGAAGCCAGGAGACACAGTCTTATTACTCTGGTTGCTACTTTCATGTCCTTCCCCTAAAGCAATGAGGCTTCTTGGCTCAGCTTGAATGTGAATTTCCCCAGTGAAATACCAGGGCAGTGGTGGGTAGTTGGAAACTGTGCTCAATACTTTAAATACGTTATCTCACATCTTTTGAGAGACAAGTTGTCTTCTAAATCAAAAGTTAGGTGAGGTCTGCTCATATCGTCTCTCTTTAAACAGAGCATGTGTTTCATGTTGATGGACTTTCCTTGTGCTGTCAGCCTCCAGGATGTATGTATGTGTTTGGCATAGGTAGGAACCTAGTCTACTTTCATTGCTGTTTTTTCAACATGAAGAAAAGACTTAAAATGATGCTCTCCTGTTCCTCCCTGGGAATAGGGGGGTCTTAATCTGTCCCCTTGCTGAGGGTCAGTAGCCAGCAGCAAGCACCCTGTGAGCTCTCCTGACTTGACCGTCACTGTCGAGATTGTTCAGTCACACACCTGAAGCAGGTGATTACAGGCACGTGGTAGGTGCAGAATTTGACTCAGACAGACTCTCTTTAGACTCCTTGGTCTCCAAACTCTCCCAGTTTCCCATTTTACCTATCACAGTTATGGACCAAAGAAAAAATAATGCATATAATATGTATTTCTATATTTCCTATCACAGTTATGGACTAAAGAAAAAATAATATGTATTTCTTTGAACCAAAGTTGCATCATTAGTTATGAAATATAATATGTCTGCCGAGCCAGTCATTCTTATGGGCTTGGCTCTGGTCTGAGCTTGATATCACAGACTGGCTCTGTGAAAGAGCAACAAGCTGGACCCCTTGTGAACCCTTCTTTGTAAAGGCTGATTGTCTAGTGTGGCACAAGATATCCTTTGAATGTTCCAGCTTATGATTTGGCCAATAGCCTGGGGATTGACTCAGGAGCCCCAGTGAAGCTGACATTGGCAATAGAGATACATGCAGTCTCGGTGTAGCTGTGGGACTTGGAGTTAGCCTTTGTTGAAGCTGAGATGACGAGGGTTTGTTTATGAGACTTTTTCTTTTTTTTTTTTGTCTTTTTGCCATTTCTTGGGCCGCTCCCACGGCACATGGAGGTTCCCAGGCTAGGGGTCGAATCGGAGCTGCAGCCACCAGCCTACACCAGAGCCACAGCAACGCCGGATCCGAGCCACTTCTGCGACCTACACCACAGCTCATGGCAACGCCGGATTGTTAACCCACGGAGCAAGGGCAGGGATCGAACCTGCATCCTCATGGTTCCTAGTCAGATTCATTAACCGCTGCACCACGACGGGAACTCCTGTTTATGAGACTATTTTGAAGATAAAATCCTTGGCTTAACCAGAGGAAGCAAAAAGGAAAGCATTCAGTGAATTCCTACAGCTCTCTGCTACCCCTCATTGTATCTGAAGGTGTGAACAAAGTTAAATGTTTCCATCCAGAGTTTGAATATAGAGTCTACTGCAACAATTTCCCCAAAGGCCTGCTATTCCTTCAGGGCATGTTCTAACTTTTAGCTGTGCCCCACAGTAGCTCTGGGACAAACAAAATAGTTAGACCTGCTTTCACCCCCTCCCTGAGAGAAGAGAGGATTGGAAATTCTCCCAGTTACTTGTAGCATGTTTTACTTAGCTGATTAATGAGGGAACCAACAAGGAAGACATAAAGTACAGTTTCTCCAAGTTCTTGCAGGGTACATGTGTATGTTTGTGTATGAGTGTGTGCGTTTAGCAAAAGGAAAAAATGCTAGAAATCTGGTTAACCTTCTATAAGGCAATAAAACTATAATTCCTCTGTAATAGTTCTACCAGGCTACACAAATCTTTGTAAATCTCAGACTCCTATTAATGTCTACAAGTTAACCTTCGTTTTACAGGACTGCACATAACTTTATCACGTGTGGATTGTTGATAAAATATCTGATGACACGGAGTTCCCGTCGTGGCGCAGTGGTTAACGAATCCGTCTAGGAACCATGAGGTTGCAGGTTCGGTCCCTGCCCTTGCTCAGTGGGTTAACGATCCGGCGTTGCCGTGAGCTGTGGTGTAGGTTGCAGACGCGGCTCAGATCCCGCGTTGCTATGGCTCTGGCGTAGGCCAGTGGCTACAGCTCCGATTAGACCCCTAGCCTGGGAACCTCCAGATGCTGCAGGAGCGGCCCAAAGAAATAGCAAAAAGACAAAATATATATATATATATATATATATATATATATATATCTGATGACAATAAATTCCCATTCTCAAGAATATCAGATGAGGATGGAGGAGGTTGACTGGAAACTGCTCTGTCATCTGGCTTAGCAGCATCAGTGCGTCACTGCAGTGCTTGAAAGGAATGCAGAGTCCCAGGCTCCACCTACATCTCTAAAATCAGAACCTGTGTTTCAGACTGAATGCTTGTGTTCCCCCCAGAATCCGTATGTTGAATAGCCTAACATGATGCTACTTGGAGATGAGGCCTTTAGAAAGTGATTAGGTCATGAGGGCTCATGAACAGGATTCATGCCCTTATAGAAGTGGCCCCAGAAATTTCCCATTGCCCTTCTGCAAAGTGAAATTACAGTGAGATGTTGGCTGTCAGTGAACAAGTATGCCCTCACCAGGCACTGAATCTGCTTGCATGATCTTGGACTTCCTGGCCTCCAGAACCAAGAAATGAATGCTCTTTATAAGCTACTGGGTTTATGGTGTTCTTGTAGCTGCCTGGATGGACTAAGAGAAGCCATTGTATTTAACAAGACAACCATGTGATTCATATCCACATTAAAGTTTAGAAAGCACTGCTCCAAAATGATATTTTAAAAATCAGGCACTTAGAGTTTTTACTCCTTCCAGGTTTGTGATACATATTTCTCCCACAATACTTGCCACAGGCCACGTTGGGGAAGCCCAGGTCTCAGCCCTCAGAATACCACTCCCACCTCACCAATTCTAGTCACTGGGTCTAGAATGCCTAAGCCTTTTTGTCCAGCTCCAGGCAGATGGTCAGTTCTCCTGTTTCTAGGTGAGGCTTTGCAATTAGGGTTTCTGGAGGAAGTCAGCAGGCCCTCGGTTTGGGACCTGCTTCGGCCACTGTATGTGCTGGTGCCTTCTGTGTATTGTCACATTAACCCTCACGAGGATCATACGAGGAAGTATCACCAGCCCCCATGTTCCAGAGGAGATGGTAGTTATGTCTGATTTCGATTCCCACCTGCGCACTTTCTAATCATGTGACCTTGGAGATGTGCCCAAGGTCACATGATAGAAAGTGCGCAGGTGGGAATTGAAATCAGGCATAATTATAAACCCTTCCTTCTGTGTGGTCTCCTGTCACTTACCCCCTGGAGCCTTAGGGTGGTTTCCTTAGTTCAACTAGATGAGTTGCAGAGGGATCCTTCTGCCTCTACAAACTTTGGATTCATTGATATGTTGAACTCTCATGAGCTTCCTGGCTAACGAAGAGAATTTCTATTATAATTATTAACCAGCAGCCTCATCTTGATACCCTTAACTAAGCACCAATGATAGATATCCTTCAGAGCTCCTCTATACTCTTTGAGTACTCAGCCCACATCTAGCCCAGTTCTAACATCATTTATTACAGGGTTTTGAAAGTAGCTGTTTACTTATCTGCTTTTCCACTTGAAACTTCCTTCTGGGGAGGAGGGCATGGGGTGCTGTGGCTTATTTGCATTTATATTCTCAAAGATAGTAGAGTTTTTTTTTTTTTTACATATATTTATGGCTTGGTAGATATTTACTGAAATATGCTGTGCCTGTAGACATAAAGCTAGACTAGGAAACCCTCCAAATGTAGAGCTCAGTTGTCGAAGTCAATATCTGATAGAAATCCATCATTATGTTCATATATTTATATTCATAACCTAAAGCCATCATCCAATTGCACAGTGGCGGATTTATTTCATGTATCAGTTCTTTCAGATGGGCAGGGCTTTTCTTCTTTACATTTCCTCTGCTCAGTGGAATAAGTTGAAAGGAAAGAGGCATATGTGATAGGAGAACTAAGTGCTAATGTGACAACCCTTGGTCTACTTATAAATCATGGTTTCGCAAAAGGAATGTGTAAGTTTTTCATAGTGTTAATTAAGCTGGGGTCTGTTTAGCCCTGGGGGATATTGGGCAATGTCAGGAGATGCTTGCGGTTGTCAAAACCAGAGGAGAGGTTGTTACTAACATCTAGTGGAGAGAGGCCAGATGTGTCACTGAACATCCTGCAATGCACAGAGTGATCTCCAACAAAGAATCACTCAGCCCTGAATGTCAGCCTGGCTGAGACTGAGAAACACTGGTTTAGACAGACCCTCAGATCATGTTGGACTTTGAGTACATTCTTTTCGGTTGAGTGCTGGGCTCAGCACATGACCTCTGACATCCTTAGCATCTCCATGATTGACTAGCGTCACTGTTTAATGGTGATCTGGAGACACCACACATCCCAGAACTGCCCTCTGAATCAGCACCAGTGTGACCACCTTCAGGGCTCCCCTTCCTCTCAGAGGCTACCAGGGCACCTGCCATCCAAAAAGGTCACCGTAGGTGCCATTTTTCTGTTTATATATGTGCCCATCACCCACAACTAGACCACATATTTCTTCTTTTTTTCTTTTTTGTCTTTTGTCCTTTTTTAGGGCTGCATCTGCGGTATATGGAAGTTCCCACACTAGGGGTCTAATAGGATCTATAGCCGCGGGGCTACGTCATAGCCACAGCAACATGGAATCCAAGCTGGGTCTTCGACCTACACCACAGCTCATGGCAGCACTGGATCCTTAACCCACTGAGCCAAGGCCAGGGATCGAACCTGCATCCTTGTGGTTCCTAGTCGGATTTGTTTCCACTGCGCCATGACGGGAACTCCCTATTTCTTTCTTTCTTTTTCTTTTTTAAGTTTTATTGAAGTATAGTTAATTTACAAGGTTGTGATCATTTCTACTGCACAACAAAGTGACCCAGTCATACATACACACATATCCACTCTCTCTCGGATTCTTTTCCCACATAGATTATCACAGAATACTAGGCAGAGTTCTCTGTGCTCTACAGCAGGTCCCTGTGCTAGACCACATATTTCTTCCTGGCAGAGAACATGTGTTCTGTCATTGCACTCTGTTGCCATTATTTCCCATAATTCCTCTTTAAAATGCTTTGGCACTCAGGGCATGATGATGATGCTCTATCTTTGGAGTTGAATGCTTAGACAGTTGTTCGTCTGTAAATACCCTCGATGGTAAATTGCATCTAGCCACAATGTGAAGTGACCAGAATCATCCATTCTCCCACCATTCTGGATAAACTG
Source organism: Sus scrofa (assembly GCF_054392235.1). NCBI lineage: Eukaryota > Metazoa > Chordata > Mammalia > Artiodactyla > Suidae > Sus > Sus scrofa. The sequence continues at coordinate 32,029,008 of NC_139398.1, read as the reverse complement.
GCATTCAGATTTGTGTTCCTGGGGTCAGGGTTTATTAAGTTTAAGTGTTTAGGGTTAGCGACAGCTAATTCTTGGAGTTCCTGTTGTGGCTCAGTGGTAACAAACCCAACTAGTATCCATGAGCTGTGGTGTAGGTCACAGATGCAGCTTGGATCCCATGTTGCTGTGGTTGTGGCATAGGCTGGCAGCTGCAGCTCTGATTCGACCCCTAGCCTGGGAACCTCCATATGCAGCAGATGTGGCCCTAAAATCAAAATAAATAAATAAATAAAAGAGAGAGAGAGAGAGATAGCAAATTATTAAGACTGTTTTCTTCCTTGATTCCCTGATTTGTGAGGATGTCATCTTTACCTGGGAAATAAAATAGAGCCTTCACTCACTCAAGAAATAAAAACTGCCGAGGTCCAGCCCCAGCAGCCAGGGAGTGCCAAAGGAGAGGATGGGCTACAAACAGCGCGGAAAGAATTGGAGCCAACTCCTCAGCTGCATGCTGCAGAGGACCCAATTTATTAAATGAAAAGCATCAGTTTTTATACCCTATCACAATCAGGTTTCGTGTAAGATTTAACATTAACATGTTATTTAAAGCCCTTTTGTTCCCTCCACCTGAGATACAAAAAAAAAAAAAAAAAAAAAAAAAAAAAAAAAGGTTACTTAAAACATGTTCCTTTCAACTTTAGATTTTCCTTCAAGATTACAAACTTAAAGTTCCACACTGTATTTTTCTGAAAAGGTCAACAACAGTAGCTATTCTATTCTATATTAAGAACAAAGCTTTAATAAGTAATAAACTATGATACCTAACATTCTTTAACGAAAGGTGTATGTAGTTAACAAAACGCATGAAAGCCTTGGGCTCATGACATTCTTAAAACCACGATTTATTTGGCGCCAGCAAGCTAAGCATTTAACCTATTGTGCTGATTTACATAAGTTCCAAACCACCAATTTCAATAGAAAGGAGTATTATACCCAAAATTATCAAATGCCCCACAAGGGATAAAAGTTACAGGTGACACTGTTATTTGATTAAAAAATATATCTATTATAGAAAATAGCAATTTATAGGCCAAACAACATTTTCCCAGCCCCAAACTTCTTTTTAAGTAAAGGGACTGAAATCATTAGTTTCCCCTGTATACTCTCACAAAATAGGTGCCATAAATTGTTACTCCAAAACAAAGGCTTTTTCCATTACATTGTTTAAATAACTTCATTCTGTTTTGGTCCAAGTGTTTTACGTACCCAGGGCAAATCTTTAACTGTAAGAAAGCTGTGAATAGGAGATAGAAAAAGAAGGATAAACACAGAGAAATAGATTAACATATTTTTTAGGGGATATCATTTTTATTTTCCTGGAGCCGATGTCTTTCAAGGGATTGCTCTGCAATCCTTCTTCTTTCTTCAGTTTGTCTGTAGCTCTGCTAACCAGACAAGCCTCATGCAGGTGCCGACTGTGGCTTTGCTTTCTTTACTGGAGCAGCTTTATGGCTCCCGACAAAAAACAAGCAAACAAAAACCTGCTCTGACTAGGTAGATACTTGTCTTTGGGAAGGCATGATGAGAGACTGACATTTCAAGACATTTGACCAGAGGATCAGCCCTACATAAGCTTGTGATGCAGGTAGAAGGTGTGTTTGGCATCCATCTGCTCACTTCCCTGGACATCCTCCACCCCATAGTCTACTCTCACTGCAGCCTAGCATTCCTGGAAGTCACTGGTCCTGCCTCCAGAAGGGCTGTCTGAGGGGCACTGACTTCTTTGGCCCGAGTGGTGCAATGCCTTGCCTATACCAGGAGCACTTGCATTTTAAAACAGAAACCTGGGAATTCCCATTGTGGCTCAGTAGGTACGGCTGTAAAAACAAAACAAAACAAATGACAACAATAAACCCGAGCAACCTAAAAGAATGAACCACTAATAAGAGGATTTCAAATATTAGGCCATTAGGGCAGGTTTGGTTTTGAGGAGTCCTTCCTCAGTGTCCCTCGGGTCACACTGTCCCTCCGTCTTTAAGTATAAGCAGAGAAAACAAGCCCCAGAAAGACCCCAGAGGATAGTAAAATTTTAGAAAATGCATATTTAAACTTTATTTTTTCTGAGGCCGTCAATTGGGAATAAGCACCTTTAGCTTTTCATAGAGAAGAAAAAAGAGAGTCCAAGGCTATTTGATTTTTGAAAACTTATGTCACCGTTAAGAAGCTTATTAATAAATGATAATCTCAATAATTATATTTTATTACATTCAGAAATTGGTTTTCTTTGGGGCCTTAAAATCAGGAATTTTAGTTCTTTTAAAACCTTTTTTTATTTTAATTTCCCCAATACATTTTTTTTTTCCTTTTGTACAGCATGGTGACCCAGTTACACATACATGTATACATTCTTTTTTCTCCCATTGTCATGCTCCATCACAAGTGACTAGACATAGTTCCCAGTGCTACACAGCAGGATCTCATTGCTAATCCATTGCAAAAGCAAGAGTCTGCATCTATTAACGCCAAGCTCCCAATCCATCCCACTCCCTCCCCCTCCCACTTGGCAACCACAAGTCTATTCTCTAAATCCATGATTTTCTTTTCTGTGGAAATGTTCATTTGTGCCGTATATTAGATTCCAGAGGAATTTTAGTTTTTAAGCAGTATTGAGAGTGCAATTTATAAAGACCATAGGACTTCAGATAGTGGCGGTATTTACTAAATGCTTACTATGTGTCTGGAACTATTTCATTTTCCAGTTGTGACCCTACCAGTAGGTTACTCTTTTATTATCATCCCCACATTGTGAGTGTGGAAGTCCAAGGTGCATGCTAGAGCCAGGCCTTGAACCCTTGCCTCCTGGCCCAGGGGTCTTAGCCTCCCCTGTGTTACCTCTCCAATCATAACCAGGCCACCTCTGCTATCCTCAGAAGCTTGCCTGGTGAACCAGAGGCCCCTCACAATGGAAAAGAAAGGTGTTTTTTTTTTTTTTTTTTTATCTTTTTGTCTTTTTAGGGCCGCACCCAAGGCATATGGAGGTTCCCAGGCTAGGGCTCAAATCGGAGCTGTAGCCGCCAGCCTACACCAGAGCCACAGCAATGTGGGCTCTGAGCCGCGTCTGCGACCTACACCACAGCTCATAGCAACACCGGATCCTTAACCCACTGAGCAAGGCCAGGGATCGAAACTGCAACCTCACGGTTCCTAGTCGGATTCATTTCCACTGCACCAAGATGGGAACTGCAAGAAAGATGGTTTCTAGTTATGCTAATACAGTTCTTTCTTGCCTTGCAGGTTTGGGCGGTGCCCTGGGTTACCTTTTGGGTGCCATCGACTGGGCCCATCTGGAACTGGGAAGATTGCTGGGCACAGAATTCCAGGTCATGTTCTTCTTCTCCTCCTTGGTGCTCACTTTGTGTTTTATTATCCATCTGTGCAGTATCCCCGAAGCCCCACTTAGAGATACTGCAAAGGACACTCCCCCACGGCAAGCCCCCCAGGACCCTGCATCGTCATCAGACAGGATGTACGAGTATGGGTCTATTGAGAAAGTTAAAAATGGTTATGTAAACCCAGAGCTGGCGCTGCAGGGAGGAAAAACCAAAAATCCTCCTGCTGAACAGGTAAAAATGCAAAATATCCTCGTTCTTGCCTTTTGTTCATATTTTCAAAAAGTATTCTTTGTCTTTGTTTTGTTGGCTTGTTTGATGTGAAGGGTTTTTTGACGTCTAATAGAATCCTCAAATCCCCAACAGATATTAACCCTTGGAATTAAAACATTGCACCCAAAAGAAAAATGGGTGCATTTTCCTGTAATCCTCCTGTCTCTTCCTCTTTTCAGAGCATCAGACCAGGGAAAATGAAGCCAGATGAAAAATGTTAGGCCTTAAAAGAAGCCTGGAATCATCCTCAGGCTGCAAGAAATATCTTCACTTCTTAGATGAGGAGTATAAATTTGTTCTTCCCAATGATAGCATCCCTGGGTTGGGAACTGGAGGAACTAAGAGGTTATCGGAGTGAAGCCTTCATTTTATTGTGATCTCACAGTAGGTAGACAGAATATAAGAATCGAGGTCTCCAGAGACCTGCCGAGACCTTCCTGGCTCCAGGCTGCCTGGGGTGAATGCCCATACTCCCTGCAGATCTGTGAGGATGGAGCTCCCTTGCTGTGCAGTTCTGCAAGGCTGCCTGGGATTCATGGAATAGCCATACAGTGGAATCCATTCGCCCATCACTTGCTCATTAAGAGATGGGTATGTTTTTGAAGATTTATTTAAGACTAAATATACCAGATAAAACACATATACGTATACAAAGTGATCTCCATTGTGGAAAAAGCTCCCCAGATACAAAGGAACAAATAGAAAGGACATGTACCCAAAATGTTAATTGAAACTATTGTCTTTGGGTGATGGGCTAACAGGTGGTTTTAATTTTCTTCTCTCACCCCTTCAGTATATTCAGCATTTCTATAATAGACAAGTCTTACTTTGAAAATAAAGAAAAATCATGTCAGAGTTTAAGGAACAATACAAGGCAGGGTTTTACTAACGATTAGTAGATATTACCCTGACAGATTATGCCTGCCTCTTTGCGCCACTGACAGATTATAACTGGCCCTCAAAGAGTCACCCAGCAGAGGCTGTCTCTACTCTACCCCCAGGCTGTTTGTGATGATCAAATGCAATCAAGAGAGTGGGAGTCTTTCGAAAGACATAAAACCCTCCACACTATTAAGAAAAGAAATGCATCGAATACAATTAACTTTTCTTAGTAGGTGCCACGTGCACAGCCCTGTAGGCTCTGAATAGTTCTGTTATGTGGTTCAAAAATAAAAGAAAAACAAAGTAAGAAAAAAAAGATTAACATATCTCAGGCTCAAAGCCATGCATCTGACTCCTCTCTTCTAAATGTGCACCTTGGGAGCCTCCAACTGATTAATGGGAGACTCCACTGTTTTGCGGCAGGGCCCTGGCCATCATTGTTTGTCCAAGTCATTACTTTCCAGAATGAGGGTGGCTGTGCAATTTGAGAACTGGGATTTTTTTTTTTTTTCATGGCAGGAGGGCTGAATTATTTCAGTGTTCAAACCAGATTACATAAAATCCATCTCCAGTTCCTCTGTGTGATCAGTTGCTCCCTTCAATGTTTGGTCTGAGTCAGTATTCTGAGGACACTTTTGTGCAGTTCTCTCTCCCTTGATGGTCCTGAGCCTTTTTCACTTATGTATCTATCACCACCCAATCTCCAGTCCACAAAGGTGCACAATGCATGCTGTAAAACAATTCCCAAGGGCTCAGAATCATTGCAAGGGCTTCACCAAGGAAACTGATGAGTCATGAAAAACATGCCAGCTGAATTTTCATTTTGAGTTAAAATACCCAAAAGGGCTTTGAATATTTACATTCCCAGCTTTTGTAGAAAGACTGGGCACAATTTGGAAGCTCATATTTATTTTTAGAAGAAAGATGAAATTAGGTTAACAATGAGAGCAGGCTGGAAATTATGTATAAGGCCAGAAGTATCAATTAATATTTGGAATAAGGCTGAATACTTACTGGTCAGATTCACTTTTTAAAATTTTGAATTTTTGGAAAGAAGGGAAAGAAAGGGAAAAATTACTTAGACTGAGGCATGAAAACCAGGCTGCTATTTCTCAGTCTACACCTTTAGTTTCTTCCTCCTATGGTCAAGAAACAAATACTAATTCTGCATTGAATTTCTGTTATGGTCAACATTTATTTTGACAAGTACCATATTCCATATGCAGAAAATAGTTATTTTTCCTAACTCCAAGGGAATGGCCATGCTTTTTAATACTGATTAAGTATAAAAAATCAGTTGAGTCATGGTCATTAGGTTAAATACTACAAAAATTGATGAATTAACTTGTACAACAAACCTACAATGAGTAAATAGAATTTTCTGCGTCAAAGAAGTAAAACGCATTATCATTTAAGGTTAAGAGTTATAAAGCAATATGTTGTTATAGCTAAAATAGAAAATCTCAGGAGACTGTCTTATAAGTGAACTAGCCAGGACCCAATTTTGTTATGTTGAGATTCAGAATAAATAAAAATCTGACAAGAGAGACCCACCACCCCACCCACCATGGTTGATGTTTATTGTCTCAGTGTCTTCAGGGCAGCTGACTGCTTAATATTCCTGAGGTCGCTTTCGTCTCTTACATGACAAGATGTTAAAGACTGTTTCCTTTTTTGCATTTCAAAACAGTGGTGTCAATAATTCAAAGATTTTCATTCTCTCAAGGCTCCTGACACTAATAAATTATAGCCTTTGGTTTTACCATAATTTTTAAGTCTAGATTAAAAATAGGGGGCATCTGTATTCATTTTATGTGTGTGTGTATTCTACAATAGTCTCCCTTCTGACTTGACATAGGGCTCATTTGCATGTGATGGTTGATGGCAAGATTCAGAGAAAGAAAGAAAAGAAGGTACCAGCCAATCAGGGAGCTGATTGACTCTACGTGGTAGTTTTCCACTGCTACATAACAAGCTCTCATAGATTTAGTAGCTTAAAACCACAACCATTTATTACCTCACAGTTCTGTAGGTCAGAAGTCTGGGTAGGCTCAATGGGTTCTCTTCCCAGGGTCTCCCGAGGCTGAAATCAAGGCATTGGTGGAGCTGCACTCTCATCTGGAGGTTCAAATGGGGAAGGTTCAGCTTCTGAGATCATGCAGATAGAATCCAGCTCCTTGGAGTTGTAGGACTGAGGTCCTTGTTGTCTTGCTAGTGATTGATGGCCAGGGGTTATTCTCATTTCCTAGAGGCCACACTCAGATCCTTTCCATGTGGCCAGCAGTTCTTGTGCTTTGAGACTTTCTGGGTTCCCCTGCTGCTCCCAGGTGGAGAAAACCCTATGCTTTTTAAAGGGCTTGTGTGATTTGATTATGGTCTCCCAGATAATCTCCCTTTTAATTAACTCAAAGTCAACTGATTAGTAACCTTGGCTAGATGTGTAAAATTCCTTTGCCAGGTAATAGGACATGGTCATGAAGAGGGAGATCATAGAGGCCATCCTGTAATTCAGCCTACTAGGTTTTAAGCGTCAAGAAATCTAAGAATTAGAATCATCTAAGGGCTGGCTTAGGTCAATGAGCTTTGTCCCGATGCAGTGGTTCTTACATCTTGGCCCAGAGCAAGCTCCATTTCCAGTCCCTTTGACCTTTTGTTCCCCAAACTCCATTCTGGGTCTGAAAATGCTACGTATCCACACATACTGAACAGAACATCTCCTATGAGACCCCTCCATGGAAACCTGGGTCCATGCCCAGAAAGTGTGACCCTGTGTGATGGTCAACTGACAGATACACAGTCTGGCTATGCGCGGGTTCCCATGGCTGGCTGGGTGTGCACACTCAATGTCATACCTTTTTGGTGTTTTATTTCAGACTCAGAGGACAATGACCATAAAGTCACTGCTGAGGGCACTGATGAGCATGCCTGCCCACTACCGCTGCCTTTGCATCAGTCACCTCATTGGATGGACCGCCTTCCTGTCCAACATGCTCTTCTTCACAGACTTCATGGGCCAGGTAACAGACACGTCTGTGCACAAGCTCATCATCTCACATGTCAGTCTCTCCATCAGCACCTGTGGAGTTTCTTCTGGGCTGCCCTCTGGGATGGATGTGATGGGAGTATAGAAAAGAGTGCCTTGGAGTTCCCATCATGGCATAGTGGTTAATGAACCTGACTAGGAACCATGAGGTTGCAGGTTTGATCCCTGGCCTCATTCAGTGGGTTAAGGGTCCAGCGTTCCCGTGAGCTGTGGTGTAGGTTGCAGATGCGGCTTGGATCCCTGGATCCCGCGTTGCTGTGACTCTGGCGTAGGCCGGCAGCTACAGCTCCAATTAGACCCCTAGCCTGAGAACCTCCATATGCCGCAGATGCAGCCCTAGAAAAGACAAAGAAAAAAAAAAAAAAGAAAAGAGTGCCTTCAGGGAGTGACTTACAAACAGGTTCTAGAGGGAAGTTACTGCACTCAACACAACTAGAGCACATCATGGGACCAGTACTTGGTCAAGGTCAACAAATGGGGAAACATCAGTGTGAACTATAGTGATAACAGCAGGCTTAACAAAGGGGGTGCAGTGTGAGTCAGGCCTTGAAGGGTATGTAGGAGTTGGAGAGGGAGGAGTGGGGAGAAGGTGGAATGACATATGTGGAGAGGAGTGAGCTGAATCAGAGTATGGGTAGCAGGGTTGCCTAAGCTGAGTGGGGCCAGATGTTAAGTAGAAGGAGGGGTGCCAAAAATTCAGGGGGATGCTGTTTAAACTTGATGCAGTGAGCATGGGGCTCTTGGGAGGGTCCTTGAATGGAGGTGTGAAAGGATGAAAGGGGTGACACCATCACGGGAGGATGAGGTCTGTGCCTCAGGAAGGGGTGGAGAAGCAGAACGTGTGAGAAGGGGTCCCCACCACCCTGCACTTGTAACTCCATGGCCCCAAATCTCTCTTTCAGATTGTGTACCATGGGGACCCCTACAGTGCACACAACTCTACAGAGTTCCTCATCTACCAAAGAGGGGTCGAGGTTGGGTGTTGGGGCTTGTGCATCAACTCCGTGTTTTCCTCACTTTACTCTTGTAAGTAAGTCTCCCCTCCTAAGAGTCTTCGAAGGGCTCTAGTCTGAATCTTGGATTTTATGTGTCTATATTTCCATGTGTATGTTTTGTTCTTTCACATGCTAGATTCTTGGTAAATATATGGAGATCAGGAAAAATGATTCCCTTAGAAAGGACCGCATCAAGCAGCCTTTTCCATAGTGAATTCTGGGTATCATTTTCCTCCGTGATTACTTTGTCCTTTGGAATCAGGGGGCTCCTGAGCAAGACTCTTTGGAAATTAAAAGGAAATCTTGTAAATAAGGTGGTGAAATCTTGGATGAAGCATAGTCGCAGCCGAGAGTGTTGATTAATAGTGGGCCCGTGTTCTGCTGGGGTAAGAACCCTGGTGGAGTTTCATAGATGTGCTTCTTGGGCTTATAGAAGACACAAAAATGGGAGGGATGGGTAATACACTCCGTGACGAAATGAACATGGGAAAAGACCTTAGCTCAGATGGACCAGGTGGTATGCTACCAGAGCACTGTTGCTTGTTGAGAACAGCAGCTTTCTTTCTTTTTTTTTTTTTTTTACACTTAAAATTTTTTAAAAATTATTTTAATTTTTCCCATTATAGCTGCTTTACAGTGTTCTGTCAGTTTTCTACCGTACAGCAAAGTGACCCAGTCACACATGTATACATTCTTTTTCTCACATTATCCTCCATCATGCTCCATCATCAGTGACTAGATAGAGTTCCCAGGGCTATACAGCAGGATCTCATTGCTTTATCCATGCCAGAGGCGATAGTTTGCATCTATTAACCCCAGAATCCAGGTCCATCCCTCCCCCTCCCCCCCTCGGCACCCACAAGTGTGTTCTCCAAGTCCATGAGTTTCTTTTCTGAGAACAGCAGCTTTCCTTCCCAGGCACCGGCTTTCCCCCTGGGGTCTGGATCATGTTAATTCCCGCTTAGCTAAGTTTCATAGAACTGAGGACACATTAGACAAGAGGATTTCGGGCACTGGTTTTGTGTAAGTCCAAATGGATGTACTTCACCTCTAGGGCATCGCACAGATTCATTTTGTGCTTGCTGATGTGTATGGAAATCTCCAAGCTTGTGACACACTGAATTAAGTGAAAACTCTGGCCTGCAAAGCATATGCAGTTTCCCCATTTGGGGTGGAAATCTGGGAGCTTCTCCAGCATTGAGGGGGGAATAGGTGGTTCCCCTTGCAGAGCTCCAGGCTTTGGACAGGCCCAGGGGATAGCAGGGGTATTGCCCAGGTGGGAGGGGGAGAAGCGATGGGGAATAATTTGTGTTTCCATTCTCAGGGGCATCGTTCAGTCACTGAAATGTGCTTCTTGTGGGGCAGGAGCGTGAATGTGTGTAAAGACCCCTAGCCTGGCAGGTAGCCTTTGCCTAGCCATAGCACAGCAGGAAAGCTGCTTTGTGATCAAGAAAATCTCTTCCGGAGTTCCCATCGTGGCGCAGTGGTTAATGAATCCGACTAGGAACCATGAGGTTGCAGGTTTGATCCCTGGCCTCGCTGAGTGGGTTAAGGATCCTGCATTGCTGTGGCTGTGGTGTAGGTGGGCAGCTACACCTCTGATTAGACCGCTAGCCTGGGAACCTCCATATGCTGTGGGAAGCAGCCCTAGAAAAAGGCAAAAAGACCAAAGAAAGAAAGAAAGAAAGAAAGAAAGACAGACAGACAGACAGACAGAAAGAAAGAAAGAAAGAAAGAAAGAAAGAAAGAAAGAAGGGAAGTCTCTTAAAAACATAGCACAATCAGGAAAAGGGAACCTAATATAAACATATTCATGAGCTCTATAACCATACAACCATAAAGTTCATTATTTTAAGATTTATGGTAACCAAATCATGGTGGCTTAAAGCTTACAGGTCCATAGCAAAACCCTTTTTTCCCTTAGAGAGTACAAATTCAGAAAATTCCAGGGAGACAGTTTCAAATACCTAGAATCAGGGAGCATTAGACCAAAAGGATCTCAGAAATTTTCCATCTCAATCTCTTTGTGCTTTCAAGAGCCGGGGAACTATTAATTACTACTTTTATTCTTGTGAGAGGAAAACATTTTCCCACAAGTCATTAGCATTTTACTTTTAGGTCAATTTTAACTTTTTTTTTTCAATCATGCCCGTGGTATGTGGAAGTTCCTGGGGCCAGGGATCGAACCCATGCCACAGTAGTGACAACGCCACCAGATCCTTCACTGCTAGGTCACCAGGGAACTCCAATTTTAACTTTTTTTTCCCCTCAAAAAATCTTTTCTAGGGGCCCTTCTACTAGTCTAGTTTGAGTGCTTGTAGAATTTCATGGCAATTAGGAGTTCCCGTCGTGGTGCAGTGGTTAATGAATCTGACTAGGAACCATGAGGTTGCAGGTTCGATCACTGGCCTTGCTCAGTAGGTTAAGGATCCAGCATTGCCGTGAGCTGTGGTGTGGGTCCCAGACATGGCTTAGATCTGGTGTTCCTGTGGCTGTGGTGCAGGCTGGCAGCAACAGCTCTGATTCAACCCCTAGCCTGGGAACCTCCATATGCTGCAGGTGCAGCCCTAAAAAGGAAAAAAAAATTTTAAAAAAGAAAATTAAGCATGTTATTTTTAGGGCCTTTCTAGTTAAAATTCTTGTGTACAAAATAGATTACTATATGAATAGTTTTCCAAAGTTATATCAATGTATAAATCTATGGGATCCCTGTCACTGTGAATTAGAACTAAAATTTGCTTTATAAAATACCAGCCAGAGCTTCCCAAGCATCTTCAGGGGCTCTTGTGCCCATAAGCTAGAGTAAAAGTCATGATCTTGGCACTCCAGGATTCATAGTTTGGCCTGGCTCACACTTGGACCTCTCTCTGTGCCACGCAGCAACTCCCATGTGGACCCACCACACAGACTTTCTTCTCTGTGAATTTTCCTCTTGATTTTTTTCCACCTGAACTGCTCTTTATACCCCTCCCCCCAACCCATACAACTCCTACTCATGCTTTTAGACCCAGTTCCAATATGCCCTCCTCTATGCAATCTCTCAATTCTTGCCTCTGTACCCCAGCCACTCTAGGCAGAACCAATCATTTCCTTCGGTTCCAGAGCACACTATATAACCTTGTATTTTGGACGCATCACGTAACATAAGATGTACACCCAGAATTTCTCTCCAGACAGAGCTTGGCAGGGCAGTATGGCTGCTGGGGCAAGAGATGGGGGGTGGTTGCTAAGCTCTTTGGTGCAGCAGGCATGCTTAGCTTGATGAGAACAGCAACGCCGAGTACTGAAATAAAGCCAGTTGTTCGTATCATACCCTGCTCTTCACAGCCGGTGCTTAAATCAGTCATTTCCCTCCAATCCTAAGGAAAGGCACAGTGGGAGTTGGTACCAGACCCAGGAGGGCGAAGGTCTTCTTGGCCCTTCAACTTACTGAGTTCTCTTCATGAATACAGTTTTCTTTGCCACACTTGCAGTCTTTGTACTAAAGTTAGATAGGTTTCCAAATATCTCTTTATCCTGTTTGGCCTTTTTCCTGGCTGTCCTACACACTTGGTGAGAGCATTTCTATAATGAAGCTGGAGGATATCTTTTAGGTATTGCAACAACTCAGATTACCTCTTCTGCATAAATATAAGTATTAAGCTAGGGGTCTAATTGGAGCTTGTAGCCGCCAGCCTATGTCAGAGCCACAGCAATGTGGGATCTGAGCCGCGTCTGCGACCTACACCACAGCTCACGGCAACGCTGGATCCTTAACCCACTGAGCACGGCCAGGGATGGAACCTGCAACCTCATGGTTCCCAGTCAGATTCATTAACCACTGCGCCATGATGGGAACTCCACGAGCCTAGATTTATACTACTTTTATTCTCAGCCTTGACAGCAGCTCTCCGAGCATGGCATGAATCAGTAGTAGCGAAGCCATGTTGCTCATGTAACATTTTAATAACTCCATGCTATGACCTGAGACAGTGTTTGGTTTCATCACTGATACAAATATGATACGGGTTAGGTTTCTTGTCAATGCAGTGTTAATTCAATAATTATTTGAATGGATATGGAGAATTTCATTCTTGAATGGGCCCATTTCTAGTATCGATCTTTTGTTTATCCTCTGGGTTCATGCCTTTCAGTGGACTGGGGCAGGGGAAAGATAAGGAAAGTTTGGATTAAAAACAACAAATTAATTGGGAAAAAAATGTGTTTCCAATAAAAAAAAAAAACCAACTAATTAAAAAGGAAGATAAGAGATGTTTGGGAATTTTCCCCAGTGGAGTGGAAAACGTAGTAAAATATTTTAAAGCAGAATTTTCTGGAGTTCCTGTTGTGGCTCATCAGAAACAAATCTGACCAGTATCTATGGAGGATGCAGGTTTGATCCCTGGCCTCGCTCAGTGGGTTAAGGATCCGATATTGCCATGAACTGTGGTGTAGGTCACAGACCTGGCTTGGATCTGGTGTTCCTGTGGGTGTGGTTTAGGCTGGCAGCTACAGCTCTGATTCAAGCTCCAGCCTGGGAACCTCCATGTGCTGTGGGTGTGACCCTAAAAAGACAAAAAAAAAAAAAGAGAGAGTTTTCTGTTTTTAAAAATGAGCTTTACCATGATGTCTTTATGAGCAAGCTAAGCCTCTGGGAGGGAACCTAAGAGGCAACCACGTTCAGCAAAGTCTGTATTTGTTGAAATAATGATACCCACCATTAACTCATTAGTTCCATTTTCCCGATGAGGTTTTGAGAAGTTGTGGACGTTGGAAATTGTCCACAGAGAGTGAGGCCGCCAGTGATGGGGAGGCGCCTGGTACAGCAGGACCCCCGCCAGCCTGGGAAGAGCTGGCAAGTCAGGAAAGTGTCCACCGATGATGAACATTCATTCCTTCCTTCTCAGGTTGTGCAGATGGCATTCGGGGGGCGGGGGGGCAAAAAACTCAATGACTTGGATCATTCTGTAAAGTCAGGCTGTTTTAATTTCCTCCAATCTGACTTTGGGCTGTGAAGCCGGGACAGACCTGGATTGTAATTTGGGTCCTGTTAGGCTAGGTCTGTGAATCAGAAAAAGCCTCATTTTTCTCCCATGTCTTGTGGGCTCAGGGTCCCATGACCAAGGCGGGTTGTCTTTCACCCCTTTTGCATCCTGGTGCTATTCCGCTGCCCACTTCACGGTGCCTGGTCCTTCCTGCAGAAAAGAAACCCAACCCAGCAAGCCCATTTCCCGCTCTCCCTTCCACAAACTGGCTGTTTTCAAGCATAGATAAGGAGCTCCTTTTGTTCCTGACTCAGTATCAAAGGAAGACTTTTTTTAAAAAAGGGAATCTTTGAAAAGAAAGGTTGTCTGAAATTATGAACTGTTGTGAGGCACTGCCAGCTCTAATTTCTCCCTCTCTTTTCCCCACAGACTTTCAGAAAGCTTTGGTTCCCTACGTCGGATTAAAGGGTCTTTACTTCATGGGGTATTTGCTGTTTGGCCTGGGGACGGGATTTATCGGGCTCTTCCCAAATGTCTACTCCACCCTGGTCATGTGCACCTCGTTTGGCGTGATGTCCAGCACCCTGTACACCGTGCCCTTTAACCTCATTGCCATGTACCACCGCGAGGAGCAGGAGGAGCAGGTGCGTTATTGAACCTGTGTGCTGAGCAACATCCTGACTCACCTGAAGGCTTGAGGAACTTGGTAGCAATGTGTAGAGCAGGGCTAGGAAATAGGGGTTCTTGAAACAGCAGCACTAAAATGTCCAGCCAGGTGCAATGACGATCTGGCCAAGGCATGACCGCCTTCCTCGCCCCCACTGCCCACCCTCACTCCCAGGAGGGAAGCCCTAGGTACCTGGGAGCAGTTGGAAAGGTACTAGGTACTGTTACTGCCATTTGTCAGATCAGGAAAGCAGGGGCGGGGGTTGGTAATGCCCACAATCACAAGAGACCAAGCAAAGAACTCTGGGCTTATGACATGTCTGGCGTACCTGCAGCATTTCTGGATGCCCCAGCGAGGGCCCCACTCTCAACTGCTGCAGGGGTGCATGGTGGACTTTCCAGGAGTTATTAGTTGAGTAACACTTTCCTTGGAAGTCCGGGTTTGATTAAGTCATGCCCTGTGTGCAGGGGGGGAAGCTGGTCGCAGGGGGTCACCCCGCCAGCTGCCTCTGGGAAGGCCTGTCCCCCATCTCTGCCTTGGAACTCAAGCCAGAGGGCGAGACCCTAAGGTGCCCCAAAAGGGCACTAGGTTGTGTATTTCTGCCCTAAAATGACCCCTTTTTCTTACCAAAATATGCAACTTTCCCCCTGAAAATTAGTCTTACATTTCCTTAACTGTAAAAGCTAAAGAGAGAACTTCATAACATGAAGCTGCAAAAATGCTGAACACATGTTCCGGAGACTGTAGTGCCGGCCTTCTTTTCCATCATTTGATCTGGCGAGCACAGCAGGGCGGCATTGCACCAGGCATTGAAACCTGTCCAGTAAGAGTTGTAGCTGTCCTCATTGCCTGGCAGACAGTGTCACTAAGGTCTCAGCGCATGACAGGGCCTTTGCTGCTAAAGAGACAACTAAGAACCATCCTGCCACGGGGGAGTCACATGGTCCTAGGGCAGAAACACATAGGCTTTGGACTCAGAGACACCTGCCTCCCTACTTGTCAGCTATATGACCTTGGGGAATTTAGTCCTTTATTCACTTAAATATCACTTAAAATGAGTTTGTCTTTGGATAGGGCAATACCATCACATGGTTCAACAACCACAGTGATACACAATGTGCATTAAGTGGCTCCCGCCTACCCCTCCCTCCACTCTTTCCCTACCTCTGCCCTCCAAGCCAGCCCCAGGACTGGGCTGTAACCAGGTTTTGGTCTATCTTTTCAGTATTTTAAAATGAAAATCCAGCAAATAAGAATATTTTTTCTTATTTTCCCTTTCTTATTCAAAGGATAAAATATATTTTTTTGCTCAATGATTTTTTTTTTTAAATTTAGTAGGGGAGTTCCTGTTTTGGTGCAGTGGAAACGAATCCGACTAGGAACCATGAGGTTGCGGGTTTGATCCCTGGCCTCGCTCAGTGGGTTAAGGATCCAGCGTTGCCATGAGCTGTGGTGTAGGTTGGAGATGTGGCTCGGATCTGGCGTTGCTGTGGCTCTGGCGTAGGCTGGTAGCTGTAGCTCTGATTGGACCCCTAGCCTGGGAACCTCCATATGCTGTGGGTGCAGCCCTGAAAAGACAAAAGAAAAAAAATTAATAGTGTAGAAATGATCATGCAAACTCTGGGCCTTAGTTTTCTAATCAATCAAATGGGAATGATACACCCATCTT
Source organism: Sus scrofa (assembly GCF_054392235.1). NCBI lineage: Eukaryota > Metazoa > Chordata > Mammalia > Artiodactyla > Suidae > Sus > Sus scrofa. The sequence continues at coordinate 32,013,147 of NC_139398.1, read as the reverse complement.
TATAGAGTTGTTGAAAAATTAAATGATACAAGGTGGTATTGGTAATCTACTTAGCATTATGCCTACCTGGCACCTGGCAAAGACTTAAAAAATGGTAGGTGGTAGTATTATTGTTTTCATGGAGTTAATGATAATACGTGCATCCAGGGAGCTGGTAAGGATGAAATGAAACAACATATGTGAAAGAGCCTTGCACAAGGCCTAACATACACATGTAATACCCAATAAATGGCAATATTATCAATCAATTCAGACCAGATGTCAAATAGTAACCAAATATTAATCTACTCACCAAATAACCATATTTTGAAAGGTTGAATTGCTTTTTTATGTTGCTTCTCCTTCATATAACCTGTGATTCAAAATCCTTTTAAAAATGCTTGACCTTTCAACACTAAGGAAGGGAAAGAATGGGATATTTATTGAGTTTCTATTATATTGTATTTAATGACTTTTTAGGAAGAGGAAAATTTTGTGTTCTGAACGATCTAACTGCCATAGGTGTTAATGGTGGAATTTAAGACTTTGCGGCAGGTGGGGTTAAGACAGATCCAGGCACGGAGGTGATGCTTAAATCAGGGGTTGATAAACTGTCTTATTGGCCAAATGTGGCTTGCCACCTGCTTTTTTCTTTTCTTTTCTTTTTTTTTTTTTTGTATAGTCTGTCATGAGCTAAGAATTCTTTTAAAGTAGTTAAATGATCTGAAAAAAATCAGTAGAAGGATAGTATTTGTGACAAGTGAAAATTACATGACATTCAAATGCTGCTGTCATAAAGTGATGTTGGAACTCCACCCTGTTTATGTACTCGTGCTGCTTTGGCACCTGCAGTGGTAGAGTCGTGTAGTTACAAACCAAGACCATAAAATCCACAAGCTGAAAGTCTTTGTTATCTGGCTTTTTATAGGAAAAATTTGCTCGCTGACTTCTGCTCTGGAGGACAGTTGGTGTAGATGAAATGCTGTTCCTGTGCTTCCCTTGCAGAGGCAGCAGGCCCAGGGCAGGGGCCTGGACAGCAGCCGGAGGGGGCAGGGCCTGGACTGCGCTGCCCTCACCTGCATGGTGCAGCTGGCACAGATCCTGGTTGGAGGCGGCCTGGGCTTTCTGGTCAACGTGGTCGGGAGCGTCGTCGTCGTGGTGATCACGGCCTCTGCGGCGGCACTGATCGGCTGTTGCTTTGTGGCTCTCTTTGTTAGATATATAGATTAGGTCAATAAAGAGACCTCATCCCTAACCTCAGACACGGTGGAGTACACGGCAGGAAATCAGTCTTTGCTCTAGCTGTGCATTTCTTGTGTCTGCCCATTGGATGCCCTGTGCTATGATATGGCTGCAGCTGTGGTCGTCTGCCCACCCCTCCCTGCTGGCCCACCCTCTGCCCAACAGGTTCCATATTTCAGCCATCATTTGTCTCAGGAGAGCCTGGGCCATGCCTCCATTCACTGGTGGCAATGGGTAAGTTGCAGGTGACAGCACCTCCACAGGCCTTTCTCCCTGCATCTCAGTGCAGCGAAAAGGAGAGGCAGGGTCTGTTTTCCACTGGGCATTTCAGGCCTTGATGAAACCTGAGAAGCAGATTGGCACATACCTATGATGCCAAGATATAGTCTGTGATGTGATTTAAAAAAAAAAAAAAGAGAGCGGGGCCCTATGTAGTTAAAGGGCTCATATTTGTCATCAAATTCACTGTTACTCAAAATATTGCCGGTGATTTATTTTAGGATATTAATTTACTCATATTAATTCATATTTGCATGGCTCCTAACTAGTTCCTGTTAATTAATACTATCCCTGACAGAAGGCTGGAACATCTCATGCTGGGGGATTTACCCCTTTGAAACAGCTCATCTTCTTGACACAATCAAAAACCTTTCGCTGCTGCCTGCTCTTTTGTTCTATACCCAGGAGTCTATATGGAAGCCTTTCAAAGAGCTGCCTCCCACTTCTCCTGGGATATCTCTCCTCCGGGAGAAGCAGCTTTGCACAGCCCTACCCCTTCAAGTTCTTGACAGCAGGCAGCGTGGTTTAATGAAAAGACCGTGAGTGTTAGAGCCAGGCTGGTTGGGATGCAGGCTGAGCTGCTCCTCAGCAAACTATGGAGCCTTCCGGCCACACTTATTCACCTTTATATTTAGGGTGATAATTCCTAACTCAGAGAGTTGTGACCATTAATAATACCTAACAGTTGTGGAGTGCTTACCACCATTCTCAATGTTTTGCCCTCGTTAGCACTGCAATCTTGGGCGAGACTGCTATTACCGATCTCTGACTTGCAGATGGGGAAACTGAGGCAGAGAAGTGTTACTTAAACCGTCTGAAGGCACACAGCTCCTAAGTGGCAGAGCTGGGCTTTGAACCCAAGCCTTCAGGCTCTGCCTTTTCCTGTAAGAGCAGTCCATAGCCTGGAGCCTGGCAGTGGCTCTGCACTAGATAAATGACAGCCAGGGTCACTATTTAGAGGCTCCCCTAGACTTAGATGCCCCATCTCCGGTCCTTCATAAGGGTTTGTCTGCACAACTCCAGATGTGCCTGAATGGTGCAGAATGATTTGCCCACATGTTTTCACAAGTTAAAGTGTGGTATGTGGTCCCTCCTCCTGCCTCACTTTAGAGTCTGGTCGTGTAATTGATGCCTCAGGTGAATTTCTAACTTATCCAAACCTTCTGTGCTGGAAGGGGATTTAGAGAAAGGAAATAAGCTGCTTTGAGAACAGGGACAGGGGTGTGTGGGCTGTTCTCTGGTCTCCCCCGTGCTTAGCAGAATGGATGGCTTGGTGGCGTGGCCCCTGAAGTGTCAGCTCCTTGGGGTGGGGGCTCTGAGAAGAGGAACCGTGCTCTGGAATTCTCTTTCACGCAACTTCTGGGAGTGTCAGGGGTACAGGGCCTGTCCTAACATTTGCATTTGCAGGACCTGGGGCGAAAACACCGATGAAGGCCCTGTCCCTCTCGCCTCTGAGCCCCGCCCCGCACTGTGAGGGCCCTTGTGCACATCTTGGCATCTGCACATCCTTAGCCTTCCAAACCCCTCCACCCTCTACCACACCTGCAAACAGCCACGCTCAGCCACCCCTCACACCTAAGAGTGGACAGACTCAGTGCTGTTGTCTGCCTTCCGGAAAAAAGGACCCATGAAGCCTTCCTCAACAGACTCGGCCATTAAAATGGGGAATTCTGACACTCAGGTACTGGAGCGTAATCTGGAAGGTGGTGGGGCGGGGCTCAGGGTCCAGACGGCTCTATGGATTCCTTGCCATGTGGGAAGAGGTATAGGCTGGGAGGAGATGGCAGAGCAGAGCCCTCTATTACAGCTCAAGCCCAGGGCAGGGGGCGCTGGCTGCCCAGGTCTGAGCCCTGTAGCAGAGAGTACTGGCCGAAGGTCACTGGATGGCAGCCCTCCTCTCCTTCCCAGTCCCTCCAGCGGCCCCAGACTGGACCTGCATTATCCCACATTCACCCTCCTCGTACTTTTGGGCTTCCAGGCTGCTGCAGCTCTTTTGATGGCCTCCCTTTTGCTTTCAGAGCCTGATCTCTGCTGCTCCTGGGCTGTCACCCCTGTGACTAGGGCAGGGCTTGGGTGTGGAGAGGTCCATCGGGAGCACCCCTGTGGATCCAGCAACTTCTAGTTTATTTGTAGGGGGAGTGTGGGGGATGGAGGGCTGTGGCATGGGGGTTGTGCCTTACACTGAATGGGTCACTCCCTCCTGCCCATGGCTCACACTTGGCACCTTTCAAGTCCCACAGCTTCATTATGTGCCACCAGGCTCCTGCAGTTTATCCCATTGTCTCTAGATACACTTTTTCCGGACTGAGCTGGGCTGTCTTCTCAGAACTGAGTGTGCTTTTGTTTGACTTATCAACCTCTGAGCCTTGTTCTCCTCCTATCCTCAGGAACACTTATTTTCTGTTCCCCTCCAGTTGGGTTCCCCTGCCTTCTCTTGGTAGATTCATTCCCAAATGAATATATTCACCACATTTTTGGAGGGGGGAGTTGCATGCAAAAATACTCATCTTCCCCAGTCTTCCTTTCTTCCTTCCCCCTCACATAATCCACCTGAGAGCAGCAGGGTCAAAACTGACTTAGAGGAGCCACCAGGGAGAACATTGGCCCCCAACCACACAGCATGGGATGAATATGAGCCAGTGCTCTGAGGACCCAGCACCCAGCTGCCTCTCCCGCTTTATCTGCCTGTTCTTGGCTTCTGTAAGGTTTAGAAGGGGAATTAGTTGCTGAGTTCAATGTCTATTTCATGATCCTTTCTCCAGGACTGCTCTGGGGATTGAAGATTTTGAAATGAATGCCTGGGTGAGCTGGGAGGTGACCTGCAGCTGTGGGGCATCTTACCTGGGCCCCCAGGAAGTCAAGAGAAGTCATCTGTGGCCAACCACGGGGCATGGTCTTTATTACAAGTCAAGGTCTTTGCAGGTGGAACCCTGGATGGGCTATGACACGCAGCCTCTTCCCTCCCCAGACACAGTCACATGCAAATATTCAAATAGTTTTCTCTTTTAACTCAAGTTCATGGTGATTTGAATGAGTGGATAGAATCCAATTTAAAAAGCCGTTAACCACCTTTGGAACTAAGTACTTGTTCTTAGTATACAAACGACATCTCCTCTCTGGGACAAAAATGTCTTGTTCCCAGACAAATAAAGCAGGGGCAAGGACACCTACATTCTTCATAGAAATCCTAGGAAATCCTGAAGGAGAAAGGGAAGTCACGTTGCTTGGCTTCTCCCTTCCCCCACCATGCCCCTGACATTCCAACCTCAAAGCCCTTGATCACTGCATGTCCTCAGCTTCAGGTGTCCTCTCTGTGTCCCCACTCCTTGTCTCAGTGGTCATATCTGCCCATCTAAATTGTACCCATACTTATAGTTCCATCTCAAATACTGTTTTGGTGAGGAAATCTCTGATCCCCCAGGAGAATCAAGCTTTCCATCCCTGTAGTCCTATAGACAGCACTTTCTTTTGGCCCTTATTACAACATTCAACGCACCCTCTCATGACTCACTTGCCTTGTGTACAGGGCGGTGGTGTCCTCTTGTAAATGTCAGGAATGTGTCTGTGATGCCAGCACTCAGCACAGACCTTGGTACACAATCAACATTCAAAAAATACATTGCTGATATCAACTGGATGGGACTGCTTCCTCGTTGATGCTTTTGTCCTTTTGGCAGACAGAAGTCTTGGTCTTTGCTCCTCTAGCCATGTTCTCAGAAGCCGTCAGGTTTGGGTGGGGACAAGGTGACTTTTTCATGGAGTTCTTTCATGAAGTCCTTGCCCCTCAGCCCCTTCTGTTTTTCTAGTGCCCATCACAGCAAAAGCACACACTTCAATATACTTTCCTAAAGAACCTGGGCTACCTACCCATTATTATTATTATTATTATTTGTTTAAACTGAAATAGCAAATTCCCTGTAATAGCCTCTTCTAAGCCTCTAATCTCAGTGTTACACATGGATACACTGCCATGCTATTTGTTCTTCGTGGGTATTTACTTGTTCCTTTTTTTTTTTTTATCTTGGAGGCTTACATTTCAATTTTTATTAGCCCATTGGTACTCAATATCAGTATCAATACATCCTCTTTCGAAAGAGAAGAGACAAATTTGACTAGTGAAAAACAAAAGCATTATTCTGTTTTCTAAAAAACCTAACTTCTCAAAACTGCTCAGGATTGAGATCATGCAGCTTTTGTTTTTGTGGCAAGGTCTGAGTGTAACAACACTGTTGCTGTGTGTGTTACACAATGCAGGATGAGGGATGCTGAGGCTGTGGAGTTCACAGCTTGAGCCTCAAATCTCAGACAGTACAGGGCATTTCCAACAAAATTACAATTTCCACTTCAAGAGGCTATTTAAACAGACATGTTTCTATAAAGATTTTTTTACCAGTAGGTGCCCACCTTGCCAGGTTTGACTAGGTTGCCAAAGGGACCAACAGTAACACCTCTGTCAAAACTGCCAGCTGAGTGGGTGGATGGCTGTTTGATCCTCATTTTCTGAGTAGACTCGAGAAAGGACTCCACTGACCTGACCAGAATAGAATTGTCATGAGAAATGTGTCACCCATCAGAGGGTCCCACAGACTGCCTGGAGGTAAGGAAGAACGCATCATGCACATCAATGTGCTGTGCACTCCTTAGAATTGAAAAGAACTTGGTTAAGGTAGAGTCCTTTCTAGGAATTCTGGGTCCCTGCTTTCTCTCCTCAGTGCTATGGCTGATAAGGAACCCGCTGCCTGGAATCCTGGTGGTGCCCTCAGAACAGGCTCTCAGTACTCTTTCCCTTTAGGACAGATTTTACTTGAGCTTCCAATCCCCTCCCACCCCCCACTCCCACCTGCTCTTCCTGAAAGATCAGACTCCAGCTTTTAGGAATTAGGTTTTCAGGAACCATGTTTCTACAGCATCTCTTAATCCTCTATTTAAGCCCATGAAAAATGCAGCAGAGCCCCCCTCCACTCGCTTGTCCAGAGCCTTCATCAAACCAGCATCCCGATTCCCAAAGAGCGAGGGGGGGAGAGGCTGTAGAAAAGTCCCCACTCCCAGCAACGTGTCTTCTCAGACCTGTTCAAGTTTCTGCTGGCACAGCTCACCTGCAGCGCGCAGACCGGAGCCCACGCAGCGTCTCCAGGCACCCAAGGGCTCTGAGAGGAAACCCACCGCCCAGGCTTCCAGTGCAGGACGCACTCACTTGCAGCTGGGTTCCCAAGAGAGCCCCCTTTCGCCTGAAGAGGTCCTCTAGCTACTCCCTCCCAGTAACGCCGCTTCCCAGCGAAGGGTCCTCTCGAAAGCAGCGTTTTGGTCCTTGCGACCTGTGAGCCCAAAGGCTGTTCAGAGTCTAGTCGGCTCCGAGTGAGTGTGCCCTTCTTCCCTGTCCCAAATGATAAACTGTCCACCCTGCGGGAGGTGGCTCTTGTGATGCCTTTCTCCTGCGGGTGGAAGAAGATTGTCACTCCTTTTTTCCAACTCTGAAAAAGTTTCTTTGCCCCATACTCTAGGCTCTCCGCGCAGGAAAGGCGCGATGGAAAGGTTTTGTGGGTGGCTCCCCCCTCTGGATGCACCTTGGAGGAGCTGCAAAAAAGTCGCTGGAATAAACGCACTCAATTGCTCACCATTTGCCTGAGGCCCACTTCCTCGCGCTCGAATTGCTCTACATTCCTGATGCCTTTCTCTGCTTCTGGGCGCCCCATCCGGCCCAGCAGCGACAGCGTGAGAAGAAGGGAGTGTGTGTGGAGAGAAGGGGGCTAGAGGCTGATGGCTTGGCTCCATGAGGCTGGTGACTTGGCCCCCGGAGGCTGATCTCGGCCCCTTTGTCAGCTTCCTCTCTCCACCTCCCCTCTCCGAAGAACGGTCCCCCGGCCCCCTTCTTTGTGCCTTTCTCCACCCTCGTCCCTCCCACCTCTTGATCCGGGGGCCCCTCCAGCATCCGCTAATCCGCTCTCCTCTTTTCCACCCGGGGAAGGTCGTGTTTCAGTTTCTGCGCACTCTGAGCCTCAGCCCGCGTCAGTAGGCGGAGCTGCTGGGCAGTAGGTCGTAGCGCCCCCCGCTGTACACTACCACGCCCGGCGGGTAGTAGAGCAGGTCGGGCTCCGCGGCCTGGTGGAGAGGCGCCAGGGCCTGCAGCCCCGGGTCCTCGGGCTCTGGCTTGGTGGTAGCGGTGAAAGGGCGCATGCTGGTGAGAGAAGGCGATGCGATGCGCCACAGTAGGTTCTTGAGCGCTTTGCGGAACTCGCGGCGCACGAGGCAGTAGAGGATGGGGTTGAGACAGCTGTTGGAGTGCGCCAGGCACACGCTCACGGGGAATGCGTATACCTGGCACAAGAAGTACTCTTGGCTGAAGGGCACCACGTTGAACTTGATGAGGATGCTCCAGGTGGTGAGCGCCTGGTTGGGCAGCCAACACAGGAAGAAGGATAGGACCACGATGGTCACTGATTTGGTGACCTTGGAGCGTCTTCGGGCGCTGGCTCCGGCCAGGCCTCCCCCAGCTGCTGAGGCACTTCCTTCGGTCCCAGCCACGCAATGGTCGGAGATGAAGCGCACCAGCAGCAGATAGCACAGGCTGATGACGCCCAGTGGCAGCAGGAAGCCCAGCAGCACCTTCTGCAAGTGGTAAAGGCCCAGCCAGAACTGCCGGTCGCGCCCCAGCAACTTGTCTGGGAAGCGCACCAAGCACAGCTCCTCGCCCATCACCTTGATGGTGGTGGAGAAGATGGCGTTGGGCAGCGAGGCCAGCGTGGCCGCGGCCCAGATCAACACACACAGAACTTTGGCTGAGAAGCAGCAGCTGTCCCCCAGGCTTCGGCCGCAGCAGTCACCCCGGCCGTGCCCTTGGGTCCGGTGACTCTTAAGAGCCGAGGCCACCGAGTGGTAGCGCGCCACGCTCATGGAGGTGAGGAAGAAGACGCTGGCGTACATGTTCATGGACGTCACTACGGATACGATCTTACACATGGCCTTGCCAAAGGGCCATTTGAAGTCGAGAGCGTTTTCCACCGCCCAGAAGGGCAGGGTGAGCACAAACTGAAAGTCTGTCAGCGCCAGGTTGGTGACGAAGAGGTTGATGGAGGACTTGCGCCAGCCCTGCTTACTCTTCATCAGGTAGAGCACCAGCAGGTTGCCCGTCAGCCCCAAGGCGCACACTACCCAGTACACCACGCTGATGAGAATCCGCACCCGAGCCTCGGTGTCCGCGGTCTCTGCCCCGCCGCCGTCCGGGGGGTGCCCTGGCGCCGCGCCGTCCGGCAACTCCAGCCCCAGCTCCCACAGCAAGTCCTGGAGCTGCAGAGACGCGTTGCCGCTGGTGTTGGCCGCCTGCAGAAGGTCCGGGATCAGACTGAAGAGTTCTGCAAGCTCGTCCCCGCCAGCCGCCTTGTTCATAGTGGCTATTGCGACTGCAGTGGCCACCTGCCTGCGCAGGTGCCTCTAGGTCGTATTTCAGGGATAGGACCTAAGGGAAACCAACTCTCGCGGGGTCCCGGCGTGCGTTGAGGCTTTTAACGCAGCCGCGGAACAGAGCGCCTAGAAACTGGGCTCCAGGCGCGTTCTCGGCGCGCGGAGCTTGGCCTTGGGAGCGGGAGCTGCGCTCAGCGTCTGTGCGGGAGCGGAATTCGAGAGCAGAGGAGCAGAGTTCTTAAGGCAAGCAGTCGGCGTCCAGCCAAGGTTGGCGTCTCCGGGTCCCTACTGTAAAACTCAGACTTTCCTCCTTGCGTTTTCCGCTGTCACTTAGGCACGAGCGCATCCCACCCCGCCGCTTGAGAAGGCTATTGAGGGCCCGCCCCTTGCCTTTCAAATACCTTTGTCGATTTCCTCCGCAGCTGCTTAGATGAGGTTTCTGAAGAGAGTTTCGTCTACCTGGCTCTGACTCTCTGGAGGTCTTTCTATGCTGCCCTCTCTGCCTCGTGTCTCGGTCCCTCCGCTGTTGTCAACTCCCAGTGACTTGTCAGCGGCGTTCCCGCGAGTTATATCCCCACTCGCAGAGCCCAGGCTGCGGACTCCCAAGGAGCATGCGTCATCCCCAGCACAGCCAGAAGGGGCGCTTTCCGAGGTGCTGAACTTCGCCGCGTCCGCCGCGGGGGAGGGGGGGTGGTGTTGCACAGCAGGCAAAGCACAGCTGCCAATTTCCCTTTTCCTCTTCAGTTTCGAAAGGAAATGGTCATAACCCTTTATTTACCTATGTGACTGAAGAAAGTCTGCTTTGATTTGCGATCGCTTTTATTGCCAAACAGAGCAAGCAGAATTCTTTCTTTCTCACTCCCAAATGCACGCTCTTCTGCCCATTTTTCTCTTTTAAAAACGAAGATAGTGGCTTCTTTTCATACCCAGACCTTAAATCAGATCGTGGGCTCTTGTTGAATACACAAACGCCAGCCCCACTTCCCCTTATTAATTAGCTGATCACTTTAATCGGCGCCTGGGATTGTCAGGATTTTCAAAGCGTCTTCACATAACAGAACTCTGGGTTCAGGTGTTGCCCTCTGCCTAGATGTATTCTGAGAACTGAAGCTAAGCAGAGCGTATAGTCGGTGCACCAACCTCACAGACAAGAGATGGTTAGCTCTCAGCCCAGAGTTCTTCAACCTACTGCTTACTCACCACCACACTCTCTTTACCTTGATGCAGTTGGAATAGAGAATTTCATAGGGCTGTCTTTGGACCACCAGCCCCTTATTTCCAACACTATTATAATCAAAACTCTTTAACAGGTGTTTTTTGTTTGTTTGGTTGGTTTAGACCAATGAAGTAAATTCCAAGGAATCTTTTTAGTTCCTTTGGGCAAGGGGAGCTAATATAAACCATTTGAATTACTTATTAAATTGCAGTTTATTTAAGTGCCAGATCAACTGCTCTGGTGTAACATGTACACTTCTTAGGATGAACTCAAGAAATTTGAAATGTTCTCCTCACTGTCTGAGACGAAACTGTAACAAGAGTATCTTAAGCATAATTGTCCTCATTCCTGCAGAACTGGGAACTCTACCTAGAGAGATAAAGAGATTATGACTTTAAGGCATAAGAGAGAAAAAACCATAGTGAAAAAGAAACGTGGTACCCAAAACATATGAAGGGAAATGGAAACAATCTTAATTCTTTTTTATGTGTTTATTTTTATTTTTTATGTTTTGAATAATTTTTATAAAAATTTATTATAGTTGATTTACAATGTTCTGTCAATTTCTGCTATACAGAAAAGTGACCCAGTCTCACACACACACATATATATACATAGATGTATACACATTCTTTTTCTCATATTATCTTCTATCATGCTCTATCACAAATGAACAATCTTAATTCTTAAATGAGAACACAGTTCCAGAGAACACACTTCACTGTAGTCTCTGGACTGCTCCGCTTGCCCGCTGGAGGGCGCCAGGGCTTTAATAAAAACGAAAACCAAACCAAACCACGGCCCTCCTGCAGTTCTAATCTGGAGAAGCTCAGCCTTGCTCTGAACCATTACATAGGTTGCGAACCCCATTACATAGGTTGTGAACCCCATTCCCATAGTAGTCTCATCTTCAAGCTCACTCCTCACTCCGGTTTTTGCTAGCTCTTTCTCAAACAATTTTTTTTTTTAAATCTCTCCTTTAGTTAAAAAAATGTCAAGGTTTTTTCCTTGAAAAACAAGGAAGTCTAGGGCACACATGGAAAGCCCTTTGCCTCATTTTCTTTGTGCGTACATGGGAGGAATTGTGATTTTCAAATAGTCTGAGGATAGGTGCTGAGCAGGTGGGGAGCTTGCTGAAATATAATTTGCAGCTCTCTTCCCAGCCCCATGCAACTGCAGAGGTTCTGCTTCTCAGTGGAGTTGAAAGGGGCCCAACAATCTACATTGTAGCAACCCTCTTCCAGATGATACCAATTTTCTCCCAAGTTTGGGAATTTCTGGGTTAACTTTTATTCCTTTCCTAACTCTCCATGTGAAATAACTTAAGTCCCAAAGAAGAATCAATGTCCCATGATGGTCAATTACACAGTAAGATCGGAAGCAAAGGAAGAGAAAGAGGTCTTGCTGAGTTTTTTTAAAATCACATCTAGGCCTGACAGTGACATCTTCACTGTAGGATGGACTCCTACAATGTGCTCCTGAGGTCTGCCAGGCCTTGAGTTCTTGGCCAGCAAGACTCAGAGTGAGACCCCAGGAGAGGCTGTTCCCAAGAGTGACGCCCAGAGAACACTTTCGGAGTGCTTCCGAGCCTCGAATGCTCTTCATTTCCCAATCTGTTGTCTGAAAATCAACTACAGATCCTGTGCAGGAATGTATAGTATCGCTCAACTAAGCCTGTCTTATTGAAGCAAAAAATCCTTTTTCAAAAAATTCTTTTCCCACATGACCTAAAGATATTTTACTCGTTTACCTTAAAGCATGGACCGTGTTTTTCTAAAACAGCATCTAAAAGATTCAGAGGGAGAAGCATATTAGTCCCAGCCAAATTTCATTTAAGTCTACTGTTAAAACATTGCTAAAATCTTACCATATAAATTCCTAATGGAAAATCTGGAAAATTGACAATGTTGTCCACTTATATGTGGATCCCTAAGGATCTACCTTATGGAAAAATTAAAAGAGGGGCTTTCTTAGTTGTCTGGTTTTAAACCAGCCCATACCCCTTCCCCCACCCCATTAATCTAAATGTTTGTCAAGTTTTATTGCTGTGGATCCACACACGCCACTCTCTTTTCCCGAGTTACTGCCTTTGCTAAAGATATTCTTATGAAAGTTCTTCCTCTGTTCTCTTCTCTCACTTCTCCCAACTCAACATATTTCAATATTACTTGTACTGTTTAATGTTACTGGCAAGAGTCTATTTTTTTTTTTTTTTTTGGAAAGCTTTCTTTCTTTCTTTCTTTCTTTCATCCATCTTTTTGCCATTTCTTGGGCCACTTCCGTGGCATATGGAGGTTCCCAGGGTAGGGGTCTAATCAGAGCTGTAGCCGCCAGCCTACGCCAGAGCCACAGCAACTCGGGGTCCGAGCCGCCTCTGTGACCTACACCACAGCTCACAGCAACGCCAGATCCTTAACCCACTGAGCAAGGCCAGGGATGGAACCCGCAACCTCATGGTTCCTAGTCGGATTTGTTAACCACTGTGCCACAACGGGAACTCCCTGGAAAGCTTTCTGAATGCTCTGAGAAACAGATACTATCTTTTCCCCTCTCAATTATCATAGAACCCTCTATTAGCACCTCTCTTAAGACATGCATCTTCATTAAGGAGTGCAGTGGCTGTTTCTCTGTATCTCTCACCCTGATTAAGAGTGTCACCCTGGGAGTTCCCTTCGTGGCGCAGTGGTTAACGAATCTGACTAGGAACCATGGGGTTGTGGGTTCGATCCCTGGCCTTGCTCGGTGGGTTAAAGATTTGGCGTTGCCGTGAGCTGTGGTGTGGGTGGCAGACTTGGCTCAGATCCCGCGTTGCTGTGGCCCTGGCATAGGCTGTTGGCTACAGCTCCAATTAGACCCCTACCGTGGGAACCTCAATATGCCGCAGGAGCGCCTCAAGAAAAGGCAAAAAAAAAAAAAGACTGTCAGCTTGGCAGGGTCTGTATCATCATCATTGTTGTTTGCTCTTAGTGCTGAACCCAAGCTTTTCACATGTATGAACGCAGGACACACTTAATGACTGGGCTCTGCTTTCAGATGTAATCTTCCTGCTAGGGCAATTCCAAACAGGATGCAGACCTTAAAAGGTAACTTAATGGAGTTCCCGTCGTGGCTCAGCGGTAACGAACCTGACTAGTATCCGTGAGAATGCAGGTTCAAACCCTGGCTTCGCTCAGAGGCTTCAGGATCCAGCGTTAACCGTGAGCTGTGGTGTAGGCCAGCAGCTGCGGCTCCAATTAGACTCCTAGCCTGGGAACTTCCATGTGCTGTGGGTGCAGCCCTAAAAAAAAAAAAAAGATAACTTAAAAATTTCCCTAACTATCCACTCCTATAGAATATCCAAGTCTAACTCCAGAGCAACTGATTTATTTTTTAAAAAATATTTTATTTTTTCCTAAGCTATACCTCCATCTTAAAGCCACCTGCATATTAAAACCACTTAAAAATATTGAGGCCCAGTGCTGACAGTACACCAATAAAATGAGAAGCATTTGTTAAGACTAAAATATGTAGTTCTGTAGGGTTTATTATAAAAAATTGCAGCTCCCCGACAGCTGGACCCTCCATATTTCTTCTGCCCAGAGGCACATTCAAATCTTTTCACTGATTCTTATGTACTGCATAACTTTGGTTGATATGCTTACACTGCTACTTTATTTTTTCATTTTAGGCATGATTTTTTTTTTTACTCCCCACTGCAGAAAGTGTTTAGCTTTTTCCTCACACATCCTCTCTGTACATTTCTGCCAGCCTTCTGACACCTCCTAATTTAGTTAAGTTGTACTTTTGAAAGCTCTGTCCCCAGTGTTTATCCTGTAATGACTATGTAAACATTAATGATTGAGCCGTATAGCATACCATTGCTATCCTTTTCTTGCACAACCTTTTGTCTCCCTTGGAATTAATAATCATCTTTGTCTCTACAGTAGGAAAAACTAAGCATAAGCTACTAGAACTACTTCTACCTACCAAAATAATAGACCAAAGCCATACCATCTACCTGAAGGAATCTTGTAGAAATTACTCTTATCATCAAGGATTTCAAAGATGCCGAGGTTGAAATGAAGCTGTGAGCATTTTTCTGCAGGACCATAGGTGCTGCTCTGTCTTGCCCACATTTTCACCTTGTTGGCATTGGGCTGGCTCATCTTGTTGGCACTGGGCAGCAGCTGGAGTCACAGCTCCTGCACTGCCCACTAGATCTCTTCCTTTGGCTTTTATGCATCCCGGGCCAGCCACATTGCAGCTCCATGCCAAAAGGTATCTTCTTCTGCACGTCATCTGTGTTGGCAACATCAGAGACAGTGAGAGATGGTTGTGAATTCAAGTTGGTCTTAACAGGTTCTAGCAGAAGAAATTTTTTTTTTTTAAAGGAAGACAGCAGGGTAATATGTCCGGAAGCAGATAGAAGTTCTCTTACTCCAGATTCTAAGAACAATCGGTCAATGGATTTAGGCAGATCATTCTGGCAGGCAAAGAGCAAAGATGCAAAGGTGACCCTGAGTGGGAGACCATGCTGGGAGGAGGAACACATGAATGAGACCAGATTCCATAGAGCCTGGGAAGTCGTGATTGGGACTTTGGATTTCATTCAATACTCAACGGGATGTAACTGGGTCACCATGCTGTACAGTAGGAAAAAGAAGTGTAATGGGGAAATAACTATTAAAAATAATTTAAAAAATAATAATAATTTTAAAAAAACTCAACAGGAAGCCATTGGAGGAATTTAAGTAGAAGTAGATGCTGCTGGTGCCCCCACCCCACCCCCCAGCACATACCTTTTCCCTGCTTGTCAGCTTGACCTTAAAGTACCAGTTCTTCTGACTCTTCACCAGCAGCCTCTCTCTGAAGCTGTTTTGCTTGCTCGTGGGTCAGCCTGTAGGTGGTGGGGACTTCATTTCCCATGCTCACCTCTCAGAGCAGCCTACCACCAATGACTGATGGGAGCTGATGTATAAATACCCCGGCATCCTGTCACTTGGGCAGAATAATCTTGATCATGTGTTTTAATTTATTCCCCAGAGTTTAGAGATCAGCCTCCATCGGCAGAGTGATAACTTGTCTGACAATACACACTTACTGGATCTCTCCCCGTCTCTATCATACTTCCAGGATTTTCTGGGGTCTCCTCCCAAATAAACTACTTTTGCTAGAATCTTTGCTTCCAGATCTGATATGGGAGAGACCAAATCTGGACAGCAGGGAAATTATGCAATCCAGTTCACACATTGTAAAGACCACACAAGGCATGAAGAGTACAAACTGGGAGCCTGGAAAAAGATACTGAAACAGCCTAGGTAGGCGATGGTGGCTGCTTGGCTTAGTCTCTTCAGGTGGCTACCCAAAAAAACACCAGAGACCAGGTGGATTAAACAACAAACATTTTTTTCCCGTGGTTTCAGATGCTGGGAATTTGAAAATTAAGCACTGGTAGGTTCAGGGTCTGGCAAAGCCCTGGTTCATAGAAGCCCATTTTCTCTGCTTCTATGCTACATCCTCACATAGTAGAAGAGACACGAGAGTTTTCTAGGGTTTTTAAAAATAACGTCACTAATCTAGGGTTTTTAAAAACAATGTCACTAATCGCATTCAGGAAGGCTCTACCCTCATGACCTCATCACTTCCCAAATGTCCCAGCACCTATTACCATGACATTGAGGGTTAAGATTTCAATCTACGGATTTTGGTGGGAAGCAAATATTCAGCCCCTTCATTACACAGCTTAAAATTGGTGATTGTGGGGGTGGAGAGAAGTCCTGATTTGAAAGTTATTTGGAGAGTAAAATCACCAGGTTGTGGTAATGGGTATGGGTTGGATGGGGTTAGAGATGAAAAGAAGACTAGTTCCCAATATGATCTCATCCTAGGTGGTTAACAGAAATTTACTGTGATTGAAAGACTGGAAAATGAAGGGTTTTGGTAGAAGTTCAAGAGATTTGTTGTGGACATGTTGCCTTTTTGACATATAGTTGGAAAGGTCAAACAGGCAGCTGGAAACATGGATGTGCGGAGCTTGCAAGTGAAGACTGGACTAGTCCTTAAAGTTAATCTGTTCTGAAGTTCCCGTCTTGGCTCAGTGGTTAACGAATCCGACTAAGAACCATGAGGTTGCAGGTTCGATCCCTGGCCTTGCTCAGTGGGTTAAGGATCCGAGTTGCCGTGAGCTGTGGTGTAGGTTGCAGACGCGGCTTGGATCCAGCATTGCTGTGGCTCTGGCATAGGCCGGCGGCTACAGCTCCGATTAGACCCCTAGCCTGGGAACCTCCATATGCTGTGGGAGCAGCCCAAGAAATGGCAAAAAAGACAAAAAAAAAAGAGTTAATCTGTTCTTATAGATGAAATCCCTCAAGGAGAGAGAGCATAGAAATAAAGGCCTGAGTCATCATGGGTAGTGCAGGAAAAATTAGTTTCTGAAGATGAGGTTTCTATGACTCTTTTTGGAGGAAATCATCAAAATGAGCATGTCCATTTCATTTTCTATTCTAAAAACAAGTTCTCTTGGAGAAAATTAGAACTCTTTCCACCAAACCAAATGCAGATAATAGAGACAAATAGAAAATGTTCAAGAGGTGAGCATATGTTTACCAGGACTAAGACCTTGAAAAATGTGATAAATATTTACACTAATACTGTCACCTGGGGCCCTTTCCAAGAGAAGCCTAGGACTCCCCCAGTATTTTCCTAAGGCTCCTGATGTAAACACAGATATATAGACTATATAATGATGGGTGCTATAAGTATACCAAAATCAAATTATAAAACAATATTGTTATAATTTGCGTGTTTACTGCCTAACAGTAAACACGCAAATTATAGAAAGAAAAATAGCCTGGAAAATAGTTCTAAGACTGTGCACTGTGACTTGAGTCGGTTGCCAAGGTTACAGGTGATTCATCTGAGTTCACACTGCTGGCAAAAGGGGCCAAACAACCACACACACAGATTCGTGGAATATTCAGATATTTTTCCTGGGTTCTTGTAGCTTCTTTGCAAGTAATAGACAAGGTAGGGATGGATTTTTCACAGTCCTTGGGATGAGGCTTAGAATATGAGCACTGGAGATAGGAAAGTATATGACCTCATTTTTTGTTTTCAAGATGTACTGATAAGGAACTCTGTCTGATAAAAATGTAGGAACGTCCGTTATGTTTAAGAAAGGCACTCGGCTGTGTTTTAAAACAAATATAAAGACTGTTTGGATGTTTATGTACTTATAAACAGAGAGATAATGTAGTGATATGAGAAGCTGAGTAAATATACCAAGTCATAATCTGAATAATGGAACCTATACTTAACAGGTAAGTAAAGGTTAGGATGTAAGTTTGAAGGAGCCTGTTGTCATGTGGATGGTTTGTTCTGGGAAGATTGCTGTTGGGCAGAACTCGAGCTGGATCTGAATAAGAGGACAGGAAACTACTCCTGGAGTCAAGTTAGAGAGGAGGTGTATAATCAGAGTGTCTAGATTCTGGGAGTCTGCAAAGCGACTTGTGTTTTCAGAGAAGAGAGAGAATGAAAAGGACCCATTCTCTCAAGATCCCTTTGGAGTACGTGCAGGTACTGCTCACTCTGCGTTACTTCTCCTTCACTGCAGCTATCAAAGATCTTTCATTCTGCTGTAATTACAACCCGAGTTCCTACTATATGCAAAGCAACATGTTAGGTGTTTGGAAAATTAACAACAAAAATGACAATGACACGATGTGCGTACTAATAGAAGCAGTGATAATCATTCACTGTTCACATTTATTTGGATGCTACATTATTTTCCTAGGGTTGCTGTAACAAAATACCTCAAACTAGGCAGCGTAAAACAGCAGAACTTTATTTGCTCACAGTTCTGGAGTCTAGAAGTCAGGCATCAAGGTGTTGGAAGAGTTGGTTCCTTCTGGAGACTCTGAGGAGGAGGCCATCCCGCAATGTTGTCCCAGTTTCTGATGGGTTGAAGAGAATTTCATGGCTTGTAGCTGCATCACTCTCATCTCTGCCTATCCTCAGATGGCATCCTCCTCTCTGTGTCTTTCTTTGTGTCTCCACTGTCTCTCTCTCTTAAGGACACAAGTCATTGAATTAGGGTCCAATATGACCTCATCCTAGTTACTTATATCTGAAAAGACCCCATGTCCAAACAAGGTCACATTCACAGGAATCAGGAGGACATAAACATATCTTTTTAGGGGACACAATTCTGCCGCATGACAGATAACAATTGCATGCGTCGTGCCAGGGGTTCTATCTGCATTAGCTCACCTAATGCTCACAACTGGTGAGGTTGATACTATTATTAAGTCAAACTTGATGCCCAGACTTTTATCCCCAGAACTCCAGAGTTGTATATCCACCTGCTACCTGGCATTTGTACATGCTTTCTGATTTGCTTCAAAAAACTTTTTTTTTTTTTATAATGTTATGACTGCACCCACAGCATATGAAAGTTCCCAGGCTAGGGATTGAATCTAAGCCATGGCTGCGACAACACTGGGTCCTTTAACACACTGTGCTGGGCCAGGGATCAAACCTACATTGCAGCCCCTGAGCAACTACAATTTTTTTTTTCCTTTTTAAGGCCACACCCTTGGCATATGAAAGTTCCCAGACTAGGGGTTGAATTGGAGCCTCAGCCACAGCAACATGGGATCCAAGCCACATCTGTGACCCACACCACAGCTGATGGCAACACCATATCCTTAACCTACTGAGTGAGGCCAGGGATCGAATCCTCATGGATACTAATTGGGTTCATTTCTGCTGTGCCCCAGTGGGAACTCTGTGGTCAGATTCTTAACACACTGTGCCACGTGGGAACTCCATATTTCTTTCAGATTCCTTAATCTTAGTAAATGGCTTTACTATTCAGTTAAGCGTTCAAGCTTAAAACCCAAGAGTAATTCTTTATTTCTCATTTTCCCTTATACCCTAACCCAGTCTAGTAGGTCCTGTTAGCCTGATTTCAAGAACAGAAACAAACCCCACAAAGACCAAAAAATTCTTGAATTGTCCTACTTCTTCCCATTTCTCCATTTCTCTCTGTATTAGTTATCTCTTTCTAAATAACTATTTATGCTGAAACTTTATGCCTTAAAACAATAAACATCATCCCATAGTTTGTGTAGGTCAGGAATCCAAGTGCTGCAGAGTGTTGTTGACTCAAAGGTCTGTCATAAGGTCACAGTCAAACTAGCAGGTGGGGCTGTGGTTTTGTCTGAAGACGTGAGTGGTGGGAAGGGGAGGGATCTGCCTGTAACCTCACTTTGATCTTTCACCATATGGGATTCTCCCCAGGGCTGCTTCCCATTACTGCAATTGGTTTCCACCAGGGTGAATGATGAGAGAGGGAAGAGAGGGAGAGAACCCAGCGTGAAAGCTGTAGTCTTTTTTATAACCCAACTTCAGAAGTGACACTCCCACCACTTCTGCCATATTCTGTTCTTTAGAGGCAAGTCAGTAAGCCAAGCTCACACCCAAGGAAAGGGGAATTAGACAAGAGCATAATTACCAGGAAGCAGGGATCAATGGGACCATATTAAAGGCTGAGCCTCACAGCAGAGCAGGTGGTCACGATATCCAGCAGAAAACAGGAGTTGAAGGCAACTCAGCTGAGCAGATAGTTCAACAGCAACACTGTGCTCAGGCAACAGAGACTGATGTTCAGGTAAGTGGAGGGGAATAGGTAAATAGCCCAGGCTTTCAGTCAAAACCCCAGAAGAGACACATCCTAATGGTAAGTTCCACACTCTATTCTCACCAACTAGAAAGTACACACTTTCTTCAAGTAGGTGTAGACCATTCACCAAAATAGGCCATGTGCTGGACTAAAATCAAGTTTCAACAAATTTTGAATGATTAAAATGATGCCAAACGTGGAATTTTGAGCTCAATGGACTCAGGCTAGAAATCAGGGAAAGAATGCTAACTAGAAGTCCTCAAATGTTTCCAAAATTAAGCAGCACTTTGAACAACCCATGATGAAAGAACAAGCATTATAAAGTTATAAAATAAATGATAAAATTGCAAACTATTTGAAGTAAATCATAATAAAACATAAGGTTTTGTGGGATGCAATTAAAGCGGTGCTTAAAGGGAAATTTATAGCTTTTAAGTGCACGTCTTTAAAAATCAGACAGGTTAAACATCAGTGATCTAAACTTCTAACTCAAGATACTAGAGGTAGAAAAATTAGTTTCAAAGAAAGAAGTATGGAAATATTAGAGAAAAGAGCAGAGATATGTGCAGAGCCCTGCTAAAGAGGGAATTAACCTTCTAGTTGCTGGATCTTACAGAGATAGGGGGAGGGGTCTTAAGAGAGGACCAGAGCAGCTTCAGGTGGGATTACTCAGAGACCTGGGACAGAGGTTAGCCAGTAGGTATGGAAGTATATAAACGTTTTTAAAAACCATTACTGTTATACTTGCTCATACACCTGAAGCTGAATATAGGGTCTTTGCAAAGTGGCCCCACCTACTGTTTTACCACTCTTGTCGGCTTCTCCCCACAAGCTCCAACCTCCCTACCAGTTGCTGAGTTGCACTGACCTTAGCACACAAGTCACTCCCCATATTTTTGCTTGTTTGTTTGTTTTTTGGTCTTTTTGTGTTTCTTCTAGGGCCACACCCATGGCATATGGAGGTTCCCAGGCTAGGGGTCTAATAGGAGCTGTAGCTGCCAGCCTACGCCAGAACCACAGCAACACGGGATCTGAGCTGTGTCTTTGACCTATACCACAGCTCACAGCAATGCCGGATCCTTAACCCACTGAGAGAGGCCAGGGATCGAACCCGAAACCTCATGGTTCCTAGTTGGATTCGTTAACCACTGAGCCAACGATGGGAACTCCTCTCCCCATATCCTGATAAGCAATCTCCCTCTCCATTTCTTTGCCCACCAAGCCCTCTTTGCCTCAATGGGCACCACTCTCTTACCCCTGTTGTCTGACTGGTGACCTACTAATAGTTTGTTAAGGTTCAAGTCACACATTCTTTCCCCTTTGAAGGATTTTGTTACTCCCAGTATTTCCTAGAGAGAATTAGTCACTCTTCCTGTGCTCTCATAGGACTGTATAAACATTGATTACAATGCTTACTACTGTCTCAGACACAAAATAAACCATCTTTCCTCTAAGCTGAAAACCCCTTGAGAACTATAGCCTGTGTCTAATCCATCTTTGTAGCATAGTGCCTGGAAAAATATATGGGGCTCGAACCCATGAATGAGTCATTCATTCCATTTCTTTACAGACCACTAGTATTCATGCAACAATAAGATAGCAAATCCCAGTTGGAGTACCCGGTAGTAATATGTCAACTCTGTTTCAAATACTTCTCTAGTCTTCCTCTGCACGTTCCACACACTCACAACTTGGCAATTGCCATTCTCAATGCACCGAAAACAATACTCCCCCTGAGCTTTGCCCTCGGGGGGGGGCCTCTCAAGTCAAGGAAACAATATGATTCTCAGTCAAATGGTTACTGGGGATTTGTTTCACCAGAAGATATTAAAACAAGTCTGGATCATTTCACAGCCTTCCAAGGGCAAAAAAATGTCACTTTTGGTTATTTTCCTAAATCAAGGTAAACCTGGCTTAAAGCTCCTGTAAATTGGAGGGAAATCAAGATGGGTCAACTTTGGTGACTTCCTGCCCTTTGCTGGGGTTATTCTGCAGGACTCAAGCAGTCTGGTGAACAAAGCAGATGTTCCTCATGCTCTGTGGACATTGCTGCTGTGGTGCCCTCTCTGGATCTGGGGGGCTAACATTTGGGGGCACCTCCACTGGCTGTTTTCATGCTGGGCTCCATCCTCTGTTGGATGTGGTGCTAAAGCCAGGAGCATCCACATCGTCACCTTTGTCCTGAGATGCTGCATTGAGGCAGGCTCTGAACCCCTTCTGAAATCTCAACCTTCCTCCTATCCCAGTTCCTACGGGTCACCATCTTTGGGGTTGAGCTCATCCTTCCTTAGTCATTGAAACACCATTTCCTTCACTGCTGGAAAAAAACGCAACCTGATCACCCCATGCCTTCTAAAATAGTGGTTCTCAAAACGAGATGCCAGCCAACAGCATCAACATTACCTGAGAACTTAGACATAGAAGTTCTCAGGCCCCACCTGATACCTACTGAACCAGAAATGGTGGGGATGAGGCCAAGCCGTCTAGGGGTCAACAAGTCCTCCAGGTGATTTTGATGCACTCAGATTTGAGAACCACTGTCCTAAAATAAAGAAATAGCTCTCCCATCTCCTACTCTGAAGCATGTTTTAAAAAAGCTGTTAGCCACTCTTTCCCCTAAAGAGAGCGTAGATAACAAGACAACAAGGATGTGACAGGAGGGGAAGAGGGATGGTATGGGAACTGACTGTTTTTCCCTTCTACGGTAATGAATGTCTGTCAGAGAGAGAGAGAAAAAAAAAAAGGAACAGTAAATTTCCGTGGCAGAATGACCTATTGATGCTGTCATAGAATCTCTTGAGGAGCTTAAAACTTTCCAATCCCTGGGTTCCTCCCACTAGGAATTCTGATTAAATAGGTCTGGAGTGAGATCCAAATGTTATTTTTGCAAAGTTTCCCAGGTTATTCTCGTGTGCAGCCAAGGCTGAAAATCATTGCCCCGGATGCCCTAATGTTTTTTTTGAGGATGACCTAGGTTATTTTAACAATCTGTTGTCTTCCAGGCTTGCTAGTAACTCAGTCTGGAATGGAATGGGAACAACCAATCCTAGGTTCTCCCAGTTGAGAATGGACATTTCTGTTCTTTTCTTTGCTTTTACCATCACTTAGAGGTCTAACAATTACAGAGTCATTGAGGAATGCTTTTGAATATCACCCCCTATGCTCTCCTCACTCCTATCACTGCAAACTAACTTGGGCTGACTTTTCCTATATAGATTTTAGGGTGTTTTTTTGCTAAAATCAATAGTCACCCCATCACCTCTTTGCTAGGTTTCAGAGAAGCACATTCTATTTCACATTCTGCCATAGGCGTTTACTTGTAAAAAAACCAAAAGACTCATACTATCCATTCTGTAGGCTCAATGAATCCAGCCAGCATCTAGCATAAAGTGCTCCCCCAAGGAAGATGCAATAACGTTTTATCAGCTGGATACAGCGAATGAGTAGTGAAGTCAAACCGTAAGAATCATCAGAGACTAGACCTAAGTATATTCATCAGTCCGGACAGTGATGTCATTTATAAAGAGTGACTACTAACTAGATTCCAAAACGTGTAAAATTGTGATATAATTGACATAAAATTAGTTGCACATACTTAAAATATAAAATTTGAGTCCATCATGCCCAAGTTTCCTTTCACTATGGTGATTTGCTTTTCTTTCATATTTACTCATTCTGATTTGCTTTCTATTACAATATATGAGTTTGCCTTTCCTAGAATTTTATGTCAATCGTACACTATGTTTTTATATTGATTTGGTCTGATTTTCTTTCATTCAGCACAATTATATTTTTTATTTTTCTTTTTTTGTCTTTTTAGGGCTGCACCTGAGGCATATGGAAGTTCCCAGGCTAGGGGTTAAATTAGAGCTACAGCTGCCAGCCTATGCCACAGCCACAGCAATGCCAGATCGGAGCCGTGTCTGCCACCTACACCACAGGTCATGGCAACGCCAGATCCTTAACCCACTGAGCAAGGCCAGGGATGAAGCCTGCCTCCTCATGGATACTAATTGGGGTCATTATCCCTGAGTCATGGTGGAAACTCCCAGTACAATTATTTTGAAGTTTATCCATGTTGCTAAGTGGAATTTGCTCCTTTTTTATTACTGAGTATTATTCTGCAACACAGATCTACTACAATTTTTAAATCCATTCAGATGTAGATAGATATGGATTGTTGCCAGTTTTCAGTGATTACAAGTGGAACTGCTATAAACATTCATGTATATATATTTGTGCAGACATATGCTTTCATTTCTCTTGGTAAATACCAAAGTAGAATGTCTGGATCATGTGTTAGGTGTATACTTAACTTTTTAAGAAACTAGAAAGCTGTTTTCCAGAGTAGTTATACAAGTTTACATTCCCACCATCAGTGTGTGAGAGTTTCAGTACTTCTATCTGAATATGCCAGCGTTAGTATGGTTAGTCTTCTAAATTTCAATCATTCTACTGTATCCTGCAGTTTTAACTTGCATTTCCCTAATGACAAATGATGTTAATAATCTTTTCATGTGCTTATTAGCTATCTTTGTCTTTTTTTTTGGTCTTTTTAGGATTGCACCTGCAGCATATGGAGGTTCCCAGGCTAGGGATCTAATAGGAGCTGTAGCTGTCAGCCTACTCCACAGCCACAGCAACACCAGATCCAAACCGCATCTGTGACCTACACCACAACTCACTGCAATGCCAGATCCTTGACCTGCTGAGGAATGCCAGGGATCGAACCCGAGACCTCATGGTTCCTAGTCAGATTCGTCAACCACTGCACCACGACGGGAATTCCAGCTATCTTTTTTTGTGAGGTGTCCATTCAAATATTTTTCCTATTTTTATTTGTTGTTTTGTATCTTTCTTACTGAGTTGTAAGAGATCTTTATATACTCAAGAGACATGCCATTTTTCAGATATATGTTTTGCTAATATTTTCTTCTTGTCCATGACTTACCTTTTTATCTTCATCACAGTGTCTTTTGGAAATTAGAAGTTTTTAATTTTGATGAAAGCCAACTTCCTTCCTTCCTTCTTTATGCTTCCTTTCTTCTTTCTTTCTTTCTCTTCCTTCCTTCCTTTCTTTCTCTCTTTCTTCCTTTCTTTCTTGTGTTTTGGAGTTGTATTTAAGAGATCTTTGCCAAACCCAAGTTCACTGAGAACTTCTCCCAAGTTTTCCTCTAAAATTCTGTATATTTAGCTCTTAAATTTGGCTTGAAAGAGAAATATGATCTCTTTTAAGTTAATTTTTGTTTATGGTGTGAGTTCAGAGTCAAGATTAATTTTTTTCATGCAGTTATCCAGTTGTTCTAGCACCGTTTACTGAAATGAGTATTTCCCCACTGAATTGACTTGGCAGTATTTCTTTTTTTTTTTTTTTTTTTTTTTTGTTGTTGTTGTTGTTGTTGTTGTTATTGTTGCTATTTCTTGGGCCGCTCCCGCGGCATATGGAGGTTCCCAGGCTAGGGGTTGAATCGGAGCTGTAGCCACCGGCCTACGCCAGAGCCACAGCAACGCGGGATCCGAGCCGCGTCTGCAACCTACACCACAGCTCACGGCAACGCCGGATCGTTAACCCACTGAGCAAGGGCAGGACCGAACCCGCAACCTCATGGTTCCTAGTCAGATTCGTTAACCACTGCGCCACGACGAGAACTCCAATATTTCTAAATATCAATTAATAATTTATATGTGGGTATATTCCTGTTTGAATTTTGTGTCTGAAAAACAGGCTTCATTTCACCTTTTTTGGGAAAGATTTTGCTGGTTATAGATTACTAGATCGATTTTTTTCCTTTCAGTACTTCAATGATTTTGCTTGTCTTCTAGGTTACTTTTTTTTTTTTTCCAGTGCAAATTTGCTTCAGTCTATTTTCTGCATGTAATATATATATATTTTTTTAACCGCTATTAAGATTGTCTATTTATCTCTGGTTTTGGGTAATGGGATCAAGCTGTGTTCTTGGAGCAGTTTTCTGTTTTTCTTTGTTTGTTTTGGTTTTTTTGTGCTTGGGATTTACTGAACTTCTTGGGTATATGAGTTTATGGTCTTCATGAAATTTGGTAAATTTTTAGCCATTATTTCTTCAAGCACTTTTTTTGTCCTTTCAAACATTTTGTGAATTTCAGTTACATGTATATTAGGCTACTTAAAGCTGTTTCACAGCTCCCCGATGCAGTGCTCTTATTTTGTCTATTTTCCAGTCTTCTTATTTTCGTCTCAGACATTTTTTTTTTTTTAATTTTACCTCCCCAAGAAGTTTGATTTGGGTCTTTAAAAAATCTCTCCTCAATATGCTCATGCTCTCTTCTACCTTCTTAACCTACAATATGTAATTATTATTATTACTTTAAAAAAATCCCCATCTACTATTTCTCTCATCACTTCTGGGTGGGCTTCATTTGATTGACTTTTCTCTTCATTTTGAACTTTGTTTTCCTGCTTTTTTGTAAGCCTGGTCATTTTTTTTTTAAGTTGGATGACACATATCCAACAAGGTTAATTTTACCTTATAGAGTGTTTGATATTTTTTGTATTCTTTAAATAGTCTTGCATTTGGTTTGGGATACATTTAAGTTACTTGAGCAGTTTGGCATGCTTTTTAAACATTTTTTATTTTGTTTTATTTTTTTTTAACTTTGGGTCTTATTTGAGCTTTTTTATTAAAAAATTTTTTTTAATTGATGTGTAGTTGATTTACAATGTTGTGTTAGTTTAAGGTGTATAGCAAAGTGATTCAGTTACATACATCCTTTTTCAGATTCTTTTCCCTTATAGGTTATTTCAAAATATTAAGTGGAGTTTCCTGTGCTATAAAGTAGGTCCTTGTTGGTTACCTATTCTATATATAGTAATGTGTATATGTTAAATCTAGGAGGCCAGCCTTTAAGTTTTGTTAAGTGAGACCAGGACAACATATATTCCAGGTCTAATTTTGCCCTACAATGGAGGCCACATCCTCCTGAAGTCCTGTGTACTATAAGGTTTTTTCTAATTTGCCTGGTGGGAAAGCAAACTCTTCCTGGCCCTATGTAATCATTGGAGTCATTCCACCTGAACCTTTCCAGGGTTTTCTTTTTAAAATTTTTTCTCCTTTGTTCAGATCATTTATTCCCCTGCATGGGCTGAGCAGTGCTCTTTAAAAGCTTGCAATCCTTTGGAATCCTCTACAAAGTTCTGAAACTCTCTCTCTCTCTCTCTTTTTTTTTTTTTTGGTCTTTTTAGGGCTGCACCTGTGGCATATGGAGGTTCCCAGGCTAGGGGTCTAATCGGAGCTGCAGCTGCTGGTCTATGCCATGACACAGCAATGTCAAATCCGAGCTGCATCTGTGACTACACCACAGCTCAAAGCAATGCTGGATTAGATCCTTAACCCACTGAGCATGGCCAGGGATTGAACCCGAATCCTCATGGATACTAGTTGGGTTCTTAACATGCGGAATCCTGACAGGAACTTCTCTGAACCTCTCTCTTTACGCAGCTCTCTCTTCTCTGTGTAGGTTTCTTCTCTTCCACAGTCTGCCTGCAAACTTTTAGCTACTGTGGCTTCCTCAAATTCCTTTGTCGTTTTTTTCTTTGTGGCAAGTGCTTTAAAAAAAAAAGTATAGTTGATTTACAATGTTGTGCCAATTTCTGCTGGACATCAAAGTGACTTGGTCAAATTCTTAACTGTGTCCTCAAATCAGAGAGACCATTAAGCTGTTTGGGGTCCCCCTCCCTGCGCTGCAGCCTGAAAACCCTCTCGAGGCAGTAATCTGGGTAATTACAGGGCTCTCACAGCACTTGTTTGCCTCTTAGTGATTGTTTTCCTATGCTGCTTGTTGCAGTGTCTGAACCCATTGCTTCACATACTTGGCCCCCTATAGTTTTAGTTGTTTACACTGAGAGGGGAAAATGCATTTTTGTTACTCCAGTAAGGTTGAAACTGGAAATCCCTCTTGCTAGATATTACATTCTGTTTGTATAAAGTTGGAAGTATCACTACAATATCTTTCAAGCTACATATCTTTAGTGTTCTACTCAAAAAAAAAATCTGGCATTTGTGAGAGATAAAGACAGCTAAAGTACTTTTTTCATTTTTTTAAAATTTTATTGAAGTATAGTTGATTTACAATGTTGTGATAATTTCTGCCATATGATAAAGTGATTCAGTTATATATATATATATCTATATATTCACATCCATTCTTTTGCAGATTCTTTCCCCATGTAAGTTATCATAGAACATCTGGTAGAGTTCCCTGTGCTAAATAGCAGTTCTTTTAATTGCTGACTTGTATTGTGAATTTGGGATTAAATATTACCTAACCCTTCTCAAAGTTCATATCATTTTTCTAAGTTAAAAGTAACACATAGCAATATTATTGATAGAAAATATTTTGAAGTAAATTACATTGTATCCCCTTCTCTCCAGAAGAAATGCCTGTGGGCCTGGGATTTTGGTTTCACTTTCCAAATCCTCATCAGTGGAGTGCCAGCCATGGGTTCTTCTTTTCTGCCTATGTGCCAAGATCAGATGCTGGAGCCAGGACCCCGTGCAGGAATGACAGAGAGGAGAGGATGCCCAGGCTCTGCCACTGTCCCCTGAGAGGTGGCCGATACCCCACCTTCTGCTGATGTACACATAGTGTTTGTGTGGTAACAAGTGTCAGCCTTAACTAACTTCCCTTGCTGCAGTGAACGGCAAGTTCAATGGTTACGTTTGCTTTTAGCAATATGCAAAGGAGAGTATTTCTTCCTGAGGGCAAAGAGAGGAGAAGATGGTCTAATACTGATACCAGAATCTATTTCCCAAGGTTTGGTGGGATTTTGGAGAGGAAGCCAACTCTTTAATAGAGGGGTGTTTCCGTGGACCTCAAGGCAAGTCACTTCTCAGAATCTTCCCTAGTATGTCACCCACCTACACATCCATCCTCTGATCAAATATTCATTTACCATTTTTATCTTTGAGGGAAATTAATAAAACATAGTCCCTGTACCAAATGGAAAAATCCATCATAACAAATCCTAAGATTCATTACCTTGAATCTCACTGCATGAACGGCAGCTGGCTTGCCACTTTCTCATTCATTGCGTGACAGCACCATCTCTTTCTCCAAGTCTTTCAGAGGCTTCTGTCTGCCTTACATACCAATCCATGTAGTCAATGAAATAGCCTGTGTACCGAATTTTCTCACATTGGATTTCAAAGTCTCCATCCATCTCTCCATAGCGCCTCTCTGCCCTTCAAAAGATGAATCACAGCACCTTATCTGATCTCAGCTGCCTCCGCTTTACTGCGGGAAGCAGCGACGGAACCAATACCACCCTTGGCTCTTGGGGCCCTCTCAGGAGACTTGGTGCAGATTTAGCAAGACAGCAAAACAGGTCACGAGTAGAGTCAGTCAGCAACCATCAGAGAAGCTATGAAGCAACAAAGGAGGTCTTCTCATTGCCAAGGGGGCGATCCTGGCAGCACCATCTGGAGAGCACGGCCAAGGCAGATAAAAGTGTTAGCAGAGCATCTGGTCCTGGGCTAGCTGTGTCCCAGGCCTCACAAGAGCACAGCCCTGCTTCCTGAGCTCTGGGGCATCTCAGTGCTGCCAAGATTCATCTCGTGGCTGTGGAGATAGTCTCCCCTGGGTCTGGCAGTGTGGGCGAGCTATGTCAAAACCCTTCATGACACCATCAAGAGATCTCTTATCTTAATCTAGGATCAACTTCAAAGTTGATGTTTCATTATTTGGATGTGTGTCACTTTATCCTGAGGAGAAACATAAACCATCCTTGGAAATGAAAGGGTTAGAGCCATGAGGGGCCCTCCTTTCATATTAAAGAAAGATCTTTAATATGAGCTAGTGGTAGGCACGAATCTGCTTGATTTTAGGCTTAGGTGTCTGTGACCAAGCTTTCTCTCCATCATTTTTCCATTGGTTAGCAGATAAATTAATAACAAGGTGGAAGACTAGACCAGTTGTCGTGGGTCCATAGCATGGAATACTATGCAGAAATAACACCTGCATGGTACTGGCACAGAAAGCATACAAAAAAGTTATGTGGAGTGCGTGAACACAGGTAAAAGGGAGCACATACTCTGTGATTCCGTTTATGTCAAATTTTAGAAAATGCTAAGTAATCTCCAGTGATGGAAAGCAGGACACTGGCTGCCTGTGGTTGGGGGTGATGCAAATAGGGACAGAAGGAAGGGATTACAAAGAAGCAAGAGAACACTTCTGGTTTGACACCCACACACGTGCAGGTACACACATATGTACTGCAAAGTGTATCGTGATGGCTTCACAAGTATGTATGCAAACATTTAAATTGTACTATTTATGTATGTATGTATGTATGTCTTTTCTTTTTAGGGCCACACCCTTGGCATATGGAAGTTCCCAGACTAGTGGTCAAATCGGAAGCTGCAGCTGCTGGCCCACACCACAGACACAGCACTGCGAGAGCCAAGCTGTGTCTGCCACTAACGCCACAGCAGGGGGCAATGCGAGATCCTTAACCCACTGAGCGAGGCCATGGATCGAATCTGCATCCTCATGAATACTAGTCAGGTTTTTTATCCCACTGAGCCACAACAGGAACTCCAAAAACTGCACAATTTAAACACGTTCAGTTTATTGTACATCAAGTATATCTCTACAAAGGAAAAAAAAAAAAGAGTGGGTACCATTATGGTATATCCTTATTGTTACCTGAACTAATTTCATTTATTATTGGTTTTGGGGGGATGTTCTGCTCTCGGCGATCCCAGGAGGCTATCAAAGAACAGAGATCAGCATCACAGTGGTCGATATCAGGGGAGTGACCCTCTGGGACCAGGGTAGGCCTCCTGACGCTCGGCAGCTCTCCTCTGAGGAGCAAGACCCCAGCCCAGGCTACTCACAGGCTCTGGTTGAGCTCAGCAGGCAAGAGAATATAAAGAGGGGGGTAAACCAGGGTTGTGGACATTCCTCAGTATGTCCATTCCCTCCTGATCCCATTTTCCATGACAGAATTTCTAATTTGATTTCAAGAACGTTGATTGACCTGCATGTATTAGTGGGTGGAGTTATTCTTTCTTAACTGAACAAACTCAATCTTTGATCTCTCTCTTCCATTTTTTCCTTCCGCGTAGGTGAGTGTGTAAATCCAGGACTCCTCTCCCATCCTCACCTCCAGTTGGAGCTAGTGAATCACTGCGGTGTCTTGATTTCCAAGATTCCACCCTCTCTTGATTCCCTCCTTATCTTGTTGGCACCTCTAATCTGAACCTCCCTCTGAACTCCCGACTTGTATATCCAATGGCCTTCTTGGCATTTCCTTCACATGTCTGTAAGAAACACCCTAACATGTTTCCAACTGAACTTCTGGCTTCGCCATCCCTACTCAATCTATTCTAACGTCCATCTTCCTCATCTCAATTATTGGTCGTTCTAAACCTGTAATCATCCCTGAGTTCTTTTTCGCTTTACCTTACATCCAATTCGTTAGAAACTGTTGTTGGTGCTACCTTCAAAATACACCCAGAATCTGAGCAGTCCTCACCATGTTTTTGCTACCAGCTGATGTGATCCACTCTTATCTCTTATCAGAATTAATTCAGTGACCTCCTAACTTTCCCTCTTTCCAGCTGTTCTCAACTCAGCAACCAAAGAGAGCCCTATAAATCCTAAGGTACCCCTCTATTCAAAACCCTCCAGTGGCTTCTTTATTTGCTCAGGGTGAAAATTCAAAGTCCCCATTAGGGACCTTCATGCCTTTCCCTCTTCTCCTTCACCACCACACCGCCCTTGCCTACACACCCCAGCCACTCCACACGCCTTCATTTTCCATGTTCTCCAAGCGTATTTCTTCCCAGTTGAGGATCTTTGCTGTTGCTATTTCCTTGGCTGGATAATTCTTCTCCCAAATATCTCTCTGTCTCAGATTCTTATTTTTTTCAGGTTTCTGCTAAAGTTCTCTTAGCAGAGAGACTGCTAATGGCATCTTAATAGAGAGGCGCCTTTATATAAACCAGGAACCTACTTCTCTCAGTCACTCCCTTAGCCTGCCTGTGGTTCTCTACTGCTCTGACAGCTGTCTTACATAGCACATATTTACTTGTTGATTTCCTTTTTCCCTGCACCCCATACCCCCAAACTAGGACTTATGCAAGCATGAGGAAAGAGTCTCTGACTATTTTATTCAATGCTATTTCTCAATGCCTAGACATAGTAGACAATCAGTAAATATTTGTTGAGTGATTAAATGCAATATCCTTTTTTTTGTTTAGGTAGTCGCACTCAAAAGTTTCCCAACATATGCCATCCTGAATGTCTTCCTCTCCTTGGGAATAATAAGCCACTCTTCTTTAATTCAGACTTAATCTTTAAGGCAGAATGACAGAAGGAACTGGTGCCCATGTGGTTCAGGATCAATGTAGGACCAGTCTGATAATGGGAACATTGGTGGTTGTCAGCCTGGGTGCTCAGAAAACCACCATACACGGGCATTTATCTGGATACTAACTTCTCCTTATTAGGCGTCTCTAATTTCCAATTCTGCAGCATCTCTACCAAAGGGTAAATAATTTTCAAGACTGAGAACAGACCATTACATTTGATAGTTTTAATTTAGCAACAATCTCAAACTTACAGAGAAGTTGGAAGTGATGTTTTAAAAAGAGAATGTTTTGTGTTACAAATTGTCTAAGGGTAAGTTGCCAACTAGGGGGCCCCATCACCTTCAAGTACTTTATGTATTTATTTATTTTGTCTTTTCTAGGGCTGCACTCACGGCATATGGAGGTTCCCAGGTAGGGGTTGAACTGGAGCTGTAGCCACAGGCCTACACCACAGCCACAGCAACGCGGGATCCGAGCTGCATCTGCGACCTACACCACAGCTCACGGCAACGCTGGATCCTTAACCCACTGAGCGAGGCCAGGGATCGAACCCACAACCTCATGGTTCTTAGTCGGATTCGTTAACCACTGCGCCACAACGGGAACTCCAACCTTCAAGTACTTTAAAGGGTACCTCTAACAAACAAGGATGTTCTATAAAACCACCATGATCACAATCAGAAAGTTAAGGGAAACAATACTACCACCCAAGCCCCTGTCCCCTTTTAAGTTTCACTAATTGTTCTAACAATGTCTTTTGTAACAAAAGGATCCTATTCAGAATCATGTGTTGCATTTAGGTGTCATATCTCTTTGGTCTCCTTCAATCTAGAATAGTGTTTCAGTTTTCCTTTGATGTTCATGGCCTTTCCAAGATAAAAAGTCAGCTATTTTGTAGACTGTCCCTCAGGTTCAGTTTGTCTGTTAGATTCAGGCGATGTATCTTTCCAGAGATTTCACTGAAGCGATGATGTTCCTCTCACTGAAGCCTATCAGGTTGTGCACAGTTTTCTTTTTGTTTCTGTTTTTTTTTTGTTTTGTTTTGTTTTTTGTCTTTTTGCCATTTCTTGGGCTGCTCCCACAGCATATGGAGGTTCCCAGGCTAGGGGTTGAATCAGAGCCATAGCCGCTGGCCTATGCCAGAGCCACAGCAATGCAGGATCCGAGCCTCGTCTGTGACCTACACCACAGCTCACAGCAGCACCAGATCCTTAACCCACTGAGCAAGACCAGGGATCAAACCCGCAATCTCATGGTTCCTAGTTGGATTTGTGAACCACTGCGCCACGACGGGAACTCCATGGTAGTGCACTGTTTTGATTTTCCATATAATATTATTGATTCTGTGTACTTTGTTAAGTTGATTAAGATGATAGCTGCTAGGCTTCTGCACTCTAAAATACTCTTTTGAGGACTTAATAAATATTTGGGAGGTGGCACTTTAAAATTATATAAAGTTCTCATTCCTCCCCAACTTTACTATTAATTTATCTCTTTGTATCAGTATGGGATTCATGGTTCTTATTTTATTATATGCCTAATAATGTGTTACTGTCATGTATTTGTGCTTAAACTTTCCTAGATTTGGCTACTGGGAGCTCTTCCTACCAGCTCCTCTCTCCTTTTGACATGTTCTCATCTTTCTTTGAGGCTTTCCTTGTTGTTGTTGGCTTTTTTGGTTTTTGTTTGTCTGTTTTTTGAGCAATAAGAGGTTTCAGGCTCATCTTCTATTTTCTCTAAGCCCTAGTTCCAGAATTAGTCATTTCTTTAAGGATTCCTAGTTTGTTTTAGAGGAGAGTGGTATTTAGAATCCGAGATCTGGGTGCAAAGGTGTTCATTGCTTTTGAGGTGTTGTTCTAGCAACCTCAAAAGGACAAGTCTAGGGATATGTATGTGTGTATACTTATGCACATTTATACCTTTATTTCTATATGCATCTCTATATACATCAACAGTGTGGGTTCTCACCAATACCTTCAGTAACATTGCGACATCACACGGTTCATGCTACTTTTCCCTTTTTTCTTTTAATTTTTTTATTTATTTCATTTTGTTTTATTTATTTAATTTTTTAAAATGACTCAAGTGAATTTATCACATCTGTAGTTGTATAATGATCATAACAATCTGATTTCACAGGATTTCCAACCCATAGCCCAAGCACATCCCCCTGCCCCTCTCCCTTTTTTCTTACTGGTACCTCACTGGCAGTGAGAAACTTGATTCCTACTATCCTTGCTGTGTTAACTCATTTGATCAATCCCCCCTCTATGTAACCAATCTCTAATCACTGCTCAGTTGTCACCATTATCCCGGCTCTCCTTACCCTGTCAGTATTTCAACACCCTGCTGGGACATCCTCTCTTAGGTGGATGCCCTTCTCACTCTGCTCTGGCTCTGACACCACACGCTGAGCGGTTGTCTTACACAGATGCCCTTTATACATTGCTGAGGCTCTGACACCCTCCAGCAGGTACTCCCTGCCCCCCTGTCACACTCCCACCCTGGCTCTCTCTTATGACTCTCCTTCTGTCAACCCTGGTAAACCCATGTAACATACCATTTTGACTGGGCTTAAGAGGATTACAAACTGGTGTTGGTTTCAGTTTTTGCAACATTTTGATCCAAATGCTACATGTTTCCTGAGATGTGCTTTGTTTTTTTTTCAGTCAATAGTATATTTCATAAATCAGGGATCCATAACCTTCTCAGGCATGCCTTTCAAAGGGGCATTGACATGACATTGTTTCTTTAATCAAATTTATTAATTGCGAAGTCAGAAGAATGGACTAATATAGTACCACCTTAATACAAAGCCAGGTAGCTTTACAAAATCTGAAATGAATAGATTCCAAGATCTTTAAACTGAGCCAAGAAGGCAAACTCTCTGGATGCTCGGGATGTACAGAGTGGGC
This sequence comes from Sus scrofa, assembly GCF_054392235.1. Classification (NCBI taxonomy): domain Eukaryota; kingdom Metazoa; phylum Chordata; class Mammalia; order Artiodactyla; family Suidae; genus Sus; species Sus scrofa. The sequence goes on along the minus strand of NC_139398.1, from coordinate 31,978,107 downwards.
AGTGCTGATTAACGGTCCAACTGTACATTGAATACAATTTGGATGGAAGAATAAAAGTGAGCTGATACTCCCAAGGGTTACATATACCACCCCCATCTTCTTTCAAGGACTGCAGAGAGGTTTAAAAGAAAATAGTACATGTAACAATGATACTAAAATGTATGATTTTTAAAGACCATACTTTTTGACTTCCAAGCAGAGTTAAGGTGGAACTACACTTGAAAACCTTGGAGGAAGACTTCTCTCTTCCATCCTTTGACCTGAAATAACCTTGTAAACTATGAAATATGATACCATGATTTTCATTATGAGGTGGCGGTTGTGGTATCAAGGTACGGATTAACAGATGGCCAGTCTCTTCAGCATATTCACTGTGATTCTTGGGGTCAAGTCAGGGTTGGGTTTTTTGGCCAATGTCAGTTTCAGTTGTTTTTCCAGTTTAATGACAGCTCTGAAAAATGCTTTGAGCTAATTTTCCTTGAACTTCAGCCATCCCTTGGGCTTCTATGGATTTGTTAGGAAGGTATGAACTTTCATATGCCTTATTTGCTTATGATACAGAAGGAGCTCTTTGGGAGGCATTTTAGATCTTTTGCCTCGATTTGAATTTTCACATGGCAAATACTTTGCCATATGAACTATACCCCTACCTGAGACACGATGACGATGTCTGTTTGTGAATATTCTGAGTCTGTCCCCTCTGAAGACATTGCAATGGGTCTTAAGTAAGACAGATATATATTTGACCCTACTTAGTGATGTGGTTAAGTCTTGGCATTTCTCTGACCTTCACTGTTTTATCCTGGTTTTCCACTTCATAGCGATGTGATCCTTGGCAGGTTATGTAAACTTTCAGTGTCTCTTTTCTCATCTACAAGCCAAGGATAATAATAGTACCTATCTAATAAGTTTTTGTAATTAAAGTAATAACTACAGTGTTGGCACAAAGTCTAGTAAATGGTCAGTGTGTGATAAATGTTTGCTGTCCCTACCTATTATTCAATGCTTGGATTTTACATGTGTTTGTAGTCTCACTTCAATGGGAGCGTAGCTGCATTAGCCAGGAGATATTCTGGAGACTGTGCAGTGCTTCATAGCTCTGCTTTCCACAATGGACACATCAGGAAAGGTATTTTTGTGACTTTGTTGTTGCTTTTTTGTTGTTGCAACCGACCTTGGTCACCAAGAGGATTTGTTTCATTTTCCCATTGAGCAGAGGACCAGTGAGGAGGATTAACTTTTTCCTTTACCATGAAGTAGAGGCTCAGGCTTTGGAGAAATTTTGTGAATTCTGTAAAGAGTATGAGAAACTCAGTCTTGGCATAGAGCAGGATGTATATTTGTGTTAAATCATGTTGAAAACTTGCTGAAGTTGGAGACATGAATTAGTAGTTGCTCAGTAGGTGCAACTATGTGAGTCTCTTCAATAGCATTTGGGAAAAAAAAGCAGAGAAAGTCAGGAGTTGGGGTATAACAAGGTTAGAGTTTGATGAGGAAGGTGAGAGGTTGAAGACACTGGTCAGAGACAATTTAAAGAGATAGATCGGAGTTCCCGTCGTGGCGCAGTGGTTAACGAATCCAACTAGGAACCATGAGGTTGCGGGTTTGATCCCTGGCCTTGCTCAGTGGGTTAAGGATCCGGCGTTGCCGTGAGCTGTGGTGTAGGTTGCAGGTGTGGCTTGGATCCAGCGTTGCTGTGGCTCTGGCGTAGGCTGGTGGCTGCAGCTCCGATTCGACTCCTAGCCTGGGAGTCTCCATATGCTGCGGGAGTGGCCCAAGAAATGCCAAAAAGACAAAAAATAAATAAATAAAGAGATAGATCATAGGGATATGATTGGGCAGAAAGGGAGGTAAAGCCAAAGAGGTGCTTATAGCTTACGGGACAATGAAGGATGAAGAGATCAAAAGATGGGGAGTCCTTACTAGGCTGATAAGGTAGGCGGAACATGAAGTTTTGGGGAGATTTTATAATTTTAATATTTCAGTCTTAGGTGCCTTCTGGATGACAGACATTCCTGGTTGTGGTCCTGAGAGTAGGTGGAAGAGCGAGGGTAAGGGGAATGCCCATTTATTGAAGAGAATGAGAAGCCGTGAGGCCAGAGAATTCTGCGGATCCCCCCTGATATTGTTGGGACTCGGTAGTTCCCAGAGTTCTTTCGGTTCCTGCCTGAGAGACATAGCTTTTCTCCAGGGACTGGAAGCCAGATGTAATCTCGCTCTTCAGGTGAAACCCTGCTTGCTGTTAAAAGGAGAAGAAGAAGCAGAAAGAGGAAGAAGAGAAAGAGGAGAAGGCAAACAGGAGAGGAAGGGGAAGATGAACAAAGGGAAAGAGACACAGTTAGCTCAAAGTGGTGTGTTTTTTTTTTTTTTTTTTTTTTTGTCTTTTGTCTTTTTGGGCCACACCTGAGGCACGTGGAGGTTCCCAGGCTAGGAGTCAGATCAGAGCCACAGCCACCGTCCTACACCACAGCTCACGGCAATGCCTGATCCTTTACGCTCTGATCGAGGCCATGGATTCCACCTGCAACCTCATGGTTCCTAGTCAGATTCATTTTCACTGCACCATAATGGGATCTCCTCAAAGTGTTTCTTTAATGCCCTTGCAATTGCCTTTCCGTTGGACCTTCATGCCATTTCACTAGATACGCCTGTCTTACCTGACTCTCCTTTGGACTTAAGTTGTGCTCTTCTTACCTGATGTTTATGCAACAGGAAAAGATGCTCACAGCCCTTCTTTGACTGGCCTATAATAGCATAACAGAACATGTTACATGGCAATATTGTATAGCAAGGGGGATAAAGGCTGTAGATGGAATTAACGTTGCTAATCAGCTGATCAGAAGAGAAAGAGATTAACCTGGATGATCTAGATGGGTCCAATGTCATCACAAGGGTCCTTATAAATAGAGAAGTGAGAAAAAAGAGAGAGTGTCAGGCTGATGCAACTTAAAGAGACTCAGCTGGCTGTTACCGGCTTTGAAAATGGGGGAAGCGGGCCATGAGCCAAGGGAAGTGGGCAGCCTCTAGAAGCTGGAAAAGGCAAGCAAATAGGCTCTAGAAAGGAATGCAGCTGTGCTAACACCTAGGTTTTAGCCCAATGAGACCCATCGCAGACTTCCGACCTCCAGAACTGTAATACACTAAACCTGTGTTGTTTTAAGCCATCAGATTTGTGGGAATTTGTAATGGCAATAACAGGAATCTTATACCTACCCCTTGAAATGTCATGGTGTGTATATATCCAGTCTGAAGTTCTTCAAACTGCCTGCCCCAGGCCTGTGAGCACCATCTTGCACTTGGGTCACTGCTTGGACTTGGCTTCCCTGGCCCTGAGCAAGGTTGGATGAACTGGCATCTTCAGTCTCTTGCTGAACACATCCAGGCGGCTGGAAGCCATGGAGAACCAGTATGGGGCCAGATTCCTCCTGAGTGGAATAAGTTAGCTGGTTTCAGCCCAGAGGTGCAAAATCTTGGCGGGATCATCCCAGGAATCTCTCTGGATGCCTGGCAAGCCCCCTGGTTTGGGGCATTCTCTCAGCGATGTAAAGCTTGAGCCTCTGAATGGTTTCCGCTTCCATGGGCAGCTTGTGCCAGGAAAGTGGAGAGCTACCATCTCCGGCTGACTTACTTCCTTTTCTCTCCTGGTTACCCTTCGGGCTTAGTAAAGTGCCGGGGAGTCCACAGACTTAAAGCGGCTCCTGGTCACTGGGTCCCCTCACCTCGTGGTGCAGATGAAGGGACTTGTGCAGGGTCGACCTAGTAGATTAGCCCAGACCATCTGTCTCTACTTGGGAAAGAGAAACACTGCCTGTTAACTTTTTTCAAACGGAAGCCGGCCCTGGAAACGAATCGCAGAGAAGTCGAACCAGCTGAGTCTTGGTGGGAAAAGTTGGGGAACTGGGAGGAGAAAGGCCAGGAAGGGGGCAGCATTGAGCTGAGGAGGTCAGGGAGTGGGGTCCCCCGCGGTCCCATCTCTGCGCTCAGCATTTTCCGCCGGTATCAGGAGTTGGCCTGGGGGCCTCTCACTCGGAGGCCCGCCCAGGGCGACTCTCCCCGGGGCTCCCCTATTTGGCCGGCCGGCTTGGCTCTGGGCGGGGCCGGCGGAGCGGAGGAGGGGGTGGGAGTCCCGGAGGAAGATGCGCGGGGCCGGCTGCGAGGCCAGGCGCCCAAGGCAGAGGGGTGGGATCCAGAGTGGGCTGCGCCCTCCCGCACCCGGCGGAAAGCAGACGTTGTCAGCTGAATCACTCCCCTTTCAGGAGGAGGGAGGGAACAGAAAGGTAACGAGCCCCTTTCTGCTTAAAAAAAGCCAAGGGAGGGCGTGGGCAGCCTTGCAGTCTCTCCCTTCGCACTCCTGGACCATGCACCCCGGCATCTTCCTGCCCGGCCACAGGCGAGGACTTGATTTCTTGAGCTGAGAGCTAAAACTTGTTGACGTTTCTTCTCCCCAACAACTGAATCATGCCATGTGTCCAGAGGAGCTGGCTTGCAAAGCTCTTCGTTATGGCTCAGCTCCTGAACTTGGGGGTCCTTTGCTCTGAGCGACCACCGCAGCCGGGCCCGCTGCGCTTCCCGGACAGGAAGCAAGGTTAGTGGCTTTTCCAGATTTGCTCTAAAAACCGCAGTGGTAAGACGCCTGAAAAGTTGGTTGCTCCCCTTTCCCTTCCCCCACTTGGCTGCACTCCGAAAGGCCGTTTGGCTGAGTTGCGAGGAAATTTGGGCTGGGAGTTGGGTAAAGCGGGGGCTTCTCGGAATTCAGTGCTTAAAGGGTTGATTCCTTACCTCTTCCTGAAAGGCAAGGATCCTGATCTTTTTACACTAAGGATGCTGCAGAGAAGGCTCTAGAGGTAGCTAGTAGCCACCCCCCCAGCCCGCCTCCCCGCTTTGTCTCCTCTGAATGCTGCACTGTTTCCGCCCCTATTTTTCAGATTGTGAACGCATGAAATTTTTTTTTCTTTTTTTTTTTTTTGTTTTTTAATTTGCAACCGGCCACTGGCAGTTATTGCCATGTTTCTAGTTAGTTTGAAACTGCTGGCAGAGGGGAGGGGAAATGTGATTCCGCCCCCCTGCTGAGTGAGCTTGGCTGTGTTTTGGTTTCCTGGAAAGATTTAGGGCTGTGTTGTAAAAATAACAGTTCTTTTGGAGAAAATTCCCTTCCGAAGGGGCTCACCTTTCTCTGTTCTGCTGCTTCTCTTTCTGAATTTCATAAAACTTGTAATGCTGTAGAAAGCAGGGGAGGAGTTGGGATGGACCATTTGTTTTATTATTATTACTGTTATTATTAGGTATCTTTTAAAACCCAACACCCTGAGCAGAATGATACTGTTGCCTTTGCTTTTTTATTGGACTTGCAAGGGTCAGACACTTTCCTGTTTGTTGGGGAATTCATTGGGCTTCTGGGAAAATACCGTCATGGCAGCAGACATGGCCCGCGTGGCTAAGGCACTCATGTGCTATCGTCTTGACCACTGTCAACAGCCTCCTGGGGTTCAGGGACCATTGTTGCCATCTCTGCTTTACACCTGAAGAACCCAAAGCTTGGGGAGTTTGTGGGCTTAGTTATGGTGGAGTGAGGTTTTAAACCCAGGTAGCCTGAGTCCAGAGGCTGCCTTCTTACCATCCAGCAGCATTGTCCTAGAGCGACAATCGGGACAACACACACACACACACACACACACACACACACACACACACACACACACAGCACGAGGTTAGCATCCATTAACTCCTGTGCCTGCTGACCACGCTCAAGTTTTGGGAAGCTTCCACAGCTTCCTGACCCCAAGACCACTTGGGTGGCAGGCATCTCCCGCCTGACGCTGTGGAGGATTTCTGCCTACTTTACAAAGTTCAGATACTGCTGGAGAGCTCAAATGCTGCTGACTTCCAGAGCCACTCAAAGCAGGTCCCTTTGCTTTCCTTGGAAGCCAGAGCCCACAAACACTAGGGTGAGATGTCAATCAGCCAGCACTCACTTGTGTAAACGGTCCAGATATGATCTCCCACCCCCAAGTTCGAAATAGCAGCGTTTGTTGTTCTTTGAAAAACAGCCCTTTTGTGAAAAGTCTCTCTTCTGCCGGCAGGCAGCACAAACAAAGCCTGCGAGCACTTCCCAGGGCATTTGGAGATGATTTGGTTCAAAGACACACATTCTCCTGGATTGGTTTTCAGCGCTGCTTGCTCCACATCTTTGTAAATGTATTCAGCTCAGTGTGGAGCAGACTCCACTGGGACTGGCTTTCTCTGGAAAGTGAGAGATGGTTGTCTTCCCTGGTCACCTTTATGGCCAAGAGGAGTTGATAGTGGAAAACAGGTGTACGGTGCTCTGAGCTTATTAGCGATGCACAATTATTTAGGTTTTTTTTTTAAATTTATTTTTTATTTTTATTTTTTGGTTGTGCCTGTGGCATATAGAAATTCCTGGCCAGGGATGGAGCCCACACTACAGTAGTAACCAGAGCCACGGCATGGACAACACTGGATCCTTAATCTGAGCCACCTAGCTGCTGAGCCACCGGGAAACCCCTGATATTTAGGTTTTAAAAATAATTTCCAAAAAATTAATAAATTCGGATTTTAATTAAAGATCTAAACATAAAACTTGAAACTATTAAACTTCTAGAAGAGAACATAGGCAGAACACTTTTTGATATAAGTCATGGAAGTACTTTTTTTTTTGGCGTTTTAGGGCCACACCTGGGGCATATGGAGGTTCCCAGGCTAGGGGTCTAACTAGAGCTGTAGCTGCCAGCCTATGCCACAACCACAGCAACACCAGATCCGAGCCACGTCTGTGACCTATACCACAGCTCATGGCAATGACAGATCCGAAACCCACTGAGTGAGACCAGGGATTGAACCCGCAGCCTCATGGTTCCTAGTCAGATTTGTTTCTGCTGCACCACAATGGGAACTCCCAGAAGTGCTTTTTTGGATCTGTCTCCTAAGGCAAAAGAAACAAAAGCAAAAGTAAACAAATGGGACCTGATTAAACTTAAGGGCTTTTGCACAGCAAAAGAAACCATTTACAAAATAAAAAGACAGTCTACTAAATGGCAGAAAATATTTGAAAATGATATAACTGATAAGGGATTAAGATCCAAAATACATATATAAACAGCTCATACAACTCAATATCAAAAAAACAAAGAACTCAATAAAAAAATGGGCAGAAGGCCTGAATAGACATTTTTACAAAGAAAATATAGAGATGGCCCACAGGCACATGAAAAGATGCTTGACATCACTATTTGTCAGAGAAATGCAAATCAAAACCACAATAAGATATCACCCCACACTTGTCAGAATGGCTATCATCAAAGAGTCAATAAATGTTGATGAGGATGTGGAGAAAAAGGAACCCTCCTACACTATTGGTGGGAACGTAAATTGGTACAGCCACTAAGGAAATGGAGTTTCTTCAAAAAACCAAAAATAGAACTACCATAGGATTCAGGAATTCCACTCCTGGGAATATAGTGGAAGAAAATGAAAACACTAATTCAAAAAAAAATGCACATCCCTCAATATTCATAGCAGCACTATTTATAGCAGCCAAGGTATGGAAGCGACCTAAGTGTCCATCAATAGGTGAATGGATAAAGAAGATATGATATAGACATACAATGGAATACTACACAGCCATAAAAAAGAATGAAATTCTGCCATTTGCAATAACGTGGATGGACCTAGAGTGTATTATGCCTAGTGAAATAAGCCAGACAAAGGCAAACACTCTATGTTATTACTTACACGTGGAATCTAAAAAATAAAACAAACAAATGAATATAACAAAAGAGATACAGACTCAACAAATGTAGAGAATGAACAATGGTTATCAATGGAGAGAGTAGGTGGTAGGGATAGGATAAGGGTCAAGGGCTAAGAGATGCAGACTATTATGTATAAAATAAATAAGCTACAAGGATATAGTGTACAGCAAGGGAAATATAGCTATCATTTTGTAATAACTGAAAAGAAATAAATACATAATATTGAACCAGAGAAAATATTTCAGATTTAAAAGACTTTTCATCAAAATGTTTGTTCTCAACTCACCAGTGGACTTACAAGGAACCCTCATTTGGTGCAAAGGAGAAATTTCTGAGCAGATTTCCATGTGGAATTGAGAGAGAGAGGAGGAGAGAGAAGTGAGAGAACGAGGATGAGGGCAAGCTGGTTAGAGGACATTTTTTAAAAAAAAAATTTATTGAGGTATTGTTGATTTACAATGCATTAATTTCTGCTGTACCACAAAGTGATTCACTTATATATGTATATAAACACACACACACATTCTTTCTCAAATTATTTTCCATTGTGGTTCATCACAGGGTATTGAATATAGTTCCCTGTGCTACACAGTAGGACCTTGTTGCTTATCCATTCTATGTATAATAGTTTGCATCTACTAGTCCCAAACTCTCCATCCATCTCTCCCCCATCTTCGTCCCCCATGGCCACCACAAGAGTCTTCTCTATGTCTGCGAGTCTGTTTCTGTTTTGTAGATAAGTTGATTTGTGTCACATCTTAGATTCTACATAGAAGTGATATCATGTGGTATTTTTCTTTTTCTGATTTACTTCCCTCAGTATGAGAATCTCTAGGTCCATCCATGTTGCTGCAAATGGCATTATTTCGTTCTTTGCCTCCACATGACCTGCCTGCTGCCTCACAATTAACCAATCTTCCTAGAATTCCATTTCCATCCTGACAACATTTTTGAATTGTACCCAAATTCTGAACAATGAAACTTGCAGAATACTTCAGATATCATCTCTGCCATCCTTCTTATTTTTGCAGATCAGGAATGGGAGGCCTCGAGGGTCAGTTTATCAGTTGAGAAGCATTTATTGAATACCTACTATCAGCCACTCTACCAGCAGCATGAAAGGAGTTGCACAGGATCCTGGAGTCTGAGACAAATTCAGAACCTCCATGACTATTAAGATTCACTCCAGGTCTGAGAGAGGGGCTGAGATGGGATTTTAGACTGAAGAACTTTTGAGTCAAAGTTTTGAATCAGGAGTTCCTGTCGTGGCACAGTGGTTAACGAATCCGACTAGGAACCATGATGTTCCGGGTTCGATCCCTGACCTTGCTCAGTGGGTTAACAATCCGGCATTGCTGTGAGCTCTGGTGTAGGTTGCAGATGCGGCTCGGATATGGCGTTGCTGTGGCTCTGGCATAGGCAGGTGGCTACAGCTCTGATTAGACCCCTAGCCTGGGAACCTCCATATGCTGTGGGAGCGGCCCTAGAAAAGGCAAAAAGACAAAAAAAAAAAAAAAGTTCTGAATCAATATGATTTTTCACAACCTTTTGAGGTATGTCATTTTCTATATTAAAAATGCAGTTGAGGGAGTTCCCTTCATGGCTCAGTGATTAATGAAGCCAACTAGGGTCCATGAGGATGTGGGTTCAATCCCTGGCCTTGCTCAGTGGGTTAAGGATTCCGCTTTGCTGTGGCTGTGGTGTAGGCTGGCAGCTGTAGCTCCAATTTGACCCCTAGCATGGGAACCTCCATATGCCTCAGGTGCAGCCCTAAAAAAAAAAAGAAAAAGACAAAAAGTATATTATGGAAATACACTTCCTACCATTACAGGAATTTCATTGCCCTTGTAGGAAGGAGTCTTAGAGACTCAATTGCCTTCCAAAATAGATATAAATATCAAGAATAAGTATAGATTTAACCTACACTCTACAAAATCTGGGAGGTAAACAGTTTCTCACCTCTCTGCTTTCTTTCTAGGCAGAAGGTAAAAGGTCACTCCATGGTTTGTATTTTTTGTTTGTTTGTTTGTTTTGTTTTGCTTTTTAGAGATGCACCATGGCATATGGAGGTCCCCAGGCCAGGGGTCCAATCGGAGCCATAGCTGCCGGCCTACACCACAGCCAACCAGGGGTCCAATCTGAGCCTCGTCTGCAACCTACACCACAGCTCACGGCAACGCCAGATCCTTAACCCACTGAGCGAGGCCAGGGATGGACCCTGCAACCTCATGGTTCCTAGTTGGATTCGTTTCCGCTGTGCCAAGACAGGAACTCCATGGTTTGTATTTTCAACAGTGCTTATGACAACAAGCTTCCTTCAGAGTTTCTCATGAAGTATCATCTAAACTGGTGGCCTAGGGTTTCAAATAGAATTTTAAAGGCAAATCAAAGTAGTTGTGGCTTATGCTTTTCATCCACCAACTCTAGTGCACATTGTGCTGTGATTACGTGGTGTGTCTCAGCCCCATCCACAGCCTTGGTGACACCCCACGCTTCTGCCGCCCAGTGGTAGTGAGGACAAAGGTTAGCCAGATTGCCCCAGCACGGATCTCCACCGCTCTTTATTGTCTTTTTATGGAGCAGGGAACAAAGTCTAAGATGAGGGCCACATTAATAATATCCCAGGTAACTGTGAGGATTAGACAAGACAAAGTTGGCATACCCTTAATGCTGTGTTCAACCTTAGAAATGGTAAAACTTAGTGGTTTTTTGTTTTTTTTTTTTTTTTTTTTAATGGCCACATCTGCAGCATACAGAAGTTCCCAGGCTAGGGGTCAAATCAGAGCTGTAGCTGCCGGCCTGCACCACAGCCACAGCAGCACTGGATCCGAGCTGCATCTGCGACCTATGCCCCAGCTTACAGCAACACCAGGTCCTTAACCCACTAAACGAGGCCAGGGATTGAACCCAAGTCCTCATGGCCACTATGTCAAGTTCTTAACCCACTGATCCATGATGAGAACTCCGCTTCCTGATTTCATATTTTTCCAGCCCTGTCCTATCTCCTCTGAGATCTGCTTTCTATTGGCCGGGATGTTAGCTAGCTCATCTTCTAAACTGAGAGGAAGCAAGGTCCGTGCAGGCTTCTTCTCATCCCTGCTTGGAGGTCACATGTATTTAAGGCTACAGAGGTCCCTAGTAGCCAAGTTTCTATCTTTAATAGGAATGATAAGTAGCCAGTGTTTAGACAGTGTTATCTGTCAAACACTGTTCTAAATCTGCTACACATGTTAATACACTGACTTCTCACAACCATTCTAGGAAGGGGATACTATTAGTCTTGTGCCCATTGTATAGATGAGGCAAGTACAGTTGGGCCACCCATGTAAACCCCACTCTGTAAGTGGCCTCCTATTTCCATCTACACCTATTGGTAGATGTGGCTTAGCTGCCTTCTTTGCAGTAAAATCAACAGGTGAAACTGGCCTTATCTCCCATTACTCCTCCCTATAAAGAAACTGGCCTTATCTCCCATTACTCCTCTATAAAGAGGCAATTATTTTCTCCATTTATTGCTGAGCGAATTGAACTCTCTTAGGTCAAGCAGTTCTCTTCTTGTCAATCACCACCCCCAGGGGCAGTGCTATTACCTCTGCTCTGTTATAGCCTCTGCCAAGTGCAATGGCTTTTGTACACAAAGTACAGTGGCTGTGAATAGGATTTTGAAATAAGCACAAGACTTTTATCCAAGTAACATTGCATATTGGCTCTGTGAGCTCTCTCAGATTCGGTTTCTTTACATATGAAATGGGGATAGTAGCTAAATCTGTGTCACAGGGTTGTTGTGCGTATTAAAAGGGGATTTTTTTTTTTTTTGGTCTTTTTAGGGCCGCACCTGTGACATATGCAAGTTCCCTAGCTAGGGGTCAAATCAGAGCTGCAGCTGCCGGCCTACGCCACAGTCACAGCAACTTGGGATCCAAGCTGCATCTGTGACCTATGCTGCAGCTTGTGGCAATGCTGGATCCTTAACCCACTGAGCAAGGCCAAGGACTGAACCCAAATCCTCACGGACACTAACTATGTCAGCTTCTTAACCTGCTGAGCCACAACAGGAACTCCTAAATGAGAAGTATGATAGCAAGTGTTCATTAAATGGTTACTGCGATTATTATCATTATATCATTTTACAGTCATTTATGTTGGCTCGCTCAAAAACGCCTCTGATTGAAACCAACTGGGTCAAAAGCTGTACATGTGGAGTTCCTGTTGTGGCTCAGCAGTAACAAGCATGACTATTATCAATGAGGATGTGGGTTTGATCCCTGGCCTCAGGGGGTTGAGGATCCAGTGTTGCTCTGAGCTGTTGTGTAGGCTGCAGTTGCAGCTTGGATCTTGCATTGCTGTGGCTGTGGTGTAGGCCGGCGGCTACAGCTCCGATTAGACCCCTAGCCTGGGAACTTCCATATGCCATGGGTGTGGCCCTAAAAAGAGAGAGAGAGAAAAAAAAGCTGCATATGTATTTGCTCTTTTATATTTCATCCTTTTCTACTTTCTACTGTTTATAGTGTGGGCTTAGGGAAGTTAGTCTTTCCTTTAATGCTTTCATAAATTATGTCTAATTCTTTGAGATGTATCTTCAGAGACAGGTCTTTAAGGGTCAAAACAGCTTCTTCTGAGAGGACTCAGTATCTGGACAGGACCACACACAGGGGCTACCATTGCAAGATCATGGCTGTACTCAGTTGAGGAAGACTTTTTCTGCCCATAACTGCTCTTCACTCTTCCAACCCTGGAGGAGCCGGAGACATCACTGCAAGTTGTAGGAGAGAAGAGCAACATGAGGAAAATACTAGAGGAACTGACTCCAGCCGGTCCCACCCAACCTGGGCCTTCCTCCCTGAGGTCTGACCTTGGAAGGGCGGTAAAGCTCTGAGACTAACTGGGTCCAGATATTCCTTGCAGAGTGGACAGTACAGAGGCCCGAGTCCATTTGACTCCTAGTTCCTGGTATACTAGCATTATTAATTTGTGCAAAACACCTTTCTTGTCGTATTTACTTATGCATTTTTGGTCCCCATTCCTCACTCCTATTCCTCTGCATAGAAAACCATTTTTAATGGGTTCCATATGTTTTTCTTTTTTTCTTTTTTTGGTTGGTGTATGTTCTGGTGGACTTTGTATCATTGTTTTTGTGTGTATTTTCCATTAATGTAAATGGCTCTGTATTAACTTGTTTCGTTTCTTATTTTTCACTGAGCTTTGTTTTCAAGGTTGGCTTGTGTTGCTCTGTGCTCTGCTGCTCCTAAATGCTGCTGCAGCTAGAAGCAATGAGTCTGGACTCTTTATTCCTAAAAATTGAGACCATTTGTTAGAACCTAAGAGTGAAAACTGTGCTCTGTCCCATCTCGCTCTTTCTTTCTTTTATTGAAGTATAACTGATCCACTACACTCTGTTAGTTCCAGATGCACAACATAGCAATTCAGTATTTTTATACAATTCGAAATGCTCACCATGTTAAGTCTAGTTACCATCTGTCACCATACAAAGATATTACACTATCATTGCTTAGATTTCCTATGCTGTGCATTTTATCCCTGTGACACATTTATTTGGTAACTGGAAGTTTGTACCTCTTAATCACCCTCACCTATTTCACTCATCTCCTTGCCTCCTTCTCCTCGGACAACCACCTGTTTGTCCTCTGTATCTCTGAGTTTGTTCTGTTTTGTTCTTTTTGTTCATTTGTTTTCTTTTTCAGATTCCACATGTAAGTGAGATCATATGGTATTTTTCTTCCTCTGTCTGACTTTGTTCACTTAGTGTAATACCTTCTAGGTCTATCCGGGTTGTCACAAATGGCAAGAATTCATTCTTTTTATGGCCAAGTAATATTCCATTGTATATGCATGCCACATCTTCCTTATCCGTTCATCTACTGATGAGTATTTAGGTTGCTTCATGTCTTGGCTGTTGTTGTATTTAATGCTACTCTGACCATAGGGGTGCCTCTATCTTTTTGAATTAGAGCTTTTGTTTTCTTTGGAAAAATACCTAGAAGTGGAATTCCTGGATAATGTGGTAGTTCTATTTTTAGATTTTGAGGAATCTCATACAGTTTTCCATAGGGTCTGTACCAACTTACATTCCCACCCACAGTGCATGAGGGTTTCCTTTTCTCCACATCCTCACCAATACTTGTTATTTCTTGTCTTTGATACAGCCATTCTGACAGGTGTGAGGTGATATCTCATTGTGGTTTCGATTTGTGTTTCCCTGGTGGTTAGTGATGTTGAGCATCTTTTCACTTCTTTTCATCATCTTTTCACCAACATACTGTTGGCCACCTTTATGTCTTCTTTGGAAAGATTTCTGTTCAGGTCTTCTGTCCATTTTTTAATCCATTGTTTGGTTTTTTGATGTTGCCTTCCCATATTTCACCCAGGGCACAGATGAATGACAAATGTTGTTTCAAGGCAGTTGTCTGGGGGAAAAAAAAAACCTCTTTGATAATTTGCAATCTGTCAAGTCCAGTTCTTTTGATTAGCCAGCTACAGACACATTCGCTGCTACATCCACACATATGAATTGGGCACCTGGAATGTGTAAGATGCAAGATTCTGGTCTCCAAATGGTTTGGGAATAAATAATATAATAAACAAAAGGCTTTGTAAAATTAGGCTGTACTGGAGGCTACAGAAAGTAAGGACATGGGGGTCCAGAGGAGGAAGAGGGTACTGCAGCCAGGGGCATTAGGGAGGATTTGAGTTGGGACTTTAAAACATAAGCTGGAATAAATAGGATTTTGACAGCAAGTGCAGAAACCATTGTAGTTGGGCAAGTAGTTTGAACAAAGTAGCACAAGTTACAAAGGGCAAAGGGCACCGCTGGGAGGTGGCAGATAGAATTTTTTTCCCTTTCTCTCTCTCTTCTTCACCTATTCTTTGTTTTCTTCTTTCCTTCCTTCCTTCCCTCCCTTCCTCCCACCCCATCAGCTCCCTTTTTTTGGCCTGAAGCAAAAGATGGGTTTATTTTACTATGTGGTTGATGGTTTGCTTTAAGCAGCCTGTAATCAGGAGCCTGATGACTTGACCACTCCCTAATAGTTAGATTCCCTGTTATTCTCAAATAGGACAGTGAGGACACAGTGGTGGGGGTTTAAATTTGAGAAAGTCGGAGTTCCCGTTGGGGCGCAGCAGAAATGAATCCCACTAGGAACCATGAGGTTGTGGGTTCAATTCCTGGCCTCGTTCAGTGGGTTAAGGATCTGGTGTTGCCCTGAGCTGTGATGTAGTTTGCAGACGTGGCTCAGATCCCACGTTGCTGTGGCTCTGGTGCAAGCCGGCAGCTGTAGCTCAAATTCAACCCCTAGCCTGGGAACATCCATATGCTGTGACGGCGGCCCTAAAAAGCAAAACAAAACAAACAAACAAACAAAAAATAAATTTGAGAAAGTCAAAAGGTGTACGCTATCTTGTGTGCGGAGGGAAGGAAAAAATGTGCCTGTCTTACATTTTTTAAATTGAATGATAGTTGATTTAATATATTGTATTTGTTTCAAGAGTAAAGTGATTTGGTTTTACATATGCATATATTTAGGTATTTTTTGACTTTTTTTCCATTACAGTTGATTGCAAGATACTGAATATATAGGTACAGTAAGGTCTTGTTGTTTATTTATTTTATATATGGTAGAGTGCATTTGTTAATCCTATATTCCCAGTTTATCCTTCCTGCTCTTCAGCTTTGGTAATCAGAAGGTGGTTTTATATGTCCATGAGTATATTTCTGTTTTGTATATAAGTTCATTTGTACTGTTTTAGTTTCCACATATAAGTGGTATCATGTAATATTTGTCTTTCTCTTACTTCACTTAGTATGATCATTTCTAAGTCCATCCATGTTACTGCAGATGACATTGTTTTATTCTTGTTTACGGCTGAGTAATACTTTAATATATATGTATATATGTAACATATATATAAATATAACATCTCCTTTATCCATTCATCTGTCGATGGACACTTAAGTTGCTTCCACGTCTTGGCTATTGTAAATGGTGATGCTATGACCATTGGGGTGCCTATATCTTTTTGGATATATCTGGAAAAGATGAGAGTTGTTCTATTTTTTAAAGAACCTCTATTCTGTTCTCCATAGTGGCTACTACCAATTTACATTCCCACCAACAGTATAGGAGGGTTCTCTTTTATCTACACCTTCTCCAGATTTATTATTTGTAGACTTTTTGATGATGGCCATTCCGACTAGAGTGAAGTGGTACCTCATAGTAGTTTTGGTTTGCATTTTACTAATAGCAATGTCGAGCATCTTTTCATGTGCCTGTTGGCCTTCTGTATGTCTTTGGAGAAATATCTATTCCGTTTCCTGACCATTTTTTGTTTGGGATGTTTGTTTTATTGTTGAGTCGTATGACCTATTTCTATGTTTTGGAAATTAAGCCCTTGTCATTCGTATTGTTTACAAATATTTTCTTCCAGGCTGTAGGTTGTCTTTTCATTTTGTAAAAGGTTTCTTTTGCTGTGCAAAACCTTATAATGCAATTAGGTCCAATTTGTTTATTTTTGTTTTCATTCCTATTGCCTTGGGAGACTGACCTAAGAAAAAAATTGCTGCAATTTATATCAGAGGATGTTTTGCTTTGGTTCTCTTCTAGGAGTTTTATGGTGTCATGTTTTATATTTCTGTCTTTGGGCCATTTTGAGTTTTATTTTTGTGTGCAGTGTGAAGGAGTGTCCTAACTTCGTTGAGTTACTTGTGGCTATCCAGCTTTCCCAACACCACTTACTGAAGAGACTGTGTTTTCCCCATTGTATATTCTTGCCTCCTTTATTGAAGGTTAATTGACCATAGGTGTGAGGGTTTATTTCTGAGCTCTCTAGTCTATTCCATTGATCCATATGTCGGGTTTTGTTTTGTTTTGTTTTGTTTTGTTTTGTTTTGTTTTTGCCAATATCACACTGTTTTGATTACTGTAGATTCTGTTACTACTGTCTTACATTTTTATGTTTATGTTTATTTATTTATTTAGGGCTGCACCCACAGCATATGGAAGTTCCCAGGCTAGGGGTAGAATCAGAGCTACAGCTGCTGGCCTACACACAACCGCTACAGCAATGCACGATCTGAGCCATGTCTGCGACCTACACCACGCAGCCCATGGCAATGCTGGATCCTTAACCCACTAAAAGAGGCCAGGGCTTGAATCCACATGCTTATGGATACTGGTTGGATTCGTTAACCTCTGAACCACAATGGGCGCTCCCTGTCTTATGTTTTTAAAATGGAAATTTTTGTATTTTGACCCCATGCCTTTGATCCTAATATGTTCCCTTACCATTTTATTTTGTGTATTTTTAAAAGTGAAAAAGGAGAATTTCTCTGAGGATTAGGCATTGTCACTGCTGTGGTACAGGTTTGATCTCCAGCCTGGGAATCTCTAATGCTGTGGTTAAAAAAAAAAAGAAAAAGAAAAAGGAATACCCAAGTTTTTTTAAGCACTTGTTGCTACATTACAGAACACTTATACTTTAATCATGCGAAGTTTGTCAGAGGGTACGTGGTAGGTTCACTGTGCTTTTGCAATTTTCCTCCAACTTAACTGGAAATTCCAGAGGCACTTATGCTCCTTATAATAAACAGTGAAGCTCTGTGATGTGTCTTAATGAACTTTGCCCCGAGATATTCTGTTCGTCATACTGACCTTGCCCCTTTCCAACAATATTCCTCATGAATTAATTCTCATCTTAATTTGTCTCTGGTGAAACATCTGACATCCAGAGCTATGCCTTAGTGTCAGCTCAGACGGTCTATGAGAGAGCCCCGGCTCAATCTGAGTTGTTCAGGGAATTTGGTATTGATGGCGTTTGCATGGTGGAAAGGATCTTTAAACTTCAAGTCAACAGGAGTTCCCGTCGTGGCTCAGCGGTTAACAAATCCGACTAGGAACCATGAGGTTGCGGGTTCGGTCCCTGCCCTTGCTCAGTGGGTTAACGATCCGGCGTTGCCATGAGCTGCAGTGTAGTTTGCAGATGTGGCTCAGATCCCGTGTTGCTGTGGCTCTGGCGTAGGCCAGCAGCAGCAGCTCTGATTAGACCCATAGGCTGGGAACCTCCATATGCCGTGGCAGCAGCCCTAGAAAAGGCAAAAAGAAAAGGAAAAGAAAAACAAAAACAAAAGCGAAACTTCAAGTCAACAGTGGGATTTTGCAATCAACCAGCTACAACTAGGTTCCAACCAGGAGTGTGTTTGTCTTGCTACAGACTCAGCAGGCATCCCTTAGTCTTATTTCATGTTTTTTTTTTTTTTTTTTTTTTTTTTTTCCCCAGAGCATTTCATCAAGTCTCTGCCAGAGTACCATGTGGTGGCCCCTGTCCGAGTCGATGCAAGTGGGCATTTTCTATCCTATGCCTTGCACCATCCTGTCACCAGCAGCAGGAGGAAGAGAGATTTGGGTGGCTCAGAGGACCAGGTGTACTATAGAATCCCCCATGAGGAGAAGGACCTGTTTTTTAACTTAACTGTCAATCAGGAGTTACTTTCCAAAAGCTACATCGTGGAGAGGCGATATGGGAACCTCTCCCATGTGAAGATGGTGGCTTCATCGGGCCCCCCCTGCCATCTCAGGGGCACAGTTCTGCAGCAGGGCACCAGAGTTGGGACTGCAGCCCTCAGCGCCTGCCATGGACTGGTGAGTCACTTTCTTCTCTGCCCTCAGTCCCTGACTGTTGTGGCCTGCACACCCCCTGCCAGCCGGTTCAAAGACAAATTCATCACACATGAATTGAGCTCTTGTGATGTGCCTGCTCTGAGTGTCCAAATGAGCTGGGGGGAAAAACATATAAAATTGAGAGTCAGTCAATCTGGGAGGTATTGAGAATAAGGACCCAGAGGGCCCAGAACAGGGAAACTTCAACCAGGAATATCAGGGGAAGGGGTGGGGGGTTTGAGTGGGTCTTCGGCCTCCAAGGCAGCTCTGAGGGGCCTGATGACTGATGGGCTAGCCAGCCCCTTTTGAATTAAGGGAACTTGGATTTGGACTGAGTGAGAGGCTTACTAGTAGTGGTGGTGATGGCAGCAGCTGCCGTGGTCTAAGAGTTAACCGTGGTGAGTTTATAATTAGACTTCATGTGGGACCTTGGGCTGTCAGGTGATCCCTTTGTGCCTCTGTTTTCTCCCCTGTAAAATGAAGAGTTTGATAGGACCCAACTCAGAAAGCAGAGTTTAGCAAATTGTGGCCCACTGGCCCGATCTGGACCACTTCTTACTTTTATAAATAAAGATTTATTGAAACACAGATGTGTTTACATTGTCTATGGCTGCTTTTGAACCACAGCAGCAGAACCGAATAGTCAGGATAAGGATCAGATGGGGCCGTGAGGCCCCAAATAATTACTATCTGGCCTTTGCAGAAAAAGTTTGCTGACCCTTGTATGTAATAGAATATTGTGATAATTAAATGAATTCATGTATAAATATATATATAAATAATAGAAGAGTATTTAGTAAATACTAGACATGCAATGAATGTTGGCTGCTATTATCATTATTTATGTTTTCAATATGCCAGGCTACGGAATGTGTGACTTATTATGAGGTGTCTGTACATTGTCCCCCGCCACGTTGGTTATGTTTGAGTAGCTGATGAAGCCTGGAGATATTGACTATCTTGCATGTTGTTAATTTTGATCCCGAGTCTTTCAACTGTGACCAAGCTGATTTCTCAAAATTTAAACTTGTATTAAAGAAAAAAAGTGGTCCCATGGTTCCCCCTTACTTCTAGCAGTGACAACAGTGACAGCCCCACCGGCAGCTGCATGGCAAACATGCTCAGGGATTACATGGAGGTTTTTGTCGTGCTGGATTGGGAGGCAGGCCCCAGCAGGACCTGAATGTGCTCTGGGAGTGACTTCAGGTGGAGAGTTCTGGAGTCCAGGGGGCAGTTATGGCAGAGCGTAGCATAGGGTACTGGCCTTGGCACCTGTGCCAGCACTGGTTTGCTGGGCACACCCGCAATGGCGTTCACATTCCTACAGGAGGCGCTCATTTTGAATTCTCCTGTCCTTACGGCCAGTGTGCTGCAATTTCTGCCCTCCATGATTTAAGATTCTGTTTATCCTATACCCATCTAGTTTGGCTTTGCTAGAATGCTGTGGGAAAATTAATACAAAACATTGTACGTCAGTTTAAAGGTACCAAGAAAGATCAATTTTCTGAAGGACCTCTAGGGCTGAATCATTTTGTACTATACGTAGAAGGTCTTGCTTTGCCTTTTTTTTTTTTTTTTTTTTTTTTTTTTTGGTAAATCTAGATTTTCATATGTAGCTATTTATCATTTCCCCCAAATGAATCATAAATGACACAAAATAAAAAACGACGCTCTATTCTTTCCGTCTTCCCCCTTGGGCCTCATAACAATGCTCAGTTTCTCCTGGGGATGTCACCTGGCTCCATCCTCTGGGCTTGCTCCTGCTCTGGGTTCACACCACACTCTGCCTTTGCTATCCCTGCTCTCATTTCCATGAGACAACCCTGGAAGCATCAGTGTCACCTGATCCTCTACCACCAGGGTAACAGAAGAAAGAGCCCTTGTTCTAGAAGGACGGGCACATAGGAGTGAAGTGATCCACACGACAAACATGCAGAGGCCACACGGCTCCAGAGAACACTGGTGTGAGAAGCCACGTGGAGTCCTTAACCATTAACTGTTCATAAGGCATCATGCTCCTAACATCCCAGGAGGGTGAAACGCCATTGCTTTGCCATCGCCTGCAACAGTGTGGTCTGTGACCTCCTAGCATCAATGGCACCTGGAAGCTCATTAAAAAAGCCTATTCGTGGGCTCCACTCAGACCCAGGGCAACAGAATCTTTGGAGGTGGGCAGAAGCCTATGTGAGGGCACTTTAACAGCTTTGTTGAGATATAATTCACATACATACAATTCACCCACTTAAAGTGTACCATCCCGTGGCTTTAAATACACTCACAGAGTTGTGCAGCCATCACCACAATCAATTTTGGAGCATTCTCCTTAGCCCCCAGAGAAAGCCCCTTCACAGTCATTCTCCAGTCGTACCATCTCCCCTACTCCTTGGGGACCATGAGTCTACTTCTGGTCTCTGTTATCTGCTTATTTGAAACCTTTATTTTAATGAGCTCTTCCGGAGATTCTGATGTTCACTAAGGGCTAAGATGCCCTGGACTTAGGGCAGTCATTCTTTTTCTTCTTTTTAATTGAAGATTTGCAGTGTTGTGTTAGTGACTCGTGTACAGCAAAGTGAGTCAGTTATACATAGGTATGTATGCTTTTTCAGATTCTTTTATTACAAGCTTATTATAAGATTTGGAATATAGTTCCCTGTGCTATACAGTAGGACCTTATTATTGATCTATTTTATATTTGGTAGTGTGTATCTGTTCATCTCATGCTCCCCAGTTATCCCTTTCCCCTACTTTCCTTTTTGATGACCATAACGTTGTTTTCTATGTCTGTGACTCTGTTTCTGTTGAAAATAAGCTCCATTTGTACTATTTTTAAGATTCCATATGTAAGTGATATCATGATATTCATCTTTGTCTGACTTGTATCCCTTAGTCTGATAATCTTTAGGTCCATCCATGTTGCTACCAATAACGTTATTTAATTCTCTTTTTATGGCTGAGTATTTATGACCGAGTAATATTCCATCATATGTATACATGATATGTATATGGATATATAGCCATATCCTTATTTATGTCACATGTGTGTGTGTGTATATACACACACACATCATATATATGTATATGGATGGATAGATAGCTAGACAGCTAGATAGATGTTTATTTATTTGGTATTTCTTAATTTTTTTTGTCTCTTTAGGGCCACACCTGTGGCATATGGAGGTTTCCAGGCTAGGGGTCTAATCAGAGCTGCTGCTGCTGGCCTATGTCAGAGCCACAGCAATGCCAGATCCAAGCTTCGTGTGCGACCTACACCACAGCTCACGACAATGCTGGATCCTTAACCCACTGAGAGAGGCCAGGGATCGAACCCGCAACCTCATGGTTCCTAGTTGGATTCATTTCTGCTGCGCCATGACAGGAACTCCCAGATGTTTAGATTACTGTAAATAGTGCCATTATGAATATCGAGGTGCATGTATGTTTTCAAATTAGCATTTTCTTCCATGTATGTGAGGCTGTCATTCTTAACCCTGACTAAACATTAGGATCAACTAAAGAGTTTTTTTTTAAATTGAAGTATAGTTGATTTATTTTATTTCATTTTATTATTATTATTATTATTACTTTTGTCTTTTTAGGGCTGCACTCATGGCATGTGGAGGTTCCCAGGCTAGGGACTGAATTGGAGCTATAAGCTGCCAGCTGGCCTATGCCAGAGCCACAGCAACACCAGATGTGAGCTGCATCTGTGATCTACACCATAGCTCACAGCAATGCCAGATCCTTAACCCACTGAGCAAGGCCAGGGATGGAACCCGTGTCCTCATGGATACTAGTAAGGATCGTTAACCACTGAGCCAGGATGGGAACTCCTAGTTGATTTAAAATACTGTGTTAGTTTCAGGTGTATAGCAAAGTGACTCAGTATATTTACACACATATGTACTTTATATGTATAAAATATGCACACACGTGCATGTGTTTACACATACACATACATATATATTTTATTTTCCTTTATAGGTTATTACAAGATATTAAATATAGTTCCATGTGCCATGCAGTAAATAACTAAGGAGCTCTAAAAAAGTCCCACCTCCAGATGCTCTGATTTAACTGGTCAGAGGGAGGGTGGAGCCCAGACATTAGTATTTTTAAAAGCTCCCTGGGAGATTCTGACGTGCAGTAGATATTGCCAACCACTGGATTATTGTGAGTGACTGTTAATTAGCAGTGTTAGCCAGTATTCCAATATTGTTCTAAAGTAGCTGCTCTCCCAGGTGATAGAGGGTTGAGAACCATTCCCCTCAATTGTTCCCCCCTTCCTTCTTGTTTTCTCTAAGGGACACTACATACTGTTTAGCATTATTCCCGGCTTGGGAACAGGCTACTGAGAGCTTTGCATTTCTTTATTTCTTTCCTTTTCTTTTTTTTTTTTTTTTTTTTTTTGTCTTTTCTAGGGCCACTCCCATGGCATATGCAGATTCCTAGACTAGAGGTCGAATCGGAGCCGTAGCCACCGGCCTATGCAGGATCTGAGCTGCACCTGTGACCTACACCACAGCTCATGGCAACGCCGGATCCTTAACCCACTGAGCAAGGCCAGGGATTGAACCCTCGACCTCATGGTTCCTGGTGGGATTCGTTTCTGCTGCACCAAGACAGGAACGCCAAGCTTTGCACTTCTAATGGCCCCAGGTTGCTGCAAGAACCACCATGTGGGCATTTTCAGATTCAGCTTTCAGATTCATACTAAGCTCAGGAGCACAAAGAAGCACATGTGAGCAAATAGACTTATGTGGTGGCCAAGATGATGGGAAATTTTTAGATCCAAATCATTGAACGATTTTTCCAGAAGAATCAATCCACTGGCATTATTTTGGAGCCTTTCACACATAATTGGACAATTATTGAATGGCTATTAAAAAGGGCACTGAAAGTACAGCAGAAGGCGTTCTCGTTGTGGCTCAGCAGTTAATGAATCTGACTAACATCCACAAGGATGCGGGTTCAATCCCTGGCCTTGCTCAGTGGGTTAAGGATCTGGCATTGCTGTGAGCTGTGGTGTAGGTTGCAGACATGGCTTGGATCCCAAGTAGCTGTGACTCTGGCTTAGACCAGTGGCTACAGCTCCAATTGGACCCCTAGTCTAGGAACCTCCATATGCCATGGGTGCGGCACTAAAAAGACAAAGAGACGAAAAAAAAATACAGCAGAATTTACCACAACATTGTAAATTAACTATACTTCAATAAAACCTTAAAAAAATAAAATATTAACGGCCAGAAAAAAAAAAACCCACTAAAAGTCAAAGGACTTTCTTTCTGTGAGCACACAAGTGGGTGGGCTTTAAGTTCATTTGCTCATGTGCAATAATTTGCAGTGTTCACCTGGAGTGGTTCTAGTTCAAAGGGAGTGGTTGGACTTGTGTCTGATTTCTTCGGACCCCTAGGTTATTTATCTTTCCTTTCACCCAGGGATGAGCCCACACTCAAATTCACAGGATGGAGGGCTTAGGATATGTTGGCTCCAAGCCTCCCACCCCTCCTAGGGACAGAGGGAGCATTTGGGGAGGCTTTCTGAGGCAGGAAACCCTCTTATATGGCGCAAGACATCTGCTCCTCCTTCCTATGGCTCAGGGATGGCGTATTCTCGCTTCAGATGTGGTCCTCGGAATGCTGGAGGCTGTGTTCTCTTGGAGTTGTCCATGACTTGAGGTTCATTTCATCTCCCTTGGAAAAGACTCAGATGGTTGCAAACTGAAGACCCAAGAAGCATCACCCATGACGAGATGTGGGATGACCTCCTTCCTACAGTCAGTGTCCTTGCAATGACTCTGGTGCCCGTCCTCTTGGAGGCTGTGTTCAGACCAAGTCAGCCCATGTCCCCAGCTCAGCAACTTTCCCTCCACCAGTTATTTCATGTCCACCATCTTCACCATCAACACTGTACCCCCCAACACTTTTATAATTTTATGGAATTGGTTTCTTTTGAACCATTCAGTTGATTTGCTTCTGAAGTTATGGAATTGGTTTCTTTTGAACCATTCAGTTGATTTGCTTTATGTTCTTTGATGGAGAAACTGTATTCTTTCATCAGTAAGACTCGGATTCATCCTCATTGGGAGTTGCTACCTGTGAGAACCCTGGTGTTTTTGGATTTGCTGTTGCCAAGGGTGCCCCAGGATTTGTTGCAGACTAGTTTGTTGGTGATATTTCAGTTTAGGTTTCTGGACTGGGAGGACAGTGCAAAGTGTTAGCTTCTACACTTACGTGTGATACAGGATTGGGGTGCTCTTCTTCATGGGGTTCCCCGTTTCCACCAAGGGCATGGGCTAGACACCCGCTATGTGGATGGTATGCTTGCGTCAGTAAAGAAATAGTTTAAATTTTTGTTCACAGTTAGGCATTCAGCTCAGTCTTGATTAAAATGAATATGAGTCTTCACTCTGTCCCAAACCTCAGCCTCAATTCCATCCTCTGCTGGGGAATTGAATCCAGTACCTAATCTGAGTAGTGGGGTTATTATTATTAAGCTTCAACTCCCAGTCAATTCTCTTTCCCTTTGGGCATATTGAGATTTCTTGTCTTATTTTGAGCTTAACTAGAGGATGGAATTTTGGAAAGGTGTTATTTTTGGTTTTCTTTAAGTTAAACGTTTTGAGATAGTTGTAGAGTCACGTGCTGTTGTAAGAACCAATGCAAAGAGGTGCCATGTATCCTTTACCCACTTCCTGGCCAATGGTAACATCTTATGAAATGACTGTGGAATATCACAGACAGGATTCTGATCTTGATATGGTCAAGATGCCCAGCGTTACCATCACAGCGATGACAGCAATCACTCACCTTGTCCTTTTAGCCACATCCATTTCCTTTCTGCCTCCAGGAATGTGATTTAGAAAAAGACTGAAAAGATACCTGGGACCTTGGAAGTCCAATGAGATGGGTTGTGGGGGTCAGAGCCACCCCTTGCCATCCCTTGCTGCTCTTCTGTCCTCTGCAGTGTTTTTTTGTTTGTTTGTTTGTTTGTTTTTTGTCTTTTTTTTTGCTATTTCTTTGGGCCGCTCCTGCTGCATATGGAGGTTCCCAGGCTAGAGGTCGAATCGGAGCTGTAGCCACTGGCCTACTCCAGGGCCACAGCAATGCGGGATCCGAGCCGTGTCTGCAACCTACACCACAGCTCACGGCAACGCCGGATCATTAACCCACTGAGCAATGGCAGGGACCGAACCCGCAACCTCATGGTTCCTAGTCGGATTCGTTAACCACTGCGCCATGACGGGAACTCCCCTCTGCAGTGTTTTGTTCTCTTAGAGTCTGTGTCCTTGGCATGCAGAGCGTTTACCAGGACAACTTCCGGTGTGGTTCTCAGGCTCTTTGTCTCATCTCTCTGG
Organism: Sus scrofa; assembly: GCF_054392235.1. Lineage (NCBI taxonomy): Eukaryota > Metazoa > Chordata > Mammalia > Artiodactyla > Suidae > Sus > Sus scrofa. The sequence goes on along the minus strand of NC_139398.1, from coordinate 31,952,314 downwards.
TGTGCGTGCAAAGCAGGAATCTCTTGTTTCCGTGTCTTCATCTAAGCTGTCGCATTATGATGGCACCTCTATTGAGAGAGCAGTGTGCCTTATACCACATTCTGCCCGTGAGTGCCGTTGATTTCTTGGCCCAGGCGGAATGTCCTGCTGGTTCCTTGTCCATACATTTGCATCTGTTTCTGCCCTCTTGTTCTTGAACTCTGGCAGAAGCCTGGGGGGTTGTGGCTGAAGAATGAAACCCGCTGGCAGAGCTGTGTGGGAAAACTTTCTCATGTGGCTTCTTGCCTTGCGTCCTCATGTGGAACTTGGTGGCTCATTTGCAGAAAATGCTCACTCGCGGGGCCGGATGTCTGTGTGTCAGAGTTTGTTGTTCCTTGCCAAGGGGAGGGAAAGAAATCCTCTGTGTATCCCCTCCTTCTGCCCCCAGGCTGAGGAATTCTCTGCTACCCTTGACCTTTGGGGCTGTCTGGTAAGACCCATGCTTACCCAGACATGAGGCTTTGGAACAGGGTCCCAGGCTGGCTGGCGGGAGAGTCCTCTCCTTACCGTCAGCACTTTGCGCTACAGGCACGTAGGCCTGGCATTTTCTTCCCCCGTCTCTCCTTTTTCGTCTTTCTGCTTACTTTTCAATTCATCAGGTTCATTTTGTGAGTTCCCAGCTTGATGGAGTGGGAGCGGGTAGAGAGGAAACTGAAGAACCAGTTGTTCAGAAAGCACTGATCTTGAAGCAGAGAACTTGCTTATGGTCCAGGGATGGTGCAGGAGAAGAAGGACCCTCAGCTGCTATGGAAAGGGAGAGACCAGATGTTCTGTTTATTATCAGGTTAGTGAGTTGCCTTACGGGTCTGCATACGTGCAGCAGAGACATGCTACTCCTCTCTTCTCTGGAGACTACACTTGGAGTCTCACTTTTTTTTTTTTTTTTTTTGGGCCACACCCAAGGCCAAGTATCAAACCTGTACCACAGCTGGAACCAGAGCCACAGCAGTGATGACACCAGAACCTTAACCCGCTGAGCCACCAGGAAACTCCCACTGTGAATCTCATTTCTGTTTTCATTACAGAGACTGAAGAAGAGGTGACCAACGTTTCCCACTAGATGTTCACATGTTAATATTTCTCTCTCTCTCTCTTTTGATCCAGCATAGGTCCAGGGAGCTTAAATATTAGTTTTCAGAAAGATCTAATTCCTTTCAAAAATGTCTTCACTGACTAACAGATATTAATAAAGACTTTGAAAATTGAGAAAGCAGGAGGCTGGGGTTTTAGATTTTGTAATTGAAAAAAAAATGTTTTACTTAACTGTTGGGATGTGGCTGATTAATTTATTTCTTTTCTTTTTCTTTCTTTCTTTCTTTTTTTTTTTTTTTTTTGGTCTTTTTGCCATTTCTTGGGCTGCTCCCACGGCATATGGAGGTTCCCAGGCTAGGGGTCTAATTGGAGCTGTAGCTGCCAGCCTACGCCAGAGCCATAGCAACTTGGGTTCTGAGCTGTGTCTGCGACCTGCACTACAGCTCACAGCAACGCCGGATCATTAACCCACTGAGCAAGGGCAGGGATCAAACCCGCAACCTCATGGTTCCTAGTCGGATTCGTTAACCACTGCGCCATGATGGGAACTCCCTTCTTTTCATTTTTAAAAACGCTATGGAACTATAGTTATTTGCAATGTTGTATTAATTTCTGCTGCATAGCCAAGTGATTCAGTTATACATATATATAATCCATTCTTTTTCAGATTCTTTTCCATATAGGCTATCACAGAATATTTATTCTAAACTGGACAGTCCATGTCAGAGAGACAGAGCCAGGTTGGTGGAGACAGCATATTTTTTCATATGGAGCAGCCCCACTGGATGTGGGAGTCAGAGGAGCTGAGCTCAAGTCCTAGTTCAGTCCTTACGAACAGTGGGACCTTGGATGGGATCCTTTCCCTCTTTGCACCTCTTGTTTGACCAGGTCCTTGTGGCTAATTGTGTGGCCCATGGACCAGCTGAATGAACATCACCTGGGAGCTTATTAGACATGCAGATTCTCAGATCCTATCCACAATCTGCTGAATTAGACCCTCAATTTTTAACAAGATCCCTGTGGGATTTGTGTGTGCATTAGAACGTGACAAGCATTGGCCCATCAAACCCAGAGACACTAATTCTAATTTTTTTTTTTTTTCTTTTTTGGTCTTCTTCCTTTATAGGGCTGCACCTGCAGCATATGGAAGTTCCAAGGATAGGGATCCATTCGGAGCCACAGCTGCCGGCCTACACCACAGTCACAGCAATGCAGGATCCGAGTCAAGTCTGCAACCCACACCACAGCTCACGGCAACGCTGGATCCTTAACCCACTGAGCAAGGGCAGGGATCGAACCTGCAACCTCACGGTTCCTAGTGGGATTCGTTTCCGCTGCGCCACAACGGGAACTCCACTAATTCTATTTGAGTTTAGTCTTATACATATTGCCTCCTTTTGGTAAATTGTTGCTCAGATGCCTAAAGCTGTGTAGAAGTGGTGGGAGTGAGGAGCTGCTGTTCTAATCGGTGTTGGTGAGTGAATGGGTGGAAGAAGAATCTTAATGTGATTCAGTAAAAGACTGAAAAGATACCTGGGACCTTGGGAGTCCAATGAGATGGGTTGTGGGGGACAGAGCCACCCCTTGCCATCCTTTGCTGCTGTTCTTCTGTCCTCTGCAGTGTTTTGTTCTCTTAGATCCCATGTCCTTTACATGGACGGCTCTTACTGGGACAACTTCTGGTGTGGTTTTCAGGTGCTCTCGTTCTCTCTAGTGTGTGTGCAAAGCAGGAATCCTTTGTTTCTGTGTCTTCATCTAAGCTGTTGAGAAAAGACAAGCTTGCTGGACCCCAGAAGCCTGGGTGAGGCAATAACAACCGACACGGTTTAGTCGTTCCTTCCCTTCCCAAAGGGATGGAGCTTTGGTGATGCTAAGTTTGGGCTAAGAATGCGGAGACCATGATGTTTATAAATAGTCCCTTAAGAGATTATATAAGTGTGAAGTTTTCCAGAATATTCATGAAAGTCTAGGTATAAAAGGCAAAGCGAGAATTGAGCTCCCTTCTCAGCTCTTGGAGGACACTGTCCCTGCAGAGAGGGCTGCTGAGAGCATTGCACCCCATTGATCATGGGGACAGGAGACAGGGCCTCTGCTCCTGGGCTGGGCCCCCTAACTTCCACAATATTCTGTATCCTTGACTAAATGCATCGGAACCTTAGAGAAAGTGTGCATACGTCTCTCTTGCCGCTTGTACATAACCATTTATTACCACAGCTGTCCTGTTTACCCTCTTCATTGATTATACCTGGGTATTTTTTTTTTCTTTCTTTTTACAGCCCCACCTTTGGCATACGGACATTCCAAGGCCAGGGGCTGACTTGGAGGCACAGCTGTCAGCCTACACCACAGCCACGCCAGATCCAAGCTGTATCTGTGAGCTACACTGCAGCTTGCGACAATGTCAGCTCCTGAATCTACTGAGTGAGTCCAGGGAGTCAGCCAGCATCCTTACAGAAGCTATATCAGGTACTTAACCTGCTCAGCCACAGTGGGAACTCCTGGTTATTTGCTTTTAAGGCTTTTCAATAGTCAAACACCGAGCATCTTCCTCTAAACAAACATGTTAAACGAAACCACAACCTTCCGCGCTTTCCCAGTGGTGTATGTTGTTGGGTTTGCTGATTTTCCTCCTTAAAGTAATCCAGGAGTTCATTTCAGAAGACTCATGTTCTTGGGCCGGTACTTCCTTCCAGACCCAGCCTCTCTCACTTCCAGATAGCACCTTCTCACTGCAGTTCCATCATGGTTCTGCAAGTGAAATTGGCCGGGAGGACAGCAGGCTATTCTGAGAAGCAGATTTATCAGTTGCAAAATTTTATACTAAATGGTCCCATTTGGTGTCACTGACTCCCTCCCCCCCACCCCCCGCCACCAGCTCCCCCTTCCCTGACCACCCGCCACCTTGTTTACAGACAGATTTTTCTCTGGAAATTTTTCCCTCACTTGATTTCTGCTTTGGCCCCATGGAATGAGTCACACAATTTAAAAATGAACTGCTTCCAGGCTCTGACTGGGTCATCAGATATCATTGCTTTCCTTCCAAACTTTCTGCTAGCAAGTTTTTTTTTTTTTTTTTAAGTTTGCAGCTGAACTTCTCTCTTTCCAACCCTCCAATATTCTCAGCTTATCTCAGTGGGTTTTCTGGCCTTTCTCTTTGGCTTTCTTTTCTCTTTCTTGTTCTTGCTTCATGTTAGATATTTTTACAATTTTTTAAAGCACATCTGCAGAAGGAACACATGAGGTTGAGTGGTTAGTTAAATAAGGCTTATTTTACTTATAAAACATATGTATTGAACTCTATTATAAAATAATTTATATACTTTATAATATATGTTTATACTAAATGTAATTTTTAAAACATATATTTAACTTGGAGCTCTTCTGTGGTGCAGCAGGTTAAGGATCTGGCCTTGTCACTGCCAGACAATTGCTGTTGTGGTGCGAGTTGGATCCCTGGCCTGGGAACTTCCATGTGCCATGGATGTGGCCAGAAAATATGTGTATATTTAACTCATGTGACTTGTATAATGTAAGTTATTTATCTCATATAATTTATATAATTTTCTTACCTCTTTTCCAATCTTTACATAGCTTGATAGGGAAATAACATTGGCAATGAGTTGCTCGTAGCAGAGTTTCCAGATAAATTGGTATTTATTGCAGGTAGAGGAGCAGACCACGTGTGTGTGTGTGTGTGTGTGTGTGTGTGTGTGTGTGTGTATTAGGAGTCGGGGAGGGAGAGAGAGAGAGCTAATATAGAATATGTCCACAGAAAGGGGACTTTATCTGAAGCTATGGTTCCGAAGAAATGGGTGACATCCCAGTGACAGTGACAGTGACAGTTGAAGATGTAGAACATCCTTGACCATCATTTGTTGCCCTGAGCAGAGTGCAGTCTGAACTTGGGGGATGGAGGGGAGTCGCTCTCCAGTTTCCCTTCTGACCGGGTATTCTTTGCTCTCTGGAAGGCTGGGATAGCATTGGCATTGACAAATGAACAGCAAAGGATTTCCAATCTACTGCTAAATGCTTTTCATCCTTCCTCCGGAGAAGATTCCCTCTTTTCTTTTTAGGGCTGCACTTGTGGCATTTGGAAATTCCCAGGCTAGAGGTCGAATGGGAGCTATAGCTGCCGGCCTACACCTCAGCCACCGCAATGCCAGATCTGAGCCCCATCTATGACCTGCACCACAGGTCACAGCAATGCCTCATTGAGTGAGGCCAGGGATCGAACCTGCATCCTCATGGATACTAGTCAGATTCACTTCCTCTGTGCCACAGTGGGAACTCCGAGGATTCATTCTTTTACCAGTTAATTTTGTTTCAATTCCACTGCTTTAATAAAGAGATGCAAGTTTGCATAAGTGAGCTTTTCTTCCCTTTTAATTCAATCTCTAGCCTAGTCCACTGATTTAGGTCTACGAAGAATGTTTTGTGAATCAAAAGTATTGGATTTGTTGTCCACCTATACATGTAATAAAAAAAAAAAGTTTTGGACTTGGACTTGAGAAACCTGCACTTTATGTGTGACTGCTCCTGACTCTTGGGAGTTCTGAGGAACGTCCCTTAACACTTCAAGGTCCCAGCTTCCTTGTTGGTGAAATGAAGGCTGAACAATTTCCAAGATTGCATTGAGCTCAGGACCTCTGACACTGTGACCAGTGTGTGGCCAAGGTACTTACCAGCACTGAAGACCCATCCTTTACCATGCCAGCTCCATCCCTGTTATCCAAATGGTAGGATTTCCTTCTTTTGAAAGGCTGAACACTCTTCAGTGGTGTGTGTGTGTGTGTGTGTGTGTGTGTGTGTGTGAGAGAGAGAGTGAGAGAGAGAGAGAGAGAGAGAGAGAGAGAGAGAGAGAGAGAGAGAGAGTCTGTATCACATTTTCTTTATCTGTCTGTCCATCAGGGAACATTTGGGTTATCTCCATGTTTTCATTTTTGTGACTAGTGCTGCAGTGAATATGGGGGTGGAGATATCTCTTTGAGATCCTGATTTCAGTTCTTTTGGACATCTCCCTAGAAATGGGATCACTGGATCATACAGGAGGTATAGTTTTAATTTTCTGAGGCATCTCCATACTGTTTCCCAAAGTGGTGGCACCATTTCACCTTCCCACCAATGGTGTGTACGGGTTCCGCTTTTCCAGGATGAGGTGGTATTTCATTGTGACTTTGATTTGCATTTCCCTGATGATTAATGATGTTGAAGAACTGTTCATATACCTGTTGGCCTTTTCTAGTCTTCCTTTACAGGCTGAAGAGTACGTAGAAACTATCTGTCAGCCTTAGAGAGGAAGGAAGGTCTTACTTTAGCCTTTTAAAATCTCCATGTCTCTGTAGAGAACATTTGTATGTAAATTAGGCATGGTGGGATTTCCAGAGCAGAGCAGGATCCTTGTGGCATAGTAGGGCCAAGCTCTGATCTTGGAGCCAGAAGATCTGCTTTTAAAGCCTGTGACTGTAGCTTGCTTCAAGGAGATGGCTCTGACAGCTCAGTAAAATCAAGGGCCCCTAGACTGTTCTCTCTAGGTCCTCTCTGCCTTTTGTCCATGTCCATCTTGGGAACGTTCCACAGTGAATGCTTATATGCCGAAGTGCAGATATCAGCATTTTCCTGCTACGATGAATAAATGTCCACAATAAAAGAATGATGTTTTTGCACCTTGCTCTTGGTATTAGATATTGGATAACTAACTGCAGACATTTCACTGGGATGTTGAAAAGTGCTATGAATGCCATAGCAGCCTATAAAAGAGGGACCCATTGAGGTCTGGGATTTGGGCTTATTTTGAGGAGATAATTTTTTTGTTGTTGTTTTTGCTATTTCTTGGGCTGCTCCCGCGGCATATGGAGGTTCCCAGGCTAGGGGTTGAATTGGAGCTGTAGCCACTGGCCTACGCCAGAGCCACAGCAACGCAGGATCTGAGCTGCGTCTGCAACCTACACCACAGCTCACGGCAACGCCGGATCGTTAACCCACTGAACAAGGGCAGGGACCGAACCCGTAACCTCATGGTTCCTAGTCGGATTCGTTAACCACTGCGCCACGACGGGAACTCCTGAGGAGATAATTTTTGATCTGAGTTTGAAGGACAAATAGGAGAAAAGGCTGGGCAGAGAACATTTCTGGAACAGGCCCTGAAGCAGAAGGGAGCAAAGGAAGCCTCTTGGAGGAATTAGGTACAGGAAGGCGTTGTGACTGGAGAGCAGAGAGAAAGTTAGTTTTGTTACTCTTTCCAATTAATAAACATTTAGGTAGAAAAGATTTGGAAATTCTGTAAACATTGTCTTTCTCATAGACTTTCACTTCATCCATTCATTTATTTGTATTAGTATGAACTGTGTGCCCACTACTATATCATTATTTGTTGTGATGTTCGATGATCTCAATGTGGCCAGTGGGAGTCCTTCAGTCTGACTTCTCTGTCCTCTTGGCTTGTGGTGTCACCCTCTGAGCACTCTGTTGTTTTCGGGTCCAGAAAGATGTTCTAGGCTTATCTTGTACTTTCCCAGGCCCAGAATGAGTCATTTCTTCAGGGAACTTTCTCCCCCTCTCCTGAAGACGGGCACGTAGAAGCAAAGATCTGGGCACCAGATGTGCTTGCTGCTATTGGGTGATGCTGTTCCAGGCCCACTCATTGGAATATGTGTGTCCACATGCATATGTGGGTGTAAATCCAAACACACAGTCATAGCTACAGTTATTAGCATAGCTCTCTCTACATATAGAAGATTATGAATTTAGACCAATGCATTCAATTCCATCAGCAGAGATTTCACTCTGATTTTCTGCCTTTGCAAATTTGGAAAAAATGTGTTCTCTGACGATGACAAAACTGACTGCCATTACTCTTAGCATGCTTACTCATTGGCTCAACCCCCCTTATTTATAGCCAGTCTCCATTGTTGTCCCTGCCATGGCCACCTCCTCTCCTGTGTGCATGCCCTTCTCACTCAACTGGCCTCCTCCCTTCCCTCCTGGCTACCCCCAGATGCCCTGTGTGGTGCCTTGCTCATCCTTCTTGGGCTCTGACCCTCACGCCAGCCCACTGGGCTTTGATTCCTTAGCTGGGCTGTCTCCCCATGGGGTTGTCGCCTCATGTTGCTCAGGCTCTGAAACCCAGCACTGTACCACTTCGCCATCAACACGGATGCCTTTCTTGCTTGGTTTGGGTTCCGAGTCCCATTGCTCTGCGTCATGCACCGCCCCCTGCATGGGTATCTTCCTCACTCTGCCCGACACTGACATTCTGCTCTGCCCACCTCAGTTCTCCCTGTACCTCCAACCTTCTTACCCATCCCTGCAGATGCTTACTTTACTCTGCCCTGATTAAGGGCTGTAGAACTGAATTGTTCAGGAAGAGGAGAGGAGAGAGAGAGCAGGCAGAGGGAAGGGGACCTTATCTGTAGTTTGACCGTATTCATCTGGCTGATCACCAATACCGTTCTCATTCAGGTGACCCCATGCAGGGTTGGTGACAGATTCCCAGTCCTTCCTTGGTATTTCTTTTGTGTCCACCAAGTGTGGCTGCGCCTTGGGTCACTGTTGTTGCCTTTGCTTCCATCCTTAGCATTCACACCTCACTGTTACCCTAGGTGTTGGTGTTATGTCCACCATCCTGGTATCTTGGGATCTTCTGTCCTTACATGTGTCATCTGCAGGGCCTCTGTACCAACAGTGACTGGGCTTAACTGTCCCAGTGCCTGGCACCATGCCTGCTTCCTATTTTCTTGTTTTTTCAGCCACCCTTGGAGTTTTCTCAGTAGTTCTTTTTGAAGCACTCTGGATATTAAATGCATGTTATGCTAGTTTCAGTGTGAAAGGCCTGTTTAAAAATTGCAGTGTGGACAACTCCTGTTTGAAACTCCTTTTGCTCTGAAAAGCTTTTATGAGATGGAGGCATACTTTTGTTAACCCGCCCTTTGTGAACAGGAGCAACCCTCTAAGTTTACCTGTGGTGGAGCCATCCCCAAAGTGAATTCTATTCGACTATTGATTCAGTTGTATAACTTGAAATACATCCCTAAGCAAAGCACCCTTAAATGTACGCAAGCATTAGAAAGGAAGAATGGGAATCAGTAAGGGGAGATGGAGATTGGAAAGACCCCGGGAGAACACATTTCACTTCTGTGCACAGGATTACCCAATATTTTCTCCCTGTTGTGATTTACAAATGAACCTGTTCTATTTCCCATTGGGCTGATATCCCCAGATAGCCTAACAAAGTAAAATCATAATCCTTTTGCTCTGGAGATTAAGAAGCATTGCTGAGAGATAAGCATGACTGAGGCTTATCTGATGCGTGGATTTTGTTAATTCTGTTCACCTGGCTGTCTAGGTGTGTAAGGAGATCCTGGAGTCAGAGAAGGGGTGGGGTGAGAGGAAAATGAAGAGGTGTCAGGGTCTGGATTGTCATGGTGAGCAGGAAGGGCAGAAACCGCAGTGTATCACACAGAAGATTGAATAGGAGGAAATTAAGCTCCGACCGTAGGCAACTCTTTTGGAAGGCAAGAAAATGCAGGTCAGTGGATAGAGACAAACAAAGGGTTACATGTGCACTGATTTTTTTCTTTTTGGAAGTTGGAAGAGATTGAGAGAAGCCACGGGGAGCAAGAAGTCAACCGTACAGAAAGGGGACAGCTGATGAAACTTGGAGCCTGAGGAAGTACGGGGGGCCAAGACTCAGGGCTCAGTGAGAGGACAACTTTGCCTTAGCAGGGAATTTTAAATTTTTACTTTTTTTTTTTTTTTTACCTTTTAAAGGTGTGATTTTTCTAATGACTTTTTGAGGATGCCTGTGCTTTTGTACATTTTCTAGCAGAGAGAAAATACTGCCAGCCTGTTGGGCATGGACCTGGGATGGATCATCAGTGTCAGGCATGGATCAAAAGTTTCGGGCATGGACTGGAGTATATGGTGCGGACCTGGGGGCATCTGACCTGGGGCCAGGCTGCAGCAGGTGGCTGATATACAGGTTGCATCGCAGAGCCTCTGAGATGCCCTTATTGAAACTGAACCTGATGTCTTGGCAGTGCAGGTGCGCCCATCTGCTGAGATCAGCAGTGATCAGTGATCAGCGGCGTAGGTCTCAGGGCGACATGCTCTGTACTCATAGCTGCTGCTTTCCTCCTGACACCTGCACAATGACACGACACCATGACATAACGGGAAAAGTCCCTCTCAGGTGGCTCCTCTGGGGCCCCTTCTATAGAATGCGCTTCAGCTGCTGCTCCTGACTGTAGGGTGGGAGGCTGTGACCCTCTCTCTGCAGCGCCAGCTCCCAGGGATCCTTGGCCCCTAAGGGACACTGTCTACTCACCTGGGCCAAGGCCACAGCCTGCTGCATCTTTACTTCGGTCTCAAGGGCAATGAGCTGCTTGGCCTGGTAGGTGAGGGGCTTGTGGGAAGGGAGCTCAAGAAGGTGGCCGGCTTCCCTTCTCCACGTTTGGCTCTAGCCCACAGACACGGTGCCCTCTGGGTGTGCTCTGGGAGGCAGGCAGCCAGTGTGGCGCCCTCGGGACAGGCCAGCTGCTGCTTCTCAGAGGCGATGTGCAGCTCCATGCCCACAGGGCACAGCTGAGGTGTGAGGATGTCCAGGGACAAGCAGAGCATGTTCGGGACAAGGGCCTGAGGTGCAGCCAGGCTCCCATGGTTGGTGGCAGTGGGGTGGTGCCTGACCCCAGTGTCTAGATCCCTTCTGCTAACACAGGGGAGATGGAAGTGAAGACAGAAAAACACAGAGAAGGGTGAGGCTGGGGGACAGACGTGAAGGGAGCTCCAGCAGTGCCAGAGTCTCTGAACCCTGATCAGAACTGCTAAGGGCTGAGGATATCAGGGCCTGGCTTTGTAGCCTGGAGTCCCAGGTGAAAATCTGGTGCTGGTGTATCAGCCAAGAGACTGTGCTGAACGCCAGCCACAAAGACTGGGTGAACATGGATGACAGGACTGGGCATCGGGACAGCTTGGCTGAGCAGACATGGACGTTTCTAGCCTCATGAACCTCTGCTTTCCACCACAGGCCTTGGTAGCTGGGGGCCTGAGGCTGATACCCTGGCTGGATCACTCACTGAACAGAGGCTGATCCCTCAGGCTGAAGAGCGTTCCTACCCCTGCCGGTTGGCTTTGGGGATCCTGGGTCTCAGTGTGGCAGAGGACCAGGGCTGCAGTACGGCTGCTGCGTTCCTGGGGTCTTGGGCAGAGAGCGGCTGTCATTACTGCTACGAGGAGTATGATTAGCTTCCATCCTTACCTGACTGTGTGTGTCAGGCACTATTGGAAGTGCTTCTCCCCTGTATTTCATTTAACCTTAAGCACACATCCGTGAGGTGGTATTCTTGCAATCTCTACTCTTCAGAGGAAGAAACGGGGGCCCGGAGAAGTTAAGTTTGCTCAAGTTGCGGCGTCTTGTCAGCAGCTGAGCGATGATTAAACCCAGGCTGTTGGGTTCCCAATCCTGAGTTCTGAAAACATTGCCGTAACCCATGGGCCGTTCAAGGGGGGTGGGGGGTGAAGGAATCGAGGCGAAGTGGGCAGGGTAGGGGGGACCCTGCCAGTTCACAGCTGGTGAGGGGAGGGGAATTTGAACACTGCAGTGAACCTACAGCCTGCGTATTGCTACGTCTTCAATTAAGCCCTTAGAAGAGGAGGGGGAGGTGAAGAAATAAAAGGAATAAAACAGGCTGTGCTAATCTTTTGAGTCTCAGACCTGGATCACGCTGCTTACATAATGCTTTAGAGGAAATACATTAAAGGTACCCCCTCCAGGGCATGTATTTCTTTATCAAGGTTTGGCATCTTTCTGCAAAGGGAGCCCTCTTAGGATCCATCCAGGAAGGTCAGTGAATGGGGAACTGAGGGTTTGCTTAGAAAAGAATCTTTTCATCAAAGCACATTTAGGAAACTAGCTTTGAATTCTTTAATGCCCAAGCCATCTTTATTTTGTCGTATCTCTCTCCCTCACAGCCAGTCCCTTTGTTCAGCTCGATTAAAACACAGGGGAGTTTTCTTCTTTCCACTGCATGAAAGTACCAAGCAAAATACCATGGTTTATTTATGATGAACACAAAAGGATGGTCCAAAGCAAGGGAGCAGGACTAAATTATTAGTTTTTACTGCTTGTGTTTCAGTAAAGAACTCCCTATATCTTTTTGAATGTGCAAAATGGTAGAGATAGGGGTGGGAGGACACAGTCTTAGCAGGAGGTTTGAAGTGGCCAGATAGTCAAACCTGGGAGGTGCGAAGCTTGACCTCAGTGGCAACCAAGCACAGATACCCCCTATCTGGTGTGCTTCCCTCTGCATGGAGCTCAGACCTCTGTTCTCTTGTTCCTTCCCAGGCAAGGGTGCCAATCACACATCAGGGAGACTGGCTTGGGCTCCTCTGAAGAAAGGGAAGCACCTTGCCAGTGTGACTCAGTGATGTGTAGACGTGGGCTTAGCACCTGCCAAGTGCGACTGTGACACCTCTAACAAGAGCATGCAGCAAAATTCTCATCTAAAACATAGCCCACCCCTCTCCCTGTAGAGATCAGCAGATACTTGAAATTTGGAATAGAAAATCTCTGCTAACCAATAGCTCACACATCTTACCAGGTTCTGTTCTGACTTACTCAGTCTTTTTTTTTTTTTTTTTTTTTTTCTTTTTTGGTTGCCCCGTGCCATATGGAGTTCCCAGGCCAGGAATCAGATCTGATCTGCAGTTGCAACCCAAGCTGCAGCAATGGCTGGCTGGGTCTTTAACCCACTGTGCTGGGCCGGGAATTGAACCTGTGACCCAGCGTTCCCAAGATGCCACTGGTCCTGTTGTGCCACAGCAGGAACTCCATGACTTATTCAGTATTTACTAGACCCCTACATGATAGATATTATTATCACCTCCCATCTATAGAAAAGGAAACGGAGACACACATCAGTTAAGGAACTTTCTAAAGGGCAGACATCAAGAGGAGATGGAAGAAGCACCTGTTTCTGTGGTTCTCAATCTCAGCACTGGTTAATCACAGAAGAGTCCAGTTTGAAAAGACCTGTTATAGGAGCTTCTCTTAATAGATGAAGGAACTGCAAACCAGAGAGGTTGGGCTCAGAGCTGGGCTAGCATCTCAGACTAATGTCAGAGCTGGTGAGTCCTGGGTGTGGTTGTTTTGCAGTCAGAAGAAGAGGAAGTCATTCTAACCCTGCTTTCCTTTCCAAGCGCTGTAGGCAGTTGTCTGGCTTGGGGACACATCTCTTTGGACATGACTTTCCGCAGTCTGTGGTCAGCTCCTCCTCTCTCATGTTTCCTGCTTCACACTTCCGGCCCTTCGTCCCTCCCCGGCCCTCCTCTCCCTCACCATCTTCCCCACCTTTCTTCCCCCAACGCTCCTCTCCCCACTTGCTTCTCCTCCTCTGATCCCTTTGCTCTCTACAGTTCTCTCTGTCTGCATTCTGCTTCCCTTTTCTTTTCTCATCTTCTCCTCTAATACTGTCATTTTCTATTTACGTTTTTTTTTTCTTTTTTATCCTTTGACTCCATCGAATTTGGCAAGTGGGGTCTAAGCAATTATGTAATTGACATGATTCTTGTGATTGAGCATCTTTAGTTTTTTTAGACATTCAAAAAAGATGTATTGGCATATAGCTGATTTACAATGTTGCATTAGTTTCAGGTGTACAGCAAAATTAATCATATATATAATATATATAATTGATATATGTATAATCATACAATATGGTATGTATATAATCATATAATATAATATATATATATAATCGATTCTTTTTTTCTCTAGCTTTGTAGACTCTTGAAAGATGATCCCATTGCTTCATCCTTTCTAAATGTGTGTAGTCTTTACTCATCTTGGAAGTCTAGACACACATGCGAGTCCTCATGAGGCATTGCGGGAAATTTCTATGTAAGCGTTTCTGCAGGGATGCTGTGGAGAGTAATTAAAACGCCATGTGCTGCTTCAGGATAGTTCTTACTTTAAAAAAAAATGAGAGAGATATTAAGCTGAACCACAAATGCTGATCTAATTTAACTGGGACGTTTCAATGTTTTTAGTAAATGATAGTTTTTATTTCATACTCTCTGTGGTGTACAACTTCTAAGCTTCTTAAAGGTAAGTTTTCTGAAAGGCAGGCCTTGCTCAGTAGGAAATCTGTTTTTCTCTGGTAAAAGCTTTTAAGTGAGGTTTATTTCCATAATTATTTCTTAGCTGTTTTCTGATCACAGGAAGGGTGTGCTGGCCGCACAGTGATTGAATCCAGGCAGTCACTGTCCTGGATCTGTCTCCTTCGCTGTGTTATTATCATATTCCACACATTCTTTCAAATTTTCTTTCACACCATAACAATACCCTCCAAGGAACACCAAGCAGGAAAGCCATGCAGATGCTGGAAAGTAGCAGGACGTGCTCGTACCTGAGCCCGGGAATCCCATTCATCTGGAATCAAAGGCAGTCCTTGCCCTACAGGGTCAGATTCCTACAAGAAATGGATGCTTTTCAAGCATTTCCTGGTGCACCCAAGTGGTCAGGTGTCAGAGGAATTTGTTTATTTGTGTGGGTGTGGTGAACAGAGCTCTTCTGATGACCTTCTCATAATACGTATTTGGCCTAATACAGGGGAACCGTGATCTCCCCTCGCCCTGTCCATCACCACAGCTGGTCTGTTCTTAGCCCTGTGGATTCTGACTCCAAAGCATAGTTCAAGCCCTTCTCTTCTCTCGTGTCCACGCTCACTCTAGCCCCGCCCCTCGGTCCCCCATCCCTCAGCCCTACCTGGTCTCATGACCTCTGTATGATTCATTCTTGGCAGAACTGCTAGAGCGACCTTATAAAAACATCAGTTGGGTTTTGTGTGCTGCACCTCAGCCCCTCCAGTGCTTTCCCACTGTTCTTGGGCCAAAATTCTGGCTGCTGCAGAGACTGGGCATGACTGTCTGCAGGCGCTGGTTGGCCCCTTGCGCACGCTGCTCCTCAGGGCTCCGGCACCCCGCCTACCTTGGATGTTGTGGGGGTGCCTCAAGCTCTCTCCCACAACCCCACCCCAGACCTGTCTGCATGAACATTCTTTACCTGCATCTGGTTCCCTCCCACCCCCCTTCATTTCTCCACTTGAGAGTCAGCCGAGCACTGCCCCACCTTCTGCCCTACCTTCTGCCCTACCTTATTGTCTGCCACTTATTTCTGTGTTGCTTTCTTTCCAGCACAAAATGTAATTTATGTTTCTTCATTGCCTTAAATCCATGGTCTGCCCCCCACCCCCCACTAGAATGGATGTTCCCCCCAAGACCAGAGGGTTCTATGTCTTGTTCACTTATGTTCTCTGTTACATCTTTAATATCTAGTGAAAATTGAAGATTTCTTTTTCTTTTTAGGGCCTCTCCTGTGGCACATGGGAAGTTCCCAGGCTAGGGGCTGAATTGAAGCTGTGGCCACCAGCCTATGCCACAGCCACAGCAAAGCCAGGTGCCAGCCACAACTGCGACCCATGCTGCACCTCAAGGCGACGCCAGATCCTTAACCCACTGAGCAGGTCCAGGGATGGAACCCGAGTCCTCATGGATACTAGTCGGGTTCTTAACCCACTGAACCACAATGAGAACTCCCAAAGATTTGTTGAGTGGATTTGTTTCCAGCCTCCCTGATTGGCCTTTTATCCTCCCCTCTCAGAAATTTCATGAGCCTCCCCATGTGGGTATCTGCCTTTTCAAAGTGGATATTTGGAGAAGGCTGACCCCAACACAGGGAGTGAATCACCCATTGGAAAATGTCAGGGCTTAAGGGAGGGACATTTTCCAGGGGTGGAGGGGCTGCCCAAGTGCTTTTGAGCCATGTCAGATTGGCACCACCTGCTCCTCCAGGCTGGGGGGGGGGTCTTCTTGTGGCGGCGGAATAGCCTTCTCCCTCTGCCCAACCAGACCACAGCAGGCGTGGCCAAGTGGACTCCAGATTCTGTGCTCATATTCACCTGGCTTTCTCAGTTGGAGGAATGCTTTGTGATAACTTAACAGAGGGAGGATATAGAGTTCAAGAAAGCACAAACACGACAAGGGCCATTTACATCTGTACTGAGCTTCTGCAGCACGTACCTTGCATTTGAATCTCAGCATAACTGGCTACATAGATGACAGATAGCTAGACAGACAGAGAGATGGATAGATAGATGGTAGATGATAGATAAATGAATGGATAGTTTCCTCAATTTGATCATAAATTCTATACAAGCAGGGAGAAAATCTTACACTGCTGTGTGTTTTTCAATCCTGAGAATGTTGTCCAGATTTAATTTCTCCAAGCCTTATCTCCATTCTTATCTCAAATCTAATAATAATACTGAATTTGCAGAAGGAGGGTAAAGCTAGGAATAATACTTAAGACAGATCCTTACCTGGCACTGTGGGTTCTCAGTAAACCAGGCTAATTGGGAGGTGCGTCAGGCTAATGGTCTTTTGTTATTCAACCAATATTCACTGTGGATCCCACTGGGGACCTGCCTTCGTGGGTGGGATGTGTGGTCCTGTGTGCCTGTGCCTGGGGGCTCTGGAGACAGGCTTGAGATCCTGGCTCAGCTGCTTAGTAACCGTTCAGCTTGGAAGAGTAACTTCTCTGAGACTCATTTTCCTTTGTTTGGGGAAAACAGGTTGTCCTGAAAATGAAAGTGACAGTAGTTGAAAAAAAAATTGTGTGCCATCCTGAGTTACAGAGAATGCTGAGGAGGTGGGGAGCTTTATTTATTTCTGTTCCACTGACATTGCTGTGGCTGGTGTTGCTCCTTGGGTAGATGATCTGTCTGCTTTTTTCTTGCCCCCAAGCGCCACCTGGGACTTGACTGTTCCCAAGAACTTTAGGTGGGTTGGAATCAGTCTGGTCTTTCTGTGTATTAGTAAGGCATTGCCTTTTACTTGTGCCCTGAATATGTATTTTTAAGCAGGCATTTGAAAGCTGCATTCTTGGCCAACAGCAGTGTGTGTTGCACAGTTGGGACACAGTGTCCTAATCCTCCAAGGAACTGGTGACATCTGTCCTAAATTCCTATCTGCCCAGGGAACTTGGGTGAAACTCTGTGTGTGTGTGTGTGTGTGTGTGTGTGTGTGTGTGTGTGTGTGTGTAGTTAAGAGGGGCTGATCTGACTTTGGCTGATGGGCTTTGCCCTTCTGACTCCTCCAGCGGAATTTATGAAGGCCAGGCCCTGGGATGCGAGCCAGGGGGTTCACAGACGGCTGTGGGTTCCTGAGTGAGAAATAAGTCATTCCTGACACATACCTGGCACTTAGCTCATTGTTAAGGAGGTGGCTTTGCAGGAAAGTCTTTCTTTTTCTCAAGAATGCTAAAAACGTGTTTTAAAAATAATCTCTGTTGTTTTTTTTTCTAAATATAAAACCAACACATCTTATTGTAGAGTATTTAAAACATTCGTAAAAATACTAAAGAGAAAAAAAAGAAATATGCCCCTCATCCCACCACTTTTGAGCTTAAGTCCAGCGAGGCCAATTCGTGT
Source organism: Sus scrofa (assembly GCF_054392235.1). NCBI lineage: Eukaryota > Metazoa > Chordata > Mammalia > Artiodactyla > Suidae > Sus > Sus scrofa. Next base: position 31,934,762 of record NC_139398.1, on the reverse strand, counting down.
AGCAACTTAGGAACTAAAATAGCAAGTATTGCTACATGGCCTGGGTATACTTGGAACTTCATTTTTTTTTTCTTTTTAGGGCCACACCTGTGGCATATGAAGTTCTCAGGCTGTGGGTTGAATTGCAGCTGCAGTTGCCGGCCTGCACCACAGCCAAGGCAATACCAGATCAGAGCCGCATCTGCGACTTACATTGCAGTTTGTAGCAATGCCAGATCCTTCACCCACTGAGCGAAGCCAGGGACAGAACCTGCATCCTCATGGAGACGGTGTGGGTCCTTAACTAGCTGAACTGTAATAGGAACTCCTTGAAACTTTTTGAAAGAACGTATTTTTTCAAACAGAAATTTTATTTCCTCTCCTCCCCCATTAAACCCCCAGCTTAGTTATTCACCCTTAGCGTTTTACACTAATTCCTGTGTGTCTTTATAAAGTGATGGGGCATCTTTTACTTTTATTCATGGTGACTTATTCATAGCTCTCGTACTCCTGGAAGAGCCCTGATTAGAGAGAAACAAGTATGTTCTGGAACTCTGAGCTAGTAAGAAGACAGTATTGATGGAAGCTTAAAAAAAAAAAAAAGATTCTTCAAAAGATGGAGAAACAAGCAAGTAGTCATCCTCTTCACTTTGTCAAGCTGATTTTTAGTCTGGTCTCTGCCTCCCACGGTTGTCTCTGATGCACATGAGAATCAGATGGAGTGAACTTTATTTATATGGATATAAATGGAGGCAAAGTGCGGGTCATATTTAAAGAAAGGGAAATCCATCTCTTTTTGTTGGGGACATGGCTCGGATCATCAGTGTCGAAAACTAAGACACATGAACACGGGGAGATCTCGACAAGGCTCTTTACTTCTACAGAAGGGCGCTGGTGCTCCAAAAAGCGCACGCGCCGAACAAAGGACCCTCCCCTATTTATCCCTAACGCAGGTGATGTACCTGTCCCCTTCCCATTGGTCAGGTCAGGGAGCACATTCTTCCCGATTGGCTAATTTGAAACAAATTGTTACTGGGAAAAGAGAGAAGCAGGGTGGGTTGCAGGAAGATGTTTCAGCAGAAACCTGAGCTAAATGGAGTAACCAAGATTTCCTTTGATAGAAAAGACATTATGTTACTTTCCACATTTTGTAAATGGTCATTCCAAAGAAGCAGACACACTGTATCATTGTCCCCACAATCAAAATATGCCGCAGGAAGTCACCACCATCCCTCCAGGGCTGAGTGGAAATTTCTTTCTGAGCTGGTACCCTACGGAGTGGAGAAACTGTATACCTTATGTGTGTTGTAAAGTTTTTAAAACGTAGCACTTTTGCCTGCTTATCAGTTGAATGGAACACAATTGAAATGGGGAAAATAAATTGCATTTGATGTTTGTGAAAATTCCAACCACAATGATTATTTTTGGTTTTCAGGCTGTCATTTTAAACAGGCGTATATATAATATACACATCCATGCCCATAAGGTTTTTTTTTTCTTTTTTTCTCACAAAATGTTCATTAAGGAGTTCCCACTGTGGCACATGGGATCAATGGTGTCTCTGGAGCACTGGGACACAGGTTCAATCCCCAGCTTGGCACAGTGGGTTAAAGGATCTGGTGTTGTCATAGCAGTGGCATAGGTCATAACTATAGCTAGCATATGACCCCTCGCCTGGAACTCCATGTGCTGGCCAAAAAAGGAAAAAAAAATTCATTTATTTAATAGGTCACTCTCTGTGAAAAACACGTCATTAGGTAGGAGGAACCTCGTGTAGTGCCAATGACGAAACTGAGGCATGGAAAGCTTCCAGGCAGATTTTGATGAAGCTCAGTGGTACAACTTAGAAATGAACAAAAGATCCCATTTCCCATTTAATGACTCTAAATGCCAATCTACCCACCCTGGCATAGACTTCCAGATCTTGCTTTTAGAAAGAACATGGCAGATACGGTTTCCCCTTCTTCCATTTGAAACTTGCCAGATAAATTGAGCAGCAGGTCACAAATGCTGGCGTTGGTTTTCACCTGAACTGGGCACCTGAAACCCATGGAAATTGCTGTGTTCTTCAGAAGGGGAGGAACTATGGTAGGTACCAGCTCCCCTGTCAGGGATCCTGTGACCCCTGCTCTCCTGATGGGGAGTACTCCTTTTCTTCTCATTCCTGGCAGGTCTCTCCCTGGGTGTCAGGAGGTACTTGAGAGGACCTGACTACTTCTAGCTCCCGCAGTGGCCTTGGCTTTGGGGCAGGGCTTCTGTGACCATGTCTGCTGCCTGGAGTTTTCATCTTGGAAAGCTATTTATTTGCCATGGCCTGGGAGTTTGATTCCTGTGAAGGTCGGCAGGCTAGTAAATGGGAAAGTAGAATAGAAAGAAGCTAATGAGAGAGCCAGCTTAATTTGCACCTATCTTTCTGTCACTAATTAAGCAGGACAGTAAATGCAGATTGAGCAAGCTTTTGGCTTGGAAGTGCTGTCTCTCCTGTGGTTTTGAGGGGTGATGCGTCATCCAGGGCGAGGACCAATCAGAGGATGGAAACAGGGCCCTTCGATTGGAAGTGATGATGTGCCTCTTGCTGTTGGTTATTTAAGATGCAGTAAAATCAAACAGAATCTTTGCCTTTAGTAGGTAGACTGCTGTTGGGGCCAATTAGTGAGGAATCTTTCACAGGGAACCTTGACTTATAAGGGCACTGTTTATTTTTGCCGGCCAGATAGATCACCACTTTCAAAGAGGCATTGTAGTAGATTGATTTTAGTGATGGATTATGAAGCTGATTGTGTGGACTGGAATTCCACTCTGTCCCCTTCTCACTGTATGATCTTAGATGAGCTATTCCATCTCTCTCTGCCTTGATACAGGGGGATATAAATAGTAGTTATTTTATAGGGTGTGGACTCACCGAGTTAAACGTGCTTAAAGGAGTATCTTGAGCATCATAAATATTATCTATTGTTTTCTCCTATTATTATTGCAATTATTTTTTTCCATTCTGATTCTGGGTGTATTCGGAGGTGTGTGTGTGTACTTCATAAGGCGTAAGGCAAGAGTGTATTGTAGCTTGGCTATTATGGAACTCATTTTGAAAATGGAATGAAATCAAAACCAGAGGCATCAAATCAGCAACTGTCAACAGTTATAGTGTAGCCTTTTTTTTTTTTTGCTTTTTGAGAAGCCGACAAAAAGGCAGACTTCTTTAACAAATGGCTTTAAAGTTGTGGACTCCCTACTCCTAGATTTTTTTTTTTATTTTTGCTGTATTAGCCAGCTGCTTTCTTGGTGGGCTGACCGTTTTCTGATTATCTTCTCATTTGAAAATAAATACAATCATGTAACTAGGCTGGACCTTTGTCAAATTGTGATATAGAACAAATTTGCATTCCATGGAGTTCCTCTTGTGGCTCAGCGGTAATGAAACTGACAGGTATCTATGAGGATGTGGGTTTAATCCCTGATGCTGCTCAGTGGGTTAAGGATCCGCCGTTGCCATGAGCTGCAGGGTAGCTCGCAGACACAGCTCAGTTCTTGAGTTGCTATGGCTGTGGCTGTGGCTGTGGCATAGGCCAGCAACTATGGCTCCAGTCCAACTCTTAGCCTGGGAACCTCCATATGCTGTACCTGTGGCCCTAAAAAGAAAAAAAAAATTGTATTCCATTTGTCTTAACCCTTGTTGCCACTCATCTCTTTGCATGGCTCCTCTCTTCTGTCCTCTCATGAGCCCTGGAAGGGCAGTTTAACTCAGGTCTACCTTCTTCATAGATCCTTCACCTTCACCCCCAAAATGTCCTACCCTTTCTTCTCCTCTAATCCATCAAAGCCCCTTTTCCATAGGACGGCCAGAAATGGCTGCTGCATTTGCTTCCTGATTTCAATTTATATTCAGTGACCCTGGCCTCTTGCTAGTCTGGGATGTCCCACCCACCTTCCTTCATCTGTCAGAACTTAGGATGCTAACATTTTATGGGGTCAGAGGTAGAGGCTGACCAAGAAGGTAATGGGAAGGGCTCTCTGAGTGCCACTGAGGAGGCTTGAGGCTGTTGGCCCTCCTCGAAAGGGACCCGGGCTTTCCATCACTGGTGGCAAATGGATTCCTCACTAAAGCAAGGCTGAATTCCTTGAGAACTGAAGAGAGCTGGCTGACAGGGAGGCTGGAGGTATGGTTCCTGCTGACCATGGTTGATGAGCACAGCGGAATCTGCTCATAGCTGGGTAGGGAACTCTTTCCAGGGAGTGATTCAAGGGAACATAGAAGTCCTGGGAGGAACTAATAATTAAGGCCCAAGGGGGTTAAAGAAGGCAGGGGCAGCTCGAAGGCCAGGGGTCAGATCCTCTTCCCATACAGTTCCTGGGAAATCACTTCTGAACTTCCGGGCAGCATTAGAAGTTGAGGGAAATGGATGTAGCAGAAAGTCTGTTGTGTGCTCTTTGGAAAGGTGGGGAGGGGAGGCCCTGGCTGAGTGAGAAGAGGCGAGGAATGGAAGACTTTCCCACAAAGCTTAGCTTTAAAAGAAAATAGTAGAGAACAAATGTGTGGGAAGGAAGAGGGATGGACTGGGAGTTTGGGGTTGGTAGATGCAAACTATTCCATTTAAAATGGACAAGCAATGAGGTCCTACTGTATAGCACAGGGAAATGTATCCAGTCTCCTGGAATAGATGGAAGATAGTATGAGAAAAAGAATGTATATATGTGTATGACTGGGTCACTATGTCATACAGCAGAAATCAACACAAGAGAGTAAATCAACTATAATTTAGTAAAAAAATAGAGAGAGAGCGAGTGCGGTGAGCTTAAAGTAGATGATGGAAGATGTGTCTGGTGAAGGCAAGTTAGGTTACCTGATCTCTGAGACCAAGGCCTGCAGTTGGCCTGAGAGTCTTCCCTCTTGTTGCATTCAGGGAGGGCCTGCTTGGGGAGGCGCAGCTCACTGAAGACCTCTTCATGGATTCTTCGCCCATCCGTGGCCTAAGAAACAATGCCATTTGTTTTCTCTCTTTAGATCCTCATGGATTTTGTGATGAAAAAGATTTTTTTTTTTCTGTCTTTTTGCCATTTCTTGGGCCGCTCCAGCCACATATGGAGGTTCCCAGGCTAGGGGTCGAATCAGAGCTGTAGCCGCTGGCCTACACCAGAGCCACAGCACCGTGGGATCCGAGCCGCGTCTGCAACCTACACCACAGCTCACGGCAATGCCAGATCCTTAACCCACTGAGAAAGGCCGGGGACCGAACCCGCAACCTCATGGTTCCTAGTCGGATTCGTTAACCATTGAGCCACAGAGGGAACTCCCCTGCGATGAAAAAGATTTGAAGATGGAATGGGCATGTGGTGGAAAGAAGCACATGCAGAGCTGCATGGGTAATGCCAGCTGCTGATGTGGCCAAGGCTTACGTGCTGTAGGTCAGCAGGACCCTTCCTCTGCCACCGCTAAGTGGGAGGGAACTCTGGTTTACAATAGGTGCAGATACATCAGAGGTAATCATAACGTGGGCCACAGAGGATGTTCAGGATGGTATCTACTGAGACAGACCCTTCCCTTGACCTCGTCCCACCACCAGCAACTTGAGTCACTGACTGCATCAAGCCCTCCTCCAGAGGATGGTGGGATGACTTTCACTTTCCAGCCCCTCCCTCCTGTGTATTTCTCACCTAACTTCTACCCAGGGTGGATTGTTGAGCAGGGGGTGTTAAGAGAAATGGCTTACAATATGGAGAATACTAAAGCTAGAGAGTCTTGTACAAATCTGGACTGTAGGTGGATGAAGGACTGAAATGTGAAAGGGAAAAAATATGGAGCCAAGAGAAGAAAATACTGGGTACTATTTTAGTATTTAACAGTGGAAAGTATTTCTTTCTTTTTCTTTCTTTTTTTTCTTTTTTCTTTTTTTTTTTTTTTTGTCTTTTTAGGGCCAAACCCATGGCATATGGAGGTTCCCAGGCTAGGGGTCAAATCGGAGCTATAGCTGCCAGCCTACACCACAGCCACTGCAAAGCTGGATCTGAGCCACATCTACAACCTACACCACAGCTCATGGCAACACCGGATCCTTAACCCACTGAGTGAGGCCAGGGAGCAAACCTGCATCCTTATGGATACTCATCAGATTTGTTTCCGCTGAGCCACCATGGGAACTCCAATAGTGGGAAATTTTTCTTAATAAAGATTCCACTAAAGTACAAGTTATAAAGCAAAACATTGATGGGCGTGGTTATATAAAATTGAGGGTTTCTGAGTTAACAGAAAAAAATATTACATTGGGAGATACCAGAAGAATCTCGTGTCCAACAGATATAAGAACTTCGTAGAAATCAATTTCTAGATTCAAGAGCAAATCAAATCTAGAAAAAGATGGGAAACAAAATAAAAACATTGGCAAAGTATCTGAGCAGGAAATTTGTAAAAGGGGAAATCTAAATGGTTAAGATATATATGAAATAACAACTTTATTGATTCAGAGAAATGCAGATTAAAAGAACTAGATAACACTTTATACCTGGGAGACTGACAAAAATCAGGAACTTGGTAACGTCAAATCTTGGAAGAGACAGAAAACAGGAACATTTGCACTGTTAGGGGAGTAGCCTGGTGTAACATTTGAGAGAGTGATCTAACAGCTCATAGGTAAATCAACTATCATATGTCCTCTGAGCTATTCATCCTATTCCTGGGTATATACTCTTGAGAGATTCTTAGACGGGATGGTGAAGAAACAGCTATGGGGGTGCTTCTCATAGTGCTGGTTTTGGTAGCAGAGAATTGAAGCCCAACTTAGAAGAATTCATTAATAAAAGTATAGGAGGTACATATTTTGGAAGACATATTTTGCAGTCATTAGAAGGAACTCACTAGATATAGCCATAGCAAAATTGATAGATCTTAACAAGATAGATCTGAGTTAAAAAAAATTAATAAATAACATGGCACACATGGCATAATACTGTTGATAAAAACTAAACTACATAGCTACATACACAAAATAAGAACATGTATTTTTCCAGGGACCTATACCAATTCAAGGATACATGTCAATCACAGAGCAGTTTGCCTATGAGGGAAGGGTCGTGAGGCTCAAAAGGAAATTTGCTGAGGCATTGGTTTTCTATTACTAAAACACAAATTTTCACAAACTTAGTGACTTTGGAACAACACCTATTTATTAGCTCAGAGTTCTGTAGGGGAGAAATTTGGCACAGCATGGCTGGGTTCTCTGCTGAGAGCAGCAGAAGGCTGAAATCAAGGTATTAAGTGGGTTGAGTTGTCTAGAGGCTCTGGGGAAAAGTCTGTCTCTAAGCTCAGTTCCTTATGGTTGAAGGACTGAGGTACTTGCTGGCTGTAAACCAGGGACACTGCTGGCTCTTATAAGCTACTTAGATTCCTCACCACATGGCCTCCTTCTTGTCTTCCAGAAGCAATGACATATCAGATCCTCTCATGCTTCCATCTCTGATTTCCCCTGTGACAAGCCAGAAAAAAACCATTTTCAAAGGGCTCATGTGATAAGATCATGGCCACTCTGGTAATCTCCATATTTTTAGCTTGACTGATTTGGGACCTTAATTATGATGTCATCCAAATCCTTTTACAGCAGCACTTGGATTAATATACTATTGAATAAATGGGAGAAGCTCTGAACAGGAACTGGAACCATTTTCAACATCTACTTACTACATGACCTTGGGATCAGATGTTTTTCCTTTCAGAGTCTTTGATCTCCTGGTTACATTCGTTTGTTCATTAGTTTGTTCATTTAATATTCCTAGCCTACAAAGACCTCATCTTCATCTTAAATCTTGGCCTGGTTTGGGAGTAAATAGATCTTTGAATGTACCATGAGGGACTCAGTCATGAGCTGTGTGCAGTCCTGCTCTACAGGAGGCCAGTGTAAGCTTATTGAGCTGAAGTCTGTATTCCAAACATTACAGAAACACCGTGTTCTTGTGAGTGACTTGACTTTGTCAGGCTGCCTTATCCGTTCCCAACAGCCTGCCAAATTTAGCAGGTGTATTCCCCCAAGAAGGACTTGGTATTGTTCACAGCTCTCTTTGAAGAATAGCTTTTCAGTAACATTTTCCAGGTCCTCCTAGCCTGAGGCTGTTTTCCTGGCCTCTGGGAGCCCAGACTTCTTCTGCATCATCTTCTTCTAGTGCTTGCTTGCTTGCTTGCTTGGCGTTAGAAATGCAGCCTCCTGACCATGCAGAAGAAAGATCCTGTGTGAGATGTCAAGGTTTCCTCCAAGTCCATGCTTAAGAGTTGTCAAGCCAATGTCACATCTGCCCATCTCTTGTTCTGAAAAGTAGTCCCTCTGGAAATGCATAGAGTAGGAAATCTGAGGTAAGGAAAAGATTTTATATGTGTATCTGGAGTGATTTAAGGATTCATTGATTTATCACCATGTATTCTAGGAGAAATTTAGTTATCTTATGCTGTTGCTACTAATTGCTTTTGTGCCTTTCTAGAATAATAGGTGCACATGCAAATCAAAGAAAAAGCCCTCTGGCATTTAGACTTTGGACTTTGGTATTTTCAGTTAATTTCTATAGGTTTTAAGGAGCATCTACACAGTTTTGTGTGTATGATATAGTATTTTTCCAGCCCTCCCCCCATGACTTCAGTCAGAGTAGCTCTGTTTTTAACCATATTTTTTTTCTGTTTATATATCTGGGTGACTTTTCCTTGAAGTCAAGTGTTTTGAGGACCTGGTGCTGGAACCTAGTTTTCATTTTTGACTGTTGTCTTCTGTTTCATATCTCCTTACAATTCACAAGTTAATTTTTGTAACAGAATGCGCAAGCCTAAACATAAAACAATAGCTAAATGTTTATATGCCAGGAGTGGTGCAAAATGAGGTATGCAGATTATATTGGAGGAGAGCACATTTTTGGGGGGTAAAAGGCTGGAAAGCAAACATTTCAGTCTTTAGGAGCCATGCAGTCTCTGTCATAGCTTCTCAGTTGTCCCGTCACCATCTGAAAACAGCTATAGGCAGTACATAAATGAATGCATGTGACTGTGATCTGATAAAAACATTGTTTACAGAAACAGGTAGGTTGCGTTTGGCCCATGGACCAGAGTTTGCCAGCCCTCCAATTATATTACTTAATAATCATAAGGACCCTATCTGTAGAGACTATAATTAGTATTATCCCCATGTTATGGATGAGGGAACTAAAGCCTAGAGAAGGTAACTAATTTATCTGATTTCACACAGGTAAGAAGTGGGGAAACCTAGGATGAGTTTTTCCATTGTGACTTCAGAAATCAGCTCTTATTCATTGAACTATCAATTCTCCTGACTACTTCTAAAGAAATAATTAAGTGAGAAAACATTCAGGTCTTATGTCCTATTATTGTAGATTGACTAGGAAATAGATCTTCCTGAGCTGCAGATACAAAGTTCTAGCTTTACCTTTCATCCATTTCTTCAATGTAAATAAGACTGGCTTTCCCCTGCTCCTAGGTCCTGAGACCTGATCCTGGTGGATGATGGTCAGGGTTGAGGGGGTTTCATCAGGGCTGATTCTGAAAGCGCTGCCCTAGACCCACTTGTCAGCTTCAATAGCCTCCTAATGGGCTCAGAAAGGTCCAGGTCTTTATGAAGGGAATAGTGCATACAATTCCATTGACTTTAATTTTTGTGGATAATTGAGAACTATTTAATAGCAACCAATCATGTGTGTTATTAAGGGTTATTAAGTTTTAGTATTCATAAACTAAAATTAGTGCATTACTGGAGCTTATTATGGACTCTAATTTGGTATTCTACTAAGAAACCCACTTGCCCTGTAATGCTTGGCAACATAGCAGGGGGCCCGCTGCTCTCCAAGCACGTGGGTGGCTGCAGTTCTCAGTGTGGGGACAGAAGCTTCTAACCAGTTTACAATTGCATTTTCATTACAAATCACACTTATTATTATCAATTTAGTTTGTTATTGTTACATGATTAATCAAATAATGTGCAGTGGTACACATTTCATCAGGAATATTTTTATATATGTTTTCAAACAGTTAGACTCTAAGGCATACACACACACACACACACACACACACACACACACACACACACACACACACACACACACACACACACATACACACATATATATTGAGGTACGAATTGAACTATCCATACCCTGTTGTTCAAACCTATGTGTATAATCTCCCCAAACCAGCTCATACTGTTATCATGGCTTTTTCCATTAACAGTTTAAAAAAAATGAATGAGTTAGTTGAGCAGTGAATCTTTGCCCCAGCAAGTAGACTGCCATTAAAAAAAAAAGTTCCAATTCCATAGCTCAGGAAGGAAAGCTCTTCTTTTCGGAGCACGTGATTGTGGGCCTTATCAAGAGGCACAAATTGAATAAAAACTTTTAGAAGAGGAGAAGTAGAAAAACCAATTCATTTCTTGACTTCCCTTGGAAATGTCTTTCTTATCACCAGCAGATCATCTAGGAGTACATAGGTGAAAATATCAGATATTTTTACTTTCCTTCTTTTAAGGGAGGAGGTTTTTTTAAAACAAACAAACAAACAAACAAACAAAAAACAACAACAACAACAACACTTCAGCCCTAACTGAAGTCAAATAATTGGGTCAAGCGATATGTCCAACCTGTTCAGCTGTGGCCAAGGAGGGATCTGTTCCAATGTGGCATTTCCTAAATCCAGTTTGCAGACATGACCTGGCTTAATGTCATTCTCTAGACCAAGCCTGACTCTAGTTCAAAGCACACCTCAAACTAGAATCAGACTTTGAACTTCAGGTTTCAAAACTGAGGACCTGCTCAATGGAAGTGCTACCAGTGATTTTCTACACAAGAGTGGAGCAAAGACTCGTAATGGGGAAGAATTACTTGCAGTTTGGTCCACCTTTTTCCTCCCATTTTTAAAGAGTTTTCCTATGGTCAATTATTACTTCTTTTTCAATCATAATTTGCTAAAGCAAAACCTATACATTTTAGAATTATTCATTGGAAATCAGCTCATTGGTTTCTTGCCAAAACCAAAACAGTCTGATTGCATAAAAATTTTAGAGCACTATGTCTTGATCAAATAATTTTATGCAACTAGTTAAGATCCTTGTATGCTTTATTTTTTAATTTATTTAAAAAATTTTTAGGGCCATGCCTGTGGCATGTAGGAGTTCCCCAACCAGGGATTGAATCTGAGCCACAACTGCAGCAACACCAGATCCATTAACTCACTATGTGAGGCCAGGGATTAAACCCATGCTTCTGCACTGACCTGAGCTGCTGCAGTGGATTATCCCTTTTTTTTTTTTTTTTTTTTTTTTTTTTTAGGGCCACACCTATGGCATATGGAAGTTCCCAGGCTAGGGGTCGAATTGGAGCTATAGCTGCCAGTATATGCCACAGCCATAGCAACACCAGAACCCAGCTGCATCTGCAAGGATCGAACCCACATCCCCAAGGATACTAATTGGATTTGTTTCTGCTGAGCCACAACAGGAACTCCCCTTGCGTACTTTTTTTTTTTTAATTATTATTATTATTTTTTTTTCCTGCTGTACAGCATGGGGATCAAGTAACTCTTACATGTATACATTTTTTCCCCCACCCTTTGTTCTGTTGCAATATGAGTATCTAGACAAAGTTCTCAATGCTACTTAGCTGGATCTTCTTGTAAATCTATTCTAAGTTGTATCTGATAATCCCAAACTCCCTATCCCTCCCACTCCCTTCCTCTCCCATCGGGCAGCCACAAGTCTATTCTCCAAGTCCATGATTTTCTTTTCTGTGGAGATGTTCATTTGTTCTGGATATTGGATTCCAGTTATAAGTGATATCAGATGGTATTTGTCTTTGTCTTTCTGACTCATTTCACTCAGTATGAGAGTCTCTAGTTCCATCCATGTTGCTGCAAATGGCATTGTCATTCCTTTTTATGGCTGAGTAGTATTCCATTGTGTATATATACCACATCTTCTTAATCCAATCATCTGTCTGTGGACATTTGGGTTGTTTCCATGTCCTGGCTATTGTGAATAGTGCTGCAATGAACATGCGGGTGTATGTGTCTCTTTTAAGAAGTGTTCTGTCCGGATATATGCCCAAGAGTGGGATTGCAGGGTCATATGGAAGTTCTATGTTCAGGTTTCTCAGGTATCTCCAAACTGTTCTCCATAGTGGCTGTACCAGTTTCCATTCCCACCAACAGTGCAGGAGGGTTCCCTTTTCTCCACAATCCCTCTGGCACTTGTTATTTGTTGTGTGCTTTTTTAAAAACACCTTTTGGTTTTGGGTGGCATTTGAAACTCAAGTCCTGGATGTACAAACTTCCCTCTTGGCAGAAGCTTCTGCTGCATTCATTGCTCTGTTGATTGAAAGTCATCAAGTTTGGCCACTGGCTAAACTTCTAACCAGTGAAAGGATATAAAGCCCAGTTTCCCTCCCTGAAGAATTTGGGCCCACAGTTTTCTTGGGACTTTTATTAGGAAATATAGGTAACCCTAAAAAAATCCTACAACTCACATGGCTCCCAAATCTTAGTGGCTAATCACAATAAGTTTTGTTTCTTATTCATATCAGAGCCCAGTCGGGGTCAGCATCTCTTCTAGATGGCTTTTCTCCAAGAAATGGTTCCCCTTCCAGGGCGACTCAGGAATGTGGCTTTGACATGTTGAAGCCCTTTCCTTCCTGCCTACTGAAAAGCTATCAAGGTGTGAGCTGATGATCTCCCAGGAGATTTTTAGGGGTCAGATCAGGAAGTGTCATCCTAGCCATGACCATGTAATTTACAGAGCAAGGGATGCCGGGAAGTGAGGCTGTCCTGTGTGGCCAGAAAGAGGAAATGGGATTGGTGAACAGCTAGGCAGGTGCAGCCACAAATACCATCAGAGGACCTTTTTTCCACGTTTGTATTCCTGAACTGATGGCCTGTCCCTAGACAGCCATTCTTCAGAGGGTTAAAAGATAAGCCGAGGCATATTACAATTTAGAAGAATTTGAAACAAACAAGAACAGATTTATAGCGATGGAGAACAAATGGGTGATTGCAAGAAGAGAGGAGGTGGGGGGTTGAGGGAAATAGGTGAAGGGGATTAAGAGTCACAAACCTCCAGGTAGATAATCGGTAAGTCACAGACATGTAACATACAGCATGAGGAGTGTGGCCAGCAATATTGTCATAACTTTGTATGGGGATAGATGGTGACTAGACTTACTATGGTGATCAATTTCATGCAAATGTCAAATCACTATGTATTATATACACATGAAACTAACATAATATTGTATATCAACTATATTTCAATAAAAAGATGAAAAGAGAATATGAATCAAAAGTATTATGGAGACAAAGAAAATCTGAGTCAAAATGACAAAGTTCTGCCTACAAAGTTTTGGAAAAGTTTATTTGAGCAAAAATCGGTGGACTCAAGCAGTGCCAAACCAGAAGTGAGTAGCAATGCTCTAGTGACAGTAACCAAGGGAAAGACTCACAGAGAGACAGCAAGAAGCGAAGAAAAGAAATTACTTGATTGGCTGTAGCTTTAAGCATAGTTGGCTGATTTGGATTGGTTGTCCTTAGGTTTTAATGTCATAGCCTTGAGGAATTTCCAGGCTTACATTTTTGTGTGCTTACATGGACCACCGTGGCATTCAAGCCCCCTCATCTAGCAGCCCCCTTGTTTAATTACTTTAACAAGAGCTAACTGACGAGCTTCACTTTTTAGGCAACCAGCAGGGTGCTCTCCTGCTTTACCTCTGCTCTAGATGAAGACTGACTTAGAATGGGGGACTTTATTTTTTAGGTATATTTATGTTCTTCTTGTTCATTTGTTTTTTATTTTTATGGGGACTAGAATTGCCTCATTGAAGCTTGCAAAAGTATAAATTTGGGGGCCATTTCCTCTGCTGAAAAGAACTGACAAATGGTCTTTACCATAGAAGGAAGGCTGCCTTCAAGAACTGTTGAGACCCATAACTCTTCAGTGGAGCTGCCACAAGCTCCCAAGTCATCCTACCTTGCTCCCTTCCTCTGGCAAATGGCTTCATGGGGTGGAACATAGATGTTAAGAGCATGGTCTTGGGTTTGTGTCCTGGGTCAGACACTTGAAGCTGTTTGAACTTGAGGTTTAAGTGAAATTAACCACATAAAGACCCAGTGCACTATCTAGAATATAGTCATTAATATATCTTTGTTCTGGTCTGTATTACCTATTGTTATTTAGAAGAGAGAAGTTGTCTTCTGTGGGTGAGTTGGCCCATGGCCACCATATACTTTGGGACCTTTAATAATTTCAAACGTTAGAAGTCGGTTTACTTCCTACTTCTCCCTTGCTGCTCCAATTCCCTCTCACTTTTTGATCCTAACATGAGACCTTTGTCTCATCATATGACTCCTTCTAATTTTTTTTTTTTTTTGGTAAGGTTAGTCCCAAACTGACTGCACAAAGACATAGACCATATTTTATTTGGCTTGCATAGAGCCAGCAGGTAAAATATCCGTCTGAAAATATGAAGTTCCTGTTTCTGGGGGAAACACAAAAAAACAAAACAAAACAAAACAGAAGATCCTCCAATAATAGGCCTGTATGTCAGTGAGGCCAGAGTCGATGGGGGCTGAAGCTTCCTCTTTCCACACCTGGATGCATTCACTGCAGCCCCCACCTGGTCCTCTATTTCATCTGACACCAAGTCTGAGATGGGCAGCCACCATTTAGCATTGTGTTTGTTCCTTTGTCTTCTAACTGTTGAGTGATATTGTTTTTCTCATGTATAACTGTATAAAAAAAGAAAGGGAAACAAAATGTTGACCAATGTATCTATGTATCAGGAAAATGGGAGGAAGCATAATTATCTGTGAAAGTGAAGACCATTCCCATATCTAAGTATGAGGGATAAAAGCCAGCAGGCTTCACTCAGTTATATTACCACTTTGGCCCCTGAGGTCAATGGAGCTGGCTACCTGGGGAGAAAAAGTGTAAACTGAATATAATTAAGTGCCACAGTAGCTAGTGTGGTAAATATTATGGGCTGTCCGAAGGAGGACTTTGTATTTTCCTTGATTGAGTTTGATTGCCATGCAGGGACATTTCTTAATTACTGATGTCTATAAATTCCCTTTTCATCATGAACTTAGGGACTTTTGGAGAAGGCTATAGAGATGAAAGAGGTCTTGTGGGGGATACAACCCAAATCCCTCATTTTTCATTGAGGAAAACTGAGGTCCAGAGAAATAGTGACTAAGATCACACAACCTAAGCTTGGGCTCAAGTCTACCTCCCAGAGCAGTTGCTTCTGTGTTCCAGTTGTTCCAGCTGGTAGTTGTTTGTCCCCACAACAAGGTTTGCCATTTGTAAGAGGGCAGGTTTAGACACCACCCTCTAAATGGAGCATCATGTGGATTTTTGTTTTCCAGGCATTAAAATGAAGGTAATCCGAGTTTAAGTCATTTCCCCAGTGTGCCATGAAAGAGACTTATTGGAGGTCTGCAATTGCAGAAGATGGAATAGTCCATGATGATATGTGTAGATTCCAAGAATAGAGAGGGGACTAGGGACTAAAAAAACCCACAATACGGAGTTCCCGTCGTGGCAAAGTGGTTAACGAATCCGACTAGGAACCATGAGGTTGCGGGTTCGGTCCCTGCCCTTGCTCAGTGGGTTAACGATCCGGCATTGCCGTGAGCTGTGGTGTAGGTTGCAGACGCGGCTCGGATCCTGCATTGCTGTGGCTCTGGTGTAGGCCGGTGGCCACGGCTCCGATTGGACCTCTAGCCTGGGAACCTCCATATGCCGCAGGAGCGGCCCAAGAAATAGCAAAAAGACAAAAAAAAAAAAAAAAAAAAAAACAAACAAACAAACAAAAAAAAACCCACAATACTTGTTTATAAGTAATGTCATAAAGACACATTTGTAAAAACAAAACAGAACATGATTTGAGGACTCCTAAATCTTATCAACCACATTTGGAGAAACACTTGTTACTTAGTCTAGACAGAGAGAAGACGTTTGAGAAAATCACAAATTCGGCAATTCTAAATGAAGAGCAGGAATTTAGTGATCAGTGACTTGCTTGGCAGAGACCCATTACTATATTGAAAACTCTTCAGTCGAGCTTTGGAAGGGGTGAAGTTGGGGAATGAGGAGCTACAGAGCAAGCTCAGAGCTAGAGAAAGGAAGGAAGCACTTTGATGGATGTGATGAAAATATGGCTTGGAGTAGCTAAGCCATGAGGAATGAGTCTTTTTTTATTTAAAAATTTAAATAAAGTATATTTAGTGCCTATCAGATTTCAATTACTTCAAAGTTAATGAGTGTTGACGGTGGTAAGTGAGAGGGCATACCCATCACTGCTGCTTGCGATGGATTATGGCACAAGGGTTCAGAGGGCAGTGTGTTCAAAGACATCAAAATAAAAATTTGTATGACTTACGTCCTAACGATTCCATTTTGAGGGTTTTATTTCAAATATATCCTTCAAAGTTCAACTATCAGGATATTTACAAAAACATTGGTCATAATAACAAAAAATGTAAATTGGAAACAAACAAAATGCCCAACAATAGGAAAATGCTCAATCACTATCCTCATATAATGGAAAATTATGTAGCCTTCTCTGTATCTTGGCTGGTTATTTGATGGTAATGATTTTATAATGTTGTTAAATGTGAAAAACAATACATGAGTCAAAATTTTAAATTATAAAAATCATAGATACTAGTAAAGCTTTAAGAATGTCATCAGTGGTCATTATTGGTATGATAATTGCCTGATATTATTTTCCTAATCTATTTTTTCCAAATTTCCTTTATACTGTTGCAATAAAATTTTACAGTTCAGTGATTTTAAAAAACCCAGTCTCAAGGTTAAACTGAAATTTCCTCTCAGCTGAGACTGACTTTATTGCTGCTGGCTGCAGAACAGTTTAATATCTCTTTTACCCATTAACTGGTTTGCAGTTGTCCTCAGATCTTGTACAAAAGCCGAGCATGACCTACTGAACATATTTTTAAAGCTTTGGATAAAGCCATTTTCTAAGAGGTCCCAGACAGGCCACACATAAAGCATTCTTAGACATGAACAATCCATGTGTCTCTTTCAATCTATTTCAGCACGATAATAGCTAGACAGTTGTTAGGAATCTGCTCTATGTTTAAATCTACTCCTCTTGTTTCAAAGAGTGAAGTTTCTCCTGCAGAGTGAAGTCCTGTTTTTTGTTTTTTTTTTTTTTTAATTTTATTTTGTAACTATCACAAATAATTCTGGCAATTTCAATTTTTTTTGGAAAAAGAAAACATAGCATGTTAGCATTTGAAAATATGTCTGAGATTATATCACCTGGTCTCAAAATTTATAGATGATACACTTGAGACCCAGAAAAATAAAAGGATTTCCCCAAGGTCAAAGTTAGTCAATGCCAGAGATGCTTGAGTAAATAGCAGGCCACTATGGCCCACAGCATCTCCAGGGGCCTGTAGTGCAATCCACTAACAGAAAGGAAATGACATTACCACTAGATAATCACAAACACAAAATGGCAGCCAGAGAATGGTGACTCTTCCTTTCCCCATCCCAGCTGGTCAACTCTTACTTCCATGAGAATACTTCTTTCTGTGCTCCCTCCTCTTCTCTTTTCTGCCCCTCTGCCCTGCCCATCCAGGTCAAGAATAGGAGTTACATTACTGATGACATCATTTTGAGGATGGCCCCTCAGTGCTTACTGTGGGAAGTATTTCAGTCTCTCTGATTCTTCTGAGCGGAGCTTTATCTTAAGGACAAGTAAATCCTTGTCTTGCTAGTACAGCTTTCTTTTCATGAAGAAAAGCCTCAAGCTTTATTATATGCAAAGGCTCGCTTAAATATTTCCATGTAGTACTATGGAATGGTTTGAATGACATAACATTAAATGAAAAAAAAGGAAGGGGGAGAAAAAGTTGTATCTTTGGAAAAATAGCGAGACAATCAGGAATATCTGATACAATTAAAGCATTACAGTCTCTTTCTTTCTCTCTTTCTTTCTCTTTCTCTTTCTTTCCCTCCTTTCCTCCCTCCTTCCTTCCTTTCCCTTTCTTTCTTTCTTTCTTTCTCTCTCTCTCTCTCTCTCTTTCTTTCTTTCTTTCTTTCTCTCTCTCTCTCTCTCTTTCCTTCCTTCCTTCCTTTCTTTTTCTTTCTTTCTCTCTCTCTTTCTTTCCCTCCTTCCTTCTTTCCTTTCTTTCTTTCTTTCTTTCTCCTTCCTTCCTTCCTTGTTTTTTGGCTGTGCCCGCAGCATGCGGAAGTTCCTGGGCCAGGGATGGAACTCAAGCTACAACAGCAACTCGAGCCACTGCAGTAACAACACTGGATCCTTAACTTGTTGTGCTACAAGGGAATTTCTATAGTCCATTTCTTTAGGCACAATAATAGTGTAGTTATATATATATATATATATGTTTAAATGAATATGTATTTTTGGCGATGCATACTAAAGAATTTACTGATTAAATCATCTGGTGTCAGAGATTTGCCACAAAATAATCCAGGGCATGGGGTGGGGGATGTGTGTGGCGTATAGATTAAGTAAGATTGTCCATGAATTGATAATTGCTGAAGAGAGGTGACAGTGGTATATTCTGGCTATAAATGATATCACACGGTATTTGTTTTTTTTTTTCTATTGACATATTTCATTGAACATAATGCCTTAAGATTCATCTATTTTGTCACAAATGGTAGGAATTCTATTTTTTATGGCCAAATAATATTCTATTATATTTATATACAACAACTTCTTTATCCATTCATCCATTGATGGACACTTAGGTTGTTTCCATATATTGGCTATTGCAAAAAATGCTACAGTGAGCATAGAGGTGCAGAAATCTTTTCTTTTTTCCCCTCATTTTTTAAATTTATTTATTTATTTATTTATTATTTTAAGGTTTTTAAAAATTGAGGTATAATTATTTCCAATAGTATATTTGCCTCAGGTGTACAACATACTGGTTCAAACTTGTATAGATGGTACTCCATTTATAGTTACAAGAAAATGGGCTATGTTCTCTGTGCTGTACAATATGTCCTTGCAGCTTGCCTATTTTACACATGATAGTTTGTACTTCTTTGTTGCTTCTTTGATACATAGCTTTCTTTCCTACCCTAACTTGCTCCTCCCCTTCACTCTCTCTGCTAGTAACCA
Source organism: Sus scrofa (assembly GCF_054392235.1). NCBI lineage: Eukaryota > Metazoa > Chordata > Mammalia > Artiodactyla > Suidae > Sus > Sus scrofa. Next base: position 31,915,646 of record NC_139398.1, on the reverse strand, counting down.
CTAGTTTGTTCTTTATAAGTCTGTTTCCTTTTGTTATATCCATTCATTTGTTATATTCTTTAGATTTCACTTATAAGTGATAACATAAAGTATTTGTCTTTGTTTGACTTATTTCCCTAAGCATAATACCCTCCAGGTCCATCCATGTTGTTGCAAATGGCAAAAATTCATTTTTATGGCTTAGTAGTATTCCATTGTGTGTGTGTGTGTGTGTACACACAGGCACACATACACACAATCTTCTTTATCCATTCATTATGGACACTTAGGTTACGTCCATGTCTTGGCATTTGTGAAAAAAAAAAAAGATGCTGTGAACATTGAGGTATGTGTATCTTTTGGATTAGTGTTTTGCTTTCTTCGGGTACATACCCAGGAGTGGAATTGCTAGATCATATGTAGTTCTACTTTCAGTTTTTTCGAGGAAATTTCATATGCTTTCCACAGTGGCTCCACCAACTTACATTCCCACTGACAGTGCACAAGTGTTCCCTTTTCTCCACATCCTTGCCAATGTTTATTTTTTCTGGTCCTTTTGATGACAGCCATTCTGACAGGTGTGAGGTGATGTCTCACTGTGGTTTCCATTTTCATTTCTCTAATCATCAGCAATGTTAAGCATCTTTTCATGTGTCTATTGGCCATCTGTATGTCTTCTTTGACAAAATGTCTATTCAAGTCTTTTGCCCATATTTAAATCAAGTTGTTTTTTGATATTGAGTTGTATGGGCTGTTTATAAATTTTGGATATTAACCTCTTAACAATTATATCATTTACAAATATTTTCTCCAATTTGGTAGGTTGTCTTAACATTTCGTTGTTTTCCTTTGCTCTGGAAAATATTTTAAATTTAATTTTTGTTTTTGTTTCCTTAGAAGACAAAAAATGTTGCTATGATTTATGTCAAGGACTATTATGCCTATGTTTTCTACTAGGAGATTTATGATTTCTGGCCTTATGTTTTGGTCTTTAATTCATTTTGAGTGTATTTTTATATATGGTGTGAGAAAATGTTCTAAATTCATTCTTTTAGATGAAAGAACCAGCACTACTTATTGAAGAGACTGTCTTTGCTTCATTGTATTTTCTTCCTGCCTTTGTTATAGAATAATTGACCATAAATATGTGGGTTTTGTTTCTGGGCTCTTTATTCCATTGACCTATGTGTCTGTTTTTGTGACAGTACCATGCTGTTTTGATTACTGTAACTTTGTAGTATACTCTGAAGTTAGGGAGCATTATACCTCTAGTTCTGTTCCTCTTTCTCAGACCCTTTTGGCTAGTTGGGTTCTTTTGTGTTTCCATACAAATTTTAAAATTATTTGCTCGTGTTCTGTAAAGAAAAATGCCATTGGCATTTTAATAGAGATTGCATTGGATCCATAGATTGCCTTGGGTAGTACAGTCATTTTATCAATAATAATTCTTCCAATCCATGAATGCTTTCAATCTGTTTGTGTCATCTTCAGTTTCTTTCATCAGTATCTTACAATTTTCTGAGCATAGAAAACAATAGCTTCTTAGTAAGGTTTGTTCCTAGGTATTTTATTCTTTTCGATGTGATTGTAAAAGAGATCGTTCCCTTAATTTCTTGTTCTGATAGTTCATTGTTAGAGTATAGCAGTGCAACAAATTTCTGTATATTGGTTTTGTATCCTTCAATGTTTGCCAAATTCATTAATGAGCTCCAATAATTTTTTTGGTGACATTTTTTTTTTTTTTTTTTGTCTTTTTGCTATTTCTTTGGGCCGCTCCCGCGGCATATGGAGATTCCCAGGCTAGGGGTCGAATTAGAGCTGTGGCCACCGGCCTACGCCAGAGCCACAGCAACTGGTGGCATTTTTAGGATTTTCTGTGTATAGTATCATTTCCTCTGCAAATAGTGACAGTTTTATTTCTTCTTTTCCAATTTGGATTCCTTTTATTTATTTTTCTTGTCTGATGGCTGTAACTAAGGACTTTGATGCATAAAAGTGGCAAAAGTGAGCATCCTTGACTTGCTCCTGATCTTAGGGGACATGCATTCAGGTTTTCACTGTTGAGTTGATGTTAGTTGTGAGCTTATCATATATGTCCTTTATTATGTTGAGGTAGGTTCCCTCTACATCCACTTTATGCAGTTTTTATTGTAAATGGATGTTGAATTTTATCAAAAGCTTTATCTGTGTCTGTTGAGATGATCATATGGTTTTTATTCTTTGATTTGTTTACACGATGTATCATATTGATTTGTGGATGTTGAACCATCCTAACATTCCTGGGATAAATCCCACTTGATCATGATATATGATCCTTTTAATGTACTGCTAGATAAGATTTGCTAATATTTTGTTGAGTATTTTTGCATCTTTGTTCATCAGTGATATTGGACTGGAATTTACTTTTTTGTGATATCTTTGTTTTAAAGTTGTCCCAAAGTTCTCTGAGACTGTCCTCAATTCTTTTCATTCTTTTTTCTTTATTCTGTTCCATGTCAGTAATTTCCACCAGCCCATCTTTCCCCTCACTTTTATGTTCTTCTGCTTCCTGTATTATGCTATTGTTTCCTTCTAGTGAATTTTTTATTTTGGTTATTGTGTTGTTCATCTTTGCTTGTTGAATCTTTAAATCTACTCCTTTTTTAAACGTTTCTTCTAATTTATTGATCTTTTTCTCTAGTTTGTTTCTGAGATCTTGGATCATCTTTACCAGCATTACTCTAAAGTCTTTTTCAGGTAGGTTTTCTATCTCCACTTCACTTAGCTGTTCTTCTGGGGTTTTGTCTTTTTCCTTTATCTGGCTCATATTTCTCTGACTTTTCATTTTGTATACCTTTTTGTGTGATCTCCTTTTTGCAGGCTACAGGGGCTTGTGACAGGCTTCCTGGTGGAAGGGATTGGTAGGTGGAGCCGAGTCTTGTCACTCTGCTGGGTGAGGCTTTATTTCTGGGTGTGATTAGAGGCAGCTGTGTGCCTAGGAGGACTGTAGGCAGCCTGTTTACTGATGTGTGGAGCTGTACTCCTACCCTGTTTGTTGTTTGGTCTGGGGCTTCTCAGCCCTGATGGATGGGGCTTCTCAGTTCTGATTGGTGGGACCAAATTTTTCCAAAATGGCAGCCCTCAGGGGAGCTCATGCTGATGAGGCCAAGGATCAAACCTGAATCCTCATGGGTACTAGTCAGATTCTTAACCCACTGAGCTACAACAGGAATTCCTGTAGTTCTTTTTTGTTCCTTTCTTCTTTTGTTTTCATCCCTTATGATTCAGTGACTATTTAGCATTGTCTGGATTTCTTTTCCTTTTTGTTTATGTATCTATCATAGGTTTTTGGTTTGTGGTTACCATAAGGTTTATATATATATATATATATATATATATATATATATATATATATATATGATTATTTTATTTATTTATTTATTTATTTATTTTTTTGCTATTTCTTTGGGCCGCTTCCGCGGCATATGGAGGTTCCCAGGCTAGGGGTCTAATCAGAGCTGCAGCCACCGGCCTATGCCAGAGCCACAGCAACACAGGATCCGAGCCGCATCTGCAACCTACACCACAGCTCACGGCAACGCCGGATCGTTAACCCACTGAGCAAGGGCAGGGACCAAACCCGCAACTTCATGGTTCCTAGTCGGATTCGTTAACCACTGCGCCACGACGGGAACTCCTATATGATTATTTTAAATTGCTTATTTCTTAATTTCAAATGCATTTCAAAAATCCTGCATTTTTGCTCGCCTTCTCCCATAGTTACTGTTTTTAACATCATATTTCACGTCTTTTTGTTTTGTTCTGTTTTGTCTTTTTTAGGTCTGCCACTTCCCCTTGGCAACCATAAATCTGTTTTCTACGTCTGTGAGTCTGTTTCTGTTTTATAGATAGGTTCATTTGTATCATGTTTTAGATTTCATATACAAGTGATATCATATAGTGTCTTTCTCTTTCTGACCTCACTTAGTATGATAATCTCTAGGTCCATCCATGTTGCTGCAAATGGCATTGTTTCATTCCTGTTTATGGTTAATATTTCATATATATATATATCACAACTTTGATGGACATTTAAGTTGTTTCCATGTCTTGGCTATTGTGAATAGTGCTGCTATGAACACAAAGGTGCATATATCTTTTTGAATTATAGTTTTGTCTAGATATATGCCCAGGAGTGGGATTGCTGGATCATATGGTAACTATTTTTAGCTTTTTGAGGAACCTCCATACTATTTTCTGTAGTGGCTGCACCAATTTACATTCCCACCAACAGTATAGGAGGGTTCCTTTTCTCCACATCCCGTCCAGCATTTGCTATTCGTAGACTTTTTTTTCTTGTCTTTTTGTCTTTTTTAGGGCTGCAACTGCAGCACATAGATGTTCCCAGGCTAGGGGTCAAATTGGAGCTGTAGCTGCTGGCCTATGCCACAGCCACAGCAACGGAGGATCCTAGCCATGTCTGCAACCTACACCACAGCTCATGGCAATGCCAGATCCTTAACCCACTGAGCGAGGCCAGAGATCGAACCCACAGCCTCATGGTTACTAGTCAGATTCGTTAACCACTGAGCCATGATGGGAGCTCCATTATTTGTAGACTTTTTAATGGTAGCCATTCCAACCAATGTGAGGAGATACTTCATTATAGTTTTGATTTGCATTTCTCTAATAATTAGCAATGTTGTGTTGCTCAGAAACTTTACCTCCCATCTGAAAGACTTAGGAATTAGAGAATGTTCGGGATGGAAAAGTTTCAGTATAGACAGTGACCAGTACATAAGGGGCTAGAGTTATAGGTATCTGGGGGCAGAGATGCAAAAATAGGCAACTAAATTGAAATCTAATTCAGAGTAGGCCACGCACTCCTCATCTGCTGTTCAATTCTTCATCCTCACCCGAAGTGCTCTCAGAAAATTCTGTACTTGCCTCATCCTTCCTTTCTACTTTTTTTTTAAAATTCTTATTGGAATCTTCCTATTAGCCTGTATTTTGTATTTACCTATTGTACCTCACCTCTTAACAGAGCACTAGGCACATGTGTTTAATAGTCATATTTTGATTGGATACTTTAGGTTAAAATGTCAGAGAGGCAAGTAGAATATAATTCCGAAGATGAGGAAAATGGAAGACAGAAATGGACTGTAGAGGTAGTGTCTGTTTTTCACTTCAGGATATTAAAACCCAGGGGGGTCCACTGACTTGCTCAGAGTCACAAGGGGTAGAACCAGACCAGACCCTGGACTTGGATGCTCATGGTGTTTCCATAGTAGCACACTACTTATTACTTAAAGCATGGCAAATCGGTGATGAGTTTAAAAATTGAGTTGAGGAGGATCCATGAGAAGGTACTGGGTATTTGTCTCTTTAAATACTGTTGTTATATGAAGTGACAGGTACTGGTTCATAGCAACTATAAAAGGAAAGAGAAGAAAGCGGAGTCTTTAGTAATATCATAAGAGTTTTATTATAAGTATCCTTTCTGTATACTTAGAAGAGACTGGAATTAGGATACGTCCTAGAAACATTTGTCATCTGGGTAAAGCTTATCTTGCCTACCTTTCAGCATCATCCCTTCTCCTGTCCTTCATTTGATCGGCCCCCAGGATGTCTGCCCCTGTCTTTGTGCAAGGTCTTTGATTTTAATGCCCCATCTAAGTTTCCCTTTGATCCTCAAGAACTTCCCTGACCTGAGTTCTAATCTCCCCAGTTCCATGAGACCACACAAGCAGAGAGATGCTGGTTTCCAAAAATAATTGATATGTAACGGCAAATTATCTTTTCTGCATCATTAATTTCCCTTTCATCACACCATCTTGCTGTTATTTCTCCCATATTTAAGAACAATCACAAACAAACAAAAAATCCTCTCTCTTCACCCAACACTTTCAGTTAGCAACCCATTTCTCTGTTCCTCATTGACAACAGAACTTCTTTTTGCAGAATTTAAAACAAAACTCACTGTCTCTAGTTACTTATTTCCCATTCTATCCTGAAGTCTTTCAAGGAGTTTGCCTCTATCACTCCTCCTTTCAAGGAGTGTCTTGTCAGTTCCCCTGGTCAGTAACAATAGTGCCATATTGATGGAGCCAATGGTAAATTCTCAGCCATGACTTTCTTGACTTATCATCATTGCCAGAGTTGATAGTTCTGCTCTCCCAGAAGAACTTTCCTCACTTTGCTTTTCTTTCTACTTCCGTCTCCATTTTGCTGGTTCTTCACCTTTTTTCCCAGGCTCTTAATGTTGGAGTGTCCTAAGGTGCAGTTCTTGGACCTTACACCTACTCCCTTCTATTTCCTGATTTTATGCAGTTTCATGTATTTAAGTTAAAAACAACCTATGCATGTATGATCCCACCAATTTATATCTCCATTGTGCACCTCTTCCTTGAATTTCAGACTTCTATATCTAACTGCTTAATTGATCTCTCCGCTTGGTGATTTAACTGAAGACTTAAATTTATCTTGTCCATATGGAACAGAAGAGAGAGTCCAGAAATGAACTACCATTTAGGCAGTTCATTTAGGACACAGCTTCATTTAGGACACAAATGATACTGCAGTAGAGGAAAACAATGATCCTTTCAACAATTGGTGCTGGTGAAGTTGATATCTATAAGGAAAAACATGAATCTCAACCCATATCTCATACTATAACAAAAGTCAGTTCCACATGAACCTTAGGTTTTAAGATGAAAGGAAAAACCATCAAGCTTCCAGACAAGAGCATATATTCATAGTGTTAGGAGAAGGAAGGATTCCTTTAATAGAACACTAAAAGCACTGAGATAAAGGAAACAGTTGATAAATTGAACTTCATTGTAATTAAGAACTTCTATTCATCAAAAGACATCATTGAGAGAAGGAAAGAGCAAGCCACAGACTGGAAAAAGATATTTGCAGAATGTACATACAACATAATATTCATATGCAACACATGTAACAATTTCCTAAAAATTAATAAGAATACATAGAAAGTAATTTTAGTTCTTATCTGCTGTGTAACAAATCTAAAATATTAATGGCTTAATAAAATAATCCTTTACTTACAATTTTGCAATTCAGACAGAGTTCAGTGGTTAAAAACATGTCTCTGTTCCATGTTGCATCAACTGATTGGGGCTGGAAGATCCACTTGCAACATAGATCACTCCTAGGCTTGCAAACTGTTTCTGGCTGTCACTTGGGATTTCAGCAGGGGCTGTTTGCCAGGGACTTTAATTCTCTTCCATATAGGCTTTTCTGCATGGCTTCTTGAGCTTTCTCACAGAATGGTGGCTGGGTTCCAAGTGAGCAAACATATTATCCATCAGCCTTTTTCAAGGCTGGGCCCAGAACTGGCACTGCATCATTTCTGCTATATTCTATTGATCAAGTCATCAGGAACCCAGTGAAGATTCAAGGGGTTAGAGAAGTACAGTCCATCTCTCATTGTGTGTGAGAATGGTTACAATGAATTTTTACCATCTTTAATCCACTGCAAAGATCTAATTAAAAGATTGGCAAGAGTTCCCTTGATGGTGCAGAGGGTTAAGGATCCAGCATTGTCACTGCTGTGGCTCGCGTTGCAGCTGTGGTGCAGGTTTGATCTCTGGCCCTGGAACATCTGCATTCCATGAGCATGGCAAAAAAAAAAAAAAAGGATTTTGAGAAGACTTGAACAAGTCCTTTGTTCAAAAGGGATATGTAGATTACCAATATGCATGACAATGTGCTCAATAACATTCATTATCAGAGAAATACAAGTTGGAGTTACAAGATACCACTACACGCTAATTAGGATGGCTAAAATGAAAAGACAAGTATGCTTGATTGTACAGCCATTAGTAGGCATGTAGAGCAGTATAAACTCTGAAATATTGCTGGCAGGAACTTAATATATAACATTAGAAATTTGTTTGGACTGGGTTAAGAAGTTGACTGTAGCAGCTCTGGTCACTGCCAAGGTGCAGGTTCAATCCCCTACCCAGCACAGTGGGTCCAAAGATCCAGTGTGGCTACAGCAGGGGTGGCTGTGGCTTGGATTCAGCTTCTGGCCCCAGAACGTCCACATACCACAGATGTGGCTTAAAATAGAAAAAGAAATTTCTTTGGCATGATCTGTAATTAGTACTCTAAGTTAGTGCCTGTAAGTTGTGCTGTAAGTGTTGGCCTATAAGTTAGTGCTGGCTGTCCCTTGGGAGTTGAGCTGAGATTGTTGTTAATTCTCCTCCATGTGAAGCTTTCTGTGCAGCTCCTTGGGCTTCCTCCTAGCATGGCGGCAGGGTTCTAAATGAGTGGAAGCAGCATGTATATGTACATATGGATATGTACCCAAGAGAAATGCATATATATGTGCAACAAAAGATATGTAGTATAAGAATACTCACAGCAGCAGTATCAGTAATAGCCTCAAAATAGAGACAAACCTAATATCCATCAACAATGAAAGAATATGTAAATTATGGTGTACTCAAACGATGGAATAATATACAACCATGAAAAAGACGAACCATTGCTGTACTTAACAATGTGGATGTTTCTCAGAAAGTTAACATTGAATGACAAAGACCAGGCACAAGACTTCTTATTCTTTTATTTGTTTCATATGGAAATCAGGTGAAATTAATCTACAGTGATGGACGTCAGAAAAACAGTTACCTTTGAGGAGAGTGGTGACTAGAAGGGATATGATGAAATTGTCTGTGTTGGCAAAAATACTCTTTTTTTTTTTTTTTTTTTTTTTACCTTGGTGATTACCCTGGTTTGTTCTTTGTTACAGATTCATTAAGCTGGTCCATTCAGTGTGTGCATTTTTTGGTATGTTTGCTTGAGCTAAAGATCTTGTCTAAAACTGAACCGCTCATCCTCTCACTCAAACCTGCCCTACTCACAATCGCATCTGAGCTAATGGCTCCCCTAGCCTTTGAATCATCTCTGACTTCACTCTCCCTCTCACACCTCCAATTCATCTGCAGATCTGCTTGGCTGTTTAGCAGAGGTCTAGCTTCAACCCCTTTCTCCTCCTCCATGGGAACCATCTTGGTCCAGGACACCTTATTTGCTTACCTGGATTATTGCCATTACAGCCTCCTAACTGGTCTCTCAGCTTCCTCCCACTTGCTATATGTTGTTCTCAGAATCACAGCCAGATGATCCACTCAAAACCCAAGACACTTTTTTGGCACTTGCCCAGTGGTTCCCATCTCACACTGCGCGTAGAAACCAGAGTCTTTAACACAGCTGACAGTGTCCAGAGGGTATGGTCCCATTTCCTTTCTGTTCTTCTTGCATCCTTTCACCTCTAGCCACTCTGGTTTTCTTGATGTTCCTTGAACACAGCCTGGACACCTTCCCAAGAGGGCCTTTGCCCTTCCCATTTCCTCTTCCTGATCTAATTCCCCCCAAGAAAGCTGCCTGGCTCTTTGCTCTTTTAAATCTTTTATCAGACACAACCTTCTTATGAGACTCACTCTGACCACCCTCATTAAAATACCCGTCCCTTGCCCTCCCCTGCTATGCTTTGAATTGCACCTTTGTACTGCTCACCTTCTAAAAAATTATATATTTTCCTTATTTGTTATGCATATTATTCATCCTTCCTCTTCATTCAAACTCCCTGGGGGATTTTGAAGCAATTTAAAGCTTGGGAAGCTCTAGTTTTGATCGTCCTGGTTTCAGAGTGCTTTTGCATTCTGTTACTGAGTTTGATTTTACCCTGTGAATTGGCAGAACAAATGCTCTTAGCTCCAAGTTTATCGTTTGTTGAGAGAAGGTACCGAGGCTTAGAAAACAAGGTCATGGTGCTAGAAAGTTGCAGGCTCAAGACGTGTATGTTGGTCTTCAAGGAGCTGGCTCCACGGCCAGTGTTCTTTTCACCATAACACATCTTCCCCTACAGCAAAGAGCTGTACCTAAAAGGCAGATGAGATATTGGAGAAAGTCCAGCCAAGGAGCAGAGGGAGTGACCCGGAGTTAATTTCGTTATGAAGCAAAATGAGGGTGGTGAGGAATGTGTGGACATAAAAATGACAGAGCCTGGCTGAGAGAGAGCAAACCCGTGGTCCCCAAGGACTCTTGGGGGGTCAAGTAAGGACAGTCCTGGCTAGATTCAGTTCCGGAAACTGGAAGTGGAGCAGGAGAAAGGCAGATCCTTTTGGGACCAAATCCCTTCATTTCAGAGCAAAGATCCTAGATCGTGATGTTGTATTCCTTGCTTTGCTGGTGCCCACACACCTCTTCGTGGTCTCAGATATTCCATGGGATTTATGTTAAGAATCGGGTCCAAATTTCTAAAGATTATTTCACTTACATCTTTCTACTCTTTCCTTCCAACTTTGCAAATAGATTTGAAATAGCTTAGTTTAAGAGGACCAGTGGCGTAAACATAAAAGATAAATGGCACATGTCGGGGGCGGGGGGTGGTGGTGCAATGAGCCAAAAAATTTAGCTAGTACATTTACTGTGATTGAAACATTTGGTTTTCATCATTCTGAAAGCAGGAAAGAAAATGAAAAGTGGCTGTTATTGCCCATTAAAACATGCTCAATATTTGGTTACAGGGACATGGAAATTTTCGGGGTACGCAATCTAAGAGGAACATATCACACAAATCTTAAGGGACATAGACTTCATTAGTGGATTTTTATTTTTACAGACTGATTTTAAATCATTTTTTCTGCTACCAGATGAACCTTCTACTGAGCCAATTCTCTAGAAATTAAAATACTGGGAGTTAGGGGTTAGGAAATGCAAACTATTACATTTAGAATGGATAAACAACAAATCTTACTGTGTAGCACAGGGAATCGTATCCAATCTCCTTCGGTAGGTCATGATGGAAAATAATATCAAAAAATAAATAATACATAAATATCTATATCTATATATAGATATGACTGAGTCACTTTTCTGTTTGACAGAAATTGGCACAACATGGTACATCAACTATACTTTAAATAAAAAAAGGGGACAAAAAGTATATGCTAATGTATCTACATTCATTAAGGGTTAATAAAGTAAGAAGCATGAAGTAGACATTCACAAGAATAAAGATGAAATGTTACCATAGAGCTATCAATAATCTGAATTTGTATTTACAAAGTAGCAATTTTAAATATATAAAACAAAGCGAGTTCCCATTGTAGCGCAGCAGAAATGAATCCGACTAGGATCCATGAGGATGCGGTTCCATTCCTGGCCTTGCTCAGTGGGTTGGGGATCTGGCGTTGCTATGGCTGTAGCATAGGCCAGCAGCTACAGCTCCAATTTGACCTCTAGCCCGGTAACGTCTGTATGCTGTGGGTGTGGCCCTAAAGAAGCAAAATAAATAAATAGATAGAGAGATAGATAAAGTAAATAAAACAAAACTGAAAGTACTAATAGGACAAATGGACCAATTTACAATCATGAGGAACTTGAACATGCTTTCTCAGTCAATGAAATGGGTAGTGAAAATTCAGTGGTAGTTTCACAGCTCTGTACAACAAACTGATTATCACAGACAAAATGCTGAATAAAAGATGCCATACGCATGATTATTCCATTTAAATTTCAAAAAAAAGCAGGCAAAATTCCTGTGATCTGGGGAATCAAGATGGGTTACCCTTGAGTGGAATTATCCCTTGTTAACCCTATAATCACATGGAGAAATCAACCATTATGATTATAGGAGCCACAGGGTAAACTCTTGAGCTTTGGGGCATTTTCTTTTCCTACACATGTAAAGTTCACGAGTTGTGCTATGATGATTATACTCTTTATATGTGTTACATTTCTGCGAATGGTGTCTAAAAACTACCACCTACAAAAAAACATAAAGTCACACATATATACAAAAATTATGATGTGGTTAAAGAATAAAATAACAGCTTATCTGGGGGATGAAAAGGGATTAACGTATCTTCAGCACTCTGAGAATTTTGGAGAGATTTCAGGATACTACCTCAGAAAAGAATAAAAAATAAAAAATAAATAAAATGCAGAATGCTTGGGTGGGGGTTTCAAGGAACGCTTTGCACTGTGAGGGTCACATGTGTGGTTCCACTCTAGCTGCTGCTCTAAGCATTCTTTCTTAAACAGCACTTAGCATTTTTCTGTGCATCACTATCTTCAGTGCTTTTAATCTGAGTTTCTGAATTAAATTTAAACTCCCTGAGGATTGAAATGTCTTCTTATATACTCCCTCACTTCCAGGCCCCAAGTTTTTTTTTTTTTTTTTTTTTTTTTTTTTTGTCTTTTTGCCTTTTCTAGGGCCACTCCAGCAGCATATGGAGGTTCCCAGGCTAGGGGTCTAATCGGAGCTGTAGCTGCTGGCCTACACCAGAGCCACAGCAATGCAGGATCCGAGCTGCATCTGCGACCTACACCACAGCTCAAGGCAACGCTGGATCCTTAACCCACTGAGCAAGGCCAGGGATCAAACCTGAAACCTCATGGTTCCTAGTCGGATTCATTAACCACTGCGCCACTACAGAAACTCCAGGCCCCAACTAATTTAAAAGCTAGAGGATTTGTATTGAATTTTCTCTTTGCCTGGAATACTCTTTCCATTGACAACCTTTATGTCTTCATTAAAATGTCATATTCTTTACGGGGCCGATCCTGACCATCATATTTGAAACTGCACTTCCCCATGCACAAATAGTATCTATTTCTTTTTACCATAGCACCTTTCACATCTCAAGTTACCATTTTACTTATTTATGTTTGATGCTGATTGTGTATCTCCTTCTGTTAGAATGTAAGATCCATATTGCAAGGAGCAATGACTGATAATTTTCCAGTTGCCAAGAGACTCAGATCGAAGAAGCATTTCAAGTCTCAAGTAGGATAAACAAACATAAGTCAGATGCATCATAACTCAACTTGAACATTCCAAAGACTAAGAGAAAAAAATTTAAAGTCACTAAAGGGAGAGAGAGTTTTCTTAAATACATGTATAGAATGGATAAACAATTTCCCATGAGCTCAGTGGAGGTCAGAGGACAATACAGTATCTTCAGAGCACTGGGGGGAAATAATTGTTAACATTGAATTCAGAATCTGCTAAACCCCTTGCTACTCAAAGTGTGATCCAAGGGCCAGCAGCACCAGAATCACTTGGGAGCAAGCGAGAAACGCAGAATCCACCCCAGACCTACTGAATCATAGTCAGTAATTGCACAAGGTCCCCGGGTGTTTTATACGCTTGTTACAGTTTGTGAATCCTTGAGCTAAATTATCGTTCAAAATGAGACCAAAGCAAGTAGATTTTCAAACATAGAAGAAGAAGAACCTTGCCAAAAAATTACTTCCGTAAGAGGAAATTGAACTATAGGAAAGAAGGATATAGGAAACAAAGAAATTGGCCAATGTGGGTAAACCTAAAGAACTGAAGACATAATCCTTACTCTTGGGGTGGTTACACTCCTGCTGAGAAGGGGAAACCAGCACACACACATGTGTGTGTTGACTTTAGAGAAGCCTTTTAATCTATCTGATCCTCAATTTTCTTATCTGTGAAAGGGGGTTATTTAAATCCCTGCTTTTCAAACGTTTTTGATCCTGACCCACAATCAGAAATACATTTTGTGTTTTGACCCAGTTCATTCATATGAACCTACACAATTAAACAAATGTTTCTCAGACTCATGTTATTATTGGCAGTACTCTCAGATGTTTTCTATTCTATTTCCTTTATAAATTCTCTGGTATGCTCTGATTCGAAAAAGATAAAATTGAAGGCTCTCTAAAGTTCTTTTTGGTTATCACCATATATAATTTGTTCTTAATGAATATGAAATATTCATTTACTATTAAATCACGTACATATGAAATCACATAATTGTTCTCAATAACTGGTTCTCAAACTTGACTGCACATTAGAATCTCTTGGGTTGTTGTCATTTATAAATCACTGATGCTTGTTTCCCACCTCAGAGATACTGATCTATTTGATATCGTATGTGCCCTGAGGTCAGGCTTTTTATTCTTTAATTTTTTATTAAAGCATAGTTGAGTTACAATGCTGTGCCAATTTCTGCTGTATAGCACAGCGATCCAGTCGTCCATATATATATATATATATATATATGTATGTATAAATTTCCTATATATATAAAATTCCTCTTATACTATCTTCCATCATGTTCTATCCCAAGAGATTGGATATAGTTTCCTGTGCTGTACAGTAGGACCTCATGGCTTCTTCATTCTAAATATTATAGTTTGCATCTACCAACCCCAAACTCCCCCAGAGCCATCACAACAAGTCACACTAGTGTATGTGAAGATATATGTTTTTTTAATTCCTCTGGTTACACCAGAAGAAGAGTCCTTCGTCCTATATAAAGTTCATGCTTGCCTCTTCCTGAGCTCTGGATCCTCTTATCCTCACTTCCTTGGGTACTCTGTAGAATCGGTTATCACCTCTCCGTCCTGCACTCCACCTTGCTATCTCTCCTACTAGCTCTATCACTATCTCATTGGCCCTGGACATTTAAGCATGCCCTAATTACCATGCATGATACTGATGAAAAAATTCCCGCATTTCAATCTCTTCTCTCTCTTCTGTAGGAAAACTTCCTGCATGAACAAAGAAGCCTGCTACCCTCTTCCCAAATGCAACCCCTCATCAACCACTGCCCTCTGCCTTCCATACCTGCCCCTCTTATCAAAACTGCTTTTGTCAAGGCCACCAGGGCCTCCTAGACTGTTGAACTAAATGGACACACTTCAGGGCTTAACGTGCTTGAACTCTCAACAGCATTTGATGCTGTCAGCTGTGCCTGTCTCCTCAAGGCTCTCCCCTTGCTTTCGAAGGACTTGACACCTCCTAATTTGCTCCCTAGTTCTCAGATCACTCCCCCCACCCCTTCTCTCCCTCCTTCTCTCCTACTGGCTTTGCTCTTTCTCAGAGCTTAGTTCCATAGCTTTCATTTCATTTTTTATGCCATGGTCTGTATTTATCTCATCTTTCCTCATTTCGACCCATATAAAACAACTTGTAAATTTCTCTTTTTTTTTTGGCCTCAGATCTTTGTTTTGAGCTCCAAGTGCTTGTTTATGGATAATCTCCATGTGGATGTTAGACAAACTCAGTTCGTTCAAAACTGAATTCATTGTTCTTTCCAACCCTTTCTCTGACAGTGTCCCTGTCTCAGTCAATGGCACCAATATCAGCCAGTGGCACAGCCAGAATCCTGCCTGTCCTCCCGACTCCTTCCTCTGTTATCTGCCACAGCCAATGACTCATCACATCCTGTTGATTCTACCCCATCACTGTCATCCATCCTGTTACCCTCTTCCCAGTGCCGTCCGCTACACAATGACTGCAGATTCGAGATTGCTTCCTGCCTGCCCTCTAACCCTTGGAATGCATTGTCCACTTACTGCCTCTGCGTATTTTGAAAATGTACATCTGTTCATGTCGTTCCCTGTTTAAAACCCATTACTATCTTTCCATGACCTCAGAATACAATCTTCTCACAGCTTATAAGGCCCTTTTCCCTCTGGTCCCTTTGTGTCTCTCACCATTTTTCTCCCTTCTCTTTCTATTTCATCAATGTTGGACTTTTATCTCCTCCAGAGTTTCTTCCACCGTCTCTTCTGTCCTTGGGTTTTTTTTTTTTTTTCCTTGCTGCTTTTTGTCTCTTTCTACCTGAGATAATCATTTTACAGGTAAGAAAACTAAAGTTCATAAGAAGGAAGTGACCTAACAGTAGACATTTTATCTTTGCTCACTAGAAAACATCTAAGATCCACAGGAAAACAAAGAGAGACAGTAGCATGGCTCCACAGTCAAACACAGTTAGCTTCAACTTCTAGCTCCATCTCTTACTAGCTGTGTGACTCTCGTTAAATGATCTAGCTCTTCTGCAACCTTTATTTTCCTCATCGATAAAACAATTATCATACTAAGGCAAGTTAGACAGTAAAAGACAAACATCATATGATATTATATGTGGAATCTAAAAAAAGGATGTAAATGAATTTGTCTTTAGAGTAGAAACAGACTCACAGACTTTGAAAAACTTATGGTGACCGAAGGGGACAGGTGGAGGGGGAGGGATGGACTTGGGGTTTGGGACCGGCATATGCACACCCAGGTACGTGGAATGATTGGCCAGCAGGAACCTGCCGTAAAGCATATTCTGTCATAATCTGTGTGGGAAAAGAATCTGAAAGAGAATGGATATGTGTACATGTATAACTGAATCACCTTGTTGTGCAGCAGAAATGATCACAACACTGTATTTCAACTCTACTTCATAAAACTTTAAAAAATGAAAGAAAATTAAATGGGGATGATGGTGGAACCTTTATCACTGGGTACCTGTAAGAACAAAACGAGGTGATAGATGTACATTCCTTACTATGGAGATGGACACATTATAAACATTAAATTAAAATCTGGCATAGTATTGCTGATGTAATTATTGTTATCATTGTCAGCATCCGTTGGCATCTTTATGGATTCCTTGGATTTAAATCTAATGCAATTATTAAAATGATGATAGGTTTAATTCACCCAGAAATATGGAACCACTCCCAAAATGGGCCGTAAATTACTGATATCAAGTGAAAGATCAGTAAATATGCACCAGGGTATGGGCGAATAGAACACGTGTACTCCGATGTTCATTGCAGCACTCTTTTCAATAGCCAAGACATGGAAACAACCTAAATGTCCATCGACAGAGGAGTGGATCCAGAAGATGTGGTACATATACACAGTGGAATATTACTCAGCCATCAAAGGAAAGAAATACCGGCATTTTTAGCAACATGGGTGGACCTAGAAATTATCATGCTAAGTGAAGTCAGCCACACAATGAGACACCAACATCAAATGCTTTCACTGACATGTGGAATCTGAAAAAAGGACAGATTGAACTCCTTTGCAGAACAGATGCTGACTCACAGACTTTGAAAAACTTACAGTCTCCACAGGAGACAGTTTAGGGAGTGGGAGGATGCACTGGGGCTGTGGGATGGAAATCCTATAAAATCGGATTGGGATGGTCATTGTACAACTACAAATGTAATAAATTCATTGAGTAATAAAAAAAAGAAAAGAAAATGATGTGGGAGTTCCTGTCGTGGCTCAGTGGAAACAAATCTGACTAGCACCATGAGGCTGAGGGTTTGATCCCTGGCCTTGCTCAGTAGGCTAAGGATCCGGTGTTGCCATGAGCTGTGGTGTAGGTTGCAAATGTGGCTCGGATCTAGCGTTGCTGTGGTTGTGGTGTAGGCAGCTGTAACTCTGATTCAGCCCCTAGCCTGGGAAACTCCATATGCTGTGCGTGCAGCCCTAAAAAGACAAGAGACAAAAAATAAAAGAAAAGAAGATGATGTGGGATTCAAAGAGAGCCATCCATCATAAGCAATGTTTATCAGATTGAATTGACCAGCATTAGCATGTCGCTATTTGCAACCAATTTATTCTTATCCAGTATGTGTAGAGGAAAAAATATTAGGAACAATCTGCATCAGCTTCTTCTTTTATTGCATATTAAGACTTAAGGCTAAGAGGAATTGAGCACTGACCAAAGTCACATCTTTTTAAATGATACAGATGGAATTCAGGCATGGACTAGGACCTGAGCCCAGGTTACCAGATTCCAGGCAACATTCTTTCCACAGTATGGCCTGTCAGCAAAGCCTATCAGCTCCCATCATAGGAAGAGAAGCACCAAGTCACATAGAAATATAACTTGCCCAAGGTCACCTAGGGTGCCTATTCCTGTAGGAGTATGATCCAATTAAATGGGATACGTTGGAAATCTATAACATGAGAATATTCACTTAAAAACATTTTTTAAAAATTTGTAAATTTTCTTCCATGAATTCTATAGTTACTAGCACATTTGGAGGATTTAGAATCCATATTCTACATTAAGAAATATTGTTTTTTTTTTAAATGGCCACAAGGTGAAAAATTCCTCTGGGTTTTTGCCTCAGTAATGTATTTTTGCCCATCAAAAAGTCTCAAACAGAGCCTGACATGTTTTCTTGGCAGGAATCATGGAGAAGGAGGTTTTATTTTTTATTTATTTATTTTTTTATTTTATTTTCCCACTGTACAGCAAGGGGGTCAGGTTATCCTTAGATGTATACATTGCAATTACAGTTTTTTTCCCCACCCTTTCTTCTGTTGCAACATGAGTATCTAGACATAGTTCTCAATGCTATTCAGCAGGATCTCCTTGTAAATCTATTCTAGGTTGTGTCTGATAAGCCCAAGCTCCCGATCCCTCCCACTCCCTCCCCCTCCCTCCCCCTCCCATCAGGCAGCCACAAGTCTCTTCTCCAAGTCCATGATTTTCTTTTCTGAGGAGATGTTCATTTGTGCTGGATATTAGATTCCAGTTATAAGTGATATCATATGGTATTTGTCTTTGTCTTTCTGGCTCATTTCACTCAGGATGAGATTCTCTAGTTCCATCCATGTTGCTGCAAATGGCATTATGTCATCCTTTTTTATGGCTGAGTAGTATTCCATTGTGTATATATACCACCTCTTCCGAATCCAATCCTCTGTCGATGGACATTTGGGTTGTTTCCATGTCCTGGCTATTGTGAATAGTGCTGCAATGAACATGCGGGTGCACGTGTCTCTTTTAAGTAGAGCTTTGTCCGGATAGATGCCCAAGAGTGGGATTGCGGGGACATATGGAAGTTCTATGTATAGATTTCTCAGGTATCTCCAAACTGTTCTCCATAGTGGCTGTACCAGTTTACATTCCCACCAGCAGTGCAGGAGGGTTCCCTTTTCTCCACAGCCCCTCCAGCACTTGTTCTTTGTGGATTTATTAATAATGGTCATTCTGACTGGTGTGAGGTGGTATCTCATGGTAGTTTTGATTTGCATTTCTCTTATAACCAGCGATGTTGAGCATTTTTTCATGTGTTTGCTGGCCATCTGTATATCTTCTTTGGAGAAATGTCTATTCAGGTCTTTTGCCCATTTTTCCATTGATTGATTGGTTTTTTTGCTGTTGAGTTGTATAAGTTGCTTATATATTCTAGAGATTAAGCCCTTGTCAGTTGCATCATTTGAAAGAAGGAGGTTTTAGCACCAACTCCATCACTTGACTCAACCTGGGATTCCTCAACTTAAGTTTTTTAAAAGTAAAAGGGTGGTAGGAGGTTGTTGATGTCTTAACTTTTCCCTGTAAGGACATTAAAATGTCGCAGCCACTTTCGGCTGAAACTAGCCAGCATCACTTCATTCCACAGGCCAGTATTAAGAAAGGACTTAGCGAGGCTGCCAGCATGAGTGGCCTTGATATCCTTAAGAGGCTGTGCTTCCGTTAATTACATCTTTGTGTATATACTGAATGGAGTTGTCCCTCGATATCCACAGGGAATTTTAAAAAATCCAAGCATGCTCAAGTCCCTTAAAGAAAGGGTACAGAAGGCCCTTGTTATCTACTGAAATTTCAGTCTGTGATTGATTGAATCAGCAGATGAGGAGGAATCAGCATAGGGTTGATTGTACATTTCTAGGTTCTTCAGTGACTTTTATATATTGGGGGTGAAGGGAGAGAGGGAACTAACACTTTTTAAAAATGCACAATGCTTCTTCCTATGTTTAAGATCTTCTACTCTAAGTACTAGTACTCTAATTATTTGTAATGTGTTATTCCATTTAATCCAACACACCTTTAAGATATATATAAGCTGTGTATTACAAGAGTTCCCGTCATGGCACAGTGGAACTGAATCCAACTAGGAACCATGAGGTTGCAGGTTCGATCCCTGACCTTGCTCATTGGGTTAAGGATCTGGTGTTGCTGTGAGCTGGGGGGTAGGTCGCAGATGCGACTCAGATCTGGCATTGCTGTGACTCTAGTGTGGGCTGGCAGCTGTAGCTTTGGTTAGACCCTTAGCCTGGGAACCTCCATATGCTGTGGGTGTGGCCCTGAAAAGCGCGCACGTGCATGCACACACGCAAAAGATATATTTGAGCTGTGTATTACAAATGAGAGAGCTGAAGTTCACAGTGGCTCTATTGCTTCTGGATGGAAGAACCAGGAATGATATGACTCTAAAGCATTAATTCTTTTAATATTTCATCATCTTCTTTAGAATTGTTTAAAAAAAATATCAAATTTTAGCCATCTGTACTTATTTACTCTTTAGACTGCATTAGGCTCTAATTCAATGTAATTATATTTAATTTATTTTTAAGTGTTTTATAATTTTTTTCTAAATTGGAAATGGCTTTTTTTTTCTTTTATAGCACAGATATTATAACTTCTTTTTTTCTGTCAAACATGCAGACATTTATTAGACAAACAGTAATTAACAAGGCAGGCACAAAATGGTGCACAGATCAGTTCTGTAAGCTCTCTCTCCTCTTAGGTGCTCTGCCCCTTCTCTGTATGAAGCTGCTCCTTACAGGAAGACATGGCCACAGTCCAAGGCAAGATGTTGTGTCATCTGTGATCCTCTTAATCCATCACTGGTTGTGGGTCTGAGGATTAAGTTCTACGTGCTCTGTGCATGTTTCTGATCGTCCTGGATTCTTATACTTTGTTCATGTAAGAACAGAGTGTGTTGCTCATCTATCTTAGCAGTTTATACCATTTCAGCATCTTTCATTTCTTCAGTGAGATTGCATCCTAATATCCATTATGCTAATTAACAAGACCCATGTTTCAGCAATGATTTTTTATATATAGTGCTAATTAATAAGGTATAGGCTATTGATGATGACCCAAAGAGTCAGATTAGTGGGAGCCCCTCAGAGAGTGTGGCTCTTTTTAATTTGATGCTAGCTGACCGCCCCTGGGCTGCACATCAAGCACCTTTGTTAGCTTGGCCAGTCTTAGCATTTAAACTTAATCTAATTGGTGCATACACAGTGTGACACTGACTAGACTGAAATATCCTACTGTAAGTTCCAGACTTTGTAATACTTGCTCTTATGATACTGGCCCTAGTTTTGTTTGTGTGGTTAAGGAGACAAAGTGCCCTGTGATAAGTATGAACTTCATCTTTGCTCTGCTGATTCTCATTGACTTACAAATATTTCTCTATTGTGTGTTCTTTTTTTTTGTCTTTTTAGGGCTGCACCCGCGGCATATGGAGGTTCCCAGGCTAGGGGTCTAATCAGAGCTGTAGCTGCCGGTCTACACCACAGCCACAACCATGCCAGATCTGAGCTGTGTCTGTGACCTACACCACAGCTCACAGCAGCACCAGATCCGTAACCCACTGAGGGAGGCCAGGGATCGAACCAGCAACCTCATGGTTCCTAGTCAGATTCGTTTCTGCTGCACCATGATGGGAACTCCTATTGTGTGTTCTTAATATGACTTGTCAAATTGTAGTATTCTGTCCCCTCCCCTCCTTATTCACAGGACTGGAGTAAAGCTCACAGGATTGGGAGGAGTGGGGATGTTGAGCAGGTCAGGTATGTGTACTTTGAAATTTCCAAATGATTCTGATACCACCCCTTCCCACCCACTGCCTTAGGTCAGTTTCTCCTTTTGGCCAAAACAGTTTTCTTTTCGCTTATGAATTACACTACAAATGTTTTCTCAAAATGGTTCTTAGCATGCTGCCAATTTCCCAGGACCTCTCAGTCTGAAGAAGAAAGCGAAAATTCAGGTGTAACACAACAATCCTTTTTTTTGGTTGTTCTTTTAGGGCCACACCTGCAGCATATGGAAGTTTCCAGGGTAGGGTCAAATTGGAGCTGCAGCTGCCAGCCTGCACCACAGCCACAGTGATGCAGGATCCTTAACCCACTGAGCAGAGCCAAGGATCGAACCTGCATCCTCATGGATCCTAGTTGGGTTCATCACCGCTGAGTCTCGACAGAAACTCCCCAAACAATCCTTTATTGTTGCCCACATCCATTTGCACGTCAGCTGGGACTGTGCTGGCTGTGGCTCCCATGCAGAGTGAGCTCAGCTCTGCTCTGTATGTGACCCTTCTAGGGCTGGGTGGAGGCGGGGCGAGCGGGGGCGGGGGGGGGGGTGGTGGTGGTGTGTGCAGCAGCTAGTGGGAGAAGCTCTTTCCAGAGCAACAGCAGAGGTGCAGAAGTGGCCTGAGCACCACTGTGCAAGCTTAGTTCACACATTTGGTTGCACCAGGTCTACTTACATCCCTTTTACCA
The DNA here is from genome assembly GCF_054392235.1 of Sus scrofa. NCBI lineage: Eukaryota > Metazoa > Chordata > Mammalia > Artiodactyla > Suidae > Sus > Sus scrofa. The sequence goes on along the minus strand of NC_139398.1, from coordinate 31,893,580 downwards.
AAATAGGTCACGTGGGCCAGTCCAAAGTCAAAGAGCAGAGAGATGGAGGAAGAGGGAGAAAATATACTTTTTATTTTGGTTGGGTTTTTGTTGTTGTTGTTGTTTTGTTTTTGCTTTTTAGGGCTGCACCCACGGCACATAGAGGTTCCCAGGCTAGGGGTTGAATTGGAGCTACAGCTGTCAGCCTACACCACAGCTACAGCAACATGGAATCCAAGCCATGTCTGCAACCTACACCACAGCTCACGGCAATGCTGGATCCTTAACCCACTGAGTGAGGCCAGGGATTGAACCTGTGTCCTCATGGATACTAGTCAGATTAATTTCCACTGTACCACAATGGGAACTCCCATGTTTGAGTAACCTAATCTAACACAGGCTATGAATGAAAATAGTGTGCACTTTGGAGCAGTTTTTATTACACAGAGACTTCCAAACACTTAAAAAAATGTTAAAGCCATTCAGTTTGTGTTTTTCTTTTCTTTTCCTTTTTTTTTTCTGTTTGGCTGCCCCGAGGCATATGGAGTTCCCAGGCCAAGGATCAGATCTGAGCCGTAATCTCAGCCTAAACTGAGGCTGGGGCAGCACCAGCTTCTTAACCCACTGTGCTGGGCTAGGGATCGAACCTGCATCCCAGTGCTCCCAAGACACTGTCAATCCCATTGTGCCACAGTGGGAACTCCAAGGCATTCAGTTTTATTAATTAACATATATTAAGTTCACCAATAGTCTAAATAAATCCTTTCATAATCCAAGGATTTATTGAATGTATGACCCTTGATCAAAATAAGGATTAATAGAATTCAGAAGCATTCTTGTTCTCCTAACATAATGATCTGAGAATTGTGATTTATATGGTTTAAAAAACAGAGGCTAATTATTTACTAATCATGGATGTATATTAACTTTATGACTTTTAGTGCATGGTTACCTATACTTTTCTTAAGTATCTATGAAGATGTCTTTCCTTCAACCTCGTCAACTAGTATTCATGACTTCTCTTGCTTCTATGAAGATACATCAGATTTTAATGAACCATCATTCGGTCCTTACAATGGCCCCATGAAGTACCTCTTCTATCTGCCTCCATATTTAATGAGCAGTTAAGGCTTAGAGACGTTAAAGGTATTTGGTAAAGGATGTCCAGCTGGTAGGTGACAGCTGGGCTTCTATCTTCTTCCCGTACATTGTCTCATTCCGCACTGCACCACCCATGAGCCATGGAGGTCTTTGCACGCTGGGGTGCCATTGGAGAACAAGATCGTGGCTGCAGGTACTTCTTCTTATCATGTCTTGATGGCATCCTAAGAAAGATGGGGTGCTGGAATGGCTCAGGCCAGTGCATCACAACCTTCCACATGCTAAGAGTGAACTTTTGTGATCACCTTTGACCTCTTCCCTGTGACAGCACTTATTGCTATAGGTGGCATGGAACATGTCCTTAAATGTCTCTCTAAGTGTCAGCTTCCCATTGGTGGGGTTTATGTCCATAATGGTTCTGAGGCTGCCAGTTGTTTGTCTCCACCTCTCTCTTTAGGGTTTTGTTGTCATTTTGTATGTGGGTTTTGAGCTTGGTCTGTTTTTTTATGGGGAATTTGGGGAGATTCCAAAGCAACACCATTAATGCCTCTGTCTTCCCTGAATCTATACTGGTGATCATAGGGAGCCCTTCCCGGCCCCCCAAAAAGTACCTGCCCACCACCTCCCTGGGACTGCACTGTGCCAGATAGCTTTATTTCAGAATATCAGTGACACTAATTCTGGGAAAGGCTCCTTCTGAGGGCAGAGGTTGCTTTTTAACTGTGTTAAATCTCTGGCACCCAGTTCAGTCCCTGGCATATAGAATCCCTCAATAAGCACTTCTTAAAGGAATAGACATAACTTGCTGCCAATAGGTCCTACACCTGGTGGAGTACATTTATTACCCTGTGCAAGTGGCTCAATAATAGCAATTTTATTACCCCTCTCATAAAAAACAAGTCTTGGGATAGGCCCTCTGCCTGGCCCTTGCCAACATCTAAGGCTTGAAGGAATGCCCAAAGGGTTTATTGGGGTGAGGGGATTCAGAAATGTGATGTCTCAGAAAGGGAAGCCTAGCTTATTTTTCTTAGCTACCCCTGGATGTCAGTTTCAGATGCCACCAGAGGAAGGTGCCTGAAGTCTTCATCAGACTCTAAGCAGAGGAGTTGGTGAGGACATTTAGGAGGAGCAATGGGAGAAGATGCAGAGAACGGGGACCCAGGTGGCCATTGAGCCGTGGTTTGCACATTGCCGTTACCATAGCATCGGTGGAGCAGAGGCGTCTGTGGTGATGAGCACTGCCTCCAGTGACACCGTGGTGGAGTCCTCTTGTTTGACAAATGCGACCTGCCTGTGATTTGGGTCCAGTTTTGCACTTGGCCCTGTTCTATTGTGCTGGGAGATAGTGGCTTGGCCATATATTCAACAGAGAAACAACAGCCTTTCCAACGGAGCCCCTTTCAGAAAGCTCTTTGATTAGTCTGGGATAACATCTCCTGCTGAGAGGTCCGCTCCCCAGTGACAAACTATCTCAGTGCTTTGGCACTGGCATCAGAAAGATGGAAAACCACAGAAATGGGAACACCAGAGCTGTCCCCTTTGACCTCTACCCCACACAGGCATTTTTGGGTCACTTAGCTATCTGATGTCACAAAGAAATATCCCCTCCTCAATGACACTGACAAAGCATCAGACTTTGCTCATCTTTGTACCTTCAGCACTGTTTCTGGTACATAGCAGGTGCTTAGTAAATGTTTCTGAAATGAATGAGTTAGTTTGAGGTTCTTCTTTTTTTCAGGAAGGAAACCACAAAGAAAAATAAAGAGATCTGGGTAAGGACAGATGACATCTGTTCATGGAAGACTCAGAGTAAGGAAGCTGGTCATAAGTGAAGTGTATTTTCTAAGTACATGACACAACATGATACGACATGACATGACATCACAGTGCATTACGTCTTCTCATGCCAGGAAGCATGTGCTCCAGTTTGTGTATCTAGGCTGAACTACCCCCTTATAATGTAAGTGAGCATGCAACAGCTCTCTGAAACTGAAGACCCTAATTTCTAACCTTGCCAGCTTCTGTGGTATAACTGCTCTACCAAATCTGATTGCAAGTCGCCCACCCTGTGAATTTCCTGTGGCTGCCATCACATAGTCCCACACGTTTGGGGGCTTAGGTCCACAAAAATTTGCTTTCAGTTTTTGAGGCCAGTCATCCAACGTCAGTTTCGCTGGGCTGAAATCAAAGTGTCAGCAGGACCATGCTTACTCTGGGGGCTCTGGGCGGTAATCTGATCCTTGTATCTTCTAGCTTCTGGTGGCCGCTGACATTGCTCAGCTTGTGGTGACATCGCTCCAATTTCTGCCTTCGTGGTCGTGTTGCCTTCTCCTCTCCTGAGTATCAAATCTCCTTCTGTACCCTCACCTGTGTGTGTGTTTGTGCTGTGTATGTGGGGTGTGTGTGTGTGTGTGAGAGAGAGAGACTGAATTTAGGGTCCCCCTGAATAATTCTCCCATTTCAAAGCCCTTAACACATCCGCAAAGTGGTTTTATTGTTTGGGCTTTTTCGTCGTATAAATTAGCATTCACAGGCTCTAGGAATTAGGACATGATATCTTTTGGAGGCCCATTATTCAAGCAACCACTTCTCTGTTGAACACCCAGCCCACAAAATGGCTAATTATCGAATGGTTCTCACAAGCATGTACAGAAGGTCTCACCAGTGGGGCTACGGCACCTACTGAAAGTAAGCTTCTTGCAGGAAGAGATTGGGACTGCTCCTTAATTTGTATCTTCTACAGACCTCAGTCTGGTGCAAGCCAGTATGAGGTAGTGCTTAAAAAGTACTTTTTGGGAGTTCCCATCGTGGCCAAGTGGAAATGAATCCGACTAGGAACCCTGAGGTTGTGGGTTCGATCCCTGGCCTCGCTCAGTGGGTTAAGCATCCGGCATTGCCGTGAGCTGCGGTGTAGGTTGCAGACGCGGCTTGGATCCCACGTTGCTATGGCTCTGGCATAGGCCAGTGGCTACAGCTCTGACTGGACCCCTAGCCTGGGAACCTCCATATGCTGCGGGTGCGGCCCTAGAAAGACCAAAAAAAAAAAAAAAAAGTGCTTTTGGATTGGCTATAAGATGCCTTAGTGACAACCCCAAAGATGGTTGTTGTAAAACCACACTGGTTGCTTATTTCTAGGAAAAACCTTCAGACTGTGAGAATTGTAGGAGACAGGCTCAGGAATATGGTCAAAATTCACAACGTTGTGAGCGAGTCCAATGGGTCATAGCCACAGTTTGCATAGACTGAGCTTTTTGGAAAACCCACACATCTGCAATGACTCAGTTTCTGAATGGTCCTCTCAGGTCAAGTTTTCCAGTCCTGGGGTTTTTTCGTTGTTGTTGTTGTTTGTTTCTTCCTCATGTCCTTAGTCTCATGTGCATCTGGAGACTCAGCTCTTAGGGCAGGGATTGTGTGTTAAGCTTCCTCACCACCCTTGACCTTCTCCCTGCGGCTAGTCCTGCAAGGATAGTTCAGTGCCTTTAGCTTAATGCTGCCATGATTCTTTTGTCACATACTAAGTGACGAGCCACTCACCAAATTGAAGTGTGTGTATGTGTGTGGTGTAAGACTACTGAATGAGTGAAAACTAGAACAGGCCCTTAACTTTTTTCTGAAGTTATCAACTCTTGTATTGTATTGGTATCTCCTTTAGCTCCAGTGCCTGGTTGGCACAGCTTGTGCTGCCTGGACCCTCATAGGAGGTCACAGACTGGTACCAAGGGCATTGTTAAGAATGTTAGTCCCACATCCATCTAGTCCCAGAACCTACTCTGACCTTCTGCTCCCTGCTGTTCCTTCATCCAATGACCTCACCCCAGTTCCCCTCTATCTGGGTTGAGGGGAAGATGGTCCATGGAGCTTATAAAAGGGGTGCATTCTGAGATGCCTTCCTGTCTTTCATTGGATCCAAGGCAGTTGACCAGACATAGACTCTTTTACCAACCTTCATAGTCTTGCTTTCAGAGGTCTACTCAATCCTTTGACCAGCAAAGAAACAGACAAGAAATACATCAACTAAACATATACTATATGGCAGCATTGGACTAGGTGGTTTACCACAGTTTTCTATTTAATCCTCTTGACAACCTAGCCAATGGAGTATTATCTTCATTTTACGGATGATGAGATTAGTGAGTGTCAAAGAATTGAGTCAGTATTTAAATAAGTTAGGTGCAGAATGATTGTGTCTGATGAATGGATAGTAAATCGGTAAACCAGGTATTATTCCCATTTTACAAAGAATGCCTCCATAGTCCAGAGTGGTTCAGAATGTGCTGAATTTCTCTTTTGGGGAACCCCATCCCCATCATCGTCTGTACTGTCATGATAATCCAGCTCACACTGACTCAGCCATGTCAGCTAAGGTTCAGTGTAGCTCTGTTCCCCTGGGTCTTTCTCCCATGAGACCCTATTTCACACTGACTGTAAGGGGGGGGGGTCTTATTAAAGAGAGAAGGCTCATCAGAGTGTGAGCAGTTATATATGCTGTTCATAACTCTTTTAATCCCAGTGTTTACTAACCTCTACTTCTTGCAAGTCCAGAAGATGGGTTTTTTTTTTCCCAGTTTTATTAAGGTTTAGTTGACAAAACTGTAAGATATTTAAAGTGTATAATGTCATGATCTGACATAAGTAAACATTGTAAAAGGGTTCCCGCAGTAATTAATTAACATGTCCATTACCTTCTGTACTTAAAAAAAAAAGGAGTTCCTGTTGTGGCACAGTGGAAACAAATCTGAGCAGGAACCAAGAGGTTGAGGGTTCAATCCCTGGCCTCACTCAGTGGGTTAAGGATCCGGCGTTGCCATGAGCTGCAGTGTAGGTTGCAGATGTGGCTCGGATCTGGCATTGCTGTGGCTGTGGCGTAGGCCATCGACTACAACTCCAATTAGATCCCTAGCCTGGGAACCTCCATATGCTACGTATGAGGCCCTAAAAGGACAAAATACAAAAAAAAAAAAAACAAAACACCCGACCATCAACCAAACAAACAAAAAAACCACTGATAGAATTTGCCCATGAAACCATCTGGTCCAGGACTTACATTTTTTGGAAGTTTTAAAATCACATTTTCTTTATTTAAAAAAATTTTTTTTGCCTTTCTGCTATTTCTAGGGCCACTTCTGCAGCATGTGGAGGTTCCCAGGCTAGGTGTCTAATCAGAGCTGTAGCCGTCAGCCTACACCACAGCCACAGCAACTCGGCATCCGAGCTGCATCTGCAACCTACACCACAGCTCACAGCAATGCTAGATCCTTAACCCACTGAGCAAGGCCAGAGATTGAACCCGCAACCTCATGGTTCCTAGTCAATTTGTTAACTACTGAGCCATGACGGGAACTCCTAAAATCACATTTTCAATTTCAGTACCTGTGATTGGCCTAGTCATATTTTCTATTCCTTCTTGGTTCCATCTTGGAAAGTTGTACCTTTCTAAGAATTTGTCCATTTATTCTATATTGTCCATTTTATTGACATATAGTTGCTTGAGGAAGTCTCTTATGATCCTTTGTATTTCTATGGTTTTAGTTGTAATTTCTCATTTTTTTGTTTCTAATTTTATTGATTTGCACTGCCTACCTTTGAGAAGAATGTGTATTCTGCTTTTGTGTGGAATGTTCTATAAGTAGCAATTAAGTCTATCTGGCCTAATATGTTATTTAAGGCCTGTGTTTCTTTATTGGTTTTCTGTTTGGATGGTCTGTCCATTGATGGAAGCAAACTAAATGTACATTAGCAGAGGATTGGATAAAGAAGATGTGGTGTATATATGCAATGGAATATTACTCAGCCATAAAAAGAATGAAATAATGCCAATTGCAGCAACATGAATGGACCTAGAGATTATCATACTAAGTGAAGTTAGAGAAAGACAAATATCATATGAGATCACTGATATGTGGAATCTAATTAAAAATGATACAAAAGAACTTACAAGAAAGAAACAAACTCAAAGATTTCAAAACCAAACTTATGGTTACCAAGGGGGAAACATGGGGGGGAGAAGGGATACATTAGGGGGTTGGGATTGACATATACACATGAGCATATATAAAATAAATAAGTAATAAAGGGCTACTGTATAGCACAGGGAAATTTGCTCAATACTGTGTAATAAACTATATGGGAAAAGAATCTGTGAAGGAACAGATATATGTTTATGTACAACTGATTAACTTTGCTGTATACCTGAAACTAACACAACTTTGCAAGTCCACTATACTCCAATAAAATTTAAAAAAAGAATAGATATTTTTTTAAAGTGAGAACATTTAAGTTCTACTCTTTTTTTAACAAATTTCAGGTATACAATGCAGTGTTATCAACTGTAGTCACCATGTTATATATTACACTCCCAGACTTTTGTCATCTATTTTTTGGCCGTACCCATGGCATGTGAAAGTTTTGGGGCCAGGAATTGAACCTGGGCCACAGCAGTGACCCAAGCCACAGCAGCAACAATGCTGAATTCCTTACCCAGAAAGTTGTATCCTTTTAGAAACCTCCTCCTATATCTTCCACTTCTCAGCTCCTGGAAAACACTTTTCTACTATTTTTATGACTTCAACTTTTTTTCCCCTTAAGTTTCCACATATACGTGATAAATACCATGTAGTTTTTGTTTTTATTTTTTTGTGGGAGGTCTGGCATATTTCAAGTAGCATAATGCCTTCTAGGTTCATCTATATTGTCTCAAGTGTCAGAAGTTCTCTTTTTTAAGACCAGATAATATTTCATTGTGTGTGTTTTATATATACACCATTTTTTCTTTATATTCATCCATGGATGGACACAAGTCATTTTCATACCTTGGCTATTGTGAATAATGTTGCATAGGATTATAAGTCAACATAAGATTAAAAACATGTCTTTGAGATAGTGACTTTGTTTCCTTTGTATATATATATACCCGAAGTGGGATTGCAGGATCATATGTTCCATTTTTAATTTCTTGAGGAACCTCCATACTGCTTTCCATAGTGGCTATACCAATTTACATTTCCACCAACAGTGTCGGAGGTTTCCCTTTTCTCCATATCTTTGCCAGCACTTATTATTACCTGTTTTTTGATTATAGCTCTGTGAGGTGATGGCTTACCAAACAGGTGGAGGGTCTTAGGAGGATCCCCCTAACAGGTGTGTGAGTTTCCAGGAGCAAGCGTTTAAATAGACTACAACACAAACGGCATTGCCTTGAGTTTTGCAGAGCAGGGGCCTTCCTCAGCAGGCTTGGCCAGGGAGATTACAGATCCTTGACCACTCTTAAGAGTATGAAGCGAAGGGTAAGTTTTCTTTGTCTAGCAACTTGTACTGTGTCTGTATAAGGCAAGGCATCTAAATTTGTTGATACATTAAAAGCCAAAGGATTGCTTGTTAAATCTCTTGTTATCAAAATATTACCTTCCCATGCCTGAACATTTAGAGATTTTTTTTATAGAAGAAGGTTTCTCAGATTCTTTTCAATCCCATCATCTATGAATTCTTTGCTTTTCATTTTGGATGTGATTTGATCCTGTAATGGCTATAAGAGGTCGGGCTGCTTTGAAGGACGCCCTAGCCATCAATAGTCACAAAATTCATCCATGATCCAGGCTTCCATTCCCAAAGGCAGTTAAATCCACACAGCTCTCATTTGAAATCACATAATTTTGCTCTTTTACTTATTTTTAATGAGATGTAATTTACATAAAACATTATTTTCAGGTGTACAATATAATGATGCGATATTTGCACATATTGCAAAATGATCACCACAGTAAGTCTAGTTAACATCTGTCATACATAGCTACAAAAAAAAGTTTTTCTTGTGATGAGGACGTTTGAAATCCACTCTCTTACCAACCCTCAAATATGCAATAGGATATTATTAACTCTAGTCACCATTGCTGTTCATTATATCCTCACGACTTATTTATATTATAGCTGGAAGTTTATACCTTCTGACCTCCTTCGACCATTTCGCCCATCCCCCAGTTTTAACCTTTTAAATAAAAGGAAGATGTGACTGAGATTTGGACTTTGGGTGGGCTTTTGAAATTGCTCTTTGCAGAGTTCGCATCGTGGTGCAGCAGTAAACGAATGCGACTAGGAAGCATGAGGTTGCAGGTTCAACCTCTGGCCTTGCTCAGCAGGTTAAGGATCCAGCATTGCCATGCGCTGTGACATAGGTCACAGACATGGCCCGGATCTGGCGTTGCTGTGGCTGTGGCATAGGCCAGAAGCTGTAGCTCCGATTCGACTCCTAGCCTGGGAACCTCTATATGCCATGAGTGTGGTTCTAAAAAAAAAAAAAAAAAAGTAGAAGAAATTGCTCTTTGCATTGCACCTTTGTTATAGAACTGGGGTGGCAGGTAGCACTCCTGATATTAACAATTACAATTTCAAATTGACATAACTTGATGTGTGGTAAAAAGGATCCAGTTTGTAGTAGGCAAAGTTTGGCTCATTGAGATGGCTCTTTACTGTTGGACAAATATTATGAAATAATAATTGATCTTAAAGTTCTTCCCATTTTTCCCTTTCCCTATTCTTCATAGAGAAATGGGAGAGACAGCCTTGGGTTTCTGGGGACATTGGGGAGGTTCTGTTTGGTGTTAGCCTTTTAGCTTAGGGTTTTGTTCTCTCTTAAAATAGGCTTCCTCCTAGGAGGGGTGAGTCACAAAGCAGTTCAAGCCGTTTGCAGTTTCAAGCAGTGGTTCTCCATCAGCTCCTTTCTGCAAGCCGGTTCTCAACCTTGGTTGCATGTTAGAATCACCTGGGGAGCTTGGAAAGCTGCTGGCACTTCCATCCCACCACCAGGAATTCAGATTCACTTGGTTGGGGTGCTGCTGATGCTGGGATGTTTAAAGGATCCCCAGGTGACTCTGATGTCATTAGACTCAATGACTTAGAGGAAGGAGCCAGTGATGGTTTAGATGGGGCTGGAGGAGAAGCACGGAGTATTTGGATAGCTTGGAAGTAGGGATTGTAGGCAGAGGAGAAGAGCGAGGAAAGAGCAAAGAAGAGAAAGGGTACAGAGAAGAAAGCTGAACGAGGGAAAGACGGGCTTCTTAGATCTCACTTTTCCTAGAATGGTCCAGGGAGAAAACTTCTCCCATTCTAACCTACTCAGTTAGGTTATAGATTTCCAGGGATCCTAAAGCTGCCTGATACCAGGAGATGGAGGCATCAGAAATTGAAAGAGAGCTACAGTTTAAGACTGCATGTTGACTGACTGGGCCTTACACATGGGCAAGTCAAGAGCAGGTAGCAATCAAAATTACTAATTACATGGAGTTCCCGTCATGGCACAGTGGTTAACGAATCTGACTAGGAACCATGAGGTTGCAGGTTTGATCCCTGGCCTTGCTCAGTGGGTTAAGGATCCGGCGTTGCCGTGAGCTGTGGTGTAGTTTGCAGATGTGGCTCGGATCCCATGTTGCTGTGGCTGTGGTGTAGACTGGAAGCTATGGCTTCAATTAGACCCCTAGCCTGGGAATCTCCATATGCCACGGGAGCAGCCCTAGAAAAGGCAAAAAGACAAAAACAAACAAAAAAACCAAAAAGACAAAAAAACCAAAAAACAAAAACAAAAAACAAAATTACTAATTATAGGAGTTCCCACTGTGGCTCAGCGGTTAGTGAACCTGACTAGCATCCATGAGGACGTGGGTTTGATCCCTGGCCTCGCTCAGCAGGTTAAGGATCTAGTGTTGCAGTGAGCTGTGGTGTAGGTCGCAGACACGTCTCGGATCCTGCACTGCTGTGCCTGTGGTGTAGGCCAGCGGCTGCAGCTCTAACTGGACCCCTAGCCTGGGAACCTCCACATGCCAAAAGTGCAGCCCTAAAAGGACCAAAAAAAAAAAAAAAAAGGACAAAATTACTAATTACAGCAGTGATTATGTTTGGTGTAAAATTTATATTTATTTTAAAGAAAGAATTGCGTAAAATAGATAACGAAAGCCCCTCTCCCTAATCTTGCCTTCATAAATAAAACTCTTATCTGATTGTTATTCTTCCAAATTTTTATGCATGTTGATATTTGCACATATGTATTCGTAAATATACATATATGTATGCATGCATGTATAGGCATTTATATGTGTGTGTGTGTATGTTTGTTTTATAGTTGTCAAAAATGGGTTAATTTATATTGGGATAATAAACAACACCAAACCTAGGTGAACACAGCAAAATTTAAAAATATTTCTCACTCTTATGTTATGGTGTATTAACTAGGGACTCTGTTCATCAGAGTCACTCCAAGATCCAAATGCCCAGAGGCTTGATCTTAACATGTACTTTGAGAGATAAACTTGGGAGGGGGAAGAGAACTCTGAGACATATGCTGGCATATAAATTCCCTGGCATGGAAGTGACATGTGACATAAGTGACATGTGTCACTTATGCTCACAACTCTTGTATTATTCATTTATTTTTAATGGCGACACCCACGGCCTATGGAAGTCCCAGGCTAGGAATTGAATCTGAGCCACAGCTGCAGCCTACACTGCAGTTGTGCTGGCAACTCTTTGGCCTTAACTAGACGTATGACCCTACCTGACTACAAGGGGGCCAAGAAATTCAGCTTTCCACGCGTCTGGAAAGAGAGGAGGGTGGACCTCAGTGAACAACCCAGTTACTACAGGTGTATATAAATACTACATATCTATCTGAACATACATAATTTTAAAATTAAAAAATGGAAGCCATAAAGAAATAAATGTACATCTATCACTAACAGTAAAAAGGGAGTCGTACAGTTGTATAATTTGATGGTTTTCATGCAGCAGTCAATCTTGACATCTTTCCATGTCAGTATATGTCTCAGCTGTTCCAAGGTTTGCACAGTAATGTGTTCATTCCATTCTCTGAGTCTTCTCTCCAGTGTTTACTGCACACCAGGCCATCAGCTGGGGGCAGGAGTGAATAAGATGGACCTGGCGGCCTTGCCCTCATGGCGCGCTCTTTGCAGCTGCTATGTGGTGTATCCGCTGTGGGTGTGTACGGAAATCTGTTGTCCTGTTGACCTCTTTATCGATGGGACATTTAGACAATACAAATAATGCTGTAGCCTACACCACGGTGCATGTATCTCAGCATTTGTGCAAGTTTTTCTCTCTCACCAGCAGTGGGGAATACATTGTGAATCTTAGCAGTTCTCCATATGCCCAGAAAAGTTCTACGTATTGTCACGGAGGGACCAGCGGGACTCTGTACAGTAGGGCTCTCCGGGGAGAATTTCCAAGTATTTGATGCTGGGCTGTTTGTTCCTCAGCTTACTTCAGCACATAATTGCTGCTGAGGCAGTTCGCCTAAGGTACTTGGTCCCTTTATTCTTTTCAGCCTTTTCTTCAGCCGATGGGGGAAGGTGGCAGATTTCAGAGTCCTCAGCATTTGGGCTGCAGCAGCTCTTACTGATTGTGGGAGGGAGGGGCTCTGACAGAAGCGCTGTGTGTCCCTGCTGGATCCCGCCCCCCATCCCAGCATCCCTGCAGGGGACTATAGGAGCTGGTCCATGGCTGCTTCTCTGCAAAGCTTCTTTCCTGGAGTCCTCTTTCATTTTGTTCCCAAATTTGCTTTTGGATGACACTTATCAAACTTTTTAAGATAGAATGCTTCCTCATTTCAGTTCTGTGAGTAGATTTTTTTCCCCCATATTAAATTATTTATTCGGAGTTCCCGTCATAGCTCAGTGGTTAATGAACCTGACTAATATCCATGAGGACAGGGATTCCATCTCTGGCCTTGCTGAGTGGGTTAAGTATCCCGCATTGCCCTGAGCTGTGGTGTAGATTGCAGATGCTGCTTGATCCTGCATTGCTGTGGCTGTGGCATAGGCCCGGGGGCTGTAGCTCTGATTAGTTCCCTAGCCTGCGAACCTCCATGTGCCAAGGGTGCGGCCCTAAAAAGACAAAAGAATAAATTATGTATTCATTTCACATGATTTAGGGGCTCTGGAGATCTGTGATTTGTTTGCTTGTTTGTTTCTGTAGTCTTTCTCAGATTCCTCTTGTGTATTTTAGTGTACTGCTCCATAGAGCATTCAATGAGAGCGACACATTTTTCATTTTGTTCCCATAAAATGTTATATTAGAGTTGGTGTATTATAACATACTGAGACATTTCAAACCTCTGAGCTTGCCAACCGAATGATTCCCTTCTCTTTACTGCTAGGGCAGTGCCACTGTCAGCACACTTAGTGCCAGGGCAAATGCTTACAGACCGGATTTGCTTGAAACTTTCAGTCCATAGGTCCTATGGTACTTATTTTAGGGCTGGAAATCTAGAGAAAATTCTTCCCAGCTTTCCTCTGCTATGCCATTGGAGTTTCCAAATAAAACCCAGACTTCGCTGTTCGTGAAAGTCTGTTCTTGGGATCATCTGCCTGAAAGTAACAATCTTTTCAAGTGTCTTTTTGAAAAACATTTAGAACTCTGTAATTACTCAAAACAAGATGTAAATATCAGTGTCTCTGGGAGGAAAATGACACCATCGAGTGATCCTTTGAAGACTAGTTCCAAAAGCCAATGAAGTTGCTTCTGGAGCTGCATTTATGACAGGTGACAGCACAATGCGTGATTCATAGAGTTGGAAAGGGCACTGCCTTTTTGCTCGTCCCCTTAGCTTCTGGGAAGTTGGCCCCTTGCAGACTCTGAGGAAAATATTCAGGTGTGAGCCTCAGATGCCTGCCAAACCGGAGGCTGCTGAGACAGCCTCCATAACATCTGTTACAGCAGCTGTTGCCTGTTCTGCTGCTGATGTGCCACCCACAGCGGTGGGTCCAAAGGAAGACAGAGTGTGGAGGCTCACTTAGGCGGTGGGCATACCAATCCCTGCCTGCACCTCTGACTCCAATCCAGGGGAAGTTATGTATTTGATTTACTTGATTGTGCTGTGCATTGAGAAGACAGTACAGCATGATGAGAATCAGCTCATGTACCAGGCTGGAGCCAAAGGAATCATCGTCTTTCTGGACTTAGCCTCCTTGACCAGGCCAGCCCTGTCTTGCTTGCTTGAGTTCCCTCAATGGCACTCTTCATATGTAATGAGAGCACTTGAAGAGAGCCAAGTCTCTTCTCCCCCAGGAATTCTTCCTTGACTCTTCTAAAAACACATACCTGTCCTTCTTGAAACTGTCCAAGTCTGTGCTATGTTCTGAGATTGTTTACACGCTGTATTTTTTTTTTTTTTTTGTCCTCCTCCTGTTTCATGTACCAGTCATGGCTCCTCAAGGAGAGGTATGTGCAGAAGGAAAGAAAATGCATTACACATTGAACTACAGAATCACTGTCCTTGGCTGAAGGGTCATCTGGTCAACCTTTCCTCCTAATTATGAATATTGAGTTTATTTAAGACAGCCAAGGCTGATTAGGTATTAGCCTCCACCTTTTCTTCCCCCACTAATCTTTCACTCTTTCCCACCGCCCCTTCTGCTCCAATCAAGCCCAGATATTTTTCTCTGCCATTTCTTTCTTTGGGTTTTCAATCCAATGGTTCCTTTTGTTTCCTATTCCCCTGTCCTAGTGTCTTTTTAAAATTCTGTCCTTCTTTCAAAGCTCCTGGATTGCACCCCCCTAAGAGGTCTGCAGTGCTGATTCTGTCCCATATTAACACTGACATAATAATTAGTGCTTGATGATGATGGGTGTTGTTCAGGTTTTACATGTGTCTTTTCTTTCCATTGTTCTAAGAGGTCAAGAATGTATCTATGACTTCTATATTATTTTAGAGCCTGGGATCATGCAATAACTAATTATTGCTGGTACCATCTTGCTACTATACCAGACTTTGAGATTCATTTAGAAGAGGGTCCTTTTGACAAACAGAATATTATCTAGAAATCCCAGAATAAAAATGTAAGAAGAATTTAGGTTGTGGATATCAAATTAAATATAGGGATATCATATGGAGCTTCCTGAGGAAATATATTAAACAAACAAGAAAAACATAGGCAAAATAACCCAATCTGGCCTCTCACTTTGAAAAATCTCAAATTCTGTTTTAAAAAGTGCAATTACTTAGCTTTCCGCTTATATCAATGTGTAGTCCATCCATATTTTAAGAAACCTAACTTCCTAAAACATCTGTTGCTGGATGTTCATCAAATTTCTCAGGATTTTAAACTACTCTGAAGATTGTTCTTAAGAAATGAAAAAATGTATTCTCTACAACTTTAATTCCTAATTAAAACATGTAAGAACATTTGACATTTTCCTTTTACAATTTTGAATAGATTCTCTTTCTGTGGGAGTGGACATAGAAATAAGATTATTCTTCATTTTAGACACATTAGAGATATATGTGTAGTTATAATGGAAGAAAAGAGGGATTTGTTCAACAAAGATTTATTGAGCACCTGCTAAGTGGCAAGCAGTGTTTGAGAGATAGTAATGAACCAACATAAGAATTCATATTCTCCTAGAGCTTCTGTGTTGAAGAAGATAGCCAGGAAATAAACATGACAAAGAAATAGCTGCTTTGTTTGATGGTGATCAGTACCAAGGAGAGCAGCACAGCAAGTTATAGGGATGATGGAGTGTGGGTAGGAGGGCCAGAAGTCCTCCATAAGAAGATGATCTTGAGTCCAGAACCATGGAGAGAAGGAGATAAGGGAGCAAGCCATGAACGTATCTGGAAAAAGGGTTCCATTGATTGAAGGAACATTATTCACAAAGGCCCTATGGCAGAAGTGTGCCTGGTATTGAAGGCATAGAAAAGAGACCACATCTTTGGGATTGAGTAAGTGGGGTGCTGAGTAGCAGGGGATAGTGGCAGAGATTACCTAGGGCCTTGTAGCCATTGTCGGGGCCTTGCCTTGACTCTGAGGGAGCTGGGGAGCTGTTGGGGGGCGATTGAGGAGTGCAATGAAATGATACATCTTATGTTTCACCTACCCTGACAATAGTAGACTGAGGTGGGGCAAGTAGGGGTGAGGACCAATCAGGAGACCACAGGATGGACTTAGTGGACCCTCTGACCTGGAGAGTCTTGGTGTATGCGTTTTGAGACCAAGGAGTAGATAAGATGCAAGGGGACATGGAAGGATTGAGCACACATCAGACAACGTGGGAGGACCTCTTCACAGGTTGTCATTTAAATCTTGCAAAAATCCAGAGAAAGAGTGAGAGCTAGAGCCAGGATCAATGCATGGGGCAACCAGTCTCCAGACCCAGCCTGCCTGGTCCTTCCTGGGCAATTCTGCAGAGGAGTCTGGGAGAGGGAAGGTCTGTCATGGCTGCTGTGGCTTTTTTGTTTGTTTGTTTGTTTTTTGTTTTTTTGCCTTTTCTAGGGCCGCTCCAATGGCATATGGAGGTTCCCAGGCTAGGGGTTGAATAGGAGCTGTAGCTGCCAGCCTACGCCAGAGCCACAGCAACATGGGATCCGAGCCGCGTCTGTGACCTACACCACAGCTCATGGCAACGCCAGATCCTTAAACTACCGAGCAAGGCCAGGGATCAAACCCGCAACCTCATGGTTCTTAGTCAGATTTGTTAACCACTGAGCCACGATGGGAACTCCAACTGCTGTGGCTTTTATACGCTATTTGCTGCCTGTCTGTGAGGGCAGAGAGCACAGGAATACAAGTATGTAATTTGGAGAGGTATCAAGGAATCTGAACACTTGACCTCTGCCCGCCTGAACTTTTTAGTTTGGGGGGTGAGGTGGAACACCAAGAATAACCCAATAGAGATACAGGAAAGTGGTGTTCACCTGAGTCCTTCAGAAAGGAGAGCTTGAGACCAAGGCTTCCGTGCCACTCCCTTGTTCAGGGGCAGCAGTGGGGGCAACGGGATGAGGCAGGAAAGGAAGGAGGGTCCTGTCAACCTGGGAACTCCTTGGTATCAAGTGTGACTGATGGCTGCTTCTGGGAAACAATACAGACGCCGTCTTCTCAGGACAGTCTGTTTAGGGACAGACAGGGAAACAAATGGATTTGCTGGTTCCATCTCCCTTTGTTCAAAGAGCTCCCAATGAGATCTTATTCCCCTGCACTTCCAGGGTCTGCCTGGTTGGGTGTTAACAGTGGGTGCTGTGGTATCTCTCACCTCAGAGTCTACAGAGAAGTCTCAAACAGGAGGTGAGAAGAATATGAAGGGGTTTGGGGTGCTGTCTGGACTTGATCACATTCCAGAGTGGTGGCAGGGGCTGGAACAAGTGGCCAAAGTCCCGAGACAGGTGAAGCCCAGATGATCTGAAGTGGCACAGAAGAGGGCATAGCCTAAGTGAGGGTGGATTGGCCCAGAGTCTGTAGTTGTGCTTGGTGCTTAGACAGTGCCCTGGGAAGAGGGCACAGGCTCAATCCTGGAAGGCTGCCTGGAGAGGCTGACTTTGGAACCAGTCTTTTTTTTTTTTTTTTTTTTTTTTTCAGATTCTTTTTCCTTCTAGATTATTACAAAATATTGAGGGTACTTCCCTAGCTATACAGTAGGCCCTTGTTGGTTATCTATTTTGTAGATGTGTAGTGTGTATGTTAATCCCAAATTTCTAATTTATCCCTCCCCACCCCTTTCCCCTTTGACAACTATAAGATTTTTTTCTATGTCTTTGGGTCTATTTCTATTTCATATATAAGTTTGATTGTATCTTTTTTTAGATTCCACAGATAAGTGATAGCATATTATCTTTGTCTGGCTTACTTCACTTAGTATGATAATCCAATAGACCCATCCATGTTGCTGCAAATGGCTTAATTTCATTCTCTTTAGGGCTGAATAAAATCCCATTATATAAATATGCTAAATCTTCTTTATCCATTCTTCTGTTGATGGACACTTAGGTTGCTTCCATGTCTTGGCTATTGTAAATAGTTCATCTAACCTCTTTTGAGAATGGAGCCTGAGTGGAGGATGGGTGCCAACTACATGAAATGCACATTCCTGATTCAAGGGGATTCACTCTATAGGACCGCTTTGTTCCCCATCTAGTGGACTAATAAAGTGTGGAAGCACGTGGGAATTAAGGTTAGGTGTGAATACCTCAGATGTTGTGAGATGCACAGGTAACTGGCCTGGTAATATATGGACAGAGAGCTATCACTATGGTGCATGTAGCCTAAGAGTCTTCAAGGAGCTCTGGAATCTGACCTGGGCCTTGGAAGATGGGCCATAGATCAGTAAAGATTCTTTTTATAGCAAACCACAGAAACGAACATGTTTATCCTAAGCCAGGAAAAAAAGGGGGTGGGGGGGGGACTTACCGGAAGGTTTAGAAGGCCATCTGGAGGATCTCAGAGAACCACAGATGCACTGTACAACTGAATGAGAAATTTCAGAAACCAAAGCAACAGGTGTTTGTGGCTGTTTTCTCTGGAGAATTTCTGCTGAAGTGGCTCAGCTGCCACTGTACAGTCACTCCACAGACACACAGAGTTCTTGTTCTCAGAAGATAAAAATCTGATTGCCTACAACACTCCTCTTGGTCCTTTGCTCATTTAGTCCTCCTTTTTTTAAATTTTCTTTTTTTTTTTGAGGGGCCTAGACACAGCAAGGCCCCCTTCTTCACATTAATTCTATGTAAAGAATTAATAAAATGTGTTTTTTCAAAAAAGTAATTTAGATCAGGAAGAGACTGAGATTCAACTTCCTTACTTTATAGTTGGAGATTCAGAGTTTAAGCGGCTCACCCAGGATTACAGGGTGTGTGAAATGTCAGGATCTCAAACTTTCCGATGCTCCATGCTGTCCAGGCCCTCTTCTTTGGGTAGTTTAAGATATTAAAACTCCGATCATCCTAGAGTTCCCGTTGTGGTGCAGCAGAAATGAATCTGACTAGGAACCATGAGGTTGTGGGTTGGATCCTTGGCCTCGCTCAGTGGGTTAAGGATCTGGTGTTGCCATGAGCTGTGGTGTAGGTCGCGGATGCGACTTGGATCCTGTGTTGCTGTGGCTCTGGCATAGGCCAGCAGCTACAGCTCCAATTAGACCCCTAGCCTGAACCTCCATATGCCACGGGTGCGGCCCTCAAAAGACAAAGAATAGTAAGTAAAAACAAACAAAAAAACAAAACAAAACAGAAAAACTCCTGTCATCCTATGGGCTATTTCAACTCAAGAGCTACCAGAAAGCTAGTTCTCGCTGAGAGCCAGGTGTTAGGGGCTGGCTGTGCTGCCTGCATGTGAGAAGCTGTGATCCCGTGGGGTGAGGCAGCAGGGGCAGAGCTTAGGCCTGAGGTTGTCTTCCATCTCCTGGAAGGCTTTCAGATCTGGGCTTGGTTCATTGTGAGAGCCTGATCTCACCCTTTGCAATGGAGGGGGTCACCTGGGAACCCTCTGATCAATGTTTGCATCACTAAATGTGGGAGAGCCAGGTAGATGTTAGGGATACCTCGTGTGAGACATGGATTTGCTTAAAAATCCTTCAACGACCAGCAGGAACCTGTTCTCAGCCCAAGAGAGGGTGCGAGGTGGCAGGACTGAGGCATCCAGTTAGAGGCAGGAAGCTGCAGAGCCCAGCAGACCTTACCCTCCTAGAGCTGATTTGAGAGCACCCACGGGAAACCTCTTTTCCCCTGAGTTTGTCAATTGATCAGGAACATCAAAGTAATTTCATATTAGAGGAAAGCAAGCCATCGCTCTGAAATGGCAGCGACAGGGGGCAGGAGCCCTGTCTGTGTGTGACTTGCAAAATGTCTCTGTTGCCCACACGTTCCTTCATTACGTTTTCTCAAAGCTTCCGGAATGCGGCTGCCCGGGCTCCCCTGGCCTCTCTCCTCGGTGGGCTGCTCATTACTTTCTGCTTTCCTGCCCGAGGGCTGTGGGGGAAGCCACGGAAGTTTCCCTTGGGTGGATTTCTCCATGGCTCTGGAGAACCTGCTGCTTGGCAGCCTGCCCTGGGGAGCGCGGGCTGCCACGCTGCCCCCTGTCCCCGGGTGTGGCCCACTCACAGCCTGGGGGACCGGATGCCTGGGTGCGCCTGCTGGTGTTTGGATGACAGATGTGTCCTTGTCCGCATTTCACGACGCCCACGTGGGGCCGCAGCTTGTTCTCTGGGGATTGGCGGCCCTGGGCTCGAGACCCGGCAGCTGTCAGTCCCTTGGCTGAGAGTGTGTGGTCGCCCAGCCCGGTGGGGAAGTCACAGGGGGGTCCCCCACCTCCCAGAGCTTCCATGTTCCCACGATCCGGAGCATTACTCACCGGGCGAAACCCCCATTGGTTTACAGGATCCCTGCATCCCGAGAGTCCCTCTCTGCTTGAGTCAGGTTTCTCCACCCTGAATCACAGTGACTGCTGGAGCCTGGGACTTCGCTCTGAGAGCCCAGCCGGGAGGGAGCTCCCAGGCTCCTGGGAGTGGAGAGCGCTGTACGGACAGTCGCAGGACCTGGAGGAGACTCAGTTGCCGCGTCTGTGCAGAGGGTGGTGATGCCCTGCCCCTCGCAGAGAGCTTAGGGCCACGAGGGAGGATGTGTATGGACGTGAACGTGCCTTAGAAACTCGACGGTGTTCTCCAGACATTAAGTGGGGGTTTTGTGGACTAGGTGTGCTTATGAGGAGGGTCAGTTCCTCCTCTTAAATAGCCCCCTCTCTTTCTCCAAGGATCCGCTCACACCGGAAGGAATTCAAATTCAAAATCGCTGCCTGGGGCACCCGCTTCTGGGTTTTCTCCTCCTCTCTCTCGCCCTTTTCTTTCCCCACCAGCTTGGCTGGAGTCCCTGGAAAAGCAAACGCCGGGAACTATCAAGAGAAAGACAGCATGTGTTTCCTCTGTGTACCTCCACCTGGTGTATTTTCTTAGTCTTTCTTTTCTTCCCTCCCTCCTTTTCCTCTTTCTTTCTCACCCTTTTCCTTCCTTCTTGGTACATTTTTATAAGATTCCAGTGAGTCGTTATCAAATGTAATTACATGTATCACCTTGGATATGTACTCATTTATTGGATAGGGAAATATATGTTATTAAAATAAAATATATAAAATATTTCATGTATTTTTTACAGTCAGTAAAATAAATCCTATGTATTTTATATATTGACTAGGTAAATATATTATATGTGTATATATACATATGTGTGTGTATATATATACATATTTGTGTATGAATGTATATATCTCCATATATATATATATATATATATATATATATATATATATATATATATATATATGGGGGAGAGAGAGAGATCCAGGCCTCTCCCAAAGCTGCTTGTTTGTTTCAGTTAGAGGAGGAACAGTAGTCCGAGGTCTGCTATGTGCCAGGAACCACTGCTGGCTGTTCAGAAGGAGCCAACCATGGGCAGGGGTCCGTATCCTAGAACAGATTGCAGTGCAGGAGCCTGGGCAGACTCCGCAACCACTAGCCAGTGATCAAGGCAGGGATGGGGGCCCAACTGCTCTGGAATGAATTGGCATCCTTATGAAATCATCTGATCTCAGTTGAAGGTGACTAAGAGTGGCCTGTTGCCTCCCAGGGAGTGAGGCTGGGGGCTCCTTGGGCAGGGACTGTGTTCCGTTTGTGTCACTTGTCTCGCACGGGAGCCCTCCCTCATGTCTGGGAGGTGCTCGGTGTCTGTTTAATCCGTGCAGAGGAGTAAGAAGAAAGCAGCCCTGTTTCCTAGCCTGCTCCTCTGAAAATGTTGGGAAAAAAAATCATTCCTTTTTCTATATGGGAGACGCTTCAGTAGTCCCATGCAGTGATGTCATAACAATTCCTAGAAGTGGTATTGCCTGAGGGGCCCCCAGAGACCAGGACATGGGGGTGGGGGTTGGAAGTAGGCAGCTGGGGTGGGAACCTACAGACAGGGCTTCTTACGGGTGGACCGCAGTACAGGGAGTACTGTTAACTGGATGTCTTTCAATTCCTGGTTCTGATGACTCATGTCACCACCAAAGTACCCTTCTCTATGTGGTAATTATAGCGCCTGCAATTGCTTTCTTCTCTCAAGAAACATGCTTTCAGAGTCCCCGTCATGGCTCAGTGGCTAACGAATCCGACTACGAACCATGAGGTTTTGGGTTCGCTCCCTGGCCTTGCTCAGTGGGTTAAGGATCTGGCGTTGCCATGAGCTGTGGTGTAGGTCGCACTCTCAGCTCGGATCCCGCGTTGCTGTGGCTCTGGCGTCGGCCGGTGGCTACAGCTCTGATTATACCCCTAGCCTGGGAATCTCCATATGCCACAAGAGCGGCCCAAGAAATGGCAAAAAGATAAGGAAAAAAAAAAAGAAACATGCTTTCATCATGAACCCACCCTCATGGGAACACCTGCGGTTTTGTCCACATGCTGAATGACAATAGGGATTGTAAGCAGGGACCTTATGACGGGCACAGAGCTGGCAGTGACCCTTCAATAGTTAGCACTTCGATTTTGTTGAAGTCTCCATGTTCTCTTGCCTACAAAGCTGCCTTCTTCTAAAAACAATAGGAACCTTTGACTTTAGCAGCTTGATTTTGGGGGCAAACTTGACAGTCAGTAAAATAAAACAAAAGGAGGTGACTGCAAATGCTGTGTATGTGTTTTATGTTTCCTACCTTCTTCTAAGAATGGGAAACTTCTGCTGACTCAGGAAGGAGAAAGTACTTCAGAGGAAAGGACATTACTTTTTTTTAAAAAGGGGAAAGATAGTCTCACAGTTTTATTAATCACTGAACTGGCAAGATCTAGAGCACTTTTCAACCTAGAGGATCACAGCTGGGCACACATTGTAGCCCATTATCTCATGTAGCATGAGTCGTGAGTATGTTTAGGTCATAATTATAACAAAGTGATCGGCCCTTTTGGTTTTAAGCTCAGAGGAATTCCTTTCAGTGGACCAGACTCCTCACCAAAGGTGGAGGAATTGAGAGTCTTAATTATTGGTTTAATTCATTAGGATCCGGTCAATATTTGCTGTTCCTGGTGTCTGGCACTGGAGGTGGACTGGGTAGATGTGATTAAAAGAGGGTCAGAAAATAGATCTTCCCAGGAGTTCCCGTTGTGGCGCAGCAGGAAACAAATCTGACTAGGAACCATGAGGTTGCGGGTTCGATCCCTGGCCTTGCTCCATGGGTTAAGGATCTGGCACTGCTGTGAGCTGTGGTGTAGGTCACAGACACAGCTCAGATCTGGCGCCGCTGTGGCTGTGGCATAGGCCGGCGGCTACAGCTCCAATGAGACCCCTAGCCTGGGAACCTCTATGTGCTGTTGGTGTGGCCCTAAAAAAAGACAAAAAGACAAAAAAAAAGAAAAAAAGGAAAATAGGTCTTCCCAGCGTAGTACATACCCTCTGTGCCCTGCCGCCACGCTGAAGGGTCCTAGCACCCTAGAACATAGGCAGAGTTTCTTAAACTTGTCTCATCACAAAATCACCAGTTTTGCTTATTGAAAACATGGATTTCTGGGACCCAGTCTGGTCAAGAGGAGATTCTCAGGGGTACATGTTTAATGTATTTGGAAACTTTGTAACAGATAATATTCCCATTATAGATAGCATTCTTTGGTTTCTGGTTATTATACTGTAGGGAGGAACAAATGGATGTGTATTAAAAAGAAAACTTCTTAGATAATCCTAGTGTGCCGCTTTTTCCTGTCTTCTTTTCTGACCCCCACCTCCCTATTCCCATTGGAGAACCACTAGCCCCCCTAAAAAGGAAATCATTTTGTAGGGAATATTTTTCAGTAGCCTTAGTGAGGTACGACCTATATGCCATAAAATTCACCTGCTGTTAAGTGTACCGTTCAAAGATTATTTATTCAATTTATGCAGTTGTGGAATCATCACCATAATACACTTTTAGAATACTCCTATCACCCCAGAAAGTTCCTTCATGCCCATTTGCAGTCAGTTCCCATTCCCAGCCCAGCCCCAGGTAAATACTGTTCTCTTTAAGATTTGCATTTTAAAGAAATTTTATATGGTGGAATCACACAAGATATATAGTCTTTTGTGTCTGGCTTTTTTCATTTAGCATAATGTCTTTGAGGTTCATCCGTGTTGTTGCATTATGAACTTATAAGTAGTTTATTCTTTTTATTGCTGAATGATATTTCATTGTATAAAATCAATAATTTATATTGAAAATTAATAATCATATTGAAAATCATAATTGATTTTTCTATTCACCAGCTGATGGACGTTTGGATTGTTTCCAGTTTTGAGCTCTTGTGAATAATGCTGCTGTAAATATTTGCATACAAGTCCTTGTGTGAAAACATGCTTTGATTTCTTTTGAGTAGATACCTAGGAGTGGAATTGTGTGGTTATATGAAAACTATATGCTTAGTCTTTTGAGGAACTGCCAAAGTGTTTTCCAAGATAATTGTAACATTTTACATTTTCACAAGCAATGTATGAGGGTTTTGGTTTCGCCAAATCCTAACCAACACTTGGTGTTGCTAGTCCTTTAAATTGTAATCATTCAAGGAGTTCCCATTGTGGCACAGTGGTTAATGAATCCAACTAGGAACCATGAGGTTGCGGGTTCGATCCCTGGCCTTGCTCAGTGGGTTAAGGATCCGGCGTTGCTGTGAGCTGTGGTGTAGGTCACAGGCATGGTTCAGATCCCGTGTTGCTGTGGCTCTGGCGTAGGCTGGCAGCTGTAGCTCTGATTGGACCGCTAGCCTGGGAACCTCCATATGCTGCGGGAAGTGGCCCTAGAAAAGGCAAAAAGAAAAAAAAATTGTAATCATTCAAATGAGTGTGCAGTGACGTGTAATCATGTTTTTGATTTTTTTTTTTTTTTTCTCCTTAAGGCTGCGCCTATGGCATATGGAAGTTCCCAGGCTAGGGGTCAAATTGGAGCTGCAGCTGCTGGCCTACACCACAACCACAGCAATGCCAGATCCAAGCTGCATCTGTGACCTAGGCAGCAGCTTGCAGCAACGCTGGACCCTTAACCCACTGAGCGAGGCCGGGGATTGGAACCCACATCCTCATGGCTACCAGTAGGATTCTAAATCTGCTAAACCACAATGGGAACTTCTAATGATGGTTTTAATATGTTTCCCTAATGATTAATTATGTGAAACATCTTTTCATGAGCTTAGCAGAAACTTGTATCTTTATTTAATAAACGTTTATTTTTAATTGAAATATAGTTGATTTATAGTGTTATATTAATGTCTGCTGTATAGCAAGTGATTCACTTATACATATATATTCTTTTTTAATATCCTTAATATTCTTTTCCATGATGGTTTGTCACAGAGTATCGAATAAAGCTCCTTGGGCTATACGATGGGATATTGTTGTTAATCCAGTCTCTGTATAATAGTTTGCATCTGCTAACCCCAGACTCTCACTCTATTCTCCTCCATCCTCCTTCCCCTTGGCAACCACAAGTCTGTTCTCTATGTCTGTGAGTCTGTTTCTGTTTCATAAAAGTTCTTTTGTGCCATATTTTAGATTCCACATATAAGTGATATCATATGGATTTTGTCTTTCTGACTTGCTTCACTTAGTATGGGAATCTGTAGTTCTATCCATGTTGCTTCAGATGGCAGGAATTCATATTTTTATTGAAGTGACTATTCAGATCTTTTGTCCATTTTGTAATTGAGTTGTCTTCTTATCAGGTTGTAAGGATGTGTGTATATGTATAGTCTTATGTGTAGTATATGTATACCTGTATATGTATATACATATACTGTGTAGAACTCTTTTATCAGATATATATTTTGCATATATTTTCTCCCTGTGTGTCATGCTTTTTCATTTCCTAAAAGATCTTTTGAAGATAAAATTTTTAATTTTGGTGAAGTTCAGTTTTATCAGTTTTTTCCCTTATGAGTTGTGCTTTTGATGTCATATATAAGTAAATGTTTTACCTAATTCAAGGTCTCAGTGATTTTTCTCCTCGTAGTATTCATGGTTTTCACCATTATGTTTAGGTCTATGATCCATTTTGAGTTTAGTGGGGTGGATGATGAGGTAGGTGTCCACTTCCATTCTTTTCCATGTGGATATCCAGCTGTCTCAGCCCTATTCCTTGACCATTTTCCCTGTCCTGTCCCCATTAAATTGCCTTAGTAACCTCATTAGAAATTAATTGATCTTAGAGTATGGGTTGATCTCTCAGCTCTCTATTCTCTTCCATTCTTCTGGTTATTTTTCCTGACACCAATACCCCACACACTGTCTTGGTTAGTGTAGTTCTGCAGTAATTTTTGGAATTAGGTTGTTGATTTCCACCTTTGTTCTTTTTTATAAAAGTTGTTTTGGCTAGTCTAGGTATTTTCATTTCAATATAAATTTTAGGATAATCTCAATAATTTCTCCAAAATAAGCCACCTGAAATTTTATTTTGTCTTTTGTCTTTTTTTTTTTTTTTTTTGTCTTTTTTTGCTATTTCTTTGGGCCACTCCCACGGCATATGGAGGTTCCCAGGCTAGGGGTTGAATCGGAGCTGTAGCCACTGGCCTACGCCAGAGCCACAGCAACACGGATCTGAGCCGCGTCTGCAACCTACACCACAGCTCACGGCAACGCCGGATCGTTAACCCACTGAGCAAGGCCAGGGACCGAACCCGCAACCTCATGGTTCCTAGTCGGATTCGTTAACCACTGCGCCACGACGGGAACTCCTGTCTTTTGTCTTTTTTTAGGGCTGCACCCGTGGCATATGGAGGTTCCCAGGCTGGGGATCCAATCGGAGCTACAGCTGCTGGCCTACACCAGAGCCACAGCAATGCTAGATCTGAGCCGAGTCTGTGACCTACACCACAGCTCAAGGCAACACTGGATCCTTAACCCACTGAGCGAGACCAGGGATCTAACCTGCAACCTCATGGTTCCTAGTTGGATTCGTTTCTGCTGTGCCGTGATGGGAACTCCTGAAATTTTGATAGAGATTGTATTGAATCTGCAGATCAGTTTGGGATTCCCCAAACTGTGTCTTCAGCCCTTGAACCTTGCATGTTTTCCAACTATTTAGAAATACTTAATTTATCTCAGTGATATAGTGGTGTTTCATAGGTTTCAGGGTATAAATTTGCACAACTAATTAAAAGTTGATTTGTAATTATTTGATTCTTTTTGATGATACAAGGAATAGAATTGCTTAGTTTCCTTCTTGGATTGTTTGTTTCTAGTAGAGAAATATGATTAATTTGTCTATACCTATCCTGTGTCCTATCACTTTGCCTTCCCTCCCATAGGTGATTTTTTCACTGTCATTTTCAAAAAGTGAAAAACATGATTTTCATATATATTTATTTGTGTGTTTAATTAATTTGATTTAATTTAAAGGTTTAGTTAATTCATTAAAGAGAGCACAAGCACCATACTAAACCTGGTAAGAGAAGAACACATGTAAGAGTTAATGATGAAAGAGAAGATAAGACGGTTAAGCTGGGATAAGTCGGTCAAGCCCGATACAAAGTGGGTTAATGTTAAACAAGGCAATAAAGATTAACTTTCAGGGTTCTCTTCTTTACCGGACAAGGACCCGTTTACATTTCTATTGGAGAAAAATCATTTTCAGCTCTTCAGTCTTCTACAAATTAATTCAAACTTCACAGAGTCTGGACTCTTATCAAAGGTAAAAATAACTCAAATAAGAGTACATTCTTTTAGAGAATTAGACAACCTTTTAGTGGGTCTGTTTGACAGCGTGCCAATGTGAAATCACAAGGACATACTGTCACCCTTTTGCATTATTTCCAAGTTTTTGATCATTATTCATAACATTATGTATAGTCATGTTGAGAAAAAAACTAGCATAATTCCCGCACATCCAGGCAACCTCAAAACCTGTTATTTGGTGCCAAATTAGCTTAAATGTCAGTTTCTCTGGGGAGCCTTTCCTGGAACCCTTAGCTTCTGATGTGCTATTATAGAATCCCACATTTTCTTTATCTAAATTTTATTACAATATATATCAATTGCTTGTTTAGTTCTCTGTATTTTTCATGACACATTGTACTTCACAAGGGCAAGAATATGTACTTGGTTCAGTGATGTATTCTCGGGGCTCTGAAGAAGCTGCTGCCTAAGACACATAAATGCATCTTGATCGAGTAGATGCCAATGATGATCTCAGACCCGGTTAGTGTGAAGTTAAACAAAAATCCAATGTGGTGGATTCAGAGGAAGCCACTCCAGCTTTCTTAGGGCAATGCTTGATGGTCAGCTGCTTCTTAACAATGTTTCTCTTGATTAAGGGCCAACTCAACCCTATTTTCCTCCTTCAATAGAAAGGATTTAAAGTTATGTATGCATCTCCAAAGGAGTCAGTCATCGTCAACATCCTAAGAAAGCTATTTTTTTTTCAGTAGCCCAGGGTGTGTGGTGCTGTGCTAGCTTCTAGAAAGCAAGCACCTACTTGGGGTTAAGCAGGGTATAAGGTGTAGAGTAGACAAAGAGAACTGATATTTTATGCATATAATTAGGTCCGTGCTCCTCCTACGAGGGGAGTAATTCTGAGTCCAGTGACTAAGAATTCACATGGAGAATAGACCCTAGTTTGTCATCCTGACGGCCACAGTGCTGGAGCTCTAATACGCCATGAAGGAGGCTCTGTCAATGACACGCATGCACATCTAGAGCACACACCAGCCATCAACTTTTGGCAGAAGGCTCTCCTTTGTATAAAGACCATGGTTCACCCATCAGCAGCCAGTTCTCACTTTAAACTCCCTAAGTGAGAAGAATGGAAGCTAAAAGGAGCATGGTCCTTAAAGCTGTGAAAACTTCTCTGCCTGCCTTCTACTAAGCTCCAACCCAGATATCAAGAACATGACCTTTCTGAAGTGTTAAGTAGACTGATTATTGGAAAGTTGGCCAAAGAGTTACAGCATTTGAGCCCCAACTCAAAAAAGGATGAGCTGTAGAGGCTGAAATGTCATTGACCAAAAAGATAAGCAGCAAAAGCTGTTCCCAAAGGACAAAGAATTGGAACAGAAGATTCAATCGATAACAGCTTATTCAGTCTGGAATCCTAGCTATGCCTTTTACCTTCCATGTCTGGGCTTTGTGCAAAGTCTTTTCAGCTGCCTAAAAGATTCTGTTCCCAAACTGTAAAGTACTACTCATTCTCAAAGGCCCAGATCACAGACACCTCCTCTATGACCCCTTCCCAGATGGAATTGATTGCTTTCTCATTACTACCTCCACAGTGTGGGATCTGTTCCTTCTCACTGCCCACATTGTATTAGAGTTATTCATGTCTGTATCTAGAAGGCAGAGTACAGGCTTATTTATATACACATCCCATATGGTGGGGCTTATCTTAATGCACTTCAAAGAGTTGGTGCTCAACATAAATCGAAGCCAGTGGAAACGTATCCAGTGCTAGCTCAATTCTTAAGAATAGTGCAGACCTGCCTTTAAGACAGAACTCTCATTATGCTGAGGGGTGAAACACAGAGTAGTGGCTCTTTTCCAAGAACTGTGGCGAGAAGAGGATCTCATTTTTCATTCACATGCATGTGCTTTATTGCATATGTATGCAAGCACATACGGGAACTGTCTCTTCTCTTTGCCTAGAATATTTTTATTATTTTTGCTAAATCTCTTGACCTCCTATATGTTTTCCAAATGAGTAATAGGACACCTTAGGAGGAATTATGTTGCGATCACCGTGGTCACAAATAAGTTTCATCTCACATTGTCAAATTTGATTAATTGATAGAGGATGCCTGTGACACTGTTGAGAGGGTCTGTAAGGCGAATAGAAGGTGTGGAGAGTGAGCAGCCGTGTCTGCTGTGAACACAGGTCACAAGGTGAAGCAGGTGGGAACATGTGGACCAGGTTTTTGCTACTTCTGGTCTAGATGGATTATGGTATCTCTTGTGCAAGGAGATGGCTGCTGAGAGTCTAAAATTAAAACCACACAGAATTGACTTACTGAAGCAGACCACAAAAGCTATCTACTCTGCAACATATTGTATTTGGCAGTGTTATCATTTTAAGGACAATGCATATTCCTTTTATCTTTTTTGCAGATTTTTTTTTTATTGTGGAAAGATACACATAATAAAATGTACTGTCTTAACCATTTTTACATGTGAAATTTCTGTGGCATTAAGTACATTCATATTGTGAATAAAATGCATCCATCCACAGAACTCTTCTGTGCCTTTTTTTTTTCAATTTTATTTTTTAAAGATCAGTAAGAGGCCCACAACAAAATGAAGAGAAAGGTTTTTTGTTATTATTATGGTTTACATAAATGATTATGTCATTTGCAAACAAGGATAGTTTTATTTCTTCCCTAAATCTGTATTTCTTTCTTTCTTTGTCTCTTTCTTTCTCTCTCTCTTTCTTTCTTTTTCTTTCTTTCTTTCTTTCTTTCTTTCTTTCTTTCTTTCTTTCTTTCTTTCTTTCTTTCTTTCTTTCTCTCTCTCTCTCTTTCTCTCTCTCTCTCTCTCTCTTTCTTTCTTCCTTCCTTCCTTCCTTCCTTTGTTTTTTGCTTTTTGTTTTTTGGGGTTTTTTTGCATTAGCTAGACCTTCTAGTAGAATGTTAAAAGGGAATGGTGAGAGAAGATATATTTGCCTTATACCTAATCCTGGTGGGAAAGCTTTAAATTTCTCACCCATTTACTGAAAAGAATCCCTTTGTTTCTTTGTTAAAGATTGGTTAACTACGGAGTTCCCGTCGTGGCTCCGTGGTTAATGAATCCGACTAAGAACCATGACGTTGTGGGTTTGATCCCTGGCCTTGCTCAGTGGGTTAACAATCCGGCGTTGCCATGAGCTGTGGTGTAGGCCGCAGACGTGGCTCGGATCCCGAGTTGCTGTGGCTCTGGTGTAGGCTGGTGGCTACAGCTCCGATTAGACCCCTAGCCTGGGAATCTCCACATGCCGCGTGAGTGGACCTAGAAAAGGCGAAAAGACCAAAAAAAAAAAAAAAAAAAAAAATTGGTTAACTATATTTATGTGAGTCTGTTTCTGGGTTCTCTGTTTTGCTTTATTAATCTATTATTCATACCCATTAAGTATGATGTTAACTGAAGATTTTTTTTTTTAGAGCCACACCCATAGCATATGAAAGTTCCCAGGCTAAGGGTCCAATAGGAGCTACAGCTTCTGGCCTACACCAGAGCCACAGCAATGTGGGATCCCAGCTGTGTTTGTGACCTACACCATAGGTCATGGCAACACCAGATCCTTAACCTATTGAGCAAGGTCAGGGATCGAACCCGTGTCCTTACGGATACTAGTCAGGTTTGTTACTACTGAGCCACAACGGGAACTCCTTGTAGATTTTTTTCTACAGATAGTCTATCAAGTGTTTTTTGATATACCAAGGTGTAGGGTTTTGGGGGGGTTGTTTTTTTGTTGTTTTGGAGGTTTTTTTTGGCGTTTATTTTGCATGTTGTTCTCTGAGCTTCCTGAATCTGTGGTTTGCTGTCCAATATTACTTTGGGGAAATTCTCAGACATTATTGTTTCAAATATTTCTTCTGTTCCTTTTTCTTTTTTTCTCCTTCTGACATTCCCATTATGTGTATGTTACACCTTTGGTAATTGTCCTTGGATATTCTAGATTTCTTCTTTTCAGTCTTGTTCTCTTTGATTTTCAGTTTTAGAGCTTTCTGTTGATACATCCTCGGGCTTGAAATTCTTTCCCCAGCCATATCCAATCTTCTAATAAGTCCGTTGAAGTCATTCTTCACTTCTGCTAGTGTTTTTATCTTTAGCAATATTTTGGTTCTGTCTTAAAATTTCCATCTCTCTGCTTACATTGCCTATCTAGCTTTGCATCCTGTCCTCGTTATGAATTGGAGCTCCTAGGATATTAATCATGGCTGTTTAAAATTCTCACTCTGATAATTCCAACATCTCTGCCATGTCTGGATGTGATGCTTACTCTGTCTCTTTAAATGGTAGGTTTTTTTGGTTTTGTTTTGTTTTGTTTTAGTCCTTTTAGAGCCGCAATTGAAGCATATGGAGATTCCTAGGCTAGGGGTCAAATCGGAGGTGCAGCTGCCAGCCTACGCCACAGCCACAGCAACGCGGGATCCAGGCTCATGTGCGACCTGTGCCAGAGATCAGATCATGGCAACTCCGGATCCATAACCCACTGAGCAAGGCCGGGGATTGAACCTGCGTCCTCATGGATACCAGTCAGATTCATTTCCGCTGAGCCATGATGGGAACTCCTAAATGGTGTTTTTTGACTTCTGGTATGCCTTGTGATATTTTTAAAAGTAAGAATTGTATATATTGAAGGTATACAATGTGGTATTTTGTTTTACACAGTGAAATGATTACTGCAGTTAAGTTAATCGACATATCCATTTCCTTGTGTAGTTATATTTTGGAGGAGTGATTTTTTTTCTCAGTATGTGGACATTATGTACCAGGTAAAAGGAACTGCAGTAAATGGGCCCTGAGGACTGTGGTGGTGAAATGCAGGAGGAGGGGCAGTGTTCTGTAGTCTAACGCTTAGGTGTTTCCGTGTTTAGTGAGCCTCTGCTTCTGGATGGTAAATCTCACAAATGTTTTCCAGGTTTTTTTCCTTCCCCCTTCGGTGGGACAGGATGACTAAAGTGGGCTGGAGTTGAGTATTTCCTTTCTGCCTTGTGGAAGGCTAGAGCTGATTACGAGTTGGATATTCCCCTACCCCGGGGTCAATTAGGTTCCAACAATACCTGGCAGGTTAGGCTCTGGTTTTCTGTCTCTCTGAGAGAAGGTCTTGTTAAGAAAAACAGAGTGGCATATGTCAGAATGATTCCTTTTGCCCTTCCCCTGATGGAAGCACAGGGGGTTTTTCTCGGATGTTTCCTGTGGGATTTGGTTGAGCTCCTGGAAATAAATCTCATTAGGATACTTCTTCCAAAGTCATTTTAATTATATTTCAGGAAAAAGATTCCTTATTTACCTTAAGGAATAAAGATCTAATTATGGATTTTAGGCATCAATTATTCAACATTCATCACTGAACAGATAAATATTGAATACCTACCTACCATGTATTGGGCTGTATTCCAAGTAATGAAGATAGAAGATTGA
This sequence comes from Sus scrofa, assembly GCF_054392235.1. Lineage (NCBI taxonomy): Eukaryota > Metazoa > Chordata > Mammalia > Artiodactyla > Suidae > Sus > Sus scrofa. Next base: position 31,860,657 of record NC_139398.1, on the reverse strand, counting down.
ATAAAATAGACAAAACTCCTTCCACCACAGAGCTGAATTCCCATGTGGAGAGTGACATTAGACAAGATTAAACTGATAAATGTATCCAACATACTATCCATAGTATGTTGTTCGTGTTTTGAAGGAAAAGAAGGGAAGTCCAGTGGATAGGGAATGCTGGGGTGGGACCTGTCTATAACTTGTTTGCATGGTCAGGGAAGGACATTCTAGAAGAAGACATGAGAAGTGTACACATGTCTGGGGAAAGGGGATTAGGGCACAGTTTGGGGGCAGGGACACTGAAATAACATTATTTCAATCATCTTGCCTGGGCCTAATGCACAATTGGCTCTTTGCTTAAACCCTTGCATTTTTTTTTTTTTTTTTTGGAATGAGTATTTTAGACAGGTTTGAGAAACATTTTATACAACATTTACATTGCCACAAAACCTCAGAAAAGCTATGGGCATGTAATCAATGAAAGCTGAGCTTATTTAGAGTTTCTAATATGTCCTGGGAGAAGCTAAATCACAAGCAGCTGAAAGCTCCTCCTTCTCCCAAACAATGTACAAGTTACAAATTAAAAAATAGTGAGTAAGGATCCAGCAATGTTCCCACAATTTCCCAGTAGGCTCCAGGAAGGTTAAAACTTGATCTGAATGGGCTCTCTTGCTCCCTACAGATTTCAGATTTTCCTATACTCCCCTCATAGTTGGGAACAATCAGGACCCAGTGCATAAAGGCCATTTCCTTCTTAATGCCCTTGAGGTTTAACAGCCTGTTCTGGGAAGGTCTTTTTGGAGTCTTTGGAATGAAGACATGTTTAAAACCATGAGCTCATGCTTTCCATAGATGAGACTTTGTCAGAGGAACTGTCACATTACTTAAAAAACAAAAACAAAAACAAAAACAAAAAAAACCAACCCCACCCACCACCCCCAGGCATGAGTTTTTGTGAAAGACATCTGTTACTAAAGCATAGTTGTTATTTGCAGCGAAACAAATGATTATGATTATTAAGCTAAAAATGATACAGCTTCATATATGAACTTGCAGATTCATATATATAGCTTTGTTTGCCTTTCACTCTACCCACGGAAAAAAGGCAGGGCAAGTATTATTATAATTTTCATCTTTCTTTTGCAAAACCTGAGATCTCAGAGATTCCATGAGTGCATAAGGTCACATACCAGGGTAAAACTGCATCTCCTCATTGTCAGACCAGCTTCCTTGAAGTCATTCCTTTTCACCCCTTGCATTCCACCTCAGAGTTCCAAATCACGTTAAGATATCTAGAAAGACAACTAACTATCTTAATGCTATTTCTAATTTTCTTCCTAGTAAAAAGAGAATTGTGTCTTCAGCCTTAACACGCTTGACATATTCTTTATGCTGATTTGGTAAAAGCTCTGGGGGCTGAGATGAACCCCTGTCACAGTAATTGACTGGAGCTGAATACAGTAGCCTCATTTTAAGTTCTTGCAAGTGCTTTTAGTCTGGACTAAGCAGCTAGAATTTCCAGGGAGCAAAGTTGGGCCTTTCCCTCAATCCTAGGGTTAGGTATTAGCTTCCATCGAAGTTTAGGCAATCTTTCATTTAGAACTGGAACCTCCTTTCCAGATGGCAGTCTATCCTTTTGCACTTGATGTATGCAATCATATTGTATTTGTTTCCTGTTGCTGCTTTAACAAATTGCCACAGGCTGTGTGGTCTAGAGCAACACAGATTTCTTGTCTTACAGTTCTGGAGGTCAGTAGTTTGAAGTGGGTCCCAATGAGCCAAAATCAAGGTGACAGCTGGGCTGCATTCCTTCTGGAGACTTGAGGGTAAACCAGATTCTTGCCTCCCCAGCTTCTACAGGTCACTTTCATTCCATGGCTTATGGTTCCATTTCCCCATCTTCAAAGCCAGTCACATTGGGCCAAGTCTTTTTCACACTGCCATCTCTCTAGGTCTGCCTCCCTCTTCAACTTAAAACAATCCTTTGAATTCAGACCCACCTAGGTAATCCAGGCTCATTTCCCAGACTCAAGGTCAGTTGATGGGCTACTTTAATTCCATCTGTATTCTTAATTCCCCTTTGCCATGTAATCTGCATCTTCATAGGTTCTGGGAATTAGGACATGGCCATCTTTTGGGGGGGCATTATTTTGCCTCCCACACATACACTGTTTGTTAAAAACAATGTGCATTTTAGTATATAGCAACTTGGATATCTTCTTTTTTTTTTTTTTTTGTCTTTTGTCTTTTTTTTTTTTGTTATTGTTGTTGTTGTTATTGTTGCTTATTTCTTGGGCCGCTCCCGCGGCATATGGAGGTTCCCCGGCTAGGGGTCAAATCGGAGCTGTAGCCACTGGCCTACGCCAGAGCCACAGCAACGCGGGATCCGAGCCGCGTCTGCAACCTACACCACAGCTCACGGCAACACCGGATCGTTAACCCACTGAGCAAGGGCAGGGATCGAACCCGCAACCTCATGGTTCCTAGTCGGATTCGTTAACCACTGCACCACGATGGGAACTCCTGGATATCTTCTTATTATGCCACTAAATGTTCCTGAATGTGGCAATAAGTGGGATTCTAATTTGCCATTAGAAATCTTTAAACCAAATAAATTATAGCTAGACCCCACAATATGCTATAAAATAAAAGGCACAGACATTACGAGTTTCTGTTGCAGCCTAGTGAATTCAGAATCTGACTGCAGCAGCTCTGGTCACTGCGGAGGCATGGATTCAATCCCCTGCCTGGTGTAGGTCACAGCTGCAGATCAGATTCAGTCCCTGGCCTGGGAACTTCCATATGCTGTGGGTTCAGCCAGAAAAAGAAAGAGAAAAAGAAAAACACATAGACATTAAAAAAAAAAAAAAAAAAAAACCTTTTAAATTAGTTGCAATAATAATATTAAACCATAAACAAACATGAATGTATTCTGTCCAGTAACTGCATTTCGCATTTTCAGTATACCAAAATGTACAAAGCGGGCAAAGTACAATTCTACTGCATCATTTAAATAGGATAGAAAACTAATATCTTAGCAAGTCAAACACAGAAAATAGTCAGTAAGAATTTCCCTTTCTTGGTGGTTCAGAAGGACTTTTGAAATCTTGGGTTTGATCACTCAGAGTCCCATAAAGCTTATTATTATTATTACTATTATTATTATTGTTATTATTATTATTATTATTTCTCTATGGCTAGCAGTTGACTTCAAAATCACCCTTCCAGCTTTAGAGTTTTGCTTTTCACAAATTATCTGCCCTTCTTCCTCTTTTGCTGTGAAGCAAGCAAGTGAAACTGAGAAAGAAGGTGGAGGGGGAAGGAGCAGCCTGGAGCAACGTCAGTGGGCAGGACACCCCACTCCAGGGATAACATGGGGCCACCTCCATGTCTCATGTCATATAGTGCTCTCGTATATTGACTGGCATGCGTGTGAATGGTTGCCTTCCTGGGACATTTTCTCACAGCTATGAAACATTTTTAAACAAAGTAGGTGCCTGATCTAACCCTGTGGGTTTGTCTATTGATTAAGAACATCTCCTGCTGTATGATGATTGCTTTTTAGTGAGTTTACTTCATGTAATTTCCATCGTCCTACTTCCTAGATTTGAGTACAGTACGTCTTTTGCTCTTCCTTTCTTTTCTTCTTTCCTTCCTTCCCACTCTACTTTGCCCCTTTTATTCTGTGATTCTTTTCCCTTCTCTTCTTTTCCAGGGTATTTGTCCTTTCTTCTCTGTTTTCCTTCCCTTCCACGCTCTGCAATCCTATCCCCCTCTTCCCTGTGCTCAGCCGCTCACGTGTGGACCTGTAATTAGCAATGTAACTGGACAAACTGATGACTGATACCAGGAACAGATGTGTTTTAAAAGCACTTCATGTTGCTAAAAACAATGAACTTCTTTGCAGAACAGATACTGACTCACAGACTTTGAAAAATTTATGGTTTCCAAAGGAGATAGTTTGGGGGGTGGGGGGGAAGCGCTGGGGTTGTTGGAGGGAAATCCTATAAAATTGGATTGTGATGATCATTGTAAAAATAAACAAACAAATAAATAAAAGCACTTCAGTCAAAATCATACTTCCTAATTAAATATTCCCAAACATCACGCTCCATGTATCACTCAGTATCTTCACAATTTTTCCCTTAGCTAACACATGCGTACGTAACCACTCAAACCTTTGCATTTATAGAAGTATAATAAAGCATTTTTTTACATTCTAAAAAATCATCACATTATCTAGCATTATCACATGCTAATATGGAAATTAGAAAAATTCAGAAAGGCTCAAAGAGCAAAATAAAAATTATGTGTAATTTAATCACATGAAGAAAAGCACTAGCATATGTTTTGAAGATCACCTTATTTTTACCATAAAAGAAATATATATCCAATGTGGCAAATTCAGAATTTTCAGCAAAAATATAAAAGAGGAAATAACTATTATCTAGCTAGTCAGGAATGACTGTGATTGACAAAAGGATGTATTTTTTCACTGTATTTTCTCTATATTGCTATGTAATTGGAATCATGCTGAATGTAAAATTTGGGATTATTTCATTTAATCTCATATAAGGAGCATTTTTTGAGATCATTAAAAACCTAACACATTCTTTATTTGCTGTGAAAAGTCCCATTAGTAGATGCTACACAATTTATTTCCCAGACTTCTGTTGCTGGCCATTTAAGGTTCTTTCCTACTATTCATCAATATAAATATTGCAGTGATGGATATCTTTGTGTACAAACTGTTTTCATTATTTGAAGCAGTTATTTAGGAAATACTTTAACAAGTGGGGCTTGGGGTTGAAAGTGTGCATATCTGAGGAGTTCCTACAGTGGTGCAACAGGTTAAAGATCCAGTGTTGTCTCCACATTGGCACCGGTTCAATCCCTGGCCTGGTGCAAAGGGTTAAGGATCTGGCATTGCCACAGCTGTGGCATAGGTTGCAGCTGTGGCTAGGATTTGATACCTGGTCCAGAAACTTTCATATGCTGAGAATGTAGCTGAAAAAGAAAACAAGCAAACAAACAAACAAAAAACCTGTGCATTTCTGAGGCTGTCAATGCATATTGTCCCAAAAGGCAGAGGTCATCCTCCTTCCTTTCCTCTGAAGTGTGAGGGTCCATCTGTCTGACTATGATATTATAATGCGGGGCCATACTGACAGAGACATTGCACAATTTTATGGTGGAAAAAATTTTTTATTTGCCCGAGGTTTGATCATGATTCTCCTTCCATCAATTTTAACACAGTTATTTGCAATTTTTAAAAGGATACTCTTTTATTTTATTTTTTTTGCTATTTCTTGGGCCGCTCCCGCGGCATATGGAGGTTCCCAGGCTAGGGGTCGAATCGGAGCCATAGCCACCAGCCTATGCCAAAGCCACAGCAACGCAGGATCCGAGCCGTGTCTGCAACCTACACCACAGCTCACGGCAACGCTGGATCCTTAACCCACTGAGCAAGGCCAGGGACCGAACCCGCAACCTTATGGTTCCTAGTTGGATTCGTTAACCACTGCGCCACGACGGGAACTCCGGATACTCTTTTATATTAGAGTAGTTTTAAATTCTGAAAAAGTTGCAAAGGTAGTACCTATAGTTCTTGTGTAACCTGAAACCCAGTTTCCCTTCTTGTTACCATCTAACAAGATTATGGCATATTTGTCACAACAAAGAACCAGTCTTGGTACATTCCTATTAGCCAAGCTACACACTTTAAGTAGGGAAGACCACAGCAGAGATAAAGTGCCCTTCTCTTAACCTCATATCAAGGGCATATTCTGTCGATCTATTTTATGACTAAGGATGCTATCTTTGATCGCCTGGCTGGGGTAGCATCTGCCATGTTTCTCCATTGTAAAGTTCCTTTTTTTTCCCTTCCCTTTCCATACCCCACTCTATGGAACCAAGTCACCAAACCCAGGCCACACTAAAGGCAGGGTTAGGGTGGAAGGAGTTAAGTTCCACTGCCTGGAGTGAAGAATATTTACCTAAGCTTCTTATAATTCTTCTTTACAGAGGAAGAAATTTATGTTTTCAATTTTATAAAATAAGCTTATCACATAGAGATAACCACTGGTAAAATCTGCAGAAAAATTGTTTTGTTTATAAGAGAAATATATGTCAATGCATATATATATATGTATGTGTATGTTTTATATATATGCATATACACACATTTATATGTATATTATATAAATATCTCAAATGTAGCAAATTTGGGAATTATAGAAAAAGTACAAAAGAGAAAATAACCCTTATCTGGGGGTTTTTGCTGTGATCAGAAATTCTTGATTATACCTTTGTGCTTTGCTTAATAATTCCTATTCATTAGTAATTTGAGAGGTCATGAATTAAGTGTCAGGGAGGCTGACATTTCATCAGGCCAATTCATCTTCAAGAACATCACCCTCATCAAGGTTAAGGTCACTGCGAAGGTCGTAAATGGTGGGTAAATTCCACCTGTCATTCAGGTGCTTTAGAAAGTTCTGTAACACACACCACATACTTTCCAGAATTGAGTACATTTTTTTGGTGCTGTATAGATTTTGACAGGAATGCTATGTTATTTTAGTGTATAATTATTTTATTGTTAGGGATTTTTAATGTGGTTTTTTTTACCATTTATCATTTCTAAATTATGGATTATTTGAGGGTATAAACAATTTTAAGAGGTGAATTAAAACAAAAGTAGATATTTTTCTGGGCTTAAGAAAAGGATGAATTTCTGGGGTTCCCATTGTGGTGCAGCAGAAACGAATCCCACTAGTATCCATGAGGATGTGGGTTCAATCTCTAGTCTTGATCCGGTGTTGCCATGAGCTGTGGTGTGGGTTGCAGACATGGCTCAGATCCTGCATTACTGTGGCTGTGGTGTAGGCCAGCAGCTGTAGGTCCAATTTGACCCCTAGCCTGGGAACTTCCATATGCCGCAGGTACAGCCCTAAAGAGAGAGAGAGAGAGAGAGAGAGAGAGAGAGAAAGGAGGGAAGGAAGGAAGGGAGGGAGGGAGGGAGGGAGGGATGAATTTCATGTTATGATCTCTTTAGTGTGAAGGTTGAACTCACTGTTTATTTAAATCTATTAAAATAGGTTATATTAATCTAGTTATTTTTAATTGTTCCTGGAACCTTCATAAAGTGTTTAAGATGACAGATGGAACAATAGGTTTCCTTTCTTCCCTAACAGTGACAGAGGATAAGAGAGGAGCTACCTTAGGAGGTGAGATTTAGACAAAATTCTAGAAGTGGAAAGTAACAAATAATAACCAATGTTCCATGGCCAAGTGAGCCCCACCTCAGAGTGCACCATGGGTAGGATGCAGACAGGAAGAATACTGATTTGACTCAGGAACCTCAGAGTGTTTAGGGACCGAGAGGTGCTGGATATGATGGAGAATGGCAGCATGGGGCTGAAACAGAAGGGCTGTCAGCTTCTACTACTTCAGGCAGAATTACTACAGGCAGGTGTGTCTATCCTCTAAGCTGTAGAATAGAGTTTTCTTCTCTGGAGGAATTAAATGGAAAATGAAAAATGATTATTACATTCTGGCACTTAGGCAATCCTCCAGCCACGAAGAGCAGGTCTTGACCAGTCTTGATCCCCACTTGACCAGTCAAAGTCTTCATGCAAACACAGGGCACCTCACCAGCTTTTCAGCATCCCCCTCAAAAATAGGGATGGATAAGCAAGCAAGTTAAGGCATTTTAGGAAAACTTCCAAAGAAACAGGAAACAGTCACTTTGGAGAAATCAGATAATGCAGAAAGCAGAAAGGAATTCAACAAACAAGCAAACCTCAAAATCTTTAGTGTCCTTAGAATTATTCTAGGATATATTGTGTCCAAAAAATAAGAATAGGATACTGTAAAAGGAACAACTAGAGGCCAAGGATGAGATCTCTGGAAAAAAAAAAAAAAAAAAGATTGATGAAATTTATTAGAAATCCACAGAAATCTTGGAAAGTAAAGCTAAGAGAATTGCCCAAAAAGTAGGTAAAGAAGACTAAGAATTGGAAAAGATGAGTGAACAAAATAAGGAAAATAGAGGAACAATCCAGAAGGTCAAACATCCAAGGATTTTTTTTTTTTTTTATAATTGAAGGGCTAGAAAAATGAGTATCTAGGAGTTCCCGTTGTGGCGCAGTGGTTAACGAATCCGACTAGGAACCATGAGGTTGCAGGTTCGGTCCCTGGCCTTGCTCAGTGGGTTAACGATCCGGCGTTACCGTGAGCTGTGGTGTAGGTTGCAGACGCGGCTCGGATCCCACGTTGCTGTGGCTCTGGCGTAGGCCGGTGGCTCCAGCTCCGATTAGACCCCTAGCCTGGGAACCTCCATATGCCGCAGGAGCGGCCCAAGAAATAGCAACAACAACAACAAAAAGACAAAAGACAAAAGACAAAAAAAAAAAAAAAAAAGAAAAATGAGTATCTAGAGTGAGAAGGTCCATTGAGTATGCAGTATGATAGATGAGAGAACACTCACTCAAAGACATACAATCTTGAAATTTCCAAATAGCCTGGGTAAAGAGAAGATCCTGAACTTTGAGAGAGAGTTAGGGGCCAACCAGAAGGAATGAGATTCAGAAAAACCTCTTAATTTTAGAAACGGGTTCCAGAAAACAACATATAGATGTGGGAGCCCGAAATCAGTGGCTCTAACCTAGAGGTGCTGTCAAGGGTAGGATAACAGGACTGGTCTGTGAGCCAGTGAAGTGAGAGTTTTAAGGGTGTCTCCAAGAAAAAAAGGGACTCTATAGAAGAGTACCTGATATATTGGGGGTTTAAAGACAGTGGATTATAATAAGGAAGACTATGCAATAAGAAAAGAAATATATAAGTAGAAATTCCAAGAAAAACAAAATGCTATACAAGAAAAGGAAATACTAGTACCCTGTATGGCTTCGAGACTAACCTATTAGAGTAGATACTAGCCAGTCAGGTGTACCAGTATCTACTGCCTGAGTTTCAGGTTTGCCTTTATGGTGTTTTAGAAATGTAATTACACTCATCTGTATTGGTATGATGAAAGTAATGATACTGGGAAAATGGCATAGAGATTGTGGAAAGGAGCAATATCAGGCACAGGACTTCAGTTGATGTCTAAAACTGATTTTAAAACATAACAGCATGTTATTGAGAAAATGAAGATAACTTCTAGAATAAGATTTTACAAAGTCAATAGTCATTACCTCTAGGGAATGGGAAGGGTAAAACAAAAGATTATTATTTTTCATAATAGGTTTTTAAGAAATATTCCACTTTTTAAACCATGTGCTTGAGGTACATATGAGATTATTTTTAAATAATAATTTATTATAAAACAACCAAATGTATCAAACTTGATTAGTTCTAGACTACAAAGAGAGAAATAATGAATAGCTCTAAAAGATATTTGGGGGGGCCAATTGGGGAAATTTGAACATGGAATGAAAGTGAGATAATGTGGAATTATTACTAATTCTTAGGTGAGGTAATGAAACTGTGGTAATATAGGAGAGTGCCTGCTTCTTAGGACAGGCTTGCTGAAGTATTTAAGGCTGAATTACCATGAGGTCTGTGAATTACCTTCAACTAGCACAGCATGTCTATTTCAAAGGTGGCAGAATATTAATGTTTTTTCAATTCAGGTCGGGCCGTATGGATGTTTATTATACCCTTCTTTTTTTTTTTTTTTTTTTTTTTTTTTTTGTCTTTTTACCATTTCTTGGGCTGCTTCCCTCGACAGATGGAGGTTCCCAGGCTAGGGGTCTAATCGGAGCTGTAGCAGCCAGCCTACGCCACAGCCACAGCAACATGGGATCCGAGCCATGTCTGCCACCTACACCACAGCTCATGGCAATGCGGGATCCTTAACCCACTGAGCGAGGCCAAGGATCGAACCCTTAACCTCATGGTTCCTAGTCGGATTTGTTATCCACTGCGCCACGATGGGAACTCCTTACTACACTCTTCTTTGAGTTTTTTGTACTTTTGAAAAATTTTTAAATGGAACATTGGAAAAGGAAAAAAAAAACTCATGTACTCTTAGACCAACCTTTTCCTTGCATTTACCTAGACACTGCCTTCCCATTTTGCAGAGAGATTTGGAACCGTTTGCAGAGGGCTAGTTTTGTTTTTTTTTTTTTTTTTTTTTTTTGTCTTTTTGACATTTCTTGGGCCACTCCTGTAGCATATGGAGGTTCCCAGGCTAGGGGTCCAATCGGAGCTGTAGCCACCAGCCTACGCCAGAGCCACAGCAACGCAGGATCCGAGCCACATCTGCAAACTACACCACAGCTCACGGCAATGCCGGATCCTTTAACCCACTGAGCAAGGGCAGGGACCGAACCCGCAACCTCATGGTTCCTAGTCGGATTCGTTAACCACTGCGCCACGGCGGGAACTCCATTTTGTTTTATTTTGTTTTGTTTTTTAGAGGGCTCGTTTTGACACAGTCCGTTCATATCCAAAACAGCACTGCCATGAACTACGTACTGATCATCTCCACTTAGATGCGGAGAGAATGGCCAGATTGGCAGGGAAATCCCACTCCAATGAAGATATTGGGTCAATTCAGGGCCTTGTTGAAGGAAAAAAAAAATCATTAAACTTCAGGGAGAGCTGAGACAGTCTGTCTTCAGGGTTATCACTCTGTGTTTTCCCCAGTTCTGACATCCATGTCCTGGACCCCATGTAGCACCACGGAGAAAAGAGATCATTTTGTTAAACTCTGGTAAAAGAAAGAAATCCTTACTAGACCAAATTTTTGACTCACCTGTTTTTTTTCCTGAAGAATTAGATTACTGTGAAGGAAAAAATATATATATTTTTCTCACTATTTCATTTCTCCCAAAGTTGATGGCATCAGAGTGCTGGGCTCTCAATGCTCAATTCTGGTGTCATTTTTAGGGAGACAGTGCTAATGTGTAGAATGGTTCTGGGGAGATTAATCAGACCAGTGAAGGATTAGCACAATAGAAAAAGAAAAATGGTTGAAAGAAATGGAAATATTTAGGCCAAAAAGAGAGGTCTTGTTATCCAATATACTGAAGTACAAAGTATGCAGAAAAGGTATGGGACATATTCTAGTGTAGCTCCACAAGGCAGAACTAAAATGATAAGTGGGAGTTATAGAGACACAGATTTTTAACACCGTAAAGGGAAGAGATTTCTACTAATGGAGTTTAGTGGATACCTCAATATATGGCACAAATAAACCTTTCCACAGAAAAGAAAATCACGGACTTGAAGAATAGACTTGTGGTTGCCGAGGGAGAGGGAGTGGAGCTTGGGGGTTAATAGATGCAAACTATTGCCTTTGGAATGGATTAGCAATGAGATCCTGCTGTGTAGCGCTGGGAACTGTGCCTGGTCACTTATGATGGAGCCTGATAATGGGAGAAAATAGAATGTGTATATGTATGTGTAAATGGGTCACCATACTGTACAGTAGAAAATTGGGGAAATTACAATTTAAACAAAAAGAAGAAGAAAAAGAAATAGTCTCTCATCATTAGAAGTGCATATCATGAGTTGGGTTGAGGAAGCAATGTTTTTCAGTGTCTGCTGAAAAACTGACCTTTGAAGAGTCTTGGGATAAGATTTTCTGATTTTATAAGAGCCACTGTTTTTGAATTAATGCTACATGCTTGCCACTGTGAAAGATGCTTTCTCACAGTAGCTCGTTTCTTCTTCTTCTTCTTCTTTTTTTTTTTGTCTTTTTGCCATTTCTTGGACCATTCCCACGGCATATGGAGGTCCCCAGGCTAGGGGTCTAATCAGAGCTGTAGCTGCCAGCCTATGCCAGAACCACAGCAACGCGGGATCCAAGCTGCGTCTGCGACCTACACCACAGCTCACGGCAACGCCGGATCTTTAACCCACTGAGCAGGGGCAGGGATCGAACTCGCAACCTCATGGTTCCTAGTCGGATTCATTAACCACTGCATCACGACGGGAACTCCTCGTTTATTCTTCTTAACAGCTTTATCAAGTAGGCAGGCCTCTTTTCTCAAATGAACAGCAACCACTTTGACCAAGGGCACATAGGAAGAAAGCGTAGAATTAGGATAAGAACTCAGATCCAGACTTAGCATTAGGGGTTCCCATTATGGCTCAGTGGTAATGAATCCGACTAGTATCCATGAGGATGCAGATTTGATCTCTGGCATCACTCAGTGGGTTAAGGATCTGGCGTTGCCACAAGCTATTGCTTGGGTCACAGATGTAGCTCGGATCTGGCATTGCCCTGGCTGTGTTATAGGCCGGCAACAGCTCTGATTCGACCCCTAGCCTGGAAACTTCCATGTGCCCCATGTGCAGCCCTAAAAAAATTTTTTAAAAAGGCAGATTTAGCAACAAAGTCCAAGCTCTCCTCACTGTTATCCCTGTGTTTTTGGATTTGCAGGTTGTAACCCATTACATGGATATTAAGTCAACTGAGTGTGTTAGAAGTAGAATTTAAACTGAATTGCACAAGAGTGGAATGTATCAAAATGCCTCCTGCTTAGGAAAAGAGGGAAGCATTGCCTCCTGACATGTTTGTTTGGTTATATCCTGGAGTTACAATGTGAAATGTATTTTTAACTGTGGGTCAAGGGGCTCTCCTTAACCTCATGGACCTTTAATCTTCTCGACTTCCCTTCCCTAAACTTCTTTGATTGGGCTCACTTTGGTGACCTAGTGCCCTGATCACTCCCTAGGGATATGAGTTTCCTAACATTGCCCATAAAAATTTACTATGAATGCAATGGCTTAAAACAACACAAATTTACTTTCTTACAGTTCTGGAGGGCATGCTTAATTTGTGTCACTAGGTTCACTTTCCTTCCGGAGGCTTCAGGGGAGAATCTGTTTTTTTCCCTTTTTCAATTATTAGAGGCTGCCTGTGTCCCTTGGCCTGTGACTCCTTTCTTACCACATTACAGTCTTTCTTCTGTCATTTCCTCTCCTACTGCTCATCCTGAGCCTCTTGCCTCCCTCTTATAGGGCTCTCCTGATTTCATGGAGTCAACAACCGCTTTATATTAGGATCCTTAACTCAGGTACATCTTCCTGTAAAGTAATCTATCCACAGTTCCTAGGAATTAGGATGTAGGCATCTTTGGGGGGGGGGGGGGGAGCATAATCATCTACCACACTAGGCTTTTGTTACAAACTCTGAATGCGTAAACTTTAATATTCCCCTTTTGGACCACCTCTTTGTATTTGCCTTCTTTGTCATTTCTTTGGACTTGCTTTTCAGTGGTTCTTAATCTCAGCTGTGGCTCTACCTGGGCTCCATACAAGGTGGCTGCCTTCTCCTGTTCCTCAGAGCAGTTTCCCAGATGCCTTTTCTACTTGCCTTAAGGAGATGACTTTATCCTCTACTTAAAGAGAAAATGAGCTTCCTCGTATGTATTGCTTCAATGACTCTCTTTCTCCGTGTGTCCTCTTTGAAGGACACATACACACACACACACACACACACACACACACAAAACCCGAAGCATTAGAGAGCAGTGTTTATGTTACTGAAGGTTTCATAGGTAAAAAAAGTTTACCTTGTACATTTCCTCTGATGCTCCAAGCAAAAATCCCTCCTTTTCTTTTTGCACATCACTTTGGCCGCCAGCTGGTGCATCTTCTTTTATGGGTATTTTTGTTTTTTCCTTTCTAGCCTCTCCATCTCCAGGTGCCACTGTGTCTACATCTTGATTATTTCTGGGACTGCCAAAATCTTCTTTCTTAAACACAGTTATTTAGGACTTGCTCAATTGCTCTTTCCCTTCCTCCTTTCACTTTAATGTTGTCTTAAAGGATTGAAAGTCTGTTCTACTGCTAGGAAGATTTTTTTTGCCCTTGGCTGAAAATTACTATAGTTACCCAGACTGTTTCTTTTTATATGGGTTGAGGGGGATTACAAATAACCAAAATAAATTTGTTCCACTATCATTGTGACTTTAGTGGGGCATGGAAAGTGGGGAGAGAGTGGACTTACTCTTTAGTGAAAGAGCCCTAGGGAAGGCAAATCTTTCTTTAACTTTTTGTTTAGACATGTAATGAAGATAGGAATGTTTATCAGTGCTCACATTCATGTCTGAAGCATCTCACACAGAGCTCCTCTTCATGTTTTTTACCCTTTCTCTGCTGTAGCACTTAGTGAAGTTAACATGCTATCAAATTCTCTCACGGCACACCAACTCCCATCACTAAGCCAGCAGAGGTGGCTCTGCCTTTGGCCCTAAGCCATTGGTAAACATCCGTGAAATGCTCTGTTTACTGGTGGCCATGGCAACAGCTTGGCAGGCTGCTGTGCTCTTCCCACCAGGGGTAGGAACTCTCCCTATCAGGCATTGTCACCCATCACAGTGGGAGAAGCAGGGACAGCTTTGCAACAGCTTTGCATTCTTACAGTGGAGGATGGTTTCTGGTTGGAGAATGATGGGCTGCTAGGGCGTCTTGGAAAAATAGTGCTGTGTCTTGGAAAAATAGTGCTGTGTCTAGGCGAAATCCACCAAATGGGTTTTCTGTTCCCCATGGGAGAAAGTGCTTTCATGTGCCCTCCCTAATAACATGCTGGGCCCCTATGCTAGCAGTTGTTTTCTCCTTCCTTTTAGTTGGAATTCTCATTTGTCTGGTCTCATTTTCTAGACAAATATGGATTGCTGCTTAGACAAAAAACAAAACAAAACAAACAAGCAAACAAACAAAACCAGCAAAGACATAGAGAAACTTTGAGAAACAAAAAAAAATTGTTCTGATAGAAATTTATTGGGAGAAGGAGTCAGAAATGACCTTAAGTGTCTGACGGGACTAGAAAGACCATTTTATAAGACACTGCTGTTAGAGTGGAAAATCAAAGAAGAGGCAGGAGACCTGAGCACTGAGACTTCAAGTGAGTTTTATTGGCCAACAGACTGGCCAGGAGCACTGAGAGAGAACTTGGGCTCCCGGCCACATAGGGAGCAATTAGTTATACAGGAAAAGGGGTGGTTTCTATTTTTAGCACAGCTTTGTTCTTGAGCTAAGTCAGTATTCAAGGGTTGGGGAAGCACTCTCCTTAGGAATGTGGTTAATGGTTTGGGGTAGGGGGTAGAGGGAAGTTGTAAAGGAACATCCCATGACAATTGACTGTTTAAGCTTAACTGGTCTCCAAGATAGCCCATTGTTGGGGGAGGGATCAGCCTTCTAGATTGTAATCTGATTAGAGTTCTGGTGGCTCCTAGCAAGTCACGTCTGAGGCCCCACCTAAGAACTGTCATCTACGAGGCTCCCAGCTGTCCCTGAAAACAGTGTGAGAGAGAAGTTCTGATGAGCATTTGGTTGCTACCTCTCTTAGCTGGGGTTCCTTGATTCTGTTAGGTTATTTAGCAACCCATGTTTTGAGATGTAATGAAGATTACTTTTTTTTTTTTTTGCTTTTTAGGGCCCCACCTGTAGCATATGGAGGTTCCCAGGCTAGGGGTCAAATCGAGGCTACTGCTGCTGGCCTACGTCACAGCTCACAGCAACGCCAGATCCCTTACCCACTGAGCAAGGCCAGGGATCGAACCCACAATCTCTTGGTTCCTAGTAGAATTTGTTTCCACTGCGCCATGATGGGAACTCCATGCAGATTCCTTTTTTTAATCTTCAAGAGTAGTGGGTTTGCTAGGGTTCTTCAGCATTTGTGTGAGGCTAGTTTCTTTCAGACTGCACGCTTTCTTCTTGAGCTGAAATGATTTCATATTTATTTCACATTTCCAATCCAAAACATTTATTCAACTACTTCCTCGAATGGTTTAAACTTTGTTTTTTGGCATCTTTTAAGTACCCTTATCTGCCAAGATGTTATGGGCATTCTCTGCGAACCTCAGGTTCAAGGGAATATTCTTCACAAATCTCGATCAATAGTCATTATGGTCTAAACATCCTGTGCCTGAGATAAATTAAGTGCTTAATTAGGGTCATTACAAGAATTTCCCCTTACTCTTAGGGTTAACGCTAACTTAACAGTGGGAGAAGTTAAAACAATCAAGCAGTACCTAATGGAATAGTGTAGTGTTTTTCAAAGTATGATGAAAAGTATATCATCATATCAAAGTATATCAAAAACCTGAAAATGTTTGCTAAAATGCAGGTTCCTGGGTATCACATTAGACTTACTGATCAGTATCTCTGGGCAAGGCTCCCAGGTATATGCATTTTTAATAAGCTTCCCATGTGGTTCTTTTGCATGCTAAAATTAGAGACAAGTGGCTCATCTAATGCCTCATTCTCTTTGGTGGTTACATTTTTAATTTCCAAAAATCCACTTTAATGGGCTGAATGGCTGTCCTATCTATGTCTGTCTGTCTGCCTATCTATCTGTCTATCTGTCTATCTATTTATCTTCCATAAGAAAAATAGTGCATCTGTGGCAGCAGCTCCTGGGAATTACAATTTAACAAATGCACTCAGCTCTAAGTACTATTAAGTAAGAAACAAAGATAATTAAGGGACAACTTCTCTACCCTTGTGGGAGCAAAAGGTTTTCTTCTGGAACCCCAACCTGAGCCCTTCCAGAAATAAAGAACTATGTTAACCATACTGCAAGATGAGGAGATGATTGACGTTCCCATCATGGAGAGCAGAAATGAATCCAACTAGGAACCATGAGGTTGCAGGTTCGATCCCTGGCCTTGCTCAGTGGGTTAAGGATCTGGCGTTGCTGTGAGCTATGGTGTAGGTCGAAGACTCAGCTTGGATCCGGCATGGCTGTGGCTGTGGCCAGTGGCTACAGCTCTGATTAGACCCCTAGCCTGGGAACCTCCATATGCCACAGGTGCAGCCCTAAAAAAAAAGACCAAAGGAAAAAAAAAAAAAAAAAAGGTGAGGAAATGATTGATAGAGTCACAGGGAAGAGAGTCCAAGCAGCATGATCTTGGGGGAGTTCAAGGAGAGAGCAAGGCCGGGCATGGTTTGGGGTCATTTTTGTGTATCACTTTATTCTGTTCTTATCAGTCCTCAGCAAAGAATATACTGTCATTGTCACTTTACAGATGAGGAGACTGGGCTCAGAGAAACCAAATTGCTTGGCTAGTACTAGTTAGTGCTGCTAGTTAGTGCTGGAATTGAGGGCTGAACTCAGCCCTGTCTCCGCAGTCTGGCTTTTGACTAGAGAAACATGAACTGTGCTGTAAAATCCATTTCCAGTAGCAGGAGGAGGGCAGGACTCGCATCCATGGTTGACCTAGAGGCTTGGGAACTAAGTCTATTGATGATTTCAGCTTGATTCATTTGAAGAAATCCAAGTTGGGGAATTTGGCTTGATTCTTCCTGAGAGATGCCCTGAAAACCAGCCTCCCATGCTGAAGAGATGACTGTGGTGGGTGTGAGGTTTGATTGGAGGGCTGATACCATCACTTCCAGCTCTTAGACTCTCACAAGGCAAGAAAGAAATCTATTATTCTGCCTCCTCTCCGATTTTTCCAGACGGCTCAGTGTAATCTAGTCACCACTGCTTCTCCCCTAGTTAATGTATTTATTATGAAGAATTGACCCACAGGATTATGGAGGCTGAGGAGATCTGCCAGCTGCAAGCTGGAGAACCAGGGTAGCCATGGTGTAATTTGGTCCAAGTGCGAAGGCTTAACAACCTGGGGAGCGGATGGTGTAAATCTCAGTCTGAGGCTGGAGAAGATCTGGCCCTCGAGAAATTGTATGATGCCCCCCTTGTTAGGGACTGTAGTTTACTGAGTGCATGGATTGAAATGCTAATGAGGGAGTTTCTATTGTGGCTCAGTGGGTTAAGGATCCAGCATTGCCACAAGCCTCAGTGTAGTTCACAAGTGTGGCTTGGATCTGGTGTTGCTGTGGCTGTGGTGTAGGCTGGCAGCTGCAGCTCTAATTCTACCCCTAGCCTGGAAACTTCCATATGCTGCAGGTGTGGCCCTAAGAAGGAAAAAAAATGCTAATGACACCCAGAAGCACCCTCACAAACACACCCAGAAATAATGTTTAATCTGGCCATCCTAACCTGTCATGTTGACGTATAAAATTAACTGTCACATCAGGGATCTGGGGTGGGGTGGGGTGGTGTGGTGTGGCGGGAATGTTCCTTAGACTATTGTAACAGCTAATAGCTAACACTTATTCCGTGCATACTATGTGCTTACACCCATCCAAACACTTTACACTAAAGCATTGAATAAACATGACAACTTTTTTTTTTTTAACATGACGACTTTTAATAAATTAGTTAACAAGTTACTCCCACTATTCGTATTTCTCAGACGAGGACCTTGAAGTCCAGAGAACTTAAGTTACTTGCAGCTAAGAGATGAACCCAACAGCTGAATGTGAGCATACTTGCTTTCAGTCCCCACTTTATATTGTGTTCACTGTGGATGATGCTATGATAAAGCCTCTTCTGCTAGGCATGCTACATACACTGTCTCTAAGAGTTACAACCTGCAAATTATAGAATTTGCCCCATTTTACTGATGAGAAAACTAGGACTTAACACACTGACTAATGCTCATGCTTTTTCAACTAACCCCTCTCATAACTTTTGGATCTTATATATATTTTTGAATCCATTTTATCAGGCTTTTTTTTTTTTTTTCCCAATGAAGGGGTCCTTTTTTTCTACTACATAGACTCTGAACTTCCAGCCAGTGAGTGGGCTACAGTCTTGTGTATAGTAAGGTTTGGGCAGGTTCCTTCAAAGAGCATCACAGAGGTATGAGGACATGTATGTGGATAGCCTAGGCCACTCAAGGGGACGGCTCCTTCGAGAAGGGGAGCTTGGCTTTCACTTCTGTGTGATTCCAGCCCCAGCCCCGGGCGCTTCCTGGAACATCCATTACCTTTCTGTTCCAGCCTCAGGACAGTGGCAGCTCCCTCTCACAGCCCTTGTCCTGCCAAATTTGTTCTCAATGATTCATCTTAATTTTGGTAAATGTTACATTTTTATACCTAGTTGCCTCTTTCAGTTCTCCCAAGTCTGTGTGCTTTCCATTGGCGTTTCCAAGCCGGCTCCTATTATAGCGAAATGTCCCATCTTTGCAGTTTGTTTATTTTTTAAGGCAAGTCTTCACATTTGCCCTTGATTACAGTGCTCACCCCTGTATGATGCATATGCTCGTCCCTGTATGATGCATATGCGTACGGATCTCTCTTTCACTAGTCAGCCACTGTCTAGAAGTACGCAGTCCAGTAGGGGAGCCATTAACCACCTGTGGCTGTTTAAAGATGATTATTGAAGTTAAATGAAGTCAAAAATTCAGTTCCTCTGTTACATTAGCCATCTCTCAAGTGCTCCATAGACGCATGTGGCTAGTGGCTGTTGAATCAAATGGGGCATATCATCGCAGGAAGTCCTATTCGACAGCACTGTTTCTTGGTGGTATGGACCAGATCTGTATTGTTACAATATTTGCCTAGCACCTGGTAGCTACCAGGAGGATGGAACAAAGCTGGGCTTGAGCTTCATTTTCTCAAATCACATGCGTTTCTAGGGCTGCCAAGACTAATATGCACAATCTTTGTGAATTGATGGCATCACCAGTCATGCTCCCCTTTGGCTCCATGGGGGGGCCAGTCAGAGAGCTCTCAGCATCACAGCAGAGGGTGGCATATTCCTGGGGGCATCTACCCAGTGGTCTCATCTCTATATTATGAGGCTTCTATAATCCCTTGACGTCTGACTTAGGGTCCTGGTTGTGTATTAAATGATAAAAGTTGTGTGCTTCTTCCACACTGTTGCAGGATTCTCGTACAGAGAGACGGGACACAAGGCTTATTTCCAGGAAGCAATGTTTATTTGTGCTGGCCCCTGCTCAGCGGATTCATATCCAAAGGCTGAGCCCCAAACCCAGCGAGGCGTTGCCTTGTATACCTCCACTAGTTTCCCCTTAACATTTTGGTTCCTTTGTCCCCCTTATAAGGTAACATACATTCTGTGAATTCTGATTGGATGATCCATGTTACATAGTTGCACATGCGCACATGGATACTGATTATGTCTTGTTGCCACAGAGTTACACATGTGCCAACCAGCACAGATACTGGTTGTGCCATGCCGCCTTCCTTTTGTCCTGGGAGGGCCTCTACCACAAAACCAGCAAAAAAAAAAAAAAAAAAAAAAAAGTCAATAATGCTGGGAGGCTGTCATGGCTTTAGGACTGGGCCAAGTGTATTAGAGATTATAAAAGTTCAATCTTATGTCCTTGCCCTCTAAAACCATCTGTCCTCACTGGCCCTTGTCTCTCCTGGACCACAGCACTGGAACCTGCAGCACCTACAGAGGTACCTCCCCCCACTTCCTCAAGGATACTGTGTGTGGTGGGGAAGGATCTGGGCTAATAGGATTCAGGGTCCGAACTCTAGGCCCAGTGCCATCAGAGGTCATGGGCCAGCCTCTTAGGACGTGTGAGCACTGTACCTTTTTTTAAACACAACACGCTAGGACTTTGCTGTTCCCTTTTCTGCTATTTTACAGATACCAGTCTTGTCTTCCTGGCTGGGTTGTAAACCTCAAGGGCAGGGGTCACTGTCCCTCTTAAGGCTCTTAGCACGGGGCTGGCCATGTGATAGGAGCATGTTGATAATAAACAAGGGTGATACAGGGGGGTCTATTTTTATCTTCTTTCCTGTGTATATAGTGGGAAACAAGTTGTGTCTTTCCTAATGATCCATACACTGTAATTGAGGATCTTGGATACCTCTTTCTCCCCTATCAATTTTCTCCTGTTCTTGATTTCAGAGTATATTGATCACGTTACCTTCACCACTGTAAGAAGAAACAAATTGTTCTGATACGTTTTTAACTTTTCAAATGAAAAGGAATTTCTTTTTTTTTTTTTTTGTCTTTTGTCTTTGTTGTTGTTGCTATTTCTTGGGCCGCTCCCGCGGCATATGGAGGTTCCCAGGCTAGGGGTCCAATCAGAACTGTAGCCACCGGCCTACGCCAGAGCCACAGCAACGCGGGATCCGAGCCGCGTCTGCGACCTACACCACAGCTCACGGCAATGCCGGATCGTTAACCCACTGAGCAAGGGCAGGGACCGAACCCGCAACCTCATGGTTCCTAGTCAGATTCGTTAACCACTGCGCCACGACGGGAACTTCTGAAAAGGAATTTCTTTCCAGGACAGGTTGATGAGTTTTGGTGGCTCTGTTCCACCGTACAACTCCAGGGGGCGCCACTCACAGTACTCTGTGAATTTCGTCCCCTTGAACCCTATAACACAGAAACCCGAGTACTAGAATGGACTTGATAATTTCCTCCTATGTCTTCTACAATGCCATCGTTTTTACTTTTCAGTCTGCCGTTTTCACCTGTGGTAAAACCTGTAGGCTCCATGACTCTTCAAGGTCTCTGGGCTTTGTGGTTCTAAAGTCAACTCACAAATTCCATGTAAGATGCTGATGATTTCCCGTTGGACCCCAGATCACTGTCCTAACTGAAGTATAACAGCAAGTACATGAAATACATCAAGATGACCAACATTTTGGTGGGAGGAAGAGCAGAGGTCGTGGGCAACTATTTTCAGTGGGAGACTAGGAAAAATAAATTGGTCTTAAAGAGGCCATGAAGGTCCCCTCCCCTCCCTTCCTTAGCAGAGAGCAGTAGAGGTTCAATGCCAAGTGACTCACACCAAGGCAGCCCAGCCCTTTGTCTCATCCCCACCTGCTGGGCTCGCCTGTGGACTAGGAAGCAGTCTGAAGAGTCTGATTGAACCGGCCTTGAGAAATTCCCCTGGATTAAATTCTTTCCATGGCCGGTCTGGAACACTGCAAACAAATTAGTGAACATTATTATTATTTTTTTTTTTGTATTAAATAATGCTTCCTATAGGATTTCTCGTCATGGCTCAGCGAATCCAATCTGACTAGTATCCATGGAAAGTAACATAATGTCTTTTTTTTTTTTTGTCTTTTTTTGGTCTTTTCTAGGGCCACACCCTCGGCATATGAAGGTCCAGGCTAGGGGTCCAATCGGAGCCATAGCTGCCGGGCTCCACCACAGTCACAGCAACTCAGGATCTGAGCCACGTCTGTGACCTGCACCACAGCTCACAGCAATGCCAGATCCTTAACCCACTGAGCAAGGCCAGGGATTGAACCCGAAACCTCATGGTTCCTAGTCGGATTCGTTAACCACTGCACCACGACGGGAACTCCCACAATGTCTTTTCTATCAAAGGAAACTTGATTACTCCATTTTGCTCTGGTTTGAGATGCCCTCCTGCGACCCCCTTCTCTTTCCCTCTTCTCCCAGCAACTCTTTGTTTCAATTAGCCAACCAGGAAGAATGTGCGCCCTGACCTGACAATGGGAAGGGGACAGTACACCACCTGTGTTAGGGACAAATAGGGAGGGTATTTTCTTCTTTGCACGTGTTTTTTGAGTACCCGTGCCCTTCTGCAAAAGTAAAGAAACTTGTCGAGATCTCCCCGTGTTCATGTGTCTCATTTTCTGACACTGATGGTCCAAGCCATTCTCCAACAGATTCATGAGGACACAGGTTCCATCCTTGGCCCCGCTCACTGGGTTAAGGATCTGGCATTGCCTTGAACTGTGGGGTAGGTCACAGATGAGGCTCAGATCTGGCATTATGGTGGCTGTGATGTAGACTAGCAGCTACAATTTGACCCCTAGCCTGGGAACCTCCATATGCTGAGGGTGCGGCCCTAAAAAGACAATAATAATAATAATAATAATAATAATAATAATAATAATAATGGTAATAATAATAATGCTTTCTGTAAAAAATTAAGGATAGGAGTGTCAACTTAAAATAATGCACAACCTAAAATTTGAGAGCTCATTTTTATTTGAGGCAAAATGAGGACTTAAGCCCAAGAGGCAGCATCTCAAGTAACCCTGAGAAACCTGCTCCAAGAAAGCAGGGGTCGGGGGTTAGGATGGGATGGATGGGAGGTTTTGCAAGAAAGGGCAGGTAATAGGAATAAAAGATGATTGCTAATAACAGAAAACCAGATTTCTTTTCTTTCTTTCCTTTTTTTTTTCCTTTTTCTAGGGACACTTCCTATGGCATATGGAGGTTCCCAGGCTAGGGGTCTAATCAGAGCTGTAGCTGCCGGCCTACACCGGAGTCACAGCAACTCAGAATCCAAACCGCGTCTGTGACCTACACCACAGCTCATGGCAACACCGGATCCTTAAGCCACTGAGCAAGGCCAAGGATCGAACCTGAAACCTCCTGGTTTCTAGTCAGATTTGTTAACCACTGCACCAAGATGGGAACTCCCAGATTTCTCAAATTAAGGAATTTAGCACTTTTCTATGGGAAGATGCCAGGTCTGACTCACTGAAATCATTCCTTTGATATGCACCTCAGCCTTCAGGGGCCAGAATCCTGTGTTTT
This sequence comes from Sus scrofa, assembly GCF_054392235.1. Lineage (NCBI taxonomy): Eukaryota > Metazoa > Chordata > Mammalia > Artiodactyla > Suidae > Sus > Sus scrofa. The sequence goes on along the minus strand of NC_139398.1, from coordinate 31,837,358 downwards.
CACAGCCTGAGATTCCTCAGGGCGCACTGTTAGGAGTGGCTGCACTCTATTGGCAGGAATTCTTTGTTTCCTTCCAGAGTTCCCTCAGGGCTCACCAGCAGCCTTGCACATATTTTTAGAGAAGTTTGCTGCTGCTCTGGTGAAGGTTACTGCTAGGTAAGAAGAGCAGACCTCAGGCAACATGAAGGATTATGGTGCTTTTCTAAATACCAGGAGATGCAAGAATTGGGCTTATAAAATCTCCTAAAAATACCTAACTATCTGAAGACCTGCTCTGCCAGTTTTCCCCAAGCTCAGAGGGCCTCACTCCTCCTGGTCTCCACCCTGAGCTCTGCTCTGAGGGTGGGTCAGCAGCTGCCATGGCTCATGATTTAATCCATGTAGAGGCAGATGGCAAGTGCCAATTTCCAGTTCACAGGTTTAAAACAAATACATTAGTGTGAGAAATCAGAATAATGGTTACTCTTGGGAATGGTATTGACTGGGAAGGGACAGGAAGTTTCTTCTTGACTGCTGGAATCTTCTATTTCTGCATTTAGGCGTTCCCTCAGTGAAAGATTTATGGGACTTTACAGTTAAGACTTGTACATCTTTCTGTATGTTTATCATGCTTCAAAAGAAAGTGGTTTTTTTTTGTTTGTTTGTTTGTTTTTTTGTCTTTTTGCCTTTTCTAGGGCCACTCCCATGGCATATGGAGGTTCCCAAGCTAGGGGTCCAATTGGAGCTGTAGCCGACGGCCTATGCCAGAGCCACAGCAACGTGGAATCCGAGCTTCGTCTGTGACCTACACCACAGCTCATGGCAATGCCAGATCCTTAACCCACTGAGCAAGGCCAGGGATCGAACCCTCGACCTCATGGTTCCTAGTTGGATTCGTTAACAACTGAGCTACGATAGGAACTCCAAAATAAAGTTTATTTAAAGCAAATCTTAGAAGAGCGCCTCGGGAAGTGTTCACTGATATTTATAACTTAGTTAAAACAAGAAGGTGCGTTTATTTCCAAAGGCCAGTTTGCAGTGTGCTGGGATACTGGCTACTAGATATTGAGAGGACAAAGATTCAGTGACGGAGATAAAAGTGCAAATTTGTCTTCTTTGAGCTCCTGCCTGGAGTTCATCCTGCCCTGGTTCTCCTGGGAATCTGTTCAAGTCCCGCATGAACTGGATACTTTTTCCTCAAGTCCGTTCTCATTCTTCTTCAAACATATGAGGTGAACAGTTTGTGGAGAAGACCGGAATGAAGAGCTCTGGTTCACATTGTTGGAAATTAAAATAACTCTGGCTCGGGTCGCCAGTGTCAGAAAGAGAGACATGGACAAGGATAAATCTCGACAAGGCTCTTTACTTCTGCAGAAGGGCGCAGGTGCTCCAAAAAGCGCAGGCGCCAAACAAAGGACCCTCCCCCATTTATCCCTAACGCACGTGATGTACCTGTCCCCTTCCCATTGGTCAGATCAGGGCACACATCCTTCCTGGTTGGCTAATTGAAACAAATTGTTGCTGGGAAAAGAGGTAAACAGGAAGGAGGTCGCAGGGGCATTCGGCTGGAAACCAAAGCAAAATGGAGTAACCCAGATTTCCTTTGATAGAAAAGACATTATGTTACTTCCCACAACATCCAGAGCTGGCAGCAGAAGAAGGTGGTCTCTTGGGTCCTTAGCTTCAGGGAAAGCCTGTAGCCCATCCTTTCTTCCGATGGAAAGGACTCAGTATATGATTTCCCACCGTGACCTGGCTCTGGATAGCTGGGAAAAGCCCTGTGAACTGTGGCCCCTTGGTGCCAGGGTACAGAGCTCTGTGTTTCTATGCTGGGGGAGAGAGGAGGTGCAGAGCTCAGCTGGGAAATCCCACCTTACTCTGCCCGAATCAGTGGACACCTCTTCAGGCCCTCCTCCATGACACACTTGGGGTCCTGGGGACAGCAGCCCCACTTGCATTGACCAGACAGTCTTCTTCCCCTCCCACTGGAGAGTCACCCAGCTCTCCTAGGTCTCTGCCCAGCTTCTGAGAACTATTTAGGCCACAAAGGTGATTTCCAGATGCACGCTGGCAAAGCTGGCCTTGTGCAGGAATTCAGTGCTTGCTTGGAGGTTCCCTGGTGGCCTAGCAGTTAAGGATTTGGCATTGTCACTGCTATGGCATGTGTCTGATCCCTGGCCCAGGAACTTCTGCATGCAGTGGGTGCAGCCAAGAAAGAAAAAAGAAAAGAAAGAGAAGGAAGGAGGGAAGGAAGGAAAGAAGGAAGAGCAAGAAAGGAAGTGAAAAAGAAAAAAAGAAAAGAAAGAAAAAGGAAGGGAGGAAGAAAGAAAGAGGGAGAAAGAAAGAAGAGAGAGAAAGAAAAGAAAAGAAAGAAAAAGGGAGGAAGAAAGAAAGAGGGAGAAAGAAAGAAAGAAAGAAGGAAAAAGGGAGGAAGAAAGAAAGAGGGAGGAAGAAAGAAAGAGGGAGGAAGAAAGAAAGAGGGAGAAAGAAAGAAAGAAAGAAAGAAGAAAGAAAGAAAGAAAGAAAGAAAGAAAGAAAGAAAGAAAGAAAGAAAGAAAGAAAGAAAGAAAGAAAGAAAGAAAGAAAAAGAAAGAAAGAAAGAAAGAAAGAGAGAAAGAAAGGGAAAGAAAACGCTTGTTTGGCTTTCAGGCGCTTTCATTCTAATTGCCCATAAAGTAGTTATTAGGTTCTCAACTGGAGCCCAGTTCTCAAATGGAGCCCCATCTGTTTCTTCTGACCACTGGGTCCAAAATTTGAGGCTAGAGAAATACCAATATATCCTTCTTGTTGATATTATTATAAATTATTTTTTCTTCAAAGACAGCAGTGTTAGGTTGGTGACAGTTGCAGAAAGGGACCCCATGCCAGCCATTCTGGAGGAGTCCTCTCCTTCTACTTCATTTCCATGGAACAACTGAGCTTCATTAGCAACAGGCCCATGTTCTCCTTGTGTCCCTGGTCTTTTTCTCAGAGTAGAAATGGAACCCGGCCTCAGCCCTGCACAAGTCCGTTTTCAGCTATTTTATTGCAGTCTGGACTTTGTCAGTGCCTCCTGTCCCAGAGGTTTTTCTTCAAGGAAGGATGCTGAGAGAAATGTCATGTCTTCTAAGAAATGCCAGCAAATCTGAAGTCAGATGCAACCATTGTTGGAGGTGGTAGTTAAAATATTACCACTCAGTCTTTGTAAAGCAGTTTGCAAGGCCCTTGATTAAGCTTCTGCTCATCTGCTTCTCTTAACAGCCCTACAAGGTGGTAAGCCTCACCCCTTTTTACAGATTGGGCGACCTATTCAAGGTCACACAGCTATTCTTATGACTTTCAAGGAAGTGTTCCTTTTTTTTTCTGTTCTACTTGTTATTAAAGTTATTTTAAGATCGGCAATCAAAATAGAAAGGCAACTGTGAGATGTATGTTTAGGTCTGGTTATATTACTGGTACAATAAAGCACACATTTTGGAAAGACCCTCAAGTCATGAGCTGTCTAACAGCGTCTCCTTCGTGGAGCCCCTTCTGCCTCCTGACGGCAGGGGGCCCCTCAGCCAGTCTTCAGACCTGTCCTTGGAGCAGAGCCGCCAGGCTTGCTGAGAAGTGGTGAGGAGGCTTGAACTCTAGGACCATTCACAGTTTTCCTAACCTCAAGGTTTCCAGGTTTATTTTTGCAAAGTTCATATTCACTGAACTGCCATGTGGACTCTAGAGATACCGAGACAGTGAAAAGATGTAGAATCTGAGATGGGGGAAGAGTCCAATGTCAGAGAAGGCTGTGAGCCACACCCTTTTCTCAGAACTTTTCTTACATTAGCTCAGATTGTCACAGGAACCTTTGATTATCCCCATTTTTCAGTTGAAAAAGCTCAGACTGGGCAAGTCATTTGTCCCAAACTACAGAGCAGATAAGGAGAGAAGCTGGGATGTGAACCCAGTTTAATTTCAGAGTCTGAGCTCTTGGTTGCCTTGATGTGATGCCACAAGCAGGGTGTCTAGGGCAAGCCCTTTTGTTCATCAATATAGAATTCAGATTCTGAGAGTGAAGTCCATCCTAGGAGGTCCCTGGCAAAGCAGTTTCTAAATATCTCAAATGGGCATTAAGAAATGTTCCCAAACAGAAAACAGAGCTGTGAGCTCTACCCCTCCAGACCTGACACCCAAAACGCCTTGCTCATTGCTCAGCATTCTCCCTCTTTATGGCCAATTCCCAGATCTGGGAAATGAGAGCGCCCTCTTTAGACTTCTGGGAACTCAGTCTCAGATCAGGGACTTAGCGATGTATTTCTGCATTTGAGAGCAGAGTGGCATTAGACACGTCAAGTCAAGTGTTTAGCTGGGCTACCCACATACAGGTAAAATTTCCCAAAAGTTGTCAATGAAATACAGGTTATAAGTACCAGCTCCAAAACAGGGCAGCTGGAAAGAACTGGTTCCTAATTTAAGATTCATAGATATCTAGCAATGGGTTTTGGCAGTGGAGGGAATCCATGAACCTGCAGGATGGTATACTACCTTTTGAGATACCTGTATATGTACACTTTTTTTCATTAGCGTCTCAAAGGGGGACATGACTCTAAAACACCCAATAACTATGGCTATTAAGATATTTCTCTAAATTATTAATGTGTAGCTCTTCTGTGAGATCAAATGGCAGACTATGAAAGCACTGGTCTTAAAAGAGTTTCAGGGATCATCAAAATCCATATAAATTTCTCTTTACTACTTTTCTTTACCTAAAGAATTGACTCAGATAAACCTTTGTATTGCATTATTTACAGACCGGATTTTTCCATCTGCCACATGGAGACTTTTTCATTGAGCCTGTCAAAAAGCATCCACTGGCCGAGGGAGAGTACCACCCACACGTCATGTACAGGAGGCAGAGGCGGGGCACCCCAGAAATGGAGCAGCCAGCCTGTGGATTAAACGGTATTGTGACTTAATCTTCTCACTGGGTGGAGGAGTTTGTTCTATTATTGGTTTTTTTTGTTTGTTTCTTTTTTGTTTTTTGTTTTTTTACAGTGGAGACCTGTTCTTATTCAAATCTGTTATCTCCTCTCCATTCTGTGGCCAGAAATTAGATACCTTTGTATAAATCATTTCATTTATTTGTACTCAAGTCTCTGTATTCTTTTTTAAAAAAATTATTATAGTTGATTTAGAATGTTCTGTCAATTTCTTCTGTACAGAAAAGTGACCCAGTTATACACACACACACACACACACATTCTTTTCCTCATATTATCTTCTATTGTGTTCTATCACAAGCGATTTGATATAGTTCCCTATGCTATGCAGCAGGACCTCATTACTTATACATTCTAAATATAATAGTTTTCATCTACTAACCCCAAACGTTCAATCCATCCCGCTCCCTCCCCTCCCGCTTGGCAACCACAAGTCTGTTCTCTACATCCATGAATCTGTTTCTGTTCTGATGATAGGTTCATTTGTGCCATATTTTAGATTCCCCTTATAAGTGATATCATATGGTATTTGTCTTTCTCTTTCTGACTTACTTCACTTAGTATGAGGATCTCTAGTTTCTTCCATGTTGCTGCAAATGGCATTATTTTGTTCTTTTTTATGGCTGAGTAGTATTCTATTGTGTATATGTCCCACATCGTCTTAATCCATTCTTCTGTCAATGGACATTTAGGTTGTTTCTATGTCTTGGCTATTGTGAATACTGTGAAAATGAACATAGGGGTGCATGTATTTTTTTGAATTCTAGTATTGTCTGGATATATGCCTAGGAGGGGATTACCAGATCATATGGTAGTTCTATATTCAGTTTTCTGAGGTACCTCTATACTGTTTTCCATAGTTGTACCAATTTACATTCCCACCAACAGAGCAGGAGGGTTCTCTTTTCTCCACACCCTCTCCAGCATTTGTTATTTGTAAACTTAATGATGGCCACTCTGATCAGTGTGAGCTGGAGCCTCACTGTAGTTTTTGCATTTCTCTAATAATTAGTCATGTTGAACATTTTTTCCTGTGCCTGTTGGTCATCCCTATGTCTTCTTTGGAGAAGTGTCTATTTAGGTCTTCTGCCTATTTTTCAATTGGGTTGTTTGGGTTTTTTGTTGTTGAGTTGTGTAAGTTGTTTGTATATTTCGGAGATTAAGCCCTTGTCAGTTGCATCATTTGCAACTATTTTCTCCCATTCTGCAGGTTGCAAGTCTCTGTATGATTAATGGGAAGGGAAAAAGGTGTCCCCCATATCCTTGCTGCCTTAATTGATGGTATTCACATGGTATTCATAACGGCGAATTATTGTTGTTGTTATTGTTTTAAAAAGCCTCTTCTGAATCCTTAGATGAAGATAGTCTAGACTATGGACTATGATTTTCAGTGTTGGCGGTGGTTTTTTTTTTTTTTTCATTTTTTAAAGTTTTATTGATGTATAGTTTGTTTACAAGATTGCGATAATTTCTGCTGTACAAAACAATGTTATAATACATGAGTGTGGACTATTACTAGACAGCTTGTCATATTTGCATATGGGAGGCAGATTTAAATTTTTGATGATGCTGATAATGACACATGAAGATAAACTGAAAAAAATACCTGCACGTTATCAGATGATGAATTCGGCTAAGGTTCTTTGGGCTGTGTTTTGTTTGCAGTCCTCTAGACAGTATGTTCTCTGTCTCTGTGCCCTGGGAATGATCTGATTTGCTCCTCTCTGCCTTGGACTAAAGAGTTGCAGGTAGTTTTCAAAGATAAACTGGCCCAATTTATTTCCTTGCTGTTCCCATGTTCTCTTTAATGTGTGGGAGATATGCATTAAGGGCAACTGGAAATTGGGAATTACAAAAATATTGTTCAGTTTCTCCATTCTTTAGAGGAAAAAAAAAATAGTAGGCTGGGGGATCGTTAACAAAATAAATCCATAATATTATTTATATGTCTTAAGGATTTGGAAACCATGGATTTCAAAGGGAAAATAGAGGCGGAAGGTGGATTCTTTTTTTTTTTTTTAATGATTTTTATTTTTTCCATTATAGCCGGTTTACAGTGTTCTGTCAATTTTCTACTATACAGCATGGTGACCCAGTTACACATACATGTATACATTCTATTTTCTCACATTATCAGGCTCCATCAGAAGTGACCAGACATAGTTCCCAGTGCTACACACAGCAGGATCTCATTGCTAATCCATTCCTAAGGCAATAGTTTGCATCTATTAACCCCAAGTTCCCCCTCCACCCACTCCCTCCCCCTCCTCCTTGGCAATCACAAGTCTATTCTCCAAGTCCATGATTTTCTTTTCTGTGGAAAGGTTCATTTGTGCCATATATTAGATTCCAGATATAAGTGATGTCATATGGTCTTTGTCTTTCTCTTTCTGACTTACATTCACTCTGATAAGGGTTTCAGAGGACTCAGAACGTGAGTTTTGCAATGAGAAGAAAGAAAGGACAAGGGAATAAGTGATTTCTCTACAGAAAAGTGATTTATCTCAGACCCCAAGGATAGATGATAACTTTCCTGGGAGTTTCTTCTGTAATCTCAGCAGAGGATATAAGTGATAAGAAACTTTCGAGTCTGTAATATTTCTGTACACAAAAGTGTACACAAAAGCTGCTTAAGTTCCATAACTTTGACAAGCTATTATAGCTCCCACCTAAATTAGATAACATTGTCTAAATCTCCTTTCAGAAGGCGCCAAAAGAAGAGACACATCATCTGGTTGGTTTGACGGGGGTACCAATCCAGATAATTTAATCTTAGTGTGAATTCTTAAGACTCTGTCACCAATCCAATCACATGAATACTGGTCTAATTCCTATTATGCCTTGGATGATGGATGACATTTTATATGTGTAATTTGATTTTTTGTTTGTTTGTTTTTTTTATGGCCACACTTGTGGTATATGGAAGTTTCCAGGCTAGGGGTCAAATCGGAGCTACAGTTGCCAGCCTCCGCCACAGCCCCAGCAGCGTGGGATCCAAGCCGCATCTGCGACCTACACCACAGGTCATGGCAACACTGGATCCCTGACCCACTGAGTAAGACCAGGGATCAAACCCACATGCTCAGGATACTAAGTCAGATTTGTTTCTACTGCACCACAACGGGAACTGCTGAATTTGATATTTTTTAGATCACGAGGTCATCAGTATGGCAGAGGGAGTTACAAGGGCAGCGAGTGACTTTGTCTGGATAATTGCTCCTGTAGGTGTGACTGCTCTGTGAAGTGGGTTAGGGAATCTTCATCCACCCACCTCACACATCTTCTCCCCTTTACAACTCTCTTATTGACGTAGGGTTGAGTAATAGTGAGTTGAAAATGTCATGTTTTTCATCACAGAGGCAGAAGAGATGAATGGGAAAAGAATGAGGTTTACCAATGCCATGCCCCCCATCAGGTCACACACAATGCCACAATTAAAGGGCTTGTCATGTCAGCTCATCATTGTGCTTCTAGGTCAACCTTGAGACCTACCACTGCTATGAAACCTTCTCTGATTAATCCCATCTTGCATTTTGAATTTCTCCATGAGAGATACTCTCTTACACTTGCATAAAACCCCAGAATGTCAGAAGGGAAGAGCTTTGTTGGAAGAATCTTTGAGAGCGCCTCATGCAGCCCCTTTCTTTCACCAAAGAAAAGCAGGGCAAACTGATCATCCTTAAAGTGTAGCGGAAGTCTTGGTTCCTTTCTTGTATCAAGTATTTATTTTTGTCAAACTGTAGGAAACATCAGGCACCGTTGTACCTGATGGAGGGAGTGAATTTTCAAAAGAGATCAAGGCCATTGGTGTCCAGAATATAGCCAAGCTCATGAGTTAAGATTCTATTATATCTTGAGCTTTATACTCTCTCATGTTTATTCTTTAAGCCTCTCTTGCATATAAATCTTGTTTCATCAACTCTCTGAAAAGCCTCATTAGAGCATGAACTCCTTCCCCAAATAGTATGTAACATAGTGTTAGGTGCAATGTTAAAAAATGCAATAAATGATTGAAATGAAATGAAGAGGGACTTGTAGCCACACAGGTAAAACTAGTCCATATAATGTTGATAGAAAGGGAAAAGAAGTGTGCATTTTTGAGATATTGAGGAGGTGTCCATGGTTTACGACCATCCTAAGACAATAAGCATGATTGAATACTTCAGTGATAGCTCAAGATTGCAGAATAAGCTAATGTGCTTGTGATTATTCCTAAAATATACTTGATATTTTGAATTTTAAGATCTTGGTATATTGAAATGTGCTTGGTCTTGCTGAACCAGGTAATTGCAGTGTTCTTGTACCGTGTTACCCAGACAGAATTAACTGACACTAGCCATGTCATTAGCCAACATTAAGGTACACGTCCTACTTAGGGCACTTGGTGCAGTGAGATTGAACTCCTGTGATTATATCAAGAAAGATCACTATTCCTTGTGGAAAGCATTCTGTCTTTGCAGTGTTCAAACTAGGAACACCATTGGTATTGAGAAACAAGATGTACTTTAAAAGTACTCTAGTGCTTCAGAACGGAAAGTGTATCAATTACTTCTCCTAAAATGTGTCCTTCACGTATGTTTATTTCCCACATAGAAAGGTGCCCAGGAATTTCACAATTAGCCTCTTATCAATATGGTCCAATGTAATTAACTCCTTTTTTTTTTTTTTAGGATTTTAATGTGATGCTATTTTTGTTATGGATTTGACCAATTTGAACTAATATTTCTTAACCAGTTTTGTTTGCAGTTCTGAACCTGTATTGGCTGTACCCTGTCAAAGTTCTTGTTTTCTCCAACTTTCTGGAATCCATGGAAAATACAGTTTGCCTAAATTAAGTCTAGGGTAAATTTCAAAACCTCAGTTTATTGACATTGACCAGCTCTTTCCTCTTAGGTGTTTTGGAGGGGACGTATCACACTGGGACTTCAATGACTCTTAGTTTGGAGTGTCTGGGGGAACTACGGGTTTTGGAAGCTGGGGAAGGGGAGTCAAACAGGTCAGATGACAGCAGCTATAGGGTCATCTGTGGCAGAAAGGGGTGCAGGCAGGTAGAGTCAGGATTTGGGATTTCATGCATTAGTATTCTAGGCTAGAAACACAGGCTTTGGTTCCTGGTATGTGTTTTTGTTTTGTTTTGTTTTATTTTGCTTTTTGTTTGTTTGCTTTAGGGCCTCACCCATGGTGTATGGAGATTCCCAGGCTAGGGGCTGAATCAGAGCTGCAGCCATGCCTACTTCACAGCCACAGCAATGCTAGATCCCAGCCATGTCTGTGACCTACATATGCAGTTTAAGGCAACACTGGATCCTTAACCCTGGCATGCATTTTTGTGTTCAAAATTGATTTATTCATTCAGCAAAATTTATTTATTCATTCAGATGTCTGTTGGGTATCTTCTTACATCTGGTGTTCTCTCGGGTTCTGTGGCTACAGTTGTGAGTAGGAGATACATCTGGGTCTGAAGAGCTGACAGCCTGGATATAGGATGTGGATAAGTAGGGATCTGGTCCAGGCTTTATCTTTATAATGTGTGGTAAGACCATGAAAGGAAACAGAATCTTAATACATGTGCTGGGCTTTTTATCCACCACATTATGTTTGTGCCCAGACATGTGGCTATAATTTATTCATTTTCTCCGCTGTAGGGAGAAAATAAGGCGACTCTATTATATGACTCTTCCACTTGGACTTGTCTCCTATGCTGCCAGTTTGGGGCTATGATCCATTATGTTGCAGAGACCTTTTTTGTACATGTTTTTCAGAACACAGATTCATAGAGTTTACCAGGGTATATACCTAGGAATGGAATGAAATCAATATCTCATAGTGTATGTACATCTCTGATGTTTCCAGATGATGCAAAATTGCTTTCCCAAGTTGTTCAAGGGCAGTGAGTGTAATAGTTTCCAGTCTTCTAATACTTGATTTCTCACTGGTACATTTTGCCAGTCTGGTGAATACGAAGTGGTATCTCTCTATGTTTAATGTCCAAGTTACACATATCCCATTGTGGTTGCATCCAAATCTATGGCTTGCGGCTGTAGATTCTCCATGAACAGTTTTCTGCCCTGTACCCAGAGTTGAAGCCCAGAGAGCCAGGTTCAGGCTTACTTGTTTCTTGGCTTTCTGGTTCACTTTTTCACTTAGTGGATCCTGATCTGACTTTTCACCTAGATGGGTCCTAAGCTTGCCTCTTTTCTCCAGAGCAGAAGTAGGAAGCAGCAGGGGCCCCAGCTCAGCAGCTAGCTCTATGCATCAATCAGGGTTTAGCCAGAGAAACAGAACTAGTAGGAAATGTATATTGAAAGATTTATTGCAAGAAATTGGTTCACGTGATCATGGGGACTGGCTAGGCAAAACCAAAATCAGTGGGCAAGCTTTCATGAAGGCTGCACTCTTCAGGCATGGGCTAAAGCAGCTGTCCACCAGCAGGATTTCTTCATCTGGGAAATCTTAGCTCTGCTTTTAAGATCTTCCAACTGATGGAATCAGGCCTACCAAATTATCAAGAGTAGACTTTACTTAAAGTCAACTGATTAGGGTTTTAATTACATCTATAAAATGCCTTCCCAGAAACACCCAGATTAGTGTTTGAATAACTGGGACTGTAGCCTTGCTGATATGACACATAGAAAACATCATTTACACTGCATCTTTTACTTCTCTCTCTGAATTTCTGCTGCCTTGTCTTTTATTATTCTTTTTTTTTTAACTTTTGACCTCTGAAGATTTACTCCCTTCTTTAATACTGTAAGCTTTTTAAATAGCTTAATACTTGGGGCATTTTTCAGAATATCTAGTCCACCATATTGAAGTCTTGGGTGGATTTCTCAACCTAAGTCATTTGGAAATTTTTGAGTTGCTTTTTAAGTGGCATGCACAAATGTTAAATATTGTAATGACATTAACAATAGCATATCAGATCAGTAATCTAATATAGAGTGGAGGGGGGAGGGATAGTGTTTATAGTTTTGTTCTGATTTAATGGAAATTCAGTGAGTCGAAGATTCTATGCAACCACCATTCTCCGCAGCAAGTCTAAAATGTGCTGTTAGTTTTCCTTGACTAACAGCAAACTTTCTTGCTACAACCTGCCTGAGACTCACCATGAGTTTCTTGATTACCTGATTGCTTTATGATTATAGTGACTCCACAGTGATCCATACTTTGCTTTGCTATGAGGTCATTAACAGTGTAATTATTGTTACTTTTAATTTTTTTCTATGAAGTGGCATGTTACTTTTGATGACCTGTTTTCAGAACTTCTGAGAGGATTGGCAAAGTGCTTCAGGATTTTTCCAATGAGAGGAATGAGAAAACAGAGAGAATTTGGGGAAGTACTTCATGTGTGAATGTATGGGAAGACTAAAAAGGGTAACCCAATTAGTTTTGTTTGCTTCGTAAAATCCAAGTCTAAGACTATAGGAACCCAGAAAACCAGCACTTCAGCACACTTGCCTGGTAGTAATGAGATACTCATTTAGACCATCAAAAGCCTTTATTCATTAGCCAGACCTCACCACAATAATTGCTTCTCAGCATCTTCTCAGCACTTGACTTTTTTGGGGTTTTGTTTTGTTTGTTGTTGTTTTTTGTCTTTTTAGGCCTACATCTGTGGCATATGGAAGTTCCCAGGCTACAGGTCAAATCAGAGCTACAGCTGCAGGCCTACACCACAGCCACAGCAGCTCAAGATCTGAGCTGTGTCTGCAACCTATACCACAGCTCATGGCAACACCAGATCTTTAACCCACTGAACGAGACCAGGATGGATACTAGTCAGGTTCGTTACTGCTGAGCCCATGACAGGGACTCTCAACTTGACAATTTTTTGACTCATTTCAGCTGTAAACATTTCCACTCCCCAGGCAGCAAACAGCTTCCCCAGGAAACTGGCATCTGCTCATTTTCCCTCCTCCAGGATTCTCTGTGCTCAGTACATGCTATCAGAGTGGCCAGGAACACAGTGAAGTTTGGGTCAAATCTGGAACGTCAAGAGACCACTGGGGAGTCATGCTAGGCTGGGAAGGGGATTGGATACATGTGAACAAAGGATCAGTTTCAACCAAAAGCTGATTCTCTTGCAGGGCAGAAAGTCCTAATTCTGAAGAAGTGTTATGTGGGATGTTAGCCATTAAGCTCTACTTCACTTCCCATGACTCTATACAGGCAGGTAGGAGGATCTGGATGAAGAGTAGCTCCTAGCGTTGCCTTTGGTCATCTTTGTGCTTCTATGTGCCCTATGTGGGGACAGGGGGAGGCTTCTTCTATTCTGACCAACCTCCAGCTTCCTTCTGCTGCTGTAGAGACTGAGAGCCGCCTCGTGGCTCCATCCTCCTCTGCTCTGGTCACCATTGCAACCAGTAGTGTCCCTCACGGGACAATGACGCTGACTCTAAGCAAATGAATGACTCAATCTCTAGCTTCAAAGCTCTGTGTGGCAAACAAACTCCTGGTGTGGTTTTTCTTCTTTTATTCGTGTCTTCAGTCAACCCACATTACCAAGTCCTGTCATTGCTGCCACCTACGTAGTTTTCTAAACATGTCTATCTTCACCATCTCATTTGGATGACTGCAAAGTCTCCCCGCCCTTCACCTCTCCCATTAGAAGTCAGAGAATCGGAGTTCCCGTCATGGCTCAGTGGTTAACGAATCCGACTAGGAACCATGGGGTTGCGGGTTTGATCCCTGGCCTTGCTCAGTGGGTTGATGATCCAGCGTTGCCGTGAGCTGTGGTGTAGGTTGCAGATGTGGCTCGGATCCCGAGTTGCTGTGGCTCTGGCGTAGGCCGGTGGCTCCAGCTCCGATTCAACCCCTAGCCTGGGAACCTCCATATGCTGTGGGAGCGGCCCAAGAAACGGCAAAAAGACAAAAAAAAAAAAAAAAAAGTCAGAGAACCGTTTTAAAACCTCAATCAGATCATCACTCTCCCATGCCCAAAGCCTGCCCATGTACTCTCAGAATAAGGACCCAGTAGGATCTCCTTCTCTGTGTGACTTCTGCCTTCTTCTCTGGTTTCATGTCTTATCACTCCAAATAGAGCCTGTGCCATCCCAAACTAGTGTGTATTCCTCAAAAAAAGCTTTACTTTTCATTGTTTCCAGCTCTTGCAATTAGATTCCTCCTCCTCTCTTTTTTTCTGTATAGCCAAGACTGCAGCATATGAAAATTCCCAGGCTAGGAGTTGAATCAGAGCTGCAGCTACTGGCCTACACCACAGCCACAGCAATACTGGATCCAAGCTGCATCTGTGACCTATACTCTAGCTATGACAATGCTAGATTCTTAACCCACTGAACGAGGCCAGGAATCAAAGCCCACATCCTCATGGGTCCTCGTCAGGTTCTTAATGCACTGAGCCACAACGGGAATGCCTAGGTTCCTTCTTCTGAAACAAGTTCTCGCCAAAGCTCGACTGACTCATTTCCATTTATCTTTAGGACTCACACATAGCTTCCTTTCGAAAAGCTTCTAGACTGCTCCTCCGCCTGCATTAGGTGCCTCTATTGTGATCATTATCACCAGCCACTTCCCTGCCACAGGCTTTATCCTATAATGATATCAGTCTATGTCCTTCTCTGGACAAGAAGCTCAGCAAGGACAGGAATCATGTCTGCTTACTCACAGGTGTGTCTCTGAGATCTGGCAGAGAGCCTGGCCAGAGCAGCAACTCAAAAATGTTAAACTTCCAAGTGCTGACCATCTGTGCCGCATTTGGCAGCTTACTGGATACTTAGACTTTACTTCTATGGAGCCAGTTTAACCCTTGAGAATACCCACTATGGAGCCAGTTTAACCCTTGCGAATACTCACACTTTCCTGGAGGAATTTAGTGAAACTTGGATACCTTGCTGTTGAAGAGGAATATCCAAGACAAAGACGTGGGAATGGTTGGGAGCTATGACCTGAATTTGTAGTTGAAAACAGCTACTTTGAATACGTTTTTCTTTTTTTGGAAAAAAGAAGATGGATGGATGAATAGATAAGTAAGAGAAAGCAAGTAGCATTTGTTTACTCAACAAGCCCCCACTTGTGCCAGGCGCAAGTTCTATTCTAGAAGTGGGGATGTGATGGTGGACACAATGGGGATCCGGGCAGGAGGGTAGAGATGGAGGCCTGAGAGAGGCCTCAGGTGGCCTGGAGCAGGTGTGCACTCTCAGTAGAGGTGAAGAAGAGCAGACAGCTTGGAAGATGAGCAGGTCAGAGAGGACCAGGTCACTCATCTACAGCCACACTAGCATACCCAGCGCTGGTCTCTGAACTGACAGCACGCTTGGTTTTCAGCTTCCTGCAGGGAGTGGAAAGACAATTTCTCAGCTGGTCCACATGGCTAATTTCTGGCATCCTTTCAGTCTCCTTTCAAATGCTGCTTCCTTGTCAGGGCCCCATCCCCCTCCTGCACTACCCTAGGAGGACTGACATGCCCCTTTCCTGAGCTCACTCTGCATCTTGATGTGGGCCTGGTTGTCTTGCACCTTCCTTCCTATCACTCTCCTCCTCCTTCCCTGCCTCCTAGGCATGTCTTGATGTAGGCTCACCCCAGGGCCTTTGCATTTACTATTCCCTATGCCTGGAACACTCTTCCCCCAGATTTTTTCATGGATCATTCTCTCATGCTCTTCAGGTCTCTGCTCAAGTTCACTCAGTCCAAAAAATGCTTCCTTGACTGCTCAGGAGGATACTTTTCTCTCTCACTTTGTAAACCATTTATCCTGCTTTATTTCTCTTCTCAGCACTTGTCATCATCTGGCGTTATTTTATCTATTTAGTTGTTTATTGGTTTGTTATCTATCTCTCTTGGACTAGAATGTAAGCTCCATGAGGGTAAACGCTTCCTTACTTTTGTCCTTATCCCCACTGCCTTGGACAGAGCCGGCCACAGAAAGCACCTGGTAAATATTGAATAAGTGAGTAAATAAATGAATGATTCATAGCTTCACTGGTGATTATTCTGTTGAACTTGTATTCTTTTCCCACACCTAGACTCATCTTTGTATCCTAGGTGTCAGAAACACTTGTATCCTAAGTACCAAGGCCAGTGTCTGATACATAATAATTGTTTGATAAATATCTGTCCATTGATGGCGTTCCCATTGTGGCTCAGGGGAAATGAATCTGACTAGTATCCATGAGGACGGAGGTTCAATCCCTGGCCAAACTCATTGGGTTAAGGATCTGGTGTTGCCATGAGCTGCGGTGTAGTCTGTAGACGTGGCTTGGCTCTGGTGTTGCTATAGCTGTGGTGTAGGCCGGCAGCTACAGCTCCGATTCAACCCTTAGCCTGGGAACCTCCATATGCTGCAGGTGTGGCCCTAAAAAAAACCAAAAAACAAAACAAAACAAAAAAACAAAAAGAAATCTGTCCGTTGAATGAGTGAATGATGTGTATTGTCACTGGTGTCCTTCAGGTGCGAGCTATTTGTGCATCCTACCTGGGCTGGGGGGTCTAAGCATTCCAGGAGCACTCTGAGTCTCCAAGGCAAGGCAAATGTGGTCTTTTGGCAGCAATTGATGTTAATTATGTATTTGTCCACAACTTGATTAATACCAGTGTTGGGGGAAAGCAAACATTCACACCCCCACACAGTCTCGTTTCTGTGCAGCAGCTGGAAGTCTCATAAAAAAAAAACCACAAACATATTTCTTTATGGGAAAGGAAGTTTACTTATTAGATTTGAAATGAAATATGTGAGGAAATGATCAGTGCACTTTATGTTCTAAATTGTCTCCTCTGAAGGCCCAAGAAGCGGTTTTCCCCCAGGGTATTTTCTGGGTCAATAAGCCAAAGATTAGAAGATTCCAGAATTTTATGTACATTGGCTTATGGGTTGTCAATCGACCTTCCTTCTATCAGAAAATTTTAATTTGGTGCTTCCCGTGGGCCAACTACTAAAGGACACAGCTCTGGACACTCCAGGTTGGACTCTGTCCTCCTGGATGTATAATCCAGTGGGAAGATAAGTTAAAAATTATAAAAATAGGATGTGTGAGCATTGGGGCTGTAAAAGTGTCTACAAGAGGAACTTGATGTAAGCAGGAGGGTTAGAGAAGGCCTCCCGGAGAGAAGCCACAGGCTGGATACGGACTCCTAGACCCATTTTCCCTGAGATCCCTCCTACAGAAGAGCCAGCATTTGAGGAATGGTGTCTGTTATTGATTGAATTGTGGCCACCCCACACCCCCATCCCCTGCTGCCACAAGCTCCTGCGTTGAAGTTCTAACCCTTGGTGCCTCAGAATCGGACTGTATTTGGAGATAGAATCTTGAAAGACTAATTAAATTAAAGTAAGGTCATTCCACTGGGCTCTAATCCCATATGAGGAAAAACAGGAAATTTGGACCAAGACAGACCCAGAGCAAAGACCAAGGGAAGACGCAGGGAGGAGACATCTCTCTGCAAGCCAAAGAGAGAGGCCTCAGAAGACACCAACCCTGATAATACCTTGGTCTTGGACTAGAATATCCTGGACTGTTAACATCCTGGAGGCTTGGTCTTGGACTTCAAGCCTCCAGGATATTAATTTCGGCCTTTAAGCTACTCAGCCTGTGGCACTTTGCTCTGGTGGCCTTACAGGTTAACGCAGCATCTATTTGTTAGGCTACCTGCCCAGCGATCCTCTCATTTTTTTCAGGCTGCAAACAGTTGGTTATGCTGTCTGAGCAACAGGAAGCTGCACACACAACAATAAGGTTTGGTCAGGGCTGGCTTGATCGTGTGCCATCCGCACAATCTCACAAGGCCATACTCGGAAGAGGCCTGCCATCTTGAAATTGTTAATGGTTTTGTCTTTGAACATGGGCCATGTAAGTGTTAAGTCTGATGGAATGATGGAACATGTGCTGCGGGCCTGGAGCCTCTGCTCTTACGGATTCTTGACTCTGGCCACCTCCCTGCCTTCCCAAAGTAGGTTCTTGGCCACTTTCTTCCTGGCCTCCTGCTTTGCACTCTGATGCCACTTCCATCGTGACTCTGCCTGGGCAGTGACTACGTTGCACCAGGTTTAGGGGGAGTCGTCCTGTGTTCCATGGCTGCTCTCTGCCCTCCAACAGGAACACATACTTGGGAAGTTTGGGGTGGAGCCTGCCCCACAGTGTCTTGAGGTGAGGTGACAGGGTGGTCGTCCCTATTCCAAGCTGGCAGGTGGCTCGGAGGTGCACTGCTCATCCACCTCCCTTTCAGGTACTGAGCATATCTGTGTGGTGTTTGCAGTTCCTTGGAGGCTGCCCGTCTGCTGGTGGGCCCTGGGGAGGAAATTGACACTTCTGCACCTGGCCTCTGCACTCTGCAAATTATGTAGCTGCCCTGGCCTTAGAATTGCTTTGCTTGCAAAAAATGAAAGTGACTCTAACACCTATTAATGATACGCCTGAGATCACAGTATCATTAGCCGGAGACCGAGAGCAACGATCCTGAAGCATGACTTTAGGTTCATTCATATAGAGCAAATGAGTTTTACAGTTTTCTCTTTTTGCAGTAGAATTTAAAGACAAACGGACTAGAAATAGGGAGAACCACATTCTGTGTCACCTCTGTTGTTCTCCCACGTGCATGAGTCATAGGAACCCCCGCCTCTGTTTCCGCATCCCTAAGAGAAGGGGTTAGAAGATCTTAGCAGATTCTTTGAACGCTCATGTGATGTGAGTCTGTTTCTGTTTCCATCCTGCAGTATCTAGAAACAAAGCAGTGCTGACACTCTTCATTCACACCAGCGTGGTTTCACATGGCAGGAGGGTTTTGTACTCACTGGTGTCTCGCACTGAAGCAGTGAAGCTCTTGACCCATCTCTCCAGTATCCCTGGGGCCTGGCTCCCAAGTGCTCTCTCCTTCCAGCTTTCTGCCCCCTTGGCAGGCTTGCCCCATTCCAGACTGACACACCAGAAATTGAAAAGCACAGGCCTCTTCTCCCTCCCTCGACCCTACCCGCTGACCTGGCATTTCTGGGGCCTTAAGCTGGGGCTGCAGAACCTCAGGCTCACTAACCTGAGGGTCACTAACTCAGAGCTGGTGGAGGTGTCTGGTTCATCATCAGAGTCAGCACATCAGAGGCAAGGAGTAGCAGTCCAGAGACTGAGGCTGGATCCAAGATCCTTAATCTCTGGGAAAGGAGAGAGGTGAGGATATGACGTTATAACAAGATTAGAAGGTCTACTTAGCCAGGCATGGCTCCATCATATACAAATGCACACACACACAGACAGACACACAGACACACACACACACACACCTCTTGAAATGTGGTGCTTATTTAAGAACACTCCATATATGTTGAAGTAACGTCAGGTACAGTGGTCCCTAAGTTTAGGACAGAATGTTTTAACTACATTCAGCCTGAGTGGTGTGTGTGTGGTATGGGTAAGGTGTGTTTAAACACACCCATCACACATTTTTGCTCAGCTGTGATGACTCAGGGTTTTATGGACGTTCTTTCCATTCTTGTTAAATATTCCACGCGGCAAGCCCAGCGTGTTCCCTCAGTCAACAAAGGATTCTTTGTTTAATTTAACTGCAAAGGTGGCATCCAAGCTGCACAGAGGAAATCTTCCCTTGCTGAGAAGTCCTGCAAAGAGCTGTGCCCGTGTCAACCCTGCCAGTGGCCGCCTAGCACGGAGGCCGCACCTCTGAGGGCGTCAGAAAGGGGCCGAGGGTTCGTGATCCGTGAAGCCACCACCCCCAACTCCACCCCCCCAAAAACCTTTGGTCCGGTCAGCCCTGCTCCTCAGCTTCTCTAGAGCCCCAAACTTGGGCCCTTTAGTGCTTTCTGCCATGGGATCAGTGAGCACGGAGATACTGAGGACCCTCCTTCCTCGCCCAGGTCAGCGTCCCAATGCCAAGACCACCCCGTAGTGATTCCCGTGGTGCCCACTTGATGTGCAGAAGACGGTCCACTGTCTGCGCAGGGCTGCAGCGAAGAGTAGTTGATACAATATCTGTAACTCGGAATCGTCCCCAGCCACGGGCCGGAGCTGACCTCTGCCACGTGCAATGAGAGCCAGCCTTTTCTCCTTAGTTCTATCAGGCTGCAGATCTCTCTGGGCCTCGTTTTTCCTAGAAATACTCAGGAGCTGTTTGGGGTTGAGAGAAGCCAAGACACTTTTAATATGCATGCCTTCTGTTTCTGGGGAACAATCCCACGAGGAAACAGGCGATTAGCATTGGAGAGAAGGGGAGGAGAGCTCATGCATGGAGGTATTTGGTTCATCAGGCCTGAGAAACAAAACCAAAGGACGGTCCCCAGGGACAGGGCAGTGGTTTGTCCTGCTCAGGATTTTGGCTTCAAGAGTGACATGAGTCAGGGTGGTGAGAGCGAGAGTCATGGCCTGAGGGGAGAGGTCAATGTCAAAACCCCAATGGCTCCGTCTTGCCCTCTTTCCACTAGCACCACAATGGGATTGATTCTCTGGGGGTCTTTCTTTGAGTTTCAAGGGACTTTTTTAGGATCCCATCCTTTTGTTGACTCTGTCTGTGTCCACGTTAGTTTGGGGTCAAAGGAAATCCTCAACAGTAGAACCAGGCAAGTTTGAATTTCCACAAGCTGACTGACCTTTGGCAACTGGCTACTTTCCTGCTCCTGTTACGTCCTGTTTCTATTTTCTCATCTGTAAGCTGTGATCATGAACATTTCATCCTGAGGTGGGGTAGGGTGGGGTCGGTGGGAGCTACAGGCTCAAGTTCCTGAGCTGCAATTCCAAATTCCAGAGGCTGCTGAAAAACCAAATATATTCTTGTGAATGTTTGGCAACTTATTTTGTGGCAAATGTGACCTGAACTGGTGTGAAGCTGGATGATTTTTTTTTTTTTTGTCTTTTTGTCTTTTTAGGGCTGCACCCGTGGCATATGGAGATTGCCAGGCTAGGGGTCTAATTGGAGCTGTAGCCACCAGCCACAGCCACACTTGTGACAGATCCGAGCCACGTCTGCAACCTACACCACAGCTCACGGCAATGCCGGATCCTTAACCCACTGAGCAAGGACAGGGATCGAACCCACAACCTCATGGTTCCTAGTCGGATTCATTTCTGCTGAGCCACAACGGGAACTCCTTGGATATTTCAATTCATCCTAGTTAGTGAGACTGGTTGTGCTTTTAGTTGCCAAAGCGTCCGTGTGTTTGACTTCAGGCTACTACTGTAGACCCTGCTGGGGATGTCTGTAATGATTTACAAAGTATTGGATCCAAATTACTTTTGTTTAAGATTGTGGCAAAATACAAAAAAAAAAAAAAATAAACACGAAACAACATTAACTCTAACATCTCTAACCATTTGGAAGCACACAGTTCAGTACTGTTATGTTCATTTGTGCGGTTGTGCCACCAATCTCTAGAACCCTTTCCATCTTGCAGAACAGAAACGCTACTGCCATTAAACAACACCTCCCGGGAGTTCCCATCATGGCTCAGTGGTTAACGAATCCAACTAGGAACCTTGAGGTTTCGGGTTCCATTCCTGGCCTTGCTCAGTGGGTTAAGGATCCGGCGTTGCCATGAGCTGTGGTGTAGGTTACAGACTCGGCTCGGATCCTATGTTGCTGTGGCTCTGGCATAGGCCGGCGGCTACAGCACCAATTCGACCCCTAGCCTGGCAATCTCCATATGCCTCAGGAACAGCCCTGAAAAGCGGAAAAAAAAAACAACAACAAAAAAAAACTATTTCCTCCATCTCTGGCCCCTGGCAACCACCATTCTACTTTCAAACTACATTTATAAGTGTGGAAAACCCTGAGTTCTAACACACATCTGCCCCTAGAGGCTTTGCATAAGGGACTGTGAACCTTAAGTAAGGAAGGGGAATGGCCAACATTTTTCTGAGAGTCACCACCTGTGAGAAAGTTATCCTGGAGAGCCAGTGCCTCTGATCTTACAGGGCTCTTTTCATGAGCTCACGCTGCTTCACAACAGTAGGTTCCTGTTTGCAAAAGACGGTGAACGCCAAGAACAAACACCACTGGGATTTCCCACTGTGGCTCAGCGGGTTAAGAACCCTGCTAGTATCTGCATTCGATCCGTGGCCTCACTCAGTGGGTTAAGGATCCAGCATTGCCAAGAGCTGAGGCATAAGTCACAAGCTGTGTCTTGGATCTGGTGTTGCTGTGGCTGTGATGTAGGCAGGCAGTTGCAGCTCCAATTCGACCCCTAGCCTGGGAACCTCCATATGCCTTGGGTGCTGTTCTAAAAAGATAAAAATTTTAAAAAAAGAACAAGCACCACTGAAAAGTAAGCACACTCTCCTATTTCCTCTCTGTCAATACCTTCATCTCACCCTTTTTTGGGAGGTCAAGGAGCATGCCTCGGCAGCTGGGGGTGGCATCGGTGTTTTGGGTCCATCCCCTGGAGTGTGATGCAGGATGCTTTTCCAGTGAGAGAGCAGGTAGGACTGCACCCAAACTAAACTGTGGGGAAGATGCTGCAGCCCATCCAGTCCTTGCTGGAGACCTTTGAAGCAGAATTTATCCATTCTGCAGAAGCCTCCAGGTGTGTCACAAAAAGCAGTACTGCTTGCTTTGTTTTTCCTCAGCAGATCTCAGCCAAAAAAACCTTCTCTGGGTCATATTCTCTCGCACTGGAGTGAGTTCAGGAATTGTTTACCCATCTCTGATAGGTGGGAGTGAAGAGCCTCTCAAGGTTATCATTGGAAAGCCCACCGGTGGCCAAGCATCATTATTGGAGTGTCTTTTCCACACCACCCACTTTGTGAACTTCCCAAGGAGAAAATGAAGAGGCTGTTCTCTGCAGGAGGCTTTTGTTTTCTTTCCATTTCTAATCGCCAAGGACAAAAGTGGTTGCTCAAAAAAAAAAAAAAAATTGGAAGCCCATGAGCACAAAAATTCAGAACATGGATAACTCCTGATTAACATGCGAAAATGAGTGCCAGATTTTCCACTTTGGGGTTATCTAAAATATGCACTGAGTGATATGCTTTCAAAGCAGATTACCTTAATTTGGATGTTTTTATTATCACCATTACTGTTTCTTAAAAAACCTGCAAGAAATCCTCTATTCCCCCCCAAACAACAGTACTAAACAGAGGAATTTTTCATGTTATCTGGCCTTGGAAAAAGTAAACAAATGATCAGTTTCTAGCACCAACATGGTGCATTTCGAGTCCACCGTGACTAGGGTGCCCCTGGGTGCCCGAGGTTTAGGATCAGCGGCTGAACAGGATTTCTGTCCTTAGCGACATTGCTACCACCATCACTGCCAGCGTGTGGCCTGCGCTGGACACCTGCTGGCCTCTCAGCCACTGGAAGCTAAGGTGCACTCTCCTGACGAGGACATCAGGCAGCTGCGACCTTCAGAAGATCAAGGGAGCAGGTGTGGGGTGGGGCCTGGAGGGACCAAGACCAGGAATTAGTGTCGGGTCTAGACCACAGGCCACATTTGACCTGGAAGCTAAGAATAGATTTTACATTTTTAAATGGTTACATATAAAATGATACTTATATGCTATCCTTGATTTTGCCCCTTGATTCTCAAAGCCTGGAACATTGCTTACTGGCCTTTTCATGAAAAAGTTTGCTAGCTCCTTGTCCAGGCCACTGGTTCTTAAGTGTGGTCCCTGGACCACTATCAGCATCATCTGGGAACTGGCTGGAAGTTCAGATCCTCAGGCCTCACCCCAGATTTACTGAATTAGAAACTCTGAGGGTAGGACCTAGCATCTGTGTTTTAACTGGTCCTTGGATGACTGTGATGCAGGCTAAAGCTTTGGGAACCACTGGGAGAGACTGTTAGTGCCTTCATTCATGAGTTCATCGATTTATTCCTTAAAAAAGAGGACCTGGGGCAAATTACTCCAGCTCGGTGTGCCTGGGTTTCCTTCATCAGGACGGGTTGTTGTAAGGATTAAAAGAGCTAAGCATGCACAATATATTAAAGTAAATGCTCGATGTATGTTCTTTCAAATGTATTATTATTATTTTTTTTGTCTTTTTTTTGGGGGGCCATGCCCGTGGTATATGGAGGTTCCCAGGCTAGGGGTCTAATTGGAGCTGTAGCCACTGGCCTACAGCACAGCCACAACAACTCGGGATCCGATCCATGGCTGCGACCTACACCACAGCTCACGGCAACGCCAGATCCTTAACCCACTGAGCGAGGCCAGGGATCAAACCCGCAACCTCATGGTTCCTAGTAAGATTCGTTAACCACTGAGCCACAATGGGAACACCTCAAATTTATTATTATTAAAGAAAACATTTTATTAGGTCTTAGGACAGTTAAAAAACAAGAGAACCTACCAGAGACCTGAGATTATAGAACTCATCAAGGTCCCTAGTAGCAAGGCATGCCCTGGAGGAAAGCAGGTGCCAGTCTAGAAACTGGATGCTGAAGACTCCAGACCACGTCAGGCTGCCTGTAGGTCCTCCTCCAGCCAGGCTCTGGGCATGTCTCCAGCCCTGAGCAGATACTCCAGCTGCTCTTTTGTCCAAGGATGTGCCCTCTCAGCCTTCTTCCATTTTTGGCACAAGCGCCCTTCCCATCGGGCCTCTGGGGGTTCCCATTCTCTGGAGCAGGGTCCCACTTCCTCACCCACCCCGTACATAAGCATGGATGCTTTCATCATGAATCACTATCAGGAAATTGGGCTCATAAAAATCACTCTCAGGGCATTAGTTTGTTGAAAGAAATTTTAAAAGCTGTACATGTTTTAGCAAAGTGAACTGAATGTGTGATATGTGTTAGCAGCTGGTGTTGTTATCATTTTTATAATTTGTGATTACTCAAAACCATATGGCGACAAAGTCTCGAGCTGGTTCAAGTCAAGAGAAACAGCAAGTTTTCTTGGTCAGCTGAGGTTTCCGGCTGATGTCGCTGCTTCTTCAAGGGCTTTGGATCTCTGTCCTCTGCTGTAATTCCTGAGCACTGATTTTGCAGGGCTGTGGCCTCCCCTCTGACCCAGAAGTACTTCCAGCAGCTCAGGCAGAGTCTGAGGGGGATCTCTCTTTGTCAGAGGAAGCAACTTTCACTCCAGAGCACCAAGAGTGACAGAGTGATGGCCACTTCACTTGAAAGAGAGAGGGGCATTGGTCTCCAGTTGCCAGGAGAGGAAAACGGGCTTCTTCACTGGCCCTGATGGTTTGAGCACTGCTTAGCTGTCCTCAGAGGCAGCCTGATGCTAAGAGTTGAGTGTGAGTGTGTGTATGTGTGTGTGTGTGTGTGTGTGTGTGTGCTGATGGTGACTAGAGAGTCCAAGCTCTGACATCACATGGCCGTGAATGTGAAATCTTGGCACTGAGCCGCTTTGTGATCTCAGACAAGTTTCTGAAGCTCTCTGAGCCTGGTTGTCTTCCTCTATAAAATGCACACAGCTAAGTGTCTGTGTGAGTTGGAGAGGATGAAGAGCGCAGTAAATATTAGCCTCTCTTACAGGGGCTGGTAGGAGCTGTGTCTCGCTGAGGAGTCTCCTTGGCTACACATGGAAGGATGGTTTATGCAATGGCATCAGTGGCGATTCTCAGGAAACTCCAGCTCACATAGGTCCTTGAGGCCAACCACAAAGCCAGCTGGAACTGCACAAAGCACGGCCATGCTGACACACATGTGCAGTGGAAGGACCCAGGGGTGCCACAGCCAGTTTCACTGGCTGAGACCAATCCATCCAAAGCTGATGGTCAGCTTCCCTCAGAACAGCTAATGATCAGTGTTTCAGTACCTCCTAGGGGCCAAGAGCAGTACTGACCGCTTGAGAGGGTCTCTTACTAAGTAAGACTCACAGCTACCTTATGCGTAGGCACCATTATCAGCCCCATTTTACAGACAAGGAAGCTGAGGCTCAGAGAGGTTAAGTGTTTGCCCAAACTCAACATTGTTAAAAGTGACCAAGGTCCGTTTGACTATAGAACTTGTTCGGGCCCGTCGACTCTTTCCTGTGATTACTTTGCTTGGAAAAAAATGTTCATGTGGCATTTTTAATCAGATGGAATTAAATTTTTTTTCTAATTTAAAAGAAATCATAAATATAAATTATTTTTCCCTGGGAAAATATAGACTAATAAAAATGAGGAAAATAAAAATTAGTCGTAATCATACAACCAAAAAATAACAACTACTTATAGATATTTTATTTATTTTCTATAATATGACATGGCAATATATTTTAATTTAATATTGGATAAAAATATAATGAAACACACAGTTGGAACATACAAAACCTTTCAAAACAATTGTAAGAATTGCTTAAAACTCCTATTAGATCAGATTTTCTTTACTGTCCTCTTAGTTTGGACAGATAGATCTTTTTCCAAAATATTGTTATAATAAAACTGTATGATTATTATTCTTGTACTGTACATTTTGTAATCATTTAAGAATATTACCTTAGGTTAGATTCCTATAAATGTATCACTAGAAATTATTTACAAGTAATCTCAAAAAACCAATTTAGGGAGTTCCTTTCGTGGCTTAGTGCTTAACAATCCCAACTAGGGTCCATGAGGATGAGGGTTTGATCCCTGGCCTTACTTGGTGGATTACGGATCTCACGTTGCTGTGAGCTGTGGTGTAGGTCACAGATGTGGCTTGGATCCCGTGGTTGTGGCCGCGGCTATAGCTGTGGTGTAGTCTGGCAGCTATAGCTCCCATTCAACCCCTAGCCTAGGAACTCCCATATGCTGTGGGTGTGGCCCTAAAAAAAAAGAAAGAAAAAAATGGCAATTTATATTCCTAAAATAACATATAAAAGTACCTACTTAAATTCTTATCAGCATTGAGTAAAGTATAGTTTTTAATCTTTTCTAATTTTATGTCCAAGATACGCTATCTCATGGGTACTCTATCATTTCTTTGAATATGAGTATGCACATTTGTAATTGAAGTTTTTGAGTCATTTAAAATTCTTCCTTAAGAACTATCTCTCCATGTTCTTTTGTTGTTTTCTCCTTTGGGTCATTAGCATTTTTCTTAATAATTCATAAAAGAGCTTCATATATAAATATGTAATAACTTTGTCCTATTTGTGAAAAAATACTTTTTCTGCTTTTTAAATTTTTAATATTTTTGATATCTAGATATTTTAGATTTTTGCTGGATTTTTTTCCCCCAGTTTCTTCCATTCCTTTTATGCTGCGTCCAGCGCTGCAGGGCAACAGGAGACCCTGGAAGAGGGATGGCGCAGGAGAACAAAACACAAGACTCTTATCTTTAGAAAGTGGGGGACCAGGAGGCACTCTGTTCACGGAACAAAGGCGCCTAGGCTTTAGCCCACAGGCCTTTTATTCAGGAAGGGGATGTATGTAGGGGAAGTGAGTAAAATCAGGCATAGCCAATGACAAAGCTCCCTCTTAGTGAATAACAAAGGAAACCATTAGCACTGGTGCCTACCTCTAGGGCATAGTGCAGTTGCTTATAGAATAGCATGGTTTATGCACAACTCCCTTATCTTGTCTTTGAAGGACACCCTGTACTTTAGAACTCTGCGTGGGCAGATAGTTGCCTTCTGCAGAATTCAGCAGTTCAGTGGTCTCCAACACTTTTATGCTTAAAGTTCTTTCCCATTCTAGTATCAGATAAGTATCCATCAGTCCCCCCCCCCCCCAGACTTTTTTCATGGCTCCTGATTGGATTTGGAATGAGAAGAAAGATGGTAGGAATATGGCACATGCGTTGCTGCTTCTGACTCCTGGTGTCTGGGCAAACATCACTAATCTGTTACAACATCCTATCTTGCTCAGCTTAGACGCAGCCCTAGAATATTTCTCAGTGCAGTTGCAGCTCTAGCCACAACCGGTCAGGGCTGGAACAGAATTTTATACCTTTTTGCTGAAGAAAAAATTCTCTGATATTGACCATAAGGATAGAGTTTTAAAATCCTAAATATCCGATAACTCCTGTGTATTCATGGAAGAATTTATAGTCTTGTTCATAGTTGCATACTGTCTAGTAAGATGTAATCTTAACATTCCTCGGTCAGGGTCATCTGTAGCCCTCTGCAGGCTTCTAGCATCTCTCTCCTAGACAGCCTGTCTCTTAGAACAGAGCATTTAATTCCTGTCACTCCACAGCCTCAATTCTGGATCTGCCAGCGTAGTCCTTGAGAAGGTGCTTGCTCTTTTCTGCCTTATCTGATCTCTTAGGACTTGACCCCTGATCCTAGGGGTCATTATTGGCCCCTCCTTTGGAGCTGGATACCATGCTTCTCCCTCCCCTGGCTGTCTTGCCTCATGATCATGCATAACTTTTCAAGGCATTAGATAAAGGTCATATCTGACTGTATCTGAATGAAGCTTAGGATTGGATGAAAAGGCAACAGGGGCTTCTGTGTGTATATGCTTGTTGTCTTCAGTACTCGCTGCACTATAGAAGATAACACGCAGAAGGGAAACTGGTAATTCATAATAACAGTAATTAAAAATAAATTGCCATTTGTTTTGTGTATGAGATTAAGTTAAAGACTATACCAACGTCATGTATTTAATTATCACGATAACACACGCATTTTAAGTGTCCCTATTTAAAGATAAGAAAACCAAGACAGAACAGAGATCTTCCTTCCAATAGTCAGTGTGGAGCTGGGATTTATATCCAGGGCATCCTAACTCCTAAGCTATTAATCATTCTTCCCCATTCTTCCACTCTCTCAGCTAAGGAAGAGACTTCCTCATTGCTGAAGGGCCTTAGGAAAATAATTAGATTATCCTAAATGAGCAAAGTTATAGGAATATGCAGAGGTGCCTGTCTTTCATAGTCACAGTCTTAAAATGTTTTAAAACCTATCAGTGGGGTTAATGATATCATACCGGTGTGGAAAACACTATATGAAGTAGGGGCTCCCAGTGAAAGAATCCTTGCTGTGTAATTAGGTGGGAGAGGGACCTTTCTGTCTTTTGACATTTGCTTCCTGTAAATCAGTGGTGGGAACCTGTCTTTGGAAGACTACTGATTGATTTTAGTATATTTTCCTCTTGTTAAAAATAATAAAATTATAGATTTTTATCCCTCCCTTTAGAGAATAAGATAATGAATTAAAATTCTAGGTGAAAAATAAAAATAAGGGAGTTGCTGTCATGGCTCAGTGGTTAAAAAATCTGACTAGGAACCATGAGGTTGCAGGTTTGATTCCTGGCCTCACTCAGGGGGTTAAGGGTCCAGTGTTGCCATGAGCTGTGGTGTAGGTCACAGATGCAGCTCGGATCCCGCATTGCTGTGGCTGTGGTGTAGGTCGGCGGCTATAGCTCCAATTACACCCCTAGCCTGGGAACCTCCATATGCTGCAGGTGAAGCCCTAAAAAGCAATGAAAATAAAAATAAAAATAAATAAAAATAGACATTTAAACTCTATTTAACCATATATAGGAACGAGTGCAAGAACAGGATGCAATATAGAGAAGGAGATGGAGAAAAGAAATTCTGTGGTCCTTCCCACCTCCCTCCTTTCTGTCCATCTACCTTCTAAAGAGGATTAACTCTTAACACACACACACACACACACACACACACACACACACACACACACACACACACACACAAAACCATCGGACTATGGTAGCATAACAATGCCATCTTGTGGCCTTGTGCAATTTCGATATTCACAGGATGTCACCAACAGGCTGATTTTGCAACTCTTGGCATAAGCCGTGCATAATCCCATTTCACACGGAAAGATTCAGGTTGACCCTATGCCAGGAGGGTGTCTCTTCTAACCCTGGGTGGGTGGTGAAGGACGTAGTTAAGAGCATCAGGGAGCCTTCTATTCTCTGACTTTTGCTTGGAGTTCCAGAATTGAACGTTTGCCCATAGACACATCCTTAACTATCAGTATTTAGAAAAATTGGGAATTTAATAAGTACTAATTAAAAAGCTGCATATACTCTGTACCAGTGATTTATAATACACGCAAGGGTTTCTAACCCTCTTTCTCTACTGCCTGAAACTAGGTACTCTGGGTCTCACCCTTGCTGGTGTCTCTTCCTTTCATTTGGAAGCAAACTCTGGGGAACTTGGCCACATGCTAGCAAGCAGGACCTGCCTGACCTGCCAGCTGTCAAAATCCCAAATGTTCATTTGGGCGGTGCTTCTGATTGGTTCTTTAGGGTGCTTTAGAGCCTGATCCCACTGGATAACATATCTGCCTGTATGCTCAGTGAGCTGGAAATTATTAGCCCATTAAACTCGTTTTCTGATTGTGTAAGCCGTGTATGCAGCCTCTAACATTTGGAAACTTCATACAAAGTATAAAGAATATACAATATCAGTATACTCTTATCACACAGAACTAATATTAACATTTCATATTTCAGGTGCATTCATTTCCTAGGCAGACACATGTACACATGTAGGATACGCATATGTATATCCAAGTGATATGTGTTACTTTGTAATGCGATGCTTTATAAAAGAGATCATCACAGCTGAGCGTTTATATGTCTTTTCCAGTCATACCTGTTTGGTCATCTGATTCTAGAAATTCTCTCTCTCCATCCCTGTTCTAACTGGCCTGCCCTGTGCTACACGCAGTCCAAGCTCTTCAGGGGCTGGTGGCCTTTCCCAGCCTGGGATGATAACAGGTTTTGTGGGAAAACCTGTGTCAGCCTGAGGCCTGAGTCCCCGCTGGCAGGGACACTGACCTTCCTGCACTATGGAGAAACGAGACTTAAAGGACAAATGGCCTCAGCAGAGAGGCTCCAGGGGCAGGCTGACCCCACCAAATGCTGGTGGTTGGACCACATTCTGAGAGCATGTGAGGACCACCAGGCAGAACTTATGAGACTAGAGCTTATGAGTCTAGTCTGCAACCCTGTGGCAGCAAAGGGGCTGTCTGCTTCAGTCTGTGGCTGACTGTCACAGGTAGGGGTCCCCCTGCCCTCTGGGGGCCTGAAGTGAGCATCTCCTCCACAGCAGACAGCACCTGGCAGGGGGGAACCTGGCTCTCCCCCCCCTTCCCCTACCCGCATCAACCCCAAGCCACAGCAGTGACAAGGCTCAGAATCCTTCACCGCTAAGCCACCACAGAACTCCTATAGGGCCCTTTCTTGTCAGTGCTTTGGCTCTGTCCGTCCTCCTCCCTTTCTTTTATAGTCTATGGGTTTTCAACTGAAATATATTATTTCAGTAGACATGGCCAGTAGAATAAATGCTTCCAGACTCTGGGAATCCAGCAGCCTACAAAGAATAGGACTTCGTTCTGGGGGAGGGGCTGGTCTCAGGCTGCCCTGAGCTGGAGACATGATATCCAAGACTCATTGAACTGCCACCTGAGCATTTCAGGGACACCCTGGAACTTTGAGTCAATTTTTGCTAAATTCATTTTTTTCTTTGGAAAATATGAGATGTTTTAGCCTTTGTATTTTCAACCAGCCTGTGGATATGCATTGAGTGCTTGCGTTGTAGAGGCTATGGTTGAGAACAGGCAGCATGCCCTCAGGGAGCCCACAGGGGAGTTCCCTTGTGGCTCAGTGGTAACGATCCCCACTAGTATCCATGAGGATGCAGGTTCGATCCCTGGCCTCCCTCAGTGGGTTAAGGATCCGGTGTTGCTGTGAGCTGTGATGTAGGTCACAAATGCAGCTGGGATCCCATGTTGCTATGGCCATGACAAAGGCCAGCGGCTGTGGCTCCTATTTGACCCCTAGCCTGGGAACTTCCTAATGCCATGGGCGTGGCCATAAAAAGCAAAAATAAATGAATAAATAAAAAATGCACAAAGGCCTCGTACATAGACAGCTTAGTTTATTTAAGAACTTGAAAGAAGGCTTGTGGGACCAAACAGATGATAAGGGGAGTGGGCTTGGAGAGAGCCAGGAGCCCCCTGGAATAAGTCCTGGGCTAACAGTCATGTATCTCTAGGAATCAAAGGTCTTGGGAAGTCTGCAAAATGGAAAACCCCAAGAAACTGAGCCCTCAGGACACTATCTGGAAAGCTAACACTAGAATAGTTCTGTCTTCAAAACAGAGCAGCTCACAGTCAGAAAACTGCCCTTTCTCTAGAGAGGCAGCTGCAAAGCTGTGCGGTGCCTCCAAGGAGAAAGAAAGGAGGCCTAAGCCTCCCTGGCCTGCTCCGGGATGGCTGACGGTTCCTTTGGAAATGCAGGGACACGTACATGGACGTGTCATCCCAGGCCAGACCTCCAGGCCGGACCTGACCTTGAGCAGACTTCCAGGGTCAGGGCGTCCTGACCCATGGTTCTCCAGCAGGTGAGGTGGAAACACCCCTCCAGGGGATGGAGAGCAGGGGAGGAGCCCTTGTTCAAGGGGTATGAGCTCTGCCTTGATTAGAGCCCGGAGCTTCCTCTGGAGCCAGAAGGAGAAGAGGGCAGCTGGCCAGGAGCCACGTGAAGGACGTGCTGCCTTGCAGAGGGTTTCTGGATGTGGCCTTCCCCAGGGTGGATTCATGTGGCTCCAGCGAGTGGAGGCACTTCATAAAGTGCAGAGAACCAGACAAGCACAAGGGATGCATTTTAGGAAGGGACTGAACACAAATTGATGATTTCTAGTTGGTCACCTGGCCAGAGACTTGGAGCTCAGCCCCTGAATGACTTTAGGAGCCCATGCCCACACCACTCCACCCAGACCTCCTCAAATAAGCCTCCAATGTGAGAGAAATCAGTGTACATGCCAAGGAGAGGGGGCTGTAAGTTTAGTCCCCTGGATATGCCCCTTTCTGATCACATTGTTGCCTCAACCCTCTTGCTTGTAGACTTTTCTGCTGACCTCTGTACACTGTTGGGTGGCCATTGCTCAGGCTGTGCTGTGGAAGGTGACCTAGAGCAGGGTGCAGAAGGCCTGGGTTCTTGGCCTGGCCTTGGTGCTAATGACTGTGTGGTCTGTAGCAAGTGGTTCAGCCTCTCTGGGCCTCCACTTTGCTTCATCATCTGTAAATTAAAGAGTTGAGGATGTGTTTTCTAAGATGGCAGTAGTTCTTGAACTTGAGCTTGTATCCGAATCCCCTGGAAGGCTTGTTAAAACATGGATCTCTGGGCAGCCTCCCTCAAATTTCTGGTTCAGTAGGTCTTGAGTAGAGCCCAAGAATTTGCATTTCTGTGTTCCCAGGCAGTGCTGGTGCTGCTGGTCCTCCAAGTTGACTTGGAGATGGAAATTCCTAAAGTGTCTTCAAGCTGAGGTTATAGCTGTAATTGCAAACTCCACAAAGTAAGGGTTTCCTCGCTGACCCCTCTGGCAAGGTCATTCACAGCTATGGTACCTGTGCCTATTTCCCTGAGGGGCTCTACTTGGTGCCCAGCTCCTGATTCTGTCTTTTGATTGACGTAATCTATGTGCAGATGCTTCTTCCCAGCCCCCTTTTCCTCCCTCCCCTAATTTGGCAAGTTTATTCATACAGAGCTTTAAATATTTCAGAGTTCCAAGCTCAGGGATGGCAACAGAGTTTGCTATTATAAAGGGGGAGAGTTCCGGGCAATGCAAATATCACTCTCTAGGGCTGGATGAGATATGTGGCAGGGAAAGAAGGGCTGCCTCTTGTGCTAAATGCCTTCCCCTAATGTTTGGTCTCATGTGATCAGATAAAGAGAAGCTGTGTCTAGAGGACTGGAATTGAAAGCAGAATGTTAAGGCTAGCGGGGCTTAAGGATCATCCAGCTCAGTGGTTTTTAAAAACTAGTGCTTCGATGCAAACTCTTGCCTTTGCAATGGATAAGCAGTGAGATCCTGCTGTATAGCACGGGGAACTATATCTAGTCACTTATGATGGAGCATGATGACGTGAGAAAAAAATGTACATATGTATATACGACTGGGTCACCTTGCTGCACTGTAGAAAATTGTCAGAACACTGTAAACCAGCTATGATGGAAAAAATAAAAATCATTAAAAATAAAAATAAAAACTAGTGTTTCTGCCAAATTCTATTAGGGGCTATTTCAGGGTTGCTAATCGTCCACTTTCGAAAACCACCAAATGCTTGTTGGGCAGGGAAAGCTAGATTGATGAGACGTGCTGGGGTAAAGGCATCACACAGCAGGGAAGAGCACTGCTAGGATTTGGGGGCCTGCAGTGGGTGACTTCAAGGCAGGTCTTGTAAGGGAGGAAATGGTTGGGATTCAGAAGCGTTTGTGACATAGTAGCTTGAGATCGGTGGGCTCAGCCAGGCAAGTGTCTTGAAATGGATCTTGAAAAGCAGGCTGTGAGTCATGACTCATAGTCACACCCAGCAGAAAAGGAATGTCCAGGACACGCAGCTAGAGTGCTGTATTCCTGCTTGGTCTCGAAATTGTTTAAGATAGGAACAGAAAAAGTATGTCTGTTTGTAATCCTGTTTAGCATAAAGACATAAAGGGGATTATGTGGGCCTCAGTTCTGGGGACCAAAGGGTGGTTGTCATGCCTCCCTGCCCCTGCCCCCTTCTCAATTTTGGTTCTCTACATCAGATTTCACTGAAAGAAAGAGCTTTATGTTTTGAAAGGTGTTCAAAAGCCAGACCTACATAAACATTTCCACTTTGAAAAGAGCACGCAGGCATCCAGAGGGATGGTGCAACTTGGTCCCTGTCACATGGTTGGTTCATAGCCCAGAAGGGGACCAGCCCTACCTTGTACCATGGCCCTGGGGCAGACAGGGAAGGGATGCTGCGCCAAGCCTCAAGTCACCCCAAGGTTTCAGTAGCACCCATTAAAGGTGTTCGCCTACCTCGTAGCACATCTGAAGGGGTCTGGCAGCCTTCCCGAGTCTTCCATCTCTTCTACTAGAAACATGGGGTCTGTGTAGGGCTCTGGAGGAAGAGAGGGAGGGGGTGGCTCCCTGTCTCTGAACTACAGGGCAGCTGAAAACAGAGATCACATCCGTGCACAGGCCATTGTCCCCAACCAGCCTGCAAGGGAGGCTGTGACACATAGGGGAGCCCAGGAAACATCAGGATTTGGGGGTGCACACATGTTCCATCTTCTGCTGTTTTTCTCCCCCAGTCTCCAAAGCGGACACTTCAAGAGCAGTGAGGATAAGCCCCCTGACCAGTGCCACGCAGGCTGGAATTGGTGTGGCCAGCATGTGAACCCAGATCCGATTGATGATTAGGGCTCCTGTCCCACTGTCACCCCTTCAGGAAAAGAGACAGGAAAGGGGAGGGGGCATGATGAGCCAGGCTTCTGAAGGATCAGAGATCTATGCACTTTGGAGGCAGAGAGACAGGGACAGATAGATAAGACATTGAAGTATAGGAGGTAGCAGGACGACCATAAGATCTTAGTGAGAAAAATAGAATTAAAAGCATAAATAGGAGTTCCCATTGTGGTTCAGTGGTTAATGAATCTGACTAGGAACCATGAGGTTGCAGGTTCAATCCCTGGCCTCCATCGGTGGGTTAAGGATCTGGCGTTGCCGTGAACTGTGGTGTAGGTCGCAGATGAGGCTCGGATCCCACATGGTTGTGGCTGTGGCTGTGGCTGGCGGCTACAGCTCTGATTAGACCACTAGCCTGGGAACCTCCATAGGCCATGGGTGTGGCCCTAAAAAGACAAAAAAAAAAAAAAAAAAGTGTAAATAAAGTGTTAGCAAACAGAAAGAGATGGGATTATTTCTCTTCCTCTTACACAAAAGGTTGAATAAGGGAGTAGTTTATAGACAGTGACTGCAAGGATCAATGGAGCCTGGATACAAAACCTGGGGTTACTGTGACAAATGACAGTAAAAAGGGGAGGGGAGGCATCTGCCCACACTAAGGGGACAGGAACAGAGCAGGGTGTTTAGATGACCCAGGTTTGCATCATGTGATGTGTGCTCCCTGTCTCCTTGCCCCTCCTCCTCCCCACACCCCCTGGCTTCTCTCTGGTATCTGTGACCTGGCCTCGAGGCTGCCTACTGGCACTTCCCTCTTGCTCACAACCTGCCCTGCCTCCAGGAGGTCAGTTTGCTGCTTCAGCGTTGTCACACTCTGCTGGTCACTGCCAGGCCCATCATCCTGACTTAGAGATCCCTCATTGCCTGCCTTGACTCACCTGCTTCCAGAACCACTCCTGACGAATTCTGGTTCATAGTGTAGTTGCCCCGCTCTATTTGTTTCATCCATCCAGCTAACAACAGTCCTCATACCTGTATAGCTAGAAGCCACTTAAAGGGAGTTTCTGCTGTGGCACAGTGGGTTAAGAATCCAACTGCAGAGGCTGGGGTCACTGCAGAGACACGGGTTCAATCCCCAGCACGGCGTAGTACATTAAGAGCTGGTGTTGCTGTACTTCTGGCTTGGATTCAGTCCCGGCCCGGCAACTTCCATACGCCATGGTGCCACCATAAAATTAAAAAATTAAAAATTAAAAAATAAAATCCACTTAAAGGACTCAAACTCATTTTGATACTTGGTTTAGGAAAACATTAGGAAGAGGAGTTGCCGTTGTGGCTCAGTGGGTTTAGAACCCAACTCATTTCTGAGAGGATGTGTCTTCGATCCCTGGCCTTGCTTGGTGGATTAAGGATTCGGTGTCACCACAAGCTGCAGATGCAGCTCAGATCTGGCATTGCTGTGCCTGTGGTGTAGCCCTCAGCTGTAGCTCCAGCTCAGCCCATAGCCTGGGAACTTCCATATGCTGCAGGTGCAGCCATAAAAGGAAAAAAGAAGAGAAGAGAAAAGATAAGACAAGACTAGGAAGATCCAGGTTTCTTTGGAGAGGCGGTCAGTCTGCTTGGTTTCACATCCCAGTTCCACCGCTTAGCTACCCTGAGACTTCACACTGATCAGTTCGTCTCTCTGAGCCTCACTCATTCTTCATTTGGAAGATGGAGATAGTAGAAGTTTCTACCTCATAGTGTGTTTCTAAGCATTCGAGCTTGTTAATATCTCTAAAACATTAGGATGCAATATATCCAAAACTTGGAACATTGGTAAGAATAATACAGCTGTTTACCCCCATCACCAAACGCACAAGTAACACAACATAGGGTCAGTAGTGATAATGGTTTTATTATTTGTCCATTTGTCAAAAAAAAATCTATGTCACTTCTTTGCTTTATTCTCATGGCAAATAGTTACTTGTGGACCATGTTGCTATTTTGGTTATACTGGTATTTCATTCAGTTGAAATATATAATATAGGTATCTTCTGAGTTTGATGGAACTGTGGCTGCAGTGCTGGTTAAACTGCAGTTTCTTATTCTTGCCGCAGGAAATATTGTGACCACAAAAGTGCTTTTATCATAAGTTACAAGGGAAAGATTTATTGAAGCCGGGATGAGGGGGAAACCTTGTCACATCGCCATCAGAATGAAAGGTCTTCACACACTCATTCTGCTGCTTGTTTATTTAAAGGAATCTCAGCATCAGGTCCCTGTGAGCAGAGACCACAGCCTTTGAGATGAGCTTTTCGGAGGCTCAGAGGACTATTGAGAGAAGAGCAGCCTTATTGAGTAAGACTCAAGGCTGAGCTGCTGCTTTTCACTCTCAGCAAGGGCTTCTGCTTGAAAGCAAACAAAGGAAGATGCAGGTGGCAAAAGGGGGAGGCCATGGAATAGACCCAGGAAAACTGAGCTAAATCCAACTCAGGCTGGATGCAGAAATAAAATATTTACTCTGGCATCAATAGGAAGGGCTGGGTTGAACATTGGCTCTACTGTCTCCTGCCCCTTCTCTGTCACTACCAAGCTGGAAGCCTTTAAAATACCAGCACTTAGTCTCTGATGGGTGGAAATCCAGATTTAGGGGAAAGGAACTCTCCCCTACTGAGAGACCTTGGAGCCCTTTGCAACAGCCCCCTTGGAGCTGTAGAGAAGGGAAAAGGGAAAACCACCCCTTCTCATGATTCATCCTGCCTCCTGATCAGAACGCTATTCCAGTTGATTGACCGGATATGGAATTTTCTCCAATATTAGTGCACATATCACAAGGACACAGTCTATAAATTTTCACAAACTGAACATACTCATGTAACTGACAACTAGATCCAGAGACAGAATTTGACCAGCTCTCCAGAAGCCCTCCTGTCCCAACCCCCATTCCTCTATCTTCTACCTTTTCGTACTTCATATAAATAGAATGATTCAGTGTGTGTTCTGGGTACCAGGCTTTTCCCCTTGACATTACATTGATGAGATGCATCCATAATGTTGAATGTGGTTGGCAATCATTCTTTGCTATAGAGGATCCCATCATGTGAATACTATTGATGGGCATTTGGCAGTTTCCATTTGGCCCTTTTGACTAGTGTTGCTATGAATGCTTAGCATATGCCTTGGCAAACACATGTGCGCATTTTGGGGAGGTTGTATATGTGTGTACATTGAAGACACACACACACACACACACACATTGGATTGGAATTGCTGGATCATAGGATATGCATATATTGAGCTTTCGTTGATACTGGCAGTTTTATAAAATGGTTGTATCAATTTATCATATGGGGGTCCATTTCCTCTCTATTCAACTTTTGTCTCCCTAGATCCTAGGGTCACATGCGTTCCACTGCATGTGGAATAAGGCATCTCTAACATGAAACATACAATCCTACTTCCAATAGGCAACTTAGCCTTTTTTTTTAAAGGAGAAGCGTCTATCATAACTGCTCACCTCAGCTGCTCTGTCTGACTGTGAGATTCATCCTTGGAGCTATCAAGTCCCTAGTGATATAAACATGGATCAGATGTTTTTATTCTGGTTTTTCTTTGGCTGTTGAGAATCCTGTTGAGCATCTGTTCTTGATGATTGCCATCAAAGGACAATCTCTATGACCTATTTATAACAAGAAGGGTGGAAGGTCTTGGAATGCCTATTCTGAATCCAGAAAAAACACGTACAGGGGTTGAAAAATCAAGCCACTTTTTGGAATTGGCAATCACTTTTTTTTTTCTTTTTTTTTTTGAGGGAAGGAGAGCTATAAAGAGCCTATTTAAAAAGCTTGATACATTGATGCCAGAAATTCTTTCATTCTCACCAAAGAATTCATCTTAACCCCATTGTCCAATCGGATAAGAGATGATCACAAATTTCGAAGTCTCTGGGTGGCTTCCAATGTGGCTGTTCGTTTGGATGTTTTTATAAGCGGCATATTTTCTTGTGGAATGTTTGGCAAACATATGTAATAAAGAGTTTGAAGTTGTGAATACAGATGGATAAGGTCACCATACAAATAAACCACCAAGTAGCATTTAAATATTGAAAGTGCATAGAAATGACTACTTTGACTCCTCCCTTCTTCCTCTTCCTCTCTCCAAGTATTTTTCTTTAGCTTCTATCTTTCAATAACTAGCCATGTTTAATTGGATTTTGGGCGAAAGACTTTAAAAAAAATATAGCTTTCATCTATCATAAGAACTTCTCCACTTTTAAGCAAACTAGTAAAATTTCTGCCTTCCATGCTGCCTTCTACTCATAAATTAATTCAAGTTCCAGTAAGTAAATGTGACAAAAGCCAGTGGTTAAGAGTTAAGGAGAATTTGTCCTATGGTAAGATACTTAGCCTGAAGGGATTTCAAATGCCACTTGGGATGATGAACCCCCTTAAGATTCTTAGTTGACGGGGCTGTGAAACCACTGGACTTAATAAATGTTCATTGGACAGTCGAGCCACCTGAGCATCTTATGACTCCCTGGTCAGAAGAGCAAGTTAATCATGTATACAACTATTTTGTAGCTAAATTTTGAGAAATGAAATTGCTTGGTCAAAGGGTAAGTACATTTAAGAGTTTTAGAAATATTACCAGGTTGTGGTCCTGACAGGTTGCATTATTTTTCACTCAATCCACAGTTTACCCAAGTGTCTCTTTTTCTTATCAGCTCTTTTAAAACCTGCCACAAAGGTGAATTCCTCTTGGCTTCTTTTTAGAGCCCTTTTTTCACAACTCATTTTGCATTTCCTTGGCATCTATCTTTTCCTTGGTATCTATCTTTTCCTTCTCTATGGCTTGTATTTTGCACATTTTTTAATGGCTTTTTTTTTTTTTGATCTTTTTGCCTTTTCTAGGGCTGCACCCACGGCATATGGAGGTTCCTAGGCTAGGGGTCTAATCAGCTGCCAGCCTACACCAGAGCCACAGCAACGAGGGATCCCAGCCATGTCTGCAACCTACACCACAGCTCACAGCAACGCTGGATCCTTAACCCACTGAGCAAGGCCAGGGACCGAACCCGAATCCTCATGGTTCCTAGTCGGATTCGTTAACCACTGAGCCATGACTAGAACTCCCTTGAATGACTTATTTATCCACTTTCTCCATCCACGCAACCCACTTACCCTCCTACCTTTCTACCTTCTTACCTAATAAAATGAAAACCCAAATTAATTGGAAGAACTGTTAAGCTCTCATTTATGGATTTGGCTTATGTACAGTTTTCATAATAACTTCTTTTTTTGTCTTTTTAGGGCCACATCCTCAGCATGTGAAAGTTCATAGGCTAGGGGTTGAATCGGAGCTGTAGCCATCAGCCTACACCACAGCCACAGCAACTCAGGCTCTGAGCCATATCTGCAGCCTTTACCACAGCTCACAGCAACATTGGATCCTCAACCCACTGAGCGAGGCCAGGGATCAAACCCTGATCCTCATGGATACTAGTCGGGTTCGTTAACTCTGAGCCACAACGGGAACTCCTGATAATAATTTCTGAAGTAGACAAATTGGGTAAGTTGAGGCACACCTGTATAATGATAATGATATCAAGATTAGGACCATAAGTTATTCATAGGGATCAAGGTCTTTTACTTAATACAGGGTATTTGTATTGGTGGAGGTATTTATGAGACAGTGCAGCCGAGGCGCCTGATTGTGTTTAAATCTTTACTCTACCCCTTACTGTCTGTGTGACATCTAGTAAGGAGCTTATGTCATCTGTAAGACAGGGATAAAATTTGTACTCATCTCACAGATTTATTATATATATTAAATGACTTGATATATGCAAAGTACTTTTTTTTTTTTTTGCCATTTCTTTGGGCCGCTCCCTCGGCATATGGAGGTTCCCAGGCTAGGGGTCCAATCCGAGCTGTAGCCACCGGCCTATGCCAGAGCCACAGCAACGCGGGATCCAAGCTGCGTCTGCAACCTACACCACAGCTCACGGCAATGCCGGATCCTTAACCCACTGAGCAAGGCCAGGGATTGAACCCACAACCTCATGGTTCCTAGTCGGATTCGTTAACCACTGCGCCATGATGGGAACTCCCAAAGTACTTCTAATAGGATCTGGCACAGAGCCATTATTATTAGTTTAGGGCTATTATTGTTAATAATAATTGCTTCCTTTTCTTCAATGCACTTAACTATTCCATTGACAAGATGGAAATTCTGCTCTCAGTTTCATTCACAAGACGAGCTGAAATTTGGATGCATAGAAAGGCAGTTTACTTGAAACAACTGAGCTTTTCTGCCTGAAAAGATAGGCAAGATGGTACTAAAAGAAAGTGGCAAATTTTGTCTTCTCTTGAAAAATGTTGCCTGCATGAGCCTCAGTTTTTTAACTATTTGATGAACATAGTGATTAGAATAAAATGGGTGTTTCTTTCTTCTTCCTGGCTCATCTGGCAAGCATTCAGCAAGAAATATAAGCCATGCCAATCCCATGATGTCAGGACATAGCACAACCTTTCTTTGCAGCCTTCCCTGATCAATAGCCCCTTTCATGTGACCTGCACCAAAAAAAGCCAAAAAATATGGAATTTCTTTCTTAATCAGTCTCCACTTACACCCAACTTTCTAGCCTCTGAATCCATAGAGTTTCTTTAACATGATGGGACCAAAGTTGTATGCATGTTCTTATATTTTTTTTGCTCCCCAAACCAATCAAATAAGGATTCTGTTTTGGCAAGCTCAGTGACTCACACCCTATCCTCTGAGTCGGGATTAGTCCTATTAGCCAGTTATTTGGGAGCTTTTATAATGTAGAATCAGGAAGAAAGTAAAAATGGAGAAGAATCTTAAACCCTAGGGTTTGGACCAGGGGAGGAGATTTCCAGGGGAATTTTGGAGACATGCTCTGAATTTGAGATGGATGCTTGTCATGATGACTCATCATTGGAAGGAAATTATTTGTTATTTTAAATTTATTTTGTTAGTGGCTGTACTCTGATCCTGTGTTCATATCAAAATATAATTTTCAATGAATAAAAATGCACATTCTGATAGAAATTACAATGAGCATGTACAAAGTTTTAACCACGGCCATAATGAGAGAACCAGCAAGATGACAAAGTTGATTCACAGGAGGACACGAGAAACTAACATGCATATAGCCTGTGAAGGAAGAACAAAAAAGAACACTGCAGTAGAGAAGAAACTGCAGTAAAATTGCTAAGTTTGATAGGCAACTGGTTCATTTCCTGCAGGGCAATAAACCATACCCTTTAGGGTTATCTTGTCTACTGGACAAAAAGCATTTGTAGTTTACAAGTTTTCTACAAGCGAACATCTGTCTTTACATAGCTGTAAAATGCCTAGGCCCTTATCAACAGTAAGTCAAACAAAGCTCTATCCTCGAGCCTAGAGTCCAATGAACCTTGGGTGGGCTTCTTAGTCAACTCCCTCAGCTATCTTTTTGATTTTCTTCCAAGTTTTGGATAATTTTTCTTAATGGCCCTTGTGTGGTCATAAGCAGTCTTCTAAGATTATTTTTGATCACACAAAGGGCTAGTCTCACTGTGTTTCTTGTGTTCTTTGCCTGCTTCCTTCTCAGAGGAGCGGCATGTGTAACACACACAACCACTTGTGTTGTACAACCAGCAAATCCATAGCCAAGCAATACAGCAGTCAGAGAACAATTAGCTTTGGCCTGGAAAGTTTGTGAAGAATTTAGGACTGGAGTTCCCATCGTGGCACAGT
This sequence comes from Sus scrofa, assembly GCF_054392235.1. Classification (NCBI taxonomy): domain Eukaryota; kingdom Metazoa; phylum Chordata; class Mammalia; order Artiodactyla; family Suidae; genus Sus; species Sus scrofa. Next base: position 31,794,739 of record NC_139398.1, on the reverse strand, counting down.
GGAAATGAATTCGACTAGGAACCATGAGGTTGTGGGTTCCATCCCTGGCCTCGCTCAGTGGGTTAAGGGATCCAGCGTTGTTGTGAGCTGTGGTGTAGGTTGCAGACGCGGCTCAGATCCCGAGTTGCTGTGGCTCTGGCGTAGGCCAGTGGCTACAGCTCCGATTGGACCCCTAGCCTGGGAACCTCCATATGCCGCAGGAGCGGCCATAGAAAAGGCGAAAAGACAAATAAATAATTAAATAAAACAAAAAGGTAACATCAAAACAAACTATTAAAAGACAGCAGATACTTTATTCAAACAGAAGGCTAAGTGCCAAACAGCAGTGAATGGCTCTGCTTCACTACCTACTTACCGGAACAATAATCCAACATTTTAAAATAAATATGTTAAAATAGCATGATTGTAAGGAACTTTAGCTCTTTCAGCACTCTGTTCTTTGTTTTTTCAAAATCAAGGCTATACAGAGTTAGCACAAAGCACAAAAAATATTCTGGGGTGAAGCAGAATCTCTATTATCTGGACAAAATACACAAATGATAAAGAAGAAATTTAACTTTCTCTTGTTAAGAGCAGACCAAAAACTCCAAGACTGATTTATCATTTTAAGGAAAAGGATACCACATTCTAATTTTGCATTAAGGTAATCTCTGACAGTAAAGAATTTGAGTGTTTTTAAACAAAAATGGAACTAGCTTGGTCAACATTTTAAACACATTTCCTCTTTTCAGTCTTAAATTTGCAGGTTTTATAATCTAAGGCAAATAAAATTTCATTTTCTTTGAACCCTCTGCATCCTGTTCCCATGCAGATTCTGGCTTGCCATCTTTTTTCACATTCTAACACAACCAGATATTTTACTAAAAGATAGAATTACTTTCCTTGTTCATTAGTAAACCAGAATGCAGCCCATTATCTTGCCTACATATAGACCTATTCATCTGGCATGTTGTTTTCAGCATAGTCTTAACCACTTATCTTATTTACACTTTTAACTAAAGTAATTAATTTTTATCTCATAGTGTAAACTGGGAGGTACTATTTAAGCACCAGCCCTCTCATACAGAAGCTTCCTTACAGACTAGCAAAGTACATGAACACAAGTAACTCAGTATGCTACACACACCTTTTTTACACATACATGTACCAGGAGCTTGTAGTTTTAGTTCTACAGCTTGGTCAAATGCAGATGCAGACACAGATACATATTCAAGCCAACCAACCAGCCAACCAACTCCTGTCTGGAGTTTAAGAAAAAAAAAAAAAAAAAAAGGAATTCCCGACCTGATGTAGCAGAAAAGAATCCAACTAGCAACCATGAAGTTGCGGGTTCCATTCCTTGCCTCGCTTAGTGGGTTAAGGATCTGGCATTGTCGTGAGCTGTGGTATAGGCCGCAGACACGGCTCGGATTCTGCATTGCTGTGGCTGTGATGTAGGCTGGCAGCTGTAGCTCCAATTTGACCCCTGACCTGGGAACTTCCATATGCTGCAGGTGTGACCCTAAAAAGCAAAAAAAAAAAAAAAAAAAGAGAGAGAGAGAGAGAGAAAAGGGAAGGAAAGAAGAGAAAAGAACCCTTGCAAATCAACACACCCTGAGAATGCATAATTACTCTCATTTTTTTGGCCACACCCATGGCATGAGGAAGTTCTGGGCCAGAGATTGAATCCAAGTCACAGCTGCAACCTTTGCCACAGCTGTGGCAATGCTGGATCCTTAACCCATTGTGCCACAGTGGGAACTCCTATTTACTTTTTTTTTTTTTTTTTTTTAGAGAAGATTTTCCCATCCTTCAGACTTAACCTATAAACTGCTGTGGGCAATTGCTTAAACAGATGTTCAGATACAAACAAACACAGTCAAAGTCCACACCCAGGAAGTTCCCATTGTGGCACAGCAGAAATGAATCTGACTAGGAACTATGAGGTGAGAGTTTGATCCCTGGCCTCGCTTAGTGGGTTAAGGATCTGGCATTGCCATGGCTGTGGTGTAGGCCAGCCACTAGAGCTCCAATTCAACCCCTACCCTGGGAACCTCCATAAGCCACAGGTGCGGCCCTAAAAAAAAAAAGTCTACACCTAGACTTCTAGTCTCTACCACACAGACAGGCGTCCACCAAGTTGCCCAGGCTCTCATCTGGAAAGGAGATCAATGTCAAACTCCATCTTTCAGACTCTCTCTCTGAATGATAATGAGCAGAATCACTTAATGTTTTTCTTTTTTCCGGTCTCTGCAATAGTCTTGCTTCTATTGACCAGTGGGTTTTTTTCAGATAAACAGTGAAACTTGCGTATCTAATCACGTTTCCCTTTTCTCAGTAATGGCTAGAACTGAAGCCAAGTTTGTGGACCAAGCAAAGTAAGGGGAGACAGATGATAAGAACTGGTTTTCAATTAGTCTCATCATTTTCCATTCATTTTATCTTCCTCCTCGTATTTTTCTTTCTCACTTGCTGACTTCTACTTTAAGCTCTCTGGTCATAGTGTCTGCATTTGGGAGGCACATTAATTCTTTTGTGAAATAAATTATGTATATATACATATATACCAATATGTGTATATATATGTTATCAAACTCCATATTTGTATCAATGTATATGTATATATGTACCAACTCCCATACTCGATACGTTTCTAAACTTCTCTTTGTGATAGCTCTGTAGTTTTGAGGATCAAAAGTGTTTTAGACTGAGCAGGAAAAAGTCATTCTAGCTTTAATCTGTATTTTCAAAAAGCTCATGTGAGAACTGATAATGACCTTATTTTGTGTGTTGGTGGTTTGTGTTTACTGTGTTCTGTTTTTGCTTCCCTGGAACTTGATTTCCTCAGCAATGAGCTAATAGAACTCCCTGCTGCTGCTGACTGGACACATCTGTATACAAGAAACCTTGATAAAACAATATGTGCTGAGGAGTATAAGTATAGCCACTGATTGGCTCTTTGGATAATACTGATTGTTCTCTTTGTTGCATTTCACACTGTGAATCAAACTCTGAGCACTGGGTGGGAAGCATCTCCTTAGTTTCAGAAACATCCATTCAGAGCCCTAAGGCCCCAGATTATAGACTTTCCACAGATACCGATCTCATGTGGAATTTGGGGTATTTCACTTGTATTTGTTTAAAAATCAAGATGTGAATTCCTACCAAATTTATGTTAAAATGGGGCTAAGCTGCATGAGTCTAGCCAGATCCTGTTCGGCGTTGACCTGAATTCCTGTTGGGTCCAGGCCATGACCCAGCCAGTGATCTACAGGCAAGTGTGTGATCTTAAGGACCAGATGTTAGGTTGAATGAGCCAAAGCCCCAGGGCCCAGCAGGAAGACACTGTCTTAGCTTATCTCATCTGGATCCATTGCTTTGTACAAGAGCGACTCAGTAGACTCCAGAGGAGTGAGGTTTAAGTTGAAAGGCCAAATTCGTTCATCTTTCCTAATTTATTAAATGAATAATCACAGCCTCTCACCTAACTGCAGTTATCTTGGCCGTGGCTTTGTCTTTGTCGTTTACCTTGTCAAGCCTCATTGATTTTCTCCCCACCTCTGGCACCCCTCTCATCTCTGGTATCTTTGCACTCACACTCCTCACACTCACCTGAGTCCATGCAGCTTAGTGCTGTAAACTCATCCTGCCCCTGCAAGAGGCAATTCTACCGCAAAGGATTTTATGACTTTCTTTTTGCAACCTGCTTTCCCTCCTCTCTGCAATTCTTTTCCATCCCTAAGTTTTTACCACGATCTCTAGTTGAAGCTTATCTCTAAAGAGCATTTGAAAACTTTTTAGCTATCTGGGGCAATGTGTGCATTTGAAAATTGCTCCCATCATCCAAAGCTTAATTTGCTGTTAATTGAGAGTCTTTTTAGGTTTTCCAGCTAGTTTTTATTTATTGACTCAATTTTTTTTTTTTTTTTTGTCTTTTGTTTTTGAGGGCCATGCCCATGGCATATGGAGGTTCCCAGGCTAGGGATCAAACCGGAGCTGTAGCCTCCGGCCTATGCCACAGCCACAGCAACAAGGGATCTGAGCCACATCTGCAACCTACACCACAGCTCACAGCAATGCTGGATCCTGAGCAAGGCCAGGGATCGAACCCGAAACCTCATGGTTCCTAGTCGGATTCGTTAACCACTGTGCCACGACAGGAACTCCGACTCAATTCTTAATAGTAACAGATAGCATTTATTAAATGTTTACAGTGTGCTAGCTACTGTTTTAGGTGGTTTATGCATCACTTCATTAATGCCTGTAATAATTCTGTAGGTTGAATTCTGACGTGTTCCCAATTTACAGATGAGGAAACTGATGCAGAGAGAATTCAAGTAAAGTAGCCAGAGTCACTCAGGAGTTCCTAAGAAGCAGTGCTAATTTGGCTTTGAACCTCTGCATGTAAACATCACTCTATGCTCGGAACTAGATTAGGATGCTGATCTCTATTCTGCATGTGTCCTCAAGATCAAGGTCATACTATCTCTCCAGGGGCTGTTGTGGTCTCTGTGTTTAAGTAGTGTTTGTATCTCTCAATTTGAAAAGATAATACATACTGCCATTCTAACTTTGTAGACATTTTCAAGAAGAGCAGTAAGGGAGGCAATGATAATGTTTACGACTATTGGTATTAATTTTACATTTTGCTTCTCTTTGTGTATCTGTGGACACAATTCCATTCTGATAATAGAGAGCGGGGCTTGAGCATGCAGTGTATTTGGAAGGCCACCAAAGTCTGTTGGTGTAGCACAGATTCCTGGTCTGTGGCAGCTAAGCTCAGCAAGAGTTTTAATTTAGAATTTCTGAGCCACTTGTGGATCCAAAGTAGGTCATATGCGTTTCTGAATAATCATTGAAAAGGAAGCACAGAGAGTTAAGTCAGCTGTAAAAATAGTCTGATATCTAACAATGGGGCAGGTTACCAATGGTTGTCACCCCTGGGGGGAGCTAGTAACAAAGTGCCATGGGAAGTTCCATGTTAATTTGGATGGGAGGGAGGGGGGTGGCTGGGAAAGAAGGTTCAGGCTCCTGGGAATAATTTGAGTAGGGTGAGGAGTTCCCGTTATGGCTCAGTGGTTAACGAATCTGACTAGCAACCATGAGGTTGCGGGTTCGATCCCTGGCCTTGCTCAGTGGGTTAAGGATCCGGTGTTGCTGTGAGCTGTGGTGTAGGTTGCAGACTCGGCTCAGATCCCGTGTTGCTGTGGCTCTGGTGTAGGCTGGCAGCTACAGCTCTGATTAGACCCCTACCTTGGGAACCTCCATATGCCTCGGGAGCGGCCCAAGAAATGGCAAAAAGACAAAAAAAAAAAACTGAGTAGGGTGAGTCAGTTACTCCCCAGACTCTGATTTGGATGTAGAGGGCATTATCTGGCTGGCAATGGAGGAAGCCAGCTTAGTGGGCAGAACATGGCATTTGAAAATGGTGGGGGTCAAAGATGGCATCTTCAGTACACAAGAAAAGAGGCAGAAATGACCACATCATGTCCAAGGTGCTTCCTTGGTTGCCCTCAAGGCCATGTATCATCTGGCCCTGCCTATCCTGTCTCTCCAGGGTTCTCTCTCATGCCGCTTGCCCCCCATTCACCATGTCCCAGCTAGTCTTTTGGATAGTTTCTAGTTTCTTTCATAGGAATTGCTTTTTCCTGTGTCTGGAATCTTCTCCCTCTATGTCTACCTGTGGGCTTCTCATCATCTAAGTCTCAGCTTAAATGTCACTCTCTTGAAGTGTTTTTTTCCTGATCACTCTATCTAAATACATTCTTCCCCCACACTGCTGTTTATCCCAGCAGCCTACTTGTGTCTTTCCCGGTACGTATTACAACCTTTAAATCGGTTTGATTGTCTCACTTATTTATAGTGATTCTTCACCATCAGACTCTAAACTCCATGAGGCCAGAGACCACATCAGTATTGTTCACTGCCACCCCCTCAACTCCTAGTACAGTGACAGCTCGTAGTAGGTGTTTAGTGAATGTTTGTTTCAATGGGAGGGGGTGGAGGGAAGACTTGGTGATTGGGGATTACAAAAAGGAGGCACAGTGAGACTCAGGAATGGTTCATGCTGGGATCCAATCTATACCCTTGGCTTCTTGAGTCCATGCTCCTGTAGCAGCAACTGGATTCAGGATCATTTCTGCATGCAGACTCTCTGGCTCTCTTTAGGATGATGGTCGGTGTGTAGATCTGAGTGGAAAAGTAGAAAGTTGATCTGAGCGATGATTCAACAGGCTGCTTGAGACTTTAGAGTTTTTTTGGTTGTTGTTGTTAATGCAAAGCTTTAAGGATAATTCTGAAGTAATACCAGTTACTAATTCCTAATATGTATACAGAATCTCATTGAATGGTTATACCTATCTTATCCTTGGATTACCATAATAACCCTGGGAAGTGACAGGAAACACCATTTTAATCCCATTTCAGAGATGAGCAATTAACCTCAGAGAGTTTAAGAAACTCTCCCAGTGTCACATGGCTAGGATCAGAATACAAGATGCTTGGTTTGTATGGATTGCTCTTTCTGTTATATTTTTTCAGAAAATATTTGTTTCATTTATGTTTATTATCTTCATGTTGGACTGATTACACTTATGATGCCAAGTTTTGATCTCTTTCTGTATCCATACCTTTGGCTGTGTCCTTGATGTCTCTCTCATGTTTTCTCTCTGAGTGTGCCTTTGGGTATAGTTCTGACTTTTAAAACTCAGGTAAGAATTCACATTTTCAAAAGGAGAAAGAACTAAAATCAGCTAGGATGTGGAGGGGAATCAAAATGGAATGTAAGCAGTGGCAAATGATCCCAACTCTGTTATAAATGAATAACATAACCGCAGTGAAGTGGATGGGGAAGAAAAGAACTAACCTATCGTGGGAAAACAGTGTTTTGACTGTGAGAGAGGCTAGAGACCAAGATGAAATACACAAATACAGCACTTAGTTAGTAAATTTGTTTTTCACATTCCACAGGGATATGGTTAGCAATTCTGAAACTGGTTTATATGTATTGGAGGACTGAGCAAATAAGTATATATATGGTAGATAATGAAAATCAGATTTCCCAATGGCGGAGAAAGAAGTTACAAACAAACTAACAAAAAGGAGTAGTGCTAAAATAAATCCTATGAAGTTAGATACTCCGAGATATTAGCATGGACTCATAGGTTTTTTTTGTTTTGGGGATTTTTTTCCTTGTTTGTTTTGTTTTGTTTTTTCAGCTGCACCTGTGGCATATGGAAGTTCCCAGGCCCAGGCTCGAATTCGAGCTGCAGCTGCAACCTAAGCCACCACTGTGGCAACACCAGATCCTTAACCAGCTGCACCAGGCCAGGGATCAAACCCATGCCTAGCAGTGACCTGAGTTACTGCAGAGACAATGCTTGATCCTTAACTTGTGCCATAGTGAGAACTTCAGGACTCATGGTTTTTAAGAGATAGAAGGATGGGTGGACAGATGGAATGATAGACAGACAAATAGATGTAGAAGATGATATCGATGTGTGCTGCGTATGAGTACATACGTATGTTTCCCAGCTCTTTGTGATGAGAGGGCCTAGAAGCAGTGACACCCCAGAAGCAACAAGAATGTCTAGCACTCAGATCTTGGTTTTTGTTTTTTGTTTTTGTTTTTGTTTTGTCTTTTTGCCTTTTTCTAGGGCCACTCCCACGGCATATGGAGGTTCTCAGGCTAGGGGTCTAATCGAAGCTGTAGTCACCGGCCTACGCCAGAGCCACAGCAACGCGGGATCCGAGCCATGTCTGGGACCTACACCACAGCTCACGGCAACACCAGATCATTAACCCATTGAGCAAGGGCAGGGATCAAACCCGCAACCTCATGGTTCCTAGTCAGATTTGTTAACCACTGAGCCACGACGGGAACTCCCAGATCTTGGTTTCTAATACCATTCTCTAATAAAAGAACTTGCATTTGTTGGTGAAGTGATTGATTCCATGTCTAGGGCAGGGAAAATACAAGATGAATTTGGACCATCTTATGGTGCCAGAAAACAAGATGGTAGTTGAAAATGTTGGACATGTTGAAAGTACACAGGGCCAACTTGAAAAAACTCCCAGTAGCCAAAGTTGGGACAATTTGAGCAACAAAATAAGTGATGATAGTATTAGATTATAACCCATAGAATAAATTTCCTAAGTCCAAATTTTTATAAATTAATAGTTTTTTAAAATGGTGGTGAAGAAACAAGCTTATCCTTACATTGAAATTCTAAATATAGATGGAATGATGGCAGTAGAAAATCACTGTTTGTCAGAGCAATGATTGCTGCAGTCAAAAATCACCAGTGTTTGCTAATATTAGTGGGTGAGAGTATGATGAGAAAGAAGATATTTTTATAATTGCAATGTATCTCCCTATAAATACCTATTAATTAGTACGAGACAAATAGCAACTTTACAGCAGAGAAATCTGGCAGATACCACCCAGTCAGGTGATGAAATTCGCATCATCAGTAGTGAGATATGTTGATGTAACTCTTGATATGATGCACTGAAAAGGGCATGACATCATCGTGCTTGTGATGTTTTTGTCCAAAATGCATCATCTGATTTAATACTGAAAAAATTAGACAAGCCCATATCGAAGGTTATTATTGTACAAAATGAGTAGCCGGGTCTCTTCAAAAGTGTCATGGTTGTCAAAGACAAAACCTGAAGACTGAGCCAGATTTGAGGACACGAAGGAAACATGACAACTCAAGGCAGTGTGGGATTCTGTATCAGAGCCTGCAAGAGATGAAGAACGTGGCAAAATTTGATAAGGTCTGTAGGGTAACAGTACTGTATTGTATGTCAGTGTTAATTTCCTGGCTTTGACAGTTGTACCCTGGTCAGGTAAGAAGTTAATATTCGGGGGAAGGTGGGAGAAGGCTATATGGTAACTCTTTGTACTATTTTTGCAGATGTTTTATATATCTGAAGTTATTTCTAAATTTAAAAGTTTAAAAAGCAACAAAGAAGATGCAGTTACTGCCTTCACAGGCCCTGCCTTCAAAAGCACTTAGAGTCTAGTGGTAAAGATTGTTGTGAAAGGAAAAAACACTTGAGTAAATATAAAATTGCAAGTGTGATAAGTGCTCCAAAAGGTATCACGCAGTGAGATGAGAGCTCATTTATAGGGAATATATTTTAGTTAGAGAGGAAGGGATATGTTTTTAAAACATTTTTACTGAAGTATAGTTGATTTACAATGGTGCTTACTTTCTGCTGCCCAGCAAAGTGGTTCAGTTATATACATATATGTATATAAAGTATATACATACATATTCTTTTCCATTATTCTTTTTTTATTTTAAAGTTTTGTTGAAGCATGGTAGATGTACAATGTTGTGGCAATTTCTGCTGTACAACAAAGTAACTCAGCTATACATATATACACATCCATTCTTTTTCAGATTCTTTGCCAGTACAGATCATCATAGAACACTGGGGAGAATTTCCTGTGCTATACAGCATTATTCTTTATTATGGGCTATTGATAATTCCCCATGCTATAAGTTTATCCATCTTATACCAGTTTGTATCTGCTAATCCCAAACTCCAAATCAGGAAGGGACATTTGTGCTGAGATCAAAAGGAAGACCGGGAGCCAGTGAGCTGAAGGAGGAAGAATAGAACATTCCTGGCAGAACAAACATTATCTAGAAAGGCCTTAGGGTGGGAAAGAGCAGGACGCATTCAAGACGTCAAGATAAGGCAAATGGGGATGGAGTTCAGAGAGTGAGGAACAGACTAGAGAATTAGGTAGACAGGAGAAAGGCAGATTGGGGTAGTTATGGGATTCTCGGAAGCAGGTGTTACCATTCATTTAGGGTTTACTACATATAAGGTTCTGTGCTAGACCCAGCCCTGAAGTAGAGGCTGTCATTAGCCTTCTTGTGCAGGTGAAAACTTGTCACTTGCCAACATTGTTGAGAAAACTGCAGATTTCAGCTCATTGGTTCTACCGAACCAACATCACCAAGTTCTCCAAATCTCAAGAGTACCATGAGAAAGTCCTAGGGAGACTGTGATTCAGAAGAAATAGTTCATAAAAGAATACAGTTCTCACCCAGGAGAGTTTGTGGTGACCTAGGTTAAAAAAATAGAATCAGGGAGTTCCCGTCGTGGCTCAGTGGTTAATGAACCTGACTAGCATCCATGAGGATGCAGGTTCAATTCCTGGCCTCGCTCAGTGTCTTAAGGATCAAGTGTTGCTGTGAGCTATGGTGTAGATTTCAAACACGGTTTGGATCCTGCATTGCTGTGGCTGTGGTATAGGCCAGCAGCCATAGCTCTGATTCAACCCCTAGCCTGGGAACTTCCACATGCCGTGGGTGAGGCCATAAAAGAATAAAATAAAAAACAAAAAAATAGAATCAGTGCCAGTTGTCACTCACATGCACTTGGAAGTTCCTGGCACCAGGGATTGACCCCACACCATTACAGTGATCTGAGCCACTGCAGTGACAATGCCAGATCCTTAACCCACTGAGCCTCCAGGGAACTCTAGCACTGTTTTTATATTGAATGAGTTGGCTCACTTGGAGCCCATTGTACACTAGACTCTTCTTTATCTAGAACCATTAGCTGTTGAAGAGTTCAGGGAAACTGCACCTTCTGTTTGACTTATATTGTTGTCGATGTCACTGCACATCCCCAATGTTTATCACAACTACAGATGTGATAAATTCATTTGAGTAAAAAAAAATAAAAATTAAAAAAAATAGAAACCGAGTAGGTGAGGAGTTCTCTTGTGGCAAAGTGAGTTAAGGATCTGGAATTATCACTGTAGAAGTTTGGGTCATTGCTTTGGTGCGGGTTTGATCCCTGACTGGGGAACTTCTGCATGCTGCGGGTGTGGACAAAAAAACAAAAAAATATAAATGGTGATAGGAAGTATTCACCAGGATGGAGTTCCCATTGTGGCTCAGTGTTAATGAACACAACTAGTATCCATGAGGACTCAGGTTCGATCCCTGGCCTCACTGAGTGGGTTAAAGGATCCAGCGTTGCTGCGAGCTTTGGTGTAGGTTGCATGCAGATCTTGCATTGCTGTAGCTGTGGCTTAGGCTGGAAGCTGCAGCTCTGATTCAGCCCATAGCCTGGGAACCTCCATATGCCATAGGTTGGGCCCTAAAAAGCAAAGAAAGAAAGAGAGAAGGAAAAGGAAAGGAAAGGAAAGGAAAGGAAAGGAAAGGAAAGCAAAGGAAAGGAAAGGAAAGGAAAGCAAAGGAAAGGAAAGGAAAGGAAAGCAAAGGAAAGGAAAGCAAAGGAAAGGAAAGCAAAGGAAAGGAAAAGAAAAGAAAGTATTCACCAGGAAAAAGAGGGAAAGAGGGACACAAGGATTTCTTTGATGGTTGAGAAGGTGTGGATAGATCTTCACCCACTCATGATCACCATCAGTGCCATGTGATGCTGTATCAAAAGAAAGCATATGCTGTAGTAAAGTTGGACTGATTCTAGAATAAATGCTGAAAGTTGCTGTACGTAAATGATTGATATCAATGCCTTTATCATTTGGCCAATTTTCTTTCTCTTGAAAAAAAATGTCGAAGGGAAGAGTGCTGCCCCAGTTTTATATCAGATTGAACTTTGCACTTGTTAAGGTTCCATGAATACAATCATTGTGTCATGTTAGTAACACTCCTTCTGTGAGATGGGTTATGGGAGGCTTTAATCTGCTTTTAGCCATCTGTGAATACCCAGAAAATCCATTTGATCTAGTGCATGCATTCCAAAATCCTTTAAAGGTTGCTGTTGGTGGTTGTCACTCTCCTTTAAGTCGACATTAATAGGAAACCTGAAAAAGGAAAATGACAGGGATGTTTTTGGGTATTTTCCATCTTCATTTCAAATGGTTTAAGGCCATTTAAGACTTTGGGAAAGGTACTGTGCTGATGGTTATATGATTTATGGCTGCAAATTTTATCCCCACACGTGAAGTCTCCAGTTGGCAATGGAACCAGGGACTAGAGTTCCATTGTCCCAGTTGCCAGTTCTAAATATGTTTATTTGGAAGGTCAAGGCTGGAGGTTATCTCCTGCCTTGTATGGCAATCTGAGAACCTTGGAGCCTTTTTTAAATTTTGTATAGTTTTGATTCTGTATTTTGAACACATAAATCCAAGGAGAGCTTCCCAGTAATTCCAGACATCCAGATGTGGATAACTTCTTACTGATCCAGACATGCTCCCAGGGGCTACACTGGGATGGCATGGGGGTTGCCATTGCCATTTCAAGAGAAGCTCAAGAGCAAGAAGTGAACACCATCTGCATGCTCCATAGTGGCCACCGATGAAGCTCACATTGGGTCACGCTTAATAAAAGGAGTAGCCAGGCAGTCACAGGCCCAGCTAGTAGGAAAGAAAGAACAGATTTTGGAAGAGAGCAATAGCTTGGCATCACCAGGGAAACCAGAAAAGGATGGAGGTTCTAAGAGTGGTGGGATGTTGGGAAGCAGAACCTGGAGAAATTCCACTAGCAGGGGACAGCCTAGCTAGGCCTCTTTTAGGCTGATTGTATTTGATTTACTTTCATCTTATTTGTTTTTATTTCTTTGTGCACACATCTCTGATTCCCCATACCTGGGATTGTATCATGCAGACTATCATTATTATGGGTACTTTCCCTGCCCAGCCACCCCCCAGCTCCCATTGCTCAGCAATTGCTCTCCTCGGTGCTAAGTCCACTCAAGCAGGAAGCACACACAGATTGGAAGCCCAGAAGGGCTGTGTGAGCCAGAGGAGTAGCAGTGAGCCACTAACTGCAGACCAGCAATTGGGAGATTTAGGTTTTAGTTTTTGCTACTGTATGAGCTCAGACAAATAATTTCATTTATTTTAATAGAAATGTATTGAGATAATTGTAGATTCACACATAGTTGTTAAATATAATGAAAAGAGATCCTTGTACCCTTCATCCAGTGTCCGCCAATGGTAACATCTCGAAAAATGATAGAACAATGTTACAATCAGAGTAATGATGTTGTCGTGATATACTGATCTTATTCCTATTTCCCTACTTCCACTTGTGCCCATGTGTATGTGTTTGTGTGTATATAAAAGTAGTTCTACACAACTTTATCACATGTGTAGTTTTATGACTCCACTGATAGTCTGAATATTGAATAGTTCCATCCCCAGGAGGATTCTGCTTATTGTTCTTTTATAACCACACTAAGCTCCCTCTCATGTTCCCCATCCCCCATTCATAAGCTCTGGCAACCACTAAGCTGTTCTAAAATGTTCTACAATTTTTTTCATTTCAAAGTGTTATATAAATGGAATCATATAGTATGTAACCTTTTGGGATTGGTCTTTTTCACTCAATATAACTCCCTAGACATTCATCCAAGCGGTTGTGTGTATCAATAGTTTGTTCCTTTTCAATGATGAGTAGTATTTGTGGTATCAATGCACCATAATTTGTTTAACCATCCACCTGTTGAAAGACAGCTGGCACATATCTAGTTATTGGTTTTGGGGTGAATGTAGCTCATCATTTCTGTAGGATAAATGCCCGAGACTGCAATTGCAGGGTCATAGTTAACTGTGTGCAACATTTTATAAGAAACTGTCAAACTATTTTCCAGAGCAGTTATGTATCCTTTTCCATTCCCACCAGCAGAGTATGAGTGATCCAATTGCTTTACATCCAATATCAAATAGTGATATTGTCCCTGTTTTTAATTTTAGCCATTCTGATAGGTACGTAGTGACACTGTGGTTTTGATTTGCATCTTCTGATAGGTAATGATGTTGAACATCTTTTCATGTGATTTTTGGACATCTATTTATTTTCTTCAGTGAAATGTTTGTTCCTATCTTTTGCTCTTTAATTTGATTCTTTTTTGGGGGGATTACTGTTGAGTTTTGAGAGTTCTTTATCTATTCTTGGTGCTAGTCTTTGTTAGGTATGTGGTTTTTCTTTTAGTCTGTAGCTTGTCTTTTCTCTTCTTCACAGAGGCTTACGAAAATGACATCTTTGTTGAGACACAATTCACAAACTATAATTCACCCATTTGACGTGTACAATGCAATGGCTTTTAGTAAAGGCACAGAGTGGTTCAACCATTGCCACAACAGTCACCTTTAGAACATTTTACTCACCCCAAAGTGACGCTCTGTACTTTACACTGGCTTTTGCAGAACAAAAGTTTTCAATTTTGATGGGGTCCAATTTATCTCTTTTTCCTTTTAGTGATGGTCTAAGAACTCTCTGCCTACTCCTGGATCCCAAAGATTTTCTCCTGTTTTTTCTAATAATGTTGTAGTTTTACATTTTATTAAGTCCATTCCTTCATAGAATTTTGAATTAATTTTTACATGCAAAGTAGGGATTAAGTTAAGTTTTTTGGATTTTTTTTTCCGATGGATGTCCAATTGCTCCAGTATCGCCTCCATTGAGTTGTTTTGCGCCTTTGACAAAAATCAGTTAGGCATGTTCATGTGCGTCTATTTCTGGGTCCTCTATTCTGTGCCATTGATCTCTGTGTGTGTGCTTTTAAGTTAAACTTTTAAAAATGCAACTGAGAAGTTGCCATTATAGCTCAGTGGTAATGAACCTGACTAGTATCCATGAGTATGCAGGTTTGATCCCTGGCCTCGTCCAATGGGTAAGGATCCATCATTGCCATGAACTGCTGTGTAGGTCGCAGATGCAGCTCAGATCTGGAGTTGCTGTGGCTGTGGTATAGGCCAGTGGCTGTGGCTCCAATTTGACCCCTAGCCTGGGAACTTCCATATATGCCATGAGTGCAGCCCTAAAAAATAAGTAAATAAATAAAAATGAAAAATAAATTAAAATGCAATCAGGCTATCCAGAAAATGGGGTTAGACATACCCCTCTCCTACTCCCAGGTTGTTAAGAAAAGCAACTGTGATTGTGTAAAGGTATATGCTCTTATTGGGATCCACAAATTTCACTCATTCCATTTGAATTCTTTAAGCTTCTCTAGTTGGCATTATTCAGTTTTCAAATTCACGCACCAGGAACTGTGACAAGTTACCGCTTATTTATGGAGGTGGGAAATGTCCACTTTGTGGAATCTTTGCAACAAAATTAGAATCCCTGTCCAGCTTCCATCTGCAGCCTTTTTGCAGGATCCCTGGATTCCTTCCACCATCCCAGTGTGGGTAGGTTCAGAAATACAAGCTCAATGTAATAAGCAAAGCATAACATGAAGGCGAGCAGATGCCCTCTGATCACTTGGCAAATGCAAACAGTTGAGGATTAAGCAGTTTGGAATTATCCAGGCCATTCTGACTTCTCAAAAAGGCAGCAAGAGGGATCCTTCTCTCCGCAGTTGTGTTCTTCCTGCTTACCCATCTTCTCTCCTGTCTCCTCCGTCCAGTGACACTCAACCCACCCAGAAAGACCTACTTAACACCAGGAGAAGTAAGTCTGTTCTATCTGCTGACTCTACAGAGATCGAGTGAGGTTGATTGAAACCATTCTGTACTTTCAGGGCCTGGCATGGTGACTTGGAAGATGGCAGGTGCTCCTGAACCCAGCTTTCTTTCATCTCTTTTCCCCCTAAATGCCTATCATCATTCTTACTGACATTGAAGCCTTTGTTACATATATGATCATGTTTCTGGCAGACAGTGTTTTTCTCTTCAACAATAAATTAGAACCTCTTGAGGTTAAGACAATGAGAGTTTCTAAGTTCACTTTCATCAGAGAGGCTAGTGCAGGCTTGGCAGGTTCTGAATATATGACGATACCTTATGCCTGATGAAATAGCCCAGTTGAAGTACGTTGAATTTACTATCCCATTTTTGAGAAGAGAAAATTGGAGAGCTCCTATCTTGAAAGCCAACAGGCCCAAAGTGGCATCTCAGAGAGGTTATATGGGGGTAGATGTATGTTGAGAGAGCTCTCTTTGGGGGCAAACAAACAAAGATTTGGGTGGAGGATTAGAGAACAAAATTTAGATGCTTTGATATATACAGTCCTAAAAGGCAGGTGGATTTGCAGGCAACAGTGTCTTATATTGACAACATTAAACCAAAAACAGCTGCCTAGGAAACTCCAGTAGCCTCAAGAGGGCAGAAGTGGGCAGAGACAAAGATTAAGCCAAGACTGGCTTGTCAATGGTGATGGGTGGATTATAGGCCCAGGACAAGGGACAAAGTCACAAAGGGCAGGACCTGCCAGGCTGCAGTCAAAGGTCCAGGGAAAGAAGTTTTCACTGATGTTCTTGTCAAACCTCATTCCGCTGGAGTGTTTGGCAAAGTGGAATTTCTGGCTAATTAAAATGTTAACTGAAGTTTATTTAGAAAAGACTTACTTTGACAACCGCACTTGTTGAAATGTTAATGCCCTAATAAGCACTTCAGCAATCATGCAACTATGACTAGTGACTGAGTGTCTTAGGACCCAAAGGTCACCATGAGGATTTATGGATGTTGCAATAGAAAATTTAGGCGATTGGGTGGATCTGGGTTCATGTCAACACTCACCATCTACCGTGGAAGTTATTTTTTCTTTTAGTTTATTTTTTACATTGTGTAAAATGCATATCACAGAAAATGTACCATTTTCACTACTTTAAGTGTACATTTCAGTGGCCTTAATAAGTTCATTGTTGCACAACCATCACCACCATCTGTGGATCTCCCAAACTTTTTTTCATCTTGTCAAAATGAAACTCTGTACCTATTAAACAATAACTCCTCATAATTTCCCTCCCCGCCAGCCCTTGGCAACCACTATTCTATTTTCTGTCTCTATGACTTTGACTAAGCACCTCATGTAAGAAGAACCAGACAGTGTTTGTCCTCTTGGGACCATCTATTTCACTTAGTATAACATCTTCAAGTTTGATTCATATCGTGGCTTGTGCCAGAATCCCCTTCCTGTTTTAAGGCTGAATAATTGTCCATCGTACATATATACTGAATTTTGTTTATTCATATGTCTGTGGACGGGAAGGTGCTTTTAAAAATAAATCTCAGTGCTAGAATTTACCTCTCTCTCAAGAAAAAAAAAAAAAGATGATAGAAAAATAATAGGTAGGGAGTTCCTGTCGTAGCTCATCAATAACAAACTCTACTAGTATCCATGAGGATGCGGGTTTGATCCCTGGCCCTGCTCAGTGGGTTAAGGATCCAGCTTTGCTGTGAGATGTGGTGTAGGCTGCAGATGCAATTGCTGTGGCTGTGGCAGGCTGGCAGCTGTAGCTCTGATTTGACCCCTAGCCTGGGAACTTTTGTATGCTGCAGGTACAGCCCTCAAAAAAAAAAAAGAAAAAATAGGTAAAAATTATTTGCTTCTGAGTGCTACTTCCTTGTCACTTTGCTTTAGTGGGTGAGGAACTAAGATATTTTACAAAGTGAGGGCAGAGATGAGGCAGCCAGGCTGGCTAAAGTCACGGCTTTCCCCAACCAGTGGAATTAATTTAAAAAAGCCTTCACTGAAAACGAGAGAAGCTACAGTTTTGACCTATTATGAACATCATATCTCTAGTTGCAAATAAGACTGAGGAAATCAAAATAACACTTATTGTGACCCTGGTACCTGGCTAGTATCATGTTGACACTCATCCCATATTCTAATTTATTCCTTCCTTATTGCAATTCATGAGTCAGGCTTTAGACAAAAGCAATAATTAAAAGACCCAATATCAAAAAAAAAAAAAAAAAAGAAAGACCCAATGTCTACATACCTTGAGCTCTGAACAAGTGCTATGAAATAAAAACATAATGTGAGCCACAAACACAAGTAACATATATAATTCACAACGTCCTAGCAACCTGGGGGGAAAAAAAGAGAGAAAAATAAAAAGAAACAAGTGAAATTAATTTTAATAATTTCCTTAGCCTACGGTGTCCAGAATGTTACTATTTCCACATGTAACCAATGTAAATCATTAACGTGATAGTTTATGATCTTTTTTTCCCCTACTAACTCTTTGAAATCCAGAGTGTATTTTATATTTATAGCACATTTCAGTTTCGGCTGGGCGCATTTTACGTGCTTGAGCTGGTGGCTGGTGGCTGTGTATTGCTTGAGCGTGTGGCTGGTGGCTCTGTATTGTCCCCTGCTTCTCTGGACCATAGTGTTCTTTCCACTGGCCCCAAGAAGTGTATGTATCTGGCTAAGTTCAATGTCCCTCATTATACCTCTTATATCTACTTCCTTAATGGAAATGCTGGCTCATAGCTTCCAAGTGCTTTCCCAGCCACAGACCTTCATGGAAGAATGGCTGGCTTATTACTTAGAGGGGAGAATTCCCTTTTTCTTCCTTGATTTTGCATTTTCCTCAGGTCTATTTCTCTACCTTTGGAGAACCAGGAAATGAATGAATAGACAAATTGGGTAGATTTCTGTTTCTCAGTAATTACATGGGTGATTATTATGTGAATGCTATTGCTAAGGGAGCGTTTTCAATGATTGAGGAGAATAGCCTTTGGTTACTCAATTAAAAGAACAGACATTAACAGGAGAATTAGAGAAGAAACTCAGAAAAATGTGACTATTAAATTATAAAATTGCAGTGCAGAAAATAAAAGGGTCTTCACCATATTTTAAAAATTTCTCTTTCTAACTGTAAATGTAATATAGAAAATACAATAGAGGGAGTTCCTGGTGGCTCAGTGGGTTAAGGATCCAGTATTGTCACTGCTGTGCCTCAGGTTGCTGCTGTGACAGCAGCTTTGATCCCTAGCTCAGGAACGTCTGCATATTGTGAATGTAGCCAAAAAGAAAAAAGAAAGAAAAGAAAATACAATAGAGTGAATAAAAGGAAAAATTACCCACAACCTCACTTTCTCTAATGAGCTTCCAAGACATTTCAGAGCTGAAATAGGAATGCCTTGTTATTTTTTGTGGATTCCCTTGTCCCTTAGAGTGAGGTGGGACTTCACTCCAGAATAGCAGTGTGTTTGGGAAGCAAAGTTGGATGACATGTTCCTTGAACGAATGAAGGGCCCTCAAGGAAAGTTAGGGAAGGATGAGTTCAGTATTTGTGGGATCCAGGTTTCCCATCAGAAGCAGCCCCTGACCAATAAATAGCTGGTGGCCTTGGGTGTCTTGGTTTGTAGCCCTGGCCCTAAATGGATGGGCTCTAGTTCTGTGAGTGACTTTCAGGACACTCCTGCTACAACTTACTAGATTGTTGCTCCTCTTTGGCCCATTAACACTGTCAGCATTTGAAATTCAGTTGACCCTTGACTAAGAAGGCTGCACTGCCCTTGTGCAACCAGAAACAGTAACCAACAGTAACCAGCAGTAACCAGTAACCTCAAAAACAGTCAGATGGACTGCATGAGTCCACTTAGACATGGATTTTTTTCAATAAATATAGTACCTCCATTTTCATTCTACAAATCTTTAATATTACTAAGTGTGGGGAAAAGTTGGTGTTCAATTAGAGATCACAATGTGTGGAAACAAAAGAACCAGAGTTGATCCCTGACTATCCAGATTGTTTCAGCTTCTTGCCCTGTGTAGGGAGGCCAGGATGACTTAGGAAGCTGTCATCAGGCCCTTGAAGGAACCAGTGTCCTGTCACCCTGGATGTAGCATTCGTCTTCAGGTAGTTATTTAAGACCGGCTTAGCATTTACAAATTAATGAATCCCATGGAGCCCAAACAAGCCCTTTGGATGGTTTATCTGCTTGCAGCTTTTCTAGAATAGTACTTTCTTTTGTTACTATCCCAAATTCAGGCCCAAAAGGGCTCATGTTTGGAGTTTCCCGGTGGCTCAGCGGGTTAAGCGAAGGTCTGACATTGTCATTGCAGTGGCTCTGGTTACTGCTGTGGCATCAGTTTCATCCCTGGCCTGGGGAACTTCTGCATTCTGTGGGCGTGGTCCAAAAGACAAAAAACAGAAAACAAACAAGCAAAAAATCCAAAGGGGTTTGTGCTGATTAATAAATAATTAATCAAATTAGATTCAAATTAGATTCATTAGAACCTGAATACTATTATTTTGTTTCATTTATTGCTCTGTACATCACCCACCCCTACGAATCATTATTAAGTAAATGAATCCATATATTCATTCAGCAAATATTTATTATGTATTAAAAGATGCCTGGCTCTAGGCTGAGTCTTTTTTTATTTATTTTTATTAGAATATAGTTGATTTACAGTGTTGTGTCAATTTCTGCTGTATAGCATAGTGACCCAATCATACATGGGTCACTTTTTTTATACTATCTTCCATCATGTTCTTCCCCAAGAGATTGGTTATAGTTCCCTATGCTCTACAGTAGGACCTCATTGCTTATCTATTCTGAATGTAATAGTTCTCATCTACCAACCCCAAACTCCCAGTCCATCCCACTTTCTCCCTCCTCCCCTTTGGCAACCACAAGTCTGTTCTCTATGTCTGTGAGTCCATTTCTGTTTTGTAGAGAAGTTCATTTGTGCCATATTTTGGTTCCACATATAAATGATTTCATATGGTATTTGTCTTTCTCCTTCTGACTTACTTTACTTAGTATGAGAATCTCTAGTTGCATTCATGTTGCTGCAGACGGCATTATCTCATTCTTTTTTTATGGCTGAGTAGTATTCCATTGTGTATATATACTGCAACTTCTTAGTCCATTCATCCATCAATGGACATTTAGGTTGTTTCCATGTCTTGGCTATTGCGAGTAGTGCTTCAGTGAACATTGGGATGCATGTATCTTTTTGAATTACAGTTTTATCTGGATAAATGCCCAGGAGTGGGATTGCTATATCACATAGTAGTTCTATAGTTTTCTGAGGCACCTCCAAACTGTTTTCCATAGTGGTTTTACCAATTTATATTCCCACCAACTGTGAAGGAAAGTACCCTTTACTCTAAACCCTCTTTAGCATTTGTTATTTGTTGGCTTGTTAATGATGGCCTTTCTGACCTGTGTGAGGTGGTACCTCATTGTAGTTTTGATTTTCATTTCTCTAATAATTAGTGACATTGAGCATTTTTTCCTGTGCCTGTTGACCATCCATATGTCTCTTTGGATAAATGTCTATTTATATATTTTGCCCATTTTTCGATTGGGTTGGTTTTTTGTTGCTGAGTTATAAGAACTGTTTGTATATTTTGGAGATTTGACCCTTGTTGGTTGCAGTTTACAAAAATTTTCTCCTATTCTGTGGGTTGTCTTTTTTTTTTTTAATGGCTTCTTTTGCTGTGCAAAAGCTTTTGAGTTTAATTAGGTCCCCCTGATTTATTTTTGTTTTTATTGTCATTATTTTAGGAGGTGGATCCAATAAGATGTTGCTGTGATTTATGTCAAAGGCCATTCTGCCTATGTTTTCCTTTAGGAGTTTTATAGTATCTGGCCTTACATTTAGGTCTTTAATCCATTTTGAGTTTGTTTTTGTTTATGGTGTTAGAGAATGTCCTAGTTTCATTCTTTTGCATGTAGCTGTCCAGTTTTCCCAGCACGACTTATTGAAGATACTGTATGTTCTTTGTCACAGATTAGTTGACCGAAGGTGCTTGGTTTTATTTGTGGGTAGGCTGAGTCTTGAGTTACACAGATGACTGGGACACTGATCCAGTTCTCTCTTGGAAAAAAAGTCTTCCCTCTCAGGGTGATGTTGTCCAAAACAGCAGGCTGACTCAGGAAGAAGAAAATTAAATGAAATACAGACGTTTGAGTAGAATTATCAATGGCTGGAGTTCCCATTGTGGCTCAGTGGTAATGAATCCAACTATATCCATGAGGATGTGGGTTTGATACCTGGCCCCACTCAGTGAGTTAAGGATCCATCATTGTCGTGAGCTGTGGTGTAGGTCGCAGACTTGGCTTGGATCTCAAGTCGCTATGGCTGTGGTTTAGGCTGGCAGCTGACAGCTCTGATTGGACCCCTAGCCTGGGAACTTCCCTATGCCACAAGTGCAGCCCTAAAAAGACAAAAAAAAAAAAAAAAGGAATTAACAATGGCAAATCCACTATATGTGCTGCATTTGATAATAGATAAAATAGATGAGATAAAACCCTGCCTTTGATTCATAACAAAAATAATATCAGGCTGACTTTTACTAGAAAAAAGCAAACTGCAGAGTCTCTGTTTGGCACTTGTCACAAGAGCACAGTGATCCATGACTGCAGCTGATATAATGTCCCCAAGGATTATAATTGATATCTCCTGAGTTCTCCCTGCCCCAAGTTACTCTTTCTGGTCTGTGATATCCCAGAGCGCTAAGAAAAACATGATATATTCAGTGACTTTGGAGTATTTAGAAAACAGGTTCTTATAACACACTGGGAAACTCTATGCTTTATAACAGGTTCTTATAACACACTGGGAAACTCTATGCTTTATAAACAGGTTCTTATAACACACTGGGAAACTCTATGCTTTATAAACAGGTTCTTATAACACACTGGGAAACTCTATGCTTTATGCTTTTTAAATAGTTTATTTAAAAAATATTTTTGTAGGTAAATACACTGGTGCCGCTGAATTTTACCATGAGAGGTGACACACAAAAAATATTGGAGAGAAGAAGTCCTTAGTCTCCACCTCTAGTATGGGAAACTGAAAAATTCTGGCTAAAGAGCTTTGAAAAAAATAGTTCTTTAAATGCAAATAGTGGAGTGAACGTGAGTATGATCAAAGTTCTCAGAGGGAAAAAAAAGAAAGAAAAGAGAGAGAGAGGGAGGGAAGGAGGAAGGAAGGGAGGGAGAGAAGGAAGAAGGAAGGAAGAGAGGAATGATAAGACCAAATATACCAGATGTTAACCAAATGCCGAATACAGTGACTTCCCTGGAGCTCCGAACTTTGGATTTTCTTTTTTTCTTTTTATAGCTGCACCTGCCACACATGGAAGTTCCCAGGCTAGGGGTCAAATGACAGCTGCAGCTGCAGGCCTATGCTACAGCTATAGCAATGCCAGATCCAAGCTTCACCTGTGACCTATGCCACAGCTTGAGGCAACCCCAAATCCTTAACCCATGGAGTAAGGCCGGGGATTGTAACCTGCATCCTCACAGACACCATGTCATGTTCTTAAACTGATGAGCCACAATGGGAACTCCTGAACCCTGGATTTTAAGAGCCCACATATCAGGTCCTGAGGACAAGTTGCTGAGCTCATAGAAGATGGAGAGCTAGAGGGAGACCCATGCACAAAGCCAAAACTTTGAAAAAGTGTCATTCTCAGTGAAGGGTTGTATTAGAAATCAAACCAAACCAACCAATAAAAAACACCCTGCACAGGAAAATTGTAAGGAAATGAACTTATTTTGGCCTAGGTCTGGGTGAAGGAGGACCATGTACTAGGCGAGGAGAAAAACACATTTTGAAACCTGAATGAATATAAATATTATAATAAATTATTATGCAAGAGGTTATATTGGTGTAAAATTAAACATTAAGTAGAGGGAAAGAAGTGCAAACAATGTCCATATGTGTGTATGTTATATGCCTGTACTTATGTGAAAATGACTAGATATAAATATAGTAAAATTTATTGCATCAGGCAGGAATGGTTCTGTAGCTGTGTGCTCAGAAGGGGGCATATGGCTTCCCAAGGTCTCTGTGATCTGTTTCTCTGATTAGTGTGCTCAAACACTTCTTTATTCATGACTTTCAGCTTGATTATTGCTGTCTTGCCTAGTTAATATTTTTTACTCAGGGATTCTGGGGATCTAAGAAGAGCTTAG
Source organism: Sus scrofa (assembly GCF_054392235.1). Lineage (NCBI taxonomy): Eukaryota > Metazoa > Chordata > Mammalia > Artiodactyla > Suidae > Sus > Sus scrofa. The sequence goes on along the minus strand of NC_139398.1, from coordinate 31,771,143 downwards.
ACCTATTTAAGCCCTGGGGTCAAGTTGTTGAAATATTGGGCAGTCCTGTGTGATCTGAAGGGTAGCAGCAGCAAAAGTAGCTGACTGTTGGGTTTCTAATTAATATGCTGAGCCTTTGATGCCAATGGATAGAGTGTTAATAAATGGACAATCCAATAGGTATCACCCAGAAGTTTCTTGCTAAATTTAAAAGTGCATACGAATTGAGATTCCCAACCATGTACAGCGTTTTCTTCTCGTTTCCATGAAACCTTGGTACCTTCAGATCTCTTAATAAGAGTGTACATAGGATCCATGGGATTTTCTCTAGAAAGAGAGTGGGCATATAGCCTTTATGAACATACTGTTTCTAGAAGCCATTGGGTGGATCAGTCTTATTCCTGCTAATGACGGAGGAAAGCTACTAAAAGAGAATTCACTGTTTATTTATGTTTAATCAACTTAATGAGCTGATGGTTTGGATCAAATGCTACCAGTTGGAGATGGAAGCATCCTCACCCCCTGAGGGTTATGAATAAGAAGAGATCGTGCTTATAGATACAGAGGGGATGGTTAAATCATCATATCATTCAGCATGTTTATGCACAACAGAAAACTCCAAATAGATTTACCTAAGATATCATTATTGAGTGCAAGGAACTATTCCAGGTGCTGGGAATAAAGGAGTGAACAAAACAGACAAACAACCCTCTTCCATTCTAGTTGAAAAACGGACTTTTATTTATTACTTACATCAATGAAATTTGGAGCTCCAATGTCCAAGGCTGGTGTAGTGCTCCATTAGCATCAGGAACTTGGACTCCTATTGTCTGTCTTCTTGCTCGTTGTTCTATCTTCTTTGACATCTGGCTTCTACTTCCTTGTCTAGACCATCTACATTCAGACCAGGAAGGAGAAAGAAGAAAAGTACCTATTATTTCCCGTTAAGTTCTACAAGTTACTTGTAGCACTTCCCTTGGTGTTCCGCTAGTCAGAATTTAGTCACGAGGGAGGCTGGAACATTTAGTCTTTATTCTAAGGCCGTGTGACCAGCAAAAAGTCAAGGAGGAAGAACAAATATTGGGACATCTGGGGGTCTGACACAGTCATCATAAAGGCAGGCACAAATTGCGTTAGGCATGATATGGTATTTGATACGGTAGTTTTAAGGACCTGATACAAACAACAGAGAAGGGACAGGTGGAAGGTACCCACCTTAGATCACCCACCACCTTAGAGTGACTTCCATGTGTTTGGATATCACTGATTCACTCTTCCTTCTATGTCTGTAGATACATCTGAGCATTAAGAAAAGCCTGTTAGGTAGTCTGTACCATATTTATTGAACACATACTACACTTGGAGAACTCAGCAATCTTTTTTTTTTTATTACTCACATGAATTTATCACATCTGTAGTTGTATAACGATCATAACAGTCCAATTTCACAGGATTTCCATCCCATAACCCAAGCACATTCCCCCACCCCCTAAACTGTCTCCTCTGGAGGCCATACGTTTTTCAATGTCTGTGAGTCAGCATCTGTTCTGCAAAGAATTTCAGTCTGTCCTTTTTTCGATTCCACATATCAGTGAAAGCATTTGATGTTGGTGTCTCATTGTATGGCTGACTTCACTTTAGCATGATAATTTCTAGGTCCATCCATGTTGCTAAAAATGCTGGCTACAGGCCATTTTCACTGATGAACATAGATGCAAAAATCCTCAACAAAATACTAGCAAACCGCATCCAACAATACATTAAAAGGATTGTACATCATGATCAAGTGGGATTTATCCCAGGGATGCAAGCGTTCTTCAATATCCACAAATCCATCAGTGTGATACACCACATTAACAAACTGAAGAATAAAAACCATATGATCCTTTCAATAGACACAGAAAAAGCCTTTGACAAAATCCAACACCCATTTCTGATAAAAACTCTTCAGAAAGTGGGCATAGTGGGAACCTACCTCAACGTAATAAAGGCCATATATGACAAGCCCACAGCGAACATCATTCTCAATGGTGAAAAGCTGAAAGAATTCCCGCTGAGATCAGGAACAAGACAAGGATGTCCGCTCTCGCCACTACTTTTCAACATAGTTCTGCAAGTCCTAGCCACGGCAATCAGAGAAGTAAAAGAAATAAAAGGAATCCAAATTGGAAAGGAAGAAGAAATCTTTAAAAGTACTGCCAGACAGTGTAGGGGGTAGATACGGAGTTCCAGAGTGGGCCTTTCCTTAGAAGGTCAGGACCAGCCCTAGGCAAATGGTAAGGTGGCCCCATGCTGGTCCATCACCCATATCCCTACAGATGGAAGAGAGCTCCATTCTCCAGGAGACCCCCTCTCCCACTGCCTCAGTGGCTCTACTTATGTAATAGGTCTTTCTGGCCCATCAGCACATAAACTTTCATTAAGACCTAAGAAGATAGAGTTCCCATTGTAATTGAGTGGGTTAAGGACCTAATGTTGTCTCTGTGAGGAGGCAGGTTCAATCCCAGGCTTCACTCAGTGGGTTAAAGATCTAGAATTGCTGCAAGTTGCAGCAGAGGTCACAGATGCAGCTCAGATCTGGTGTTGCCATGGCCGTGGTATATGCCAGCAGCTGCAGCTCCAATTCAACCCCTAGCCTGGGGAACTTCCATATGCTGCAGGTGCAGCCTTGAAAAAAAAAAAAAAAGAACGAAGAGGAAAGCATAAGCTACTTAGAGAAACCTGGGTTTCTGTTCTCACTCTGTAGCTCCTGGACAAGGAGTTTTTTTCTTTACTTTTATGCAGATAATCTTAGAATGGCAGATTCTTGTCATTTGAAGAGGCTTTAACAGTCATTTAATCTAATCCTCCTTGAGCTTGTCTTCCTTAAGGCTGTATTTTCCAAGTGATGTGCCATGGAACGCTAGGTATTAATAAGAGCTCTGAAAACAATGAGTTGCAAGGTCAAGAAAGCTTGGGAAACAGGGTACCAAATTCCACACCTGGAGATTCACAACATAGTTCATTTTTAATAGGCTGGTAGAATTCCCTACCATACATGAAAAGGTTAACTGTGCAGGAGTAAATTCTTTATGATACCTTCAGAAAAGGAGAGCTCACCACTGAGGACTTAGAGCCTATCAGAAGCCTCTCACAGTGCCCTGGGTGAAGTGTGAAGGTCCCGGAGTTATTCACCAAATCCCTCAGTCAAGAAGCTGAGGAAAATGTGCCATCAGAATTCTATCAATGCTTAAGCATGCTGGGGCTCATTATCCACTTTGCTGATTCTTCAGTTTTTCTTGGTCTTCCTTCTGCCCCCAGCTGCCTCCTCCACATCTGGTCTTCATTATAAGAAATGCATCAGAACATTTCTCTCAGAAGATGAGGAAGGGAAAGAAAGAGTGTGGAGTTAGATCTCAAACCAGTGGAATTCCTTAGTGTTCCAAGTATTAGTAATGAGTGACATTGATAATTTAAAATAACAATGGATTAAGTTGTTTTATAAATTCTCTTCTGATTGACTCCTGAACGAGATCTTAAAGCCTCCCTTTTATTTTTACTTGATTTAATTATGTTTTTATTTGGGGAAGTTTCACATTTCCAAAATGGTCTGTCATTGCCTTTCTTTTCTTTCATTTTCATTTTCTTTTTCTTTCTTTCTTTTTTTTTTTCTTTTTTTTTTTTGGCAGGTACTGAATGAAGTGAGGGGTTCGTAAAGCAAGACCAGTCAGCCCTTGGAGAGCATATTTCATTTTCATTTGTTCAGGTGCTTCTCCTTTTTGTCACCCCTAAACCTGGGGTGTAATTCAAGATGGCTTTTGCCATCTATAACTTAGATTCATGTAGCCTCACTTGTTTGAAAAAGGACAGCTGTTTTCACTTTAATAGAGTGGCCAGTTTTGAGAGATGGTTAGTCCATTACCTAAGTGCAAAAATCTTTTTGGTTCCCAAGTGAATGAAGTAAACTTCTTCTTAATTAAAATGAGCTTCCTAGCCGAGGCGTTTCCAATCTACCCAAAGCCAGCCTGAAGAGATAGTCACCTCTGGCAGGTCAGCCATTGTCCCTAAAGGATATGGCCCACACACTGACATTCAGCTCTGTTGGGAAAGGCTCACGGTGTTCTGCCAAGGAGGGGATCTGGTTGCAAGTGGGTGATAGCAGCAAACTGCTGACAATTGTGTGGTTAATGGAAAGGTATGTTTGTTCAACTCAGACAACACCAGGGTTGAAAGGTCCCAGAGAGATGGTGTCATCTGGTGGTTTAAAGCTATGCCCTGTGGAAACCCCCTCAGGGCCATCTGCCATATCCCAGTGATCACAGCCACTTTCTTTTCCTTGCTCGTTGCATCTTGTTGTACAGTTTTTGTTTGAAGAAAGGGTTTGTTCCATGATTAAATGTTAAAGTAAGAGTTTAGTTCTGTTTCTCATTATATGGGGATGGGGTTGGGGGTGATGAGAACATTTGCCCATGATCCTGGGACCTGCAAATGCCTCATTGAGGAAGTGGTTCATGCCAGGCCCAAAGGGGTGAGGAGTGAATAGTTGTCAGCAGTGGACAAGCCATCTAGACCCTATCAGACTTAAGACATTCTTCTTCCTCTTTCCAAGCACACGATGCCCAGGAATCCCACCCCCAGCTCCAAGCCATCAATCTAAATGAGATTCAGGCTAACTCATTTCAAATGCTCATCTGCTGCTTATTAGCTATGAGACTTTGGACAAATTTGAATAAATGTAAGCTCAGGGGTCCGGGCTGCTGCTGAGAGAAGGTAGGAGGTGTGTGGCCATCTTCCTGATAGAAATCTTCAAAGACTGAGATTCTGCTTCTCCATCAGCCCAGGAAGCCTTCTTTCCTTACTTACTCTTTAGGTAAAATTCATTTTATGTCAACTCTATAAGCCATTCTGGGCCATTGACTCCTTTTCAACTTGACCACTGCTTGGGTTAAGCTTCCCAATGTGTAAAGTAGCACCTTATTCTTATTTTGCTTTTAAATAGACCTCTTTCAAGTTTCAAGGAGGTTCTTCTCAAACTTCTGGGGGTTTGAGAATGATTCCAATTCTCTTGATGATTCTATAGCCTCTCCTTTGGGTTTTGCCTTCCAAACTATGATCCTCATGTATTAAATATTTTCCATACTGAAACCTATTAGTCATCTTGAGAATTTTACTGGCCTTCCTTCTCTTGATGTTTTCTAGCTGTATTTACACCTTCTTGAAGTAGGCTGTCCTGAACCACATGCAACTTTTCCAGCTTTCCTGTTCCACACTTTGATACATGTTTACTCTGTGGAACACAGTGTGGTATATATGAAAATGCATGATTGTAAGACAGAAAATCCTGGATCTTCTGGGCTGTGTGACTTTGAGGGAGTTATTCAACCAGGCTCTTTGGGCATCAGGTTCCACATGTGCAAAATGGAGATGGAAGTGTACCTCAGGTGTCCACGAGGGTAAACAACTTGGCATTTTAAACCTGGTACTCTGCCTTGCATTCAGTTAACACTGAGTAATTTAGAGGAGGAAAAGAAGGAGAAGAAAGAGAGAGTTCCCATTCTTGATTATAATATCTTTATAATAATGAGGGACCTATTTAATGAAATAGGTAATGGTTGTTTTAAAGCAGTACTTTTGCACCTCCTTCACTTATCATAGTCATATTCATTTAAATTGACCTCTCCTTCCATTTCAGTGATACAGATCAGAGCATTGCATTCACTCATCATTAAACATAAGCTTACAGCCTTGCATCTTCATAAACAGAAGTCAGTCATGTGGGAGAGAGAGGGGGAATAAACCCACTATCTTCTGGTCAATGTTTAGACAGTCTTGGCACCTCCCAGAAGCAAGAGCTACAGCGGGAGAAGTGGGAGAGGAGCAGCTCGCCAAGCAGAAGCCTTTCTCGGCGTTCCATCAGCAAGGAGAGGTGGGTGGAGACGCTGGTGGTGGCTGACACAAAGATGATTGAGTACCACGGCAGCGAGAATGTGGAATCCTACATCCTCACCATCATGAACATGGTATGGCAGACCGTGTGGGGACAGGGGCAGCTGTGAATAACTACTGTCAGATGTCCTCCACCCCAGAATAAGAAAGAAAAGACTTTTTTGGGGTCCTTTTCACGTATATATTAAATATTTATTTATATTTATAAATACATTTCTATGTATGCATTTTATATTGTTTATATATGTGTATAAATATTATATCTGTAAGTGTATTTATATTTTAAAATATATTTTATGTAATCACTTGTGGTCATATTCATTTTATTAATAAAAATTAATACAGATGTAATCCTATTTTAAAATATATTGGTCCTCATAAATATATTCCCTGCCTAAATAATTAAGAATGGAAATTCAGGACAAACTAGTCTTTCTCCTAAAAACATATATCCTGTGAAAACTTATAATTTATCATGAATATTTTCTACGAGTTATTTATCAAGTGACTCTGTCATTTTAGTATGATTTTTCCCCCTCACTGATTTATGCTCGTTCGCAAATGAATAAACTGAGGCAAAGGACTAGAACATGATTTCTTCAAGGTAGTTGGAGCTAGAATTGGAATAAAGTTAATGACCCCTGATTTTAAGCTTCTCTTTTGATGATGTTTGCTTTCCATTATTGATGTTTTCTGCTTTCCCACACGGGCATATCCAACTCTTCTTTGCACTCTACCAAAACTTCCTGACCTATAAGATAAGGAATAATTTGAAGTGCATTACGGTTCTGTTTTTTTTTCTCTCCACCAGCGCTCATCTGTTATCTGTTCACATGAGGCTAATGGTTTCCATTTCCAACTCTAGGTCACTGGGTTGTTCCATAACCCAAGCATTGGCAACGCGATTCACATTGTCGTGGTCCGGCTCATTCTACTGGAAGAAGAAGAGGTAAGGAATAAATTCTCTTCTGACCTGGATCCTCATAATTCCTACCTCTTTTCTTCGAAGATCTCTTGAGGGATAAGAAAGAAGGTACCAGACAGATGTTTAGAAGTGCATCTGTGTTATTTTCTTGGGAATTCAGTGATGGCAAGTGGGAGATGGAGAACATTTCCAAGATGTATGTATGTTCTTGGAACCATCTGTTTTCGTCTCCAGTAACTCGAAAATCAGATGGACCACAGTGACTAAGAATATTCCAGAATGGAAATAGACTAAATCATGTTATGGCTGGCTGGTTTCAGTAAACGTTAGGAGGGACATGGAAATATGGAACCTTTTATACTGTTTATTTATCTCCTGCACAGTAATACATGTCTCTCAGGTCTGGGCCCACTCGTCTCTCTGCATTTTTACTTGGGGATTTCGTCTATCTTCAGAGACTTACAGAACATCTGTATGCTGAGACTCAATTGATATCTCAAGCCCAGACCTCCTACTTAAGCTCCAGACTCCTGTCCAGTTGCTTGCTTGACATGTTGGATGTGTCTTAGTCCACTCGAACTTGGAAACTGAGTAATGGAATTATTGGTCACTCCCTGCCCAAATCATCTCAGTTCTTCCTCCTGCCATTCCCCAAGCCTCCATCACAACCATCTCAGTAAATAGTGCTATTCTGCACTGTTGCATAAGCCTGGAAGTCTTTCTTGTTTCCTTCTTTTCTTATCTTCCACATTCCACAGGAATCCCTACAGTGCTCCTACCTTCAAAAATACATCACAAAATCACCCACTGTTAAGCACCTCCACAGTCATTGTGTTGGTTTCAGCCTCATGGTACCCTTCCTGAATCACCTTGGCGAAATCCCAAATGTTCTTCCTATTTCATGCCCTGACCCCTAACCATAATCCAGTCTCTATGTAGCAGTTAGAATGGCAGTTTTAAGTACAAATGAGTTACACCACTGCACAAAACTAATAGATTTATGTTTTTTAGGACAATGTCAACATTTCTTATTATGTCCTGCAGAGACTTTCATGATCAGACCTCCATCCACCCTCCCATTTTTCCTGATGTCACTCTGCATTTGCACTGGCCTTCAGATAGGTTCAAGAACACATGAGACACTTGTCAGCCTCTTGGCCTGTGCATTTGAGGTTCTCAATGCCTGAAACACTCTTCCCCTGTCTCTGCTCATGGTGGGCACCTTGTCACCTCTCAGGCTTTTGTTTAAATGCCACCTCCTCAGAGAGGTCTCAACGACCAACCTACTTATCAAGCTGGTCCCACTTACTGTTCTTACTTCACTAATACTGCTCTCACATTTCATTAATATTATGTGCATTTGTTTACTCTTTTTTTGTTTAGCTCAGCCACCATCAGAATGTGAATCCTATGAGTGCACAAACTAAATTCTTTATTCTCGGCTTCATCTCCAGCACCTAACACAGTGCTTGGGCATGAATGAATGAATAAATGAATAAACAGAGTGAAATTTAATGAAGGAGTGAACCAGCCAACCTGATGAAATGACTTTGCAATTTATAGCCCTTTACCAGGGGCTGAGATAAGTGAAGAAAGGCATCATTCAAATCTCCATCAACAAGAGCCCGGAGGCCAAAAGGCTCAAGGCAGGGTTTATTGTTTTCGGAGCAGAAGCCTCCACAAAGAAGATTTTAAAACAATGATTTCTGGAGCCTGGATCCCTTTTCTTTCTTCTCTCCCCTACCACCCCCACTTCCTCTAGTCATTCAAGACTTTGGGTATCCCTTCCCAAGAACCTTTTGTTAAGAACATTTAGAGCTTAGAAACCAGGCAAAGCAAAAACTCCGTGTCATCTCAGTATCTAACATGACCTACCTAACTCTGTGGGGAACATAACTATGATTATTTTTTACCATTGGTTAGGGCCTTGCTGTGGTAAAGTTAGGTGTTAACATGCAGAAAACTCATAATGTACAAATGGGTTTTGTCCAACAGAGATGGAAATAATTTGTAAATTTGGAAATAATTTGTATCCAGCAGAGACGATAACTCCAAAGATTATGGTTTTATTGGTCTGTGGAATATTACATAATTTTGTATTTAATTTAGCATTCTTTTTTTACCGACTCTAGTTGCATCAGTTTCACACATCTGTCTTTGAACCAGCTTTGCCATCTTGCCTGTCTCCTTATTAGTGTGTTAAATCTATCTTGAACATGTGCTCACTATATGTTTGTATGAGAATTATGTTTTGAACTTTTTGGAAATTATACTTTGATACCTTGGAGGACAAATTTTCATTATTGCGTAATGGCCTAGCATCGGTGCATGCTTACCCACAGAGGGGAAATAAGGAAGGTTCTTCTGGCTGTGGGAAGGCGAATCCTTTACCTTCTGCAGTCCCAACAGCGGCACTAATAGGAGCTCACACTGCAGCTTCTGTGGAATGAGCCTTTTATAATTCTGCAACTCTCTGTTCCCAGGAAACAGTGCCACCAAAGTCTTGCTGCCAGTGGAATCCTTTGAAAGAACTTGATTGGCCATTACCTCTCTGACCCCATCACAATTATGTTGTTTTTTTTTCTTCCCATTCTCATTTTGGAAGTGCAACGAGACAAAAATGATGTGCTGCAGAAAGAAAAGAAAAGAAAAAAAAAAGCCATTGCTTCCTTCCTTCACTTGTCAAATATCTTCCTCATTTAAGCTTCTATAAAATCTCCAAGTGGTACAAGGTTCATAACTTGACAACAGGATTGCTAGCTCTTTGGAGAGCTGCAATTCACAGTTCTCATTTTCTTGATTCCCAGATAATGACTCAAGTGATTCTTCACATCGTTGATGAATGAGCAGCCCCAACAACAACAAACAGCAATGATTCCAGCCCTTAATTAACATCAGGGTGGCAGCCACAGGCAGAAAACACAGTGTGAGGTGTTGGGAGGTGACTGCTCTTGGGCAAAGAGACCTGAGTTCTAGTCCTAACTTTGTCATCATCATGCAGGGAACTCTGCGAAAATCACATCATTGCTCCATCCTGCCTTTTTCTTCATCTTTAAATGAGACTCAAGTCACGGTCCATCAACTGTATGTGAGATGCCGTGCTAGCCACTGAGGGTACAAAAATGAATCTAAGGCCTATCTCCTGATTCTGGGGAGCTTAGGGTCTTGGGCACAAAGGCACAAAATAGAACATTGCAAGTAGAAATTTCCATCAGTATGAAAAAAAGCCAAAGAGTACCTGGGATAAGGCAGGATACTTGGATATCTAAGCTGGGTTTTAGAGGAGAAGAAATTAACAGTGAGGAAGGACATGGAGGTAGAAGGACCTGGAAATAAGGACAAAAGCTTTAGTGCTTAAACTAGCACTTTACCTATGAGGGGCTGAGCCTCACAGCCAATTAAAATCTGCCTACCTCCACTCACCCCCGCTCTTGTTCCAGTGTTGCCTATCTCTGTGCATGACATCAGTATCCTTCCAGTTGTAGGCACCAAAGACCCAGAAGGCCTCCTTCTCTCCACTTCACCCATATCCACGCCATCATCAGGTACTGCCAGTTTTCTCTGATCAGCTCCATTTATATCACTTTAATCTAGGATATCTCTTCCTAAGCTTTTCTTGTATATACTTTCTGGTTTGCTTAGATTCCTTTCAATCTTGTTGTCTTATTACAGCCAAGAAGATCTCAGAACGATAGTCTGATCATCTCTGCTGTCCTGACGCCCCTTTCTGAACCCCATTCCTGGTTTAAAGCAATCCAGTGTTGTCTTGATTCCCTCTCTCATCTCTTACCACACCCCCGTGCTCTTGGACTAGAGTGATAGTCGTCTATTCATCATGCTTCCTCCTGCCACTGGTCTTGTTGTTGCCTGGACTGTCTTCCTTCTTGTCTTCACTTAGTTAACACTTTAATCCCCAGATCTCAGCTCCGGTGTCACTTTGCTGGGCAAGTCTTCTTTGATGTCCATGCCCAGTAATATTCTATTACATATGCCCCACAACACTGTGTGTTTCTCCTTCGTAAACTCATATATATCCCAGTTGTAACCTTACATCTCTTCGCCTGGCGCCCTTTCTTCTGTTAGTATATAAGACTTAAGGGCAGAAGCTGGGTCTGCTGCTGCTCACCATATAGCCCTACTGGTACATAACAGATAAGAGAAGGAGTTAAGGAGTGAGGCCAGCAGTCAGGGGTCAGCCATGGCCAAGTTATGACAAACCTGTGGCCCCATGAAGGGATTTGGATCTAATCCTGTGGAAGCCTCTGGATGATTCCAAACCGAGGGTTGAAATGGAGAGAAAGGCATTAAAGAGATGGCCCTGGGGCTCTGTGGGAAGTGGCATTAGATGGAGACACTGAAGTAGGTCTCATCCATCAAAGACTTGATTCTTTCTTTCTTTCTCTCTTTCTTTCTTTTTTTTTTTTTCCTTTTTAGGGCCACACCCATGGCATATGGAAGTTCCCAGGCTAGGGGTCGAATCAGAGTTACAGCTGCTGGCCTACACCACAGCCACAGCAGCTCAAGATCTGAGCTGTGTCTGCAACCTATACCACAGCTCATGACAATGCTGGATCACTGACCCACTGGGCAAGGCCAGGGATCAAACCCACATCCTCCCGGATACTAGTCGGATTCATTTCCCCTGTGCCACAATGAGAGGTCCCTTAATTTTTTTCTTAATTCTTTTATTGTCATAAATATGTGTGTGTGTGTGTGTGTGTGTGTGTGTGTGTGTGCGTATGTAAACTGTAAAATTTGTCATTTTGCAATATACAACCCAGTAGCATTTACAGTGTTTTGCAGCCATCACTGCTAGTTTCAGAACATCATCCCAAAGGAAATCCCTATCCATCAAGCAACTACTCACTTTCTTCTCCCCGCCAGCTCCTGCCAACCACTCATCTGATTTCTTTTTAAAAAAATTATTGAAGTATAATTGATTTACAGTGTTGTGTTAATTTCTGCTGCATAGCAAAGCGACTCAATTATATATGTATACATTCCTTTTCATATTTGTTTCCTTTTTGGTTTATCGTAGGATCGTGAATATAAGTCCCTGTGCTGTACAGTATGATCTTGTTGTTTATCCATCATTTGTATACAAGTTTGCATCTGCTAATTCCAAACTCTCAATCCTTCCCTCTCTCACATCCTCCCCCTTGGCAACCACAAGTCTGTTTTCTATGTCTGTGAGTCTCTTCCTGTTTTGTAGATAAGTTCATTTGTGTGATATCTTAGATTCCACATATAAGTAATATTGCATGGTGTTTGTCTTTCTCTGTCAGACTTACTTCACTCAGTATGATAATCTTTAGGTCCATCCATGTTACTGCAAATGGCATTATTCCATTCATTTTTATGGCTGAGTAAAATTCCATTGTATATATGTACCACATTTTCTTTATCCATTCATTGGAATTCCTAGCATCAGTGACTTTCTATAATTCTCATCTTTCTTATTCTAAATCATACCCAACAACTCACACCATTTTGGACTTCATTTTCTGTTGTGGGTTCAAGATACTTGGTGGTTAATCTACATACATACAATAGTTTCTCTTTGTTGGTTACCACCATGTAAAAACCATTGTGGATTTTCATCACATATTGAGAATAAATTAAGGTAGTCTGATACTTGCTTTGGAGCATCCTAAAGGCATCTCAAAGAGTAAAAGGTCATATTTCAGACCAATGGAAACTCAGGTGCACATAACCATAAGCTGCAAAGACTTGTCAAGAATATTAAGACATTGGGGGTCAAGAAATCAGAGTTGCTTTAGAGATTAACTGACTTGCTCTCACTCCTATCCTGTCTCCATGCAGCCCTGAGTTAAGTTCTTATTTTCACTTTATGACCCAAATTTTGTCCTTTGAACTTCTATGCTCCCTCCAGGATTTAGACACAAACTTGGCCTCCTCCCATTTCCATTTCTCTAGACCAATTCATTTGGTGGCTTCCCTGCTCCACTTTGGGGCCAGGGGTTAGGGATCCCATTGCCCCTTTCCCTCCTCCTCTTGTAAGGAGTTGACATTGTGGCGAGCACTGATTTATAGTTCTCCCCCCTCTTTCTAGCCATATAAACTTCAGCAGGTTATTTAACTTTTTCGTGCCTCCACTTCTTCATTTGGTAAAGAGTATTTACTTCCTAGGTTTGCTGTGAGAATCAAACATGTTAATTCAGGTTGTAGCATAGTATCCGGCTTGTAGAAGCTACTCCATCCATGTCACTTGTCAGGATCTTTCTTATTCTTATCATTGTCATTGTCATCATTTAGGTTCCACAACAACCTTGGAAACTTGTTACTATTTTTTTTTTTGTCTTTTTGCATTTTTTTTTTCTAGGGCCACTCCCATGGCATATAGAGGTTCCCAGGCTAGGGGTCTAATCAGAGCCACAGCAATGCAAGATCCAAGCCTTGTCTGTGACCCACACCACAGCTCATGGCAATGCCAGATCCTTAACCCAATGAGCAAGACCAGGGATCAAACCTGCAGCCTCATGGTTCCTAGTCAGATTCGTTAACCACTGAGCCACGACGGGAACTCCAGAAACTTGTTACTATTTATACTCATTTCATGAATGAGGAAACTGTACCAAAGTCCTTGATGGAAAATAAAAAATGTAAAAGACAAGATTAGGATCATAAGAAGTGGGAAACTTCTTTTAAGAACAGGATAGAGGCAAAACTGGGATGGGAGTAAGTTGGGATGAAGCCAACCAGGTGGGCCCCAGGTCACTGTGCCATGGAGGGCCGGAGCCCGAGGGTGTCAGGCTGGCTGGAAGAGGTGGCAGTAAGGCTGACAGACAGGAAGGAGGTGACTCTTTTCACAGAAAATTTCTCTTGGTCTTGGAGTGATTCCGTTATAGGTTCACTTCTATGAGACTCTGGAGTTAAAAGCCTTATTAAATTTGGAGATTCAGGCTGGTGAGTTCCTCTGAGCCCAGGGTGATTTGTGGGTCTGTAATAACTTATAGAACTGCTGCTTTTTCAAGAGAAATGTCAACAATATTGGCAATGAACTTGGACACTCATCGCTTTATTTATTTATTTGTCTTTTTGTCTTTTTAAGGCCGTACCCACAGCATATGGAGGTTCCCAGGCCAGGGGTCTAATCGGAGCTGCAGCTGCCGGCCTGCACCACAGCCACAGCAATGCCAGATCCAAGCCACATCTGTAACCTACACCACAGCTCATGGCAATGCTGGATCCTTGACCCACTGAGCGAGGCCAGGGATGGAACCTGCAACCTCATGGTTCCTAGTTGGATTCGTTTCTGCCGCGCCATGACAGGAACTCCAGATATTCATCACTTTAAAAATAAAATCCAGAGTCTCTTCCTCTGATAGTCAGATGGGCTATTCCTTGACACACGGAAAGTTTTCCGATTAAACTTTTTACCACTTTTCTCATCTCTGCCTCTTCTCATTCTTCCAGGAACCTAAGCCTGGCAAGCAGAGCATGATCAGATTTGCATTGAATCACAAATTCTCAAGGAAATCAATACATGGTTTTTTTTTTTTTCATTATGAAGAGAGAATTTACAAAGAGAACAATTTACAATGAAAGCCATGTTCTTGAAAAATCATTTTCTCTCTCCCACTTGGGACCATTTCTGTGAGCCGTGGCTGATTTCCTCTAGGTCACCTCCCTGTCCAATCAGGTCACATACTCAAATGAATAGAAATAAATAGGAAAGAGAATGTGGGATGTGAATTGGACTCACTGGAGAAAATGATGTGAGACAAAATGATGACAGAACAAAAAGCAAAATCTATTTCTGTTTATAGAGGAAATAGGAAAAATTCATGTGGATAGGGCTTTGTTTTGACAAGCTCACATAATGATGAGGATGCTTTATAGGAAATGTTTAGTACAAGTTTCTCCTTATTCATGGCGTAACCAGCATGATCTCTGGGAAGCTCCTTTGTATCTTGCGTATATGTAGGGCTGTGTAGTATTGACACAAAGCTAATGATGCTCACCAAGACACCCATGATCAGCTGCATTCAAGAAACCAAGTGAATGTTTCTTGAACTTGACCTCTTATGAGACTTTGAGATAAAGAGGCTGAGGGAGCTGAAAAAAGTTGAGCTCAATTAAAACTTCCTGGAAGAGTCACAGCATCTAGCAGAAAAGTAGTGAGCTGTCACTGACCTTGTGTTAAATGCCCTATATTGTAGAATTCAACACAGGGGCAACGTACCCAGTTACAAATGACCAGCAGCTCGGTTAATTGCACTTGCTTTGGCTCTAAGACGAACTGACAAAGGCAATAAGGAAAAAAGCAAAGCAAGATTTGGGGATAGACTTCAGGCCCTAACTTTTTTTTTCTTATTGATGAAAATTCAATTACCTATCAAGTTAAGAGGGGAAAAAAGGGAATTTTATTTGAGCCAAACTGAGGATTATGACCCAGAAAGCAGACACTCAGAAAGCTCTGAGAACTGTCCTGCCTGTTAGAAGCTGGAGGCACAATCATATACATTTTTCGAGACAAGCATTCCCTTTTGATCGTATATCAAAATGACAAACTGATGTTACAACAAGTTCACCAAGGATCCAGAATCTAGGCAAGCAGGTACAAAGTGAGCAGTAAGGCCCCACGTCCCCTACAGAGCTGGGAAAGGATGCTGTTCTTTTAAGAAGCCACGTTACTAGCATCAGAGGAAAGACAAAACGAATCTTCACAGTTGGGCAGGCACTCCCGTTCTGGGGAGCTCTGGTTAAGGCATTATGCAGATGCGTGCACTGCTCATTAGGGAGGGGCACAGAGGCCCGGGCAAACACAGGGAGAGAATTTAATGTTTGCTTTGTTCTTGTCCTGCCTTAAATATAAATTTTATTGCATCACTCATCCATGGCTATCCCCCAGGTTGTTCCAGAATTGCTCTTATAAAAACATTGGCATGTTAAGATCCCCTCTGTTTTTGTTTGTTTCTTTGTTTGTTTTTGGCTTTTTTTGCCGTTTTTCTTGGGCTGGAGCAGCATATGACATATGGAGGTTCCCAGGCTGGGGTCTAATCAGAGCTGTAGCTGCCACAGCAATGCGGGATCCGAGCCTCGTCAGCAACCTACACCACAGCTCATGGTAACGCCAGATCCTTAACCCACTGAGCAAGGCCAGGGATCGAACCCACAACCTCATGGTTCCCAGTCAGATTCGTTAACCACTGAGCCATGACGGAAACTCCAAGAATCCCCTCTGTTAACATCTCTTTACAAGCAGCTCCTTTGCCTGTTTCCCTCCTTCCCCCTCATCCTGATGCTGGAACATTTCAACAACCATGCAGCCCTGGCCCATATATTTAGATGGTTCCACCTTGACAGCGTTGCTCCATCACCTGTTCTCCATCCTCCTCCTCATTCCTGTCGAGAACCCTGGAGGGTCTTAGACTTCTCTCCTCTTGCAGTGTATCCTGCCCTACCTTCATGGATGCAGTGATGGGAGAAGACATAAGACTTGTGGGTCAGAGACAAAGGATATTATGACTCCCAGCACACGTATCATATGACCTTCATGTTTGTATCTGTCCTTCTTGTCCCCTAGGGTGCCGCAGGCAGCCCGGGTGAGTGCTGTGTACACAGTGGGCTTTATCACAGCTCAGAAGCCCTGAGATAAGGAAACGCTAATCCTTTAAAGGGGGTTGTAAGAAACTTGTCAAATGTTGCCCCAGAGGGAGCCATTATCTTTACTTCTTTCCTGGAGGGAGACACTATCCCTTGATGCCAAGGCTGTTTGCTCTACGACATCCTTGAAAAAATACAAAAGCTGTCAGGGCCTTTGTTCAGAAGAGGTGACAATCAGCAACACAATAATAGTGGGGGACTTTAATACCCCACTTACATCAAGGACATCAAGGGAGAGAGCACCCAGACAGAGAACAGCAAGGAAACACAGGCCTTCAATGACTCCCTGGACCAGCTAGATTTAACTGATATTGTTAGAAGATTCCACTCCAAAGCAGCAGAATATACATTCTTCTCAAGTGCGCAGGGAATATTCTCCAGGATAGATCACATCTTGGGCCACAGAGCAAGCTTAGGTAAATTTTTAAAAGTTGAAATTATCCCATGCATTGTCTCCAACCATAATGCTATAAGACTAGAAATCAACTACAAGGAAAAAAACAGCAAAAAACCCAAAAGAGGTGAAGATAAGAGACCCCTGTAAAATTGTCTCCTGACAGTTGTGATTACAGGCACCAGAATGATTATTTTCTGCTTCATCCTTAAATTTCTGGCCTCTTAACCTTCCTTTTCTCTAGTCAGATCTTGACTCATTAATGGATTGACTGCAAAACTTCTCCCACACACAAACACACACACACAAAAGAGTTCCTGTCATGGCTCAGTGGAAACAAACCTGATTAGCATCTATGAGGACGCAGGTTCGATCCCTGCCCTTGCTCAGTAGGTTAAGGATCCGGTGTTGCCGTGAGCTGTTGTGTAGGTCACAGATGCAGCTCCAATCCCACATTGCTGTGGCTGTGGTATAGGCCAGCAGCTATAGCTCCAATTTGACCTTTAGCCTAGGAACCTCCATATGCCATAGGTACGGCCAAAAAAAAAAACCAACCACCCAAGCAAAAAAACAAAAAAACTTCTCCAGCACAGAATCTGCACTTTTGTCTGGCTTAATGGAAACATTCGTCACCTTCTCTCTCCATTCCTTGAGAGGTGATGAGCATTGTCTGCTTGGTCAGTATCCTGTGAATGCCAGGCTGTGTGCAGGGCCTGAGATAAGGAGAGGAATAAACAGCAGTCCTTGCTCTGGAGGAACTAAGGAGGAAACAAGCCTGCAATTTAAATATCTTAACCTAGTGCAGCAAGGGCTATGAGCCAGGGTACACAAGATAGATTTGTAGGAAACTACTCCAGGCTGGGGGCAGGAAGACTTCCTGGAAATGCCCCGAGAGAGTCTTAAAGAATTAATGGATGTCCAGTAAGTTAAAGGGCAAGAGAGAGGAGAGGGGGGGCATTCTAGGTAGAGGAAGCAGCCTGACGAAAGCAAAGAGACAAATAATGTGTGTAGGGGGAAGGGAAATGATAATATGAGCCGTTTGAATGTTGCTGGAACATAAACTGTGAGGTTTGCAATGAAGGGAAGACTTCCTGGAGGCTAGACTTGGGAGGGTCTGAAGTCTTTCATGGTGATATGGCCAGACTTGGGTGTCAGCTAGATTGACCTGGCAATGGCAAGAAGGCTGGATTTAAAGAGAAGAAAGAAGGAGAACAGCTAAGAGACACTGCAAGAATCAATCCAAGCTTCAAATGATGAAGGTTTGAGCGAGGGCAGTTGGGGGTAAAGATGGAGAGGAAGGAGGTCAAGGTAGCAGCACATGATGACACATTGGGATGATGAAGAAGGAGAGAGAAGAGCCCAATAGGAGGACATTGGGTTGGTGGTGGTTCCTGTAACAAAGAGGATCCAGAAAGAACAACAGGTTACCATGGAGAGAAAGGATTTCAGGGATGCTGGGTTGGGGGTACCTCATGCCATCTAGAAGGGGGTGTCCATCAAGAGATTTGGGTGCATGAGTTTGAACTCCAAGAAAGCTTTGGAATGAGATACAGACTTGAGCGTTAATAGCACATAGGTGATGGCCCGAAATGTAACTGTGATTGGGAGTGAGCTAAGCAATGAACCAGAAGGAGGGCAGAGGAAGAAGGGCCCATAAAAGAGCCCGAGAAATAGTCAGAGAGTAAGAGGAGGATGGGGAGCTGGAGATCTCGGAAGTACAGGGTCTCTGCCTGTGTCTGTTTGGGGGGTGAGAAGGGGGAGATAGATAAGCAATAATGATTGGTAGGCAAAATACTAAATCTTTCCAATTGTTCAAAGCAAAAAGTTTAGAGAAGACTTCAATAGTTTGGAAACCACCAGTCTTGGACTAGCAGCTGGAAACCTGGCATCACAACCCTGCTCTGCCAAAGCCTGCTGTGACTTGGCTGATGTACAGTCCTCTCTGGCCGCTATTTCCTCACTGTCTAAATGAGAGAACTGGATTTATAATTCCTAATGTTGTTCAGGGAATTAGGCTCATAGTCATGATGGAAAAATTGGAGGCAGAGTTTTCTGCTGCAACATCTGGGAAATGACTTCTTTCTGCGTGGCGATAAAGCTGTGTCCTTGCTGACACTGAATTTGGCTCAGAAATCAGGGAGAGGGGATGTTTGTAAACATTCACTTCTCCTCACACAGACACATGCAGATTGGTTATGTAAGTTCTTCCAAAATAGTGAGTCCAGTCAATGTTGAAAAGGACAATATCGAAGCAAAAAGTGGAGTTTTTCTAATCTGGCGCTATCCTGCCTTGAGCTGCGTGGCCCCACCAGGGACCGTGAGCCAAAGGGGAACATCCCAGATGGGCTCCATCTGCTTCTGCCTGTGTGGCCACCTCGCCTCTTAACAAGCTTTTATATCCAGGGCTGTTTAAATAGGTGTGTGAGTGTGTGGTGTGTGGCCTTTTCCTACCCTGTAACCCATGTGAAAAATTATACATGCCCTTTGATTCAAAACTGTGGGATCTCATGGATAACTAATTAGTAAGTAACCCACATAGGCACCCACCGAGAAGTGGTTTATAAGACCTCTGTGGCAACCCTCCAAACTTGATCCAGACCATCTATTATTTTTAAGATATTAAAAAGAAATTTTTTTCTGTCTTTTTTTGCCATTTCTTGGGCCACTCCCGTGGCATATGGAGGTTCCCAGGCTAGGGGTCTAATCGGAGCTGTAGCTGCCGGCCTACACCAGAGCCACAGCAACTCGGGATCCAAGCCGAATCTTCGACCTACACCATAGCTCACGGCAACGCCAGATCCTTAACCCACTGAGCAAGGCCAGGGATCAAAGCCGCAACCTCATGGTTCCTAGTCGGATTCATTAACCACTGCACCGCTACGGGAACTCCAAAAAGAATTTTTTTTGAGGTGACTGTAGGATCACAGGCAGAAATAGTATGAAAATCCCTTATATCCCTCATCCAGTTTCCCTCCGTGATGACATCTTGCACCACTCTAGTACAATATTAGAACCCATACATTGATATTCATACAAGCCATCTGCCCTATTCTGAGTTCACCAGCTGTACAAGCACTAGTTGGAGTGTGTGTGTGTGTGTTTATATTTAGTTTCATGCAGTTTTAACATGTGCAGATCTCTATGACCTTCCCTAAAGCACAGAGCAGTTCCCTTACAAAAATCGCTCAGGCCCCCCTTTTGTACCTCCCTTCTACCCACCCACCTCACTCCTGGAAAGCCCTGCTCGCCATCCGCTATAATTCGTCCTATCGGGAATGTTATATAAATGGAATCGTGCACTGCGTAACCTCTTGAGATTGCATTTCTTTCCTTCAGCCTAATTCCCTTGAGATCCATCCAAGCTGTGGGTCTTGAGAGTTTGTTCCTTTTTAGTCCTGAGTCAACTTCCATGGTACAGACCAGTTTATTTAACCGGGCACTCACCGAGGGACATGTGGACTGTTCCCAGTCTTTTGCTATCATGCATGAAGCGGCTGTAAACATTCCACCACAGGATTTTGTACGAGCATAAGTCTTCATTCCTCTGGGACAAGTGTCCAGGAATGCACTTACTGGGTCCTATGGTGGTTGTATATTTAGTTTTTTAAGAAGCTGCTGTTTTCCATAGTGGCTGGACCATTGTACATTCTTTTTTTCAAATTTTGTTCTGTAAGTATAGTTGACTTTAGGAGTTCCCAGCATGGCTTAGTGGTAACGAACCCGACTAGTATCCCAGAGGATGTGGGTTTGATCCCTGGCCTCGCTCAATGGATCCAGTGTTGCTGTGACTGTGGCGCAGGCTGGAAGCTGCAGCTCTGATAGGACTCCTAACCTGGGAACTTCCCATATGCCATAGGTACAGCCCTAAAAAGACAAAAAAAAAAAAAGTATAGTTGATTTTACAATGTTGTATTTGTTTCCTGTGTACAGCGAAGTAGATCAGTGCATATAAATATATCCATTCTTTTTCCCCATATAGGTTATTACAAACTACTGAGTAGATTTTCCTGGAAATTCTCACCTCCTATTTTACATTCTTACCAGCAGGATACACGTGGCCCAGTTTTACCACATCTTTACCATTGTTTGAGTGCTCTCACTTTTAAAAATTTTAGTCATTTTGCTAAGCATGTGGTGGTATCTCATTGTGGCTTTAATTTGCAATTCTCTGATGGCTAATGAGGTTGAATACCTTTTCATTGTGCTTAACCGCCACCTGTATGTCCTCGTCAGTGAAATGTCTCTTCATGTTTTTTGCCTGTTTTCTAATTATTCTTTTATTACTGAGCTTTGAGAAATCCTTATATTTTGTACGCGGAAGTCTTTTGACAGCTCTGTGGCTTACGAATACTTCCTCCCACTCTGTAGCCCATCTTTTCATTCTCTTCACAAGGTTTCTCTCAGAGCAAAAGCTTTTCATTTTGATGAAGTCCAGGTTTACAATTTTTCCTTTTCTGGATCCTCTTTTTAGTATCCAGTCTCTGAACACTTTGCCTAGCCCTCACCACTCAAGATTTTCTCCTATGATTTTTTTTTCTAAAATTTTTATTGTTTTACATTTTACCTTTCAGTCTATGATCCATCTTGAGATAATTATTGTATAATGTGAAGTTTAGATCAAGGCTCATGTCTTTCCTCAGCATTTCGTAATTTTCCAGATACAGAGTACATGTTTTGTTAGAAATCTAAAAAAATAACACTTTCATTTTGTTTTCTTTGGAATGATGCAAAATATCATTCTTTTTATTTTTAAAATCTTTCATTATGATTTTTATTTTTTCCATTATAGTTGATTTACAGTGTTCTGTCAAGTTCTACTGTACAGCAAAGTGACCCAGTCATACATATACACACACACACACACACACACACACATATTCTTTTTTTCACATTATCCTCCATCATGTTCCATCACAAGTGACTAGATATAGTTCCCAGTGCTTTCCAGCAGGATCTCATTGCTTATCCAATTCAAATGCTGTAGTTAACCAAATGCATCTTTTAACCCCAAACTCCCAATCTGTGACATTCCCTCCCCTGCCCCCTTGGCAACCACAGTTCAGTTCTCCATGTCCATGAGTTTCTTTTTTGTGGAAAGGTTCATTTGTGCCATATATTAGATTCCAGATACAAGTGATATCATGTGGTATTTGTCTTTCTCTTTCTGGCTTATTTCACTTAGTATGAGAGTCTTTGGTTCCATCCAAGTTGCTGCAAATGGCATAATTTTGTTCTTTTTTATGGCTGAGTAGTATTCCATTGTGTATATATACCACATCGTCTTAATCTATTCATTTGTCAATGGACATTTAGGTTGTTTCCATGTCTTGGCTATTGTGAGTAGTGCTGCAGTGAACATGTGGGTGCATGTGTCTTTTTCAAGGAAAGTTTTGTCTAGATATATGCCCAAGAGTGAGATTGCTGGGTGATATGGTAGTTCTATATTTAGTTTTCTGAGGTACCTCCATACTGTTTTCCTTAGAGGTTGTACCAATTTACCTTCCCATCAACAGTGCAGGAGGGTTCCCTTTTCTCTACACCCTCTCCAGCATTTGTTATTTGTTGCCTTGTTAATGATGGCTATTCTGACTGGTGTGAGGTGGTACTTCATAGTAGTCTTGATTTGCACTTCTCTAATAATCAGTGATGTTGAGCATTTTTTTCATGTGCTTGTTGGCCATCTGTATGTCTTCTTTGGAGAAATGTCTATTCAGTTCTTTTGCCCATTTTTCAGTTGGGTTGTTGGTTTTTCTTGATGTTGAGTTGTATAAGTTGTTTGTATATTTTAGAGATTAAGCCCTTATCAGCTGCATTGTTTCTATCATTCCATAGCCATTGTTTTTAAATTAATGAATATTCTTTCACCCCCAAACAAATGAATGTAGCGTTAAAAACAGACCTCAAAGCAATATAATCGTAGTTGATGTGTTGTTTGATGACCTACCTTCCCATGAAAGAGCGAGAAATAAGGTACCAACTGATGAGGCTGGTCACCAGTTAGAACCACAGCTTCACCTAGGAGCCCCCTGTTCTCAGTCTTTGATTCAGCAACTCACCTGAGTGACTTTCAGCTGGTTCTTCACTTCTTGGGGTATTTAATTTCTTCTTACTGTAAAATGAAACTAACAATGCATGCTTTACAAATAATGCTGAGAATTTGCAATTAAATTAAACAAGAGAATATATGTGAAAGTATCTGGCACATAGTAAATGATCAAGAAAGGTTTCCTTCCTTCCTTTTCTCCTTTTCCTTCCTTCTTTCCTCTACCCCTACCCTTTTTATTTCCTTCTGTTTTCTTCCTTTCCATTTATGATTCACACCACCAGACCAGTTCTTTATGGTGTGCATGGACTGGTTGTTTCAGTAGGGTGACTGTGCTAACTATAGTTTGATTAGTTGAATAGTATAGTTCCCCAAAACTCTTCTTCCACCATATATCATATAATAGATGATATAATGATGAGGATTTTTATTTTATTTTATTTTATTTATTTTATTTTGCCTTTTAGGGCCACATTTGCAGCATATAAAAGTTCCCAGTTCACAGGCTAGCGATCTAATCAGAGTTGCAGCTGACGGCCTATGCCACAGCTGCAGCAACATGGGATCTGAGCTGCATCTGCAACCTATACCACAGCTCACAGCAATGCCAGATCCTTAACCCACTGAGTGAGGCCAGGAATTGAACCTGCATCCTCAAGGATGCAGGTTCGTTACTGCTGAGCCACAATGGGAACTCCCATGATGAGGATTTTTAAATAATGAATCTGCTACTTTTATTTAAGAATAAAATTCTTTACTCTAAGGAGTTCAGTGAGTTTTCATGAGCCATGAGCTACCTTTCTGTGTTTTCATGAAAGGAACGTGATCTGTGGTAGTCAATTCGCATGGTGGGGGGACCTAGGAGGACCTCCAGTGGGCAACTGAAGCCCCTCAGACCTTGTCTGATTTAAATGTGGATGTTATCAAAATGCAAAATATAGAGAAACAAGCTCAAAATTTGATGTAGAGACTTTCCTGAAGTTCTCGGGCTGATAGATGAGAGTGGGCCAGCAGGGGTAGTCATTCTCCACTTAGAATCCACCGTGTATGAAGGATGGCTCTTTATAGAAACTCCAAATAAACAGGGCAAGGGAAAGCTATTTCTACTTTAGAAATTCAAATGAAACTGGAGTCCCTTTAGGGCTGATGATCCCTTTTTTCTCCCCCTGCCATTTGACAAGTGTTCATCCATTTAATTTGGAGGAAGCCCTCTCCTCCCATCTCCAGTAGCAACTGTGGGCCAGATCGGTATGACTCAGGAGCCCTTGAAATTACAGGCTGGAGGCATCTTCCCCAGCCTCCTTATTGTTGTCAGACAGTCAATTATCCCACCTGGTGAGAAGCCTGGAAAGATTATGTCACCCTCTTCCTCTCGCCCACCAATGTCAAACCAAGATGGAAACATGGGCATGGAAACATCCAGTGCTCCTTGCAGGATACCTCGTGAAAGGAAAAATCCTTTTGTTGAAAATTTCTTCATTATGCATTAGAATTAAAAATGCCTCTTTGGAGTTCCTGTCATGGCTCAGTGGTTAATGAGTCCAACTAGGAACCATGAGGTTGCGGGTTTGATCCCTGGCCTTGCTCAGTGGGTTAAGGATCCAGCGTTGCCGTGAGCTGTGGTGTAGGTCGCAGACATGGCTCAGATCCTGCATTGCTGTGGCTCTGGTGTAGGCTAGCAGCTACAGCTGCGATTAGACCCCTAGCCTGGGAACCTCCATATGCCCCAGGAGCGGCTCAAGAAATAACAAAAAGACAAAAAAAAAAAAAAATGCCTCTTTGGAATTGTATTGGCTTGGGAAGCGGAGAACCATTAGAAATAGGACTTCAAATAGCTGTTGGCCATTGCTAATAATATTTTTAATTTTTCTTCAAGGGCTACTTGTCCTGGTGATAATTTCTGTAATTCTTGCAGTTTGCCCTTTTATATTCTTCTGGGTGGCATCATGAGAATGATCGTATTTAAAGTGGGTTGGCCCAGAGGAGTAAGTTGGCCTCCCCAAATTCCTGCAGGATGTCTGGCGCCCCCACCCAGAGCTCATCTCACTTGGCTGCTTCTGGGGACTAATGTGAGTGGGCCCAACCACAGCAAACTCACCCATGCCAATCTCTCCCTCTTCCTTCTCCAGCAAGGATTGAAAATAGTTCACCATGCAGACAAGACACTGTCCAGCTTTTGTAAGTGGCAGAAGAGCATCAATCCCAAGAGTGACCTCAACCCTGCCCATCATGATGTGGCCGTCCTCCTCACCAGGTACTCCAGAGACTACGTACAAGCCAGGGCTGCAGGCAGGGAGGGCTGGCAGGTGAAAGGGTTGCCGGGTGTTCAAACCCATGAGATTCTTCTACTCTTTGCTGCTCTTAGTCATTTTAAAATGCAGCTCCTGACTCTCATACCAGTAAGCGAGCAGCCAGCAAACTTGCTAAATGGGCATGACTCTTCACGTTAATAAACCATCTCTGCTGGCAAAACACATGCCTTTCTCCTGTCCCAGGGATGGTTTCATCTTTCAAATTCTCTTCTTGGGGCAGCTCTGTAAACAGGAAGCTTGTTTGCAGATCCTCATTAAAGATTTCTGTGATTCTTTTGATTGTTTTGAACAATAAACAAAGAAAAAAGCCTTTTTAGGGCTGCACCCATAGCATGTGGAAGTTCCCAGGCTAGGGGTCGAATCAGAGCTGTAGCCACCGGCCTACACCACAGCCACAGCACTGCAAGATCTGAGCTGCGTCTATGACCTACCCCACAGCTCACCGCAACACCAGATCCTTAACCCACTGAGCAAGGCCAGGGATCGAATCTGCATCCTCATGGAAACTAGTCGGATTTGTTACTGCTGAGCCACAATGGGAACTCTCGATTTCTGTGATTCTTAACCATGGGATTTTTCATCCTTTCATTTTATTTTTTTAAATTAAATTTCCTCCAGTTTGGAGACCTGCAACTATCTCTACAGAAATCAGCCCTCCTTGTAATCCATCTCTGGCTGATACCAAAGAAGAAAAAAGGGAGAAGGTCCTCCCCTGAATAGGCGGTATGATTGGCTGGCATCCTCCTCCCTTGTGTCCTCATGAAAATACTGTTTTATTCTGACAACAGATTGACCCTGGTGCTAATAGGAACCATCAGACCTTCTAAGATGCATAGCTGTGAAGAGCTAGTGAAGTCCCTGATCAACCCAGGCTCTTGGAAGACTGTTTACTCACTGATTTGATAAATATTTATGGAACACCTACTACATAACAGACACTATTTTATTTAGACAATTGAAGTTCTTACATTTATAGGGGAAAGTAAGTTCTCACTGGGCAGCCCTATGCAGATTCAGAGACATCCTGAAATCCAGGAATGTATGATGAAAGCAGCCCTTTGGCCTGGCCCTCCAGCCACAGAGAACTTCAGGCAAGGGAAGGCCCGGGGGCATATGGTGTGTGTGTGTGTGTGTGTGTGTGTGTGTGTGTGTGTGTGTGGTCCCCATGGAAGACAGGGTGCCCTGAACATCTCGGCTCATCATCTGTCACTTTGAAAGGATTTTCCCAGTGCCTAAGATGCCTATAAGTGATGATAATCAGCCCCTACCCTATCTAAACGTCTGCTTTACCCCGACCGGAAATTCCAATCATCAGAATCACTCTTTTGAGCAATAGTATCAAAAATTTGGTTGAATGCAAACATGTTCCAAAATAAGTCTGTGGCATAAATCTATTGCATTCAGTTCATTAGGAGTTATAACACCTGAGCTGACCATAGCTCCCCTGGGGAATAGGTAGGTGTGGGTGTAGAATGTAAGCACAGAGGCCTTAAGGAGCCAGCAGAAAGCCAGGAAACATGAGGACTCAGGCAAGGGACCCAGGGAAGACTTCGGTCTAGGTATGACCTGGCTATAGGGAAGAACCTGGGACTCCAGGACCAGCATTCACCACCTGGCAGCTGTGTCTCAGCTCTGACTCTTCTTTTCCCGAAAGCAGAAATAATTTTTCCTCTCAGTCTCGCTTGGAGACATGAGTGAGTTCATGATAGCTGGCATTTGGGGAGTATTTGACACTGGCCTGGCCCTGCGCCACATCTGTTAGAAAGGTCATTGTTCCATTGACTCCCCACAGCAACGCTCATAGTTCACGCCTATCAATCATTCCTATTTTACAGATGGAGAAACTGAGGCTTAGTTATATCACCTACCCCAAATCTCACCACTTTTAACAAGGACAGCTAGGACTGAATTCTAGCTAGTTGGACCCCCAATATCCATACTCTTAAATATTACCCAATAAGAATATGAAGGATCTGTTCTCTTTTTTTATTATTATGATTTTTTTTCCTTAGAATTGGGCTCTAGTTTAAAGCTCACCAGCTCCTAGACTGTAGAAAGTATTTCAAGTTTTGAAGCAGGATTCCTCAACATCAACACTATTAATGTTTTGGGTTGGCTAATTCTTTGCTGTAAGCGGCTGTCCTGTGCCTTGCAGTGCATTTAACAGTATCCCTGGCCTCTATCCATGTGATGCCAGTGGCACCCTCCTCCAAGTTGTGACAACCAAAACTGTCTCCAGACATTGCCAGATGTTTTCTAGGAGGATGTGGGGAGCAAAATCCACCCCTGTTGAGAACTTCTGGTCTGAATAGGTAGACCAAATAGGTAGGCTCAGGAAAGAGGGAGGTGTAAGACTGTGCTAACGCCTCAAGGACTATGCTGACATCCCCTTCCCAAGAGTTCTCTACAGAGGTACACTTAGTAGAAGTGAATTTGGCGTGAGCACCAAAGAGATGGGGCTGCATGCCAAGACGTGTTGTCTCCAATACTATGCCCAGTGCATCGTGGAGGTGGGGCTTATCTCCTTTGGGAAATTTAAGTTCCTTGCCTCCAAGAACCATATT
This sequence comes from Sus scrofa, assembly GCF_054392235.1. Taxonomy (NCBI): domain Eukaryota; kingdom Metazoa; phylum Chordata; class Mammalia; order Artiodactyla; family Suidae; genus Sus; species Sus scrofa. The sequence continues at coordinate 31,743,371 of NC_139398.1, read as the reverse complement.
TTACAATCCTTTTGTGATTCCCTTTTTTCTTCTTTAGTGCCGGATACTTAATAGGCACTCAATGAACAGTTAGTCAAGGGACCCAACTTTCTGCTTTATCAGAATGTGAAGGCTGGTAGATGAGCCAAGAGCATCATTCATCTTTTCCCAGCAGCTCCATGCAAACCTTGACTGTTTTCTTTTGGGTTGTTTTTTTTTTTTAAATGAGATATTAAAAAGTAAATCTAGCAGTAGGAGAGGGTTTGGGATGGAAATGCTATAAAATTTGGTTGTGGTAATTGTTGTACACCTATAAACGTAATAAAATTCATTGGGTAATTGAAAAAAATGTTAAAAAAAGCAAAGTGTTTGGTCAGTACTCCTACTGACTCAGAAATCATTTAGAGTGATTGTGTTACATGATCCAACATAGCTCTCCAACAGAACTATCCAGCAACCTCCACCACAAGGAGGGATGGGGATTTATGTCTGCTGCGCATGCTCTAGGATGAAAGCTGCTTTCTCCTCTCCCATTATCTCAGCCCTTGTCTCCTGGAAAATGGAGAACTCACAGGAGTTCCCAGAGCCTGGACCTTTTCCATGGCCCAATGGACACAAAAAGCACACCATTTGTTACCAGAAATGGTGCCCACACAAACCCCATGAGCTGAAGATCTGCAACCAACTAAAGCTCAGAACCCTGTTGGCAGTTGTGCTAGTCATTCTTGGCAAAGACCTCTCCTTGAACTAAAGAAAACCATACGACCAATTAGTGACTCTTCAAAACTCTTGTTAGTAACTGAAATGATCCTTACAAGGATCTGGGAACACATTTTTTATTTAAAAGATGTAACTAGTATTTTGTGAGATCCTGGGAGTCTTTGTGCCCCCATCCCCTCCCCTCTGCAGTACACTTAGTGCAGTGGGACTGGAGAGAGCATTAATTTGATCTCTGGATCTTTCTCCTGAGTGAGTGAAAGTTCTCAGATGAGTTTTGAGCTGCACCTCAGTAACCAAAAAGGCATTTCATATTTAAAAACTTCAGCCACATCTGGCTGTCCCTTCTTTATTTAAAAGTTCAAATTAACTTTAATTTGCAATCAAATCCTTCTCTTGGGGTCAAATAATACAATTTGGTCTCCTGAGATTAAGAGCAAAACAACTCAAAACATTTGCCATATTTTCCTGCATTTTTTAGGTGTTAATGGGATTCGATAATCAAGTGGCAAAATCGGAATAATCCTAGTGAATTCAAAATTGCTCCCTAATTCACGTAAACTTTTACAATTTATTATTTATCTACTTATCTATTTATTGGCTGCACCTGCAGCACCCAGAAGTTCCTGGGTCAGGGTTTGAAACCACTCCACTGCAGTGACAACACCAGATCTTTAACTGCCTGAGCCACCAGGGAACTCCTAAAGCAATTTTAATCACGCTTTACAGACCATATCGAATGTGAATTAATAAGCAGATTTTTTTCCAGGAGGATTTTTTTTCAGATGTGTCTTTGGGTACCTACTCATCTCTGTTCTCTGCTTTCAGAAAAGACATCTGTGCTGGTGTCAATCGCCCTTGTGAGACGCTGGGTCTATCCCACCTGTCAGGAATGTGCCAGCCTCACCGGAGTTGTAACATTAATGAAGATTCTGGACTCCCCTTGGCTTTCACAATTGCGCATGAGCTTGGACACAGGTAAAGAGCCAGGGAAACAAGATCTTATCCCCACGTTCATGCATCATTATCAGCAGAGGAGATGGAGGGCACCTTAAACAGGGTGTCAGGAGAATCAATCCCTGCATCCTCATCTGTAAAGTAGGGAATCTCACACAGCCAAGATTCTACTGTCTTCTCTGCCCTGACCACTTGTACCATCTACATCACAGAATTAAAGAAGCCACCACAATTCTCTGAATTAGAATGAGGAGAAGAGAGGCAAGACAATAAGCTTCAACTCAGTTGATTAATTCAAGCTGGCAGCTGCAGCTTAGATTCAGCCCTTAGCCTGGGAACTTCCATATGCCATGGGTGCACCCCTAAAAAGCAAAAAAAGAAAGAAAAATAAAAGAAAGTGGAGAAGACTTGCTTGATAAAAGACATTTTCAAATGCTCACTACTTGTGTTCGCAAAATAGATCCTTTATATCCTCAATTCAGCCTGAAAGAGACTCAGAGATGTGCTGAGAAGTTTCTACCAAATCAATGCTTCCCCAGTTTTCTAAGCAGTTATTAGCATTATCGTTATAATAACATGTCGCCTTTGTGAAGAAGGCCACCTAAGTAAAAAAAAAAAAAAAAAAAAAAAAGCCAAGGGCAAGTATGATTCTCGTTCCAGACTTTGGAATTTCTCCCATAAAGTTGAAAACCTATTGGTAACATTTCTTAAGCACAATTTTCCTAAATACCTGTAAACAGAGTTGTAGATTTAATTGGTGGATTATTTAACAGACTAGAAATGGGTCATTATTTGAATGAAATTTGATGTTTTGATATGTGTCTTCTAAATATCAGTTATCTGTGCTCTGATGGCTGATGGCTCTTTCTGATCACAGAGGTGCAGGGAGAGGTGGGCAGCATTGTCGTTGCACCTCCCCTCGTTGTAACAAGCCCTTCCCCCTTTGACTGAAGTGACTTCAGGATTTAAAGGGCCCATGCCCATTTCTCCCCCTCTTTATTTTTCTTTTTTCCCTTTTGGGAGCCATACAATAAAGACTAGGACTTTCAAAAACAATTGTAAAACTGGAAAAATAGAACGTTATCACATATGTCTAAGGAAAGGATCAGAAGAGACCTGAGAAGACCTTAAGTTTACACCTTAGGTTGCTCTCTGGCATAGAAATGGCCTAATAAAACAAAAACAATAACAGACAGCAAACCATAAGGAAGGGGAAGAATCTGATTTCCAGAGTTACCACATTATTAGATTCAAATGTCTGGTTTTCCACACACACGCACAAAAATCATAATACATAAAAAAAAAAAGTAAAGCATGGCTCTTTCAAAGAAAAATAAATCAAAAGAAATTTTTCCTGAAAAGGATCTGATGGCAGATATTCTAGACAAAGACTTTAAAACAACTGCCTTAAAGATGCTTAAAGAAATATGTGGAGAAATTCAAGAAAATGATGTATGAATTAAACGTAAATTTCAATAAAGAGAGAGAATGCAAACAAACAAACAAAAAAACAAAAAGAAGTTTGGGAGTTAAAAAGTACAATCACTAAAGTGAAAAATTTTTTTTAAATGGCAAATTTGTGCAGACAGAAGAAGGATTAGCAAACTTGAAGATAGGACTGTGGAAATAAACATGTCTGAGGAACAGAAAAAATAATTACAGTTTTAGTGTGTGTAATAAGGCAAGAAGAGGAAATAAGAAGCACATAGACAAATTGGAAATGTAGTGTAAAATCAGCCTTAATTTCAGATAACATAATTACATATGTAGAATACACCCAAGGAATCTGCACACACCCACACACACACACACGTTAGTACTAATAAACTTACAAGATTCAATATAAACATATAATATCAATCGTATCTCTATAGACTAACAATGAACACTGAAATTAAAAATTCAATACCTTTCACAATCACTCAGAAATGTGAAATATTTACATATGAGTATTACATGTTGTACTAACAAAACCTGGTCAGGATTTGTATGCTGAAAACTGCATATCCCTGAGGAAGGAATAAGAGATCAAAACAAATAGACAAACTGTGTTCATGAATTGGAAGACTAAATAAAGATGTAATTCTGCTTGAATACACACACAGATTTAACTTGATATTTGATATTTCTATCAAAATTCCAGCAGGATTTTTTGAGGTATAGAAAAAAAAAATTTCTAAAATGTATATGGAAAGCCAAAGGAACTAGAATAAGGAAAACAATTTGAAAAAGAATAATAAAGTAGGAGAATCGCCTATAATATTTCAAGGTTTATACTGCTGCAGTAATAAAGACTGTGTGGTTTGAGTAGAGGGGTAAATAGCTAGATCAATGAAACAGAACAGAGAATGCAGAAATAGTCCCAAACAAACATGCCCAACTGATTTTTTTTTTTTAAATAAAGGTACAGAAGCAATTCAATGGAGGAAAGACAGCCTGCTCCACAAATGGTACTGGAGACAAAAATAGAAAAATATAAGGAAAGAACATCTACCTAAGTCTCACACCATATGTGAAAATTATCTCACAATGGAACACAAACATAAATAAAAAACAGAAAGTGAGAAAACCTTTAGAAAATAAATAGAAGAAAATTTTCAGTGTGTAGAGCTGGGAAATAATTTTTAACCTTGATGCCAAAAGAACAACCCATAAAAGAAACAATTTAAAAATTGGACTCATGAAAATGTAAAAGTTTTGATTTAAGAGGATGAAGAGGAAGCAACAGCCCGAGAGAAATGGGTGGAACAGTGCTCCTCTCCCCACAGTTCAAATCACCCAAAACCTCAGAATGTAACTTCCTTTGGAAACAGGGTCTTTGCAGATGTAATTGGTTAAGACTTTTGAGATGAAATCACCCTAGATTTGAGGCGGACCCTAAACCTAATGGCCGGAGAGGGATATTTGGACAGAGAGCATCACAAAGGACAGAAGAGGATGTGAAGCGGGAGGAAGAGGTTAAGAGTTGCTGCCATGAGTCAGAAAAACCTGGAGTCACAAGAAGCTAAAAGAAAGATCAGAGATTCTTCCCTGGAGAGAGAGGTACATAGTGCTGCTGACACCTTGATTTTAGACTTCTACCCTCGAGGCCTGTGAGCAAAAAAATTTCTATTATTTTAAACCACCAAGCTTATGGTGGTTTTTATGGCAATCCTAGGAAGCAAATACTTCATATATCCAATAGGACTCCTTTTTTAAAATATATAAACATTCAACACTCAATAGTAAAAAAAACAAATAATATAAAATGGCAAAAGATATGAAGAGATATTTCACCAGAAAGGATTACAAATGGCAAATAGGCACTCAAAAAGATATCCAACAGCTATTGGGGCAATGCAAATCAAAACCATGATGAGATAGCACTACATATCCATCAGAATGACTAAAAAAACAAAATCAAACAACAAACAAACAGAAGCAGTGATGTTACCAAATGTTGCCAAGGATGAGAGGACCTGAATCATTCATAAGTTGTTGGTGAGGATGTGAAATGGTTCAAGCTCTATGGGAAATCGTTTGGCAGTTTTAAAAAGTAAAGCAATAATAAAACTACCATATGATCCAGCAGTTGTATTCCTGGATATTTATCTTGGAAAAAATGAAGATTTATGTTCGTACAAAATCCTATACATGAATTTTATAGACGTTTAATCTTAATAGTAAAAATCAGAAACAATCTACAGGTTGTTTCAACTCAACAGAGTTAAGTGAACTGTGATCGATCTGTCCCATGGAATACTACTCAGCCAGAAAAAAGCAACCAGCTGTTGATACATGCAATGACTTTGATGACTCTTTGAACAGTTATACTCAGTGAAACAGCCAATCCCCAGAGTTTACATCCTGTGAGATCTCACTTACATAGTATTATTGAAATAACAAGTTATAGAAAAAGACCCTCCTGAGGATCTAAGGAGGAAAGGGAGGAGAGAGGAAGTGGCTGTGGCTATAAAGTACAACATGAGGGATCCTTGTGATGCTGAAAATGTTCTATGTCTTGACTGTATCAATATCAGTATCCTAGTTGTGATATTGAATTATAGTTTTGCAAGATGCTGCCATGAGGGGAAAGTGGGTAAAGGGTACATGAGACCGCTTTGTATTATATCTTACAACTGGCAACTGAATCTATAATTATGTAATAATATGTTAATATACAATACATTAAAAGTTTAATTTTTAAAAGAAGGCGTTAGTTCACAAACAAATGACCTAAATAAAACATCATCTTTTAAATGGCAAAAAAAAAAAAAATAGTTTAGGGTTGCTGATGAAAAGGCAAAATTGGGAGGTCCATAGTGGCCTAAAAATTAAGGATTCAGCATTGTCACTGCTGTGGCATGGGTTTGACCCCTGGCCTGGGAACTCTGCATACCATGGGTGCAGCCCCCCAAAAAAAAAAGACAAAGTTGAAGCAAGACATATAAGCTTGAGTTTCAGTGATAGGAAAAAGCTTTGATAGTGTACAAAACCTAAGAGAAGACTTTAGGAGCATCCTTTTGCTCATAGCAAAAGATGCTTTGGAGATATTTAGTTCTTTCTTTAGGTGTATAGCTCTAACTAGCTGTGGATCAAACTGAGAAACACTGGGCAGATCAATGAAACTGCCTGCAGCTGCCCAAAAAAGGAAAATACAAGCCACTAACCTAAGAAGATACGCATTATAGTTTAATAACAAAGATACTCCATTGTTTTTTAAAACTTGTTTCATCATTGGAGTTCCCATCATGGCTCAGCGGTTAATGAACCCAACTAGCATCCACGAGGATGTGGGTTTGATCCCTGGCCTCGCTCGGTGGGTTAAGGATCTGGCATTGCCATGAGCTGTGGTGTAGGCCCGTGGCTACAGCTCTGATTCAACCCCTAGCCTGGGAACCTCCATTATGCATCAGGGGCGGCCCTAAAAGATAAAAACACTTGTTTCATCACTGATTGTGTAGGATGCAAAATAGAAAGTGAACTAACTTGTACTATGGCCTAAATAAATAATTTCATTTTTATTTTGAGAAAAAAAACATTTTGAAATTCCACTTATGAGATGCCTGGATTATCCATACCAAAGCTGTCATCCCTTATTAGGTAAATTACCAAAAATGAACTTGGAATTCCAGCAAAAAATTAAAAAAAAAAAAACTCTCTCTGAGACCTAGCATCTTTTCAAGGAACAAAATTATCGCAATAGAGATGAACACTTGAAATGCAATATCTACCCAATATTCCCCAATTTTCTGGATTGTGATATTTTGTTCATTTCATCCATGGAGATTTATTTGTCACATGTACAAAACTGATATTTCCTGAATGAGTTAAAAAAGCTCATGTACATGCTTTCACGGTTCTTGTTCTCTGCTGGTTCTTCTCCACCACAAAATGAATGGTAAAAGGCAAGGAATATCCTACCAATTACTTAGCACTTAGCAGGCAATTGCATAGTTTGCTATTCCGTGTCTATAACTTCACAAGCCCATCTAACAGGACTGTAAAACAAAGGTATAGGAAAGCAGGCTAACCCAACAGCCCAGTGAGTTGTTTCAGACTGTAGTGGGCTCCTTACTCCAAACTGCTCTTCGACCTCATCCTACTTGCTGGAAAGTAGCTTCCTGGAAACAAGCCTTCCATCCCTCTGACCTCTTGTGCTTTCCTTGTCCCTCATTATTCATTGACCTACTGACCCCATGTGACAGAAGTGCTTCCCCTTTTAGAGAAAGTAGACATGTGCAGCAGGACATTTGATTCATAGCCCTCCTTTCCTCTCATTAGATGGGAGCACAGAGGAGTGATAAAGCTGGAGGGGGAAATGCTTCAGTGAATTAAAAAATTTAGGTGTTCCCGTTGTGGCACAGCGGAAACGAATCTAACTAGGAACCATGAGGTTGCGGGTTCGATCCCTGGTCTCACTCAGTGGGTTAAGGATCCTGTGTTGCCATGAGCTGTGGTGTAGGTCGCAGACGAGGCTCGGATCTGGCGTTGCTGTGGCTCTGGCATAGGCCAGCGGTGACAGCTCCAATTGGACCCCTAGTCTGGGAACCTCCATATGCCCCGAGTGCGGGACTCAAAAGACAAAAGCCAAAAAAAAAAAAAAAAAAGTTTAGATGGAACAAAATGAGCTTTGGGAGAACCGATGTATTTAGAGTGTAGGTTTGAAGCCACCCTGAATATAGGATCCAGCCATATGGCTTATTTTATTGGAATAGCCAGTGCTGGGAAAACTATTATTCATGGAGATTTTTAGACCCATGTTTGTTTAGGATTTTTCCTAATTGTTGAACAGATGAACTTGTGGAATACTTCATGAAACTGGGTGGGACTAGACTGCAACAGCCTGGGGAGGCCCACTTGGAAAAAAAAAAGTCATTGGATTAAATTCTTTGTGGTTGTGTGGTGAGAACCTTGTAGACTGATTCTCTAACTCTTTTGTGAGTTTTATATTCAGGAAAGTGATCAGAATCTTTAATAACATCTCTTTTTAAAATTTATTTATTTTTTTCTTTTTAGGGCTGCACCCATGGCATATGGAAATTCCCAGGCTAGGGGTAGAATTGGAGCTGCAGCTGCTGGCCTACACCATAGCCCCAGCCACTCAGGATCCCAGCTGCATCTCTGACATACGCCACAGCTCATAGCAATGCTGGATCCCCAATCCACTGAGTGAGGCCAGGGATCAAACCCACATCTTCATGGATACCAGTCAGATTTGATTCCGCTGCATCACGATGGGAACTCCCTAAGTTCATAACATCTTAACATGTTAAAAGTAATACAAAATAATCTCCAAATCCCCTAAGGACTGTTTTCTGCAAGGGTTGCTAATGTTGATCAGGAGATTTTATTAAAGTTGGATATGAGCTTCCTTATCAGAAGGCTTGAATTTCACTAGCAGAGTAAAAGGTCATACTTTCCTGTGTTCAGATTTGGAGAGTTGAGCCGACATCTCTAGCTTGTAAGTGTCCGATAAGCAGTCGCCAGTGGAGAGCATTCTTGGGGGGACCTTGGAAGGCATCTTAGGGGTGATCCCAGAGACTTGGCTTATAACCAGACGCTTGTCAGCTTGCCTCTTTCCCAGGCATCCCCTTGCTGTGGAGGTCAGTTAAGCTCTCCAGCGCCTTTCAAGGCTGTTTTATCTGGTCATCCCTGGCAGTGGGAGGTCAGGGAACAGACCAAGCGAGACATGGACAAAAGGTCTGCGGAAGATCTAGTTTTGCCACAAAGCAGCTCTGTGACTTTTGACAAATCTCAAACTCTCACCTTCCTTACCTAGAAAAGGAAAATAAGCTAGGCAATGATAAAAACTGCAATTAAAATTTTCTGTCATTTATGCCAGAAAAAAAAAATATAAATATATGCCAGGCACCTTGCTAAGTGATTTTCAAACTATATTCCATTCAAATCTACTCCCAGAACTATGATGACAACTCCATTCTACTCAGTGAAGCTGCACAAGTTTCAATAACTCACAGATCATTAAGTGGCAGAACTGGAATTCAAATCTAAATCATCTGTCTTCAGACACCCTGCTCTTAATCATTGGACTCTCAAATTCTCCCCAGTATCTCTCATCTTGGAGGACTCATAACACTTCCAGAAAGCAATCCATTCCCTCTAAGCTTGCAGCCTTTGACAAAGCTTCCCTTAGGCTTCCCCTTTCATGCTTTCTCTTAAATTATGATGAAAAGGAAGAAGGAAGGTTTTCTTCTTTTGTGCTGTGGTTCTGTAGCAGGAGAAAGGCAGCTGGAAGCAAGATTTGCCCTCCTGACTCTGGACTCATAGAAAGGCAGTGCCAACGTGAAAGCTTTTAGCTTTCTCCCAAACGGAAGTTTTTGAATTAGCCACTCGACTCCCAGGGTTGTATATTTGAATCAAAGTCATGCCTAAAATGTTTCCTGTGCTTTTTAGTTGAGAATTAGCTATCCCCCTCCAACTTCAAAGTCCCACTTTGTAATCAGATGCTTTCTGTCCAGAGGTGGCTCTCTGCGGGTTACTTTCACCTTGGAGAAACTCCAGTTTTCTCCCTGTTTCACACCTGTCTCCTTGATGTTCTTGTGCTTTGTGTCTTCCCGCAGCTTTGGCATCCAGCACGATGGGAAGGAAAATGACTGTGAGCCGGTGGGCAGGCACCCGTACATCATGTCCCGCCAGCTCCAGTACAATCCCGCCCCCCTGACGTGGTCCAAGTGCAGCAAGGAATACATCACTCGCTTCCTGGAGTAAGTGACACACGTCTCAGGACAGCCTCCCTTGGGTGTCGGTAAACTGGAAGTCATTTGCGTTTTCCCTGAGGCTTGAAAAGTGGCAGTTCCTCTCACAGGTCATAGTATCAGGGTGCTAATAATAGGAGTGGGTTTCACTTCTGCTTTCTGACCCTGAGATCTAGGTGGGCTCTGCCTCCAGCCTCAGCCTGTGATTCTGTCTCCCCATCCCCATCCCACCCTGCCCTTTGGCTTGCTCCTGTCTTAAGGGGGCTCTTTATGATCCCATTGTGACTTACCTCCTGAGGACCAGCAAGAACAACCAGGACAAGTCAGAAGTAGTCTCTATACCCCACTGGGGGTAAGGTGATTTTTTCATTTTACCACTGCTTGTATTTCCTAGATTATGTCTGAACAATGATGGGGAATGCGATTTGCATTTCCTTTTAGACAACTGTCACATTGGGCTGATAAAAACAAAGTTGTCTTGGAGGTTAGAGTAAACTAGAGGAATAGAAGTTTCTCTTGAAGGAAAGACTAGAGCTTTCATTTAGGAAGAAATCAGAAGCAACCGCTCTCATTTCTATTCATTTGTTTTCAGCCGAGGCTGGGGGTTCTGTCTTGATGACATTCCCAAAAAGAAAGGCTTGAAGTCCAAAGTCATCGCCCCTGGAGTGATCTATGATGTTCACCACCAATGCCAGCTGCAGTATGGCCCCAATGCCACCTTCTGCCAGGAAGTAGAGGTAAGTGTTGGGTATCTTGGTGCCTCTGGTGGGTGTGTGCAGGCTTGAGATCCAGCATGCTAAAGCAAGGGCCAGGGAAATATTTCGAAATCTGAAGATCCAGAAATGGAAACTTTCCGTTCATGGCGAGATGTCTGTAGCGCAGAAAGATTGAAGTTGGGGTCATTTATATTCCTTGACCCATCTCCTTGGTATCCTTTGCAACTGGTTGGTAGTGAAGAAAATTCTATAGTGATTTTTCAAGAATCACAATGATTCACACCTGCAGACGCCATAGCAACCAACATAATCCCTAACGTTGCTCCTAAATTTTCCCTCTGGTTGAAGAGCACCATCAGATCCCATGGGAGGAATAAGATTCATTTCTAATTCATTCTTCTTCCTATTTTCAGCATTGAAATGATAAGTCAAGCCCTGACATTTAACCTCAGGGAATTTGTGGCTCTGTCCTGTCATCTTCATTCCCACAACTACATCTTGATTCAGTCTCTATTACCTCTCCTTACTATGGTAATTACCTCCTAACTAACCTTTCTCCCATTCACATTGTTGCTCAATTTATTTCAATGAAAGCCACCTAACTGTGGCTCAGCTCTGCTCTTAGGGTTGTCACTGACCGCAGGATAAGGTCCCCACTCCTTTGCATGGCATCCCTTTGTGATCTGGATCTTCCCTACTCTCTGAATTCATCCCTTTGGGTGTGAAAGTATCAGTGTTAACAACACATAAACATGGACAAAGCAAGTCTTGTTGACCCCTGCCAGAGTCTGTGCTTTGTACTGAATAGAGTGAAAAGGATGAACCCCTAGAAATGAATAAGATAAATTCTCTGACTTTGAGGAACTCATGCTCTGTTGGGGGAGGCAGACAGAGAAATTTCAATACAGTGAGATAAGTACAGAAAGAAACATATAAAAAGAGCTTTGAAGAGGAAGTAACTGCTCAGATAGAACAAGCAAGACACCAGAGAGATAAAGTTATTGTGAACATCCCTCACCCTTGATTCTAACTGGTTAACTAATTGGTTATGCCCATTCTGCCTCCTAAATATCTCTAAAATCCACCAGTTCCTCAACAATTTCACTGGTCCCCTGATTGGTCTCCTTTCTAGGACTTTGATCACCTCCCCTCAACTCTGGTCCATTCCCCACACACATGACCTTTATGAAGGAAATCTGATTGTGTACCTTTCCTCTTAGAATACTTGATAGCCTCCCCATTCCTTTACAATAGAATTCAAATTCTCTAAAATGGCTTAAAAGGAGCTTCAGGATTCATCTTCTCTCTTACTCTTTTACCTTATCTCTTAAATATTATTTTAACCCTCTACTCTCTAAGCTAGAATTCTAAGCATGTGTATGTTCCACTTTATCACTAATCTTAAGTATCCTAGAATCTCTCCTTCGTATTTTTCATCTCTTTATATCACTGTGTCTTGTGTAATTTCTTTCTCTTTGTCTTCCAACTCATATGTTCTCTTTTCAGATGTGTCCAGCCCTTTGTTTAACCTGTCTATTGACTTTTTAATAACACTTATACTATTATTTCACTTAAAACAAAGCCTTTTGACTATTTTCTAAATCTTCTCTGATTTTTTTTTTTTGTGATCTCTTGTTCCTAATTCTGACTCTCAGTATGATCTTTTATTTGTTTAATCATATGTGGCATATTTATTTTTCAACTTATAGTTGCAAATTATAATGGACAATTCCAATGTCTTGAGTCTGAATGGGTCTGTTTCTCCTATTTGGGATTTCTTCTGACTCTCACTTATTATGTATTATTTTCCTTTTGTCTGTATTTGCAGTTATTGTGACCTCTTGGTTATGAAACTTTAGGTCAGGCTATTATTTAGGGCTTAAAAGGCTGGCACAGTCCTTCAAAGAGAACTTTCATGGCCATCCCTGGTTGGATGTTGTTTGACGAACTGCATGAGTGGCATCAGGACCAGTATGGACACAAACTCTCAGGGACGACATTTCATCACTCATTCTAAAGTCTAAACAGACAAGTTTCCTGGGTGTGTCCTAAGGTTTCTTTCAGTTCACCCGTTCCCTCAGGGGGTAGCCCTTTAGGGTTATAGCCTTATCTGAAGAAACCTTTAGCTAAGTGAGGAGAGACAATAAATCTTAAAGAGCTGTGGGTAATTGAATTTTTTTAGATAGGGATAATAAATTAGATGCATAAAAGAAGAGTTGTTTATGAGAAAAAGAAAAAAGGCACTATAGGATATATGTAAAGTAGATATAGATGTACAGCCTCTAGAAATGAAAAATATCATTGACTTTAAATTCAGTGGATGTAATAATAGCAAACTTGACACAGCTGAAGAGAAAATCAATCAGTTGAAGTTTAAAGCTGAGAAAGTTACTTCTCATCCTACTTGAGTGTTTCTCAGAGTTGTGTGATAGAGCAGAGGCTGGCCTTTTCCTGATAGAAAGCTAGGCCTTTTTATATAAAAGAAAATTAAGAACCCAAAAATATGAAAGTAAAGTCAAATCATGAAGGACAGACTAGGAAGGCCCATCAACAACAATTATGAGTTGCAAAAGAGAATAGAAGTAATCAAGGAGAGGCAAGATTTAAAGAGATAAATATTAAGAAATTTCTAAAATAGTTTAAAGATATGAAATCCTATGATGAAAGAACGTATTGAATCTAGAGTACAATAAGTAGTTGGAATGTTGGAAGATGCATAGATAGAAGAAAGATTAAAAGGAGAATGGAAGCAGCTGAGCCATTTCAGATGACAGGTAAGAACTTTGTCAACCTTCCCTTGTTCCTACTGCAGAAGGCAAAATGAGAAAGAATATCCAGTTCACTCCCTGGCAGCTAAAACAAACTAGCTACTTTGAGTAATAAGTAAATAAGCTGAGATTTTTCTTTCTTTCTTTTTTTTTTTTTTTTTGCCTTTTCTAGGGCTGCACCTGAAGCATCTGGAGGTTCCCAATTTAGGGCCTACGCCACAGCCACAGCAACACCAGATCTGAGCATGTCTGTGACCTACACCACAGCTCATGGCAACGCTGGATCCTCAACCCACTGAGCAAGGCCAGGGATCGAACCTGCAACCTCATGGTTCCTAGTCAGATTTGTTAACCACTGCACCACGACGGGAACTCTGAGATTTTTCTAGATGGAATGGTTTCCCTTTCCTCAGTGAGCAGGCTCAAGTTAACTACCCTGTTGTTTATAAGCAGTCTGGATTTGTCTTTGATGCCTAGTGTCAGAAGTTGTCTTGCCAAAGGAGTACTGGGTATTGGGCCACCCATGTAGAAATGCAACTCTTGGGAAGTACGTCTTATCTCCCATCCTTACACTGCTCAGTATGGACTACAGACCACTTTTATGACTGAGACAAACTGCAAGTTAAGTGTGAACTGAGATTTCTTGAGTGATTACTTCCCATGGCTCTTTCTCACCACAACAGCAGCATTTATTGTGGGTATGTGGGTGAGTGTGTGAATATTTCACCATAACCATAGATATGTTTTTGTGCAAGTTCTGCAAATACAAAAAAGTACGGTTCCATATTTGTCTTTCCAGAATGTTTGCCAGACACTATGGTGCTCAGTGAAAGGCTTTTGTCGCTCCAAGCTGGACGCTGCTGCAGATGGGACACGATGTGGTGAGAAGAAGGTGATGTGTCAGTGATGTGTCAGGCTGAGGAAGGAAGGTGGCAGGTGGTGGGCTTAGTGTTGTTGGGAAGAGCCTGGGAGAAGGTGCTGGAGAGCAGCTACCTCTGGGTGAATGGAGATCATCACACAGTGAGTCCTGCCAAAGAGAAGGATTCCACTTCCACTCCTTTTGAGCCTTCACTGGAAACAAGTAGTTAAGAAGAGTGGCCCCATTCCACACCTGACTTGTAAAACATCTAGTCTGTCTTTCCCTGATGAACTTCTGTGGAGTCTGTGGGCAGTAACTTCTGCCAAGCTTATTATTAACCTTCATTTTCACCTTTTTTTTCCCCTCCATATTGGAGACTGGGAAGGACAAGCCAGTGGCATCTTCTTTCCAAAGATGCCAAATTTAGACCACTTGTTATCTTCTTTCTCATCATCTGATCTGACTGTATTTCTTAAGTCCTGCCCACCTTACTAAACAGGAAAACCAGATACTCAAGAACTCAGAGAGGTTAGATATCCTACAGACTGCCTGGGAACTGGGTGACATGAGCTGCTCAACAAGACCATTTGGGTTTGTTGTGGGCCTAGGATTTAGGTGTTTAGTGGACATTTTTATTGCAGCTTGGGTGTGGCATGATCCATCATGAAGATTCTAGAACTTGATCAAAATACACAGTGATCAGAAATGAGGAAGAGGAGGCCGGAAGAAGAAACATACCCAATCCTCCAATAAATGTGGCCATTCCTAACAACAAACTTGCCTGTCTAGTTTCCCTTTTTGTATGTTTGCTGTCCTAAATTGATAGTTATTGAAGCATTCTTTTGAAGAGGGAGAGAGCAGATTTTTTCCTGAACCACCAGAACTGGAAATAATAGGCAGAGTTACAGGAAAGCAGAAATTTGACTTAATATTAGAAGAACGTCAACATCTTAACAACTTGTGTTTTGTGTTTTTTTGAGTGGACTTTTTGCGGGAGGATGAGTTATTTGTTGCAAACATTCAATACCCATAGAGGCTATAAAGATGTGTTATCACAGTGCCAGTCTGCAAAATGTTTATTATGGTCAGCAACAAGCTAACAAGCTTGTACCGGAAAGTAAATCAGTTACGTTACTGAACAACTAAGCATAGTCAGCTGATATGCTTTTCATAGTAAGACCTTTCCAGTGAAGGAAGTGGTGTGTTGATGTGCATTCTGGCATGTAATCCAGTCAGTCGCACTTTAAGTAGCACTCCTGCATTCACTGCAACTAGGCACTGTAAATTTATCTTTAATTTATGAAATCCTCTATTTTTAAAACCCAACACTCTCAGAAATTCTTTTATGAGGCTCTCTTTGTTTGTAATATCTATTGTGTGAGTGTAGGAGGCCTGCTTGCTCAGGGAGGACTAGGTTTGGACTGCTAGGGTTGCTGACTCAGCTTGCTGTTGGAACCTTCTTGACACATGCATCTCCTGCCTCTTCCCTTTCCAGTGGTGCATGGCTGGCAAGTGTATCACAGTAGGCAAGAAACCAGAGAGCATTCCCGGAGGCTGGGGCCGCTGGTCACCTTGGTCCCACTGTACCAGGACCTGTGGGGCTGGAGCCCAGAGTGCAGAGAGGCTCTGTAACAACCCGGAGTAAGTCCAGCCAAAGATGTTTCTCTTCCTTCCTTGAACACTGGGAGACCAGTCATGGATGGCATGACGTCAGTGACCCCAAGCCTAGTTAGGGAAACTAAGTGGGTTCCTCAAAGACAAAGGGAGCTAGAAGAAGAGTCACAGAGCATGACAAAAAAAAGCAGTTCTTTTTTGCTTGGTGCTGGATTCTTATTGGAACTTGGATGAGTAAGCTGATTCCATCATTTGGAGAAATAAGCAAAAATTTTTAAGTACAATCTATCTGAAAACCTCTAGGAGATTATGCAGTTAAATCCTTCTCAATAACCCCATTCTATCAGTGGGGATTAGTTAGCACTGATGAGCTTATAGCTTTCTTTTCATCACAATGAATGTATAATTCTATAAAAATATTTTTCTTCCCTTAGGTAACTAATCAAATAACTGGGCACATTTTTTGAGGATAATTATTTCTAATGTCTTGGATAAGGATTTTGTAAACCTCAGAGTTCCATATTAGCCATTAAGTATTCCACAGACATTATTTCACAAGTGACTTTCAATTTTTTAATCAGATTGCTTAATTTGTCCATATTTTAAGTTTGTGTAATATTATAT
Source organism: Sus scrofa (assembly GCF_054392235.1). NCBI lineage: Eukaryota > Metazoa > Chordata > Mammalia > Artiodactyla > Suidae > Sus > Sus scrofa. The sequence goes on along the minus strand of NC_139398.1, from coordinate 31,726,939 downwards.
ATAAATTAAATTTATGTTTCCTTGATTTCAAAATACATATATCACATTCTTAATTTCATTATTTCCTGGTACACTAGCTCCCAAGTATAATGAAAGTATGCATGTGATGACTCCTGTAGTAGGAAATGTATTAAGCTTCTTTTACCTAGATTTACGTTAGTCAGCATTGAAGGGAAGGGGTTATATCTTTTAAAGGCCAAGTGATAAATAAGATTACAATTCCCTCAGTATCTCAGTTCCAAATTTTACTTCTCTTTTTTATTAATAAATATATTCCATATGTGCATGTATACATATATATGCAATATAAACTATATATATGTATATAAACTATGTGTGTATATATATATAATTTCTCATAAGGATTAATAAGTTAATATCTATGAAGAGTTTAACACAATATCTACTACATAAAATTATTAGTAAATGTAGTTATTATTATATCTTTTTCATTTCCTGTACATAGAGTAAGTATACATTTGAGGATTTGGGACAAAATTGTTTTAAAATCTTATCCTTTGGTTTAAATGCAAGTGTCCCATGACTTCAAAAATTCAAAACCAGAAATTACTTATAGAATATTTTCACAGAAAATCCTTATTTTATGGTTTGTTTCCATGTGATCAGAAGAGTAATTTCCATTTTAGAGATTAGGAAATAAAGGATATTTGCTCTGGCACCCACTGGCCGTGTTGTGTATCAGTCGCTGCCATAGCTTTCCTGGGAGGATGGCCAGTGACCCATGATTATCAGAAAAGGGATATCATTTCACTTCAGGGAGAACATGGTCCTAACTCCTTTCTTAGAGGCCACAGTTTTTCAGAGTGTCCTTAGGTGAGTGACCATGTCTGATCTCAATAGCTGGTTTGCTTAAGTTCATTGAGAACAATGACAATGGAAACATGGTCACAGATTCCATTCTATGATTCATGTTAGTGTATGACCAACTAACCCTAAGACTGTATCCCTAGAGAAATCCCAAAGGGCTCTTGGATGGAAATGAATGGAAAAGGTGCCAAGTCAGAGCATGTCACTGCATCCTCACCAATAGGAAACCAGCAAAACCTCAACTATCAAGGACAATTCTTAGTACTTCTTACATGGAGTCAATGACTGTGAACTGCCTTGGTCAAAGAATTATCTTTGGGAGTGATACATGCAGGAAGTGCTTATAGTAGGATAATGAAGTGTCATTTAAGAGAAAGAGATTACTTCTGGCAGTAATTCTGGAAGGATTCATGATGGAGATGATATAGCATTTATTTGGTCCTTAAAGCATGGGCAGTAAGTAGATGTTTAGAGACTTAAGAGAAGAGAAATCTATCTGGAGGCACAGAAAAAGAAAAATAGTAAATGTGAGCTTGTAGTACTGTGGCGATATGCAAGTGAAGGGAATATGGGAAGAAAAGTTGTTTAGGTGAGATAAGTCAGGATCATGAGGGCCTTGAATGCCAAGCTCAAGAGGCTGGGCTTGGTTCTTTGGCCATTGGGTACCATTAAAGGTTTTTTAACAGGAAACCAAGACAATTAAGGAAGTCATAAAAATTAGTCAGGGAGTCATGTGTACAGTAGGTCAAATGAGGAAAAAGAAGGGAGACAGGAAAAGAGATAAAGGGTGAACTAGTTTGGTGATTGTGGGAATGAAGAAGTGGAAATAAATATAAAGACACAACTCATGCCCAGACAACTGATGGATTGTGTGGTCAAAGGAAGGGGTCAAACTATTTCAAAATAGGCAACTATACACTTGGGACTGAATGTTTGTGGAAACAACAACAACAAAGTGTGAAATTTGAAGAATTTATTCAAAAGATGTGTTTTGGCAAGGAAAGGGTATGGTCAGATGCCAGAAAGTTTTTAAAGGAAGGTGCTGGCCTTTAAGGAAATTGAAATACAGCCTGTGTGTTTTATGCGTAGACCAAAGTTTGGAGGGAAGTACTGCACTGGAGAGAGAAAACGCTATCGCCTGTGCAACGTCCACCCCTGTCGCCCGGATACACCAACATTTCGGCAGATGCAGTGCAGTGAGTTTGACACCGTCCCCTATAAGAATGAATTCTACCGCTGGTTTCCAGTTTTTAATCCAGGTAAGGAGCTGTAACAGGATGTTCCAGATCCAGGGCCACTGACACTAGCAGAAAGCATTGATAGGCCAGAGTATCTGTGATGTCCTGCAAAGTGCAGCAAAAAGAGAATCGTACCACCAGGAGTTTTATATTTTAGGAGGTGGAGACACTGACCTAGTTAAGTTGATCAGTAAGTGTTGAAGGCTCTGTGCTGAGCCTTGTGGCAGATAAAAGTGAAGTTTATCAAACATGACATTTACTTCACAACAGCTGAGGTGCAACTAAGCAATAAGTGGTGCTTGTAGGAATTCAGGAATGAATCAGTGATGAAAGTGAGTGTTGAGCGTGTGGAGCGGAATGTAATTCTAGCAGAAATTCAGAAAAGAAGGATGCTGTGGGTTTGGACTCATTTCAAAGAAGGCTTCCAAGGAAGTAGTTGATAATTCTTAAGTATGAGTAGACCTTCTACTGGAAGAAGGGAAGGGGGAAGCCATTGAAAATAGAGTCAGCAATTCCAAGTGAGAGGAGAGAAGCACGGGGAAAGACAAGACGGTAGAAAATGAATGAGATGTGAAACTTCATCAGAAGTGAGTGAGAACCAGCTCGGGGCCAGAAATCAACATTTTGTATGTGTAGGACAGTATTAAAAGGGTGAAAAGTAAAATCAAGCAACAAATGGATGCACATCAGGGGATGGGGGCATAATAGAGTTGGAGAATGGAACCGCAGCCTTGGCAGTGCTTCCCCTGAATCAGCACCAGGGACACACTTTCTCCTGAAAATGAGGGCAAATCATTAACTGTTAGCTATAGATTAGCATTAGGAAGTATCTGTGATTGAGTTCTCTTATGTCACAGTAGGTTAAGGATCCACCTTAATTCAGGTCGCTGATGTGGTCCAGATTCAATCCCCAACCTAGAAGCTTAACACATGCCACAAGTGTGGCAAATAACTAACGAACTAAATAACTAAATAACTAAATAAATAAGGTATCTGTGCTATTTGTTGTTATTCGAATACAGAATGAAAGAAAAGATTTTTCTGAGTTAAAGATACTGGAGACAAAGTAGTAAAAAGTAACCCTCATTTGTGATTTTTCAGTTTTTGAAATCCAGTGTGATAGAACACAAGAGGACTCATAGAAGTCAGCCAATAAATGAAAATTACATGTTTGGACTGTTAGAAAAATGATATAGTCAATTGCTTTTGAAAGAAAGACTCTCTGGTGTTTTTCCCACTTTGTGTCTCCAAAACACCCTGATGGCTGTTGGTTGTCATGGGCAACATCTCTTCCTTGTTCCCCATTGTTTAGCATCATTCATGTTCTAGCGGAGGGAGTCATTTGGGTTTTGGTGGAATTTCACTTCCTGATCCAAGCACTTGAATACAGGAAAACTTATATATATATATACTTCTGTGTATGCCAAAAAAAAAAAATTCACATAGTGATGAAAATTATATCTAGTTAATATTACTTATATCTATATTTTGGACATTCTATTTTGTTGGAACTAGTTGAGTCAGTAGTACTACAGACCCTGAATAAGCACCCTTTCAGAACTAAAATGGCATAGCTGCCCCCATGTTGTGATGGTTGCTTAGTTTGGGGGTCCCCACTCATGCTAGATTCAAGGTTGGCTTTGTGTCTGCTACCCTCTGACAATTCAAATAGCTGGATTTAGAATAAAAAGATTTGGTTCAGTCTGGCTTTTCACTGATTTGCAAGCATGTATCATGTGCCTACTTTTTGCACAGCATCACGATAGGTGTTAAAGAAATGAGAGTTACAAAAATAGACACAGATTTCTCTTGCGTTGGAGTGGTTGCTGTGCCTCTGTTACTGATACTGAAGCTATATAAACCTCAAATGTGAGGGAATTAGGCTGAGTGCCATCTGCTTAACTCCTGTCTGCCTGCGCTGTAAGCCTCCATCCTCCATCCAGTAGTTTTCTTACAAGCTCTTTTGCTATCGTTTGAGTATAGTGACTTACCTGCTAACCCAAGTTGCTGCCTCCTTGACCAACACACAGATGTTTTTCCCCCATCAAACTCCATCCTACAGAGTTGCTCTTTGCTTTGTTGGTGGGCACCCCTGGTGATGACAATGTGACATTCATGTCCACAACTATGTATGGAGCACTTAACCTGTGCCAGGCATTGAGTACTTTACACCGCCCCCCCCCAAGCTTCCCTCAGAAGCCACCAGAGGATGAACCAAAGGTACAGCACAATGTCCCATCCATTCAGGGGACAGTGTTAAGTGTCTTAGTAAGTGGCCTTTGGTAGATTTGCCAAGTAGCCAATGACAGAAGGATCCTAGATTCAAATATTTGGAATTTCTCCATCAAACTCCATCAAACCTTGTGGTTTTCATACTGTTCCGTGGGATCCCAGGCCTCCAAAAATGTTTGAATCTAATTTCATTTTCCAAAAAATAATTTAAGCTGTTTTTAAAGTGTACTAAAGAACAATGCTTACACCCAAAAATACTATATATCAGGTTTTACCATATCAAAAGCCACCAATGCATAAACATAACGTTATACATAAGGTTTTCTGCAGGCCTTAGCATAAAAGTTTCCCATCAATACAATTTAACTGAGAAATATCCTGAGATTGCAGGTCAAACTGTTCTAAACTGTTTTCATTTGCAGATATTTGCATGAGTCCAGATTTTGTTATACTGTGCAACAACAACAACAACAACAACAACAACAAAACCATAGTAAAAAACAGGTGGTGGAGCCAATATGTCTGTACCTGCTGCCCATAGCTTGATTTCAAAATTTTCTGTTCATCTTAGTATTCTCCTTGGATCCCATTGACTAATTTTTAACCACAATATACTTGAACTTACAAAATTTATGCTTATTAAAAGCCTGATTTTACCTTGCTTTATTTGCAAAATCTTGTTTGAAAAAAGAAAAATAATTCTTCTGCTTAAAGGGTTTGAAAAGTACTAATCTAGGTCACCTCACTTTCCAATATCAGCATTTTCTTTACCAGCACTCCTGGGCAGAAAAAAAAATATCCAAACTCCACTTGCTCACATTCACAGAAGCACCAGTGTGAAGAGCTGTGGCTATGTATTTTCTCACTTACTCCCATCCCCATCCTTCAGAGACAAAGGAACTTAGCACCTGGGAGGACAGGAACTTACTCAAGGATATAGTGTCTTGTATAATGGAGCTGGAATTGAAGCATAAAGTCTGTTTGTTTAAGAAGCTGAGATATTTATACCACCTTATGTGGATTCCCAGGGACTTGGGTAGCCACTGTTAATAGAAATGTGTTTATATCTTGCACCTTCTATTAGGAAATGACCAAATCCTGGTCTTGATACCATCACTGTCCTAGATGCTCTCTTCCGTTTTAGATATTTTTTTGGTCTCAGAACACCCAATTAACCCTTCACTTCAGCTGATTTTTTTGTTGTTGTTGCTTCTAAATATTTCAGCCCTGTCGATGCTTAATGCTTGTGAGACTTCCAGCAAATGTGGAGGGTCCTTCAGGAGCATCTTTAAGGAACTGTTACAGTTGCGTTCCCTAGGAACAGACTCTGAGACAGACACTAGATGCAGGAAGTTCAACCGGTGCAGGAGGAGAGGGAAGGAAGAGGGATTGGGCAGGGGGCTAAAGCTGGCTTCAGTGTGGTTTCAGTAGAGGTCTTTTCCGACCCTACGGGGAGCTCTGCAGCTGGAAGGACCTTCAGAGCTGCCACAGATGAAGTGGGGAAGCCGGTACTTAAGCCCGGCATGGACTGGACATTGGTTGTGGTCTTCCCCAGGAAGATGTGAGTATCCTTGGTTAAGGATGCTCTCTAAGGCCAAGGTGACCATTGAGGCCCAACACTGGCAGCATTCCCAGGGCCTGGACACCTGAGGGGACCTGGGTGGTATGCATAGAGTTTATTATGAGAATACTTGGGGTTTAGATAAACGGCCTTTAAACAGAAGGTCGTTGTGGAGAGAAACCTGGGAGATCTTTAAGCCAGAAAACTTTCATTTCACAGACGAATCCTCTGTGACTTTAAGAGGGAAAATAATGGAATAATAAGGACGTTTGCAGATACTCCAAAGCCATTCAGGCCCGCTCCCCCCTGACTTTCCTCTAAAATAGAAGAGGGAAAATGCAGGAGTCCAGCTCCAGCAGCCAGGGATGTTCCTGCAGGGATGGACGGTGTCGGCAGCAAGAACACGGAGACAGCCTCTTTGTCTCTTTTTCAGAGAGCTGGACTGCTCGTTTATTAATGGAATCAACCATGCTTATACACAATTTTTACTTACCTTTGGCACACGTCATGCGTTATATACATCTGGTGATATTTTTTAACTTTCCACTCCATCAGATGTTACCTTATGACCCAGCACATGACCAGGTACATTTGGGAACACAAACAATGTTCTTTTTTGTACTTTCCACTTGACTTTTCAGAATTAAATTTATTCATGTTAATGATCTAACTTTGTAGCAAAAGCATGAACCTATTAACTTTATAATTAAAAGTATTTCTATGTGTCTAAAACCTAAGACCAAACTGTATTCTACTAAAGGTTAACCATATATATCAAAGGTTATTTTTATTCTTATAAAACTAGAAACCACAGCATTGACACTTCTTAGGGTTGGGCCAGTAGGCCTGGCATAGCAATATGCAATTGACTGAAAGTAGGTAATTTCCTGACCTGTATACAATTACCTGATGCAAACTGCACAAGTTTTTCTATAACTAAAGCCCAATATCTACCCTATTCATCAATTAGTCCCTAGCAAAGAAAAGAGCTACCTGCTGGAGCATGGAGAGACCTGTGCCTCAAGCCTCCCTTTTGTCTCCAGGGTTTTCCACAAGTTAAACAGTAACAGTCTGATAGGGTCTGTATAGAAACAAGGAAGGAAACTCAGAAGTGAATGATAATCATAGAACAAGGGGGAATAGTAGGAATAGTAGGAACCTGTGGGTAAACACTAAGCCCTGACGTTTACCCTCCCTGGGGTCTTTTTTTGGGGAACTTTATTTGACAGCAATTTCCCAGCTCTTGCAGTTTTTATTAACAGCATAAGCAAGCAGAGAAGAAGAAGCAGGACCATCACTTTCCCAGACATGCTGTGCAGTCTGGGGTCCTCAGTCTCCTGGACTTTGTCAGCAGGCAGACCTTCACAAACGGCTCCCAGCGGGAAAACTAGAAGACTCACTAACCTGTATTCCTGGGCACCCCAATTCTGACCAAAGGGATAAAGATGGCAGCCCCACTGGGTCAGGCTTCTGGGAGGGAGGGATTTTAATTGGCACTGACCCAGCCGCCCTCAGCCACCTGCCTTCCTGCCTTTCACCCTCCCCCTTTGGGTGCCTGGGGTCCAGTTGGCTTTCTAATCGCATCCATGCTGAGATAAAAAATAAACTCCTGTCATTTACAAGGAAGCAGCATTTTTTGTTTGCTACTTGCAGCAAAACCCATTACTAGTAATAAACTTATGTCAGTATTTGCTCTGTACAGGTGCAACTCAACACTTTATATGCATTTCTCTATCTCCACAAGAAAACTTTATATGGAAATTTAAGTTTTTGACCTAGTTCTTATGGATATTCCAATAGATTTAGAGATTTAAATAACTTCTTAAACTCAGACTATATAATAGTACCAAAAGTTAGCCCAGGCCTGACTCTACAGCCTAAATATTAACCACTAAAACAGAGACTGGGATGAGCCCATTACCTTATGAACAATGCATTAAATTTTGAATTTTACCTAAGATGATTATCATGTTTTTTAAAAATAGATGATTTTATGGCCAGGAAGGTCTGGTGGGAAAAGAGCCTCAATGACTTATCATATTATGATGAAGGCTAGGTTAATTAAACTTATCTATCTTGCCTTTGAAAATTGATTTTTTTAAGTGTTATGACAAAATTATTACCTTTCATAAACAATTTAAATTGCAATTCCAAATTTAGTGTCACTGTTCTTAACCATTTTAACTAAAACGACATAAACATACAGTAAATAGCAAACATTACTACATTTAGCCTTGTGTAAAACTTCGACAAAGTGGGTTTAATTCATTTTTATTTTTGTCCTTTTTTTTTTTTTTTTTGGTCTTTTTAGGGCCACACCCACAGCATATGGAGGTTCCCAGGCTAGGAGTCTAATCAGAGCTATAGCTGCCGGCCTACGCCACAGCCAAAGCAACGCCAGATGGGAGCCACATCTGCCACCTACACCACAGCTCATGGCAACGCCAGATCCTTAACCCACTGAGCAAGGCCAAGGATCAAACCCATAACCTCATGGTTCCTAGTCAGATTTGCTTCTGCTGCACCACGATGGGAACTCCCTTTAATTTTTTTTTTTTTTTTTGTCTTTTTGGCATTTTTGGGGCCACTCCCGCGGCATATGGAGGTTCCCAGGCTAGGGGTCTAATCTGAGCTGTAGCCACCAGCCTATGCCAGAGCCACAGCAACGCGGGATCCGAGCCGCGTCTGCAACCTACACCACAGCTCATGGCAACGCCAGATCATTAACCCACTGAGCAAGGGCAGGGATCAAACCCGCAACCTCATGGTTTCTAGTCGAATTCATTAACCACTGCGCCACGACGGGAACTCCCATTTAATTCATTTTTAGCAATTAATTCTATTCCTGTTTTTCATACCTTTCTGTGGTTATCGTAGAATATATTTAATTTCTTATTTTTAAATAATATGTATTTTGATATATTTGGAGATTGTAATATTACCTTACCAGAAAGTTAAAAGTATACCATTTTAGACCAAAGGTACAGAATTTTGGTAATTACTTGACTGATTTTTGGTTGGAGTTTTGGTGAGGGCTTTGTTTTTGCTTTGTTTCCTCTCAAGCTGAGCTGAGCCTAGTCTTTAAACTGAGCTTCTTTTTCGTTTTTTTTTTTTTTAATAAATATTACTTGTTAAAACAATACACCATTTTAAGTTACGCCTTTTGCTCAAGCTTTAGTATTTCTTAGAATCTGTCAAGGAACTGCTCGCATGCACATCACAGATCTCTTCTGTTCATGCAGGTGCTCCACCGTCCCATGGGACTTCACTTACAAGACACAAGTTCAAATGTAAAATTATTAAGTTTTAAGACAGTGACAACAGAGCATTAACCAAGTGTGAGGCCCTGGGTGCCTGCACAGGACTCAGATCCATGGGGCCCTACCCATAAATGGATTTTAGAAACTAGAGTGTTTTTGTTTTGTTTTTCTTTTTTTGGCCGCCCTGTGGCATGTGGAGTTCCTGGGCCAGGGATCAGATCGTAGCTGCAGTTGTGACCTATGCTACAGTGCAGCAATGACAGACCCTTGACCCACTGCGCCGGGTATTGAACCTGTGTGCCAGCGCTCCAGAGATGTGGGTGATCCCATTGTGTCACAGTAGAAGGTTCACAGGCTGAAGTTCTTTCTTTAAATGGTGAAACTAAAATTGCAGTCTACTCACAAAACATGAAATGCTTCAAAACTTTTCCTTGACCTAAGCAATAATTGGTATCCTTCTTAGCACATTTTAGCTTTTGCTTCTTTCGATCAGTTAAGATCATTATCCAAAAATGCTGCCCTATTCCAGCAGAATTGAAAATGCAGCCTTTGATTCAGTGAATTCATTCAGTTACCTAAGCTTCCTTTGAGAGGATTACAGACAGCATGAGGGTGAGAGTTGCACCCGTCAGTTAGTTTTAGTTTTCCTTTAGCTGAAACATAAAGGATTGAAAAGCTAGAGAAAAAAAATCACATGAGCCTGACAAAGGGATGTGTCAGGGAAGATGCTTATACCGGAGGTGCTAAAACACTCAACTCTGTGGATATTGTGGAATCATTGGGGTTGGTACCAGGGCAGAGGCTCTCCAATATGGTGGTCAGGACCTTTTGAGGATGGAGACCCTCTGTTGCTCCTCCTTCCTCTTGGTGCAGAGCCCTGAGTCACAGGCTCACCCAATGACACACCCAGAGCCCCATGAGAGACAGAGGCTGGAGGAGAGGGCAGGGAAGCAGGACTTCAGGCAGCCTTGTAAACTGCTTCAGTAGCCCCAGCCCTTCAGTTCGCAATGGCTGCTTTCGAGCACAGGGTTCTTTCTGGCCTTGGACACACCTATAGTCCTGGGTGTGCAGGCACCAGGAGTCAGAGCACAGGGTCTGTGTGCCACTATTGCTATTGCACAAGGAATATTCACTACCTATTCCTAAGACGCCATAGAGCATTGTATGTATAATCCATAGAAATCTGAGTTTCTTAACTGCAGTGGACCTCAGTTAGCCTGTCTAACTGTGAAGGACGTACAAATCCAGCATCACAGAAGAAAGATGAAGAGAAATCTCAAAATTAGGGCTTCATCTCATCAGATGTGTTCTGATTACCACAGGGGAAAGGAGACCTTTCTGGTTTTCTCGTTTCAGGACCAAGACATTATTTATAAAAGGAATATATGCTTCTTATAAAAAAGCAAGTGTACATAATAGAATGAAATAAAAATAAATTTTTAGCCCAGCACACTTAACTTACTCCTCAAAGGCAAGCATTGTGACCAGCAGAGTCCCATTTGCACATGAATGGGATCATACTTTGTTGATTCTGCAACTCCTTCTTTCTTTCTTTTCTTTCTTTCTCTCTCTCTTTCTTTTCTTTCTTTATTCTTTCTTTCTTTTTATCTTCCCTCCTTCCTTCCTTCTTTTTTCTTGTTAAAATATAGTTGACTTACAATGTTGTATACATTTCTTCTGTACAGCAGTGACCCAGTCATACATATATATATGTATGTATATATATATTCTTTTTCTCATACTGCAACTCATACTGCAACTTCTTTTTTTTTTTTTTTTTTTGTCTTTTGTTGTTGCTATTTCTTGGGCCGCTCCCGCGGCATATGGAGGTTCCCAAGCTAGGGGTCGAATCGGAGCTGTAGCCACCAGCCTACGCCAGAGCCACAGCAACGTGGGATCCAAGCCGCATCTGCAACCTGCACCACAGCTCACGGCAACGCCGGATCGTTAACCCACTGAGCGAGGGCAGGGACCGAACCCGCAACCTCATGGTTCCTAGTCAGATTTGTTAAGCACTGCGCCACGACGGGAACTCCCATACTGCAACTTCTTGACTCATTGAGCAGAACACCATGGCATGAGGGTTTACCTCATTCCTCTCGGGGACTGCATAGCCTTCCATTAGGTAAATGCGTCTTAATTGATTGGTCCATTTACTCCTGATAAACAGTTCATTGATGCAAGGAACACCCTTGACCTCTGTCACTAAGGTCAAGGTTCATTTCTATGATGAGTTGAGATCAAGTTGAACTCTTTGCCCTTTGGTCCAGAAGTTTCTCCCTAACGGTGTTGGTCACTGCCATCTCTGTTAACTAGTAAACATGGGTTAAAGGTCTTTTCTGGGTGTAATGATCTGCTCGTATTCACTGGGAAAGGTTAATGGTGATAACTACCACACTGAAACAACTGCTCTATACCAGATGCCTTCTCAGAGTCTAACATGTTATTCTCCGACAATCCCCTGTGTGCAGAGACCAAGATGGCCCTGGGAAAGATGTAAGAGTCAGGGCTGGGATTTGAACCCCTATGAATCTAACTCCAAAGTTTGTGTAGAAAATCCCCCAGGCTGTGCTTATTTCTGCCCCTTCTGTGCTTTTCAGTTCTCACAGCTGGTGTGATTTTTTTTGTTTTTTTTTTTCAGGGCTGAACCCACAGCATATGAAAGTTCCCATATGGGGTCGAATTGGAGCTCTAGCCACTGGCCTCCACCACAGCCACAGCAGCGGGGGATCTGAGCTGCATCGGCAACCTATACCACAGCTCACAGCAATGCTGGATGCTTAACCCACTGAGCGAGGCCAGGGATCAAACCCACGTCCTTGTGAATGCTAGTCGGGTTCATTAACCACTGAGCCATGACGGGAACTCCATCACAGCATGTGTTCTGACCCCTGCTTCTCCCATGGTGCCAGCCAGTAGTAGCTGGTCAATACACATGACATGACTGCGGTGACCTTGAGGACATTGCAGTTTTGTGGAGGAGCTTATAAAATCCATAGTCTTGGAAGCATAGGGCTGTGGGGACCCCAGTAGGCACTGAGCTTTGTGCCAGGTCCACATCTCAGAAAAGGTCATGGAACCACCTACTACTGACATAGCTGGATATAGATGTTAAACCAACAAAACAGCAATTGTTTAGAAAGCAGTAAAACAAAGCATGAAATCAGTGCAGAATTGATTAGAAATGGCATAATGGGATAATCTGAAGAAGAGGGTATTTGGGGAAAGATTTGTGGGAAAGAGAATCGAGCCAGCATTACAAACCATGTGTCTTCGGACGGCTCTGAGAGAAGATTGGAATGATAGAAGCACAGCATATGGGACAACCGCAGGGACCTTTAGAAAGCAGGAGTTCAGGATGAGGAGGTGAAATCAACCACCAGAACAGCTGTCATTTGTCAGGCACCTACTGTATACCAGGTGCCACGCTGAGTGCTTGATCTGCAATCTCTGTCCTCATCCTCACAATTTCCCTGCACAGTAGGGATTATTATCATACCCATTTTTTAGATGAGGAAACTAAGCCACAGAAAAGTTAAGTAACTTTCTCAAGGTAATACTACACTGTCATAAGCTAGAACGTTACATCTGTTCTCTGTTGGAGTAAATGGCTCCAGAGGCTGGTGATTCTTGCCATAGTTAAGCCTTGCGGAAGAAAATTAGAATGGAGTCCAGTAGATATTCTACTAAATTGGCTTCTCAGATATGACCCGTGAATAAATCCTTGCCTAATAACACAAAGAGTGGTTACTTTAAAGATCTCATCGAAGACATTTTTTTGTGTGTGTGAAAGAATAATTCTGTGCCTGTAGGTTAGGGGTTAATAGTGTGAGCTCTACATTAAACCATCAGTTTGTGCTCTGCCACTCATCCTATGGAGATCTTGGAAAACTTAATCTTTCTGTGCCTAAATTTTCTCTGTTAAAAAGGGATAGTAAAAAAACTAACATCATAGGGTGGCTGTGATTGCTGTGAGATAAGACAACCACTGCAAAGCACAAGAAGATCTGGGGAATAATGGTCGAGTAATGCACTGGCTATTATTTTGACAAGCACAATTCCCTTTTACTCATTCAATAAGTAGAACTAGCAAACGTCTCTGGGTAGTTTTATTCTTTAGGGACTGAGTCAAACAACACAAGTGCAGAGGAAGTAAAACTAAGACAAACATTGGAACTTCTCTGTTCTGGACTTCAGTGCCAGGTTTGCCTTTGGTTGGGAGGTTTACTTGCTGCAAGGAGCCATTTTTACAGCCCTGAGAGTGAGTGCTTTGTTAAATTTTGCACCCTAGGCAGCTGTCGTCCCAGCCCTCCCCAGCAGGCTAGAATAGATCCTTCCTTTAGAAAAGCTCCAGAATTATCCAGGGCTGCTGCTTCTTTTTGTTTTATGTGTCCAAATACAAAGTCTCACATCTCAATTCTAAAGCTCAAACCAAAGTCTTGTTTAAAAATGTTCCCCTGGCCTCCATCCTTCTACCTGACAGCCTGAGGTCTCACGAAATGATTCCCTGGCCCCAGTGCACCTGGATGGATGTTCTCATGTCTCAGAGAGCAGAATTGCTCCCGGGCAGCTCCTAAGCACTTTTGTTCCAAGTTAGGCAGTGACAGAGCTAATTGTGTTGCCAGGAATGAAGATTTATAATAATTCAGAGTCATGGCCCGTCTCTGGAGTCTTCTGGCCCTCTTCCATTGGCACCTGGTGGAGTGATCTCACCAACTCATTTTGACTTTGTTCATTCTCTCAGACAACTTGCCTACTGCACTTCATATAAAATCAGTTGATATTTTTTTTTTGTCTCTTTCTTAATTTTATGGCCACACCTGAGGCATAGGGAAGTTATGGGGCCAGGGATTGAATCGGAGCAACAGCCGTGACCTGTTGGGCAGCAACATCCTTAAATCCAGTGCACCAGTCCAGGGATTGAACCCACACTTCTGCAGTGACCTGAGCCGCTGCAGTCAGATTCTTAACCTACTATGCCAGGGTAGGAACTCTCAGTTGATATTCTTTATTTGTTTTTACCTTTCTCCTTTAAGCTTTGAACAGATGCTTTTGAAACTCTGTCTTAAGTTCCACCAGAGTCCCAGATTTGAGCTTTTGCTCTTAGTTAAATTTATGTAAGTTGTATACTTTTAATTTCTTTCTTTTTCTTTTCCTTTTTTTTTTTTTTTTTTTTTTTTTTTACTTTTTAGGGCTGCACCCGCAGCATATGGAGATTCCCAGGCTAGGGATTGAATCGGAGCTATAGCCGCCAGCCTATACTTCAGCCACAGCAACATGAGATCCCAGGCGCATCTGCAACCTACATCACAGCTCATGTCAATGCCAGATCCTGACCCACTGAGCGAGACCAGGGATCGAACCTGCATCTTCGTGGATTCTAGTCAGATTCATTTCCCCTGCACCACAAAGGAAACTCCCAGTTGTAACAAAACTAACAGCCCTTCCCCAAATAAACTTTTAATTTCTTTACCACATGGATCATTGCATCCTAGAGCAGCCTTCCCTAGAGCTGCTCACTCTGGCCTTGCATTTGGTGCCCATCCACATAGAGGTGGGTCCATGGCAAATGGCATTATGGTTGGTCCCATAGAGCCCTCAGCTGGTCATGAAGCTAACAGCCCTTTCCCCAGTAAACGGGTTCAGAAGGGATCCCCAAAGGACTTTTCTGAAGAAGACATTCTCAAATTTTTCACTTCAAGAAAACAAGACATATCATTCAAAAGAAAATTATTATTTGAATTCCTCCTATCATATACATGTATTACTTATTAAAACTTTTAAGGCAATTTATGTGTTAAAAGTTCTCTGTCTTGCTGCTTATTCTAAGTACCTATGTATAGATAACACATTGTATTAAGTAAGTCTTTACAGCAATTCTATGGGAAGATCACCCTATCCTCATCCACAAGGAAACAGAAAATTAAACCTTAAAATGGATTGAATTCAGGACCCAGCGTGATGGGTTGGACCTCTGTGATAAGCGGGTTGGCTTCTTTGGCAAAAAAGGAGATCATTTGTTCCTATGCAATTATAAATCTGTGTCCAAGGACTTCATGGACTTGGGGAGGATAAGGGAGAATATTTCTTGGGGGGGTGGGTTTACAATAGTAGCAGTGGCATTCGTAATGAGCTGGTCCCGTGGGAGGGTCTTTCCCGGAAGTCTGCTTCCTCTGCTGCAAACAATGGGCTGGCATGGTGCTGGTCCAGAGTCCTGCATCACTGGGTGCTATTACTTATTTTCTAGGTTAACCTCAGATGCTCAGTGCCTTATTTTTATAAATGTAGTTCAACAATTGATTGTTGTCATCATATATAACAAAAGGCATAGACTTTTAAAGTAATCTCCCCAATTTAATTTGTTGCAAAGTTCTTTAAAAGAAAAAAAAAAAAGTCTGCATTGTGTCACAGAAAGGTAAAAGATGGGAATGCCATCTTTTGCTCCAGATGAACAATGTTTGGGGCGGGGGGTGGGGAGCGGGGAGTCATAGGTACAAAATCCTAGGGGAGAGGTACTGAGCTAAAAAGCTAGCTTGCAAAGATTTGTCTCTTTTTCACTCCAGCACATCCTTGTGAGCTCTACTGCCGACCAATAGATGGCCAGTTTTCCGAGAAAATGCTGGATGCTGTCATTGATGGTACCCCTTGCTATGAAGGCGGCAACAGCAGAAATGTCTGTATTAATGGCATATGTAAGGTATTGGGTATGTTTCCTTAATCTACAACTTTATAAAATCATGATTTTTATTAATTTGGGAAGTCAGACCTTCTCACCTTTTGCTTTCATGGTATTTGCATATGGTCTGTTTTTTTTTTTTTTTTTTTTTTTTTTTTTTTTATTGTGTCTGTGAGGCAAGGCTTTTTGGTATGCATCAAAGTCACAATTTGGAACTGAATTGTTTCCCTCCTGCTGATGTCTTCATTTCTTGATCTGTTGATATGCTCTGTGATATTATTTTAGGCATGGGACTGGGTTGAAAGGAAGGAGAACCAAATTAAAGGAGGAATTATTAGGAAAAGGCAATTTAGATTATTTCAGCGGCATTGAATTATTCGTGGGTCACTTGCCAACAGAGTAGATCGGTTGGAGGAAAAACTGAAATTAATCATTGTGTAGTGTTTTTCTTAAAACAGTTTG
The DNA here is from genome assembly GCF_054392235.1 of Sus scrofa. Taxonomy (NCBI): domain Eukaryota; kingdom Metazoa; phylum Chordata; class Mammalia; order Artiodactyla; family Suidae; genus Sus; species Sus scrofa. Next base: position 31,710,682 of record NC_139398.1, on the reverse strand, counting down.
ACATTTAAATCTCGATTAATCACCGGCATGATCTTTAGAAGAGAGATGGCATAACAGGTAATTACAAACGCGGTCTTCTGATTTCTATGGAACTTTTTTCACATCGACTCCATTAAGAAACCCTGCCTTCATGTAAACGACGTAGGTCTGATTTTGTAATGCTTTGACATATACAACCATTGAAGAATTTCTCCCCGTTGTTTATAGTTTATTTTGCAAAGAGCTGATGAACAAGTTTTGTGATCCAACCCCCAGGCATAAATCCCAGTATAAAGAGGTGTTGTTACTCAATGGAAGAAAAACTATATAAATACTCAATTAACTATTAGTAAAGCATAATTTGTAAGTGCTTGGGCTATAGACTGTGAACCAAATACCATTACTTACTAGCTGTATAACCCATACATCTTTCTAAGGTTCAGTTTTCCTCCATAAAATTGGGATGTTAACAAATCTTCTTTGTGGGAGTTGTCAAAAAGATTAAATAAACTCATATATGTTAAGCCCTTAACACAGCCCCTGTCACACAATACTCCTAATATATTTTGTTTGCTTTTATAAATAATTAGCATTATTTTTTCCACTGGCCCAAACTATCACCATGAAAAGCTCCTGCCCATAAATGTTTAGCACCCTGGGAAGGAGAATTTATCACCTTGCCGTGGCTGATGGACTTACCAGTATTGGCCAAAGTACAGGAGGCCACAAGGTGATTCCCAGGACTGAGTGAGTGAGCTAACAGCAAGCTGTAATCAGACTCTAAGTCGGAAAGAGCCCAGGCAGAATTCTCTTCCTGACAGACTAATTACCACTGTGGCTACAGAGAGCCCAAAATAATTCATATATTTCAGGTTAGATCTGTTCCCTAGAGTGGAAAAAAGTTTATTTAGCTAATTTAGCCCCAAGTAGCCCCATTGCCATCTAATGCAGCAGTTCTCAGGCCTGGCTGCCTATTTTAAAATCTACTGACTTCTGGCTCTATCTCTACCTTATTAATTCAGAATCTCTGTGATTTGGGGCCTGGGCATTGCTATTTTTAGAACTCCTCATGTGATGGCCATATGCTGCCAGGGCTGAGAACTTTGGTTATCAAGAAATGAAAGTGAGGCTAAAATTGTCTTTTAGATCTAAATACATTTGCATGCACAGAGACACTATCTTTAGCTTATGATGGAAAACTCAGGTCTTTTGAACAAAAGAGAAGGGATCCTGGGTGCCTCTCTTGAAACCAATTAAATCAACTTAATATAATAAGCCAGATTCTCTCAGCTTGCCTTCCTCTTTCTGGAAACCAGTAATTAAAGCAATAATCAAAGCCTTTTAGGAGCTGTAATAACTCACTTTCTGTCTATACCACACTGAACTAAGTTTTTAAGCTGAGAAGTTGTGCCAAATCAAATTTACCTTAATAGCCAAATACAATTTATCTTTTAAACAGCTAGGTTGTAGATATTTTCAGCTTTTGCTAGTCCTCGTATTCATTCACCAGGTTTTTTTCAAAGGGAATTGAACATCTATTGAAATAAAAAGTTACGTCATCAGAAGAAATAATACATGCAGTGTCTAATTCATCTTCTCTGTGGATAGGAAAATGTTCGCTTATATTCATATAAATATTCATTATTTTTGCTTATAATCATATATTTGCTGTCTGTTTTGAAATTATGATATTTGCCAACATTTGGGCATGTTAGACTTGCAGGACTTGCAGATTCTGTTGTCAAGGGAATTCATCAAACTTTGATCAGAACTGAATTGTTATAGGAAGTAACTCTGTCCCTCATCTTGTTCTTTTGTTTTTTTGTTTGTTTGTTTAACTTGTAATGAACTCCTAAGTTTATTTATCATAGATACAAGTTTAAACCATGACTTTTTAGGATGCACCCCCTTTTTTTATCTTTTTATCTTTTTTAGGGCTGCATCCATGGAGGTTCCCAGACTAGGGGTCAAATCAGAGCTGTAGCCACCAGCCTATGCCAGAGGCATAGTAACGCTGGATCGTAGCCACATCTGTGACCTACACCACAGCTCACGGCAATGCTGGATCCTTAACCCACTGAGCGAGGGCAGGGATCGAACCTGCAACCTCATGGTTCTTAGTCGGATTCATTTCTGCTGTGCCACGATAGGAACTCCAGGATACACCTATTTTTAATAACAGGTATGACGTGGAATAAGCTTTTAAATATATGAGCAGATATTCCACTCTTCTTCCAACTTTCCCAGCCCTGCAGTTTTAAGACAGGCTGCCAACATTCCACCTCTCTCACCCCTTTTTCTTGGAAAGAGAAACCAGATCTTTGATTTTCGTTCCTTTTCTCTTCCCTTTTCTGCCAGTCAGCATAGCTTTGCCTTCGTTTCCTTCCCGAAGAGCCAAGATGCCCTGAACTATCACATTAGCTGTCCCCTAGACTTTTCCACTCCGCCTTCCATCAACCTCTTACCCAGGACCCTGATCCTGACCAACCCAACCAAGATGTTTTGCTCTTACAATCAGTCTATGTACACTTCTTTTTTTTTTTTTTTTTTTTTTTTTTTTTTTTTTTTTATTTTTTTTGTCTTTTGTCTTTTTGCCTTTTGTTGTTGTTGTTGTTGTTGCTATTTCTTGGGCCGCTCCCGCGGCATATGGAGGTTCCCAGGCTAGGGGTCGAATCAGAGCTGTAGCCACCGGCCTACGCCAGAGCCACAGCAACGCAGGATCCGAGCCGCGTCTGCAACCTACACCACAGCTCACGGCAACGCCGGATCGTTAACCCACTGAGCAAGGGCAGGGATCGAACCCGCAACCTCATGGTTCCTAGTCGGATTCGTTAACCACTGCGCCACGACGGGAACTCCTATGTACACTTCTTAAGAATTCCATTTTGTGAATTTATGCCCTGAGAAGGTCAGTGTCTTCAGTCCCACCTGAGTCCTTAATCTTACCTGACGATCGTCCTAAGTTAGCTCCCCTTCTCATTGCTCTCAGAAACTGCCCTGAACCCTCTTTGTTTTCTCTCGAGGCCATTTTGGCCACCTCAGTGATTTGCTGAGCAACCTCAAATCAATTTCTCTGGGCCAGATCTCTCTCGAGAATGCCAGATCCTCGCTCTTGGCCCTCAAAGCATTAATAATAAGCAGCTGTCCCATTTATTAAAGGACAAAATCACTTACCTGTTCTCAGTTAAGCATAACTGGCCCTCTCTTCGCACTAAAGTTTTATGCGCTGGGAATGAATCTCATCTTGGAACTAGACATTCTTCCACTCTTTACCTTTGCCAAGGGACTATAGAAAGAAATGATGACATTCTCAGTGGATTAGGTCATGGTACTCGTTGGTATTTCAGTCCTCAGTTACTTGAGAATTTAGTAAATAAAACAGTGTTAACTGATAAGGAAAAAAATGAGCATTTGTGAGAATACATATTACTTACTCACTCATGTAGGGCTAAAAGCCTGGTGAAAGACGGGGACCTTATTTCTCTAAGTAATGCTCAAGATAGGATGCTCTTCAGTCCAAGCGACAGGGTCAAGAATTGATGATACACTTCTGGAAGAGTCATTAGAATAAAGAGGCAACCTAAGATGGGAGAAAATATTTGCAAACCATATGTATGATGAGTAGTTAATATCAAAAAATGTATGAGAGACACCCACAACTCAATAGCAGAAAAACAAATAACTTGATGAAAAAATGAGCAAAAGACTTGACTAGGCATTTCTCCAAAGAAGATATACCAATGACCAACAGGTAAATGAAAGGTGCTCAACATCATTAAACATCAGAGAAATGCTAATGAAACTCACAAGATAGCACCTCATACCTGTTAGGGTGGCTATTATCAAAAGACAAAGACAGCCAGTTTCAGTGTGGATGTGGAGGAATTGGAACCCTTGTGTGCTGTTGGTGGGAATGTACAATGGCGCAGTCACTATGGGAGACAGTGTGGAGGTTCCTCAAGACATTAAAAATATCTTGGAGTTCCTGTCATGGCGCAGCAGAAACGAATCCGAGTAGGAACCATGAGGTTGCAGGTTCGATCCCTGGCCTTGCTCAGTGGATTAAGGATCTGACATTGCTGTGAGCTGTGGTGTAGGTCACAGATGTGGCTCTGATCCTGAGTTGAAGTGGCTGTGGTATAGGCCAGCAGCTGTAACTCTGATTCGACCCCTAGCCTGGGAACCTCTATGTGCCTCGGGTGTAGTCCTAAAAAGCAAAATAAATAAATAAATAAATAAATATTAAAAATGCTTGCAATTCTCGCTTAAAATAAAAAAATAAAAAATATTTCATTTTTAGTTAAAGTAACATTTAATTTAAATTACAATTTAATTTTTACCATGCGACCCAGCAATCCCATTTCTGGATATATATCCAAAGGAATGAAATCAGGATCTTGAAGACACTTCTGAAATCCCATGTTCATTGCAGCATTATTTGCAATAGCCGAGATATGGAACCAACCCAAATGTTCATCAGTGTGTGAATGGATAAAGAAAATGTGGTATATACATACCATGGAATATTATTCAGCTTTAAAAAAAAGAAGGAAATCCTGCCATTTGACAGCACAGATGAGCCTGGAGGACATTAGCTTGAGTGAAACAAGCCAGTCACAGAAGGACAAATGCTCCATCATTCCATTTATATGAGAATCTAAAGTGGTCCAACTCATAGAGGCAGCAAAGAGCCTGGTGGCTGCCAAGGGAACACACAGAAAGTTCTGTTCAATGAGAATGAAGCGTGACTTGGGCAAGATGAGTAAGTTGTCGAGCTCTGCTGTACAGCGTAGTGTCTGTGGTTAACAACACCGTATTATGCACTTAAACATGTCTAAAGAGGGTAGATCTCATGGTAAGTGTTCTTACCACACACACCCAAAGAATTTTGGAGGAGACGAATATGTCTGTTGCCTTGATTGTGGTGATGGCTTTGTAGGTACTCGGGTCCAAACACATCAAATTGTGAAATTAAATATGTGCAGTACTTTATATATCAGCTCTACCCACCAGAAAGATGTTTTCGTAGAGAAATATGATGGAAAATTAAAGGGATTTTCTTTAAAAAAAAAAAAATGCAGCCTGTTGGGGAGGTGGTCTGGCATCCTAAGGGTCACATCAGAGGGAAGCCATGGCAGAGTCATTGTCCTCCTTTGGTGGCAGCCGCAGTGTCATCTCTGATCCCGCTGACAGCAGGATGACAGTATTGCTGTGGCCCTGTTGCCAGAGCACAGGATGTGGGTGAGGAGAGGGATGTCCCCTCGTTTCCCTCGAGAGCCCTACATGTGATGCGTAGTAAGGGATGGGCTTCTGCCTTCCTCGGCCTCCGGTCACATACTCACGTCAGTGTTGACTGTCCCGCATGCAGTTGATGGAGAAGCAGAGGGATGAGTCTCCACAAGAACCACTTACTCTCGTGGGCCAGCTTGATGGGGAGTGGATTTCCTCCCCCCATCCCACCCCAGTCCCCCCTGCCCAGGGATACTGGCAAATATTACTGAGAAAAAAAAATCAAAAAATGATGGGCTCAAGATATTTGTTTCTCTGGCTTTCTTTCCTTTTTTTCTTCACATTTTTAAACCCATCCCATCCTAGTAGAGATTTTTAAAAGCACTTTAAAATGAGTATGTCTCAGATTAAGTTTCCTGGGCTCATTCCAAATCAGTGAAGGGATGAAAGTCCCTGGGATAGCATTTGCAAAGGTCACTTATTAGAGGCTGCTCAAGCTTGACATGAACATATCATTTGTGAAGGGTTGGCATTTTACTTATAACCATTGAAGGCACACATCCAGACTCTTTCTTTCCACAGTAATTGGCATGATTAAGATTTTTTAAAACTCTTAGTATTTTATTTTTCCAACTGGGTCAAGTAGCACCGTCTCTGGATCTAAAAGAAATCAGAGATAGTTAACCTGAAGAATGGCACTGTTTTCTGCCCATGGGCATTAATTCTCTATTTAGCTGGTGAAGGAAGGGTGTATTTAAAGAGCCAAATTCCTCCTTTCAGTTGATTTGAAGTTGCATTACAATAACAAAAGGAAGTATCTTGGAGAGAGAGAAAAAACTACCTGGGCGTAATTTTTCTTCCCAAATAGAAAAAAATCTGGAGTTCCCCTTTTGGCTCAGTGGGTTAGGAACCTGATGTACTGTCCATGAGGATGTAGGTTCAATCCCTTGCCTCACTCAGTGGGTTAAGCATCCAGCATTGTCACAAACTGCGGCCCAGGTCACAGATGCGGCTCAGATCCCTAGTTGCTGTGGCTGTGGCTTAGGCCAGTAGCTGCAGCTCCAGTTCGACCCTTAGCCTGGGAACTTCCATGTGCCACAGGTGCGAGCCCTAAAAAGAAAAAAGAAAGAAAAGAAAAATCTGACTAATAGAATATGGCAGAGCTTTCCCTTTTTCTCCTGCTACTGAAACATGGTTAAGAAATATAGGCCATAGAAGAGAGCTAGTGACAGCTTCTGTGGAAGTTCACGTGCTTCATGACTTTCAGTCTGAGTGTCATGATTCTTTGCTATGTGCTGTGACCAAACACCCCAAGCTGAATGGCTCTCTCTTTCCAGAATGGGAATTGGATGATAAGGATGTGGCTCTGTTGATGGGTTGAGGAGAAGGGACCAGTGGAGGGGGAGGGTGATAATTCAGGAGGACCAACAGACAGAACCCTGAGACGGGATGGGGTCCAGAGCCCAGGGGTAAGGTTGGTCTTGGCTCAGAGGGGAATGATGAGTTCTTCCTCTGCAGCTGGAGGGAAGGAGGTCAGAATGGCTGGGCTTCGGCTTAGTGTGATGTGTGGTGGGGGCTGGGGTCATTGGTGGCTCCAAAGGGTCTGAAGCTGGGTCTGCAGGTCAGAGGTCTCATGCCTCATTTGACTAGAGTGTCTCAGCCTGAGCCAAATGTCCCCCTTGGCTGGCAGCTCAGGCAGGAACCAGAGAGACCACCCAGTGAGGAATGCAAAGGGAGTGCACACCCAAGTAGAGGTGGGGGTGTTACCTCATCCTTAGGAATCTCACTGAGAAGAAGTGGAGCGACGTTTGCACATCCGGAAGGGATTTACTGCTCCCCCGATTCCCATTCTAAGATCTTTTCGCTGTTATATGTGTTTGGAAAAGTGTTCCATTCTGCCTCTCACTCCAGGGAAATTGCAGCCCCGTGCAGTGTATACTTTTTTCCCCTCTAAGCAAATATTTCCTTTGCCATCCGTGGATGCTTTGGGCATCCCTCTGGCCACCACCAAGAAAAGGAAACGTGATCTTCTCTCTGCCTCCAGCCCTGATCTCATCTGGCGCTAAGGGAGAAAGGAGGGGTCAAAGGCCCAGGCAGGTGTGGCATCCTCCATGCATGTCATTCACGCTCACCCTCTCTTCCGTGCAGATGGTCGGCTGTGACTATGAGATCGATTCCAACGCCACGGAGGATCGCTGTGGTGTGTGCCTGGGGGACGGCTCAGCCTGCCAGACCGTGAAGAAGATGTTTAAGCAGAAAGAAGGATCAGGTAATAAACAAATACATAATTGAAGTGGCAGGGGACTGAGAATGAAGACCAACATGGAGAGCTATTTTTTTAAGCAGATGGTGGCTTGCACAGAATTCAAAATGCATATAGCCTTTCCTACAAAGAGGAAGGGCCCCTTGGCAGTTTTAGGAGCAGGAGCGATTGCTAAGCAATTGCATCGCACTAGGAAGTCGAAGATGGCCTCGAGGCTGCTCCCAGGACCAGGTTTAGAAGTGTGATTCCTGGGAGAGGATCCAGGAGAGTGGTGTTAGAATGGGCTGAGAACTGGGAGACAGAAGCGGAGAAAAGCCACCTGAGAGAAGGAGCAGACCTAAGGGCAGGTTCCGTACCTGAGGGCAGAGAAACCAGCAGTGGATTTAAAGGCAGAAGAATCTGGGTGCAGCTTCAGGGCCAAAGGTGGGCCAAGGCAGGGTTGCTTCAATTTGCTCTTATTCCCAGTTCCTCCCTGTAAGAGGAGGGTCACACCCAAGGGTACCTTAAGCCTCTCCAGGTGGCTTCTCCTACCTCCCCCGACTGCCGCTATTCCTTCCCCATGGTTACCTTTGGGAGGTTTCTTCCTTGTGCAGCTTTGGGCTGCTGATAATCCGTGGAAAATGGAGAGCCCATTCTCACCCCAAATCAGCCATGACCTTGCAGACTGTCTTCAGTTAGGACAGTTCCGTGGTCCCTAGGCACCAGCCATGATTTGCCGGGGAAGGGGTCTTGGCGGAGGCTAAGTGAGCCCTGGAGATGATGAAGGCATCTCCAAGTATCTTAGTTTAGCCCCTTCCCCCTAGAAATACCCTGAGACAAGAAGTCAAGGAGCAATAGTTTTTTTGGAGGATGGAGAATCTGGGGAAACAGCTGTAGGGCACTGCAGAAGTGGATCCGGCAAGGGAAGGAAGCCAGGGAAGGGAATACCATCAGGCCAGCTACATTATGTGGGAGCCAGGATAGACATTTTCCTGCCCAGGAGGGACGAGTTGAGATAATATATATACATACCTCTCACGGGTCATTGCTTGAAGCTATTTTGGGGAGATAAGCGGGTCAGGTTGTTAATTCTCTGGATTGCTAAGGATGCAGGTGCTGAGAGTAGGGGGGCCAGGCTGCATGACCCATGTAGAGCCTAAGGGGATGGGGGCAGAATCCCTGTGCTGGGGCTGGGGGCACCCTAAGGGGGGAGATCAGCTACAGCGGGATACTTTTCCTGGATCCTAGCAAAGCAATACCTCCTTTCTAGAGATGCTTAACACCCTGGGCAGAAGTTACTAAGTGTGCCCAGGAGTAACAGGTGTGGTCATTAAATGACCTGTTTTTCCCTAGACCCCATGACAGTGGATAACCCCAATTTGTTTAATCTCTCTCCCCATTTTTTGATCTTTGAGTATTGAATCAGTAAGATAAATATGTTAGAATCATAAAGTGAAATGCTTGTCCTGCCCTTTAGAATGATCACCGAGGGGGATTTTCCATCATGGCGCAGTAGAAATAAATCTGACTAGGAACCATAAGGTTGTGGGTTCAATCCCTGGCCTCACTCAGTGGGTTAAAGATCCGGTGTTGCGTGAGCTGTGGTGTAGGTCGTAGACGCAGCTTGGATCTGGCATTGCCGTGGCTGGAACGTAGGCCAGCGGCAACAGATTTGATTAGACCCCTGGCCTGGGAACCTCCTCAAAGCCCTCTGGCACTGCCACCCCCAGCACAGGGGGAAAACCAGAGTGCCCACTCTGGGCTCTGTGGCACCCAACTAGGGGTCTGGCCTCTACATACCCACTGGCACTGGCCAGATGCCACTTTTTCTACATGCCTGGTAAAGCTAGACACATTGTAAAGACCCTAGCTGCCCCCATCCCCACCCACATGTGAATGAGGCCAAAAGGTGATGCAAAAATTTGTGAAATGGAGTTAGATTGCAGTGGACAGGATGACTAATGCAAAGGTCAAAGTCAAAAGAGAAACCTCCAGAGTTCCCGTCGTGGCGCAGCAGAAACAAATCCAACTGGGAACCATGAGATTGCGGATCTGATCCCTGGCCTTGCTCAGTGGGTTAAGGATCCAGCGTTGCCTTGAGCTATGGTGTAGGTCGCAGACTAGGCTCAGACCTGGCATTACTGTGGCTGTGGGGTAGGCCGGCGGCTACATCTCTGATTGGACCCCTAGCCTGGGAACCTCCATATGCCACAGGAGCAGCCCAAGAAATGGCAAAAAGCCAAAAAAAAAAAAAAAAATATATATATATATATATATATATATATATATATATATATATATATATCCAGAGCCTTGTTATCACTGCTCTTAATGATGACCTTAAAAGAAAATCCAGTGTCTTCTTTCCTGAGGGATGTAAATCATAAGGCAACACCAAAAAACAATGAACTTGGGCAACAGGTACAGACTAGCTCTTGTAGCAAAATTATCTCTGCAACCAGGAAATCACAAGAATCAGGAGTTCTGGTCATGGCTCAGTGGTTAAGGAACCTGATTAATATCCATGAGGATGTGGGTTCTATCCCTGGCCTTGCTCAGTGGGTTAAGGATCTGGCGTTGCCATGAGCTGTGGTGTAGGCCAGCAGCTGTAGCTCCGATTTGACCCCTAGCCTGGGAACCTCCATATGCCATGGGTGCGGCCCTAAAGACAAAAAAAAAAACAAAAAACAAAAAATAAAAAAACCATGATCAGTCACTCAGAGGATTCAAAAAATCCTCAAATCTTGCATGGCCAGACTGATCCATGGCTTCTGTCTGTATTCTTCTTTCCCCTTCCTATTTTACTTTGGCTAATGACTTTTTTTTTTTTTTTAAATAGAAATGTAGGTGAAAAAGTCTGTGTTAGATATACCCATGGTGCTCAAACCCAGCACCTCCTCCTCTCTGGCTGCTGCTGCCCTTGACTGTGGAGGCATGAAATACTAATCAAGCCTTTTCTTTAGTTTTTGTGTTTCTAAGAGAGAGGATGATGTGGAATTGAAGTACACTCAGAGGCAAGAGACCAGGTACTGGTCTAGATTACCATTGACCTTGGGAAATTACCTCTCCAGGTCTCAATTTCTGCAGCCCCTTCCAACGTGGTACTTTTTGTCTTTCCCCTGTCTCTAGCCCCAGGGCTGATCTTGAGTTTGTTGATATCTAAGTGTCAAAGTTGGGCAGACTATTCAGGAGAAGGTGTCTTTATCCATAGCATCCTTGAGATCTTCCAACAGCTAAGTTTTCATCTTTCTCCAGGGAGAAGAACTCTCTTTAGTAGATTTGTTGCCATGTACTAGATGGTGGTATCTTGCCCTTTAAGTAATGCCACACTTGGGAAACGAAAGGCCCACCTTCTTTTAGACCCTCCATCATAGCTTCTATTTCCTATCTTGGAGAAAGAGAAAAGAATTGGCATTAAGTATAGCGCATGGTGACTGTGATTGGAAGTGTCTGGAATTTGAAGAACTTAGGCTCAGAGGAAATGTACCAAGTACAGACATCAAGAACTGCCTGGTTCAGGAGTTCCCGTCATGGCGCAGTGGAAATGAATCCATCTAGGAACCATGAGGTTGCGGGTTTGATCCCTGGCCTTGCTCAGTGGGTTAAGGATCTGGCATTGCCGTGAGCTGTGGTGTAGGTCGCAGATGCGGCTCAGATCCCACGTTGCTGTGGCTTTGGCCTAGGCTGGCGGCTACAGCTCGGATTAGACCCCTACCCTGGGAACCTCCATATGCCATGGGGGTGAGGCCCTAGAAAAGACAAAAGACAAAAAGGAAAAAAAAAAAAAAAAAAAGAACTGCCTCGTTCAATTTATTCATTCTTTCATTTATTCTATTCCTTGAGAAACTTTAATTGAGCATCTATTGTGCACTTGGCATGGGTTATAGAATAATGAATAAGATGGCGATGCTTCTCACTGCTGCTTCCTCACACTATCCAGGTTACAAGTCCAGGGCCTCACTGTGACATTTGGCTCTTCCGCAGAAATTACATCAGGGGCCTATTGCACAAGGAAGTTTGTAGAGTATTATGCTGCATTCTTCCAAGGGCACCCTAGGCTTATTGCCCAAGGCCTTGACCTTCATCCCAAACTCCTGCAGATCACTGTATTTGGTCTAGAACATTGAGCCTTCATTGTCCAGTTCCTCAGCTTGGTTTGTTTCCTGCTGACTAATCTCCTAGATTCTATATTACTCCCCTACCTTCGTCTTAATATTAGCTAGCTCTTTCCTGATGTTTTTCTAGCTTCTTGGACGTAATCCATTGACTTCCCAAAACCACCACTCCAGACGCCTCTGACCTTAATTGGCTTCTCTAGGTTTTACTAATGCCAAGCCCTTTGACTAAACCAAGTGCTTGTCCTGCTCACACTGGCCTTCTTGGCTGGGAACAAAGGACCACATTCTCTGAGCACCCCGGACCTCCCCTATGGCTAACAGTGTCACTTAACTGAGTGCCCGAACCACCAGCCTTGATTCCTACCTCCTTTATTCAAGCATAACCAGAAAGTGCTCAACTTTCATTTAAAATCTTTTTGTAGGAGTTCCTGTCATGGTGCAGTGGTTAACGAATCCGATTGGGAACCTTGAGGTTGCAGCTCCGACCCCTGGCCTCGCTCAGTGGGTCATGAGCTATGGTGCAGGTCACAGACGCAGCTCGGATCCCACATTGCTGTGGCTGTAGTGTAAGCCAGTGGCTATAGCTCTGATTCGACCCCTAGCCTGGGAACCTCCATATGCCGAGGGAGGATCCCTAGAAAAGGCAAAAGGACAAAAATAAATAAATAAATAAATTAATGAATTGAATTAAATTAAATTAAATCTTTTTGTGGAACTAGAACAGTTAAAACCATATAAAATTCACCTTCAATTTTAGATTTTATGTAATACATTTGCATATCTATTGAGTAGATCTGATGTACATAATACTTATTTTAACTCTTTCGGCACAATGCTTAATTCACTTTCCTCTTTCTGATATACCTCACATACAATTTCATTTTCGCAATTCAACATGTTGGAAAAAACCTCTACAATCTAGAAAGCAGAGGAAGGACTCAGAATGTCCCTGTCCTATAAACTCTTGCTGCCTGTATCCATATCTTTAGCTTAGGAAATTCTTAGACTGGAGTAAAATTAGCCACTGTCTGGAATTATGTGTGTACCCAACCACCTGGATCCCATATACTTGTTGATTCTGCATGTTTATGTGCTTAGTTCTTCCAACTGTAGCTCCTTAGACCCTGACACTGCTTATTATGGTCAAAAGATTAAATTCGTATGCAGTTAGGAATGGATAACAATTCCATGTTATGCTAAAATTACCATCTTAATCCCATAATGAGGCATAGTCTGGACTTTTGCCCGGGTCCCCCTCAGCTCGGTGACAAAATGAAGATGATCATTAATGAATGGAACCTATTATGAACACTCACAGCACAGGTCAGGCGAGGGGGGTGTGGGGGCGGTGCCCTGTGGCCCCAGTGTGGGTGTAGAGTCTATGACAGTCTGGGCAGTGGGACTAGAGGCACTTTTAGGAAGAAATGATATGGCTTTATGACTTAAGGTTGCTGCTCCTAGGCTGTACCACAAGGTTCAATTCCTTTGCTGTTGATTTAAGAGAGAATAGGGACTGTTCTGTGATTTTAGAGGGGTGAATGACATAAGGAGGCTAGCGACACGCACACTTGCCTGAAATAGGAGAGCCCAGTGCCGGGAACAAAAACATTAACCCAGATTCAGGAGGTGAGGGCCTGGATGAAGGAGGTTCACATAGAGAGGGTATGAATCATATAAGAAAACATTCCAGGAGTTCCCATCATGGCTTGGTGGTTAACGAATCCGACTAGGAACCATGAGGTGGTAGGTTTGATCCCTGGCTTTGCTCAGTGGGTTAAAGATCCAGCGTTGCCGTGGCTGTGGTGTAGGCCCACAGCAATAGCTCCGATTAGACCTCTAGCCTGGGAACCTCCATATGCCACGGGAGCAGCCCTAGAAAAGGCAAAAAGACAAAAAAAAAAAAAAAAAAAAATTCTGGAGAAAGAATCAGAGGCAAAAGCTAGTAAGAAAGGACCTGGCTTTCTTGAAACTATATTTATCAAAACACCACCTTAGTTGCACTCTCCTATATCATGTTTTCTAGGAAACCTTGAGTTGGAAGGGATAGGAAGAATGCCTGGACACTTTGCCTATTAAGGCTAAAGACCTCCAGGGCTCAGGGTTGTGACCTTTGTCCTGGAAGCATTTCAGGTCAGGAAGCCCCTGTCAGTGTCTGCTCCCTCTGCTATGCTTCTCCTGGTTTCTAGCAAGAGGACTGTGGTTGTTCATAGCGTGTTCCAAGATTCCAGGCCCCTTACAACCCTCTTTTGACATCATTGAGGCTCAAGCTCCACATCCAGAGCAGTTTGACTTCTCAAAAGAGCTGCCTGGTGAATATATGTGTACGTAGCTCTTCCCCACTGTGATCTGTGAGCAGGTTCGAGGCAGGTTTGGATCTGAACCAGACCCCAGCATGTCATTGCTGTCGAGCCAGGCATCAGAGGATGAAGCTGCCTTTCCCAGGAGCCTCCTTACAAAAACCATGACATGGTCCCCCGCAGCGAAGATTGTCTGGCTTGCCACAAACTGACAGCACAAATATTTGAAAAAGACAAGCTGGTAGTTGTAGATAAATTGCCTGGGTTATTAGTATGACCTCTTTATAAGCATATTTTTATTTGAAGTGACAGACTGGAAACCAAATATGCCAGTGGGTAAGTCCTTTTTTTAGAACAGTTGGATGAGATGCACAGTAGTACCAATAATTCATTGTCTCTCTTATGATATGTCTTCAGAAGTGGGGCCAGTCTTCTACCCCACCTTCAAAGGCCCTGAATATTCTTTTACCTCAAGGTGTTCAAGACTTAGAGATGGGATGGTTTCTCCAGGTGATCTTCATACACTTAGAGACTTCTTCTTTGAAGTCAAGATTGTATCTTCCAACTTCTCCCAGTACTGGTGCAAAAGGCTAATGTTTACTGGGGACGATGGGAGGAAAGGACTTGCTGAATGATTATATATTCACCATTCTTAATACTTTGAAGATATTCTTACCAACCCTAAAAATCTTCCCTTGACATAGAATGACGATCTCAATAACCCTCCACCTCTACCACTTTTTAATATGATTCTCATTTCTGTAAAGAAGACCCATGAGGATGAAACACTCAAGAGGATGTTTTTCCTCTCTGTTCTACCAATCACTTTTTTTTTCATTAAAGACACTGTATTATGGGTTGATTAGCAAACGCTGGCTATGGGTGTATGCATATGTTTATGTATATATTGTACATGTATATATACATATGTATGTGTGTGTGTGTGTGTGTACACACATAGCTGTGTGGTGTGGTGTAGATTTCTTCCTCGTGGGAAGCCAGTTTCCTCATTTTATAGACAAAGAGATTGATAGCCATTCCCTTCCACCTAAATGTCCATTCACAGCAGATTGGTTAAATAAGTGGGTCTGTGTCACTTTTGCAGGTTGTTGAAATGCTCAGAAAGTATGGGAAGATATGAAAGGTAGATTATGGAGTTCTTGTTGTGGCTCAGCGAACCTGCTGAGTATCCCTGAGGATGCAGGTTCAATACCTGGCCTCGCTTAGTGGGTTAAGGATCCGGCGTCACCATGAGCTGCGGTGTAGGTCACAGATGCAGCTCAGATCCAGCGTTGCTGTGGCTGTGCTGTCACCTGGTGGCTGTGGCTCCAGGTACTTCCATATGCCACGGGTGCAGCACTAAAACAAACAAACAAAAATTTTAAAAGCAGTAGTTAGAATAGTTCATATAATATGATTTCATTTGTTTAAAAAGTATGAGTATGTGTACATGTGGAGAAAAGTTTCGGAAAAGAATCCAAGAAACTGCTGATGTAATTATCTTTGGGACATAGGACTCTGGATGGAGGGAAATGGAAACCTGTACTTCTTTGTTTTGTGCTCCTCTCTATTGTGGGCCATTTTGTCATGTGCAGTGGAGTCTGGTGGACTTTTTAACTTTTTAACTTTTTAACTCCAAACATTATAACCTTATCCATTGGCTTCCTCCTAGGTCTTCTTTTGCAAATACATATTACAAATATGTTATTGCTTTGCTCATGGCTAAATCTGCCTCAGTTGACATCTTCTGTCTACAAACTATTTCAAAGCAGCACACACACACACACATATATATGTCTTTTTAGGGCCGCACTTGGGGCATACGAAGGTTCCCAGGCCAAGGGTCCAATCGGAACTATACTCACCAGCCACAGCAACTCGGGATCCGAGCCGCATCTGCAACCTACACCACAGTTCGTGGCAACACAGGATCCTTAACCCACTGAACAAGGCCAGGGCTCGAACCCGCATCCTCATGGATGCTAGTCAGGTTCGCTAACCACTGAGCCATGATGGGAACTCCTAAAGCAGAACTTATATTCACTGAAAGTTTTTATTTTAAATGTGATGGACGCCCCCTGCCACCTCTTTCTATTTGGCAGAATCTGTCCATGATAAATATTTTTAATTTTGGATTTTTCTCTAAGTGGAAGATAGAGCAAAAACAAAAAAATCTTTTATTTTTTTCTCTATCCAGGTTTTGCGTTGGTTTTTTTTTTTGTTTGTTTGTTTTGTCTTTTTGCTATTTCTTGGGCCGCTCCCGCGGCATATGGAGGTTCCCAGGCTAGGGGTCGAATCGGAGCTGTAGCCACCGGCCTACGCCAGACCCATAGCAATGAGGGATCCAAGCCGCGTCTGCGACCTACACCACAGCTCACAGCAACGCTGGATCCTTAACCCACTGAGCAAGGCCAGGGATCGAACCCGCAACCTCATGGTTCCTAGTTGGATTTGTTAACCACTGCGCCACGACGGGAACTCCTTGTTTGTTTTTAAACAATGGATAAGGTGGTTGCCACACTCTTTAATGCCAGCTGGCTTTCCCGCGTGAGCTCTGCTGTGAGAAGGCATGCAGCATCCTAGATCAGATGATGGCTGCAGAAAGCAAGGCTCCAGAGGCATTTTAAACATTTGCATTTGCCTCAATTTACTTGTGACAAATATTTTCCTAGAGGGAGTTCCTGTGGTGGCTCAGTGGGTTGTGAACTCAGCTAGTGTCCATGAGGATGTAAGCTGGTTCTCTGACCCTACTCAGTGGGTTAAATATCTGGCATTGCCGTGAGCTGTGGTATAGGTCACAGACACAGCTCGGATCTGGTGTTGCCGTGGCTGTGGTGTAGGCTGGTGGCTCCAGCTCCTATTCAACCCCTAGCCTGGGAACTTCCATATGCCTCGGGTGTGGCCCTAAAAAAATAATAATGATAATATTAATAGAAAAGAAAAAATAAATTTTCCCTGAGCTAGT
The DNA here is from genome assembly GCF_054392235.1 of Sus scrofa. Lineage (NCBI taxonomy): Eukaryota > Metazoa > Chordata > Mammalia > Artiodactyla > Suidae > Sus > Sus scrofa. The sequence goes on along the minus strand of NC_139398.1, from coordinate 31,693,852 downwards.
TATCAATCAGTAGTTTTAATCAACTGTCTCAGGCAAGTATGCGAGGATCTAAGGAATTTAATCAAGTACTTCAAGCCTTCATTTTGCTTCCTTTGGATGGGAGCTGCCAGTTTGAAAAAGAGAGCTGAGGTTGTATCCAGCACATGACTCCTGAATGCATCAGTCCCACTGGCCAGCCCTAGGTTTGAACTCTCAGGACCCCACGCTATGGTGATAGAGATGAGGGTTTGCTTGTTCATCAAAAAAAACCTAACATACCTCCAGTGGGAAATTATCAGGAGGATCAGAGTCTTAAAATCAAATTTGGTAGGGAAAAGGTAAAGGAACAAAGTGAAGCTCAGAAAAGGGCAAGATAATCAATTATCAGAGCTGGGAGGGGCGTCAGATGTCCTCACACTCAAACTCCTTCATTGTGCAAATGATGTTCAAAGAAGTTAAATAGATTCACATACCTCACGGAGCTCGCTTGTGGGCATGCAGAAGCTAGAACTCAAGTGTCTGTCTCCCACACCCCAGTGTTCCTCTCCCAATGCTACCTCCAAAGGTTTTCCATTCTTTTCAAAAATTTTTTAGAGTTTTTTTTTTTTTTTTTTTTTTTTGGTCTTTTTGCCTTTTCTAGGGCTGCTCCCGTGGCATATGGAGGTTCCAAGGTCTAATCAGAGCTGTAGCCACCGGCCTATGCCAGAGCCACAGCAACACAGGATGCCAGCTGCATCTGCAACCTACACCACAGCTCACAGCAACGCTGGATCCTTAACCCACTGAGCAAGGCCAGGGATCGAACCCGTGACCTCATGGTTCCTAATCAGATTTGTTAACCACTGAGCCATGATGGGAACTCCAATTTTTTTAAACTTTAATGCTATTTATTTATTTATTTTATGGCCACAGCTGCAGCATATGGAAGTTCTCAGGCTAGGGGGTGAATCAGAGCTGCAGCTACACCACCACAGCCACAGCAACACCAGAAGAGTCTCATCTGTGACGTATGCCGCAACTTGTGGCAATATGGGATCCTTAACCCACCAGGCGAAGCCAGGGATCAAACCCACATCCTCACCGAGACAGCATTGGATTCTTAACCCAGGCACACCAGGAACTCCCTTTTAATTTTTTTTTATTGTTTGGCTACACCCATGGCATGTGAAAGTTCCCAGGCCAGGGACCTAACCTATACCATAGTAGTGACAATGCTGGATATTTAACCTACTAAGCCACCAGGGAACTCCCTCAAAGTCTTTTTGCTCTAACATAGCTAAGAAATGGTGGTTTTTAAGATTTATTCATCACAAATAGAATGAATGCACAAAGGGCTTAACCTAGAGTCTGGCAAAGAAAGGAAACCATTATGTGTTCATTCTTCTTCTCCCCAGTATCTCTCCTACAAGAACAGCCAACAAGCAAGGATAAGACCATGGTCTCAAGACCTGACCACGGTCCTTAAGTGGATGTCCTCTCTGCTTTTTCAGAATGTTTTCACATGAGAATAAAACATAAGTTCATATTCAATCAAAACATAAGAAAAAAATCGGAGTTCCTATCGTGGCTCAGCGATTAATGAACCCAGCTAGCATCCATGAGGATGAGGGTCCAATCCCTGACCTCGCTCAGTGGTTTAAGGATCTGGTGTTGCCGTGAGCTGTGGTGTAAGTCAAAGATGCAGCTTGGATCTGGCGTTGCTGTGGCTGTGGTGCAGGCCGATGGCTACAGCTCCGATTGGACCCCTCGCCTGGGAACCTCCATATGCTGCGGGTTTGGCCCTAAAAAGGCAAAAAGACAAAAAAAAAAAAAGAAAAAAAGAGTCTAATGAATATGATTGTCTAGTTATAAAAAACTGTACTCAGAGCTGAGTTTCTCATCATAAGCTGTGTTCAGAGTGCCAGGCAGCAATCAGTTCAAGATTCCCTCCCTCCAGAATGCTGTTAATGAACTGATGATTAATTACTTCTAAGAGTCTGTCTTTAATTTTCAGGCAAGGAAGATGTGCCAAAGGATGTCCCCACTGCAATGCTCAGGGAGATTAATCCAATAGTAGCAGCAAGTGGGGGAGCAGAAATGCTAATGGAAAGCTGGCTGTAATATTTTGAAGCGTCAACGGAAAAATAAATGATGGATCAACTACAAAAGCTTCAGGGTCCAATCTGCATTTATTTTACCTCTCCTCTCACAAAGCTCCTAGATTTCTACTCATGGCCAAGCTCCTTAAAAGTCCCCATAATTAGTGCATCTACCAGTCCCAGTAACCACCCAGCAGGAAGGCAATGTCACTAAGCAATGGGGATGTTGGGAAGAGGATGGATGGTGAGTCAGCAGCAGGTGGTGTTTGGCTATGCTGGTGTGCCTCTTTCATCATCGTATCTTCTCTCCTTAGGTTATGTTGACATTGGGCTGATTCCCAAAGGAGCCAGGGACATACGGGTAATGGAAGTTGAGGGAGCTGGAAACTTTCTGGCCATCAGGAGTGAAGACCCTGAAAAATATTACCTCAATGGAGGATTTATTATCCAGTGGAATGGGAACTACAAGCTGGCAGGGACCATCTTTCAATATGACAGGAAAGGAGACCTGGAAAAACTGATGGCCACAGGTCCCACCAATGAGTCAGTGTGGATCCAGGTAATGCAGAAGTGATGATGTGTGCCTTAGTTAGATCTTCCTCGTTGTCTTTTCCAAAGTATTTGCTAGAGGATATTCATTAAGAATCTGCAAACCTTCTCTTAGCAAGGAACAGGGAGGGAAGTGAGATATTCATTTGTGTTGCTAATCCTTTATTGCCTAAAGTTACTGAAACTCTCATGATGAAATGCCAGGGGCCCCAAAACCACCCATTGAGTTCAGTTTCCAGTATGGTCAACACAGGCTGTTTATTTGAGGATGAGTGTTCCTCTGGTATAAAATGATTCTGTAAGTCTATTTCAGCCAGGCTTGACTTTCCATCTAGCATTGGTGATGAACTGGTGTGGTTCTTTTACATGTTATCAATGTACTTGTCTTCAGGCAAAGGGTTTGACTTTGTAGAACTCTTAGAGGTGAGAGGGGTTAAGATGTAGAATGTGCTTTTCATAGGCACAAGTGATTTGTCTGTCATCCTGGCAAAGAATTACAGAAAAGGAGTCAGGTAATTATACCAACAGAGGCCAGGCAGGTTGGAGATGATGGCTGGCCCAAAAGATGGTCACATCTAACCATATTCAGAAGTTAGAAGGACACCACTTCACAACCAGAGATCAGAGGATTCACGGAAGCTGGAGGTCAAGGCTTGAGGGTTATGACCCATAAATGCCAGGAGACCTTACATCTTACCTGCCTACCTGGGAAAGGTTTTATATATGGGGACCCCCAATCCCACAGAGCAATCCATCCACAACCTCTTAAGTGTAAGATGAATCCGGTTCAAACATGTGGTAAGTAGACTGCCTGCAGGAGAGGGAAGTGAGGGGCAGGTCCCAAATCCCGTCTCTAATTTTATGCCTTGGTTAACACCCATGACCGTTTCAGTCCCAGAACTATATCCTTTAAAGGAACTAATCAGCTTGAGAGTGAGAGAAGGGCAGCATAAGGCAACACAACAAAAGCAACAGCACTAATGACATGCCAGGCACTGATCTACTCAAATCCAGTCACATTACGTGTGTTTGCTCACCTCTCAGCAAACAACCCTATTAGTCATGTTCTTGTTGTCCTCACTTTGTAGATGCAGAAAACAAGGTGCAAACAGATTAAGTAATTGACTACAGTTAGCAAACACACAAGGGAACAAGGTGGCCTACCAACCCATTGTTGGAAAGGACACTCTGGTCATTCCCTCAGAGCGACAGAGTGATTAGATCTCTCATGAATTCTCATGGGCATTCAGTCCAGAAATAATAGAGTGGAGCAGATTAGATATAGATAAAGATATATGAAGCCATCCAGGTGGAATTAGAGATAGCGGTAGAGAGAGATTTATTTAATGGTGTTAGTTTCAGTGCATGCCTCCATGACTACTTTCAGGTGGTAGACATTGTGCAATATTTTTATGACTGTGGTTTGCAGTACAAAGTCATGATAGAGTTTGACATGACCCCTCTCTTGTCCTTTAGCTCCTATTCCAGGTGACTAACCCCGGCATCAAGTATGAGTACACAATCCGGAAAGATGGCCTTGACAATGATGTGGAGAAGCTGGTGTACTCCTGGCAGTATGGCCGCTGGACGGAGTGCAGTGTGACATGTGGGACAGGTGAGAAACAACTGTCTCTCTAGGATCCCATGTCAGCTGCAGAGCAGGCCGTGCAGGCATCTGAGCCAGCAGTTGGCACTCTCGCCTCTGGGTCTGCAGGGTCCCACAAAAATGGTCCAGAGGTCTCTGTGGGGAGTAAGTGCATTGGTCATGGTCAAAAGAAAGAGGTATTTTTTCTTTTATCAGCTTTACATACTGTCTTTCCTGAAAGTCTTTGTGTGCAGAAAGGGTTATGTCTTTCTGAAAAGCAAAACAGAAAGGTTTAAAAGTGCTCTGCTTTGCTGTACAGAAGAAATTGGTACAGCAGTGTAGTCAACTATACTTTAATAAATAAAATTGAAAAAAAAATTTTTTTAAGTGCTCCGGTTTGTAAAAGTCAAACAGCCTACCAGAGGCATCCTTTAAATCATGGCCAAGACCAGACCATAACCAGCTCTCCTAATTCCTAACCCAGTATTCTTCCTCTGTCTCCAATGTACCAAGTTTTTCTGTATCTACAAGAATAGTTTTCTCTCATAAAATCAAGTGTTGGAGGGATTCCTTACTGTCAAGTATGTCAGGATGAGAGAAGTTCTGCTATGGTAACAAAGAAACCAATGTCTCAGAAACACAATGAAGGTTTATTTTTAACCCATTCTAAGTCTGATGCAGTTAGGTGGCCCTGCTTCATTTTGTGGCTAAGGCATCTGAAAGGCCTGGCTTCTAGCTTGCCCCATGGGGAAGGGAGAAATTGAAGAGGCAGATGGCCCCTTAATAATGGCCTTGGTACCTAGAGTGACACAAACCACTTCTTTTTTTTTAGCATTTTTTTTGTTAAAGTACAGTTGATTTACAATGTTGTGCCAATTTCTGCTGTACAGCAGTGACCCAGTTTTGTGTGTGTGTGTATACATAAAATCATTATACATAAAAAAATCACTATATATAAAAAAATACAAACACACATTCCTTTTTTTTATATATAATGATTTTTATTTTTTCCATTATGGCTGGTTTACAGTGTTCTGTCAATTTTCTACTATGCAGCATGGTAACACAGTCACACATAACATGTATACATTCTTTTTCTCCCATTGTCATGCTCCATCATAAGTGACTAGACATAGTTCCCAGTGCTACACAGCAGGATCTCATTACTTATCCATTCCAAAGGCAAGAGTCTGCATCTATTAATCCCAAGCTCTCAGTCCATCACATTCCCTCCCCCTCCCCCTTGGCAACCACAGGTCTCTTCTCCAAGTCCATGATTTTCTTTTCTGTGGAAAGGTTCATTTGTGCCATATATTTATGTTATCTTCCATCATGTTTTGCCCCAAGAGGTCAGATTTAGTTCCCTGTGCTATACAGCGGGACCGTCACAAACCACTTCTGCTCATGTTTCATTGGTTAGCCTTAGCCCCAGGGGCACAGTCCAGCTGCAAAGAGAGTCTGGGAGCTGGAAAGGAGCACAGGGACATTTGTACAGCAGGACTCTCTCGGCTACAGGGCCAGATGAACTTTTCTGAGGCCTGGGAGGGCAGGGCTCAGGGGCTGTCAGGTGCATGGGCTCTTCACTCAGCTGGGGGCTTTAATAGTAGTAGCCAGTGAGAAAGCCTCTGCCTCTCTTTTTCCTTTTGGATCCTGTCTAAGTCTGTTTGGAAACTTTCTGCCTCTAATGTAACTCCTGCCTATAGAGCTAGGGCAACCTCAGGCTGAAGTGGCAGAGTCAGCAATGTAGCAAAGGGAATCCAAGTTTAAGAAATGAAGGAGTCAGGAGAACACGGCCTCCCGCTCCACAGCCTGCCCTCTCGTGTCCTTTGTCCCCGTGTCACGTGCTCACTGGCTTCTTCTACCCACCCCACTCCAGGAGGTCCAGGGACACACCTTGAATCACAGGCCATCAGCCCTGTAAACTATTTTTCTATTACTAATTTCTTTCTTTCCTTCCTTCAGTCTAGAAAGCCAAGAACTAACTTTCAGAAATTGCAGGAATCACATGTTCATTTCAAAACATGACTTTTTTTTTTTTTTTTTGACTTTTTAGGGCTATACCCACGGCATACAGAGATTCCCAGGCTAGGGGTCTAATCAGAGCTACAGCTGCCAGCCTACACCACAGCCACAGCAATGCCAGATCTGAGCCGCATCTGCGACCTACACCACAGCTCACGGCAACACCAGATCCTTAACCCACTGAGTGAGGCCAGGGATGGAACCTGCAATCTCATGATAGTTTCTAGTCAGATTTGTTTCCTTGGTGCCACAATGGGAATGCCACATGTGACATTTTGAAAGTCCTAAACCTCTGGCAATCTGTCCAGGTCAGAGGTGCAGTCCGGCAGCACTGCCTTAAGTGGCACTGGTGAGAGTCAGCCCTGCTATGGCCACTGCTGCCTCCAGAGTTGCCAGATGGTCTGACCACGGACAGGCATCTGGGAGGAGCTGGGCTCACTGAGAAGCAAAAGCAATTTAAGCAGAGACTAAGATGATGAAAAATATTTCCCTGAGGAGCAGTTGTGAGGAAAATGAAGTCATCGAGATTGTAGTTAACAAATACTTTTTCAATTTCGCAGACCTTTTATTCTTTTTTTGGCAACAGGGCACAGGTTTAAGCTCTGAGTTTAAATCATTTGTCCCAGGACACCACAAAGTGGAACTCAGCCAGTCCTGGCTGGGCAGGGCCTCAGAGAAAAGGGAGAACCTCCACCCACTTACATCTATTTCAACGTGGGCTGAACCCTTTGCATTACTTATGCAATATTGCAGAGCATGCTAAGTGCAATATAAATGGCCTATCTGTGCAGTGATCATGAAGTTGCATCTGCAGTTAGCGAGGAAATGAGACGGCCTCACCAAATGTGAATCAGGCATTTGATTTTCATACAGCCTGGTCCTTCTACAGCACCTCTGTCGACATGGGCAAACGTCTTTCTGGTTATTAAACCTTACCAGGTGCTATCATAGTGTCCATGTGCTCACCTGAATTTCAGCCACACTGACTGTTTGAGTGGCAGTGAGTGCTCTTAATTCTGGCAGAGAAGAAAGCCTATTTAGCTTCATCCTCTCAGACACAGAGAATTAACTGCTAATATGCACATAGGACATTCACTGCTAGATACAAAGGTGGAAGACGGCCCGAAACACTGAATCATTCAGTGAAGCATTTCAATTTTCTTTAAGTTAAAACTTTCTAAATGTAAAAAAGTTAAATATGCCACTGAAAAATTAAAAACAGAGAAAGTCACTCCCCTAATACACGTGCACTTCAGTACTTGGCTCTATTGCCTTTCAATATTCTTTTTTCTATTCAGAGGTGTGTATGGTGTGTGCATGTGGCTGTATTTATGTACATACACACACATATGCCTTCCCTTAACATCATAACACGGGTGCTTTTCCTTGGGTTATTCCATCTTCATATCTGTCATTCTTGTGGATATATTATATTTCACTAGCAAGACAAAACAAACTTCCTTTCACGAATTCCTCACTGATCATCATCCCCTAATGAACATCTCTGGGCCCATGTAAAAAATGATCTCATTAGTGCTAATTTATAGATGGAATTTCAAGTTTCAAAGAGTAAAAATATGCTAATGTTAAGAAACTTACTAATCAAATTGATTCCCATAGTAAAAGCGTTACAAACCGTAGCAACATTCGTTCCCTATTTTGTTTTATTTTCTTCCTGTGTTCTTTCAGTTTTACTCTCTTTCACTGGAAAATACTTCACACGTCCCAGCAAAATGGAGAAAGCAAGAGCAAACTCCTGTCCATCAGCAGGTCTTCCTCTTATGTCGTGTCTGTTGTGATCTTCATTTTTACAGAAAGAGCAATTGCACGAGTACACCTGCACAGCCCTCCCGTTCCTTTTTCTCCAGAGTTAACTGGGGTCCATATTTTAGAGTGTGGAGGCAACACTAGAGAGAAGGAAAAGAGAATGAAGATCTTGGGCGTGGTCTAGGGAAGTAATAACAGTGGCTTGAACTAAAATTAAGGTGGCACATTATCCAAGTGTGGAGATACTTAGGAGGTGGACTAGACTGGACTCACCTACCTACACCTTATCTGTAGGTGGAGAGTGGTTTGAGCATGAGGGAAGGTTGAAGGGTACCACCCAGGGCACTCCCCTGCATAACTGGCTTAAATGGTGGCACACTCACTGAAACAGGACACGTGTGACAAGAACCAGATCTCGAGAAAAGGTTATGATTATACATGTTCAGTTAAAGTGCCTATGAGATTTCTGAGTGAATATGCCCAAAGGCAGTAACATGCTTATTTTATTTTTTATTTCTTTGTTTGCTTATTTATTTACTTTTTAGGGCTGCACCCACAGCAGTGGAAGTTCCCAGGCTAGGGGTCAAATCAGGACTGTAGCTGCTGGCCTACACCACAGCCACAGCAATGCCAGATCTGAGCTGTGTCTATGACCTGCACCACAGCTCAGGGCAACTCCAGATCCTCAACCCACTGAGCAAGGCCAGGGATTGAATCCACATCTTCACAGATCCTAGTCAGGTTCATTACCACTGAACAACCACAGGAGCTCAGGTAACTTTTTTTTTTTTTTTCAGGGCCACACCCATGGTACATGGAGGTTCCCAGGCTAGGGGTCCAATTGGAGTTATAGCTGCCGGCCCACACTGCAGCCACAGCAATGCCAGAGCCGAGCTGCGTCTGTGACCTACATCACAGTTCACAGCAAAGCCAGATCCTTAACTCACTGATCGAGGCCAGGGATCAAACCTGCCACCCCATGGTTCCTAGTCTGCTTCATTTCAGCTGTGCCATGACGGGAACTCCTCGTCATGCTTATTTTAAAATGTGTGTCAGACTCCCTGTCCTTATCCAGGCTGCCATAACAAAATACCATAGATTGGAGAGTTTAAACAACAAACATTTATTTCTCACTTTTCTGGAGGCTGGGAAGTCCAAGATCAAGGTGCTGACAGATTCATTTCTTAGTAAGACTTCTTACTGGCTTGTCAATGGCCATCTTCTCACTGGAGCCTTACATAGAAGAGAAGAGAAACCCTCTCATGTCCCTTTTTCTGTTTATAAGGGCCTTAGTTCTGTCATGAGGACCTAACCCTCGTGACCTAATGACGTTCCCAATGTCCCACCTCCAAATACCATGGCAATGGGGATTAGGGCTTTAATATATGAATTTTAAGGGGGTACAAACCTTCAGTACATAGCACTGTCCTATCAAATTTACTTTATCCAGAGTGAATTCCTGTTGTAATTATGGTGTTGTCTTTCTTGGCATTGTATTTCTTTATGGATCTCAGATTATAATTTACAGGCTTAATCTGAGTGTGATTTCTTTTTAGTTTCTTTTTCTCGTTACTGTCCCTTCCTTCCCTTCTCTCTTAATGCACCTCACTCTTTCTAGTTTTTGCAGTTTTTTTTTGTTTTTTGTTTTTTTTTCCTGACCTCACCATGAGATCTCATTTCAGAACAGGACTTATCAAGGTGGTTTAGAATTGCCACCTCCTGGTGACACTGAAGCTACGTTAGGAATCATCACGGAACCAGCAAGCAGCTTGGCTGAGCTTCTGGGTGAGAAGCTGTGTCCTTCCTTTGCCACTTTCCTAGGTCTGAAATTCATCAAGAGTTAAGGCTCTAAAAAGTTTGTGGCAACAAGGCGAGGGTGGTCTCCTTTCCATCTTTGGTGAAGGAATTAAAGCCCACAGACTTCTCTGAAGCTGAGCACATGGCCACCACCCACCAACAGCTTCTGACCAAGACCCTTCCAGACCTGGACTTCAGGTCTGCTTATCCTTTTACTGAGATGTTTACCTATATTGGAGTATTGTGACTTTTCCATGTTCTCTTTTGATATATTTTACAACTTAATATCTTTTATATATTGATATTTTATATATCACTGTTGTGCATTTGGAGCAAAGAACTCCTTTAACATAAATTCGCTACGATGGTATTTCCTTAGTTTGGCTATTTAAAATTTTTTATCAGGAGTTCCCGTTGTGGCTTAGTGGTTAATGAACCCGACTACGAACCAAGAGGTTATGGGTTTGATCCCTGGCCTCGCTCAGTGGGTTAAGGATCTGGTGTTGCCATGAGCTGTGGTGTAGGTTGCAGATGAAACTCAGATTTGGCATTGCTGTGGCTGTGGCATAGACCATCAGCTACAGCTCTGATTGGACCCCTAGCCTGGGAACCTCCATATGCCCCGGGTGAGGCCCTAAAAAGACAAATAAAGACCAAAAAAAAAATTTTTTTATTATCTTTGATCGAGAGCAGAAATCCATGTGACAGATTGGCAAGAGATTATTATAAATTTAGCCAACTGTCATCAAAGACAGCCCACTTGGAGTTCCCATCGTGGCTCAGTGGTTAACGAATCTGACTAGGAACCATGAGGTTGCGGATTCGATTTCTGGCCTTGCTCAGTGAGTTAAGGATCCGGTGTTGCCGTGAGCTGTGGTGTAGGTTGCAGATGCGGCTCGGATCCCACATTGCTATGGCTGTGGTGTAGGCCGGTGGCTACAGCTCCGATTCGATCCCTAGCCTAGGAATCTCCATATGCCGCAGGAGCAGCCTAAGAAATGGCAAAAAGACAAAAAAAAAAAAAAAAAAAAAAAAGAGACTACCCAGTTATTTCCCACAGCCTGCATTTCAAAGGTAAAGAGAACCCCAAGTCTCCCCCAAGGACCCCAGCACCCAGCAACAGGCCTCACTTCCCACTTGTATACTTCCTTCTGTCCTGTCTACCATATTTGCTTTCACTCCTGCCTTATCCACGGGGCATGACTTTGGGTGACTCTGGGGGAGTTTAAGACTAGCTGTCCCCCACAAAAAGTTGCAAGGGAATGAACTAACAAGTGCTACCATTCATTACAAGAAGCCTATTGAAGAAAATGTACTGAGTCACCCATCAAACTATGAAAGTTTAACCAATGGATTAGTGAAGAACCAGCTGCAGAAATGGCTTGACTTGGATGCTGGTCTCAATAGGAAGCTTCAGGAGTCCTTGCTAAACAAAAAATGTTTTGGCAAAAAGTTAAGATCACTTTCATAAACATGTAAAAGCCATAGTTTTGCCCCATTACAATCCTAATACTGCAGAAACCTGTCAGTTGTAATGCAGTCCAACCCAAAGTCCCCTGTGTCCTGTAAAACTTAGAGCAATGCATATTGTGAGACAATGGGACATCACTTCTGAATGTGACCTTTGCCAGTTGTGTGCTCTGTGGTCTCCTCACGCTTTGGTTTCTTTCTTTCATTTTCTTTTTTTGTCTTTTTTTTTGTCTTTTCTAGGGCTGCACCCTCAGCATATGGAGGTTTCCAGGCAAGGGGTCCAATAGGAGCTGTAGCTGCTGGCCTACACCACAGCCACAGCAACATCAGATCCGAGATGCATCTGCAACCTACACCACAGCCCACAGCAACACCAGATCCTTAACTCACTGAGCAAGGCCAGGGATCGAACCCACAACCTCATGGTTCCTAGTCGGATTTGTTAACCACTGAGCCACGTCAGAAACTCCCTCATGCTTTGTTTTCGAGTCTAGAAGTACAACAATGGCCTGCACAAAAGGGAGGCCACTTTCTCCTGCCCCACTTTGGACATCACCCCCACTTGGCTGAATTCTCTCTGGAGTGTAGTCATTGCCCTTTGTTTAAGGAACATCATGTTCTGGAAGGAAAAGGCAAATATTGAAAACTTCAAAGTCCATGTGAAGACCCTGGAGATTGCTCAAATTGTTCTAAGCTGCCTTAGAAACTAGATCATTTTCACTGGAAATAAATACATGGAGCAAAGATACGTAGGTTCCCGGAAAGTAGTTCTTACAGGGTCTCTGTGACACTATTCCTACTAAGGCTCAAAATAACCACCTACACTTGAGATTCATCCACATATCCTTGATAAAGGGCTAGAATAATAAACAGACACGTATTTCACGCTGATCCTAATGTGTGACTGTGTGGTGGTGTTTAGAAGATAGAAGGTCAGACTTAGAGACTTTGATTTTTTTTTAAATTGCACTCAACTTGGTGCTAATCATCTGACTTTGTCCACTGTGATTGTCAAGTAGGGTCAACCAAGCCCAAATATTGATCGCTAACAGTATCTGGAGGGTTTTTTCAATAGGTAGAATTTCATAAAAATAGTAAGAGGATTTATTGAGATGGACTTACACATCTGCTGTGGAATGAGGATTATGTAGTTTACCATATGCATAAATATGTAAGAGAAACTACAGTTAATACACAGTAGAGATCCAGCTGTACTTCACTAATGAACTATTTTAGCCAGAGAAGCTAATATACTTTTTTTTTAGTGACTGCCCTAGAGTTTGCAATATATTTTTAAAGCTAATCCAAGTCTATTTTCAAATGATACTAGACTACTTCATAGGTAGGATGAATACCTTATGATAACAAAACAGTCCTAGTTCCTGCCTCTCCTCTTGGATCATTGCTGTCATTCATTTCATTTTATATATAAATGTACATAAGCACATATATATGTAGGCGTCCTGTGTATATAAGCATCCTACTCAAAATAATTGAACACATTGTTGGTATTATTATTATTGCTTGCTTTTTAGGACCACACTCATGGCATATGGAAGTTTCCAGGCTAAGAGTCAGATCAGGGCTGCAGCTGCTGGCCTACACCACAGCCACAGCAACGACAGATCTGAGCCACATCCGTGACCTACACCACAGCTCATGGCAACACCGGATCCTTAACCCACTGAGTGAGGCCAGGGATCAAACCCATGTCCTCAGGGATACTAGTCGGATTCATTTCCACTGAGCCACAGTGGGAACTCCTGTTGTTATTATTATTTTGAACAAATTGTTCTCTGTCAGATCAACTCAGAATAAAAAAAAAAAATGAAAGTTTTTTAACCTTAATTTATTGCTTCTTTGATGCTTTTTCTTTCTTTATATAGATCCAAGTTTCTGATTTTTAGTATTTTCCTCCTTTCTTTCAACATTTCCTTCCCAACAGGTCTACTGGTAACAAATTCCTGCAATCTTTGTGTGTCTGAGAAAGTGTTTCTCCCTCATTTTTGAAGGATAATTTCCTGGGTGTGGGATTCTAGCTTGGTGAGTTTTTTCTCTCAACACTTTAGATATTTTGCTCCCTTCTTTCTTGCTCATGTGATTTCTCGGAAGTCACATGCAATTCTGTCTTTGTGCCTCTTTTGCTAAGGTGTTTTTTCTCTTTGGTTTCTTTCAGGACTTTTTTTCTTTGTCTTTGATTTTCTGTAATTTGAAAATGACATGCCTAGGTCTAGTTTGGGGGCATTTATCCTGCTTGGTGTCTTTTGGGTAAGCTGGATCTGTGGATTGGGATCTGACATTAAGTTGGTGAAATTCAAGCTCCCATAGTCTCTGCTCCAGGAAGTTAGGAGGTTGTGACTCCCTCTGCTCCCCCACCTGTCTCTCCTGTCTTGAGAGCATCAGTTTGCCCTGTACCCTCCCCTCTCTTATATCCAGTAATAACTGTTGATTTTTGTCTTTTCAGCTTTTTACTTATTACAACAGAGTGCAACTTCCAAAGTCCGTACATGTGGAACCTTAACCAGAAATCGTTCCAAGGTGGCTGAATATTATTCTACTGGTCTTCTTACTCCCATCCCAGTTTTACCACCTACAGAGATTAGCCCCTCCCTGAACCCCAGGCCCTTAGTTTTGTTCTCTAAGAATGCACTTGCTGGGGATTTCTCACTTGGTTTCTTTTGTTTGTTTGTTTGTTTGTTTGTTTGTTTGTCTTTTTTTTTTTATTTTCCCACTGTACAGCAAGGGGGTCAGGTTATCCTTACATGTATACATTACAATTACAGTTTTTCCCCCACCCTTTCTTCTGTTGCAACATGAGTGTCTAGACAAAGTTCTCAATGCTATTCAGCAGGATCTCCTTGTAAATCTATTCTAAGTTGTGTCTGATAAGCCCAAGCTCCCGATCCCTCCCACTCCCTCCCCCTCCCATCAGGCAGCCACAAGTCTCTTCTCCAAGTCCATGATTTTCTTTTCTGAGGAGATGTTCATTTGTGCTGGATATTAGATTCCAGTTATAAGTGATATCATATGGTATTTGTCTTTGTCTTTCTGGCTCACTTGGTTTCTAAGAAGGTTTTTTTTGCTTGACATGCCCTGCAAAATGCTGACTGCCTACTTCTGTTGTTAACCCGTGTGTTTTGTGAGATGTCGCAGTGTGTGCTTTGCCTGGTTTGTACATAGTGGCTGTAGAAGAGGAGTGAGAAGCAGGAAGGAGTACTTCTCTTTGTTTATTTTATTGGAGCATAGTTGACTTAAAATATTATGTTAACATACAGCAAAGTGAATCACTTATACATATACTTACTCATATCTATTTTTTTTCAGATTCTTTTCCCACATAGGTTATTACAGAGTATTGAGTAGGTTTCACTGTTCTATACAGTACATCCCTGTTATTTATCTGCTTTATATACAGTAATATGTATGTGTTAATCCCAACCTTTTAATGTATCCCTCCCCCCCTGTGTTTCCCCTTTGGTAACCATAAGTTTAGTTTCAAAATATTTGAGTCTTTTTCTGTTTTGTGAATACGTTATTTTGTATCATCTTTATTAGATTCCACATATTAGTGAGTACTTCTTAATTATGATAAAATTTTTAATTGGATCCTTTGTAGAACACCCTCTTGTTCTACCTGATCCCAATAAACATCTCTTGTTTGAGCATTTCTTACCTCTTTCTTACATAATTTCTTTTTGGTCATGACACTCAATGTCTGTTATCAGTTCATTGGGAATTCAGGAAGGAAAAAATATTGGCTTTGAGGCTTACCAATGTTGTGAGAGGTGTGGGTTTCAGCATTGGACAATAATGAAGTCAAACCTCATTAATTGATATCCAATTTATATTTATAGTTAATGACATCAGTGTCAATGTCCTTTCGAGCTAGGGAAAAAAATGAAGTGTATAAATGAGAGTTCCGTTGTTTGCAATAAGAAGGTTACATTATTGGAGTATGAGCACTGGATGAATTGGATTTGCCCTACTCCCTGGTCGCAGATTGTAAAGCCAACCTTAACCTCACCACATGCAGGAAACAGTTGTGCAAGAAGTTAATGCCCTGTGATTAGTGAGCGGGTTACAAAGGGGCTTTCTCAAAGACCTAACACGCATTAAGTACTTAGGACTTAGGGTACATCATGTACAAATTGAGGTTTATACATTATTTAACATGTTCACAGAAGACAAATTCCAGTTATTTGCCTTGTGCCTGTTGCTATTTCTGTCTTGAAGTATAGATAGGTGGCTGGTCATAAATGTCTCTCTCGGAACACACAAGCACCATCATAGCATTAGGAGAACCTAGCCAGGTATCATGCACCTGTAATGGGAGTGGTGGCGGGGCAGGGGCAGGAGGGAGTCAATCTACTGGGTTGGGGTCCTTCACTGGAAGGTTGTGCTTATCTTTGTATCTTTCAGGTGAGAACTCAAGAACTAAAATAAAAGATCAATGGTCACAATGACCTTTCATTCCAACAAAGAAACACTGACACATTGTTATTAATTTTCCCCTATGCCCTGGGCAGTATCTGCCTGGCCCATATATCTGTTCATCTGGCTGCTGGGCCAGCAAGTTGACCCATGAAATGCTATTAACTTTGTGGCAGGATTATATGTAATGTTCTATGCCTTTCTATTACTTCTGAACTTGGAAGCACTGGGCATACTTATCTTTGCTATTCACACCCAGAAACAAGACTTTGGGGGGGTGTTTCCAACCTCTGAGAGTCACCGGACTGTTTCCCTTTATGTTTTGACATCAAGGATTTGCCAGACTACCCAAAGTTTTAATGAAACTTCTAAGTGGCTAAGCTTTTTCTTTTTTCTGTTCCACAATGGCAAATACATTCTGGCTTCAGCTATTACAGTCTCTACTGCGCCCAAATTGCCTAAGACTTCTCTACAGGAGTTTGTGTCTTTCCAGACAATGACTCACTCATTGTGCCATGGAAGTTCCTTTTATAATGTTACTTCCAGCTGTTGGTAGTGCTATATTTATATGACAAAAGAAGAACATGTAGTCTATCAGTTCAGAAAGCCTGAGTGGTTGAAAGATTACCTGTATCTGCATAAAGAATAAAATAGCATTGATTTAACAATAAAATATCGTCGATTCATTTTGAAGCTTTCCCTTGTTTTGCAACCCCCCTCCCCCAACATGTTGAAATGGCGAGATGCAATCTCTGGTGTCTGAGTATGCAAGCTAGCCTGGGAGCCTGGGCCAGAACAAGTCCACATGAGGGAGGGTGAGGTGGTGGGTGGTAGGGGAGCTGCCCCAGTTTGGGTCCCGCCAGTCACGTGGTTGTGGGGCAGCCCTCCAGGTCACAGGTGCTAAAGCGAGGAGGTGACCAGCTTATTGGTGCACTGATGGCCTTTCCAATTCCGCACTTCACCAGTGAGCCCACTCGAGGCTGGATGCCCTGAGAGCTCAGGGTGCCCATCTCTGTGCAGGCTGATTGCTCCATCCCCAGGGCCTCCATCTTCAGTCTTCTCACCCAGCATTCCGAGTTCCGCATGGAAGCATGAGCCCTCTAAGGAGAGCTGGTGGCTCTCTGCCTCACTGCCCTGCACCTCTCACTCCAGGATGTTCTGGCTGCTCCTCCTCCTTCTCTTGCTAACAATGTCCTAGTTAGCAAAGCCATGGTCCTTTCTTTTCCTTTCTCAACCTATGTGACTTCACTGTGCCTCCGTTTCCTCATCTGTCTAATAGCAATAATGATAGCATTGACCTCAGTGGGTCGTTGTGAGGTTTCAGTTATTATATATCCTAGTAGATAACAAGTACTACATTATATACAATACAATAATGTTACAATATATATATGTATGTATATTTGTCTGGGATATATATGTATATGTAGTCACACATACACACATGCACATGCACACATGCAATTTGGAGGTTTTTTTGTTTTGTTTGTTTTTGTTTTTTGTCTTTTTGCCTTTTCTAGGGCCACTCCCGTGGCATATGAAGGTTCCCAGGCTAGGGGTCCAATCA
Source organism: Sus scrofa (assembly GCF_054392235.1). Taxonomy (NCBI): domain Eukaryota; kingdom Metazoa; phylum Chordata; class Mammalia; order Artiodactyla; family Suidae; genus Sus; species Sus scrofa. Next base: position 31,676,607 of record NC_139398.1, on the reverse strand, counting down.
GAGCTGTAGCTGCCAGCCTACGCCACTCACAGCAATGCGGGATCCAAGCCAGGTCTGCAACCTACACCACAGCTCACGGCAATGCCGGATCCCCAATCCACTGAGCAAGGCCAGGGATTGAACCCACGACCTCATGGTTCCTAGTCAGATTCATTAACCACTGCGCCACGACGGGAACTCCCACACATACCATTTTGAACAGAGCCCTGGGCAAGGCACGCACTCCATGTGTTAACTATTATTATATATCCAAAGTCAAATCCAGCCCTCAGAGGTGCTTAGGTGCTTTGTTTGCTACTTTGACGTGCTTCTCTTACTCACCTTACCAACCTAGTTTTAGAAGGCAGCAGTGTTATCAATCCCTGCCATCAAAACTCTCTCCCTTTTTTTTTTTTTTTTGGCCATGTCCGCAGATTGTGGAAGGTTCCAAGGCCAGGGATCGAACCTGAGCCACAGCAGTGACAACGTCGAATCCTTAACTACTAGGCCACTAGGGAACTTCTAAAACCCTCTGCTTTACAAAATATAGCCTCTCAAACTTCACACCATTATTTTGACTTTTATTCCCATCTTTCAGAGCTTGCAAACCCCCAACTACTGTGAAGCTCCCAGCTCCTTTATTCCTTTATTAAACTAATAATGTGTGATTGTGACATAACATCTGGCAATGATAGCTGCTTTCACCGTTAAATCTCACTTTGTTTTTTATTTGGCATATATGTGTTAGTCTTATCTCCACAAGTAGATTGTAATCTATATGTGAGACTATATATAAATCTACCTATATTACCTGTAGACCTTCCTAAGCAAGATCTCTTCCTTCCACTCACTGCCTGCTACAGCATGGGTCTGGATAATAAGAGGTCCCACCCATCCCTACTTTAAAAAAAAAACACCTATTTTAAAAAAAGAATGTTTATAAGTATGGCTGAGTCACTTTGCTCTACAGCAGAAATTGGCACAACATTGTAAATCAACTCTATGTTAATAAAAAAAAAAGCAAATACCTTATGGACAATGTTCTCATCCACTACAGGCATGACCAGGGGCCTCACTGGACACTGTGGGCTCAGGATTTAATATGTGTGAACCTTTCTACCACAGGCATCCGCCGTCAGACTGCCCATTGCGTGAAGAAGGGTCACGGGATGGTGAAAGCTACATTCTGTGACCCAGAAACACAGCCCAATGGGAGACAGAAGAAGTGCTATGAAAAGGATTGTCCACCCAGGTAACCAGTGGTGACAGCTGGAGCTCTATGTGCCTGACTATGTGGTACCTGATTGAACAGTAATCCAGGGCTGTGATGGGGAAGGCTGTGTGGCTTTGTTACTGGGATACACAGAGGAAAGCTGTCACGGGTTTCGGTGGCTATGCGGTTGGAACCTGTGGCAAGCTGTGCGTGGGGACATTTTCTCCCCAGAGAGTGGTATTTCTCACAAAGCGCGTGTGTTCTGTGTTTATTTATTTGATAAGATGTAAGTTCCAAAGCACCGTTGAAGAGAATGGTATGGCAATCACCCAGAAGTTCTTTGGAGAATGGGTTTGGCTTTCCCAGGAGCACTTTACCAGTGCCACACACAGGAGCTTCTTAGACAGCGTGGTGTCAGCTTCAGACTGCAGTGCCCATTTGTACTTAGGGCTGCCTGGAAGCGTGGATTTACAGGCCAGGCTTTCTAACCTCAGGACCGCTGACATTTGGGGCTGGCTAATTCTTTGCTGTGGGAGGCTGTCCTGTGTACCCTAGGATGTCTAACAGCATCTCTGGCCTGTATCTTTTTAGACATTTGTTACATTCCATCTTCTCCATCCAGGTTATAACAACCATAAAAGTCTCCAAACTGCCAAATATCTACTGGTGGCAAAATCACCCTTGGTTGAGAACCACTGTTATAGAGATATTCATTTGCTCCTAATCATAGTGGTTCAAAATATTGGGACACTAGGGAGTTCCCCTTGTGGCTCAGTGGGTTATGAACCCGACTAGTATCCGTAAGGATGCAGATTTGATCCCTGGCCTTGTTCAGTGGGTTAAGGATCCAGTGTCGCCACGAGCTGTGGTGTAGGTCACAGATGCCCTAAGAAGCCAAAAGGAAAAAATTGGGATTCTAGAAGGTAGTGCGGACATTATTGTGAGGAGTTTATGTTTAAAAAAAGAGGAAGAAGTGGGGGGGGGGGAGACAGAGGAAAGAGAGAGGGAAGGAGAGAAAGAATGAATTTGGGGGAGTGTCTTTATTCTCAAGTCACCTTAAACAAGGGTATATTTTGGCTGCTGGTTCCACCAAGCATCCATTCCAAGAAGATACACTAAAAAGATTTAGTTTAACAAGAGGGGGCTGGTTGGCGTCATAAATCTAGCAAGTGACGGGCTGAATTCAAAAGCAGAGCTAGAAGAATGGAATAAAGGCCAAAGAATTTGGTCAAAGAGACGAGGCAAGTCAGTTAAGGCAAATGTCAGCCTCTCCTGGGCCCCAGTAGGGAGATCCCAGAGGCCAGGATGTTCTCAGCTCAGCGTCCTAGGTTGATTCTCCATCTGGTTCTGGGGTTTCTTCCAGGTGGGCGGTGGGCTGTGAGGTCCAGAGCTGGACCCACCGCCACGGAGGCAGGACAGAGGTGCCACATCACCTTGCTATAGCTCTGCCCCGGGACTCTTGCACTGGGAGAACTAGGGACGTGAGGGGAGCACTAGGCCCCACTAGGTTTCTTGTGTAATTGTGGTTTCTCTAAACCCTTCTCAGGGAAGAAGACCCTTTCTCATCCTGACTGCTCTCCACCATACTTACCCTCCCTCAAAGTCAATGTCACTCTACCAGTAACTTCCTTTTGCCCTCACTGGATAAGAGCCACTACGCACGTGCCCAGGATTCTCACCTCACTTTTCAAAGCCACCCTCTCTGGGAGTGGCTGCCTTCTTAAAAAGTGGTTATTTATTTCCTAAATCTAAATAACCTTCTTAAAAAGTGGTTATTTATCTCCTAAATCTAATTTTCCTAAATCTAATTTTAAAAGTTTTTCAATGAACCTAGTTTTCAAACATCTAATTTCATCCCTAGAGTTCAGGTTCATAGTTTGTGGGTGTTTTCGTTAGTTTGCTTGGGCCTTAATATTACCAGCAAATCGTTGTTAAGCATTTTTTATTTCCCAGGAGAGATATGATGGTGATAATAAGCATACAGCAGTTAGCATTTATTGAGCACTGTGATTTTGTGCTATAACAAAAAGATGTGCCTTTGGCCTGGTACCTGTTCTGGGTACCTGGGGAGCTACCAGCCTTGAGTTTTAGGCTGGTAGCTCTTAGCCTGCAGCAGATTGATATGAGCAAGGCCCTCAAAGAGAGGTGTGCACTTCCCCCCTTATTCAGGGTGAGGTTACAGCAAAGCGAGCCCTGTGCTACGTGTGGTGGGCAGCAAAGGAGTTTGATGTAGACACTCCCCTGCTGAGGCCAAGGCAGAGCTAGGGATATGCACTGTGTACCTAAGAGCAACACAGTCAAAGGAACCTGTGGATTTGGTGACAGCCCTCTGTTTTAGAAGAGACATCCATCTATATCAAACATTTTCTCATTCCACTGTAGCTAAATTCTTGGCTTCACTACTTTCGAAATTCAGTTCCCATAAGCGTGGTTATCTTAACTACTTCTGCACTCTAATTACCAGAACTTTCCAGGTGGAGGTGACCCCACAATAAAATACAACTAGTGCTAGAAGGAGAAAGATACTAAGGCAAGAATCCAGAGGCTGGAGGACAGAAGATGAGCTGAGGCTGAAGGCTGGTGACACGGAGGAACAGCCTTGATAGAGGCGTTTTTAGTGACACAGGCTGAGCTCTGGGGCTTGGAAATTTGGCACTGACAGTGATCCTGTGGTAGGCTAAAAACAAGCCCCCAGGGGAGTTCCTGCCGTGGCTCAGTGGTTAACAAATCTGACTAGCATCCATGAGGAGGCAGGTTGGATACCCGGCCTCACTCAGTGGCTTAAGGATCCAGCATTGCTACGGCTGTGGCTTAGCCCAGCAGCTCTAGCTCCAATTGGACCCCTAGCCTGGGAACCTCCATATGCTGAGTGTGCAGCCCTAAATAAGTAGGTAAATAAATAAACAAGCTCCCAGGATATCCACAGCCTGGAGCTTTCAATTGTTAGCTTATTTGGAAAAGGGGTCTGTACAGGTGTGGTTAAGTTAAAGGGTTTTGAAATGAGGGGGTTATCCTAGATTATCCACTTGGGCTCTAAATTCCACCACATGCCCTTGTAGAAGAGGCAGAGAGACATTTCACACACACACACACTCACACACACGATAAACAATACGAAGGTGGAGCAGAAAGAGGTTCGAAGACACCAGCCTTTAAGATTGGCGTGACAGGTCACAAGCCAGGGAATGCTGGCAGCCACCACAAACTGAGGAGGCAAGGAATGGGTCTTGCCCAGAGCCTCTGAAGGGAGGGCAACCCTGCTGACACCTTGACTTCATCCCAGGATTGCTGCCTTGGCTGTCTGGCCTCAAGAACTATAAGAAACTCGATTTGTGTTGCTTGCAGCCACGAGTTTGTGGTGATTATTACAGCGGTTCTAGGAAATGAATAAGTGCAGCACACCAATTAAGGCAAGTGTCATATAAAAGCAAGGGACGGGCAGAGGCCACCTCTCCATCAGGTCGTAGAAGCACCACAGCTTGGGACAGCAAGTGATTAGGGCATGGGAAACGGTCCTTTGGAGCAGCACAAATATGTCACTTCCCAAGGAAGCTTACAGCCAGGAGGGCTACTGAGATACATTCACGTGTGCAAGAGGGAGTGGTTGCTGTCAGGGCTGGGACCAGCAGTCAGGTGTCTGGAAGTCTTGCCTAGCACCCTGCCTCCCCATCACTGTCCATAGTCCTTGGGTGCTTGGGGCTTAGTCAACATGTCTTTATCATTCAATTCTAAGAGCAGCATTATTAGAACAAGGTAAATGGGACTCTGGGTTTTTTTTCCTGGAATGCTGTCTAAGTTGAGTGCACGGATGTAGTTTGTTGATTCAGAGCAAAATTTTGAAATGGAGCAATGACACTGCCCCCTCTCATGAAATCTGCCACAAAATACTGGCAGTTAGAATGGAAGTGCTGATGGCCGCAAACAAGAACTGGGCTAGCGAGCAGTCCCTGTGCTCGCCCAGTCAGCAGTGCCCAGGTTTTCCTGGTGAGCTGATGCTCATTTTTGCAGCTGCTGCTTCTGCCGTTCTACATCCTTGCACTTCAAGGGAGGAAAACAGTCCATCCTATTCCCGGTTTCTGCTGTTGTGTTGGAAACATAATTTCCTCCAACTCCCTCTAAACAATTTGAAGATTATACTTAAGGAAGAAAAGCAAAGCATATGCAATTTGACAAGTCTTCTTAAATCTTTGTCATTTGGTAGCATGTTTGTTTTGATTTTCCTCTGTCTACTATCTGTTTTCCAAGGTCTGAATTTCTTGAGTTTCTGTACATGACTAATGCCTTTTCTCCAGCTTGTGGTCCTTAAACATCAACAAAATTAGCAGATCAACTTACCTAGTTCAGACCTCAAACTAAAGGCACAGCCTTCGGAGAGGGATATTAATGATCCCAACAGTATTCTTTTTAACTTGAAAGTAAAACGTCTGCCCTTGTTTTTGTTTTTATGCCCAAGGTCACATACACACGTTTACATGTATACATACATACATACATTTATGTTTAAAATGTATGGTCCCTGTATTTAGGGGGTTACTTGATCCCAGCAAGCTGATTTTATTGAAATTTCATTTTTAATATTTATTTGTTCTGGAGTTCCCATTGTGGCTCAGCACTTTAAGAACCTGACATAATGTCTGTGAGGCTGCGGGTCCCATCCCTGGCCTCACTCAGTGGGTTAAGGATCCAACATTGCTGGAAGCTGTGGTGTAGGTAGCAGATGCAGCTCAGATCTGGCATTGCTGTGGCTGTGCTGTAGGCTTGCAGCTGAAGTTCCGATTCAGCCCCTAGCCCAGGAGATTCCATATGCAGCAGGTGCAGCTATAAAAGGAAGGAAGGAAGGAAGGAAGGAAGGAAGGAAAGAAAGAAAGAAAGAAAGAAAGAAAGAAAGAAAGAAAGAAAGAAAGAAAGAAAGAAAGAAAGGAGGGAAGGAAGGAAGGAGGGAAGGAAGGAAGGAAGAAAGAAAGAAAGAAAATAAATAAATATATATATATATACATATATATAAATATGTCTTCATGTTGTGTATATTTTCCTTTCCCTTAATCTGTATTTGTTTATTTAGTGCATCTGGACTAAAATCTTTGTCAACAGTAACAACCAGCAAGTTCACCTATGGTGCTTCTATGATGTAGATTATTTTTGTTGAAATAGATCAAGCTTTCTAACTCCGTCAGAGATTTTGACTCCTGAAAATGTTCAGTAAACACAACACATAACACATATAGCACATACATTGTAACACGTACAAGTTTTGAAAATGCATTCTAAGGTAGGATATGATTAGCTGAATAGAATTCCATGAACTATTCTAACATAATGGATAATTTACAGAAGTTCTTCTTATTTATGATTGCATACCAGCTTCCTAAAATAGGCATGGTAACATTAGGGAGTAGAGGTGGATACTGTACCCAGATGGCCTATAAGGAGATGTGAGTTCAGAGAAATGGGACGCTGTGCCCCAGGATACAGAAGTAAAGAGGAAACTAGCAATTTTTAAGAACCCACTCTTTTTCTTTTGCTTTATTTATTTACTTTTTTCTTGATGAACCTACACTGACACATCACAATCACCCAAAGTCCATAGTTTACCATAGGGTTCTCACTCTTGGTGTTGTATATTCTATGGGTTTTGACAAATATGTGATGGCATATACCCATCATTATATTTCATACAGAGTATTTTCACTGCCCTAATAATCCTCTGTGCTTTGGCTATTTATCTCTCTTTCTCTCCTTTGTCAACCACTGATCTTTTTACTCTTTTCATGGTGTGCCTTTTCCAGAATGTCATATAGTAGGAATCATATAGTATATAGCTTTTTCAGATTGCCTTCTTTTACTTAATAATTGGCATTTAAGTTTTCTCCATGTCTTTTTATGCCTTGACAGCTCATTTCTTTTTAATGAATAATATTCCATTTAGTGAATAGTATTCCATTGTCTGGATGAACCATAATTTAGCCATTCACCTTCAGAAGCACATCTTGGTTGCTTCCAAGCTTTGGCAACTATGGATAAAGCTGCTGAAACATTCATATGCAGGTTTTTGTGCAAACATGAAGTTTTAAGTTCCTTTGGCTAAATACCAAGGAGCACAATTTCTCAGTTGAGAACCCAGTGTGTGTCAAGCCCTATCCATATTGCCAAGTCATTTATTCATGTTAGCAACCCTGACTAGTAGATATTTTCATGCCATTGTACAGATAAGGACCCTAGAGTCTTCACAAAATTTTTCCCAAGGCATTTAGCTATAAGTAGTAGCATCTAAATTTGAGCCTAGATCTGTCTGCTGAGAATTCTGTGCAGATGCTAGTACACCATGCTGCTGCCCAGGATCTCAGGATGAACAGGTTCTGATGCTAAAACTAGAATCTCCAAATTTAAAATATTTCTCACACAGCAAGACACAATGAAAATGTTATAAACAAGCAGAAATTTCTACCTGCAAAGCTAAATCATGCATGCAAATTCACAAGGGAATTAAAGAAAGGAAATTAAGTTAATTGCTTTTTAAAAGAATAAATAATGAACTTTAATTGTTTCATTGCTGTTATTTGGTTTTGAAAGCTTAGTCCAGTAGTTTCCTTGGATATGAATTTCAAGTTGCAACATCTTTCTCCTCTGTCACCTAATTTTCATGCTATCTGAAAAGTTCACACCCATCATTCAGAGCTGTCATTTCCCCCTTCTAAAATGATTTCATAGGCAAGATTTAATCATTTTTATTTCTGGACTATTGTCCTTCAGTAATCATTTGTCTCTACATCCAATTTGGACATTCTGTGTTCTTTCCCAAAGGAATGCATAAGACAGATTTTTAAAAAAGATTTAATAAAACCATCTGGTAATCTAAACATAAGAAATACATGTTACATGGTCTGTGGCTTTCAGGATCAAAGTCTTGCACAGCATTTGTCTTGCTTGGCCTGTCCAGAAAGAAACTCTTTGGAATTGAAAGTTTATCTGACTCCAGAAAGAGGTCATTTGAGTCTCTTCTCCATATTGACTTCTCTCTGAACTTTGATTTATAGCAAAGCAAAGCTCTGCTGGGCTATAGCTGTGAAGATGCCAGCATATCCAAAGTGCTCCGTAAAGTCCAGTAGTAGTTCTTTCCACCCTGGCAGCTGCATGTAGGTTTCAGTGCAAAAAGAATGGCTCATGATTTAAAGCCAGGTTCCTCACCCTCAACACTGGAGCCACTTGGGCTGGGTAATTCTTGCTGGGGGTTGTGGGGGGTGTCCTACACATTGTAGAATATTTCGCAGTATGCTTGTTTTCTACCCGCTAGACCCCAAGAGCACACCTCCAACCTCATTTGTGACAACCGAAAATGTCTTCAGACATTCCCAAATGTCCCCTGGGGAGGTGGCTATAGGAATCTCCTTTGGTTGAGAACCATCGATCTAAATGAAAGGAATGGGGTACTGAGCCTGGGAGAAGTCCATGAGAGAGGAGAGGAAGGAGAACCTAGTGCACAGGGAACAACAAGAAAGCTGGAGAAAATGAGGAGGGGCCAACAGAATTTGGTCAGATCATGGATACAAAGAAGCAATAATGTCTGCCTTGAAATAAGGGTTGTTATTTTGGAATCTGGAGTGTCAATTGAATTGGATTTTGGAATGTTCCTAAATACTATTAGAGGAAAGATTAACACAAAGATAGTAATTATAATAATTGATATTTTTAAGGAAATTACCATTCTGAACAAGAGTTTAACAAATTCACATTAGGACTTTGAGCTTTCTGAATAATGAGGATTTGAGTTTATTTCTGTGCTTTATTGGTTTATTGTCCGTCAGAGCTTCCTGAGCAAGCACTGGTTGGTATGGGACTGGGTAGAAGATAGATACAGCTCCTTCTACTTGATGTCAGAGGGTGTCCATACTTTTCCAGGACAACTACAGGCTCTTCAAGGGTCTTGAAACACACACACACACACACACACACACACACTTCTATATTGTACATAATTCATACTAAAACAATAGTGTTCATTCTTTGTAGAAAAATGTAAAGATAAGCAATCAAATCCGTTTATTTGGTATCACACTGCCAGTGGTTTCTAATCCTGACTTCACATGAAAGCCGTCAAAGAGCTTTTAAAAAACACTAATGCCTTGGCCCTACTCACCCCCAAGAGATTCTCCCAACCAATATAGCAATAGGGCCTGAATACTAATATCTTTTTAAAGATCCCAGGTTATGATACGAGAATCACTGATAGAGCCCCAGTCCTTAGGACTTTTACACAATAACTGGGATGCTAAGACTGACTAATGTATAGGGATTAAAGAGCAATACAAGACAATGCATGATCAATAATCCAATTGTATGTTAGGTATGACCGGTGTCATGGACATTCAGGCAAGAGGAGAATCAATGGCAAAAGTAGAAAAGGTCAGGTTAGGTTGTTGTTGATTCTGTGCTGATGAAACCAGAAGGTAGATAAACGTGTGGGCTGGGCCTTTGGTTTGCTGAGTTCTTTGCATGTTATTTCATCCTTCTTACCAGTCAGAGCATATTAACAGTCTTCTGTTACAAATCTCCTATAAATATAAATATAAAACAGTATTCTTTTTATAAATTTCCTAGAAGAGTGGGATTATACAGACACTGAAAAGAATAAGAATAAGATGGATAAGACACTGAAAAGAATAAGAATAAGAACAATTTGGCAATAGCTTCTGAGTCCTGGCCCTGGAAGACCTTTGCAGGGAAATGAGGGTATGGGTTTCACTTTAAACTAGGGACAGACATATGCAAGATGTTTGCAGGGGACAGTGGAGGAAATTTCAGGGAGAGAAACAAGGAAGTCCATTATCACTTTGTGGTGACATAGCTGAAAGCCTTGTAGCCAGTAATTAGATAGCTTAGACCTTCCGTCAGCTCTCATTAAGGTCCTTCCCAAATGGCATTTGATAGACTTGTTAGTGTGTCTGGCCTCCCTTAGAAATTTCAGAGATAAGACAGAGTAATTGGATTAGTACAGTGGGCATTTATTTGGCATCACAGCATATGGTTCCAATATTAGCTCTTTATCCACACAGGATGGCCAGATGTTTTATACTGAAGAATAAATAATTCTAATGACTTATGAACCGAAGAGTATAATAGAATTGAGGAAGAGCTTTCTTCTAATATTTTAAACTAGATGTTAAAAGTATGAGAATCAAAGAAGTTCTACCCAAATAAGTCCAATATTTTATAAATGTAAGTAAGGATACAAAATTTTATCTTCTTTAAAAGTCGGTATTATCTCAAGGTCAGAAGGCTTCCTTAAGGTCAGGCATGAAGGAATTTCCCATGAAAAACAAATCTATTCCATTTTATTCCTGCACAGAGGGGTGAATAAGCAATCATGGAACTGTTGAACACGTGTCCAGACACCTGTCCTGTGTTTGGTGTTGAGGAAGATTTACACAATGACGGAGAAGGAATAAAAGAGACGGCTCTGAAGAGGGCTCCTTGCTACTTTCAAAAGCAACTTTGTATAAACAGTGGGCCCACATCCTAGAATCTTTTTTTTTTTTTTGGCCTTTTTAGGGTTGTACTGGTGGCATATGGAGGTTCCCAGGCTAGGAGTCAAATTGGAGCTACAGCTGCCAGCCTACACTAGAGCCACAGCAACGCTGGATCCTTAACCCACTGAGCGAGGCCAGGCATCTAACAGGTGTCCTCATGGACACTAGTCGGGTTGTTTCCACTGAGCCACAATAGGGACTTCTCCCACATCCTAGAATATTGAGTCAATCCATGATAATGGGGTAGAAAAAGAGCACACATCTTCCTTTTCCCATGGAGAATGCAGAGTGTTAATTTAGCCAACAGTTTCAACCATTCAACTTATTAAGAATAGCTTCCAAAAAAGGAAATTATTTAATACATTTGTTTTTCTACTCCTTCCTTTTTTTTTTTTTTTTTTTTTTTTTGTCTTTTGTCTTTTTTAGGGCTGCACCCGTGGCATATGGAGGTTCCCAGGCTAGGGGTCCAATCAGAGCCGTAGCTGCCGGCCTAAGCCACAGCCACAGCAATGCCAGATCCTTAACCCACTGAGCAAGGCCAGGGATGGAACCCGCAACCTCATGGTTCCTAGTCGGGTTTGTTTCCTCTGCGCCACGATGGGAACTCTGTCTACTCCTTTCTTATTAAAGGGACCAGTGAGGATATTAACAGATAGACTGAAGGAGATGGGGGAGGGAGGGAAATGAAGACAATGCACCTGACTGATCATCTCCTAAATGACTGAAAGTTGGTAAGTTTTTAAGTATCTGCTTCACATTGAAATAGAAAAACACTCAATTAGGAGCCAGGAGATCCAGCTTCTAATTGGATTCTCTTACTCAATAGCAATAGCCAAAACAGCAATAATTACAGGTGACTGAGTTCATATTATGTCAGGCGCTATACCATGGACTGTGCATAAACTGATATTTCATTTAATTTCCTTTAACATTGACATTGGAGTTCCCATCATGGCACAGTGGTTAGTGAATCTGACTAGGAACCATGTGGTTGCGGGTTTGATCCCTCGCCTCACTCAGTGGGTTAAGGATCTGGCATTGCCGTGATCTATGGTATAGGTCACAGACACAGCTCGGATCCTGCATTGCTGTGGCTATAGCATAGGCTGGCAGCTGTAGCTCTGATTGGACCCCTAGCCTGGGAACCTCCATATGCTGTGGATGCAGCCCACAAAAGACCAAAAAAAAAAAAATTGATATTATCACTTCTGTTTAAGAGATGTGGAGAGTAAGGCTTTAGCTCGCTTGGGACTGTATAACAGAAAACTGGACCTCAGTTTTCTTGACTGAAAAGAGAGGGCTTTTTTTCTTCCCATTGAAAGACATCCTTAGTTAGCATCTGCTTATGCCAAGTGCTCTGCTGGGGCCTCGGGTATGACTGAATAAGCCAGAAGGCCCTCTCCTGGGCTGGAGTACCTTCCACGCCCTCCTGGCTGTCCCCGTGCACCTGGTTGGACTGAGCATCATCTCTCCTCTGGGTGATCTTGTCTCCATGTCTACGTGTGTCTGCAGGTGGTGGGCCGGGGAGTGGGAAGCGTGCTCGGCGACATGTGGGCCCCACGGAGAGAAGAAGCGAACAGTGCTGTGCATCCAGACCATGGGCTCAGATGAGCAGGCCCTCCCGGCTACGGACTGCCAGCACCTGCTGAAGCCCAAGACCCTCATTTCCTGCAACAGAGACATTCTGTGTCCATCAGACTGGACGGTGGGCAACTGGAGTGAGGTGAGCGCAGGGTCAAAGGGAAAGTGGCAATTATTCATGCTTTATCAGCCCCCAACCCACTTGTCTTCATTTACCACTGCAAAGCGACCCAAGGCAAAATTGCACAGTGGCCGGTACTTATCACCTCTGGCTTATGCCCTGCATTTCCCATGTCTTGCCTATTTTCCTTTCTTTTTTTTATTTTTTTATTTTTTTATTTTCCCACTGTACAGCAAGGGGGTCAGGTTATCCTTACATGTATACATTACAATTACATTTTTTCCCCACCCTTTCTTCTGTTGCAACATCAGTATCTAGACATAGTTCTCAATGCCATTCAGCAGGATCTCCTTGTAAATCTATTCTAGGTTGTGTCTGATAAGCCCAAGCTCCCGATCCCTCCCACTCCCTCCCCCTCCCATCAGGCAGCCGCAAGTCTCTTCTCCAAGTCCATGATTTTCTTTTCTGAGGAGATGTTCATTTGTGCTGGATATTAGATTCCAGTTATAAGTGATATCATATGGTATTTGTCTTTGTCTTTCTGGCTCATTTCACTCAGTATGAGAGTCTCTAGTTCCATCCATGTTGCTGCAAATGGCATTATGTCTATTTTCCTTTCTTACACGGCCTTCCTCTCACTTGTCCAGTGGTCAGATACCTGCCAGGAATGAGCTGGATGTTGCTCCCTCAGACTCATGATGGCTAATTGAAAAATCCTCAGGATTTCTGTTGGCCCATTATTAAACCATTGGTAGCAAATCAAGCTGCCCCACCCACCCCAAGAACTGGTTTGTCAAACATTTACTGGTAGTTATGTTTTATGCTAAAACCAGAGGAAGGTCACTCTAACAGAGGAAAGATATGCAGTGTACTTGCCATTTTGCCAAGCCCCTCAAACCATCCATCTATTCGGGTTTAGGACAAGTGCTATTATTAGCCATATAAATTCAAATAGTGCTGCATTTCCCCCAAATTAATCTGATCTAATTTTCTGAGTATAATTAAAAATCCATGGGCTAGAGGGTCATGACAGACTTCCAAGCTATAATTTTCTTTGGGTCGCACAGGCCCTGGGACCATCTTATTCTTCCAGAGTCTGTAGTGGAAGTAGAACGTCATATCTCCAAGGGTGCTGGAGTCTTCAGGGGCCTTGCTCTGGTCTTTCATGTGTGTTTCAGTCAATGACCTAAGAAATTACTAGAAAATAAATGACCTAAGAAATTACTAGAAAATAAATTATTTTTTAAAACCAACAGGCCAGAATTTATAGGCAGTTGCCGACTTCTTATGAGCTCCCTTGGGAAGCCACATGGATTCCACGGCAATGCAACCATTGACCAGGATATCTTAGGAATCCCTCTTAGACTCACCTTTGGAGAAATGGAAAATCTTTGACTCAGGAGAATGCCACAGAAAGTTGATTAGAATTAAGTCTGATGGATAAAAGGATAATTTGGTCCATTTGGATAAAACCTTTGTGTTTAGAGTGGTATTTGATTCTAAATATATGCTATTGCTTTTTATAGCTTCTAAAGGTACTCTGAAAGTATTATCTAAAGAAGATTTTGAATTTTTTGTAGGCAAAGGTACCATCTCTGAAGATAACTATTTGAAAGCAGGAAACACTCATTTGAATATAGCCATTTTGATAACCTTACTTCCAAAACGATTTCATTAGCTCATGGTCACAGTTTAGGTTTATTTAGCTTCTAATTCTAAACGGAATATGCTCTTGAACATCGGGGTGAAATAAAAAAGAAATGGAAAGTATGGCCTCTATATTGTAAGAATTTATCAAATGGAAGAGCTGGGACCAAAAAAAGGAAAAGACAAAGGTATACATGTAAAGAAAACATAGCTGCAAATTAATACAGGCGTGTTACCGATATTGCACTGATGTATGTGCACACATCAGAAATAGGCCAGAATATTCCCCCTGCTATTCCTGGGAAGTTGCAATCATAGCCTGTAGCTGGCCTGACCTATTAGTCTACTGCCAACCTCGATTGCAGTAAATTACAGTGTTGTCAAAATAAGCCTGAATGGGGTATTGTGACTGGACCATTAAATCTGTTTACCAAAAGTGTGTTGGCTGCATCTAAAGCAGTTAATAATTCTTGTCATGTAGAATTTACTAATGGCCAGAATCTTCATGCTTTTTCAAAGGAATGCAATTACATATTTAGCTGAAGAGTTCTTTTTGTTGTGCTCATGTTTATGAGGAGCAAAATGATGTGCCTTAACAAGGGTGAGAACAGTTTGCATGATCTGACAAGTACTTGAGTCTGTTGTTCCAAATAGAGGCCACCGAATATTATATTGACAGCAGACATAGAATCCAGTTTCTAGTGTTCACTTGACAGAGCTGAACAGAAAGGCAGACCCACTGTCTTCCTTCAAGGGAGGGTTTCAGAAGTGCTTTTAGTTGATCAGCATCAGAATACTCATCAAATGGGTCTTCCTTTCTTTCCTCTGCTGTCTTGCTCAGGTCTATATACGTTAGCCCTCTAATGACATCCGCTGAAATATGTTGAATGTCTTTGACATTCTACTAACATGCCAGGATACCTTTTTATGAGATGATGTAGTGATTCTTGCTGCTCATAATATTTATGGTCTATATTTTGTCTTGAGATCAACATTAATTAATGAAAAGTAGTGTTCCCACCATACCCAATCACTTGGTCTGCACTGGGCCATCTGGGTCACCCTGGATGAGTGTAAAGCTGTAATGTAACTGGGTGTGGGTCAAAAGACCCAAGAACCATGAGGCTCCTAGAATCCTGTAGAGTGGTCCTCCCTGAGTTGTCCAAGGTGAGAAGGAGGAGAAGAAGCAAATCCATGAGCTGTCCTTCCCTGTTAAGCAACTCTGCCAACCCAGGCAGTGGGGGGAGGGTGGGCTTAGCTTTGCCAGGCTGGATCATTCATCCCTGACCCAGCAGGAGTCAGAAGGAGGAGGTCTCTCCCTTGCTGGTGATAGCCAGAGGCTGCCCCCCAAGGACAGCTGTCCTGTGACCAGCCCCTTCCCTTCTAAGTTCATGCTCTGGACGTCTGACTCACACCCCTAATCTCAGGCTCCACCAAGACCCTTTGTTTGGCCCAACCTACTTTCTGGGCTTGGAGGGTAAAGGAGTGGGACTCTGTTGTAAACGGAGACAATTATCCAAGTTTCTGTGGCTCCCAGTAGTTGCATCACTTCAGTGACATGCCTTCTGAGAGGCAGCCAGCCTAGTGGTGAAGAGCATGGCCCTCTGGGTTGAAATCCTGGCTCTGCTACTTAATGGATATGTGACTCTAATCCCTCCATGGTTACTTTTTAGTTTTCTATGACTTGTTTTCTCCATTCCTAAAATGAGAATAACTATAGTACTTAGATTCTAGGGAAGTTATGAGGATTAAATGAGCTAATATTCCCAAAATTCTTAACAAGAACAGTGCCCAGCACATAGGAAATGCTGTACATATAATCATTTATTAGTGAAGTGAATACATGGAAATAATGAGAATATCATCCATCATTTGTTGAGTGCTTTCCACACTATATAGGTGTCTCATTTCACCCTTTAAATAACTCCATGAGGTTGATTTTAGTTCATTAATTCCCCTGTATCTCTCAGCAGTTAGATCAATAGCTTTAGTGGGATAGTAATTTTTCTAGGTTTTCCAGCCCTGCCAAGCCCTAACTGAGCCAGTGTTAAACCTCTCTCATCCTCTTCTCATTTAGAAAGACATGGTTATGGTAAGGCTTAATGATAATCCATGTGAGCCCTTTGTATGGTGCCTAGCAAATAGTAGTCATTCACTAAATAGCAACTTTATAATCAAGCAAGAAGACAAGGGTCAGATTTCCCCTTGTGGAGAAGCAGAAACGAATCTAGTATCCCTTAGGGTGCGGGTTTGATCCCTGGCTTCACTCTGTGAGTCAGGGATCTGGCATTGCTGTGAACTGTGGTGCAGACATGGCTCAGGTCCCGCGTTGCTGTGGCGGTGGTATAGGCCAGCAGCTATAGCTCTGATTCAACCCCTGGCCTGGGAACTTCCATATGCCACAAGTGCGGCCCTAAAAAGCAAAAAAAAAAAAAAAAAAAAAAAAGAAGAAGAAGAAGACGACGAGTGTCCATTTTCCACGTTACTCTGATTTTGCCAGCCCTGTCTGATCAATGGCACCCATGTGCCTTTACAGAATTGTAGCCCCTGCATTTTCATCCAGCTCTCTCCCTGCACTCAGGGCCATCCAATACATGGAGCACTGTAAGCTTAGGGCTTAGAGCCTGCAAATTTTTCATGGGCCTACGAAACTGTTTGAGACCTGGAAAAAAAAACAAAAAAGAAAAGCACTAATGTATTGTTCCAATAAAGCAAAGCACACTGCAAAATCAGAAATCAATATTTAATTACGTCTTAAGAGCAAATAATCACTGAACATTTAGTATGTGTTTTAAACACCTTAGTAGATATTACATGATATCTCACAATGGCCTTATTAGTCACATTTTACTAGTGAAGAAACTGAGGCATTGAGATATTTAGAAACTTGTCCAAGTTTGCACAGCCTCCAAAGTGATGGACTCAGGATTTGAATGCAGGCAACCAAGATTTTACTCTGAACACTGTGGCATAAAGCATCTCAAACATCTGGAAAATTTAACATGATGACAGCTCTCAGTATTCATAAAAAATGTATTATGTTTGGAAACAATTTATAGATCAGCTTTTCACATCTCACTGGAATTCCAGACTCTGCATAATGATTGTGGAGAAATCAAAGCTGCTCATACATTAAATGAGTTGCCCTCACCAAATATTTTCAAAAGCAAAGGAATAAAAAGCTTTTCAAATCATTTTTTTATAGAAAAAGATAATGTTTCACTTGAGACTAGAGTTGTTTTTTGACATATCTGATGGGCCATGGAGTAGAGCCACCAGAGCAGACAGGCCTGGGGTCAGCAGAGATCTTTAATCAGCCTTTTCCAGGCCTAACAAAAGCACACAAACAAACAAATGAACAAAACGATGAATAAGCCTAGCTACTGAAAATAGCCTTGCTATTAAGTGCAAAGTTGTCCACTTGGGTATTGGCTTGCACAAGTGACCAGGTAGACTGCATGTTTTACAAAGAAGCTCTCCTGGCCCTTCACACAAAAGGCACTGCAACAAGTGCCAATGGCTTACTTACTTGTTGCTCAATGAAGAGCGAAATGAACACGCAAATAAAACTCTTGTGCAGACCCTCAGGAGTTCCTGCAGACTGAAGGGACACAGGGCACAGAAGGCCAGGAGACATGGCTGAGTCGCTTACCCTCAGCACTCCCCAGTTTCACTTAAGGTCCAGGGACCCCCTGATGTTTTAGCCTCGACCACCTGCTCTCTTGGCATAGGACTTCCGCAAGTGCCAACATCTCAGTCCTGCCCAGACACAGCAGCTTGGGCTTTGCCAGGTATCCTGGAGAACGCATGTGTGAACTCTTGTCTGACACAGCTACTCACAGAAAACCAGTTTGGGGCCATGCTCAATCTCTTCATCATGTTTGATCTTTTTTTTTTAAATCTAAAGTACTATGTTCATTTGCTAGGGCTGCCATAACAAAGGACTAAAAAACGGGGTGTTCGAAACAACAGAAGTATATTGTCTCACCACTTTTGTAACTAGAAGTGCAAGTTCAAGGTCACTCTTGAGGTCCTCTCTGAGGGCTGTGAGGGAGACCCTTTTCCATGCTTTTCTCCTGACCTCTGGTGGTTTGCTCACAATCTTTGGTGTTTCTTGGCTTGCAGGTGCATCACCTTGATCTGCTTTCATCTTCAAGCAGTGTTGTGTCTTTATGTATGTCTCCGTGTCCAGATTTCCCCCTTATTATAAGGACAATAGTCAAATTGGATAAAGGCCAACCTCATGACCTCATTTAACTTGATCTCTGTAAAGACCCCATCTCCAAAGAAAACTACATCTGAGGTCCGAGGGAAGAGGGCGAGTAGGGGGTTAGGACTCTGATTTATCATTTTTGGAGGAGACACAATTCAGCCTAGACAACAAGTACCTAAGGGTTTTGGCTTACTTTCAAAATGGTTTTAGTATGAGGGCCAGTCATTCGTTTATAAATTCCTGAGACTATGCATGAAATGTTTTTATGCCCAAAGCATTAGCTGTTTCTCTCCTCATCCCCTTAGCCCACACTCTCTCTGATAAAACCCCAACTGTGTTTCTGAATAAACTCTCTCTCCGCACTACAGCTCTGAGCCGGTGGTGAGCCCTCTCCCCCACCGCGCACCTCAGGCGGGTGGAGTGGACTAACTTAGCAGCGGACCTCTTTCTCAGGGGGCTCTCCACAGAGGCCTTAATCTAGGAGTGATGGCAAGTGAGGGCAGGATAACTCCCAGAGAGGATATTAATAGGTGGATGAGCTGTTTGCCTGGTACAGAGTTCAGAATTATATGGTAAGGACAGAAGATAATCATAGCAGAAATGGGTTTTGAGAATCCTGAAACTACTAGTTGAGATGAGTTCCAAGTGTGGTGTTGTGTCCTGCATTTATCTCGTCTGAAGGGCTTGACAGCTCCTAAGGCAGTAAACACAGTCGGAAGATGTACTAGAAGGAGCGGGGGCTGAATACAAAACAGCACTGCTTGTTCTGCTGTGCAGGTGAGAAAAGGCAATTGAGTTTTTAGCCCCAATGTACTTGATGGGCAGGGCACACTGTCTCACTGGGCACAATATGCCCCAGGCAAAGGGAGGGCATCCATGGGTTATTGGAAAGATTCTGTGTCCCCTGGGGGAAGAAGGCAGAGGAAAGCAGAGGGGGATGGATGGTAGGTGGAAAACGTATAAATATATAAACTCTCCCAGACCCAGGGATCCATTAAGTCTTGAGTTGCCATTTGGGAATGGGGCCAATACTGCAGATCATCTGCTTTTTCAAGAGAATCTGAAAATCTGGAGTTTTAATATGAAACCTGCTCATTTTTCAGTGTTGGCCACTAATTTGTCTTTTTGTTTGTTTGCTCATTTGTTTTAAGGTTGTGCAGACCAAAGAATACATGCCAGTGGGCCACATTTAGCCCTTGGGCTGCCACCTCGGCATTTCTGTTCCAGAATAATCTTTTAAAAGATAAAATCTAATGTATTTTAATTAAACAACCACCTAGATGGCTATTATTTACTCCTGATTTTTTTTTTTTTTTTTTTGGTCTTTTTACGGCTGAATCCATGGACTATGGAAGTTCCCAGGCTAGGGCTCAAATCAGAGCTACAGCTGTCAGCCTACACCACAGCCACAGCAACACCAGATCCAAGCCACATCTGCGACCTGCACCACAGCTCACATCAATGCCGGATCTTTAACTCACTGAGCGAGGCCAGGGATTGAACCCAAGATACTAGTCATGGATACTAGTCGGTTTCATTAGAACTGAGCCACAGCAGGAACTCCACTCCTGCTTGATTCCTTTAGGCTGAAGGAGTTCATAGCGAATTGGATTATTTAGTATTTGTAATTTGTAAATTAAAAATAAAAATGTATATTCATCTCTTAGCCCTAGGAAATCTGAATCTAAAAAGTAAATCCAGCAATAAGCCAATGGGGTATATGGTTCTCCACTGCCTGTCTTTTAGACTTGTGTCTACAACTGCTTCACTCACACTGCTGCTCACCTCACAGCCTCCCCTAACATGGGTCTGTGTGTCACTCTGTGCTTTACAAGGATGTAGAAATTGGGGCCCCCTGCCTTTTGTTATTATGTCCATCATTATTATCAGCCTCATTATTATAATAGTGGTAATAATAGCTTCCATTTCCCAATTGTCTTCTGCATATTTTGCATGATGTTTAGGGTGTTGTCTTATATATTATTCACAGCAGCTTTGAAAGGTATTACTTTCAATTTCTAGATGAGGAAGCTGAGGCTTAGTCCCTACATCATGCATGGAGTTGTTAATGGCATAGTGAGGCTTTAAGCTATTTCTTACAGGTTTTATAGCTCTTTTCCTTCATAATTCAACATGAGATGAAAGGCATACACTTATATATGTTGGGATTTTTAAAAATACTTGTGAAGGTGTACCATAAAATCTATAGGTATTAGAGGCATTGCAAATCAAAACAAACAAAAGAAGAGTTCCTGTCGTGGCTCAGTGGTTAACGAATCTGACTAGGAACCATGAGGTTGCAGGTTCGATCCCTGGCCTCACTCAGTGGGTTAAGGATCCGGTGTTGCCGTGAGCTGTGGTGTAGGTTGCAAACATGGCTCGGATCCCGCGTTGCTGTGGCTCTGGCGTAGGCCAGTGGCTACAGCTCCGATTGGACCCCTAGCCTGGGAACCTCCATATGCCGCGGGTATGGCCCAAGAAATGGCAAAAAGACCAAAAAAAAAAAAAAAAAAAAAAAGAGAGAGAGAGAGAGAATGAAGAGAAAGAAAAGAAAAATCAAAGAGGTTCTTACTCTGAGCTACATATATCTACTCTGACATTTCTTGGAAAGAAACCCCAAAGAGGGGTGCACCTCTGCTTGAGAATAGCAGGTATTAGCGCGAGCAGGGTCCTCATTTACGAATTAGCTCTTGAAACAGAGCCAGCAGGGCAGCCAGTGTAGAAATATGTTCAGACATAGTGGAGGATTTTTTTCAGTTAGATTGAACACTTTTACAAAGTGAAGATTTAAAAGCCCAAAAGGTTCAGGTTAGAATGTAACAAGTGGAAAAGTGACTCAGCATGAATAAAATGGATGGAGCAGAAAAGTATCTTCATACACGAGAAGAACAGAAATATTGTGGTAAACCCAGAAAATAAACACCCCCAGCCTGCCCTTTCCAGGCTCGAAAGTGAAGCGAGTCACGGAAGGTGCCAGAAGAGATGATTTTCTCCCCAGTGGGCTCTGAGAGCTGTAGTTGGTAGTCGCCATTTGGTTGGAAGCGAGTGTGCATTTCTTGGTCTGTGAAGCACTGTTCTCACCACAGATTAGTATTATATCAGAACAGACTTGGAAGTTCAGGCTTAGAGCTGAGCATTTGGATGTTCCGTTGATGTCTTAAACTCACACCATTACTGGTTGAACCCAGATCTGCATTCTCTGAGCTGCATGGTCTCCTGTGCTCACAAGGGCCTCCTGCTTTTCAAAGGTGCCCGTTTCACAGAGCTATCATATATCACAAGTGATTATGTTGGATGGGAACAAAATAAAGGGGGAGTTTGTTTTCCCACACAGAGGAAATTGAAAATAGAACTCAAGAAAGCAAGAAACTCAAGCTTAAAAAAATGCATAAGATCACAGGGAGAATTTTCCCATTTCCTATTTTTTTTTCCAGGTGAGTCACATAAAAATATATATAGTAAGTAATCATTGTGTCTCAAGAACTCTCCTGGAATTCGGTTATGGCTAAGAAACAGTTCTGCCTTTGGGTAACTTTTCAGAAATCGAAAAGTTTGGTCAAGTCAGTAATGGAATTGTCCATTGTGAATAAATGAAGTTACTTGTCCATTGTATTGTGCTAGGCTCTGTTGGGGGCATGAAATAAATTTAATTCTCACCCTGCCACTGACTAGAAGACTTTCAAGCAGGTTCCTATGTCTCAGTTTCTTCCCTTGTGGAAGATGGAATAATAATTCCAGCCATGGGAACCTCACACCCCTATCAGTATCACAGGGCTGATATCCACAGGGGATCACACAGAATAGTGGCTGTGAAGCCCTTGGAAATCCAGGAAGCATGGTATAGTCCCCATCTTCAAGAAACCTACTGTGGGATAAGACATACAAGACAGAAAAATGTGAAACAACCCGTACAGACTCCTGGACAGTCCATGTTCAAGAACCAACTATCTCAGTGGATAACTTAAAATATCATTGGAACCAAAAGCTAAAAGTAGACCAGTTTGTTAAGAATATGGATTTTTCAAAATCCATCTAGAAATTTAGTGTTATAGAGCAACTATGCATGGTTTGCAGCTGCTGAGACTAATGAAATAAATATTCTTTACCATGAATGCTGAGGAAGGGCTGTCCTGTTCGGACTTCCCCCAAAGGCACCTGCTGGTGCTTTGCATGCCCTGCAGAACGTGGAGGGGCCATTGCAGAGGGGCCCCTGCCACAGCCCCCATGTAACTTTCAGCACCATGCTACAGAACTTAACAGAACTCTTTGAAAAGGGTATTTATCTCCCACCTTTAATTAACTATTTGCCTTTAAATTTCAGAAAAGGTCCTGGTACATGTGTGAGTATAGTGATTGTCCAGCTTTTAATCTGAGTCTACCTGACACAGAAAACGGAGCTTATGGTGCCTGGTGAGGCTATGTGAGTTATAATGGATAGTTCCTAAATATATAAAGGGAAGGTCTCGTTATAATTAATATATTCCAGAGAATATATAAATATTTCACATTAGGAGTTCCTGTCATAGCGCAGCAGAAATGAATCCTACTAGGAATCATAAGGTTGCAGGTTCAATTCCTGGCCTCGCTCAGTGGGTTAAGGATCCAGCATTGCTGTGAGCTGTGTGTAGGTCGCAGAGGCAGCTCGGATCCTGCGTTGCTGTGACTGTGGTGTAGGCTGACAGCTGTAGCTTTGATTCGACCCCTAGCCTGGGAACCTCCATATACCGCAGGTGTGGCCCTAATAAGCAAAATAAATAAATAAATAAAAATAAATTCACACAAAAAAGACAAAAGGTGTAAAAAAAAATTCACATTAATTTAAAAGCATCAAAATATTATCTCTTTAAAAGATGAGGTGATTTCTTTAAATCATTACACTCTTTGTGGATCCACTGTCCAACATTCATAGCTCAAGGAGACTTCAATTTTACTATGTCATGGTTTGCATTTTCAGTTTGTGAAGGGTAAATGGTTGGCTTTGAACCTCAGCTGCTCTCCAGGAGACACATATTTTCATGAGAAACTAAATTGCCCAGAAACTGAATCTAACAGTAGAAGAAAACAGTTTTAGCTGCATAGTTCAGCTTCCATTGGGTGCTCTGATTTGCTGTAACCTTAGCATGAGAACCAACATGTCTTTCCCTCTGGACTAACAACCATCTTTCTTTTCCAGTGTTCTGTTTCCTGTGGTGGTGGAGTGCGGATTCGCAGTGTCACATGTGCCAAGAACCATCATGAGCCTTGCGACGTGACAAGGAAGCCCAACAGCCGAGCTCTGTGTGGCCTTCAGCAGTGCCCGTCCAGCCGGAGAATTCTGAAACCCAACAAAGGCACAATATCCCCGGGGAAAAAGCTACCAACATCTGACCCCTTCAAGCCCCTCCCTCTGACTACACCCGGTCCCGGGATGCTGACTACGGCGCCCACTGTACCTGGGTCTATGAGCACAAGTGCTCTGGCCACCAGCAGCCCTGGTCCTACCACAGCCTCCAAAGGGGATCTAGATGGGAACCAATGGCAGAACCGTTCAACCCAAACTGAACCGGACTCTCATGACATCATTTCCATGGGAAGTACTTCCCAGCCCATCCTTACTTCCTGGTCTTTGAGTCTCCAGCCAAATGAAGCAAATGTGTCCAATCCAGACACCGGGCCTCCCTCAGAGGGAGACCTTTCAGCCACAACAATGAGTGGTTCCGATTTGTCACCTTCCAGCAACCCTGTGACCTGGGGGGTGACTCCATTTTACAAGCCCTTGACCAAAGAGCCGGAAATAGAGATTCACAGCGGCTCAGGGGAAGACGGCGAACAACCTGAGGACAAAAACCAAAACGGCTCCGTGACATGGACGAAGATCAGAGCACCTGGAAATGATGCTCCAGTGGAAAGGAGTACTGACATGCCGCTTGGACCTCTGCCAACACCTTATCTTAAGGGAGCATCCTTGTGGCCACCCTTCAGCACAGTGTCAGAAGGACTGCTGCCCAGCCAAAGGCCCGCCACGCTCAAGAATAGTGCCCCCAGCACCGAGGGGATGGTCGCTGAAAAGCCAGCGAACACTCCACCCCCTCTGGGAGAAGACCACCAGCCAGCATACTCGGAAAAGTCCATCAACCATCACCCCCTAGAATTGCCGAGCAGCGTGAATCTGACACAGAGTTCCGGGCCAGGTCTGACGGAGGAAGATGCAACAAGCCTGATCGCTGAGGGGTTTTTGCTGAATGCATCGGATTACAAGCAGCTCTCGATGGGCCGAAGCCCTGCGCACTGGATTGTTGGAAACTGGAGTGAGGTAAGAGTTCCGTTTCTTACGTCTATATGGAAATTAACGAGGGGTGTTGCATTCCTGTGCAGATTTCGAGACGGATTTGTATAAAATACAATCTAATGCAAAATAAAGGGGGGGAGCAATCGGGTCCATGCCCTCACCTCCCTGTTTACCTTCTTAACTCCAAAAATGAAAAAAAAAAAAAATCTCCAAGGAAGGAGAACAAATGTAGTGAGATATAGTGAAAGGATCTTTGAACTAAACCAGGAGGCCTGGGTCAGCCGGCTGTTGAGTGGAGAATTCAGTCTATCTCTCTGAGCCTGCTTTTTGCCTACAGAACAGTGGAGCTAAGGTAGGTCATCTCCCCTCCTCATGTCCCTTCCAGCCACAAACTGTAGTGACCCTATGATGAGGGATGGCTGCCTGGAAGGGTCTGAGTTCACACTTCGTTCAGAAGACCAATGTTGATACTCTGGTTTAAGCCTGTCAAGTAATCACACCTGGTGTGGAAATCTAAGCCAAAATTCTCTTAAAGACGTCTATAACTTATTGCTGCAATGATTTCTTTTCTTTTTGGACTCAGTGTTTGCTTGTATAAAAAAAATATATTCATTCTGGCTCATGAAAAGGATTAGAAGATAGAGGAATAAGAAAATAAACATAATGACAAAATGTTGGTCCCAGTTTTCAAGCTTTAGGATTTTAGCTAGGTATTGCTTCTCCATTTCTAGAACTAGTTATATCCTTTGAAGCATTAACATCATTTCTCACCCATTTGAATTTGAAATGCACAGTACATGAACTAGTTAAAAATAGTCTGATAACTCATAAGAGGACTTTGTGGCAAAATAATCACATGTTCGAATCATTCACCATTTTTTAAGACAATGCATGACTCATCTCCCATGCTAAAAAGAAGTATTAGCAGTTATTATCAAAATAACAATATATTTAATTTTTTTACATTTTATTTATTTTTATTAAAATATAGTGGATTTACAATGTTGTCTCAATTTCTGCTGTACAGCAAAGTGACCCAGTCATATGTATATACACATTCTTTTTCTTCTTTTTTGTCTTTTGTCCTTTTTAGGGCCGCACCTGCGGCATATGGAGGTTCCCAAGCTAGGAGTCCAATCGGAGCCGTAGCCACCAGCCTATGCCACAGCCACAGAAATGCCAGATCCGAGCCGCATCTGTGACCTACACCACAGCTCACAGCAATGCCAGATCCTTAACCCACTGAGCGAGGCCAGGGCTCGAACCCGCAACCTTATGGTTCCTAGGCAGATTTGTTTCTGCTGTACCATGACAGGAACTCCCACATTCTTCTTCTTATATGATCTTCCATCATGGTCTATACCATGAGACTGGATATAGTTCCCTGTGCTATAGAGTAGGACCTCATTGCTTATGCATTCTAAATATAATACTTTGCATCTACTAATCCCAAACTCCCAATCCATCTCACTCCCTCCCCCTTCCCCTTGGCAACCACAGCTCTGTCCTCTATGTCTGTGAGTCTGTTTCTGTTTTTTAGGTAGGCTCATTTGTGCCATATTTTAGATTCCATATACGAGTGATATCATATGGTATTTGTCTTTCTCTTCCTGACTTACCTAGTATGATAACCTCTAGGTGCATTCTTTTTTAAGGCTGAGCAGTATTCCATTGTATATATGTACCACATCTTCTTAATCCATTCACCTGTTAATGGAATAAATAGTGGCTTGTGAATGGTACTGCAATGAACATAGGAGTGCCTGTATATTTAATTTATAAACCATATGCTGCAGGAAGCGGCCCTGGAAAAGGCAAAAAGACAAAAAAAAAAAAAAAAAAAAGTAACTTTAGGATCACCCAGAAATTAGTTTCCTTTCCCATCCACTTATATAAATGTTTTAATGCTTTTTTCCTGAGTATATTTAATATATGTTACTTAATTGAGAACTATTAATTGATTTAGTGAGAAGTTACTATATTCCAAATAAACAAAACCAAAATAAAAGTACCTACCAACCCTGATGATTGTTTGAACTTAGAGGTTCATTGACGCATTTTGAGTATAGTAGATCAAGATACAAAGAATTAATTGTCTCATATTTTATCATTTGACTTTGACAGAAATAAACTCTTATTGAATACATCATAGCTCACCAAAAGTTTGGCAACCATGGTGGAGCCATTGAGAGGTATTAATTCTAGGCAGTTTTGATGGAAAAGGAGAACTGGCCTAGATTGAAGAAGTTTTTAAATCTATGAGACTACTATAAGAACAGAGTTCCACATTTGGCAAGAGTTCCCTCCATGACAGGACTTAGTACTCACTCTTTTTATGCATCTTTTGTGACAAAATGTTTAATACACAGAATTGTCAGAGAGGATCAGGATTCAGAATAAAAACATTGGGTTTTGAGTTTCCCACTGTTCGCTGGTTTTTGTCCTATCCAGTTGTTTCTTTAGGCTTACCCCTCCCTAGGGTGGCCTCACTGGCCTCTCAGGGACTACATCTTAGGAACCTTAGGATCATCATTGGTATCCATCTTCCTTCATCCTACTAGAAAAGTCCTAGCACTTTTTCAAATCTGCACCTTCTCATCTCATCATCTCATCTCATCCTCCCCTCTTTACTTCCAGTTGGTTTAGTCCATTGGTTTCCAATCTAATGGTAGGAGGCATCTAGAAAAGAGCAGGGATGCTTTTGTTTGTTACAGTGATGGGGAGGAGGCTGCTACAGCATTTAGTGTCTGAGAGCCAAAGATAATGAGGACCCTATGACCCTGAGGGAAGTCCCTTATGAGGAAGAGCTGTCCCATCCAAATGTCAAAGATGTCCCAATAGTTGAGAATAGAAGACCCTAGGTTATTACTCTTATTAGGACACCTGCCCTTGTCTTTGCTGGTCTGGGCGCTTCCAATCTCTCTCCTCCCCAATGCTTTCCACACATCAGCACAAGAAGTGAAAGACTATCGTATTACTCTTCCAAAAGGAAGTTTCTAATCATTCCAGATTCCTGATCACAAATTGTTCATGTCTCTTCATCATGTTATCAGATCAAATCCACACTAATATCCAACAGCCCTCACACCTTGCAAAATCCAGCTTTCAACATGCTATTTCCTGTGCCTTCATCTATCACAAGCTTCCACAAATCTAAACTGCTCAGTTTCCTCCAAACTTACTGCTCCTCCCAGTCCACTGCCTTTGTTTATACTGTTTCCTCGCCTAGAATTTCCTTCTCCTTCTCCTTCTCCACTGTCCTTTCGAATCCTGCGTGTTTGTTTCCATATCAAGCTTTGAATGTCTTCCATAAAGCCTCTCCTGATCCTTGACATTGGACATAATTTCAGAAGTTCCTTAGCATTTAATCTGAACTCTCTCTCACCATGTCCTCCCACCGTCTGTCATGTGTTGAAGGGCCATTAGTGTCCCCCAGTGTATACTGCATGTTCCTCTAACTCCTTGTGACTGCATACATTAAAGAACAGATATTAAAAAAACAAGCTAACACTGGAAATTGACAAAGCTTGAAAGCAGACGTTCTGGGTTTGAAGATCTGCTCAATCACTTACTGATTACATGTCCTCACTGCACCTGTTTCCTCATCTTTAAAATGAGGATGATGAAACGGACTCACAAACTTTGAAAACCAACTTATGGTTACCAAAGGGGACAGGTGGAGGGGACAGGGATGGACCGGGGGTTTGGGATTGGCATATGCACACTGTGGGATGTGGAATGATTGGCCACTGGAAACCTGCTATATAGCATAGGAAGCTCTACCCAATATTCTGTGACCATCTATGTGGGAAAAGAATCTGAAAAAGAATGCATGTGTGTACATGTATAACTGAGTCACTTTGTTGTACAGTAGAAATTATCACAGCATGATAAATCAACCCTATTTAAATAAAACTTTTAAAAACGAAAAAGAATGAGGATGATGACAATGCCTCATTCATAAGATTGTCATGAGGCGAAAGGAATGATAGTGTAGAAGAATGTCAGGCACATAGGAAGCCCTCAGTAAGTATTTGCTTTGATATCTATTTAAGAGACAGAAAACACAGGTGTTTCACAGTGTGCGTGGGTGTGGCTCTCATTTTGACAGAAAATCACCTCTCATCAAATTGCCTCATCACTCAGACAGCTCCCCGGGCCAGTCAGTTAAATGTATGCTATGCAGTCGTGTAAATGGAAGTGACAGCATGATTTTCCACAGCCCTTCATGGCAGTTTTCACATGATTCTGATGTAGCCCTGCACATCTGTTCCAGTTCTGAACACCCCCAAACTGCCCCTTGACCTGATAAATCCATTGTCACAGACTCACTAGCTGTAACAAGGGTGAAGGCTTCAGGACAAAGTGAAGTTGTCCCTCGGCGTCCTTGGAGTCCTCCTTTCTTCTTTCATCCCTCACTCCCAGTTTAAAACAAATAGGAGGCACAGGGGAATCCCATTTTCTTACTGTATTCCATCGACACCTTCCTGTCAGCTTTACCTTTGAACTCTTATTTGCTGCCTAAATAGAAACTGTCAAAAAAGGAATTAAACAAGTGTCTACTCACAATGTCTGAATCGAACAGAACTAGATGCAAAGCCCCAAAGACATGGGTTTATTTACAACATAAATATGGTCCAAAGAGCTATAGACATCACTTGGGATGTACCAGGGTCATCACTTACCTGGGAATTTGGTCTCCAAGCTCCTTTCCCGGATTTGGGGCAGGCACCATGGTTTTCTCCATGTCCTGATGTGAAATTACCCATTGTACTGTCTGTGTGAGCATGACTTCAAACCTCTCTGGGGCCCAGAAATCTGGGAAGTGGGATGAATAATGCTGACTTTGCAGGTGTGCTCTGCTTAATAGGTAACATTTGTAGAGCAGTCCTTTTGTGCATGAGTTACCTCTCTTGTTCTCATTGCCACTTAATAAATGAGGTCCTATGTTATCACCAGTTTTACATGCCAGAGAAGTTAGGAAACCATAAAAGATGGCACAATGAGGCAACTGAAGAATTATAATTGTACCCCGAGTCTCAGAGCTTATTGAAAATGCAGGAAGGTACCTGTCAGACAGAGGAGAAAAGGCTAGGAACTTGAGAGTCAAACCAAATCCTAAAGTACTTTTAAGGAGAAGGAGAATTTGCCTCTATAAATGGATCATTTGGGGAAAAAAATGTTGACCAAGCTTTTTTCTACTCTTCTCTTTCTGTGAGTCTATCATAAATTTATCTACTTAGGAACTCTGTTATGTTATTTATGTATGTCTTATAACACAAGAACTTGCACAAAGTGAAACATGAAATTACATGAAGGATGAAAATGTAGCAAGAGAAATGTAAGGCTGGTTTTTGTTCACAACTCATCAAAAGAAACTTTGCAAAATGTCACAGATGGAACTTACATTATTTTTTTTATTGAGGCCAGATCTGTGTTTTACATGTCCAGTCACAGCCCCTCCTTCTGAAGATGGGTAGGGAGAGGGAATCTAAAAAGAATAAGCATATAGAAGAATTAGGCATGCTGAATGGAAGAAATTATGGAAGGAAGTTTATGTAGTTTGCAAAGTGATGCCATGTTAAGCCTGAGCTATTTAAGGATTAGATGTTTAAATAAATGAAAACATCTCATGAGGAATGGGCTGTACATATGGCAAAAGTTGATCAATTTATTCACCACCAGTGGATCAAGTGGTGGAAAGTATCATGTGGTGACATCTTTCTCATTCCAAGTGCAGACTGAGGACCAACAGCTTCAGCATCACCTGGGAGTCATTAAAATGCAGACGCTCCAGCCCTACCCCAGGCCAACTGAATCCAAATCTGCCTTTAGCAGGGTATCCAGGTGATCCCTGAGGACACTCAAGTTTGAGAAGCACAGCTGTAACAGATAGCATGCCTCCTTTGGGAGGCAGGAAATCCTAGTCTTCCCCCTTGGGCAATCCAGCTCTCCAATCCTGTTTGTCTACACTGTACCAATACCAGTCTACACCAGTGGTTGGTCACAGAGAGGAATGAGTGAGATAACATCATTGGGTGTTACATGGATAGGAGGCTCCGATATGAGCTAAGGGGCAGATGCAGGGGTCTGATGCCCGCTCGCCCACTCTCAACAGGGTTGGTGTGAATTGCGGCTGTGCGCCTGCAGCACACCCTGCTGCCCCAGGCCTTCGCGCCAGGATGCTTTTCAAAAGGGCGCAAATTTCCTTTTGCACTGGGTTTTCTTCCCACATAGAAAGGGATTCTCCGTCCCAACTGCTTAGTAGAATCACCTGGGAATTTTGTGTGTTGGTACTCAGGCCTGAGCACTCCCCACAGGCCCTCCAGGTGAATTTGTTTGGGCAGGATCCCCAGCGCTGGTACGTTTTAAAAGCTCCGCAGGTACTTCTAGCGAGGAGCCCAGACTGAGGCTTCCTGACCCTGGGGTGTGTCTGAGAACAGGGCCCTGAGCCTCTTGTCTTCTCTCTCCTCCCCGCACCCTGGCAGTGCTCCACCACGTGCGGGCTGGGGGCCTACTGGCGGAGCGTGGAATGCAGCACCCACGTAGACTCCGACTGCGCAGCCATCCAGAGACCTGACCCGGCCAAGAAGTGCCACCTCCGTCCCTGTGCCGGCTGGAAAGTGGGAAACTGGAGCAAGGTAATTGCTGAGCCTCAGCAGTGTTCGGGGGTGGGGGTGAGGCTGGACACACGCGGGACTTAACATGAGCATTTGTTCCATTAGTTTTCCCTCCTCCCTTTCTGCCTCCCTTCTGCCTTTTTCTTTGATAAACGGATGGATGAGTAAGTCCCAGGCATTACCATGCGCCTACTCCAGTTACACAATAGCTTCAGAACAAGCACAGTTTTCACCAGCCCACGTGTTTTTATCTGCCTGTCCTCCCTTGCCAGATAAACGGAGGAAAAAAAGGTAAATTCGTGTCATTAACTGCTTGTCCGGCAGGCAACATTATTTCTCAATTGCTTAAATTTAGCCTTATAATTAATCATCACACATTAGCACATGTATAATTAAGTCATGGTTCAGCAGCTGCTTGCAAAGCAAGTACAGCAGTGAATCTGCTAGACCTAAAATGAAAAGAAAGCTGAAACATGAAGAAAAATTTGGTCTTTGAAAGTATATTCCCTAGATTGATCTTTTGGAAGTCCGATTTTCTTGCCTTTGCTAATGTAGCTGTGGTTACTGGTTTTACTGGGCTACCTGCATAATCCCTCGTGAAAGTCTTTATCGGGTTTTAGGATTTGTCAGACCTGGTTCTTCTGGGCACCAGTCAGGCCTTACCTGTTCATCGCCCTGGATAGGACTGAGCTAGCCCCTGTGGGATACAAATGCACCCAGGCTGTGGGATACTGGTCAGTGGTGGGGTTAAGAGCCACGTGGCAGGTGGGGTACAGAGGTGTGAACTGTGCCTCCACATGCTTGCCAAGCAAGATACCCTGCCAGCCCCTGTCTTCTGTCTGGGGAGCCAGTTTCCCTTGATGACCTTGACTCAGAAGGAGAAAGAGCTACCTAGAAGTTTGGGGAGGCTGGCGTCCCCTCTAGATGTTAGCACCCTCACCTAGAGAAGATCTTGTGTCCCCAGAGAAGCAGGACCGTGAGGCGTCTACTGGACATCTCGGCTTCTCCTAGCAGACTTGCCTGGCAGACTGAAGCGTGGAATGTTGTTTATTGGTGTCAGGCCCCTTTTCCCAAAGAAAGGCTCTGATCTTTGACAAGAGAAGGAAAGCCATGCTACTCCCTGAGCAAATTATTTCACATTTCTTTGATAACTGCCAACCTCCCTTTTTCTGTCTTCATACTGGTTTTCTCTTAGGAATGAATGCTGGGTCTTTTTTCTTCCTCATTCAACTCCTAACAGACCCAAGATCCAACAAGGATTAAATGCCTGGCTACAAATTGGTTTCCGTATCCAGAAAAATCCCAAGGCACATTTCTGTCCCTGACCTTGCCAAATGTTGACCAGGTCCCCAAGTTGCACTTTGCTATCCCTGGGACTAATCCTTTCCTTGGAAGTTACGTGGCTCATAAAAAGGTGATGTGTGAAATAGCTCACACTCCAAAGTGTCACTCCAGTGTAAAACTCTAGGAATTCTAGCTGGTGTAAAATGTTGAATGGAAGATCCAGAAGCCCTTCTCTGGGGTCAGACCTCCTGAGGAAAGCCCTGCTCTGCCAGCTTCTCTCTTCCCATCGGTCTTTGGGTCTCCTCTCTCTCATGGCCGGGAGGCTTGCAGATATATTTACTCACCCCTGCAGCACTCCCAGTGGTCTTGCAGAAGCTGCCTCTGACATATCACCAAGTTCTGCCAGAATGTGGTAACCACCGCAACTAAACTTGCATCCTCAAAGTTACCCATGGGAAATGTCCCCTTTCTCAGAATAGCAGATAAACCTTATGTCAAAGACTCTATTTAACTACTGCTAGTCAATTACCCTGACTTTTGTTCTTTTTGACTATCATTAGGGATGCTGAATACACGACTTCCATTTTTCCTAGGGATGTTGATTTAAATTTTACCTTAAATTTTGGCAACTGACTGATTATAGCTCTTTGACTACCATATTATTAATCAGGTCATATGGGTGTCTGAAGTCCCAGTCAGGCGCTAGGAAAGATTTGAAGGCCTTCTTAGTTTCACTATTCTATCAGGACTCGTAAACATATTCAGAGGCAGGGAGTTCCCATCATGGCTCAGTAGTTAACAAATCTGAATAGGAACCATGAGGTTGCAGGTTCGATCCGGTGTTGCCATGAGCTGTGGTGTAGGTCGCAGATGCAGCTCAGATCTGGCGTTCCTGTGGCTCTGGCATAGGCCTGTGGCTACAGCTCCCATTAGACCCCTAGCCTAGGAACCTCCACATGCCAAGGGTGTGGCCCTAGAAAAGACAGAAAGACAAAAACAAAACAAAACAAAACAAAAAACACTTGCTCAGAGGCAAACCTCCCAAACCAAGAGTAGAAACGTAGACCCTTGTTTTATGATTAAATACCCAGAGAGTTTAGATTCTGCCAACTTGATGGTTTGTCTTTTCACAAATACTTTCTCAGAGAGAAGAATTCTAATTTGACCTTGAACCTTTCTGCATTATCCCCCAGTCTCCACTCCAGATCCAGAAATATTTTAATTCTCGTCAGATCCAGAAATAGTCCAATTCTTGAACTAAGGGTAAGCAGCAGCCTCATCTGAACCCACAGGTATCACACCTAAGACCCCTGGCTACTCACCAGCAATTCCCCACCACTGACAGGCTGTCTGAATTGCAGCTCGTTCCTGCTCTTCAGGTGTCCCCAGCACCACTCATCTCCTTAGTGGAACCCTCACACAACTGCCATGGACATTCTCTCATCTATGTGACCATACAATGAGCCAGTACATTTGGGTCTCTCCCCATGCAAAGTCCAAAAGGCGTTTTTTGGAGTGGCTTGCGTCTTCTGCCTGCATTCATCTGTCTGAAACAAGTTCAGGGCCAGGTTTATCCCACAGGTGTACTTGAGAAAGTATAGCTCTACAGAATTGAATCCTGGAGGCAGCACTGGGCCTGGGATCAGACACATCTAGCTTGGCAGCCCCACTCTGTCACCAGCAGAGGACACTGGTCCTTTCTCCCAGTCTCTTAGGAACTTTAGTTTTCTCACCTCTGAGAAATAAAGTGGATCCTATTGCTTCTACTAACCTCGTAAATTTGTGCAGATCAAAAGAGAGTGTGTGTGAAACAACTTTGTAAATGGTGAAAGGCTGTTCAAAGGAAGACTTGGGCAGACTCTGAGCTCTGGGGGAAGCTTAGGACTAGTTCTCAGGTGCAACTTCTGGCTTCCTGGACAAGGGGCAGGGGGGCCTGTGGACAGATGGAGTAAGACCTGTCAGTCCATCTGGTCTCCCCTCCTCGGGACTAGGAAGACAAGGTGCTTCAAGCATCCATGAACTTGGGAGGACTTGACCTACCCTGGGCCCTGGCACTCTCTAAATACCACCACGTGTCTGACACTGCACAGGTTTAGGTAAACAATTTTATTTTTCCCCAACCAAAGGCTTTCTTTCTAATTCCCACTGGAGAAATGAAGGCTTGGAGGGTTTAAACCACTAACACATGGTCAGTTGGTTCCAATACTCTCAGTTCTCAGAAACCATCAGCTGGGGGATGGGTCATCAATTTATAGATTTTCAGAAAGAAAGGAAACACTGAACAATAAATGTGTATAGTAGTTGTAAGACACATGCTAATTTCAGAACATTACAGTTTGCATAAGAAAAAAAGTGACTTTTGTGCTGAAGGAAATACAGTAAGTGACAAAATGAGCTTGAAAAACCTTCAGTTAGTTTTGACACCAGAGCTATGCATCATCAGGGCCCCAGGCACTTCTGGATTGAACATTTTGCCTGTACCTCCTACAGTTTTGTAAACTGGTGATTTGACAACCTCTTTATTATCTTTCTTAGAATGATAATAACTTTTCATAGTTAAGTCTAACAGATCTTGATTATTTCTGAAATAAGTCAAAGATTTTTCCATTTTCTTGGAATAATCTGTCTTCCCACCTAGACACTATTGCAATTTTCTCTTAGCAGTAGCTGACTTTATTGTCTGAGGCTTTGCTGGAAAATAAAAGTAAGAGGCAGCCTTTTCTTAAGGCTTTGAGTTTCATAGTATTCGGTGCTACATTTATTTAGATCTGAATTTTTACAAATGAATTAAATAGGAAAGAGCCCCTGTTTTGCTAAATAGAGACAGTCCCTGACTTTCATACATAACTTGTTCCCAGAAACATACATTGAAGCCCAACATGTAAAAGTGAAAATAGAAAAGTGTATATTATAGGGGAGCTTTTGTGCCCAGAAAGCAAAAATTGACCAGCTAGAAGGTGGATAATACAACTCAAAACCCCTCCATTTATTTTCTCTTGATATTATTGGTTGTGTGTCACCCTTTCTTGGCAGTCCTGAGTGTTTTAGATTAAGGGATCCCTAAGAAGAGAAAAGAACCGCAATTAAATTGAAGCCTTAGGACCACAGAAAGCAGGAACCCAAGAGCACTCTAGTTGAGGACTGATGTCCAGACCTTGAGGTCGCCATCATGGCCCCTGCCCGTCTCTTTGAACACCCCACCTCTGCTCTAGCTTTCTGATGGACATGTTCCTGAACAGCCCTTGTTGCTTCACAGCACTGCGCCTGTATAAGCCACACTCTCCTCTTTGAATGTTCCCCACCCCCTTGTGCCAGTCAAGTGAGCATTTGCTCTTCTTACATGATTTGGCTCAAGCTTTGGCTCCTCTGTTCAAGCCTTCCCTGTGCGCTTCAGATGAAATCCACTACCTCTTCCTTTGACCCCTCACAATATCATGAACAACTTATAACAGATAATCTTTATGACTTCAGCTTGTTATGCGATTTTTTTTTCCCCTGCTGGATTGGGATACAGAAGCTGGAACATAGTTACGTGCCAAATAACAGGGAGGCACTGAAAGGGGGATGGGGCGGGGGCGGGGGGACAGATGGATTTTGGTGCTGTTCAAGACAGAGTTTGGGGACCGAAGGGTCCTATGAATCTGTTTAGGGTAAGGAAAGGAGCAGCCAAAGAATTATTTCCATATCTGATTTAGTACTTAGAAAGCAAGGGAGCAGAATATAGGTCCAGTGATCCCAGACACTTAGACGACGTTAAGGCTTAGCAAGGTGAAGTCGTGTAGCCACTTGGTGTCAGGGTCATACTTGAATGCCATCTACTGACCTCCCAAGGCCATGCAGGTTAATTTCGCTATGCTCATTTGAACATCCCATTGGAGTCCTACATGAAACGTATATCAGGATGACTCCATACATCCAACCTAAGGAAGAAATGGTTGTGATTGCATCTTCTCTCTGCCAGTGGCTCCTGTGAGATAGGAGGATTTTTTCATTCTAACTCAAGCCAGTGGGCTGATTACATCATTTAAACAAACTGGTGTGGGAACTGGAAAAATGGTCAGGCCTGTTTGCTCACCACTGGGCATTAGCGAGGCTTTCTTTTCCTATTAACCCAGCTCATATTCTCAGTCTGGTCCCCAGGCTTCAGGTTAGGAAAACATGACTACAAATGACCCTCCTTCAGGGCAATAAGAAAATGAACATAATAATTGGCATTCGGCACACAAAGGCAAAACAGGTTTTGGAGTGGAGTGACTTAATATTCTGCCACTTCCCTCTTGCTCACTGCATCAGAGGCCCTTCTGATAATGGAATAGAAAAGTCACAGATTTAGTGTCTCCCCTTATTATTTATTTCACCATATTAATTTTTTTATAAATTTTAAAAATTATTTCCCCAATACAATTTTTTTTTCTACCGTAGAGCATGGTGACTCAGTTACACATACATATATACATTCTATTTTCTCACATTATCAGACTCCATCATAAGTGACTAGACATAGTTCCAAGTGCTACACAGCAGGATCTCATTGCTAATCCATTCCAAAGGCAATGGTTTGTATCTGTTAACCCCAAGCTCCCCAACCACTCCACTCCCTCCCCTTCTTCCTTGGCAGCCACAAGTCTATTCTCCAGGTCCATGATTTTCTTTTCTGTATTTCACCATGTTAATAAACCTCATTCGCCATTGAATGTGAATACACTCTTAGACAAAGGATTAATCTAATTCGAAAAATCGAGGAATAGCAATTGTAGTAACAAACGAAAAACAAAACCCCATTTTACACTTAGGTCTTGTAAGGTCCTTATAATAATAAAGAACCCTCTAATTTTAACCCTGGGGTATTTCCTGGAAGACTGTTTGTCAGACAAATGGCAGCTTTGTGTGGAAATTATTAGCACGCTTCCTCATTTGTTCTGTGGCTGGTTGCAAGTGGGCAGTTAACTTTTTTTCTCTAAGTACTTACAGTGCGGCAGGCAAGTGAAATTTTTTATTTGTTTTTGGAAGATGTCTGGCAAATGTTGCTTCCTCCTGAGAGACTTAACACACTTGATTTATAGAAGTACGAAACATCCATCTGCCCCCTTGTTACATGGACCCACATCTTCTGTTGCAGCCCAAGGTTTGAAGTCAGTTGACTTGTGCAATCCGCCAAGTGGCAGGAAAAGCAGGATCAGTCATTGGGGAGGTAACCTCTACTGAAAGGTTTTGAGGAATTTTCTTTCACTATCCACAACCCTACAATGATGACTATTCCACCATAGCCAGAAAGAGTGCAGAATCTTTTACTACATAGCAAGGAGGCCATTAATAGGCACACTTTGGTGGTGGTGCATTTTCTCAGCCACGACTGCAATGAAATCTTTGATGGAAGGATTGAGAGGGTGAAGGAAGATGCTCTCTGTCACCAAGGTGGCCACAGATATCTTTATCCCCAGTGGTCCTTTTCTCAGAATTGATACACTCATTCAGCAGGCCTATTTGGAGCACTTTGCTGGGCCTGGCCCCCTGCTAGATGTTCAAGGCACCATGGTGACAGGGACAGGTTGGGTTCCAGTTGCATGACAGAATCTACTGGAAAGGATGGAGAGAATAAATAAAAGTTGTTTCAGATTCAGGTTCCTGTGGTGGAAGCATAGAAGGATCTTAGATATATAACAGAGAGATAGGTATCCTTTGAAGAAGGGAGGTATTCAATGAAGACCTCATGGAGGAGGTGACATTTAAGTGAAGCCTAACGGACGTACAATGGTGGGTAATGTGAAAGGTGGAGGGAGGAAGATTCAGGATATATAATTAACCCCCAGAGAATCTGAGGGAGAGTGGCTGAGAACCACAGGGGTCAGCCTCCATGCCACCTACCTCATGGTCCCCACCTAAGTGTGGCCATGAGAGACTAGGTTGCAGAGGCAAGATGAGATGAAGAGAAACTGACGGCACTAGTATTGTTTACAGACTGTGGACTAAGTCTTGGCAGCTCAAGTTATGATTGGATAAAATCTCCCTAGATGGGGGATGGAATCCAAAATCCAAGAAGTTGGAGAATAAACCTAAGTATTCCAGAATATGCCACATAAACTCTGGTTTTAGGTGACCTGGGCCTGTCCATGTTTATCATGATCTTAAGGAAAGCAACAGCCTGCAGGAGGAGTGTTGCCCTTTACTGGATGGAGGGGCTGCTGCTCTAGGTGTGGGCCTGAGGGAGGAGGGGTGTGGGGGAGAGAGGTGCAAGGAGGGCCTCTGCAAGAGCTTGCAACGAGCATGTGCTGAGAAAACCCTCCGTGAAGAAGGCAGGTGCTGATGGCTCTAGGAAGAAACCTGGTGGGCGATGGCGCATAGGGGGAAGCCTGGGAGTGGGGACAAGGGCAGGTTTTGCCCACTCCCTGAATCAAACCACAGGGCAAGCTATTCAGTTTATTTTCCTTGCACAGGCCCTTCCTTTGAAAAAGAGTAACCTACCCTGCCTTGGGTGTCAGGGAGAAAAAGGGCTTTCTGCAGGATTCTGAGGGAGAGGTGGGTGTGCCTTGGCAGAGCGCTCCCCAAGGGCAGTTGGTTTGCTTCGAATGAATCCAGGCATCAAAGGAAGGGACCACCCACTGAGAGGGATGCAGCGCCAGCATCACCTCAAGCCCACCCCAGCATCTGTCATCTTCACTGCAGCCCTGTAGGTAACACTTATGGTCCCAGCTTATAGATATGACAGCTGAGGCTCAGGACGTTTTTGCAACTTGCCCAAGGATTCGAAATGAGTGAGGGACAGAAATGGACTTTCCAGCCAGTTCTCACACTTTTCTGACACGGCGTTCTGACACGGGGACCCCGTCTTGGGGAACTGCTTGTGAGACTCCCTCTCTATAGCAAGTGTGCAAAGACAGTAAACTAGCTCCTCTTCACAACCAGAAGCGTGGAACGTCCTGATGCTTTGTAAAACCCCTGGGGATCGGGGCATGGGCGGCCTGATGCCAAGGACTCACGTGTCCCCTTTTCTCTCTCTTTCCATCCAGTGCTCCAGAAACTGCAGCGGGGGCTTCCAGATCCGAGAGATTCAGTGTGTGGACAACCGAGATCACCGGAGCCTGAGGCCATTTCACTGCCAGTTCCTGGCCGGCATTCCTCCTCCAGTGAGCATGAGCTGTAACCCAGATCCTTGTGAGGAGTGGCAGGTGGAGCCATGGAGCCAGGTACGGTCCCTACTACACCACCCATTCAACCCAGTAAACGTGAATCTCTGCTTACTTTGTGAGTCCAGAAATCGGGGAAGACCACCTGTGCATCACGCCAGCACCTGGCTTCCACTGGACAGGTCCAACAACCTGAAGACCGTGTCGTGTAGTTTCAATTATAACTGTTCTGGCACAGCAGAAAGGAATCCAACTCATATCCATGAGGATGCGGGTTCTATCCCTGGCCTCGCTCAGTGGGTCAGGGATCTGGCTTTGCTGTGGTGTAGGTCACAGATGTAACTGAGATCCTGCATTGATGTGGCTGTGGCGCAGGCCAGCAGCTGTAGCTCCAGTTCGCCCGCTAGCCTGGGAAGCTCCATGTGACGAGAGTATGCCCTAAAAAGCAAATAAATAAACTATGATTGTTTTATTACAGCCTAGTCTCCCAGTGAATGTACAGGGGAATGAGAGGCATTTTGGAAAGCCTCAAGTGCCCCTCCCAGGCTTCTGCAGTCAGGCTGGGGGTAATGGTCAGATTCTTTGCACACACAGTGTAATTTCCGAGTTCCACCTCTCAGTTAAATGCCCAGATCTTTGTTTATACAAATAAAAAGAAGTATTGGTGCAGAGTTCCCTGGTAGCCTAGCGGATAAGAATCAGGCATTGTCACTGCTATGATGCAGATTCAATCCCTGGCCTGGGAACTTGCTGGGCCAAAAAAAAAGTTTGCAAAAAGAGGTGTTTGTGGAATTCCTGTCGTGGCGCAGTGATTAACAAATCTGGCTGGGAGCCAAGGGGTTGCAGGTTTGACCCCTGCCCTTGGGTTAGGGATCCAGCATTGCCGCGGGCTATGGTGTGGGTTGCAGACACAGCTCGGATCCCACATTGCTGTGGCTCTGGCGTAGGCCAGTGGCTACAGCTCCGACTGGACCCCTAGCCTGGGAGCCTCCATGTGCCGTGGGAGCGGCTCAAGAAAAGGCAAAAAGACAAAAAAAAAAAGAGGTGTTTGTGTGTTATCTGTCGTATTTTGTGACGGCCTAGGCTCTGTTGCCCCTTTGTCCTTTGTCCTTCAGTATATGAAAACAAGTGGCTGCTCTTTGGTGAAGTATAATGATTTCCTCTATGAACAGGTGAATGCCTTAATAGCTAAAAAAAAAAAAAAATACTTATAATTATATCTATGCATGGTAGAAAGAAAAAGATAAAAAAGAACCCAGCATATTTTGAATGCACCAGACATTTTACCTATAATACTTGTTTGTGGGTTTGTTTTTTTTTTACTCAAGCTTTTTTACAGCATTTTTTAATTTAAACTTTAGTTGATTTACAATGTTCTGTTAGTCTCTGCTATACAGCAAAGTGATCCAGTCATGCATGCAGCATATATATATATATACACACACACACATTCTTTTTCTCATATCATCTTCCACAAGTTATTGTTCTGTCACAAGTGATTGGATATAGTTCCCTGTGCTGTATAGTAGGACCTCTTGTTTCAATTCTCACAACAACCTGAATAGTAGGCCTTATTAATTCCATTTTATAGGTGAAGAAATTGAGACTTAGAGGAGAAGAAACTTACATGAGGTCACAACTAGAATATAAATGGTGGAGCATTAATATAATATATAATATAATTCAAGTATAAGGCTGACCCTGATGCCTGTACTCTTTCTACTGTAGAACTTAGCCCGATAGATGTGAAACAAAGAGTGAACTTAGGAGAAAGGGTGAGTCAATAACTATTTGGGGGGAAAGTTACCATGTGTGGGGGAAGGGAAGATACAGAACCACAAGCTTAGGATAAGAGTTAGTGTCCAACTCTGGGAGACTGAGGCCCCTCCACCTTCTTACCATCTACCAGGTCAAGCACCCACGCCGATACCTAA
This sequence comes from Sus scrofa, assembly GCF_054392235.1. Classification (NCBI taxonomy): domain Eukaryota; kingdom Metazoa; phylum Chordata; class Mammalia; order Artiodactyla; family Suidae; genus Sus; species Sus scrofa. Next base: position 31,635,099 of record NC_139398.1, on the reverse strand, counting down.
GGCTCTGGGCCAACACCTGGTCTTTTCTGGAGGCAGCAGCCACCAACTATCCCCTCTTCCTCCTCCTTCCCCTGTCCGGCTCTTGAGGACATAAAGTGCCTGCTACTCCCACGCTCTGGACTTCGGCCTCCAAGCTCTCCGCATTTGCTGAGCCTGGTGACCGCTTCCAGAATCCTGAAATGTGCAGAGAAGCTTCGATCTCCTTGTCAGAGAAATGGCATTTGCCAGTTCCAAGATGAGCAGTCGTATCTGCTTTCTGCCTATGAAAAAGATGAATTGTTAATGCCCTCTCAGTAGCTTCCGGGAGCCCCAGTCATGAGTCTGTTCCCTGGAGGCCTCCCATCACCCTCCTTTGTAAATTGCTTTGTACTGAGCAAATCACAAAATTGGAAGACTTCCCTCTGGGGGAGCAGTGAAGAGGGAAATTGCTAAAGTCGGTTAACCTTTCCCTGGAAATGTTGAGGCACTATTTAGGGACGGGGCATCTTTAGGTACTTGCCCTGAGCCATCCTGATGCTGCTCCGTCTTTACATACTATCAAAAGGCTGCCTTCTTGGGAGTGTTCTGGGCCTGTCTGTGAATGTCAGCCAGCCCACACTACTTGCAGGGAAATGCTTTTCAGCTGTGGGAATGTCTCCCCTGGTTCTCAAACTTCAGCATTACCCAGAGGGTTTGTTGTGCACCCCACCCCTGCAATGTCCAGTTCAGAGGTATAGCGTAGGGCCTGAAATTTTGCATTTCTAACAAGGACACAGAAGATGCTGAAGTTGCTACTCTGGGGAACCCCACTTTGAGAACTACCAGTTTATACAGTCTTTGCCCACCCTTTCCAGGAGATTACTTGACCAGGTGGCCGTGGACTTAATATGCACACATATAGGTATGCAACGGGATCCCACATGTGGGGTTTCTCTCTCATGTAGGGTTAAAAACAGCAAATGAGTGGGCAAAGATCTACGTTGACTCTCAAAGTTGGAATATTGTGAAATAAGCCCTTTCATTGAGCAGAAAAGATTAATTTTATATAATTTCCCTGTTTTCTATGGTTACCACCACACACATAGTGCCTGATGTGATAGGCATGGCATTGGCAATAACTGTTTTGTTGTTACCATGTCATAATTAAGATCTTTCAAAGTACTTTTCAGAGTACTCAAAAATATTTTTCAAAGATTCATGGTAAATTATTTAATTTCCTCCTAGAAAATGCAGGAAAATGAGCCAGTAGATCTTGCAGAATTTTTCTAGTGAGCAAAAACTGGACATATTTTAGTCCAGTTGTCCAACTTGTCATCTCGAGTTTACTTCGTGAGCATTACAGCTAGTGCATCAGCTCCTTAGAAAACCCATCAAATTCCACTCTTCCAAATATGGGCAAATTTACTTCCAAAGTTTTACGTAGTAGGGAAGGACGGCTGAATTCCGTGTTTTAATAGGAGATGAACAAAATTGTATCACGGAAGTTTGCTTTCTGTTTGAGCTGTCAGAGCCAATCAGAATAAAAACATCTACCTTTTACATTTTAGTTTCCAGATACCTGTACCAGAAGGTTAAATGCAGATAATGGAATGACAGCTCATTTAGGTTTTTAACCAAGATTCCTTCTGTTTGACATAATTGAACTATTTAGCATCTTCTGATTTTTTTCCCTTCCTCTTTATCCTCAGAATTTCCTTTGTCAATCCTTCGATTCTTGAATTCTTATTTTAATTTAATCCTTTAATTCTTGTTTTACCACTGTTTTTGTTTGGTTGGTTTTTTTGTTTGTTTTTGCTTAAACAACAAAATTTTATTTGGTCACCATTCTTTTTTGTTTTGTTTTGTTTTCTCTTCTTCTTAGGGCCACATCTGTGGCACACAGATGTTCTCGGGCTAGGGGTCCAATCAGAACTATGGTGCCAGCCTACACCACAGCCACAGCAGTGCCAGATCTGAGCCATGTCTGTGACCTTCACCACAGCTCATGGCAACACTGGATCCTTAACCCACTGAGCAAGGCTAGGGATCAAACCTGCATCCTTATGGATACTGGTTGGGTTCTTCACCCACTGAGCCACGAAGGGAACTCCATATTTCATCACAGTTCTTGAGGCTGAAAGTCTGAGATCAAGGTGTTGGCCAGACTGGTTTCTTCCGAGGCTTCTCGCCTTGGTTTATGGATGACCATCCTCTCCCCGCATCTTCACATGCTCTTTGGCCTGTGTGCTAATCTCCCCTTCCTATAAGGAGGATATTCAGATGGGGTTAGGACCCACCCTAATGATCTAATTGTACCTTAATTACCTGTTAAAAGACTCCATCTCTAAGTACATCACATCTGAGGTACTGGAAGTTAGGACTTCAATATATAAATTTTGGGAGAACACCGTTTGACCCATTACAAGCATAGCAAAGGTACTAGCAAGGTATGTACCGCAGCAGGATAAAAGGTTTAATTTTTTTGTGGTGGTAGTGATTTGTTTTATTTGTTCCTAATAACCCACCCTAAATTCAGGTGTTAAATAACTTTTTTTAAAAACTGAAATAGAGTTGGCATCCAGTATTATGTTAGTTTCAGATATACTCTATGATGCTTTGATACATTATGAAATGTACATCCTGACAAGTCTAGTAACTATCTGTCCCTGTATTATTTCAATATTATTGATTATATTCATTATATCGTATATTCACATGATATATTTATTATATATCTGGAGCTTTGTACCTTAATCTCCTTCATCTATCACCCCCTACCCCACACCCCTCTCTTCTGGCAAACACCACTTTTTGTGTGAGATTCCATGTATAAGTGAGATTATGCGGTATTTGTCTTTGTCTGACTTATTTTACTTCTAGATCCATCCATGCTGTTGGAGGTGGCAAGATTTCGTTTTTTTGTGGCTGAGTAGTATTCCATTATGTGTGCATATGTACACACATCTTCTTTATATACTCATCTATCAATGGACACTTAGGTTGCTTCCATATCTTACTGTTGTAAATAAAGCTGTAATGAACATTGAGGTACATATTATCTCTCTGAATTAGTATTTTCTTCAGTAAATACCCAAGAGTGAAATTGCTGGATCATATGTCAGTTCTATTTTTATTTTTCAGAGTAATCTCTATGCTGGTTTCCATAGTGGCTGTACCAGTTTAGATTCCCACCAACAGTTCCACATTCTAGCCAACATTTGTTATTTGTTGTCTTCTTGATGCTAGCCATTCTGACAGGTGTGAGGTGACATCTCTTTGTGGTTTTGATTTGCAGTGTCCTGATGATTAGTGATACTGAGCATCTTTTCATGTGCCTGTTGGCCATCTGTATGTCTTCTTTAGAAAAATTTCTGTTCAGATCCACTGCGCATTTTTTAATCTGGTTGAATAAAAGTGACAAGAGTGAGAATCCTCGTCTTATTCCTGATTAAAAGCATTCAGCTTTTTAATGTTGAGTGTGATGTCGGCTATAGCATTTTACATATGGCCTTTTTTATGTTGAGGTATGTTCCCTGTACCCACTTTGTTGAGAATTACTGTTATTGAATTCAATCAAAACCTTTTCTGCATCTATTTAAATGACCATGATTATTTTACTTCAGTTTGTTAATGTGGTGTATCACATTGATTGATTTGTGGATCCAGAAACAATCCTTTTATCCCTGGGATAAATGCTACTTGAACATGGTTATGATCCTTTTAATGTATTGTTGGATTCGGTTCACTAATATTTTGTTGAAGATTTTTGAAGCTATGTTCTTCAGTGATATTGACCTGTAATTTTGTGGGTTTTTTTTTTTTTTTTTTATGGTGTCCTTGTCTGGTTTTGGTATCAGCCCTTGCAGAACAAGTTTAGAAGTGTTCCTTCTTCTTCAGTTTTTTGGAATACTTTGAGGAGGATAAGTATTAACTTTTCTTTAAATAGTTTACATGTGATGAATTCACCTGTGAGACCATCTGATCCTGGACTTTTGTTGGGAGTTTTTTTTTAATTAATGATTCAGTTTCTTTATTGATAGTCTAACAGAGTTCATAATTTTCTGTATCTTCCTGATTCAGTCTTGAGTATTGGTACATTTCTAGGAATTTATCCATTTTGTCTAGGTTGTCTAATATATTGGCATGTAATTGTTCATGGTAATCCCTTATGATCCCTTGTAATTCTGTGCTAGCAGTTGTAACTTCTCTTTCATTTCTGAATTTATTTATTTGAGCCCTCTCTCTTCTTTTCTTGATGAGTGGCTGAAAGTTTATCAATATTGTTTATCTTTTCAAAGGCCCAGCTCTTAGTCTCATTGATATTTTCTATTGCTTTTTAAATCTCTATTTCATTTATTTTTGCTCTATTCTTTATTATTTCTTCTAACTTTTGGTTTTGTTCTTTTTCAAGTTTCTTAGGTGTAGGTTAGGTTATTCATTTGAAACTTTTGTTTCTTGAGGTAAGTTTGTATTGCTATAAACTTCCCTTCTAGAATTGCTTTTGCTGAATCTCATAGTTTTGGATCAGTGTGTTCCATTTCCATTCATATCCAGGTATTTTTTTTTAATTTCCTCATTTTCTTCAGTACCACATAGTTTATTTAGACTCCACATGTTTATGTTTTGGGGAGATATAAAATTATATATATATATATAAATATTTTTTGTAGTTGATTTCTAGTCTCATACCATTGTGGTGGAAAAGATACTCAATGTGATTTCAGTCTTAAATGTAGCAAAACTTGTTTGGTGAACTAGTATATGACTCTATTTCAAATTCCATGTGCACTTGGAAAGAATCTTTATTCTGTTGCATTTGGGTGGAAAGTTCTATGTATATCTATTAACTACATTTGATCTAAGGTAACATTTAAAGCCAATGTTATTTTTCTGTCTGGATGATCTGTCCATTGATGTCAGTGGGTGTTAATGTCCCCTAATACTACTGTGTTAATAGCAATATCTCACATTTTTGTTAATATTGGCTTTATGGATTTAGGTGCTCCTGTGTTGGATGAATATATTTACAATTATTATATCTTCTTGCTGAATTGATCCATTTATAATTACACAATATTCTTCTTTGTCTCTTGGGTTTTTGTTTAGTTGGTTGGGTGGGTTTTTTTTTTTTTTTTGCTGCACCCATAGCATGTGGAAGTTCCTGGGCCAGTGATGAAACCTGCACCACAGCAATGACCACACAGATCCTTAACCCACAGATCCTGAGTCACTAGGGAACTCCCTTCATCTCTTCTTAGAATCTTTAAGATCAATAGACAAAATATTGTCTGATATAGGAATTGCTCCATGGCTTTCTTTCATTTCTATTTGCATGGAATACCTTTTTCCATCTCTTTACTTCAAAGTAACTATTGAAAGGTATGTACTTATCGCCATTTTATCAATTATTTTCCAGTTGTTTGGTAGTTCTTTATTTTTTTCTTTTCTCTTCTGATTTGATGACTATATTTGCTGTGTTTGGATTCCTTTCTGTTGGTGTATTATTTATCTATTATAGTTTTGTTTTGTGATTACCATGAGGTTAAATATGTTTTATATATATATTTTAAATTGTCTGTTAAGTTCAGATTCATTTTAATAACCCTGAATTTTTATGTCTCCTGAACCCTGAATTTTTATATATATTATATATACATAAAATTTGTGTGTGTGTGTGCTTTTTAAGGCTGCACCCACAGCATATGGAGGCTCCCAGGCTAGGGGTCGAATCAGAGCTACAGCTGCAAACCTGCACCAGAGCCACAGCAACACCAGATCCAAGCACATCTTTGACCTACACCACAGCTCATGGCAATGCAGGATCCTCAACCCACTGAGCAAGGCCAGGTATCAAACCCACAAACTCATGGTTTCTAGTCGATTCATTTCTGCTGCACCAAGATGAGAACCCAATTTCTTATTTCTGAACTAAAAAAAAACATTGTTAAATAATTGGGGGGGTGGAGTTCCTGTCATAGTTTGGCGGTAAAGAATCAGACTAGTATCCATGAAGACAGGGGTTCAATCCCTGGCCTTGGTAAGTGGGTTGAAGAAAACGATCATCTCTGAGAAAAAAAAAAAAATATTTATTTCTTTATACCTGAAAATGACACCATTTTTACCTGACCTTGTCCCTGTTGTGGGCCAGTGTTCCAGGTCCTGTGGAGGCGGAGTTCAGGAGAGAAGAGTGACATGTCCAGGGGGCCACTGTGACTGGATGAAAAGGCCCAAGTCCACCGCCCCCTGCAATGGACACCTGTGCTGTCACTGGGTCACTGGGCACTGGGGCCTGGTAAGAATCAGTTGTTGTCTCTTCTGTTTATTTTAGTCTTTTTTTTTTAAAAAATATCATTTGTTTTTTCTTTTGATTTTAAAAGTCATATCTAATCCCTCTAAATGTTTAATGTGTCCATTGATTCAAAGTGTGTTTCCATATATTTTAGTTCTATATTTCACTCCTCTGTTTTCTCATACCTCTAAGTGTACTAAAAGCTGACCCATAGCTGACATGGTGGTCAGTGTTAACTGCCCTGAGTTCAGAAGAGAAAAAGATCAAATACCTGCAGAAGAGAAAAGATCAAATACCAAAAACTAGCCCAGAGGCACAAAGCCTAGGGAAAAATGATTGGGAACCCTAACATCTTCAATTATCTGGCTTTTTCTAGAGCAAACAGAAGTTGCATATGCCCTGAAGCTTGAGGCTTAGCATGATTTAGTGAATTTCAGATCTCTTGTCAACTGGCAGATCATCAGTTTGCAGGATGGCCAGTATGTTTGATGGAAAAACAAATAAAATAATTAAATTGTAAATGAGAGAAAGATTGATGATTCTTACAGAGTTTACTTACTGTAGAAATAAGACCATCAGAGACATTAAAAATAAGGAAATTCTCCCATAGCCAGATTTGCCATCATTCTGACTTGTTTTATCCTAGGTTCTCTAAAAAAAAAGTCTTGAGGTGAAATCTGATACTTTATAAGGAATTACCACACCAGGGAAGCAAGAGCAATAGAAAAAAGGAAGGAGGCGGGGAAGATGGGACATCAGGTACAAAAGGTGACAAACAATGAGGCTGACCACTTTTCCTAACTGACTGCTTATTGGTGTCAGGAACAAGTGAATGCTTTGCTCTGGAAAGGTCTTCTTTTTCCTTCTTTGGCTGCAACCGCAGCATATGGAAGTTTCCAGGCCAGGGATCAAATCCAAGCTGCATCTACAACCTACACCACAGCTGCAGCAATGCCAGATCCTTAACCCACTGCACCACAGTGGAAACTCCATCTAAAGAAGGTCTTTTAAAAGCTGTTGAACTACTGCCTCTTCAAGGAGTTCATCCAGAGGCAGAAAGAGAGATTATCTACTGCCTCCTCATTCCCAGGGTTAGGTAGAAGGACTCCCCTTAGATGGCTGGTATCCTGCCTTGTCTTGGGTTATTCATGTGTGGGAAGGTCTCGCTGTATCTCACGTTTCATTGGCAGCGAGAAGGTCCAAAGACAGGAGGTGAGAGGCATACAACATGGGCATGAAGTGCAGGCTGACGGGTTGTACTTCCAGGAAGTTGGTTACTCCCTCACCTGGGGCCCATCAACAGCCAACAGCTAGGAGAGCCAAGAGGTTCTGATACACTAACCACTCGACTATTAATATTTTTAAAAGTAACTTGTTCTTGTGGAAGTGTATTTTAATGATTATAATTGTAGCACAAGCAGTGCAGCATTTTGCCAAACATAATGTCCTCAGATATTTTTAGGTTGCTGTGTTCTAAATAATTGTCATTGTTATAGCAGTGTAGTTGTACCTGCATAGCGCTGATCAATTGGGATGCTGTCATGTACTCTTGAAAAAGGCCCCTGCTGGTGCATCTAACTCAAGGTTGTATTAGTCTCTGGGCATTATCCCACTCAAATCTAGGTGGAGCAAGATGACTCACTATTGCTAAAACAACATTGTGTATTAATCAGTTAGCCTGCAACAAATAAAAAATACGTATTTTATTACTTTATAGCTTAAAAAAATGACTAGTAGACAACGAAGAATGACATCAACCATTCTCTTAGACAAGATCCATAGCATTTTCTATTGCCCTGTTTTCATGGGCATCTATTCTGATTCATGATGAATTTCCAAGGGAGAGTCTGGTATCCAGGCAAGCTTCTGGTTACACAGCCTACTAAGCTCTCTGCCAGGGCCAGTACCTAGCTTTCACGCTACCCCATGGGACATGTGAACAATAGAAAAGGTTACACAGTTGTGTCATTTTCCATATGAAGATAATTTATATTTAGGCATCTTATAGTCTCTCCCTTAGAAATTTAATTTATTTCCTATTTATTAGAAATTCAGTTATTGCAAAACCAATTTTCCCCACAACCTGAAAAATTATACTCAACAAATAAAGATGTATTTCAGAATTAGGCTCTTCACAAATACCCTGGAGCCCTGTATAACAATTATAAGCTTCACTAATCAAATCAAATGTGACCATTAGAAAGCAAAATTTGATACAATGTGAACTTCCATGAAAATACTATAAATTTGGGCCCATTCAGGGTACAAAATCCCATAGATTAAAAACTACAGATAACTTTTTTAGGTCTCAATGTCAATTTCTTGAGGCTTTAGTACCTTATTTGTTGTAAAGGAAAGTTGGATAATGCAATTTTCTTTCTGGCAAGAATGATGGTGATATCCTAGCAAATATGACAATAGTAATGATGTGTGAAGCATATAAAGCTCTTAGGGTAAAAATTGAAAAGAAGAAATTGTCAAAAACACCCCCATGTTCCTGGAAAAATACAGGCTGCTCCCCATTTTGACATTTAGGTAGCACAGAGGTTTTAAGTTGTGAAATTTTGTGTGACTGGTCTTTAGCCAGATTTCTAGTGCATTTCTTCAGTTATAATTACTACATGAAGTTGGAATAGAAAGTGTTAATATCAATGAGAAACTTAAAATACATAGACTATCTGACACAATAATTCTACCCTTAATAATTTAACCCACAGAGTTCCTGTTGTGCAGCAGAAATGAGTCTGACTGGTGTCCGTTGGGATGTGGGTTCAGTCCCTGGCCTTGCTCAGTGGGTGGGGTATCCAGCATTGCAGTGAGCTGTGGTGTGGGTTGCAGATGCGGCTCAGATACCAAATTGCTATGGCTGTGGCATGGGCTGGCAGCTGTAGCTTCAGTTCAACCCCTGGCCTGGGAACTTCCATGTGCCATGGGTGCTGTCCTAAAAAGCAAAAAAATAATTTAACCCACAAATATCCCAGTAGATGTAATCCTAGATGACTGTAAAGAATGTTCATTGCCATGTTGCCATAATAGAAATTCGGAAAATAATTTGAATATCTATTGAAGGAGGAACTGGTTAATTTTACTAATTTATTATAGTACATCTTTTTTAAGAATGAGGTAGACCTATATTTCTTTTACTTTTTTTAGGGCCACACCCATGGCATATGGAAGTTCCCAGGCTAGGGGTTGAATCTGAGCTACAGCTGCCCACCTACGCCACAGCCATAGCAACATCAGATCTGAGCCATATCTGTGACCTGCACTACAGCTCATGGCAATGCTGGATCCTTAACCCACTGAACGAGGCCAGGGATCAAACCTGCAACCTCACGGATCCTAGTTGAGTTCATTAACTGCTGAGCCAGGGAAGGAACTCCAAGACCTATATTTCTGAGATGTGAAAATTTCCAACAGCAGAAGTTCAGAATTTCCTTAGAGGGAGTTAGAAGTAATGGTCTCTTGAAGGGGGGCATGAATGAAAGCTTCCTTGGAAGAGCCATATATTAAGATTTCATCAATTGTGCATATCGCAGAATGGGGGGTATTGGAGGTGGTTCCACCCACCAGCGTTTGGCCTTGCCCTTGACCTCCATGATCTATTATTAAGTAAAAAGGACAAGTTACATAGTGTTTAAGTAAGACATATGAATGGATTGAACATACACATTTGCCATTTCCATTAAATAGCAGGAGAGAGAAAAAACTAAAAGTGTCACAAACCCACAAAGACAAAGAAGACAGGAAACAGCAAAGGGAGGGGGTCAATAAAATTTTGGGAGATAGGAGCAGATAGCCAAATTTATAATTGATTTAACATGCCAGAGAAAGCTTAACATTATCTATAGCAAAAATATTCCAAGTATCTCTGAAGGCAGAGGTGAGGGTAAAGGAAAATAGGAGTTGATTGAAAGTTTCTAAGAGAAGCAGTTGGATCTTTAGAACCTTTCCTATTTCCCAACCATAGTCTAGAAGTCTTCTCTCTGGAGAAGGAGCAAGATAGACCTTGGAGTCAGGCACAATTGGTCAGTGGTTAAGTGACCATATCACCAGTGGCTAAGTGATGTAAATACAGTAAATAGTGTGATGTCCCCCTCTCCCACTGAGCTACCCAAAGGCAGGGGACCAGTTAAGCCTCAAGAGGAAAAAAACCACATGCGACCTCTTGCTGATCACCTTAAAGCCATGTCTCAATAACTGCCACCCAAAGAACTTCCAATCAGCTCATCAGTGCCTCATATTAACTACGCATAAGGAGCCTAGGACTTCTGGACATTTAAGAAAACCCTATCACACCAAGGGCAAAATAACAAAACAGAACCAAAGGAACTCCAAGGAATAGAGACTATGAAAGAAACAAATGAACTCCTCCTCATAATATATAATCAGGCTCATTAGAGAAATGAGGTTATACCCATGTGGTAGCTTCTCATTAAAGCTATATTAAAAGCATATGAGAAGAACTTAGAAGATTTTTAGAATGGCAAAAATGAAAGTTTAAATAGAAGATTGTGAAAATAAGATGAAGAAATCTCTCAGGAAAAGGGGAAGACAAAGTGAGATAAAAGATAAGGAGATTGGAGGATCAGGCCAGGAGGTACAATGTTGGAATAATATTTCAGAAAAGGAGAACAGAGACGAAACAGAAGTGAGGAAATTGTCAAAGAATTAATACAAGAAAAATTGTCCATATCTGGAGAACATGAGTCTCCACGGCCTTCATTAAATGCTATAATAAAAAAAGAAAAGTTAGGGAAGAGGAATGTGTTTCTACATCAGTAAGACCAGAAAACAAATCTTATTTTTACATGGTTGTTACAAGAATTGAACTCAATATTTCCTATCTGCTTACAGTGCTGAACATACATGACGTGCAAGAAAATTATTCAGTTAAGATGCTTGCATTAGTTTGTATCAGTTATTAATCATCAAGCAGTGTCTCCAGTTGATCTGTGTTAGTTGAGTGGTAGCAATAACAGATTCCAGTCTTCATGTATTTGTTCTATAGCTTCTCACAGAGAGTTCTTCACTGATTGCTGAAACCTGAGAGTCACCTTTTCCCAAACAGACCAGTTTAAGCTGAAGAGAAGCTCTGTGTTCTTATTGGACAAAGAAAGCATCCAGGACTGAATAAGGATAATGCAGGGGTCAGTATAGGGTGTGAGCAATTCAGTTATTCAGCAGCCTCGGAGCTAAGCTCCATCCCTATCTGGGGTGCTCAGTTCTGAACAAAGATCCTTTATTTTTATTGGATACGAGGAAGTGGAACTAAGCATTAGAAGAGGTACCTGCTAAAACCCCAAACTCACAAGTTAACAAAACCCAAATCAGTACCCGTGCTTCCTACCTAATCCTCCAATTAAATACAACACAAATGCATGCACCTTCTAAACCATAAGTTAGCTAATAAACGCATGGGCAGTTACGTGTGTGCTCATTTTTGCGCTTGGCTTGGAATTAGTCCCCTGTCTTAATTTGCCCTGCCCAAGAGGGCCTGCATGACCTCAGCACTCAGGACCAGCCCAGCTTTGTTCCATCAGATCCTTAGAAGCAGAAAGTTGGAAAGGAAATCATTTGTTCTTTATCTAACAAGCTTATTTTACAGAGGAAGAGAGAGGTCGAGTGAGTTCCAGGACAGTATGCAATGAATGAAAAAGCCCAAGTCTCCTGAATTCTGGTCCAGTACCCAGTACCCGTTATCATATTCTGCCTTGATTAATTTCCCTTAGTCTTCCTCTACCCTCTGTCGCGCACATTGATTTATTCAGCATCAGTTGAATAAGTTATTTTCTTGGTTTTTTTTTTTTTTTTCTGTTCATGCCCATGGAGAATTTGATGTGAATTCATTGAATAAAATTACCTTTAGGTTTAGTCAGAGTAATCTCTGATTTTTTTCTGTCTTTTATCTTTTTAGGGCCGCACTCACAGCACATGTGGCCCCCCAGGCCAGGGGTCAAATCGGAGCCGTAGCTGCTGGCCTATGCCACAGCCACAGCAACACCAGATCCAAGCTGTGTCTGCGACCTACACCACAGCTCACGGCAATGCCAGATCTTCAACCCACTAGGCAAGGCCAGGGATCAAACCCACATCCTCATGGATACTAGTCAGGTTTGTTTACCACTGAGCCACAAAGGGAACTCTGTAATCTCTGATTTTATAAAACAAACATGAAGTTCCATGATGATGGCCTTGCTCTAGGCTTTATAAAGAGTTGAATAAAATAAAAGCAGTGGATGTTAAGAAAATGTTGATGTTTCTCCTCTTATCCCATGATGGAGTTTTGTGGAAAGCAGAGTTTGCTAGCAGCTTTCTGGTTTCAATGGTGTCTCACTGTGGGTATTTTTTCCTTTACTTATCTTGGGGACCAGTAATATTTCAAATGGCAAATGGAATATTGTTTCTCCAGAATTTGCCATGCAGCACTCTTTAATGGCCGATCAATCAGTGATTATTTACAGAATGTCAGGCTGTGTTTAGCACTCAGCTACTTGCCATGCAGGACAAAGCAAGAGGGAACTGGGAGATTTTTGATTATATGAGGCTAAAAGTAGTAAAACATGAGAGAGAATCTAAATCATAAGAGTATATGTGGTTCACAATAGCCAAAAGGTGGAAGCAATCCAAGGGTCTATCAACAGATCAATGGGTAAAGAAAATGTACTACCTACAATGGAATATTATCCCGCCTTAAAAAGGAAATTCTGACACAGATTGTAACGTGGAGGAAACTTGAAAACATTGTATCGTTGAAATAAGCCAGTCACCAAAGGACAAATGTAAGATTTCATGTATATGAAGAACCTCAAGTAGTCAAATTCATAGAGACCAAAAAGAGAATGGTGGTTGCCAGGGGCTGGGGCAGGGTGGGTCGGGGGGTGCCCAATGAGGTATTCTTATTTCATGGGTACAGAACCTGAGAAGATGAAAAAGTCCTAGAGATGGATGATGGTAATTAATGATTGCAGAACAATATGAATGTGTCTAAGGCACCGAACTGTGTACTGAAAATGGTCAAAACTAGTTCAGAAAAAACCAGATTGCTGAAGCACCAGAGCCCAGATATGAAAAAAACTTTTTTCTATTTTGCTTGCACTAAAGCCTCTGTCCAAAGTTTTTTGGGAAACCCAATAGTAAATTAAGCCAAATTCAATTCACCCCATCTGTAAGATAAACTCTTCCTAAATTCTCATCTCCAAATTATGAGTGCTTTTATTCTATTCTATGACGCCTTCAAAAAACTTCATTCAGATAAGTGAGGCTTTCCCCCACTTGCCTGCAGTGGGCTTCAAGCAGTTCTGCTGGAGTGCCCTGGTGAGCCTGGGGGAGAATTCTGACCTTCTCCACACCCCCCTCTCTTCCAGTGCACTGCGTCCTGTGGAGGTGGCTTTCAGAAGAGGATGGTCCATTGTGTTGCCTCAGAGAATAAAACCGAAGGCCAGGATGGATGCCTGTGTGATCACGAACCCAGACCCTTAGAAATGCAAAAATGCAACCAGCAGGCCTGCAGAAAGAATGCTGGTAGGTAAATGGCTTTGCTCAAGGGGGACGGAGCTATTTGTAAATAAGCTGTCCTGCACGTCTGGATTTCTGTATAGTTTTAGTCCCCTTGAATGAGTTGAGAATTTTAAATGCGGAAGAGGCCAGCGAGCTCCCCTGGGGCCATCTGTCTGATTTGGTGAAGTTTGACACTAATTCCTTGAGGGATTATCTCAGCCACTTTCATATCTCAAAGCACATTCACATTTCATCCCACACAGATGAGACTCACTTCTATTTTTTCAAAGATTTCTGGGAAATGTTCCAGCCTTTCTCAGGAACCGAGTCAAGTATGCAATGGCCCTTCCTATCAATCTAGCACTGCTGTCTTAGGTCAGCTTCCACAGAAACGGATTCTGAGGCACAAACTTGTGTGCAAGGGATTCATTAAGGAGGGCTCCCAGGTAAGAACCACTAAGGGAGAGGGAAGCAAGACGGAAGAGGGAGGAAGCACAGCCAGGCTGCCGTCTTAGCCACAGTCCTAGCTTCCACCTAGTCCCACTGGGACGATCCAGGTGAAAGTGCCATTTCAGAGCTGTCTGCTCTTGAGGACAGTGAGTTGAGCATTCATGCACCCACTCCTTTCAGCCATTGGCCAACAGCTAAACCCAGAGAGTGAATTTGCAGGTATCTAAGGCTCTCTAACCATTGGTGGTCTTTTCCCAAAGATTCTTAAAGATGAGAGAGAGTGCAGCCTGTGGTCTGTTCATCTGTTCCTCTCCTCCTTCCCAGCACTGAGGGCTGGCACTCAGCAGAGACTACCTTTAGCGTTAAAATCCTGTGAAGAGTTTCCCTACGGGGTGTTTATTTACAAATCATGTTTTATTTAACAAATAATTGTAGGGCACTTACTATGTGTTAAATATAACGGCAAACAGGGAACAAAACCACCAACCAGTGAGACACTAATTAGGGCAGTACGGATGTTATGAGAGTACCTGGGAAGGGAGTCCAACGTAAACTGGGGAGAGTGGGGAAGCCTCCCAGAGGAAGTGAAAGATGAGTAGAGAGGACAGGCAGGGGGTTCCAGGAGCAGCTTTCAGTGTCTGCAACAATAAGGAAGACAATGATGTCATGGCACATGAGTGTGATTCAAGTACAAAGTTCAGGGAGAGTTAGGAAACAGAAGAGCTAGAGGTGTAACTAGCACTAGTGGACAGAGAGCCTCATAAAACACGCTGATGAGCTTGGACTTTATCCCTGGGGCAGAAGGGGGCCACTAAAGTATTCCAAACGGGGGAGTGAAGATAAGAAAGTCAGTGGGAGCTCCCATCATGGCTCAGTGGTTAACGAACTCAGCTAGGATCCAAGAGGATGTGAGTTGGATCCCTGGCCTCACTCAGTGGGTTGAGGATCCAGCGTTGCTGTGAGCGTGATGTAGGTATAGACGCGGCTCAGATCTGGCGTTGCTATGCCTGTGGTGTAGGCTGGTAGCTATATCTCCCATTCAACTCCTAGCCTGGGAACCTCCATATGCCACGGGTGTGGCCCTAAAAGGACAAAAAGTCATGTGGGCTGTAATATGGAAGATAAAGGAAGAGACCAGTTAGGAAACAGCAGCTACACCCCAAGCAGGAGATGTATGTGGCATGAACTAAGACAGCAGAAATGCAGATAGAAATGAGTGGATTTAGGAGCTATATAAGAGATATGGCAGGATGCTGTGCTGGGGAAAGAGGAGGGAGAACAAAGCCCAAATTTCCAACTTGGGCAACTGAGTAGATGAGACTACCATTCACTGAGAAGGAGCCCAGGAGTGGGTTTGGGAATGAGGAAAGGTAATGAGTTGTGTTGGGAAGCCTCTGAATCATTTAGGTAGGCGTGTCCTGTGATTGGTTTTTACACAGGTGCAGAGGGCAGGAGAGAGATGTGGGTTGGAAATTCCGAACCCTCAGTGCACTGAGGGGGGAGTGCTTCAGGTGTAATGATCATGTGCAACATCATTCTGTCCAACCTGCATCTGAGGGTGGCTCTCATTGACCTTTCTTCAAACTCCAAAGGGTTCATTTTCAGAAGTATTCAGTTTTAGCCTTCCAGACTCTTGCTACTCAACATGTGGTCCCTGGACAGCTGCATTGGCATCACCTGGGGGCTTGTTATAAATGCAGGATCTCAGACCTCACCCCAGACCTGCTAAATCAGAATTTGCATTTAAACAAGACCCCCAAGTGATGTGGATGTACATTAAAGTTCGAGACGCATCCTATTCTAGACCAAGGGATCAGTTTGAGACTCTCCCTTTTATGCCATCTCATCGTATTCTACAACACCACGTTTTTAAAATGCTGAGGGGTAAAATCCTTTTATGTTTTTGGTTTTTATATAATTGAAGCAGAAACATAGTCTTAGTTGACCACACCTAGGGTTATGGGTTATTTTTTTATTTTTTTTTTAAGTTTTATTGAAGTATAATTGATTTACACTGTTATGATCATTTCTGCTGTACAACAAAGTGATTCAGTTATACATGTACACACATTCATTCTTTTTCAGATTTCTCACATAGATTATCACAGAATATTGGGTAGAGTTCTCTGTGCTATACAGCAGGTCCCCACTGGCCAATCATTCCATATACCACAGTGTGTATATGCCAGTTACAAATGGCCAGTCTATCCCTTCCCCACCAATCTGTCCCCTTTGGGAACCACAAGTTCTTCAAAGTCTATAAGTCTGTTTCTGTTCTGAAAGTAAGTTAATTTGTATCCTCTTCCTAGATTTTGCATATAAGTGATATCATATGATGTTTGTCTTTCACTGTCTAACTTCACTTAGTATGATAATTTCTAGGTCCATCTGTGTTGCTGCAAATGGCTTTATTTCATCTTCTTTAGGACTGAGTAATAGTCCATTGTATATATGTACTACATTTTATATATGTACTACATTTTATTGACCCATTCTTCTGTCGATGGACATTTAGGTTGCTTCCATGTCTTGACTATTGTAAATATTACTGTGGTGAACATTGGGGTGCATGTATGTATCTCTTCAAATTATGGTTTTCTCATATGCCCAGGAGTGGGATTGCTGGGTCATTGATAGTTATATTTTTAGTTTTTTGAGGAACCTCCATGGTGTTTTCCATAGTGGTTGCACCAATGTACATTTTCCCCAACAGTGTAAGAGGGGTCTTTTTCCACACCCTCTCCAGCGTTTATTGTTTGTAGACTTTTTGATCTTGGCCATTCTGGCTGGCATAAAGTGGTACCTCATAGTAGTTTTGATTTACATTTCTCTAAATATTAGTGATACTGAGCATCTTTTTTTTAGCATATTTTCATGTGTGTGTGTGTTGACATCTACTTTGGAGAAATGTCTATGTAGATCTTCTGACCATTTTTTGATTGGGTTTTTTGGGTTTCTTTGATATTGAGCTGCATGAGATATTTCTATACTTTAGAGGCTAATCCCTTACCCATCACTCCATTTGTAAATGTTTTCTCCCACTCTGTAGGTTGTCTTTTCAATTTTTGTTTTTATGTTCATTACTCTAGGAAGTGGATCTGAGAAGATATTTCTGTAGTTTATGTCAGAGAGTGTTCTGCCTATATTTTCCTCTAAGAATTTTATAGTATCTGCCCCTATGTTTAGGTTTTAATTCTTTTAAAGTTTTTGGAGTGCATAAGAGAATATTCTGCTTTCATTCTTTTACATGTAGCTGTCAAGTTTCACCAAGATCACTTATTGAAGACTGTCTTTTCTCCATTGTATATGCTTTCCTCTTTTAACACAGATTGACCATAAGTGCCTGAGTTTATTCCTGGGCTTTCAATCCTGTTCCACTGATCTTTGTTTCAGTACCATGCCGTCTTGATTACCATAGCTCTGTGGTGTAGTCTTTTTTTTTTTTTAAGGAATTGGTGTTAACTTTATTAGGTATGATAACATAGCAATCATATTTACTTTTTTTAATTTGCATTTTAATGATAGCAGTAATCTGGATAATTCTTCCATATACTTATGTGCAAAGCATTTCTTTTTTTTTTTTTTTCTCACTGTACAGCAAGGGGATCAAGTTATCCTTACATGTATACATTACAGTTACATTTTTTCCCCACCCTTTGTTCTGTTGCAACATGAGTATCTAGACAAAGTTCTCAATGCTATTCAGCAGGATCTCCTTGTATATCTATTCTAAGTTGTGTCTGATAAGCCCAAGCTCCCGATCCCTCCCACTCCCTCCCCCTCCCATCAGGCAGCCACAAGTCTCTTCTCCAAGTCCATGATTTTCTTTTCTAAGGAGATGTTCATTTGTGCTAGATATTAGATTCCAGTTATAAGTGATATCATATGGTATTTGTCTTTGTCTTTCTGGCTCATTTCACTCAGGATGAGAGTCTCTAGTTCCATCCATGTTGCTGCAAGTGGCATTATGTCATTCTTTTTTATGGCTGAGTAGTATTCCATTGTGTATATATACCACCTCTTCCGAATCCAATCATCTGTCAATGGACATTTGGGTTGTTTCCATGTCCTGGCTATTGTGAATAGTGCTGCAATGAACATGCAGGTGCATGTGTCTGTTTTAAGAAGAGTTTTGTCCGGATAGATGCCCAAGAGTGGGATTGCGGGGTCATATGGAAGTTCTATGTATAGATTTCTAATGTATCTCCAAACTGTTCTCCATAGTGGCTGTACCAGTTGACATTCCCACCAACAGTGCAGGAGAGTTCCCTTTTCTCTCTGTGGTGTAGTCTTAAGTTAGGGAGCCTAATTCCCCTGGCTCCATCTTTTCTTTTTCAAGATTACGTTGGCTATTGGGGGTCTTTTGTGTTTCCGATTTTTTTTTTTTTGTTCTAGTTCTTTGAAAAATACCATTGGTATTTTGGTACTTTGGTAGGGATTGCATTGGAATCTGTAGATTGCCTTGTATAGTATATTCATTTTGACAGAATAGATTGTTTCAATCCAAAAATATGGTATATCTTTCCATCTATTCACATCATTGATTATTTTCATCAGCATCTTATACTTTTCAGTCTTTTGCCCCTTTAGGCAGGCTTATTCCTGGGTATTTTATTCTTTTTGATGCCATGGTAAATAGGATTGTTTCCTTAATTTCTCTTCCAATTTTTTTCAATAATTTATTTTTTCCCCACTGTACAGCAAGGGGATCAAGTTATCCTTACATGTATACATTTTTTCCCCCACCCTTTGTTCTGTTGCAATATGAGTATCTAGACATAGTTCTCAATGCTACTCAGCAGGATCTCCTTGTATATCTATTCTAGGTTGTGTCTGATAAGCCCAAGCTCCCGATCCCTCCCACTCCCTCCCCCTCCCATCAGGCAGCCACAAGTCTATTTTCCAAGTCCATGATTTTCATTTCTATGGAGATGTTCATTTGTGCTGGATATTAAATTCCAGTTATAAGTGATATCATATGGTATTTGTCTTTGTCTTTCTGGCTCATTTCACTCAGGATGAGATTCTCTAGTTCCATCCATGTTGCTGCAAATGGCATTACGTCATTCTTTTTTATGGCTGAGTAGTATTCCATTGTGTATATATACCACCTCTTCCGAATCCAATCATCTGTCAATGGACATTTGGCTTGTTTCCATGTCCTGGCTATTGTGAATAGTGCTGCAATGAACATGCAGGTGCATGTGTCTGTTTTAAGAAGAGTTTTGTCCGGATAGATGCCCAAGAGTGGGATTGCAGGGTCACACGGAAGTTCTATGTATAGATTTCTAATGTATCTCCAAACTGTTCTCCATAGTGGCTGTACCAGTTGACATTCCCACCAACAGTGCAGGAGGGTTCCCTTTTCTCCACAGCCCCTCCAGCACTTGTTATTTGTGGACTTATTAATGATGGCCATTCTGACTGGTGTGAGGTGCTATCTCATGGTTGTTTTGATTTGCATTTCTCTTATAATCAGCGATGTTGAGCATTTTCTCATGTGATTGCTGGCCATCTGTATATCTTCTTTGGAGAACAGTCTATTCAGGTCTTTTGCCCATTTTTCCATTGATTGATTGGCTTTTTTGCTGTTGCGTTGTATAAGTTGTTTATATATTCTAGAGATTAAGCCCTTGTCTGTTGCTTCATTTGAAACTATTTTCTCCCATTCTGTAAGTTGTCTTTTTGTTTTCTTTTGGGTTTCCTTTGCTGTGCAAAAGCTTTTCAGTTTGATGAGGTCCCATGGGTTTATTTTTGCTCTTATTTCTATTGCTTTGGGAGACTGACCTGAGAAAATATTCATGATGTTGATTTCAGAGAGTGTTTTGCCTATGTTTTCTTCTAGGAGTTTGATGGTGTCCTATGGTATATTTAAGTCTTTCAGCCATTTGGAGTTTATTTTTGTGCATGGTGTGAGGGTGTGTTCTAGTTTCATTGCTTTGCATGCAGCTGTCCAGGTTTCCCAGCAATGCTTGCTGAATAGACTTTATTTTTCCCATTTTATGTTCTTGCCTCCCTTGTCAAAGATTAATTGACCATAGGTGTCAGGGTTTACCAGATTCTCTATTCTGTTCCATCTTCCAATTTTTGAAATTGCTTTGTTAGTGTATAGGAATACAAGTGATTTCTGTGTATTAATTTTATATCCTGAAACTTTGTTAAATTTATTGATGAGCTCTAGTAGTTTTCTGGTAGCATCTTTAGGATTTTCTATGTATAGTGTCATGTCATTTCCAAACAGTTACAGTTTTACTTTTTCTTTTCCAATTTGGATTCCTTTTATTTTTCTTCTCCAACTGCCATGGCTAGGACTTCCAAAACTATGTTGAAGAAAAGTGGTGATAGTGGAAACCCTTGTCTTATTTCTGATCTTAACAGAAATGCTTTCAGCTTTTCACCACTGAGAATGTTGTTAGCTGTGGACTTGTCATGTATGGCCTTTATTATGTTGAGGTAGGTTCCCTCTATTCCCACTTTCTGGAGAGATTTTATCATAAATATGTGTTGAATTTTGTCAAAAGCATTTTCTGCATCTCTTGATATGACTATATGATTTTTATTCTTCAGTTTGTTAATGTGGTATATCATGCTGTGTAATTTGCAGATGTTGACAAGTCTTTGCATCTCTGGGATAAATCCCACTTGATCATAGTATATGATATTTTTTAATGTATTGCTAGATTATGTTTGCTAATGTTTTGTTGAGAATTTTTATGTCTATGTTCATCAATGATATTGGCCTATAATTTTATTTTTTGTGGTATCTTTGTCTGGTTTTGTTATCAGGGTGATGCTGGCCTCATAGAATGAGCTTGAGAGTGTTCCTTCCTCTGCAATTTTTTGGAAGCATTTCAGATGGATAGGTCTTAACTCTTCTCTAAATGTTTGATAGAATTCACCTGTGAAGCCATCTGGTCATCTAGGTTTTTAGAAGTTTTTTAACCACAGTTTCAATTTTAGTACTTGTGATTTTGTCTGTTCACATTTTCTTTTTCTTTCCAGTTCAGTCTTGGAAGGTTGTTCCTTTATAAGAATTTGTCCATTTCTTCCAAGTTACCCAGGTTATTGGCATGTAGTTGCTTATTGTAATCTCTTATGATCCTTAGTATTTGTGTAGTGTCAGTATAACTTTTTTCATTTCTTTTTTTTTTTTTAATTTCGGGCTGCATCTGTGGCATAATGGAAATTCCCAGGCTAGGGGTCAAATTGGAGCTACAGCTGCCAAGCTGCCCCACAGCCATGCCAGATCTGAGCCATGTCTGCCACCTACACTGCAACTCGCAGCAATGCCATATCATTAACCCACTGAGTGAGGCCCAGGATTGAACCTGCATCCTCATGGATACTAGTTGGGTTCATTTCCTCTGAGCCACAACAGGAACTCCCTCCTTGTTCATTTCTAATTTTATTGATTTGAGCCTTCTCCCTTTTTTCTTGATGATTCTGGTTTAAAGGTTTACCAATTTTGTTGATTCTTCAAAGAACCATATTTAGTTTCATTGGTCTTTTCTATTGTTTTCATCTCTATTTCATTTATTTCTGCTCTGGTCTTCTTGATTTCTTTTCTTCTATTACCTTTGGGTTTTGCTTGTTCTTCTTTCTCTTGTTGCTTTAGGTAGAAAGCTGGTTTGATATTTTTCTTGTTTCCTGAGGTACATTGTATTGCTGTAAACTTCTTAGAACTGATTTTGCTGAATCTCACAGGTTTTAGATCATCATGTCTTCTTGATGCTAGCCATTCTGATAGGTGTGAGGTGATATTATGGTTTTATTTGCCTTTCCCTGATGATAAGTGATGTTGAGCATCTTTTCATACGCCTGTTGGCCCTCTATATACTTCCTTTGGTGACATTTCCACTCAGATCTTCTGCCCATTTTTTAATCAGGTCATACAGTTTTTTTGTTTTTATTTTATGGCCACACCCATGGCATATGGAAGTTCCTGGGCCAGGGATTGAATCCAAGCCACAGTTGCAACTTCCACCACAGCTGCAGCAATGCTGGATCCTTTAACTCACTGTGCCAGGCCAGGGATGGAACCTACACCTTTGCAGCAGCCTGAGCTGCTGCAGTTGGATTCTTAACACACTGCACCATAGCAGGAACTCCAGGATGTGTGTTTTTTGATGTTGAGTTGTATGAATTCTTTGTATATTCTTCACATATTTTGTATGTTAACTCTTGTCAAATATATTATTTGCAAATAACTTCTCCCATTCAGTAGGCAGCTTTTATGTTTTGTTGATATTTTTCTTCACTGTGCAAAAGCTTTTTAGTCTGATGTAGTCCCATTTTTTATTTTTGCTTTTGTTTCTCTTGCTTGATAAGACCTCTTATCTATCTATATATCTATATATATAGATATATATATTACTAAGACCATCAAAGAGCTATGTTTTCTTCAAGAAGTTTTATGGTTTCCAGTCTTATAGTTAAGTATTTAAGCCATTTTTTATTTATTTTTGTGCATTGCGTGATGTGAGAGAGTCCAAATTGATTCTTTTGCATGTAGCTGTTCAGATTTTCCAACATGATTTGTTGTTCTTCACTTTTTTGTCATAGATTATTTGCCAATAGAAACATGGGTTCATTTCTGGGTTCTCTGTTCTAGTCCATTGACCATTGTATCTGTTTTTGTGCCAGTACTACATCGTTTACATTATTATATCTTTGTTGTATAGTTGAAAATCAGGGTACATAATACCACAGCTTTGTTCTTCTTTCTCAAGGTTGTTCTGGCTACCTGAGGTCTTCTGTGTTTCCATTACAATTTTGGAATTATTTGTTCTAGCTCTGTGAAAAATGTCATTGGCATTTTTATAGGGATTGCACTGAATCTGTAGATTTCCTTGGGTAGTAATTTTAACAATTTTATTTCTTCCAATTCATGAACACAGGCTATCTTTCTAGTTGTTTGTGGCATCTTCAGTTTCTTTTATCAGTGTCTTATAGTTTGAGTACAGGTATTTTTCCTCCTCAGATTTATTCCTTGGTATTTTATTCTTTTTTATGTGGTTGTAAATGGGATTGTTCCCTCAGTTTCACTGATAGTTCATTGTTAGCATGTAGAAATCCAGCAGATTTCTGTATATTAATTTTGTATCTTGCAACTTTACTGACTCATTGATGAGCTCTAGAACTTTTGTGGCATCTTTAGGATTTTCTGTGTATGGTATCATGTCATTTGCAAACGGAAGTTTTACTTCTTTTCCAATTTAGATTGCTTTTATTTTTCTTGTCTGATTGTTGGGGCTAGAATTCCAATACTATTTGAATAAAAGTGGCAAAAGTAGCCTTCTTGTATTTTTCCTGATGTTAGAAGAAATGCCCTCAGCTTTTCATCACTGAATATGTTAGGTAACAGTATATATATATATATATATATATAGCCTTTATTGTATTTAGGTGTGTTCCCTTTATACCCACTTTGTTGAAAGTTTTTATCATAAATGTTGAAAGTTTTTATCATACGTGTTGAATTTTATAAAAATCTTTTTTGGCATTATTTACAGTTATATGGTTTTTATTCTTCAATTTGTTAATGTGGTATGTATCACATTGATTTATTTGTCAATACTGAATTGTCCTTGTAGCCCTTGGATAAATCCCTATTGATTATGGTGTATGATCCATTGAATGTGTTGTTGAATTAGGTCTGCTAATATTTTGTTGAGGATTTTTACATTTATGTCCATTAATGATATTGATATGTAGTTTTCTTTTTTGTGATATCCCTATCTAGTTTTGGTATCAGGGCAATACCTTGTTATATCTTGGATTCGTTTTAGAATAAGTGTTTATTCCTCTTCAATTTTTTTGAAATTGTTTGAGAAGCATAAATGTAACTCTTCTCTAAATGTTTAGAAAAATTCACCTAGTAAGCCCTCTGATCCTGGACTTTTGTTGGAATTTTTTTTTTGAATTACTGATTATTTCATTACTGGTAATCAGTCTGCTCATATTTTCTATTTCTTTCTTAGTCTTAGAAGATTATGCATTTCTAGAAATGTGTCCATTTCCTCTACGTTATTCATTTCATTGTTATGTAATTGTTCACATAATCTCTTATGATCCTTTGTGAAATCAGTTATAACTTCACTTCTGATTCTGTGTTTTCTATTAGTCTCTTTTACATTTATTTCTACTGATCTTTATGATTTCTTTCAATTTTAGGTTTTATCTCTTTTTCTAGTTCCTTTAGGTTGTTTTGCTTGAGATGTTTGTTTCCTGAGGGAGGTTTGTAAGGCTATAAATTTCTGTCTTAGAATTGATTTGGTCATATCCCATAGATTTTGGAACATTGTGTTTTTGTTTTCATTTGCTTATAGGTATTTTTTAATTTTTTCTTTCACTTCTTCAGTGATCCATTGGTTGTTTAGTAGAATGTTATTTAGTTCTCCACATGTTTGTTTTTTGGAGTTTTTTCTTGTAGTTAATTTCTAGTCTCAGGCATTGCGTTTAGAAAAGATGATTGATGTGATTTCTTCTTTCTTAAATTTATTGAGACTTGTTTTGTGGCCTACTCTATCCTATAGGAAAGTTCCCTGTGCACCTGGAAGAATGTGCTATTGTCTGCTTTGGGATGGGAATTAAACACACACAAATCCATTTGGTTTAATGTATCATTGAAGGCCAGTGTTTCTTCATTGATGTACTATATGAATGATCTGTCCATTATACAAGTAAGACATTAAAGTCCCAAACTATTATTGAGTTACTGTCTTTTAATATTTGCTTTATATATTTAGGTGTTCCTGTGTCAGGTAAATATATTTGCCTTTGTTATATCTTCTTGGATTGATTTCTTGATTATTATATAACATCCTTCTTTGTTTCTTACAATATTTTAAGGTCTATTTTACCTGATATATTTATTGATACCATGGCTTTCTTTTCATTTCTGTTTATGTCTCTATTTCTTTTTCCATCCTCCCACTTTCAGTCTGTGGTTTTAGATCTGAAATGAGTTTCTTGTAGACGGCATATATACAGGTCCTATTTTTGTATTAAATTCAGTTACTATGTCTTTTGATTGGAGCTTTAGTTCATTTAAAGTATAATTATTGATTGGAATGTACTTATTACCATTTTGTTAATAGTTTGGGAGTTTTTGTGTGGTTTTTTTGTTACTTTTAAATGAACCTCTTTAGTGTTATGTTTGGATCCCTTTCTCTTTGTGTGTGTATACATATGTCTATTACAGATTTTTTGGTTTGTGGTTACCGTGAGGTTTGTATATAGCCCTATATATGTGTAATTATTTTAGGTTGCCGATCTGAGTTCAAATGCATTTTTACAACCCTGCATTTTTAATTCCCTCGCCCAAGTTTACTGTTTTTGACATTGTATTTTATATCTTTTTGTGTATCCCTTATCTGCTTATTGTGAATAGAGGTGATTTTTGCTTTTGCCTTTTAATCTTTGTAGTAGATTTACACATGCTTGATTTATTCACCACTTAGATTTTTCCTAATTTTCATGTTTCTAATTGAGGCATTTTCTTTTTCACTTGGATAAGTCCTTTTAGCATGTATTATAAAACTGGTTTGGTGGTGCTGAATTCTTTGAGCTTTATGCTTATCTATAAAACTTTTGATCTCTCCATCATATCTAAATGAAAGCTTTGCCAGGTAGAGGATTATTGGTTTTTAGATTTTCCTTTTTCAACACTTTTAATTTATTGTGCCCTTCTGGTCTTCAGAGTTTCTCCTGAAGAGTCAGATGATAGCCTTATGGGAGTTTCTCTTGTACTTCATTGCTTTTCCCTCACTGATTTTTTTGTTTATCTTTAATTTTTGCCATTTTAATTACTTTGTATTTCAGTGTGATCATCTTTGAGCTGGCCCTGTTTTGGACTCTGTCCTCCTTAGATCTGAATGTTTCCTTTCCCAGGTTAGGGCAGATTTAGCTATTACATCATCAAATCTGTTCTCTGCCCTTTTCTCTCTTCTCCTCCTGGGATCCCTATAATGTGAATGTTAGTACACTTGATGTTGTATCACAGGGGCCTCTCACCTGTCCTCATTTTTAAACATTTTTTGTTGTTGTTGAACTTAATTTCCATTACTCTGTCTTCTAGCTCACTGAGCCATTCCTCTGTATCATCTAATCTACTATTGATTCCTTTTTTTTCCCACTTTTTCTATTCTTCAGCTCTGTTTGATTTTTTAATATTCTCACTGTTCATTCATTCTTCTCCCAAGTTCTGTTAGCATCTTTACAATCATTACTTCAAACTATTCATTGAATAGGTTGCCTATCTTCACACAATTCTTCAGGAGTTTTATCTTATTCCTTCTTTCCTCAGTTGCCTCATTTTGCAATTTTTATTTCTATGTATTTGGTGAGTTTACTATTATATTTTCCAACCTCAGAGAAGTGGAATTTTGTAGGAGACATCCTATTATGTCCCAACAGCTTACTCCCCTCTGTCTACTAGAGCTCTACGCTCAAGGTGTGCCCCCTACATTGGCTGCATGGATCCTTCTGTTGTGATGGGTTGTGTGGGCAGTCTGGTAGGTGTGGCTGGCTTCCTTTTAGGTTCTTGTGAGGTTTTGCCTTGTGTGGAGGCTGTTGGCTGCCAGCTAGTGTGGCCAGGATGTGAAATGGCTGCTTGCAGAGTCCTAGGGTTTCCCTGAGTAGTGCTGGCATACTTGTAGGCAGAGCTGGGTTCTGGAGAGGATGATTGCAGGGCTAGGTTCTGACATGGCTGGCTGTGAAGTCTAGGGTGTCCCAAAGCTGGTCCCAGCCTTCTGGTGAGTGATCCAAAATGTCTTGGAGATGTGTCAGCCTGCTGGTCGGTAGAGCCAGGTTACAAAGTCTCTTGTTTCAGGGCTTTTGGGGTCCTGGAAATGGTGTTAACCCATTGGTATGTAGGTGGGAGCCAGATCCTGGGGCTTCTGGCTGAGGGTTCCAAGGCGTTTCAGAGCAGATGTTGGCCTGCTGATAGCCAGCACCCAGGAGTTCTGGACATGGCAGGCTACAAGGCTGCAGTAGACTTAGACTGTTATCCACCCACTGGTGGGTGAAACCTGGTCCTGGGACTTCTGGCTACAGGGCCCTGAGGGTCCTGTAACTGGTGTGTCAACCTGCTGGTTGTTGGGGGGTTGGTGCCTGCCTACTGGTAGGTAGACTTGGACCTGGAATCTCTGGCTACGGGGCCCTGGGGCTAGTGCCAGCACACTGGTGTACAAGCCTGGGTTCTGCACCCTCTGGTGGACAGGACCAGGTGCCAGAGTAGCTCTGGGGATCTTAAGGCAGAAGGCCTGCTAATGGGTGGGGCTGTGTCTCCACCTGGCTAGTTGCTTGGTCTAGAAGCCAAGGCATCCCAGTACTGGTGCTGACAGACTGGTTGTTGGAGCCAGGTCCTAGTGCCAGAAGGCAGTTTCCCAATTAGTGCTTTCCAGTGCCTATGTCCCTAGGGTAAGCTCCATTTGCCTCCTGCCACTCCCAGAGACTCTACAAGATCAGTGAGTGAGTCTTACCCAGGATCCTTTCAACTTATTGTTTCTGCCCTGGGCCCCTGAGCCCCAAAGCCTATGAAATTTTGTGTGCACTCTTTATGAGTGGAGTCTCTATTTTCCACAGCCCTCTGGCTCTCCTGAAATTAAACTCTATTGGCCTTAGAGCCACATGTTAGTGGCTCATCTTCCCAGTGCAGGACCCCTGGGCTGGAGAGCCAGATGTGGGGTTCAGATCCCCCACTTATGGAGAACTTCTGCAATTACAATTATGCTCCCAGAGTTCCCATTGTGGCTCAGCAGTAACAAACCCGACTAGTATCCATGAGCACATGGGTTCAATCTCTGGCCTTGCTCTGTGGGTTAAGGATCCAGCATTTCCATGAGCTGTGTTTTGGTCACAGATGCGACTCAGATCTTGTGTGGCTGTGGCATAGGTTGGCAACTGCAGCTCCAGTTCGACCCCTAGCCTGGGAACTTCCATATGCTGTGGGTGCAGCCCTAAAACGACAAAATATATATATCTCCCATTTGTGGTTCACTGACCCAGGGGCCAAGGTCTTGATTATACCATAGCACTATCCATCCTAGCTGTCTCATCATGGTTTCTTCTTTATATCTTTAGTTTTAGAAGATCTTTTCTGCCAGTCTTCCTTTCTCACCAATAGTTAGTTGCTCTGGAAATAGTTGTTACTGGTGTCCCAGTGGGAAGAGGTGAGTTCAGGGTGTTCCTATTCCATCTTGGCCACCCCCAGCAGACTTCCTACTGAAAGATATTCTTCCAGGTGAACAACTTTATTCATTCCTTCTTATTCAGCAAATAATGATCACAAGATAGTTTTTTGCACTTCGCCTGAGACCTGAGGATACAGAAATGAGCATGACAGTCTGCTGTCCTCAAGGAACCCAAAGTCTTATGGAAACTGTATTTGCCAACAATGTTGAAATTATTTTTCAGCTTTTATGGGCAAAATATTATCCTTCAACCTAGGCATTGCTGATAGCAAGGGAACCAGCTTATAACTGTCCCTTTAACTGTTGAACAGGAACAGGCAAATTAGGATGTCCTCTCCAAGTTACCCCAAATTACAAGCATTGTGTGTGTTCTGGCTGGGATCCAGCTGGCTGAAGAACACAGCCAGCCTTCATTATTTCACAATAGTAAAGTGCAATTAAGCCCTGCCATGATGTTGGGCTCACAGTCATTGTCTAAATGAGCTGCTAAACATAGGCCTGGAATACAGGCTCCCAATGTAGGTCACTGCTAACCTCCACTCTTCCTTCCACTTCCCCACTTTCAAACAGGAGGACCCCAGGACTCAACTGCTCCCAGGGTTCTGAGGGCCATTGAAAAGCAGGGCTCATGATCTCATGGTTCCCAAGTCAGACAGGGACATCAGGCTTGACTGAGCCTCTTTAGATCATGTAGGTATTGACCTAACATGACAAGTGGGATTCTGGGTTGAACGAATGCAGATGTTCTGGTCAGGGAAGACCTGTCCACATGACTCCCCTACTTCCCCATCACCAGCACAAGAGATTCATTCCCTTGGTGGCAGAGCTTTAGAGGCACTGAGGTAACATTCAAATTTCAGTGCCACTGTCTACATGGCAGCTGTGTGATGCTGGGCCAGTTACTAAGCCTCTCTGGAACCTCAGTTTTAAAAGGAGAAGACTAGATATACCTGTAAGTAAATTTCTGTGAGGATCAAGTGAAATTATATATATATAGGTATATATATATCAAACACATTGCCTAGTATATGATAAGTGCTTAATAGTTATCTAATTTTTATTATTGTCATGGGAATGGTGATGCATTACTTTCCTAGGGCTATATAGCAAACTACCAAAAACTTAAAACAACAGAAATCTATTCTCTCACAGTTCTGGAGGCAAGAAGTCCAAAAATCAAGGTTCTTGGTAGGGCACTGCTTTCTCTTTTAGCTCCTGACAGTTAACAGCTTTTTTTTTTTTCTTTTTTTGCCTTTTCTAGGGCCACTACCTGCAGCATATGGAGGTTCCCAGGCTAGGGGTCTAATCAGAGCTGTAGCCACCGGCCTACGCCAGAGCCACAGCAATGCGGGATCCAAGCCACATCTGCAACCTACACCACAGCTCACGGCAACGCCGGATCCCTAACCCACTGAGCAAGGCCAGGGATCAAACCCGCAACCTCATGGTTCCTAGTCAGATTCATTAACCACTGCGCTACAACAGGAACTCCGATAATTACCAGCTTTCCTTGGCTTATAGCTGCATTCACTTCAGTCTCTGCCTCCATCATCACATGGCATCTTCCTCTGGGTGTCTGTGTCTTCACATGGCCTTCTCTTTACTGTATCTTTCTCTTTTTAAAAGGACACAGTCATGCTGAAGTAAGGGCTCACTCCACTCCAGTATGCCCACATCTTTAATTATTATTACATCTGCAAAGAAATATTTTCAAGTAAGTTCACATCCACAGGTACCCATGGTTGGGCTTCGACTTGGGGCGAGGGGGAAACATCTAAACTTTGGAGGACACGGTTCAACCCACAACAGGGTAAAAGACTTTGGGGGACTTTTTATACTAGCAGATACCTTTGCACAAGGTCACACTTTAGCCTTTAGCAGAGAAGGCTCACAGTATGAGCAAATGTTACAATAACAAGTTTGGAGATTGGAACACAAAGGATCCATGTGGTCCAACCTGGCCAAAAGCAGCTTTGAAGGACGGGAGGCTAAGCTTTCATGCTTCCTCTGTCTTCCTTTCTTCAAGTAGCCCCAGAGCACTCACACACTCAGGCCAGGGAGACTGGGGGAGGGGGGAAAGAGCCACCCCAGATGCACCTTCTCCATCCACCATCCACAAGGGCTTTAGGAGAGGCTGGCTGAGAAATAGAGCAGCCCTGTGACACCTAGGCTTCCATTCTGGACCTTGCTCCCAAGCCCAGAGGAAGGAATCCTTGCCTTGTTCTGAACAGCAGCCTACGTGATGCGTGGCCCAGACCCCAGTGAGGACACCTGCTGCTCTGGTGGGAACCTGGGAGACGAAGAGCTCAGATTCCTATTCCACAGGAGGGATACTTGGTGGAAATTTATACCCTTTCTAAAATATCAGATCATGTACAGAAGTTTCCTGTGGAACTAGGGGACACTGATTTCTACAATAGGTTTAAGAAGAGGCCTCAATAAGAGAGGAATCAGCAATAAAGAGGTTTGAGATTCTAGGAGCCTTATATGTCACCTATCCCCAAGCGCTCTTAAAACTTGTAAACCAAATGGAAGTCTGGCTGTGCATAGAAGATGTTTATTTCTTCATGAAAAGCCAAGGCACCGTCAAGGGAATGATAAATTCTGAGGCAATAAAAAGCCTTTTTTTTTTTTTTTTTGGCCTTTGTGACCTGAAAGTGAAAAAATGCACAGAGAGGCAAAAATACTGTCACAGATTTGGGTAAAGGGAATGTTTTCTCCATTTCTACTTTCCCTCACAGTTTTATTTACAAAGGACAGCGGCCTGTTTGTGAAAAAGGCTTTTCTTTAGAATTATTCAAATCTTTGCTGGGAAAAAAAGAAAGAAAATCAGCCAGAGCTCTGAGAGGCACTCAAGCAAAGTTCGAAACAATTTCCCTGTTAATCTGTTCTTCGGGCCTTTCCTGAATTCCTTCCAGACCAGGGGGACACGGGCCAGTGCAGTCTGGGAATCACCCGCAGAATATGCGAGGATGGGCCCTGAAGAAAGCTCTAATGCCTGCTTCTGTAGGAGGAAGAAGTGTCAGCATAATCAAGGGACTTAGTTCCCCAGAGTTAGAGTAGAACAAAGCTTAGAACCCAAGTCACTATGTACTTACTCTGGGAATTATTTGTCTATGTCTTATGGCTTCATCTTTATGGTCCATTTCTGGAGGGCAGTGACCACATTTTATGTATCTGTATCCTCTGCTCAGGAAGTGTTGGTTGGGTAGTCAGTGGGGTTTACTTGGTGTTCTGAATGGTCTGATCGATGAAACCTGGGATTTTAGAGTCAAAACCATTCAGATCTGACTGTGCCACTGATCAGCTGGGCAGCCCTATGCACGTTCTTAACTTGTGTGTATGCTTAACATTTCTGTTTGTAAAAGAGAAAGAACAGTTGTGTTTACCTGAGAGTTACTGCTGGGAAGATTAAAATGAAGCGATGCATATAAAACATCACATTCAACTATTGCATAACAATCCTACAGAGCAAAACACCTCCAAATACAGGGCTTTATAACTACCAGCGTGAATTTTTTGCTTGGCATCTCTGGGTCAGCTAAATTCAGCCAACCAAGCTTGGCTCTGGTTGGCCTTGGCTGCAAGCTGTGGGTAGGGTTGGGCCAGGTCTGCTCCATGTATCTCTCATCATCCTTGGTCCAGGATGGCATGAGCCAGATTCTTCTAATGATGACAGTCAAAGCACATGAGGGCAGACCCATCCTCCTGCACATTCCAAGGCCCTGCGGCCATCATGTCTACTAACCTCCGATGGTCCAAAGCAAACCAGAGAGCTGAACCCAAAGGCCAGGAGGGGGCAGTATTCACCCCCAAGCGGCCATGGCAAGGGTGGGAATGTAAAACATTGCTACCAAGGAGTGCATGTCGATGGATGTCAACTATTATTATGAATTGTTATGGAGCCTTTCTCAGTAGACATATAAAGTCTTCCATTAAAAGGGAGTTCACATTGTGGCTGAGTGAGCTAAGAACTCGACATCGTGTCCATGAGGATACAGGTTCAATCCCTGGCCTTGCTCGGTGGGTTAAGGATCTGGCACTGCTGCAAGCCACTTTGTAGGTCACCGTTGCAGCTCAGATCTGGTGCGGCTGTGGTTGTAGGCTCGCAACCAATTCGATCCCTAGCCTGGGAACTTCCTTATGCCACAGGTGCAGCTGTAAAAAGAAAAATAAAAAAAAAAAAAAAAGACTTCCATTAAGAGAAGTTGTGTTCATTCACTTATAAAAAGGATAAGCTTTGTTTTCTTTTTTCTCCTCCCACAGATTTACCTTGTACCAAGGACAACTTATCAGCCAGTTTCTGCCAGACACTAAAAACCATGAAGAAATGTTCCATGCCCACCGTGAGGGTTCAGTGCTGCGTCTCTTGTTCCCAGACACACGTGGCCCACACCCAAAGGCCAAGAAAACGACAGTCGCTCCAAAAGCCCAACGCCCCCTAAGTCCAGAAGGAAGCCACCATCCACCATAGACTGCAGCTGTCTGCTGACCATGACACATTCTAGCCCCAGGGATCACTCCATTGAGGTTTTACTCTGTGTTTCAGGTTCAACTTGGGCTCATAACAAAACTAAACCCTCTGTGTTTCTTTAGCCACAGAATGTCCTTCAGAGGAGGCATGGGAAATACTCGCTGCTCCCTGATGCGCAGGGAAGGGGTGCAGGAGAATCGGGCATCTCCCAGGATCAGCTCCTGGGAAAGGTGCCAAGTTAGGCAAGTCAGTGAAATGATGTTTTTTTTTCCTCCCTTAAAGGTAAAAACAGAGAGACCAGATTTTCCCCAGACTACCTCAAGAGTAGCAGGAAACAGCCACCTTTATCTAGGGAACAAACAGTCTCCTTAATTTACCTTGATGAAATCTTTTTTTTTTTTTTTTAAATCTCCCTCCCTACCTGCGAGAGTTGCTGTTTAAAATGTCATGGGCAAGCTTTGAGGAACAGTCTCTGGATTCATCAGGCAGGGGGCTACTCTCTTCAACCAGTGTTCAACTGGAGCTGAAAGAAAAAGTGCTGGCCACACCCCCAGTCTCTCCCTAATCCCTGTGGACTCTGTACCTGGACTGTTAAGACTCCCTTGTCTACCTGGAGACCCTAAGAAGAGAGAAAATGCGAGGAACTGTAGGATTTAGTAAACCTAAGGAACTTGCTGTTGGAGTCATCAGACAGGGTTGTGGCCCTGACAGGTCCCTTCTTTATTTAGCCGTAAGAGAGGGGCCTCAGCATAATAGGGAGACTCTGAAGGCAAGACCCTGGATGGTGTCTCACCATGTTTTTGGTGCTCACGGGGGGCCAACATGAAGCAGCATCGTTGGTTTATCTCCTCCAGAAGACCTTTCTGACTTAAGGATAATTTCTATGAAAACTCTTAAAAAGCAAAATTAACAGAAATCAATAAGAATGTGGGCCTTTACTCATCCCACTTCCCTGGCAAATGGCCATTCCTTTGCAGGGAGCAAAGGACTCTTCCGGTCTGACTTTCCCTTCTCTAGCATATTCTCTGCCTGAGTCATCAACACACAGGGTGCCCATCTTTTCACCTCCGGGGGTTTAATGTGCACAACAACTTCTGTAGCCTGCTCTGTGGCTGCAGGCCACCCCCTACCTACCTTCGGGTTGGAAAGTGGAGCTCTAGTTTAAAATACGTCCAAGATCCAGGTAAATTGCATTAAGTATACAAAAACTTTGTGTTAAGTATGCAAAAACTTAGTATAAACGTCTAGTCTCAAGAGAAAAAAAAACTTTTCAAAAGTGAGGTAACGCTGACCCAATAGTCCTTTTTTGAGGATCTGTTTCTTTGAGGGAAACAGGTGAGTCAGGGAATCCAAGAAAGTAAATGCTTATTCTGGATGTTCCCATCACCCATCAGGAATCAGAGGAGGCTGTGGTCTCAAATTCAAGACAAGTTTCCTGGTTTCTAAAGGGAGGTAGTTACATGAACTGAACCTGGAAAATGAGGGGGGGGCAGGGCCTCCACAGCAAGAAGCCCTCAGGACCAGCTCTTGACAGAAGGGAAGGCAGGTGTGGGGTTTGTGTAATGGGCAGCATGTCTTCAGACTCACACAGAGGTACAGCGAATATTCACCCTAGAGCCGTGTCCCACCTCCCCCTTGCATTATCTCTCCGTTCAGCAGAATGGTGCTATTGAAATATGGTGCTAATATCCAGATGGTGGCAGAACTAATATAAACATAGAGGTAGATGTACAAGTGGGCAAGTCCATATGCCTCTTCTGTTAAATGTAATGGTGTTGCTGGCCAACGCTGCTCCTATTGCCTGGACACTAGAAGCTTAAAATTTGTATATTATGCATTTTTCCCCCAAGCCATTACTGTGTATTATTCTGATAAATTCCTGGGGGGAAATAAAACAGTGGGGTTGGGATGAAATTTGAGGTAGACCAGAAGTAGGAGGAAAGTAGAAATGTTTATCAAAACCAGGAAATTTATTTCTAGATAATTAGGTTCTTATATTTGGTCTTTGAACATTGCTGACTGATGACCAGCTCTGGTGAAATAAGAATTTTGGAGAGAAGATGCTTAAATTGTCAGTAATGTGAGTGGAAGGGAAGCCGATTTTCTTCTCATGGGGCAATTTGCAAAGACTATCCCTGAAGTGTAATATAGGCTTTCAGGGGATTAATTTGGTAAGCTGGATGGATTTAACTTAATGCTATCTTAGATCACACATGTCATCAGAGACCTGGATATGACCGGTCTTACAAAACTCAGGAACAAATCCAGATTCCTACTGACCTCAGCAAACTAAACTTGGCCAGATTTCCCAATACACAAAATGTTGCTTATGATCCACGTGGCAAAGATGGTGGAAATGCAGGGAGGATCTGGCCAGGTGCTTCATTCCAGCCTTCCTCTAGGTTCTCAGAATAGTGGCCTCTAATCCTATATCATGGACATTTACTTCCTGTATTGAGAATGTGTCGTGACACAGTTGTATGACATCTATCATTCTGGACCCCAGGGTAAAGACAGCACTTACTATTGGAGTCATCAGACATGGTTGTGGCCCTGACAGGTCCCTTTTCAACCTAAAGAGAGGGGCCTCAGATGAACAGGGAGACTCTGAAAGGCAAGAACCTAGATGGTGTCTCACCATGTTTTTTGGTGCTCACAGGGGCCAATATGAAGCAGCATAGTTGGCTTATCTCCTCCGTGGCCTCCTTTCCTCCCATCTTGAACAAATGAGAAATGAAACAAGAAACACTGGATACACATCTACCATGAACCACAGAGGGCTGCCACGGGGCCTGGTGCTTAAATACATCAAAGTTCTCAAACCCAGTTTGGTTTGCATTGCCTTTCACAGTGGCTGTTAGCTCTACCCTGAAAAGGTGTGAGTTAATTTAATTCTTCCCCACACTGTGGGGAAACAACATTTCAAGGGATCAGATAGTGAATACGTTTATAAAACAGGAAATCCTCTTGTGATACAAGCAACTGCCTCTTTGTAGGAATGACTTGTTTTAATGTTGAGTTTTCTTCAATAGGAGCACACCTCCGTCCAATCTCCTTCCCCAGGTCTCTGCTTGGTGTGGAGTCATTCCTAATGTGATGCTTTCAGATACTTAGTGAATGTTTCTGATAACCTTTGTCTTATTTCTGGAACACAATTTGAGGGATTTATATTGTTTTAGATCATAATTTCCCAATCAGTTGGTTAAAATCCTCCAAATTCTGAAATCTACACATTCCTACCCTAGAGACTATAGGTCTTAGCTCTTCTCCCTTCTGACTCTAGGATCAAGCCCTGGGACAGTGAATCAGTGCACAGCCCTTCACTTTCAAGAGAGCAGCCACATAACATGAACTGTCTGGTGCTACAACTTAGCTAATGTATTTAACGCTATTCTTTTTTTTTTGTATTGCTAGTTCAAATACCATTAGTATTATTTTAAGTTATGTCATTAAAAACAAACAAGCAAACAACCATGGTTGTGGAAGCACAATTCTACCTATCACTCCTCCCAAATGGTTTTATGTGGTACATGGCCTCATCCATTGCCTTGTATGCACCTCTGTGCTATTTTGCCAGGCCCAGCCTCATTAAGGGGTACCTTGGTGGGTACCTTAGTATTTAAAACCAGACTGTAACTATAGCCTGCCATTGCATGGCATCAATAAATGGCCAAACTCACTGATATTTCCATGTGATGTGATATTTCCTCCTGCGAGACTCCCACCACCCACCAGAGTAACCCCAGAATTTAGCATCCTGGAAGAGGATGCTGTCAATTCCTTCCTCCCCTACCCCCTAGATCAGTATATCACTAGATGAGTCACATCCCAAGTGAGGTATACTTCGCCCTCATGAATGACTAGACTATTCAACAACAGACGCAATCCACCACATGATGATCTGAAGCGATGCCTAAAATCCTCCACAATCCCAGATCCAGTGTATTCAGACTTGCAGCTCACAGCATAACCTCGTCCCTCAATCCATTCAAAGTATAGACATAATGCTGGAGAGAAAGTGGTTCTAATTATGAAGAGGAATTTGCTTTGGAAATCTAATCCTTTTCCAAAAGCAATGCACAGCACAGTAAGTATAAACAGCGGTTGGAGAATTTGGACATGTGTGACATGGAATCCCCTCATGCAGAATGAGTGAAAGCACTGAGGCAGGGAAGAGTGAAACATCCACAAGTGACCCACAGAATGCAAGCATGCATGGGGGGTAGGAATCTGGTTTTTGTCAAGATGATATCACAGAGGGCCACAAACACCTCCATCTTGTACTTTGAAAACTCATGACCACTAAGCAACTCTTATCCTATAAGTCTCAGCTCAAATTCTGTTCCCCTGAGAAGGAAGCTGCTAGAAAGACAGAGGCACTTCTTTGTTCCTTCTTCACTGTGAACATTTTCCTCTAGAAGAGTGATTCCTAATACAGGATGATATTGGCCCCAAGAGACTTTTTACAATGACTGAGACATTTTTGGTTTTCACAACTTTGGGGAGGAGGGTGCTACTGGCATCTGGTGAGCAGAGGCCAAAGATGATGCTAAACTTCCTACAGGACAGTGCCTTTAGACAACATAGAATTATGTGGCTCGGAGTTCCCGTCGTGGCGCAGTGGTTAACGAATCCGACTAGGAACCATGAGGTTGCGGGTTCGGTCCCTGCCCTTGCTCAGTGGGTTGACGATCCGGCGTTGCCGTGGGCTGTGGTGTAGGTTGCAGACGCGGCTCGGATCCCGCGTTCCTGTGGCTCTGGCGTAGGCCGGTGGCTACAGCTCCGATTTGACCCCTGGCCTGGGAACCTCCATATGCCGCGGGAGCGGCCCAAGAAATAGCAACAACAAAAGACAAAAAAAAAAAAAAAAGAATTATGTGGCTCAAATGTCAATATTTCTAAGCTGAAAAACTGTACTAGAACAGTCATCACACCCTGGAGTGAGTAGCAGGGTTTCTGGATTAAGCAAAACTGAGCTCATTTTAACACTCATATCTCACAGAAGAATAGATGAGGTGGGTCAGAAAAATTCCAAAGAAGAAAATACACACACACACATCAGAGTTCAAAGCTCACTAGCTTGGCAAAATCACCTTAACATCACAGGGGAAAGAGGGTAGAGAGCATAGCTCCAAAAGAGTCTTTAATCAGCTGCTGGGGCCTCACATGTTCAACCCTAGAGCCAGGGGAAATAAACCAAAAGTAGGTAAAATGGAAAAGTAATATACTGGGGGTTTGGAATAATTCTCCTCTAATGAAACAAAAGAGACCTCATCAGCAAAATCAAAATAGCAGCTTTACTAATGATGAAGCTGGATGGAGAGCATATTTTACAGGCAAATGGAAAAGGGCTTTCCTATCCTCCCTTTACCTCCAGGTTTCAGGTTCAAGAGGGATGTAGTGGAGAAGAGGGAGAGCAGGAGAAATGAACCATTCAACCCATTAAACAGTTAATAGATGTCTCCATGGCCATTAAACATTCCCCAACAGCAGTCTTGGAAGAAGTACTGTAAAAGCCAGGCGCAGAAGTACATGAATCTCAATGAAAGATCAAGATGGTGGAGGAGTAAGATATGGCATTCATATTCTCCCACAAACACATCAAAAAAAATCCATCTACATGTAGAACAATTTGCACAGAACATCTACTGAACACTGGCAGAAGACCTTAAAAGTTCTTCTGAAGAAGAAGATCTTAAAAGGTCTTCCAAAAAGAACAAGAAACCATCCACATAACTGGGTAGAACAAAAGGATAAAAAGGGAGAGAACGAATCAGGATGGGACTAGCACTCCTGAGAACGAACCGCTAAAGAGGGAAGGAACCCACACCTTGGGAAGCCACCTAACCAACAGGGAGATCAGCCGAGACAGAGGGAACCTCAAAGTCTTGAAGAAAAGTGCAGCAGCTGGACTGAGGAGGGCAAAGCAAAGTGAAAATGGCAAAGACCATCTGTACTACTGCCTGCTGAGACTCAGGCTCTAGAGGTCAGTTCCATGGAGATGACTAGGGTTGGCTGTGTGGAGACAGCCTGAGGGGCTAGGGAACAATGAGCCATGGGCTGGGAGCAGAGCACCACAGCTGAGGTAAACTGGGAAAAAGTCTGAGCCGGCAGGAGAAGCAAGCCGCCATTGTTGGGGAGGGCAAGAGGAGGGTCAGACCACCTTAGGAATATCTTTCCCTGAGCATGCACAGACTCTCAGAGGGCAGGGCACCTCTGGTGCAGGCTAGAGGTAGCGAAGCACCACTTGGGCAGGCTACGAGTGGCTGGGCACCTCTTGTGTGGGCTAAGGGCAGCAGGGGGTGGGCCACAGTGCCTCTTGCATGGTTTACAGGTGGCAGGGGCCAAGCCACAGCAGGCATCTCAGACACCAGAGGTGGGCATGGCCAACCACCACTAGGGGTCTATGAGCAGGCACCACCTTTGACCCCAGTCACTTCAGAGAGCAGCAAAGAAGAGGGCACTGCAACCAAGCACCATCCATTGTGGCTCTCACTTGCCTGGGAATGCACACACCCTGCAGCTGCCCCTGCCAAAGACTCCTGGCACCACCTACACCTGCCTGATCACTGTCACTTTCCAGGGCCCTGCAACTAGGAGAAGCCTGCACCACCTTCCTGCAGGTCCTTGCCACTGTCAAGGGCCCAGCAACCAGGCACTAGCTACTAGCCCTGCCCATTGCCTCCATCTCCCTGGAAGCATGCACAGCACCCTAAAAATAAAAAGTAAGCTCTCACAAAATACCCAGGGACACTCATACATATAAATAGCCCTCCAAGACTAGAGTAGTTGTTTTCCCTAAGATCACAGAATAAGAAAAGTATAAGAAAAATGAAGACGCTCAGGAACATTCCCAGTTAAAAGAACAGGAGAATTCCCCTGAAGGAACAACGAAACAGACCTTTGCAGTCTAACACAGAGTTCCAAAAGGACATAGGGAAAATACTGAAGGAATTAAGAGCAAATATGGAGGAATTAAGAGTAGATGTGAACAGTAATGCAGATTACTTTAGAAAGGAACTAGAAAATATAAGAAGAAACATAGAAAAAATATAAAATTCATTTGCAGAGACACAAGCAAGGTTGAAGTCCCTGAAGAGCAGAATGAATAATGTAGAGGAATGAATTAAAGACTTGGAAGATGGAATAGTGGAAATCATCCAATCAGAACAGCAGACAGAAAACCAAATGAAAATACATGATAGCAATATAAAATATCTATGGGATAACATAAAGCAGGCAAACCTATACATAATAGGGATTCCAGAAGAAGAAGAAAAAGAAAAGGGGATTGAAAATATAATTGAAGAAATTATGGCCAAAAACTTTCCAAATCTAAAGGAAAAAGATACCAAGATACAGGAAGCACAGAGGGCCCAAACAAGTTGAACCTAAACAGGCCCACACCAAGACATATTCTAATAAAAATGGCAAAAATTAAAAAAAATATATAAAGACAGCAAGAGAAAAACAAAGACTTAAAAAATATAAGGGAACCCCCTTACATAATTACAAGTTGTACAATTATAAGTCTATAAGCCAATTTCTCTACAGAAACACTACAGGCCAGAAAAAAGTGGCAAGATATATTCAAAGATCTAAAACATCTTTGCAGCCTAGAATACTCTATCCAGCAAGGATATCATTTAAGTCTAAGGAGAAATAAACAATTTCTCCAACAAACAAAAACTAAAAAGAGTACAGCAATAGTAAACCGATTCTAAAAGCAGCACTGGGAGTTCCTGTCATGGCACAGTGGAAACAAATCCGACTAGGAAACATGAGGTTGCAGGTTTGATCCCTGGCCTCACTCAGTGGGTTAAGGATCTGGTGTTGCCATGAGCTATGGTGTAGGTCACAGATGTAGCTTGGATCTGGCATTGCTGTGGCTCTGGCCTAGGCTGGCAGCTGTAGCTTCAATTCGACCCCTAGCCTGGGAACCTCCATATGCCACAGATGTGGCCCTAAAAAAGCAAAAAAAAAATTTTTTTAATTTAAAATTAAAAAAATAATTAAAAAAGAAATAAAAGCAATGCTGAAAGGGCTCCTCTAAGTAAAAAAGTAAAAATAAATAGGGTGTAGGAAATCGCAATTGGAAAGCAATCAAATAAGCCAGTATACAGATCTAAAAGTAAAAAAAAAAAAAAAAAAAAAAATATTGTAAAAGAGATGATAAACACAAGGAACATCAAAAAGACAGACATGAAGATGTTTAAAAAGAACACCAAAACCATAAAATGTGGGGAAGGAAAGTAAGAAAATCTAGACTATTTTTTTAGGAATGTGTTTGAGCCTGTATGACTATCAGACTAAAGCAAGCAGATACAGGAAGGAGTCAACATATCTGAAAAACAGGGCAACCACAAATCAAAACCAAACATTACATCCACAAAAATTAAAAAGGAGAGGACACAAGCAAAAATAAAAGGAAATCATCCAACCAAAAAAAGGAAAGGAAGAAAGGAGAGATATAGAATCAACTGGAAAACAAGGCTTAAAATGGCAATAAATACATATTTATCAATAATTACCTTAAATGTCAATGGACTGAATGCCCCAATCAAAAGACATAGAGCAGCAGTTGGATAAAACAGCAAGAGCCTACAATATACTGTCTACAAGCAACTCACCTTAGGGCAAAGAACACATATAGATTGAAAGTGAGGAGATGGGAAAAGATATTTCACTTTGAGAAACTTATGGTTTCAAAGGAGACAAGTTGGGGGTGTGGGAAGGAAATGCTATAAAACTGGGTTGTGATGATAGTTGTACAACTATAAATGTAATGAAATTCATTGAGTAAAAAATAATCTGTTTTTCTTTAAAAAAAGAAAAGATGTTTTATGCGAATGGAAAAGACAGGAGTGTTGTATGAAAGGAAAGGAGGTTAGCACTCCCCTGGATAAGGATAGAAGAAGCATTGGTCCTAACAACACACGTTTAAGGCATTGCCACCTACTTCATAGCATCTAAACATCATTTTTGAGATCCTACTGTATAGCACAAAGAACTATATCTAGTCACTCGTGATGGAACATAATGAAGGATAATGTGAGAAAAAGTATATATATATATACATATATACATATACATATTTGATTGGGTCACTTTGCTGTACAGGAGAAATTGACAGAACATTGTAAACCAACTATAATGGAAAAAATAAAATTCATTTAATAAGATACAGGAAAGCAGCAGCTACAATACTGATATCAAACAAAATAGACTTTAAAATGAAGGCCATAAAGAAAGAAAAAGAAGGACACTATTTAAATTTTATTTAGATTAAGATAGCGGAATAGAAGGACTGGAGCTCAACCTCTCTCCTAAAAACAACAAAATTCACAACTAAAGACTGAGCACTCTGCACCAAAATGGACCAGAAACCTTAAAAAAGATACCCTACTCCAGAAGAAAAAGAGGAGGCCACATCAAGAGGTAGCAGGGGCGATTTCACAATATAAACAACCCCATATCTCCCGGGTGGGAAGATCCACAGACTGAAAACTAACTGGTTCACAGAGGGAGACTTACCTACAGGAGTGAGAGTTCTGAGCCACACATCAAACTCTCACGTGTGGGGATCTGGCACTAGGAGAAAGAGCCCCAGAGCATCTGGCATTGAAGGCCAGTGGGGCTTGTGCGCAAGAGCTCCACGGGACTGGGGGCAACGGAGACCCCATTCTTAAAAGATGCCCACAGATTTTCACGTGCACTGAGTCCCAGGGCAAAGCAAAGTCTCCAAGGAAATCTGGGTCAAATCTGACTGCAGTTCTTGGAGGACATCCTGGGAAAACAGGGGTGAATGTGGCTTGTTGTAAGGGAAGGACATTGGAAGCAAAGCTCTTGGGAATATTCATCAGCGTGCCTTTCTCTGGAGCTGGCCATTTTGGGAAAATCTGGTCCCAACCATCAGTCAGCACTGAGAAGCCCCAGGGCAAACAATGATCCAGGTGGGATCACAGCCCCACCACTTAGCAAACAGGCGGCCTAAAGACCCCTCAGGCACATAGCTGCCTCTAATTCCATCCAGAGAAAAAGCCCCACCCAACAGAGGGATTAGAATTGGCTCCTCCTACCAGGGGGCAGGCACCAGCCCCTCCCATCAGGAAGCCTACACCAAGCCCCCATACTGACTTCATCCACAGGGGGGCAGACATCAGAGGTAAGAGAGGCTACAACCCTATTATCTGTAAGAAGGTCACCACAACAAAAACCTATAAAAATGAAAAGACAGAACTATAACTCAGATGAGGGAGAAAGGAAAAACCCCAGAAAAACAGCTAAGCCATGAGGAGATTCTCAGCCTCCAGGAAAAAGACTTTAGACTATTGATGCTGAGGATGACGCAAGACATTGGAAATAAACTGGAGGCAAAGATGGATAACTTACAGGAATCACTGACCAAAGAGATACAAGATATAAAACTTAAACAAGAAGAGATGCAAAATACAATCACTGAAATAAAAAATTCACTAGAAGCAGGTAACAGCACAACACAGGAGGCAGAAGAACGAATAAGCAAGGTGGAGGACAGATTAGTGGAAATTATGGATGCAGAACAGAAAAGAGAAAAAAGATTGAAAACAAATGAAGAGAGTCTCAGAACTCTGGGACAATGTGAAACACACCAACATCCATATTATAGGGGTGTCAGAAGGAGAAGAGAAAGAGACAGAAAAAATATTCCAAGAGGTTAATAGCCAAAAACTTCCCTAACATGGGGAAGGAACCACTCACTCAAATCCAGGAAGCACAACGACTACCATATAAAATAAAACCAAGGAGGAACACCCAGAGACACATACTAATCAAACTGACCAAAATTAAAGACAAAGAGAAAATCTTGAAAGCAGCTAGGGAAAAGAAACAAATAACATACAAGGGAACCCCGATAAGGCTATTGGCAGATTTTTCAGCTGAAACTCTGCAGGCCAGAAGGGAGTGGCATGATATACTCAACGTGATGAAAGGAAAAAACCTCCAACCAAGATTACTCTACCCAGCAAAGCTCTCGTTCAGATTTGAAGGAGAAATCAAAAGCTTCACAGATAAGAAAAAGCTGAGAGAATTCAGCAACACTAAACCAGCCTTACAACAAATACTCAAGGAACTTCTATAGGCAGAAAAGAACAAGAGAAGAAGGAAAGGAAAAAGAGCAGCAAAAAACAAATCCAAAGCAATTACTAAAATGGAAATAAGAACATACATATCAATAATTACCTTAAATGTGAATGGACTAAACGCCCCAGCCAAAAGACATAGACTGGCTGAATACAAAAACAAGACTCATATATATCCTGTCTTCAAGAGACACACTTCACTTCTAGGGACACATACAAATTCAAAGTGAGAGGATGGAAGAAAATATTTCATGCAAACGGGAATCAAAAGAAAGCTGGAGTAGCAATACTCATATCAGACATAATAGACTTTAAAATGAAGAATATTTTAACGGACAAAGAAGGACATTACATAATGATCGAAGGATCAATCCAAGAAGATGATATAACAATTTAAAATATCTACACACCCAACACAGGTTCACCACAATATATAAGGCAACTGCTAACAACCTTAAAAGGACAAATTGACAATAACACAATCACAGTGGGGGACATTACACCCAACTTAAAGCAATGGACAGATCAACCAGACAGAAAATCAAGAAGGAA
The DNA here is from genome assembly GCF_054392235.1 of Sus scrofa. Lineage (NCBI taxonomy): Eukaryota > Metazoa > Chordata > Mammalia > Artiodactyla > Suidae > Sus > Sus scrofa. Next base: position 31,590,558 of record NC_139398.1, on the reverse strand, counting down.
ACATAGGCCCTGAATGAAGCATTAAACCAGATGGACTTAATAGATATTTACAGGACATTTCATCCAAAAGCAACAGAATACACATTCTTCTCAAGTGCACATGGAACATTCTCTAAGATTGACCATATCCTGGGCTACAAATCCAACCTCAGTAACTTTAAGAAAATTGAAATCATATAAAGCATGTTTTCCGACCACAGTGCTATACGACTGGAAATCAACAACAAGAAAAAAAACTGCAAAAAACACAAACACATGGAGACTGAACAACATGCTACTAAACAACCAATGGATCACTCAATAAATCAAAGAGGAAATTAAAAAATACCTTGAAGCAAATGACAATGAAGATACAACACTCCAAAACCTATGGGATGCAGCAAAAGCCATTCTAAGAGGAAAGTTTATAGCAATACAAGCCAACCTCACGAAACAAGGAAAAGCCCAAATAAACAAGTTAACATTACATCCAAAGCAGCTCGAGAGAGAAGAACAGACAAGACCTAAAGTTAGTAGAAGGAAAGGAATCATAAAGATCAGAGAAGAAATCAATGACATAGTAACAAAGAAAACCATAGAAAAGATCAATGAAATGAAAAGCTGGTTCTTTGAAAAGAGCAACAAAATTGATAAACCCCTAGCCAGGCTTATCAAGCAAAAAAGAGAGGACTCAAATCAATAAAATTAGAAATGGAAAAGGAAAAGTAACAACGGACATCACAGAAATACAAAGGATCATAAAAGACTACTATAAGCAACTATATGCCAATAAAATGGAAAACCTAGAAGAAATGGAAAAATTCTTAGAAAAGTACAATCTTCCAAGACTAAACCAAGATGAAATAGAAAAGATGAATGAACCCATCACAAGAACTGAAATTGAAACTGTGATTAAGAAACTTCCAACAAACAAAAGACCAAGACAAGATGGCTTCACAGGCGAATTCTATCAAACATTTAGAGAAGAGCTAACACCTATCCTTCTGAAACTATTTCAAAAAATGCAGAGGAAGGGATACTCCCCAACTCATTCTATGAGGCCACCATCACCCTGATATCAAAACAGGACAAAGATACCACACACAAAAAAGAAAACTACAGGCCAATTTCACTGATGAACATCGATGCAAAAATCCTCAACAAAATACTAGCAAACCGCATCCAACAATACATTACAAGGATTGTACATCATGATCAAGTGGGATTTATCCCAGGGATGCAAGCGTTCTTCAATATCCGCAAATCTATCTGTGCGATACACCACATTAACAAACTGAAGAATAAAAACCATATGATCCTCTCAGTAGACGTAGAAAAAGCCTTTGACAAAATCCAAAACCCATTTCTGATAAAATCCCTCCAGAAAGTGGGCATAATGGGAACCTACCTCAACATAATAAAGGCCATATATGACAAACCCACAGTGAACATCATTCTCAATGGTGAAAAGCTGAAAGAATTCCTGCTGAGATCAGGAACAAGACAAGGATGTCCACTCTCACTACTACTATTCAACATAGTGTTGGAAGTCCTAGCCACAGCAATCAGAGAGGGAAAAGTGATAAAATGAATCCAAATTGAATAGGAAGAAGATTACATGGTACTATACCTAAAGAATCCTAAAAACTCTACCAGAAAACTGTTAGAGCTCATCCACGAATTTGGCAAAGTCGCAGGATACAAAATTAATACACAGAAATCAACGGCATTTCTATACACTAACAATGAAAGAGCACAAAGAGAAATTAGGGAAGCAATCCCGTTTACCATCGCATCCAAGAGAATAAAATACCTAGGAGTAAACCTACCTAAAGAAACAAAAGACCTATACTCTGAAAACTACAAGCCACTGATGAAAGAAATCAAAGACGACACAAATAGATGGAAAGATATACCATGCTCATGGATTGGAAGAGTTAATATTATCAAAATGACCCTACTACCTAAGGCAATCTACAGATTCAATGCAATTCCTGTCGAATTACCAAGGACATTTTTCACAGAACTCAAACAAAATATTTTAAAGTTTGTTTGGAAGCACAAAAGACCCATAATAACCAAAGACATCCTGAAAAAGAAAAATGGAGCTGGAGGAAGCAGGCTCCCAGACTTCAGACTATACTACAAAGCAACAGTCATCAAAACTGCATGGAACTGGCACAAAGACAGAAATAGAGGTCAGTGGAACAGGACAGAAAGCCCAGAATTAAACCCACACACCTACATCCAACTAATCTATGACAAAGGAGGCAAGACTATACAATGGGGAAAAGACAGCTTGTTCAATAAGTGGTGCTGGGAAAACTGGACAGCCACATGTAAAAAAATGAAATTAGAACACTCCTTAACATCATACATGAAAATAAAATCCAAATGGATTAAAGACCTAAATAAAAGACCAGACACTATAAAACTCTTAGAGGAAAACAGAGGCCAAACACTCTCTGACATAAATGACAGCAACATCTTCTCAGATCCACCTCTTAAGAGTAATGACAGTAAAAACAAAAATAAACAAATGGGACTTAATCAAACTGAAAAGTTTCTGCACAGCAAAGGAAACCCTAAACAAAACAAAAAGACAACCCACAGAATGGGAGAAAATCTTTGCAAATGAATCAACCAACAAGGGATTAATCTCCAAAGTTTATAAACACCTTCTGCAGCTCCATACCAAAAAAACAAACAACCCCATCCAAAAATTGGCAGAAGATCTAAACAGACAATTCTCCAAAGAAGACATACAGATGGCCAAAAAACACATGAAAAGATGTTCACCGTCACTCATTATTAGAGAAATGCAAATCAAAACCACAATGAGGTACCACCTTACACCAGCCAGAGTGGCCATCATCCAAAAGTCTACAAACAAGAAGTGCTGGAGAGGGTGTGGAGAAAAAGGAACACTAGTACACTGTGGGTGGGATTGTAAATTGGTGCAACCACTGTGGAAAGCAGTATGGAGATTCCTCAGAAAACTAAAAATACAACTACCATTTGATCCAGCAATCCCACTCCTGGGCATCTATCCAGAGAAAACTATGACTCACAAAGACACATGTACTCCAATGTTCATTGCAGCACTATTTACAATAGTCAAGACATGGAAACAACCTAAATGTCCATGGACAGAGGAGTGGATCCAGAAGATGTGGTACATATACATAATGGAATATGACTCAGCCAACAAAAAGAATGAAATACCAGCTTTTTTAGCAACATGGATGGACCTAGAAATTATCATGCTAAATGAAGTCAGCCATACAATGAGACACCAACATCAAATGCTTTCACTGACATGTGGAATCTGAAAAAAGGACACAATGAACTTCTCTACAGAACAGATGCTGACTCACAGACATTGAAAAACGTATGGTCTCTGGAGGAGACAGTTTGGGGGGTGGGGGGATGTGCTTGGGCTGTGGGATGGAAATCCTGTGAAATCAGATTGTTATGATCATTATACAACTACAGATGTGATAAATTCACTTGAGTAGTAAAAAAAAATGGAAAAAAGAAAAATAAATAAATAAATAAATAAACTTTATTTTATGATAAAAGGATCCATTCGAGAAGAGGATATTACAATCATCAACATATACGCCACAAATATAGAAGCACCCATATACCTACAACAAATCTAACAGACATAAAAGGAGAAATTGATGGAAATACAATAATAGTAGGAGACTTTAACATACACTCACATCAATGGACGGATCCTCTAGACAGAAAACCAATAAGGCAACAGAGATCCTAAATGACACAATAGAAAAGTTAGACTTAATTGACATTTTTAGGACATTACACCCTAAAAAAATTCAGAATATACATTCTTTTCAAGTGCACATGGAACATTCTCAAGGATTGACCACATACTGGGGCACAAAACTAACCTAAACAAAGAGTATAGAAATTATTTCAAATATCTTCTCTGACCACAATGGCATTAAACTAGAAATCAATCACAGGAAAAGAAATGAGAAAAAGCTGACTGCATGAAGATGAAACAACATGCTACTCAAAAGCCAGTCAGTCAATGAGGAAATCAAAAGAGAAATTAAAAAATACCAAGACAGAGAGGAAAAGATGGCGGAGGAGTAGGGGGATACGCTTGCCCTCTCCCACAAACACACAAAAAAAAACACATCTACAGAATAAATGACTCGCACAGAATAGCAACCAATCGCTGGCAGAGAAACCTAAACTGCAATAACGGCAAGAAGTTCGTGACATTACTGGGCAGAACGGGAGAAAAGAGGAGAGTGAAAGAAGGTGAATCCGAGCGGGACGGGCGCTCCCGAAAGGGAACTGCGGAGGAGAAAGGGATCCCGCACCCTGGAAAGTCACCTACACGGGGGAAAGATCAAACAAACTGGAGGAATCTCCAGATGCAGAGAAGAGTGTAGCAGTAAGTTGGAGTACGGAAAAACCGATCAAGAACCCAACGGACCATGTGAACTACGGGCACAGTCACCAAAAATTGAGACGCCGGGGTGGGGGCTGGGCACCGAGACCTCGGCTCCAGAGGTTAGTCTCTGGACTGGGGGGGCGGGGCGGAGAGGAAACTGCTTGGGAGGTCTAGAAACCATTTGATGGGGCAGAGACTGCCTGGGAGACTAGAAAACAAAGCTGTCGCAGAGGAAGTGAGCAATACTCTAGGGGCAGGGAAGTGGAAAGCCGCATCAGAGGGAACCTGGGAGAAGAGCCTGGTCTGCGCCCCTGCTGGGGAGGGGAGAGAAGAAGGGGTGGGTCCCCATAGAATACCCCCCACGCCACAGCAAGCTTACAGGCCCGCTAGCTAGCAGAAAGCTGTGCTTCCCAGTGCATCCCCTCCCCCCATCCCCACCATACCCTATGCTCTCACTGGACCTGGGGCTGCCTGCCATCCAGGAGGGCTGGCCTCAACAATTGCCTAAAGCCTACCACCACAGGGGCTGTCCCTGCACAGGCCTGCTTGCCCTTTGGAGGGGCTACATTTCCACAGAGTAGCACCAAACACCACCAGCCACCGAGAAAAGGCCTGCAGCCCAGAAAAGCTAGAACAAGCTTAGCCAGGCCGTGAATAGATCAGCCTAATTCTCGGACGGTTTTTCTGAGGCGGGTTGCCCCGGGGAGGAGCCTCTTGGGTTTCCAACAGCGCTGCTACCCGGCCAAGCCCCCAGGGGGTGCCCTAGTGGATCAGATGCATAGGACTGCCAGCTCCAGGCAGGACCCCCTGCAGCCCAGAAAAGCTGCAACAAGCCTGGCCGAGTCGGGAAAAGATCTCAGACAGTTTTTCTGAGTCGGTCTGCCCCGGGGAGGAGCCTCTTGGGTTTCCAACAGCCCTGCTACCCGGCCAAGCCCCCAGGGGGTGCCCTAGTGGATCAGCTGCATAGGACTGCCAGCTCCAGGCAGGACCCCCTGCAGCCCACAAAAGCTGCAAAAAGCCTGGCCGAGTCGGGAAAAGATCTCAGATGGTTTTTCTGAGTCGGGCTGCCCTGCAGAGGAGCCTCTTGGGTTTCCAGTGGCCCTGCTACCCTCCCAAGCCCCCAGGGGGTGCCCCACTCCCGCAGAATAGCTGCTCAGCACCACCAGCCCCTGGAAGAACCCCTGCAGCCCAGAAAAGTTGCAACAAGCTCGGCCGGACTGTGAAAAGATCCGCCTACATTCTCAGGCTGTCCTTCTGAGTTGGGCTGCCCTAGGGAAGAGCCTCTTAGGTTCTCAGTGACCCAGATAGCTGCTCCAGCCCCCAGGGGGTGATGCACTCCTGAGGAACAGCTGCCCAACACCGCCAACCCCCTGCAAGAACCCCACAGCCTAAAAACACCAGAGCAAGCTCTGCATGACCAAGTGAAATCTGCTACCATCGTGGGGTGGACCTCCCAGTCCTGTCTGCCCTCAGGAAGTCCTCCTTTGCTTCAAAGAAACACTGTTAGCCCCATCAACACTCCAGAAAAGCCACACTGCCTCAAAAAAGATTGACCAACAACGCCAGCCCTCAGGAAATATTCCATGGCAGTGACAAGGCAAACACTGCCCGATAACGGACAGCACAACTCCCTCGGGAGAAAGAAAACAACAAGCAAGATGAAGAAGCTGAGAAACCACCCCCAGTCAAACCAACAGGAGAACTCACCTAAAACAGCCAACAATGAAACAGATCTCTGCAGTCAGACAGACCTGGAGTTCAAAAGAGAAATAGTGAAAATACTGAAGGAATTAAGAGAAGATATGAACAGTAATGCAGATACCCTCAGAAAGGAACTAGAAAATATAAGGAGGAGCCAAGAAAAACTAGAACATTCATTTGCAGAGATGCAAACTGAACTAAGGGCAGTAAAAACCAGAATGAATAATGCAGAAGAACGAATCAGTGATATGGAAGATAGAATAATGGAAATCACCCAATCCCGGTCAGCAGACAGAAAACCGAATCAAAAAACTGGAAAGCAATATAAGAGACCTATGGGATAATATAAAGCGGGCCAATCTACACATAATAGGAATTCCAGAAGGAGTAGAAAAAGATAAGGGGATGGAAAATATATTTGAAGAAATTATCAATGGAAACTTCCCAAATCTAAAGGATACTGGGTTCAAGATACAAGGAGCACAGAGGGCCCCAAACAAACTGAACCCAAACAGACCCACACCAAGACACATCATAATAAAAATGGCAAAAGTTAGTGATAAAGAGAGGATCCTAAAGGCAGCAAGAGAAAAACAGAATGTTACCTACAAGGGAACCCCCATAAGAATATCAGCTGATTTCTCTACAGAAACACTACAGGCCAGGAGGGAATGGCAAGAGATATTTAAAGTGCTCAAAGGAAAAAATATGCAACCTAGAATACTCTATCCAGCAAGAATATCATTTAAAATAGAAGGGGAAATAAAAATTTTTCCCAACAAACAAAAACTTAAAGAATACAGCAACACAAAACCCAGGTTAAAGGAAATATTGAAAGGGCTTCTCTAAACCAAAAAGAAAGGAAGGAAAGGGAAGAAAAAAGAAAAAAAAAAAAAGAAGAAGAAGAGGAAGAACTAGGACTGAGGAAACCGCAATCAGAGAGCAGTCACTCAAATAAGCCAGCATACAGATTTAATCATGAACATGCTTCAAACAAAATAAAATTAAAAAGAAAAAAATAAAAAAGAGTCATCAAAACCATAAAATGTGGGCAAGATATGTTAGGAAGTAAATAACCCTTTTTGTTTGTTTGTTTGTATGTTTCTGTTCTTAATTTTAATATAGTAATGAAGTGTTTGAACTTACAGGACCATCAGGCTAAAACACACAATTATGGGAAGGGGTTAGCATACTTAAAAAACAGTGCAACCACAAGCCAAAACCAAATATTGCATTTGCAGAAAATGAAAAAAAAAATACACTCAAGCAGATAATAACAGGAGACCATCCAACAAAAAAAAAAAGAAAGGAAGAATGGAGAACCATAGAATCAACTGGAACACGAGGTTCAAAATGGCAATAAATAATCATCTATCAATTATCACCTTAAATGTCAATGGACTGAATGCCCCAATCAAAAGACACAGAGTGGCTGAGTGGATAAAAAGGCAAAAACCTTCAATATGCTGCCTACAAGAAACTCACCTTAGGACAAAAGATACATATAGATTGAAAGTGAAAGGGTGGGGGAAAATACTTCACACCAATAGACATGACAGAAAAGCAGGAGTCGCAACGCTCATATCAGACAAAATAGACTTTAAAACAAAAGACATAAAGACAAAGAAGGACACTATTTAATGATTAAGGGATCCATCCAAGGAGAGGATGTTACTATCATCAACATATATGCCCCAAATATAGGAGCACCCAGATACATACAACAAATATTAACAGACATAAAGGGAGATACTGATGAAAATACAATCATAGTAGGAGATCTTAATACCCCCCTCACATCAATGGACAGATCCTCTAGACAGAAAACCAATAAAGCAACAGAGATCCTAAAGGAAACAATAGAAAAGTTAGACTTAATTGATATCTTCAGGACACTACATCCAAAAAAAGCAGAATACACATTCTTCTCAAATGCTCATGGAACATTCTCAAGAATCGACCACATATTGGGACACAAAGCGAATCTCAATAAATTTAGGAGCATAGAAATTATCTCAAGTATCTTCTCTGACCACAATGCCATGAAATTAGAAACCAACCATGGGAAAAGGAAAGAGAAAAAACCTACTTCATGCAGACTAAACAACATGCTACTAAAAAACCAATGGGTCAATGAGGAAATCAAAAAGGAAATTAAAAACTACCTTGAAACAAATGATAATGAAGACACAACCTCTCAAAATCTATGGGATGCTGCGAAAGCAGTGCTCAGAGGGAAATTTATAGCAATACAGGCCTTTCTCAAAAAAGAAGAAAGATCCCAAATGGACAACTTAACCCTCCACCTAAACGAATTAGAAAAAGAAGAACAAAAAAGTCCTAAAGTCAGCAGAAGGAAGGAAAGTATAAAGATCAAAGAAGAAATCAATAAAATAGAGACTCAAAAAACAATAGAGAAAATTAATAAAACCAAGAGCTGGTTCTTTGAAAAGGTGAACAAAATTGACAAACTCCTGGCTAGACTCACTAAAAAGAGGAGAGAAAGAACCCAAATAACCAAAATTAGAAATGAAAAAGGAGAAATCACAATGGATACAGCAGAAATACAAAAAACCATAAGAGAATACTATGAACAACTATACGGCAACAAGTTTGACAATCTGGAAGAAATGGACAATTTTCTAGAATCTTACAGCCTGCCAAAACTGAATCAAGAAGAAACAGACCAACTGAACAGACCGATCACTAGAAATGAAATTGAAGAGGTCATAAAAACACTCCCTACAAATAAAAGTCCAGGACCAGATGGCTTCACAGGTGAATTCTATCAAACATATAAAGAGGAATTGGTGCCCATCCTCCTTAAACTCTTTCAAAAGGTTGAAGAAGAAGGAATACTCCCAAAGACATTCTATGAGGCCACCATCACCCTCATTCCAAAACCAGACAGAGATACCACCAAAAAAGAAAACTATCGGCCAATATCATTGATGAATATAGATGCAAAAATTCTCAACAAAATCTTAGCCAACCGAATCCAACAACATATCAAAAAAATTATACACCATGACCAGGTTGGGTTCATCCCAGGTTCACAAGGATGGTTCAACATATGCAAATCAATCAGCATCATACACTACATTAACAAAAGAAAAGTCAAAAATCATATGATCATCTCAATAGACGCAGAAAAAGCATTTGACAAAGTCCAACATCCATTCATGATCAAGACCCTCGCCAAAGTGGGTATAGAGGGAACATTCCCGAACATAATCACAGCCATTTATGACAAACCCACAGCAAATATAATCCTCAATGGAGAAAAACTGAAAGCCTTCTCACTCAAATCTGGAACAAGACAGGGATGCCCACTCTCACCACTGCTCTTCAACATCGTTTTGGAAGTCCTAGCCACAGCAATTAGACAAACAAAAGAAATCAAAGGCATCCATATAGGAAGAGAAGAGATAAAACTGTCACTGTATGCAGATGACATGATACTATACATAGAAAACCCTAAGGACTCAACCCCAAAACACCTTGACCTGATTAATAAATTCAGCAAAGTAGCAGGATATAAGATTAACATTCAGAAGTCAGTTGCATTTCTGTATACCAGCAATGAAACATTAGAAAAGGAATACAAAAATACGATACCTTTTAAAATTGTACCTCACAAAATCAAATACCTCGGAATACACCTGACCAAGGAGGTAAAGGACCTATATGCCGAGAACTATAAAACTTTAATCAAAGACATCAAAGAAGATGTAAAGAAATGAAAAGGTATTCCATGTTCCTGGATTGGGAAAATCAATATTGTAAAAATGGCCACACTACCCAAAGCAATCTACAGATTCAATGAAATCCCTATCAAATTACCCATGACATTTTTCACAGAACTAGAACAAACAATCCAAACATTTATATGGAACCACAAAAGACCCAGAATCGCCAAAGCAATCCTGAGAAACAAAAACCAAGCAGGAGGCATAACTCTCCCAGACTTCAAGAAATACTACAAAGCCACAGTCATCAAGACAGTGTGGTACTGGTATCAAAACAGACAGACAGACCAATGGAACAGAATAGAGAATCCGGAAATTAACCCTGACACCTATGGTCAATTAATCTTTGACAAGGGAGGCAAGAACATCAAATGGGAAAAAGAAAGTCTATTCAGCAAGCATTGCTGGGGAACCTGGACAGCTGCATATAAAGCAATGAAACTAGAACACACCCTCACACCATGCACAAAAATAAACTCAAAATGGCTGAAAGACTTAAATATACCACAGGACACCATCAAACTCCTAGAAGAGTACATAGGCAAAACACTCTCTGACATCAACATCATGAATATTTTCTCAGGTCAGTCTCCCAAAGCAATAGAAATTAGAGCAAAAATAAACCCATGGGACCTCATCAAACTGAAAAGCTTTTGCACAGCAAAGAAAACCCAAAAGAAAACAAAAAGACAACTTACAGAATGGGAGAAAATCGTTTCAAATGATGCAACCGACAAGGGCTTAATCTCTAGAATATATAAACAACTTATACAACCCAACAGCAAAAAAGCCAATCAATCAATGGAAAAATGGGCAAAAGACCTGAATAGACTGTTCTCCAAAGAAGATATACAGATGGCCAGCAAACACATGAGAAAATGCTCAACATCGCTGGTTATAAGAGAAATGCAAATCAAAACTACCATGAGATATCACCTCACACCAGTCAGAATGGCCATCATTAAGAAGTCCACAAAGAACAAGTGCTGGAGGGGGTGTGGAAAAAAGGGAACCCTCCTGCACTGTTGGTGGGAATGTCAACTGGTACAGCCACTATGGAGAACAGTTTGGAGATACCTTAGAAATCTATACATAGAACTTCCATATGTCCCCGCAATCCCACTCTTGGGCATCTATCCGGACAAAACTCTTCTTAAAACAGACACATGCATCCGCATGTTCATTGCAGCACTATTCACAATAGCCAGGACATGGAAACAACCCAAATGTCCATTGGGTTGGATGATTGGATTCGGAAGAAATAGTATATATACACAATGGAATACTACTCAGGCATAAAAAAGAATGACATAATGCCATTTGCAGCAACATGGATGGAACTAGAGAATCTCATCCTGAGTGAAATGAGTCAGAAAGACAAAGACAAATACCATATGATATCACTTATAACTGGAATCTAATATCCAGCACAAATGAACATCTCATCAGAAAAGAAAACCATGGACTTGGAGAAGAGACTTGTGGCTGCCTGAAGGGAGGGGGAGGGAGTGGGAGGGATCAGGAGCTTGGGCTTATCAGACACAACTTAGAATAGATTTACAAGGAGATCCTGCTGAATAGCATTGAGAACTTTGTCTAGATACTCATGTTGCAGCAGAAGAAAGGGTGGGGGAAAAAATGTAATTGTAATGTATACATCTAAGGATAACCTGACCCCCTTGCTGTACAGTGGGAAAATTTTAAAAAAATGTTAAAAACAAAAACAAAGATAGCATTAAAAAAAAAAATACCAAGACAAATGATAATGAAAACACAGCCATTCAAAATCTATGGGATGCTGCAAAAGCAGTTCTTAGAGGGAAGTTCATGGCAATACAGGCCTTTCTCAAAAGAAGAAAGATCTCAAATCAACAACTTAACCCACCACCTAAAAGAATTAGAAAAAGAACAAAAAACAAAACCTAAATTGAGCAGAAGGAAGGAAATTATTAAGATCAGAGAGGAACTCAATAAGTTAGAGATTCAAAAGAAAAAAATCAATAAAACCAAGAGCTGGTTGGAGTTCCCATTGTGGTGCAGCAGAAACGAATCTGACTAGGAACCATGAGGTTGCAGATTTGATCCCTGGCCTCACTCAGTGGGTTAGGGATCTGGTGTTGCCTTGAGCTGTGGTGTAGGTCACAGATGTGGCTCAAATCTGGCACTTGCTGTGGCTCTGGCATAGGCTGGCAGCAACACCTCCAATTCGACCCCTAGCATGGGAACCTCCATATGCTCTGGGTGTGGCCCTAGTAAGATAAAAGACAAAAAAAAAAAAAAAAAAGAGCTGGTTCTTTGAAAGGGTTGACAAAATTGACAAACCTCTAGCCAGACTAAGGAGAGAAAGAACTCAAATAAATAAGAAATGAAAAAGGAAAAATCTCAATGGATACTGCAGAATACAAAAAAAAAAAATAAGAGAATACTATGAACAATTTTATGCCAACCAATTTGACAACCTAGAGAAATGGACAACTTTCTAGAGACTTACAGCCCACCAAAACTCAATCAAGAAGAAACAGATCAATTGAACAGACTGATCACTAGAAATGAAGTTGTATAGGTAATAAAAAAAAACAGTTCCTACAAACAAAGTCCAGGACTAGATAGCTTCACAGTGAATTATACCAAACATACAAAGAAGAATTTATACCCATTCTTCTTAAACTTTTCCAAAAGGTTGAAGAAGGAATAATCCAAAAGACTTTCTATGAAGCCATCATCACACTAATACAAAAACCAGACAAAGATTTTACCAAAAAAGAAAATTATAGGCCAATTTCTTTAATGAATATAGACACAAAAGTTCTCAACAAAATTTTAGCCAACCAAATCCAACAACATATAAAAAAGACCATACAACACGACCAAGTGAGATTCATCCCAGGTTCCTAAAGCTAGTTCAACATATGCAAATCAATCAACATCATACACCACAGTAACAAAAGAGAAGTCAAAAACCACATGATAATCTCCATAGATGCAGAGAAAGCATTTGACAAAATCTAATATCCATTCATGATTAAAAAACTCAACAGGAGTTCCCGTCGTGACGCAGTGGTTAACAAATCCGACTAGGAACCATGAGGTTGCGGGTTCGGTCCCTGCCCTTGCTCAGTGGGTTAATGATCCGGCGTTGCCGTGAGCTGTGGTATAGGTTGCAGACGCGGCTCGGATCCCCCGTTGCTGTGGCTCTGGCGTAGGCCAGTGGCTACAGCTCCGATTCAACCCCTAGCCTGGGAACCTCCATATGCCGTGGGAGCGGCCCAAAGAAATAGCAAAAAAACTCAACAAAAGTGGGTATAGAGGGAACAGATCTTCAAATAATAAAAACCATTTATGACAAATCCACATCCAATAAAATACTCAATGGAGAAAAGCTGAAAGCCTTCCCACTAAAATCTGGAACAAGACAAGGATGCCCACTCTCACCACTGTTATTCAACATAGTATTGGAAGTCCTGGCCACAGCAATCAGACAAATAAAAGAAAAGGTATCCAAATTGGAAGAGAGAGGTAAAATTGTCACTGTATGCAGAGGACAAAATTCCATATATAGAAAATTTGAAGGACTCCACACAAAAACTACCCAAACTGATCAATGAATTCAGCACACTATCAGGATACAAGATTAACATTCAGAAATTGGTTGCATTTCTATATACTACTAACAATGAAATTTTAGAAAATGAATATAAAAATACAATACCTTTTAAAATCACACCTAGGAATTAAATACCTAGGAATAAACATGACTAAGGAGGTGAAAGACTTATATGCTGAGAACTCTAAAACATTAATCAAAGAAATTAAAGAGGATTCAAAGAAATGGTAAGATATTCCATGATCTTGGATTGGAAGAACTAATATTGTTAAAATGGCCATACTACCCAAAGCAAATACCTATCAAATTACCCATGATATTTTTCACAGAACTTGAACAAACAGTCCAAAAATTTACATGGAGCCATAAAGACCCAAAATTGTCAAAGCAATCCTGAGGGGGAAAAAACCAAGATGGAAGCATAACTCTCCCAGACATTAGACAATATTACAAAGTTATAGTAATCAAGACAGTGTGATATTGGTGCAAAAACAGGCATACAAACCAATGGAACAGAATAGAGAACCCAGAAATAAACCCAGACATCTACAGTCAATTAATCTTCAACAAAGGAAGAAAGAATATAAAATGGGGAAAAGTCTTTTCAGCAAATGGTGCTAGGAAAACTGGACAGCTGCATGTAAATCTATGAAACTAGAACACACCCTCACACCAGGCACAAAAATAAACTCAAAATGGCTTAAAGACTTAAACATAAGACAAGATACCATAAAACTGCTAGAAGAGAATATAGGCAATACATTCCCTGACACCAACTGCACAAACCTTTTCTTAGGTCAGTCTCCCAAGGCAACAGAAATAAAAACAAAAATAAGTCAATGGGACCTAATCAAATTTATGAGCTTTTGCACAGCAAAGGAAACCATAAGACAACAACCAAAAAAACAACCTACAGAATGGAAGAAAATAGTTCCAAACAATGCAACTGACAAGGGCTTAATCTCTTAAGATATATGAACTTATACAATTCTACAGCAAAAAAAACCAACAACCCAATTGCAAAATGGGCAGAAGACCTAAGTAAACATTTTTCCAAAGAAGATATACAGATGGCCCATAGGCACATGAAAAAATGCTCAACATCACTAATTATTCGAGAAATGCAAATCAAAACTACATTGAGGTATCACCTCACACCTGTTAGAATGGCCATAATTAATAAGTCAACAAATAAATGCTGGACAGAGTGTGAAGAAAAGGGTGGCCTCCTTCACTATTGGTGGGAATGTATATTGGTACAACCACTATGGAAAACAGTGTGGAGGTACCTGAGAAAAGTAAATATAGAACTTCCATATGACCCAGCAATCCCACTCCTGGGTATACATTCAGAAAAAACTTTCATTGAAATAGTTACATGCACCCATATGTTCACTGCAGCACTATTCACAATAGCCAAGACATGGAAGCAACCTAAATGTCCATCAACAGCTGAATGGATTAAGAAGATGTGGTATATATGTACAATGGACTACTATTCAGCCATAAAAAGAACAAAATAATGCCATTTGCAGCAACATTGATGGAACTAGAGACTCTCATACTGAATGAAGTCAGTCAGAAAGAGAAAGACAAAAACCACATGATATCACTTATATCTGGAATTTAATATATGGTACAAATGAAGAAAGAGAAAGACAAACACATATAGTATCACTTATAGCTGGATTTTTTTTTTTTTTTTTTAAGAAACAACTAGCTTGGAGTTCCCGTCGTGGTGCAGTGGTTAATGAATCTGACTAGGAACCATGAGGTTGCCGGTTTGGTACCTGGCCTTGCTCAGAGGGTTAAGGATCCGGCATTGCCGTGAACTGTGATGTAGGTTGCAGATATAGCTCGGATCCTGCATTGCTGTGGCTGTGGTGTAGGCTGGTGGCTACAGCTCCAATTTGATCCCTAGCCTGGGAAACTCCTTATGCCGCCAGAGCAGCCCTAGAAAAAGCTAAAAGAGAAAAAGAAAGAAAGAAAAAAAATGGCTTTATTTTATTTTCAACAAATTCCAGAAACTGAGACCCCTGGACATAGCATCCATGGAACCAGATTTAACAAAAAAAAAAAAAAAAAAAAGTTGGAGAAGAAAAAGCAGACTCCTTAGCAGAGGAGACATCATGGCCCATTCTAGCCTCCTGGAGAGTGAGTGTTTATACATCCTCACCTAAATATATGCTTTCTTTGACAGCAAAATGCACAGTAGCTGTTGTTCCTATCCTAGCAGCTCGATCTGTCATACTGAGATGAATGAACTTGAGACAGACCTACAGGTCCAGTCCTGAAGAATGGAGGTTCCATCCATGTCTTCACTGCCCATGGAATTTAATATATGGCACAAATGAACCTGTCTATAGAAAAGAAACAAACTCATGAACTTGGAGAACAGACTTGTGGTTGCCAAGGGGGAGCAAGAGGGAGAGGGAGTGGGGTAGACTAGGAGTTTGGGGTTAGTAGATGCTAACTATTGCATTTGGAGTAGATAAGCAATGAGATCCTGCTGTATAGCACAGGGAATTACCTCTAGTCACTTGTGATGGAACATGATCAAGAATAATGTGAGAAAAAGAATGTGGTGTGAGAGAGAGAGAGAGACTGGGTCACTTTGCCATACAGCAGAAATTGACAGAACATTGTAAATCAATGGTAATAGAAAAAATAAAAATCTTTAAAAAAAAAGTTAATGAGTTTCAACTAACCTATGACAAAGGAGGCAAGAATATACAATAGAGAAGAGACAGTCTCTTTAATAAGTGGACAGCTACATGTAAGTGAATAGAATTAGAACATTTTTAATACCATACACAAAAATAAACTCAAAAAGGAATTAAAGACCCAAATATAAGGCCAGATACGATAAAACTCTTTGAGGAAAACATAAGCAGACCATTCTTTGGCATAAATCACAGCAGTATCTTTTTGTACCCACCTCTTAGAGAAATGAAAATAAAAACAATAAATAAATGGGACCTAATTAAACTTAAGGGATTTTGCATAGTAAAGGAAACCATAAACAAAATGAAAAGAAAACCCACAGGATAGGAGAAAATATTTGCAAATGAGGCAACTGACAGGGATTAATCTCTGAAATATACAAGCATCTCATACAGCTCAATATCAAAAAACAAACAACCCAATCAAAAATGAGCAGATCTAAATAGACATTTTTTCCAAAGAAGACAGATATAAAGCCAAAAAGCACATGAAAAGATGTTCTACATCACTAATTATTAGAGAAATGTGAAGCAAAACTTCAGTTAGGTACCACCTCACACAGGTCAGAATGACCATCATCAAAAGTCTACAAACAATACATCTGGAGAGAGTGTAAAGAAAAGGGGCCCCTCCTTCACTGCTGTTGGGAATGTAAATTGGTACAACCACTAGTGAGACTAGTATGGTACTTTCTTAAATAACTAAGTATAAAACTACTACATGATCCAGCAATCCCACTCCTGGGCACATATCCATAGCAAATTATACATAATTCAAAAATATGCATGTACTTCAATGTTTATTGCAGAAATATTTATAATAACCAAGAACTATTGTAAAGTTTGATGGAATCAACCTAAATGTTCATCAACAGGGGAATAAAGAAGTGGTAAATGTGCACAATAGAATATTACTCAGCCATAAAAAGGGCAAAATAATGCCATTTGCAGCAACATGGATACAACTAGAGATTCTCATACTAAGTGAAGTTAAGTTAGAAAGAGAAATACAAATACTATATGATAGCATTTATATGTGGAATCTAAAATATGGCACAAATGATCCTATCCACAAAACAATCAGATCACGGACATAGAGAGCAGTGTTGTGGTTTCCAAGGGGAGTTTGGGGCAGAAGTGGAATGAACAGGGAGTGTGGGGTTGGTAGATGCAAACTACTACATTTAGAATGAGTAAGCAATGGGGTCCTACTGTACAGCACAGGGAACTATGTCCAATCACTTGGATAGGACATGATGGAAGATAGTATGAGAAAAAGAATGATATGTGTGTATGTGTCTCTGTGTATGACTGGATCACTATGCTGTACAGCAGAAATTGACACAACATGGTAAATAAACTAATAAAAAGAATGAAATAATGCCATTATTTCATGGATGGACCTAAAAATTATCATACTAAGTCAAGTCAGAGAAAGACAAATATCTTAATATCACTTATGTGTGGAACATAATTTTAAAACCATATAAATGAACTTATTTACAGAAAAACAGACTCACAGATCTTGAAATCAAACTTACGATCACCAAGGGAGAAACGTGGGTGGAAGGGATAAATTAGGAGCTTGGGATTAACATATATGTATTGCTATATATAAAATAGAGAACTAACAAGAACCTATTGTGTAGCACAAAAAGTACTCTGCTCAATATTCTCTTCCAACCTCTATGGAAAAAGAGTGTGAAAAGGAAGTGATTAAAGGATTCACTTTGATGTATACTAGAAACTAACACTAAATATAAATCAACTAAACCCCCAATAAGATTTAATAATAAAAAAAGTGGGGAAAAAAAGTTAATGAGAAAGCAGCCCTGCCTTCTGAGCTCACTCCTCTATCAAGCACTGCCCACTCCCTCACTGGACTGGCTCCAGTCCTTTTAGTGATACAGGCTAGCTCACGGCCAGCTTGTTTCATGGGGTATGGTCAGGACTAGGAGTCCTCACTGATGGTGCCTGCAGCCTCTGCCCTGATGGGCTATGGTACCTAGGGTCATGGTAATTCCTAAGGGAGTCTTGAACAGGCAGCACAATCCTGCTGGAGCTTGACATCAGGCAGCTGTTATCTGGGGGTTCTTCTGCCCAGATGAGAGCTATGGCACCATCACTGCATGGCTTCCCCTTTGCTAGAGCAAGTGGGACACATCACAGCAAGCCGTGTCAGGACAGGAAGTCAGTGAGCCAAGAAAGACATTAAGAGAACTCGTCCACAGGAAACATTCTTTCATTGCTCCCAGAACTGTTAGGGAAGAATTCACAGGGACTAGAATTCCCTCAAAGCAGATAAGAACACAACCAGGAAAACAAACAAACAAAGAAAAAACTACTCAACCATCACTAACACTGTATTCTTAACCCCAGGCTAGCAAGGGCTCTTCTAACAATATTTTTGCCTACATGATGCTCCTCTAGACTGGGCCCTTTGGGGAAGGAAAATCTTGTTTGATATTTCTATTCCTGGACCCATAGCCCACAGCCTAGCACATAGCATGCGATCAATAAAAACATGTTGATACCAAGATAAGGAACCCTGCAGGAACACATGAAGGTCTTTTAGCAACTGAGAGATGGAAGCTGAACTTGGTAATCCATTCACAACACACACACAGGGCTAAACTAATCATCATAGCTAGTAATCAATTAATTATAGACATCTGAAACATTCAAACAACTCTCCCTAACTAATAGTACTGAGGAACATGATGTGCCCTAGAAAATACCCTTTCATGCAGGATCCAGGGGCCAAAACTCAGAGCCCAGTGTTTCCACTTTATTAATGTCTGATGCTTATTTTCTTTATGAGGTCTTTCCAGTGCTTGAAAGAGAGGCAGGATGGTGGGAAACAAGTGGACTAAAGTGAGGGCAGAAGAAATGATTGCTAATCTCAGTTCTGCTACCACCAAGTTATGGACTTCAGACAAGTCTTGAGCAGTCATTCACTGACATTTGTGTCTCCCCAATGTATGATCAGCTCCCTGATGTCAAGAATCACTTCTTATCTTCATCATCCACCCAGTTCTTAATGCCATGCCTGACATGGACAGGATGCCTGGTAAAGTCAAACCAGTGGATGTATAGAAGACTATACTTATGAAACAAGGGTGCTGGGCCAAGTCCGAGTCATCCAAGGAATGTTAAAACCACAAGGGTCATGTAATGCACCTTCCAAATCATCAATTTGATGCAAGTTTTGGAGAAAGGAAGCATTTTAAAAAATGTGTATTATGGAGTATGGTGGATAATTTCTAAAAGAGGAAATTTCAAGGGCATGCCCTCAATCATGGGGGCCACTTCAACCAAACCTCTGGGCCTCTCTCTTGCCTTGGGGATTCTTTGGTGGAAATGCTTGAGGCTGGATTCAGTGCCCTTGAAAGTCAGGTCTGCTCTGATATTCTGTGATGGCATGACTTTCTACAATCTGGTCACTGTGAAAATCCCACTGGACATCACCCTCTGCCCCTACTCCTACCCGCCTCACCCCTTCTACACAGTTCCTCACTGCAATCCCCTGAGCAAAGCCTCTGTATTTGCTAATCCATTTTTTCCTGGCATAGTCAATCATAGTTTGATGGCTGCTGACTTGCTTTCCCTTCCCCCCACCCCTTCCTGGGGCTAATCATGGTCAGGATGCCCATCAAAAACAGTGGTACTCTTC
The DNA here is from genome assembly GCF_054392235.1 of Sus scrofa. Lineage (NCBI taxonomy): Eukaryota > Metazoa > Chordata > Mammalia > Artiodactyla > Suidae > Sus > Sus scrofa. The sequence goes on along the minus strand of NC_139398.1, from coordinate 31,570,697 downwards.
TGGTTTCAACCCATGGCAGCCAACTGCTAAGTGTTCTTTAGACCAGGACTGAGGATGGAGTGTGCAAGCCATTCAAGGCATTTTGATGGCTGGGCTGGTTTATTTCTGCTGATCAGAGGCAGAAATCTATAGGGCCACTCTTACCAGATGAGGTAAACTGTGATATTCCAGGAGCTAGTGCTGCAGCCCAAGTCCCCCCAAATTGAGTGTATGTGAACCACCACTGCTTTATCGCAGATTCTGGAGGCCGGGGATTCAGGTTTCACACAGAGGGATGGCTTGGCTGTGCTCCATGATGTTGAGAACTACAAAAGCTTGGCAAGAGTGACTCCATCCAAACTCCTGTGCTAAGAGGCTTGACCAAACTCTAGCCTGGGTTCCAGCAGCTGAAGGCCACGTCCCTGGGGTGACCCAGCCTCTGCTGAATTTCTGTCTGGAAAAGTTCAAGCTGCCAAAAGAACTAAGCATCTGTTCCAGCCAACACTGGATAGGCCCCAGTGCCCTTTTCTTCAGGCATTGATTAAAATCTTACTGTTGTAAATCCTTTCTCTGTCCCTTTGACCTGTGATGTATCGTTTATAACCTGGAAGTATCTTTGTCAAGGACCTAAAAGCCATTCCTTGGAAAAGTCATCATTGATAAGGAGAAAGCACGTGTCTCTCAATATCTGGGGCGGAGAGGGGGTGGGTAGAAGCCTAACTTTGAGAAAGGCCATTAAGCAGACAGAGATGACCTAATCACATCAACACAAATCTATCCTTTCACCTGACTTTACTAATTTTTCACTTTCTTCTCTTGAGCCCCTTCTCATTCCTTCCCCCCCCCCACCCACTCTCCCTGTAAAATGTCCAGTCACCTCTATACAAATTGGAATTGAGCTCACAATGTTGGGGTCCCTTCCCCATATTCGAGCAGAGAGTACAGTGACCTACCTCTAAAAGGAAAAAGTGCCAAATAATGGACTTAAGACCACCACATGCACCAAGTTCCAAGCTTTATATACAAAACATCATTACCTGCAGATTCTACATTTGCAAAAGCCATTTGTTAAAATGAATTTTTTAAACTCCAAAATCAATACTAGCACAGCTCTAGGACAAGTGCACAGCTCCAAAAAAAATGTGAGTCAGCACATGTATGTTTCACAGTCTATTTTGTGCTGTTTTTCAGATTGTAGTGCCTTTATTTATTTATTTTTAGGGCCGCACTTGTGGCATGGGGAAATTTAACAGGCTAGGGGTCGAATCAGAGCGACAGCCGCCAGCCTACACCACAGCAACATGGAATCCCAGCCGCATCTGTGACCTACACCACAGCTCACATCAATGCTGGATCCTTACCCCACTGAGCAAGGTTAGGGATCAAACCCACATCCTCAGGGATCCTAGCTGGGTTCATTAACCACTGAGCCACAAAGGAAACTCTATATTTTTGTGCTTTTTAATGGTGATTTTGCTCCTTAAAATGGCCTCCAAGTATAGTGCTGTCTGGTGTCCTAAGAACAAGGCAGCTGTGAGGTGCTCAAGTTTGAGAAAACATTGGGTTAATCACCCCAGAACATGCATTATATGACCACAAGGGTTATGTGGTAAAGTATTCATGTTGCATTCTATTATCATTAACTTGCAAGAAGTACAGGTACCACTCCAAGAAGCTTGCACAAGAACTCTCATATAGCTTTATTCAAAATAGTCAAAACACTGGAAACAATCTAATGTCCCAAAGCAGAATGAATAAATGAACTGTAATATAATTACACAAAGGAATACTACTCAGCAATGAAAAAGAATGAACTGGAGTTCCCGTCATGGCTCAGTGGTTGACAAATCTGACTAGGAACCATGAGGTTGTGGGTTCAATCCCTGGCCTCACTCAGTGGGTTAAAGATCCAGCATTGCCATTAGCTATGGTGTAGGGTGCAGATGCGGCTCAGATCCTACATTGTTGTGGCTCTGGCGTAGGCCAGCAGCCAACAGTTCCGATTCGACCCCCTAGCCTGGGAACCTCCATCTGTCGCAGGTGTGGCCCTAGAAAAGATAAAAAAAAAAAATGGAATGAACCATAGATACAAGTAACAACCTGCAGAACCTCAAAAGTTTATGCTGAGTTGCAAGAAGCTTTGCCCTAAAGCATATCTACTAAATGATTCTTTAAAATAAAAATTGAAAGCAGGCAACACCAGTTGACAGTGGGAAAAAATTTCAGGACAGTGGTTGCCTCTAGGGGTTGGCTGAGGCTGGGGAGGAACTAGAAAGAGACATATGGAGCACCGTTGGGCTCCACTCCCAGAATTGCTAATTCAGAATCAAGAATTTGCATTTCTAATAAGTTCCCAAGTGGTGCTGATGCAGCTGGTATTGGGCATCACTCAGTTTGAGAACTGATGCTCTAACCTAGCCTTGCTCAATGCCCAGGTCACATTCTCAAGGTCCCACTTCAGTTCTGTATGAGCCCAGGGTCATCTTGCTGCAAACTTGTGCCATTCATGGTCTGCCTTCTGCTCCAGAGTACCCTCATGTATGTACAACTCTGAAGTTCAGGGGAGTTAAGAGGACTGGAGGCAACTCTCAACCAATGGAGAATAAAGTAGTAAATGTTCTGACCCCATCCTCTCCACCAGGGGTGCAAATCTAGAGGATTCTGCATGCTTTGCAGCAATCCTGGCATTGGTGAGCCCCAGATGACCACTGTGACAATTTCTGTAACATCCCGAGGATGGCTTTTCCTCTGTTTCCATCTCACCCCTTCTACTTCCTCACCTCTTTCCTGAGATTACTTCCCAGGTAAACTCCCTGAGCCCTTGTCTCGGGCTCTGCTTTGGGGGAATCTCAACTAAGGTCACTGGTTGAGCAAGGCTAGGTTAGAGACTGAAGGATGCTGAATAGGATCACGAGGGCAGTGTCTGATGTTATATAGAAAAGAAAGTGGTGGACAACAGCTTCGAATGTACTGCCTCTTTATCAGATCTGGTGTTTTCTGTTGGAAGTTAGAGTGCCTGTGTGGTTCTTCTGCAGGCCCGGATCTACCTGCTCTCAGAGTCTGGCCTTTACTGGGCCAGAGCCCAGTGTGGTCACCGGTGTCACAGGTTTGAGTCCAAATGGCTTGGTCTCAAACTCCATTTTTCCTTTTGGTCAGTCATGCTTATTTCTCTGGATACCCCCTGGATTCTGGCCTTTAGTTTTCCAGATGTTCTGCCTGATCTCTGAGCCCCTTTGAAAGTCTCGTGATCACAAATTCAATGCCTCAAATTTCAGAAGTGGAACCTGCTTCCTTGAGATTAAGTCCCTTTGTGTGACTCATATCTGTCAGGAGAAGACTTGGTCAGAGAGCATTTGCCAGCCTCGTCAGATTTAGAAACTATAAAGATGATCATATATGCACTGCCCACTGCAGGAAACTGAGGAGGCCACGAGCAGCCAGCAAGGACCAGGCCTGGCCATTCTGAGCACTGGGGGTTCTGTATCTCAGGCTCACCCCAGTTGCAAAATATTAACTGCAGAAATGATCAATACTTACAGAAACAACCATTCTCTGGACTCCAAAGAATGAAATATTAGCAACCCACAGGTAGGAGGCATTTAGGGACTGAAAGCCCAGCCCTGGGGCCTGCATTTTCTCAGATCCCAGGCGCCAGGCTGACAAGCTTGCATGTCTATCCCCTCACAGCGTCTTCACAGTGCAGCTCTGGAGATTGACACTAGGCATCTTTCAGGAAGAGGAAGATGGTTCTCCTGGTCTCCTAACTGCCTCCCTTCTCCAAACCTCTCTTAGTTCTGCCTCCTCTCAAATACCTGTGACTAAACTTCTTAGTTCCACATGGCTGGGGTCATCTTTAAGGCCTCGGTCACAAACCAGGACCTAGTCACCTGTGGGCTGGTCCTGGTGGTTGGTTTTCAAGAAGAGAGAAACTTTGCTCCCCTGACAAAGCACAGAGCTGGCATTTCTCATTTCAAAAGAGCACCCAGGGAGTTCCCGTTGTGATTCAGTGGTAATGAACCCAACTAGTATCCATGAAGATGTGGGTTCTATCCCTGGCCTTGCTCAGCAGGTTATGGATCCAGCATTGCCATGAGCTGTGGTGTAGGTTGTAGATGCAGCTCGAATCTGGCACGGCTGTGTCTTAGGCTGGTGGCTATAGCTCCAATTCGACCCCTAGCCTGGGAACCTCCATATGCCGCAGGTGCTGCCCTAAAAAGAAAAAAAAAAAAAAGGAACACCCAGTCCCAACAGGAAAGAAAGCCCCTTGTGAGGAGAAATGACAGTGGGAGCCAGCAGTGGTGCCGAACATCTAGTAAACAGGAATAAGCAATGGAAATAATAGCAAATGGAGTCCAATGGGTGGAGCTGCAGGGAACCAGCTTCAACCCACAGCTGCACAAAATGGCAATTTGTTCTCAGCTGATTGTCTTACACTGGGTTTTGATTTCAGACAATGGATGAGCTAATGAAGGATGAGATTAAATTAGCTCTCCTTGGCCCACGTGCATTGAGAATGGATTAGTTATGTATTACTGGGGAGCTAGTTGCCTATTACTGCCTCTGTGATCCACTAAGAGCAGAACATTTTTTAAAACTTTCTTCGGAGTTCCCCTTGTGGTTCAGTGGAAATGAACCCAAATGGTATCTACAAGGACGAGGGGCCAATCCCTGGCCTCGCTCAGTGGGTTAAGGATCCGGTATTGCGGTGAGCCGTGGCATAGGTCACAGATGTGGCTCAGATCCACGTTGCTGTGGCGTAGGCTGGCAGCTATAGATCTGATTCAACCCCTAGCCTGGGAACCTCCATATGCCTCACTTGCAGCACTTAAAAAAATAAAAATAAAAAAAACAAACTCTTCTTCATTTGTCTGGCTGTTGGGACATGGGTAACTCAACACCTCTGAACCTCAGAAGGTGAGGAAGGAAGATACAGACTGACAAACGTTTCTTCTCTCCTTCTTACCTAGGGAGCAATTTAAACCGAATTATTTGGAGCAAGGAGATTGGAAGTGAAGGGAGTACAGCTGTGGGCCTCTGTTGTTGGAATTTTTTTTTCCTCCCAAGATGATCACCAAACTGAAACCTTGCTGACTAGTCATCTGTGCCACAGTATCCCTAGGCTCACATTAATACATCTTATAACAATTCCAAAGGCCAGCTTCCCTCAAGATGCATTTATTAGGCTATTGTTCATGACCTCTGAGGTCCCAAGTAGGTAGGAGGAGAAAATACCTACTCTGCCAAATAAACCAAGAAGGATCCTCTGGGGCTCTTAGCAAGTTATATGGCAGATGACCCCTCTGGGCCATGTCCAGTGTGGCGTGACACAGTCCAGGGTCTTAGATGAATGAAAGCTGTCCTCCTAACATGGAAGACTATAGGTGAAACAGTGGAAACTCAGTGTTAGCATAATTCCCCAAGTCCTGCATTCATTCGCTTGTTCACTAAGGATTTATTGACACCCTATTATGCAACTAATTCTGTGCTTTAAGCTCTGGTTGATTCCAAGCAGCATTAAGACAAGTCTTCACCCTCCAGAAGTTTGCCATCCAGCAGAGAACTAACCCAAACATCTAAAAAGAGAAATTCAAAAGCAAATACAGTAAAAGGAATGATTCGAAAGATACCACCAAGCAGAATAGTTAGTACATGGGGGGTCAGAATAACCATCCATCACAGCTTGGAAAGGGAGAAAAATCATCTGAAAAACCCCATCTCAGCTTAGTTTCTCATTCAAAGGAATAGAGACCCATCACTAAAAGGAATTTCAAATTCTGCTAGCCTCTCCCAGGAGCATGAAGGGGTGCAACTTAAAACCTACAGTTATGTTTAAAAACAATTCATGGAGTTCCCATCGTGGCTCAGTGGTTAATGAATCCCACTAGGTTGCAGGTTCGATCCCTGGCCTCGTTCAGTGGGTTAAGGATCTGGCGTTGCCGTGAGCTGTGGTATAGGTTGTAGACTCAGCTCAGGTCCTGCATTGCTGTGGCTCTGGCGTAGGCTGGTGGCTACAGCTCCGATTCGACCCCTAGCCTGGGAACTGCCATATGCCGAGGGAGTGGCCCAAGAAATGGCAAAAAGATAAAAATAATAATAATAAAATTAAAAAATAAATAAAAACAATTCCTTCTTCTCCTTTCTGGTTGTCCCACATTCAGAGAGGCAAATGTTCTCAAACCTTAATTCTTCCCATAGGAAGAAGACAGGTCAGGAAGCCCCAGCCCTTCCCTATTCATCCAACTTCTCTACTGAACCACTCCTCTCACTTGGTAACATAAAACCTAGGAAAGGGCTGGTCAATGACAGGATTCTTCTTAGAGGGCAAAGGACCAAGAGGATGCAGGGCACACAAGTGCTCTTCAAAGGCCATTTGTTTAGGGTGGGGTAGAGGAAAGGGAACACAACAGTGTCATATACTTTTTTTCCTATCACTAGTAAGGACAGGATCAGCCATCCATAGAAGTTGCTGCAGTGTATACACTATCAGAGGTGGTCAGAGAGATAAGATGCTGGCAGCCATGGTCTCCTAGAGGAACAGCATTTAATATTCATATTTAATTCCAACATTTGAACTGTGATTTAGCCAAGCAATCCTGAACCTACTTATTTTGACTTAATAGGCTTAGGAATGTTCATCAGTTCAATGTATACTTGCTATAAAAATCATGCACACACTATCTGCGTGAAGCAGAAGGATCATCTCTAACATGTGTTTTTGCTCCCTGTTCATTTGTTTTGGCTTCTGCTAACTTTCCTTGCAAAGAAGGAATAGTAGTCACCAATGTCTCATGGAAAAAAAGGTTTGAAAGAAAAGTTTTTCCTACTTTAGCTTATGCACTTCTAACTGGCAAAAGACTTACTCGTATCTAAATTTTGGTTTGAGTTCATGGAACCCTGACAAAATCTGTGGCCATTTCCCTACCCAAAGCAGTAATTATTGGAATTGGAAATCCAGCGTAGCTATGCCAATCTGTGAAAGCCGGGTAAGGCCCAAAATGACAAGTCAATCTCTTGAGAGAGAAACATGAGAAAAGCAGTAGTTGTTCTTCATAGTGCCTAGAACTGGTCAGGAAAATATATGTATGGTTTTCTACCACTTTCCAAAAGAAAAAAATTATTCACTGCTGTATACAACTGTCATCATCAACTGGTAAAATACTGGAAACTTAGTAAATTGACATTCTGGTTTATACATCAATTTCCTGTGAGTTAGGTTAGTGGAAATCGATACCCCTAAATCAGGAAAAAAAAAAAAAATCAGTTTCTAAACTGAAGATCAGCTCTTAGACTATTATCTGGCCTGGGGAACCCAGTGTATATATCTGCATTATTAAAAAAAAAATTTTTTTTTAGATGCAGATTTAGTCTTTATATCTGGTTCCTGGCACAGAGCACCTAAATGTGGAATTTCCTAAGTAACAGGATATCTTTTGTTATTCATAAAGAGGATCTTTGAACCCCACCCTAGTTAATGCTAATGAGAAGAATCAAGCTAAGGCCCCCAGGTAGCTACAGAAGGGGTGTGGTGGTGCTCAAGCAAAATTACAGGGTTGGACCTTTCAGCCCCAGCTGCCTCCTGGAAGGAGAGAAGAGCTGGAGATAGAGTTCAATCACCAATGGCCAATGATTTAATCAATCACACCTACATGAAGAAGGTCCTATAAAAACTCTTGAGGACATTCCCTAATGGTTCAGTGGGTTAAGGATCCAGCATTGCCACAGCTGTGGCACAGGTTTGATCCCTGGCCCAGAACTTCCACAAACCTTGGGCATGGCCAAAAACACAACAAAACAAACAAAACTCTTAAATAAAGGAGATTCAGAGAGAGCTCCTGGGTTGGTAAGCACATGAAAGCCCTGGGAGGGTGGCGCCCCTGGAGAGGGCATGGCAGCTCTGTGCAGCTCCCATACCTCGCCCGCCCTATACATCTCTTCTATTTGGCTGTTCCTGCCTTATCTCCTTTAGAGTAAACCTGTAATTGTAAGTGCTTTCCTGAGTTCTGCAAGTCATTCTGGTGATTATGGAAACTGAAGAGTTGTGGGAAACCTTGAATTTGATGTCAACTGAGCAGAAGTGCAGGTGCCTGCAGACCCCATTTACAGCATCTGAAGTGGGGACATTACCGTGGGGCTGAGGCCTTAACTTGTAAGTTCTGTGCTAATTCCAGATAGTGTCCAAACTGAATTAAATTGCAGGCCATCCAGTTGGGGTTGAAGAATTGGGGAGGTGATGTTGGAATAACATAGTTGGTGTCTGAAAAAAAAACCTCAGTATTCCTTCCAGATTGTTCTTTTTTTTCCTTTGCTTTTTAGAGCCACACCTGTGGTATACCAAAGTTCCCAGGCTAGGGGTCGAATGGAGCTGTAGCTGCTGGCCTACACCACAGCCACAGCCAACACAGGATCTGCAACCTACACCACAGTTCACGCAGGATCCTTAACCCACTGAGAGAGGCCGGGGATTGAAATCACATCCTTGTGGGTACTAGTTGGCTTGTTACCACTGAACCATGACAGGAAAGCCTCTTGTTTTCTTAATTGGTTTCAAACTTATAAAAAAAACATTCTCACTAGATCACAAAGGCAGAAGTGTTTGAGACACACCCATCTAAAGCAAGAGGGTCTGGGGGTCCCTATTGCCCAGGTGTAGGGGCAATGCTGCTCGCTCCACTGTAATTCCTGGGACCTGCACACCTGTAAGCAGAGACTCTTGAGAAAAGGGAACCATAAGACCCATGAGTCTCTTGCCCAATGGGATAGCTGAACAAGTGGCAAACCATGCCTCAACAAGGCTGGCAGTCTGCCAAATCACTCCAGCCTGGCAATCTAGGTTTCCAAAGTCCATACCACCCAGGAAGACAAGCTAAGTCACATCTGTGACTGGCCAGACTGGGAGCAGTGGACTAGGGCCAGGGTGTCTTGGCTTGTTCCAATTTGACAGGTGCTCCCCGCCCACCCCAGGGTCTCCTGTCCTGCCTACTGGCTCTGCCCACTGCTGAGGATGTGACTCGCAGGAGACGCAGAAGCAAAAGAAGAGGACAGAGGGGTTCTGTGGGCAAGGCCTCTTTCAAATACACCAATTATCCTTCCTCTGCACTTGACAAAGCAGCTAATTCTTCTCCTGATTAGAGGTCATCCTGAGTTATTAATAAATTGTTAATAGCTCACAAACAGCTCCCACATTTCACGCTAGGAAGCGAAATGACCAGGAACTCCTTGTCAAGTCATCATCACGCATGGTGTACAGATTTGAGGATTGAAATAATGGCAGAACCATTTGGAGTTTGCCATCACCTGTGTCCAGCGGGAATTACCAGAAATGGGATACCAAGGAGAGAGCTCAAGAAGAGGACAGGAGAGCACATTTGTTACCCCTTTCCTCTTTGTAAGGTGGTTTTGATGTCACTTGGTCTACCCATAGGACCTCCCAGCACAGCTGTGCAGCTTCAACAAGATGCTGCCTGGGGAAGAGCCTGGAAAAGATGGTGGGCCTGAGATCCACACCCCTCATCACTCAGCCACCCATGGAAAATACTTCCTCCTTGAGAGTCATGCCACCCACCCAACATCCCTTTTCTACTCATCTCCGTCGCCACTGGTCACTGCCCAGATGCATCAAGGTCTTGCTCTTCCTTCCCATCCTCAGACCTACCCCTTTCGTAGGGAAATCCAGTGGCTAATGATCCCTCCAACTCCCCGGCCCTGTGCTTTCCATCTTGAGTTTGCAGAAGTTACATGTGGGAACTTTTTTCAAATGCAGGCTCTTTGGCCAGGTCCCAGTGATTCTGCCTCAGTAGACAGGAGTATGCCTCAGTCTGTAGGTGATGCTGATAGAGATGGTCCCAGAGTCACAGAGAAGCTCTCTGTTTTTTCAATTTCTTGACCTTGTCAGGGAAATTGACCTAGGCCTTCCCAGAAGTCTTAAAGAAGGCTAGGTCACTTCTATTTTTAAGGATTCCAATTTTTTTTTTGTCTTTTTGCCTTTTCTAGGGCCGCTCCCATGACATATGGAGGTTCTCAGGCTAGAGGGTCTAATCAGAGCTGTAGCTGCCAGCCTATGCCACAGCAACGCGGGATCCAAGCCATATCTGCAACCTACACCACAGCTCACAGCAACACCAGATCCTTAACCCACTGAGAAAGGCCAGGGATCAAACTTGCAACCTCATGGTTCCTAGTTGGATGGATTCATTAACCACCGCGCCATGACAGGAATGCCATCCAATGTATTTTTTAAATGATTTGCTCTAGAGCTTTTTTTTTTTTTTTTTTTTTTTTTGTCTTTTTAGGAGTGCACCTGCAGCATATGGAAATTCCCAGGCTAAGGGTCGAATCTGAGCTACAGCTGCTGGCCTACACCACAGCAACAGCAACACCAGATCCGAGCCACATCTGCTACCTACACCACAGCTCACTTCAATGCCAGATCCTTAACCAATTGAGCAAGGCCAGTGATTGAACCCATATCCTCATGGATCCTAGTTGGGTTCGTTAACTGCTGAGCCACGATGGGAACTCCCCAAAATATATATATATTTTTTTTTTTGTCTTTTTTGTCTTTTGTCTGTTGTTGGTTGTTGTTGTTGCTATTTCTTGGGCCGCTCCCGCGGCATATGGAGGTTCCCAGGCTAGGGGTTGAATCAGAGCTGTAGCCACTGGCCTACACCAGAGCCACAGCAACGCGGGATCCGAGCCGCATCTGCAACCTACACCACAGCTCACGGCAACGCCGGATCGTTAACCCACTGAGCAAGGCCAGGGACCGAACCCGCAACCTCATGGTTCCTAGTCGGATTCGTTAACCACTGCGCCATGACGGGAACTCCCCCAAAATATATTTTAAATGAAGGAATGTCAAAACAACGTTATGAAAAAAGATTTTTTTTGCTTTTTAGGGCTGCACATGCGGCATGTGGCAGTTCCCAGCCTAGGGATTGTATTGGAGCTGCAGCTGCCAGCCTACGCCACAGCCATGCCAGATCCTTAACCCACTGAGCAAGGCCAGGGATTGAACCTGTGTCCTCAAGGATACTAGTTGGATTTGTTACCGCTGAGCCACAACAGGAACTCCCTATGATAAATTTTGAATGCTTATATAAATAGGTGTACACACACACACACCTGCCTTTGGGGTAAAGAGCAAGTCTAAACATGAAGCCCTCCCTGAAGAGGTTAGCCTCGGGGCATGTGTATAATGGTCCTGAAGCGTCCCTCAGACCAGACCCAAAGCCTTGAGGAAGTTCAGCATCCACTGGCAGGTCTTCTCACCAGCTCTTGTGCACCATCTTTTTGCTCAGCACTCCCAGCTGGTAGGGGCCAGAGTGAGAAAAATTTAGACATGAGACAAAGCAGCTGTGTGGCTACATGGAAGGTTGCCTCCCTGCAGTTTTGTTCAACTCATAGCCAATTGTATTGAGATGTAGGTAAGACCATGCGCCCCGTGGGTAGGTGTGTATATGGGCCCCCCATGGCCAACCACCCAGGGAATAGGTGGGTCTCTGTTGCAAGACATGTTTCCTTGAAAACTCCATCTTGTCCTTCTTTACTTTCTCCCATCTTCTTGTCTTACTTTATCCCATCTTCCTTCTTGGAGAAACAGTCACAGTGCTGGTAAATGACTTAAGCTTAAGAGCAAAGACCTAAAGGCATAAGTGACTTAAGTTTAAGAACTGTTATGTGCCTAGAGGTCAGAGTAAGAGCTTAACCCTTTACCACCTAAGTGGCTTTCTAAACAAACCCTGTATCATCCACCCATAGCCACTCCTCACTGGATCTCACAATAAAAGCAGTGTGGTTTCTTGAGGCAGAGTGCTCTTGGTCCCTGAGATCTGGAGTTCCCCGGCGCTCTTGGTCCCTGAGAACTTGAGTCCCTGGCTCCCACCTTTACTTAAGATAAATGTCTCTGTGTCTTGTTTTATGTTAACTATTTTTCCTTAAGTTCCGCAGCACCCGTTCTTCAGCCCCATCCTGCTGAGCTGGCCCCGGCAGGTCTCTAACATAAACTTTAAGGGGACAGGAGGGAAAACTGGTGAAAAAAGTCAAGGCAACAATAATTAATGTGGGCTTATAGAAAAGGCTCAACTACCAGCTCCCTGCACATTTTTGTGGAAGAAGTGAAGTCACCAAGAATTTCTCAGAGGAAAGGATGAAAGGAAAAGTATTAACATCCATCAAATGCTTCCCCCAAGTCACTCCTGGGGTGCTTGCATTTCTTTTTTTAAACAGCTGCACCTGTGGCATATGGAAGTTCCCAGGCAAGGGGTGAAATCAGAGTTGCAGCTGCTGGCCTATGCCATAGCAACGTAGGCTCTAAGTTGCATATACAACCTACACCACAGCTTGCAGCAACGCTGGATCCTTAACCCACTGAGCATGTCCAGGGATCAACCCCTCAATCTCACAGAGACAGTGTCAGGTCCTTAACCCACTGAGCCACAATGGGAACTCCAGGGGGCGTGCCTGCATTTTACATTTACTTTTCATTACAGCTTTCTAAATGTATTAGGTTGAACCATATGAAACTCCCATTTCCATGGGTCAAAAATGGTTGCCTTTTGGCAATTTCATATGGTTAAATCTAATATTTGAGACATTGGGAAGCAGGTGAACACATAAGATTTTGGAAGCTAAGGAACAGAGATTGACCCAGACTGGAAAAGTTTGACCAGACAGTGGTTGGCCCTACTGCATAGAGAGCAGGGCAGGGAGTGATATTAACAATTCTCTGATGAATCGATATGACATGATTTCTTCCCTGTCCTACTGCCCCCAGTTGGCTCCCCCACCCCCCACCTGCCTGGAAGGCTCTTCCCCCAGATAGATGCATAATTTCCTCCTTCACATCCTCTGATCTTCATTCAAGTCTCATCTTCTCAGCGAGGCCTCCCTGCCTATTCTTACTCCTAGGAATGCTCTAGCCCCTTTCTTGCCTTATTTTTCTCATAGCGACTGTCTTAATTCTGTTTAGTATTGACCCCACCTCCCCAACTAGAAAATAAATTCTGTGAGTGCAGGGGTCTTTGTCCTCTCCTGTGGCCCCATGCTGCTTAGCATGTAGTGCATGCTTGTAAGTGATTACGGAGTAAATGAGCAGATGAGCCGCTGATGAAGTCCTAACACTCCATCTACGTTGCTACTGAAATAGTCAAAACTCACATAAACAGAGAAGCACATGACAACTGTGACTAAGACCATGACTCAGTGAATTACATAAAACCATCATTCTCATCACTCTCATTGCATATAACCCTGGCCTCTGTGCTTGTTTCCTTGGTACTACAAACAGCTATCCTCTAAGATCTCCATTAGGGAGTTCTGTATGGTTCTGGCTTTCTTTTGAGAAAATAGGAGATTCAGCTACAAAAAGGTTGAGGTTGCACAGCCCTGAGGGGCCAACTGGGGGCAGTAGGACAGGGAAGAAAGCGCACCGTTGAACTCTGAACTCTTGTTTTGGGAGAGGCAATCTATTTGGGGGCATCAAAATGGGAAGATGATTGACAGCATCTGCCAGTGATGCTTTCTGGTCCTGCCACCATGTTGAAAACCTTTCTGCAGCTGTCAGCAAAAAGCTGTTTCAAAGCCTGTTATAAGAACGCATCTCCATTCCTTTGAGCCTCATCATTTTCAGCTGGGCTTCTCTGCAGCAGTGCTGACCACAGTCCAGCTACACGAGGCATTTCAAACCAGGACACATATCCAGGACTTACAATTCCAGAGAGCAAGAGAGTAAGTTCATTTAAGTGGACAGAACCACTCTTTGCCCCCAGGGTCTGCTGGGTCTAACAGGCATTCTGGAATAGATTCTTTCACATTCATAATCTTGAATAATTTTCAAAATCATTCTCCCTACCCCCTAGTACTAGAAAGAACAGGCTATAGGATGTTTCTCTCATTTAAAACATGCATTGAGAAAGACCTGGAACTGGTGATAATGTTAAAAAAAGAGAAAGAAAAAAGAGAAACTGCTAGCTTTCTTGTTTAGAAGTTGAGCTTAAATCCTCAAACAATCTACCATGAGCACGGCGGCTTAAAACAACAAAAATGTATCCTCTTACAGTTCTGGAGGCTAGAAGTCCAACAGAGGTCTCACTGGGTTTAAAATCAAGGTATTGGCAGAGTTTCTTCTGGAGGCTCCAGCAGAGAACTTACTTCCTTGCCTCTCCTGGTATTTAGAGGCTTCCAACACGCAATGGCTCATGGTCCTCTTTCCTATCTTCAAAACCAGCACCAGCTGGCCAAGTTCTTCTCCCATCCCAACCCTCTGACTCTCCTTTTCTGTCTCCTTCTTCAACTTTGAATGACCCTGTGATTCTATTGGACCCAGCTGGGTAACCTAGGCAGCGCTCCTTATCTTAATGTCTGCTGATGAGCAACCTTAATTTCATCTGCAATTTTTTTTTTTTTTTTTTTTTTTGCCTTTTCTGGGACCACTCCAATGGCATATGGAGGTTCCTAGGCTAGTGGTCTAATAGTAGCTGTAGCTATCGGCCTATGCCAGAGCCACAGCAATGTGGGATCCAAACTGCGTCTGCAACCTACACCACAGCTCACGGCATTGCCAGATCCTTAACCCAAGGCCAGGGATCGAAACTGCAACCTCATGGTTGCTAGTCAGATTCATTAACCACTGTGCCATGACAGGAACTCCTCATCTGCAATCTTAACATCCCTCTGCCATGTCACCTAACACAGTCACAGGTTGCTCTGGGAATAGAACATAGGCAACTTTGGGGGGCCATTATTTTGCGTACCATAAAGAGGGAGATTACAATGGGCCTTGTCACCATTTGTGAGGAGTTTTCTCTTTAGCCTAAGGATAGAGGGTCATGAAAGGGATTTAAGTAAATGAATAACGTGATCTTACTGTGTTTTAGGCTGAAGTGTTGTGTTCTTTTTTTCTGTAGTTTGGAAATGGGGATGGGGGGCTGTCAAATGGAACTCCAGGATATTAGGTTTTGGAGAAAGGCCTGTCCAGGGAGCAGAGGAGGAGAAACTGTGGGTGCAGTACTTCAGATGGACACCTGTACCCCAGTTCCCAAACCTCACCCCCACTCAAGTCTACACCTAATAAGTTGAAAGTCTACCGTAAACGCAATAGTCCCATTACTTACTACCAACCCACAGTCACTTCCCCCTCTCTATGGAGTCAGGCTGGATCAGAGTTTATTGGGTAGGAAGTCAGAGAACTGCCACTTCGAGGGGGGAAACACACACACCCTATCCTTGGCGTCTCTTGGTTTCTTTCTACCTCCCTGCACTGGCATGAACAGCTTGAAGCATATCACCTGTCTCTAACCCAGACTCCTTTTGATAAGACAATTCAGGAAATACACCTCTACCTCTTTATCTGTTTTTTTCATGGAGAAGAATTTCCCCAAATCCTTAAGGTCTTCTTTAAATTGCAAGAATAAGATAAAGTATTAAAAGCATTTTACTTTAAAAGGAAGAACTTTCTAGAACTTCTATTCTAAAACTATAGAATTACTAGGAGCCAAGCCTCCCTTGTAAACGACAAATGCAACAGGATGGAGAGCTGGGTCAAGTATCTCTTTCAACTGCACTTGGTTAATTAGCCTGATTGTTCTACTATCTACAATCAACTGTCCCTACCAGCTGTTTGGTTTACAGAACAAATGCCAATCCTTCGAAAACTTTACTCCTTATCTTGGTTGAATAGTATAATCAACATTGAAGGACAGGGGCCTCTCCAGTCCTGTGCCTCCCCACACCCCTAGGACCAGGGGCTGGCACCCCACCACAAGTTCTTTGATTTTTTCCCTTTTCTTTCATTGGTCTTAGAGGACACAGACCACCCCAGCCCATTCTAATTCCACCCCATGGCCTTACCTACCTCATTCATTTGCTGGTTTCCACAGCCTACTGATCGTTATCTCACTCCACCCCAGGTCTCTAAGACCCAGGACAAATCTACCTGGCAGATTCTTCCATCCCCTCCACAACATGGTATGAATAGGGGACTTGGAGTCTCAGAAACTGGGTCCCCAAATTCTGATATTTATGAAGTGCCTTCACTAGCTGTATGATAATAATACTGACTTATTATGAGGATTAAATTAGTTCATGCATGTAAAAACATGTGAAAGAGTGCTATTCAAAGTTCGTCTTATGGAAACCCTCCTACACCTGGTAGGAATGTAAATTGGTACAGCCACTATGGACATCAGTATGGAAGTTCCTTAAAAAACTAAAAGTAAAGTTACCATATGATCCTACAATCCTATTCCTGAGTATATATCCAGAGAAAACTATAATTCAGAAAGATACATGCATCCCAATGTTCATGGCAGCACTATTTACAATAACCAAGACATGAATGTCCATTGACAGATGCGTGGATGAAGATATGTATATACATACACACACACACGTTATATATTTATATACAGATAAACATTGGGATACTACTCAGCCATAAAAAAGAATGAAATAATGCCAGTTGTAGCAACATGGATGGACCTAGAGATTATCATACTAAGTGCTGTAAGCCAGACAAAGACAAATATCATGATATCAGTTATATGTGGAATCTTAAAAAAAAAAGAGAAATACAAATGAACATATTTACAAAACAGAAATAGACACAGAAAACAAACTTAGGGTTACCAAAGGGGAAGGGGAAGGGATAAATTAGGAGTTTGGCATTAGTATAAACACATTCCTATGGAGAAAATAGATAACTATTAAGGACCTACTGTGCAGGGAACTATACGTAATATTTTGTAATAACTTATATGGGAAAAGAATTTGAAAAGGAATGTGTGTGTGTGTGTGTATATAAATGAATCACTGTATACCTGAAACTAACACATTGTAAATCAACTGTACTTCAATTTTTAAAAATTCTTAAAAGAAAAAAGTGTATTTTATAGACCAATGCCATCCACAAATTTTTTGCTACTAGCCTGCAACTAGATCAATATGAAAGTATAATTAAGTAGAGAAACTTCGATCAATGAACTTATAAAGCAAAAAGAAAGCTCATTTGTCACATTACAAACTAAATACTGACATACACAGAATTTATTCAAAGTGTGCATAAAGGCACTTAATATGAGGAGTCACCTGGAGTTCCCATTGTGGCATAGCAGAAACGAATCCGACTAATAACCATGAGTTTTCAGGTTCGATCCCTAGCCTCGCTCAGTGGGTTAAGGATCCGGCGTTGCCATGAGCTGTGGTGTAGGTCGCAGACTCGGCTCAGATCTGATGTGGCTATGGCTGTGGCTGTGGCTCCAGCAGCTGTAGCTCCAATTACGATTAGCTCCCCAGCCTGGGAACCTCCATATACCTTGGGTGTGGCCCTAAAAAGCAAAAAAAAAGTGAGGAGTCACTATTTTATTCACAACTTTCTGTGAGATTACAGTTGTGAAATAACAAGGTATTAGTCACTTAAACTTTCAATTAATGGAGAATATGTACAAATTTTATAGTTTTTTTCTTTTTTGCTATGTAATTTTCTATTAACTCACTTTTACTGTATTTTGCAAAAACACTGATTTGTGTCAAGTTGGACATTAAAGAAAAAACTAGTCATTTGTCTAGAGAATTTGAGGAGCACTGACTTAGAAACTACCTGGTATTACCGTAAAGCACAATAAAATGTGCCAAATATAGTAAGTGTTCAATTAACATTAGTTATTGCCATTTTCATTTATAGATGAAGACTCTTAGACAGAGAGAGATTCAGCATCCCAGGTCCATGGTCCAGTCCACTGGAGGCCAGTACTGGAAGTAGCTTCCTGTCTGCCTGGAGGAAATTGCCAGAAGGAGTTAGTTGTCTTAATTGGGCCAAAGGGATCCTGCAGAAAATCTGGAAGGTCAAAAAGCAGAAACTGGCAACAGATGGGTATCTCAGCTTGTCCTCAGTTGTTCATGGTGCCATCAGAAGCTGAGAAGAAATGGGATCAACCAGAAAGCATTTGAGTGCACTGCCTAGGGAACAAAAACAACCCTCATTTATAACCACCCAGACATTGGCATTCAGGGCCAGCAAGTTACTTAGCTACTCAGCAGGAAAGAAACATCATCCAGAAGTCAGGAGATTTAGTGGGTAGTGCAAGGTCTCTGGGGATTCCCTGGGGACTCCAACTTCCCAGCAAAGCCACAAGGTCAAATAAGCTACATTTTGCAAAATCAAACACAGTCTTAATTTAAAAAAAGACAGGAAGAGAAGCTATATGAAGGATTGAACATTTTTAACTAATACAAACTAAACCCCATTTAAGGAACTGCACTTTAGAAAGGATTGGCGATGCAATTAATTTCCACCCAGTATCCCATAGGAGAGGGCTCAGGAGAAAGTTCCAGTTACAGAGAAAATAATCTCCCTTTCCTTGCACCTCTGAATTGTGCCGAGTTGAATTTTTCTGTCTTGCTTCAGAACATCTGGGAAAGCTAGAGAATGATTTAAGAGAAAAATCAATGAATCTCGTGCTCAGTGATTCATTTCGGACTCCCTCTTCCCAAGCTCTCGGGTGGGCTGAGCCCCAGCACGCAGCGCTTGTCTCTGCCGTGTCTGAGCAAGTGTCTGTCTGCACTTCAGGCCCATGAGCCCACTGGAGAACAGGGGAAGCTAATTGCCTGCAGCCCAGAGTGGAGCATGTAGGTGTATTTTGAGGCCGTGGGAAGCATGACATCTCCAGGAAGGTGTCGGTGACAGCTGGGGAGATGATGGGGTAGGTGGGTCGGGCTTCTCCCAGCTGCTAATGAAGCTTTTCCTGGCAGAGGCACGGTTCTCCGCCCACCAGGCGCTCATTCAGTGTTAATGGGGAAGGGACAGGAGAGGGGAGCCTTCTCTCCAGGAAAGGGCAGATCTCTGTCCATGTCCCTTGGCTTGTTTCACTGCTAAGGGACTGGGAATTTGGGGTTAATAGATGCAAACTATTGCCTTTGGAACGGATAAGCAATGAGATCCTGCTGTGTAGCACTGGGGACTATATCTAGTCACTTAGGATGGAGCATGATAATGTGAGAAAAAGAATGTAGTATGACTGGGTCACCTTGCTATGCAGTAAAAATTGACAGAACACTGTAAACCAGCTATGGTGGAAAAAATAAAAAATCATTTTTTAAAAAAGTCAAACATATTTGAGTATTGCATGTTACAGAGCTCAATATTTGAAAAGGGGGTATAATAAAATGTTTAATATTTATTCCTGTAAGATAAATGAGGGCATTTCTAAAAGCCCAACTAATGAATAGTTTTAAGTCAGAGGTATCCAGTTAAGGTTTCTATATGTATGTAGTGGTTACATGACTGTATATGTTTGTCAAAACTCGCTGAATGATACAACCCCCAAAGCTGAATTTTCAGCATGTAATTATACCTCAATGAGAAAAAAAAAAAAAAAGGTAAAAGTAACTTAAATCCCAAAAGTGATTTTAAAGAAATACATTTTTAATAGTTTTTTGGAAATAATTTCAAACTTACAGAAAAGTTCCAAGAATAGTGCAAAGAAGTATTCTTTCTAAACCCTCTGAGAGCAGGTTGCTGACACCATTGCTCCTGAATACTTCAGTATATTTTCCATGAACAAGGACTTCCTCCTACATAACCGCAAAACAACCATCAAAGTCAGGAAATCAAGATTGGTATCCATCCAGCCGCCAAACCACAGACACGATTCAGGTTCCACCAGTTATTCCAGTAACATCCTTTATAGACAAAAGATCAAATGCCACATCACAGGTTGCATCTCGTTACCATATTCTCCTTCTCTCTGGACAACTTCCTCAGTCTTTCTTTGACTTTTAGGGTCTTGACACATTTCAAGATGACAGGCCAGTTGTTTTATAGACTGTCTCTGAATTTGGATTTGTCTGATACTTTTTTTTTTCTTTTTTTTTTTTTCCTTTGCCTTTTCTAGGGCCGCTCCCTCGGCATATGGAGGTTCCCAGGCTAGGGGTCGAATCGGAGCTGTGGCCACCGGCCTACGCCAGAGCCACAGCAACGCGGGATCCGAGCCGCGTCTGCGACCTAAACCACAGCTCATGGCAACGCCGGATCCTTAACCCACTGAGCAAGGGCAGGGACCGAACCCGAAACCTCATGGTTCCTAGTCAGATTCGTTAACCACTGAGCCATGATGGGAGCTCCCTTTTTTTTTTTTTTTTTTTTTTGAGTCTGATACTTTTTCAAAATTAGATTCAGGTCATGATTTTTTGGCAGGAGGATCACAGAAGTGATATATTCCCATTGCATCCTGTTGAGGGCAAATGATTTGAAAGTGTCGCATCCATTGCTACTCATGTTAACTTGGTTCATTGGTTTGAGGTGGTGTCTGTGTGAGTGTGGGTATGTACACACAAACATTCTTATCTTTATTTACTTTTGTCTTTTTAGGGCAGCACCTGCAGCATAGGGACCTTCCCAGGCTAGGGGTCAAATTGGAGTTGCAGCTGCTGGCCTGTGCCACAGCCTCAGCAACGTCAGATCTGAACCACATCTTTGACCTACGCCGCAGCTCTTTGCAACGCTGGATCCTTAACCCACTGAGCAAGGCCAGGGAGCGAGGCCAGGCCTCACGGATGCTATTCAGGTTTTTAACTTGCTGAGCCACAATGGGAACTCTGCCTTATGTTTATTTTTATACATATCTACATAGACTGAAAATCATGGGTTCACATAATTCCAACCCAGTATCATAGACTAATTTTAGTTGCCCTCCACATGTGTAACTCCTTTTTGGACAGTGAGAAACCTGACTCCCACTATTCTCCAAAAATTCACTTGTTGGATCATCTCCCATTTCTCATCTCCACCTCCCCTCACCTCCCACGGACCTCTCCTCACCTCACTGTGCTCTGCTTCCTGTTCTGGGCCACCACCTCCACCCTACATGGATGCCCTCTTCACCCTGCTCAGACTCGCACCCTGCAGGGCCTGCCATTCATTCACCCACACAGGTGTCTCCCTCAGCCCAGGTAGGCTCTGACGCCCTGCTCTGGTCCTACTCCTTCCCCCACAATAGGGCCTATTTTGCTCAGTCCTGCCTAGTGATATTTGGACAAAATTATTCAGGAAAAAAAGGAAGAAAGGAAGGGAGAGAAGGCTTACCCAAATGCTGCTGTGTGGGGTTCCGTGTTCTTTCTGATTCCGTCCAGAGCATACCTAGAATTAGTTCTTTCCTGTTCTGAGGTTGGGCCCTAGAAGGGTCCCTTCCCTATCCTTACTCATGCCCTTTGCTCTGTTTCATAGCTACCACCTGCACCACTAACGTAACAGCCACCACACAGCTGAGCTCACTGCTGGCAAGTCTAGTGTGTGCCTACCTCTTACCTGCCATGTGCCATCTGGGGTTTCCATTTCTGCAGGGTTTTGAAATGGTATATCTTGCAGAGGCTGATATAGCTGGAGGCTGAAAAGGCTCTATTTAAACCCAAATCAGGGCTTGGGGGAAGAATGAATCTTGAGGGTTTTCAGAGCCTATGACCTGCCTCTGGGAAGAGAAGGGTTACTTCCAAAGGTCCCACACCTGAGAGGGCGTAACTAGAAGGGCTCAGGAGGAAACCCCAGGCCGGGTCTTATCCCAGCTAAGGAGAGGCTCCTCTGGCTCGCTCAGGGCAACTCAGTGGCTCTCACCTGAGCTTTGTTGCCAGCAAGTGAGCTCAGAGCCATGTGCCAAGGCTCCCTGAGAACCAGGCATGAGTTTATCCATCCCCACTGGAGGCTGCTCACAGTTTTCAGGGCATGATCTTGGGCAAGCCAACCTCTTTGACATTTCAGGGTTTGGCTTTTGTTTGTTTGTTTGTTTTTTTCTTCTGATTTTCAGGGCTGCACCCTTGACATATGGAAGTTCCCAGGCTGCGGGGGTGCAGGGTGGGGGGGGGGGTTGAATCAGAGCTATAGCTGCCGGCCTCTGCCACAGCCACAGCAACTCGGGATCCAAGCTGTGTCTGCGACTTAAAACACGGCTCTCGGCAGCACCAGATCCTTAAGCCACTGAGTGAGGCCAGGAATCGAACCCTCATCTTCATATATACTAGTCGGTTGATTAACTGCTGAGCCACGAAGGGAACTCCTGACATTTCATGTTTAAATGGAGCTGATAACAATAAGGCCTTCCTCATAGGGTTGCTATAAGGAATAAGCAAAAGTATTCAAGTCCTCAAGCCCTGTGTAAAAGTTGGTCACTGCCCTGGGGAGGCACAGCCCACAAGTGAAAAAAGATGGTGAACAGCTGGCCGTGGAAGAGAGGGCTCCATGGGCTTCACAGGTCACTACAGTGTCTCTGCAGGTACAGCCAACACAGGGGCACAGCCCTGGAATTTCAGTCCACATAGTGCAGCAGTTTGATCATCCCAACTTGTCTGCATTCTTCATGAGCCCGAGACGCACTCAATAGGATTTCTTTTTTTTTTTTTTTTCCTTTTTAGGGCCGCACCCATGGCATATGGAAGTTCCCAAGCTAGGGGATGGAGCTATAGCTGCTGGTCTATACCACAGCCACAGCAACACCAGATCTGAGCCGCATCAGTGATCTACACCACAGCTCACAGCAATGCCAGATCCTTAACCCACTGAGCGAGGCCAAGGATCAAACCTGCAACCTCATGGTTCCCAGTTGGATTCGTTTCTGCTGTGCCACGATGGGAACTCCCGATAGAACTTCTTACACAGTTCAGCTATCCTCCTGGTGATTATGACAGAGGATAACCACGTGGGGAGCTGGGGCAGTCCAAGCAGTTTAAAGGGTGGTCCCTGCGACAGCGCCCACTGGGGTGAGGGCCCAGTGTGCAGACCTCACCCCAGAGAGTCAGAGGCCTTGCAGACCTCAAAAACTTCAAGATTTTTCTGATGCACATTACGTTTAGGAAATACTGGCTTCAGAAGCTTAGCTAATGGGAAAATTGGATGGACTATTTTCCCTTGAAGGAGGATGACTTCTACATTTCAAAAAATAATTGCCAATCAGAGGCTAAAGCCCAGCAGGTGGGGAACAAGCCCTATTTCCAGTTCTGCTATCAAAGGCAATGATTTAGAAGCTTAGGTAAGAAGCTGTGCCCTGATTGTGAAAATTGGCTTAGAAAAAATGTGGGCTAATGACTCATAGGAAATGTTAGACATGAGAAATCCAAATATACAGAGAAAAGTAAAGCACTGTCACTTCAGAATCGGCGGACTCCTGTGCAAGTAGCAGCTGTTACTCCAAATCAACAGAGACTAGAATAAATAATAGAGTATAAATGAGACCCTGCTGTATTAATTAATAAACTTTAAACTTTTAAACTCGCTTGCTCCCTCATGATACCCCTATTTTCCACATAAAGCCGTAGTTCTTAAGCTTTGGTATATGGAAGGAATCACTTAAGGAACTTGTGAAACTATACAGATCTTCCTTGACCATGGGGTTACATCCCAATAAACCTATTGTAAGTTGAAAATATCATAAGTTGAAAATTCCTTTCATACACCTAACCTACCAAAAATAACTTAGCTCAGCCTACCTTAAAGGTGCTCAGAACACATACATTAGCCTACAATTGGGCAAAACCATCAAACACAAAGCCTATTTTTATTTTATTGCTCTTTAGGGCTGCATTTGAGGCATATGGAAGTTCCCAGGCTAGGGGTCGAATCAGAGCTATAGCTGCGGGCCTATGCCACAGCCACAGGAATTCGGAATCCAAGCCATGTCTGTGACCGACACCACAGCTCACAGCAACGTGGGATCCTGAACCCACTGAGCGAGGCCAGGGATCGAACCCGCATCCTTATGGATACTGGTCAGGCTCGTTACTGCTCAGCCACAACAGGAACTTCCACAAAGGGTATTTTATAATACAGTGTTGACTATCTCATGTAACTTATTGAATACTGTCCTGAAAGTGAGAATAGACCGTTGTAAGCGTAGTTGTTTGCCTGTGTGATCACGTGGTGATGCCGTGGCTGCCCGGCATCAGGAGAGAGGATCTTGTGGGATATCTCGCTGGTCCCAGAAAGGATCAACATTCCAAATTCAAAATGCTGTTTCTACTGAATGTATATTGCTTTCACACCATTAGAACTATCAGGTATTCCAGACTATATTTTCCAGATATCAATTCAATAAGGCAGGGAGTAGCCAAAGATTTTAACAAGGATCCTGGCTGATTTTGAAATGTGTTAGAAGGGCCAACCTTTGGAAAACAAACAATAAAGAACTGACTGAGCCCTCTGCGCGACTACTCTTTTGCCACCCCAAACTCTCTTTAGGATAGCTTATTCAACACACCTTTCCACAGAGCTGCACATTGAATTAATATTCAGTGACTCATTTAACGTATCATTTTCCAGAGCTGTGAACACAGGAACAACTTTCACTTCCCAGAATTGATTTTTTAAAATAACTATTATGAAAAGAACTGTGATGGAAAATTAACATAGGGTGGTTCTCTGGGCCCATGATCTCTGGGAACTCACACGCAAACCAAATGTATTAATGATGCATTGCATCTTGGTTTCTTGGATTTCTGCCTAAAGGATGATAAAATCACAGGTGACACAGACATTTGCTATACTTTTTGGAAACCCGGTATTTTTGAGTTCTGTTTCTACATCTGGGCAATTACGCCCTCGTGTATGTTATTACCTTCCAGAGGCAAAGCCTTCCACCAACCTCCCTTGAAACTCAAGCCTAAGGAGCAAGATTTTCCCTGGGAAGAAGGAGGCAGGCACCCCAAGAATCCAGCTGATCAAGAGAGGAGAATGGATGATGGCAGAGAGATGCCCAGCTTTACTAGGCAGCCCTGGTGGAGATGCGAGGGCAGAGCCCTTCCCAGAGCAGGAGCAGTGAGCTGCCTGTGTGCTATCGGGAAGCTTCTGAAAGGACTCCACCCAGATTCTGTCTGGCACTGCCCTCTGGGGCTGTTCCTTCTTACAGTTTCCATGTCGGACCCCAATCCCCTCCCAGAGGTTCTGTGAAGCACCTAGTATCTTTTAATGAACTCCTCTCCACTTGAACTAGAGCCAGTGCTGTTGTTTTCTACTAAGAATCTTTTCTTTTCTTCTCTTCCTTTTTGGCCTCCCCGCAGCATATGGAGTTCCCAGGCCGTGATCACATCCAAACCACAGTTTCGATCTAAGCCGCAGGTGTGGCAATGCCAGACCCTTTAACTCATCATGCCTGGCCAGGGGTTGAACCTGAGTCCCAGCGCCCCAGAGACACCACCTATCCTATTGTGCCACAGTGGGAACTCCTCTACTAAGACTCTTGAGAGAGGACAGTAATGGTCCATCCTGCCATCTACAAATATTTAATCTTTAACTGAAATATCATATCGACTTTGCTGAGTTTTTTTTTTTAAACACAAGCATATTGGTAGTAAAAAGTATTCCTTCTGTATGTTTAACATAAAACTCAATTCCACCTCATTTTAATGCAGGAAATGAAACTGAAGCCCACAGAGGGGAAGGGATTGGACCACTTCTAGTTGGAATTTGGAGCCCAGATCCCTAGCCTTGCCCTTCAGTGGCTACCCTCTGCCCATGTCCAGCTTACATATTGCCCAGGATCAGCCACAGATGGAGATTTTATCACATACATGCCGTTTCTCCCATCAGTGCATGAGCAGGTGCTGAGACTTGGTGTACTGAATGTATTCATTCCAGATCACATAAACCAGGACCTTGGGCCTGTGTTTATACAGCCAATTGCAGACAATTAAGGTTCCAAGCAGCAGACACTTTTGAAAACTGTGGCTACAGAAAAAAATCAGCATCCTACTTATATTTCAGAGAACAGACCTAGGCTGAAGCTTTGATCTTTGCAGCCAAAATCCACATGTGGGCATTCTCTCTTACCTATGTGGGCATTCTCAGGGGCCAGACTATCTCAGAATAGGAATAGGAACCAAACAGTTGCTAGGAAGGGATGTTAATTCTCTGCTCCTATTTAGATTCAGCCCCCAGGTCCCTCTCCTCAGCTGTCTTCACTCCCCACTCCCCGACTAAGGGGACAAGTTATCTAGTAGGTGAAAGAGCCACTTGTGTCCATCACTTTGTGAACCAACTAGTCAAGGAAGCAAGTATCCTCTGCCTCGTGTTTTATCAAGAGAGAAGTGTTCTGAAGCTGTGTGAAAGAATTTGCTTCTGTCTTTGTACAGAAGGGGCAATGAGCTAAGGTTATTTTAGCTGATTTTATCTCAACCTTGTCAAATGTATGTCCACTTGCATAAGGAGGGCAAGATCGCCCTCTGCTGCCTACAGGTAAAATAGCCATGCATATTCATAGAGCACGCTTTCTGGATGTAAATCCATTACACTAGCAGCCAGAAGAGAGGCCCCTTTGATTAAAGAAGTTCCGGCATTATTGGAGATTCATAATGAACTTTGAGATATTGAAAACTCCAAGAAGTCATACCTTGAAGAAACTGGCTTACCCCAGTCTCTCCCAGGTTGATTATCTTCAAGAGCATATAGAAAGCACATGACTTCATATTTTCAAAGTCAACATATAAATGTCACTTCACAGAGGCCATTGTGAATCTAAATACAAGTATCTATACCTCCTAGGATGGTACAGTCTGTCAGTCATTCTACTCTCAATTCCACAGCAACCCCGTCTCTTACTCTCCACTACTCCCTGCATCCCATCTCCCTCCCAATCCAGTCACCTCTTTCTTGTATTAAATAAAATTCATGTTTTATGGTGAGACAAGACAAATTCAAATATAAAAGTTTTCTCTGCCCCTTGGCCTCCTCTCTCCCTGTATCCACATTAAGCGTCCACCAAACCTCCCCCATCAGCAGGAATACCTGCTCAACCATAAAGAGCAACATTCTTCTAGCAAGCTCCTTAAAAGAGAACATTCCTTCTTGATCTTGAAAGGGGTCATGAGGCACTTAGATCTGGATTCTGTAAACTGTCAATAACACATCACTTAATGTATAACCCTCTGTCTCGAAAAAACTTATACAACTGTGCCTTGCCTTCTAATAGGCAGAACAGTCCTCCGAGCTTTCTGAGATGCTCTTCCTGGATTATAATCCTCCACTTTGGCTCTAATAAAAATTTCCATTTCCTTCTTAGCTACTCTGATTAATTTTTCATTTGCACTTGACACCTCCTATCAATTTCTCCCTCTCATTCTCCAGAGCCCCTCATTTCCTTCACTCCTACATTCGTGATCTGCCCCCCATGACTGCAGACTCTATGTGCTTCTAGCATTCCAATGCATCTTCCTTCACAATATGCTTCAGAACCATAAGTAGCTGATGTCCTCTTCTCTTGCTAGACTATAAACTCCACGAGGGCAGGGATCTTGTCCATCTTGCTCATTGCCTAATATGGCACCAGTTCTAAAGGTGGAGCCCATGGATTTCCCCTGCCCTGAGCACATGAATTCCTTGAGAGAGAGTTGTTAAATGCAATACAGGGCACCTTTGGTCTTTGGCAAGTACCATTTGCATAATGTAGAGGGAGCCGAAGTCAGAACACATAAGGACACAGAATACGGTAAAATTAAAAAGATGGTGCTTTTAGGTTTAGTAGTTGAAGGCAATTAGGGGAGAAGTTGCTAATATAGAGGGATAGCTGTTGGAGCAAAGTACTAGAGCAGATGAGAATAGTGTTATTTTTTACACTACATATGAAATTCATTGACTCCTCATAACATTTCCATGAAAAAGGCATTATCTACATTTTATGGATAAGAAAAGAGACTCATAGAAATTAAAAGAATTTGCCTAAGGTTATACAACTGGTAAGTGACAAAATTAAGATATTAACCCAACTGTCTCTAAAGTGCATACATTTGCCTCTAAGCCTCACTTTCTTCCACAAGACCAAGGGTTCCAGTAGAACAGTTGGCCTTAGAGGAGGAAGACTTCATTCACTGGAAGGAAGGAAGGAAGGAAGGAAGGAAGGAAGCATCTGCCTAGGTTTCTAAATTTTTTTTTTTTTTTTTTTGGTCTTTTTTGGCATTTCTTGGGCCGCTCCCACGGCATATGGAGGTTCCCAGGCTAGGGGTCGAATCGGAGCTGTAGCTGCTGGCCTACGCCACAGCCACAGCAACGCAGGATCCGAGCCGCATCTGCGACCTACACCACAGCTCACGGCAACGCCGGATCCTTAACCCACTGAGCAAGGCCACAGGTCGAACCTGCAACCTCATGCTTCCTAGTCGGATTCATTAACCACTGCGCCATGATGGGAACTCCTAGGTTTCTAAATTTAATGAAGTAGGAAAAAAGTTAGTAGCCTGAAGTGTGACGTGAGATTTGAAAATTATAGTTATGTATTTTCTATAGACTCTAAGAAAAATCTGAAAGAGATGTAGCTGATTTGAAGAAAGTAGTGATAGTTACTGAGAGACTGGGTCAAGAAACTTTACATGGGGATAGACTGTTGTGCAGCTGAGGTTGTAGATCATGAACTGGAAGCAGCAGCAAGAACTTGGATAGGCAATTAGCCAGTCTGACATACCAAATGTCGGTAACCCTAAACCACCACATCTGAAGATGGAAGTGTAAGATGATAGGTAGGCAGTTCCTGGAGAAAGAGAACCAGGCATGGCTTTCTTGACATAAGCGGAGCTATGCTGGCCTAGGTTACTTTGTGATCTAAGCCTGGCCGCAATGCTTGTCCTTGAACAGGTCTCAGGAATTAAAGATCTTCAATGAACAAAAGAATGCAGGAACAAACAACTGTTATCAGGCAAGAGACGTGACAGTGGCAAAGATAATGAATCAGTTGTAAACACTCCCAGCTCTGTTTCAATGATAAAGATTAGCCTGAAGCACTTTCTTGAGTTGTTTTGCAGAACGTAAAGCCCCCCTGGAGCACTCCAACGACCAGATACCTGGAGCCTAAGGAATGATGATGTTGACCATTTCTGACCCTCGTGACTTCAATCAACTAAAGCTTGGACTCTGTCAACCTCTGCCCCCCCACCCACCCCCATTCTATGCTGAATTTTCCTCTGCTCAAGCTCCTTCATGACCATGCATGTACTCTTAGCTTAAAACTCCCCCAATTTTGCTGTTCAGGGAAGACACTGCTTTGGGAAAGATCCCCAGTGTTCTCCTTACTTGCTGCAAGTAATACACCCTTCCTTCTGCAGATCTTTGGCTTGGTTGTGGCTTTTGGCTTGACATCCGCCAAGAGGCGAATCCAGCTTTTATATAAGAAGAGAAATGGGGCATTGGCATATGATGCAGCAAAGACAAGAAAGTTCAAATTTGAATGCCTGCAAAGGGGAGTTCCCATCGTGGTGCAGGGGAAACAGTTCTGACTAGTAACTAGAAGGCCCATTAGGAACAGAGGTAAAGGAGGAAACCATCAAACACAACACAAAAAAAGCATTTCTCAGAACTGCAGATCCCCGATCTCTAGCATGAAAAACCTGCACACCATGATGGAAGTGAAAAGACCTAATGCCATCATGAAATTTCAGAACAATAAGACTAATGAAAAGAGGTCTAAACCTTTCAGAGATGTTTTTGTTTGTGTGTGTGGCAGGTAACACACAAAGCACTAGGAAGAGGAACGGATTCCTCAGAGAAATACTTGAAGGCAGAAGAAAATGAGAGCAATGTCTTCCAAAGTTTGAGAAAAAAATGTATGTTCAACCAAGGATTCTGTACCTAACCCCACACATTCTTCTTCGAAAAGCAGCTGAAAATCCTGTCTACCAACATGAAGCAGGGAACTGAGAGAAAGGAAGATATGGAATCCATGGAAGAGGACCAGATACGGAGGGGAGGTGGGAGCTGACCCAGGTGAGGGCTGCCAGAAGCCAACACTGCAGTGGGATGCTGGAGGTTTCTAGAAGACTCGTCCTGGAAGACAAATGGAGCTCGTGAATTGTCAGATTTGACTTATGGATGGTAATTAGAAGGAATGCAGATGTTAACTAACCCTTACTGTAATAAATCATTTTGCACATTTATAAGTATCAAATCACACACATTGTACATCTTGAACTTACTATATATATATATATACATATATATACACACACATATATATATGGCAATAATACCTCAATAAAGCTGGAGGGAAAACTGACTTTTGGGAAAACTGTAATGAAAGCTATAAAACAGAGCTGTTCAAAGTCTAAGAAAACATTGTAAAAGAAAGAGATAATTATTAAGGCCAAAAAAAAGTTGTACTGAAAAAATGTAATCATAGACTATGATTTGACTTATTAGAGCATAATATTTATGGACGTAGTTACAATAACACCTAATATGGATTTAACAAAAAGTTGAGATATATTAGGATGGAAGTAGGAAATTAAGGGTATGAGTTAAAATCTGCATCTTTTTTGAAACAATAAGACAAAAGAGCGTTCTGAAAGTGATGTATTCATCACTTTTAGAATTTTTAGAATTCTAAAAATTCATATTGGGCGTTGCCTTGGTGGCACAGCAGTTTAAGGATACAGTGTTGTCACTGTTGTGGCTTGGGTCCAATCCCTGGCCCTGAAACTTCCTCATGCCTCAGGTGTGGCCAAAAAAATAAAGGGATGAACTAAGAGTAAAGGTATTTAGAAACAGGAACGAGGCCTACAGCAGCGGGGCTAAAGCCTTGCCTGGGATATCAGATAAGGGTTCAAAATACAAAAGGCTGGTTTCCTTATAGAACTTTTTGCTACTATTTGACTTTTTTTCTTTTTTTTAAGGCAGAGAGGGTAAGGCTAGTCAGAGGAGGCAATGAAAATCTTCTCCTCTCGGTGTGCTTTCTCAGCATCAAGGTTGTTAGATGCAGGACCTCAAAATCCAGAACTACAGAATGAGGACATTTTCACGCCATCTCCTGGGGACTTATATGCCTACTGCAGTTTGAGAACACTGTCTAGCAGTCACTGTGCAGGGGCTTGAAGTGAGGCAGGTGTCTGTGGATGCGGTAAAGGTGAGGGGGTGAAGCAAGGGGATGCATAAAGTCATTGGGGTTCAGGTGTGACCTCAGCCCACCATTCTGGGACTTTGCCCTCTCACTTGCCTTAACCTTAACTTGCTTAAGTTGCCTTAACCTGCCTGCTCCGTACTCCTGACCTTGTCTCACAGGTTTTGGTTTAGCCAGATTTTAGTTCTGATGCCTATTTTACACATTTTGGTACCCACTTTATTTTTGGTGCCTATTTTACTTCACCAAATCTGCCTTTGCAGATATCATTGTTGACACCTGCTGTCATTGTTCTCACATCGTTCCTGTCTAGTTTATTACCAAGATCATATAGTTCTTAAAGACTAGGTGTTCAATAAAGTCTTAGTGATTTGGTTCCGCCGATTCTTCAAGATACATGCCCAGAAGAGATCGGAGGGGTACAATAATAAACAGAAGTCTGCTCTCCAGGAAAGAGAAGGAAAAGAAAACCTACCAGACTAGACAGAAGAGCTTTGATGGGAAAAGAGGGTGGACCCCTAATGCTTCCACTGCAGTGAGGATTCAACTGAGCTGTCAGTTACAAAGAGGAGCCTTTGATTTCTGGTCCTGCCTACAGATGTCTTGCTTATACTTTTATATCTTAAGTTTTGTAGGATTCACAAAGCTTCTTTAAATATTTCAAGAAAATTATCGACATATTGGATAGGTCGTTTGTTGCTTTAAATGTAAAATAGATACTGAAATAAATTCTAGCTAAATCATAGTTGGTTTTTGGACATTATAATGAAAATGACTTAAAAGAGTTCTGCAATAGTTTTTTTTTTTTTAACTGAAGACAAATCCAAACTCAGATACTTTTAAAGAAAAGTCAAATACACTGTTTTAAAATGAATCAGAAATTTTGATGTCATGACTTGAGAATGCAAAGTTCTTATTCAAATATAAAATTACTTTCCCTCAAGATAAGTATAAAGTTAATTACAAACCTGTCAAAGGCTGTCTTAAGACAGTCACAGTAAGGCTTAATTATGAAGTTTAGAAAAAAAGATCCCTGTGATTAAAGATTTTATCTCTTTTATTAAAGCAAGGATTAATCTATGCAAATTGGCTTTGCTTTGAAGTGACCCTAGCAAACAAGCTCCTGGAGCTATTGGCGAACTGACAAGATGTTGCCTCTTCAAAAAAAGTAAGAGGAGTTCCCGTCATGGTTCAGCGGTTAATGAATCTGACTAGGAACCATGAGGTTGCAGGTTCGATCCCTGGCCTTGCTCAGTGGGTTAAGGATCTGGTGTTGCCGTGAGCTGTGGTGTAGGTTGTAGACGCGGCTCGGATCCCGCATTGCTGTGGTTCTGGCGTAGGCCGCGGCTACAGCTCTGATTCGATCCCTAGCCTGGGAACATCCATATGCCACAGGAGCGACCCTAGAAATGGCAAAAAGACAAGAAAAAAAAAAAAAAAAGAAAGAAAGAAAAAAGAGGAATTAATATGTATCCACATAAAAAATTTCTAATTTTGCAATTCTCTTAAAAAAATTCAATGGTTAAGGAAAAAAATCATAAATTATCCCTTATGAGAGAATAGGGAATTTATATAAGGGATTATGTAGCCCAGAACAGTCTACCATAAATATGTATTTTTCTTTTTTAATTGAAGTACAGTTGATGTACAATACTTTATGTTACAAGTATACAGGGTAGTGTTTCAGTTTTTAAAGGTTTACTCCATTTATATTTATTACAGAATATTAGCTATATTTTACAATGTATCAATTTGCACCCCTTCATCCCCTCCCCCATCTTGCCCTTCCACTCTCCCCTCTCCCCACTGGTAACCACTAATTTGTTCTGTGTATCTGTGAAATATATATTTAAGACTCATCCTTCTTCCTAACACTTTGTGCAAATCTACTCTAAATTATCTTCATGGTTGGCTTTGTTTTCAAAGATGGGTACCTGCAGAGCCTCTCCCGCCCAACTTGCACTGCCGGGGCTGCTGCACTGACAGCAGCTGCTGGAGCCTCAGAGTTACTGATTCATTTGTCCTCATGGATGAATTTCAGGATGTTCAACTCACAGAGATCAAACTACTTCTAAATGATAAGAATGGTACACGAAACTTCCAGGACTTTGACTGTCAGGTTGAACCAGTTGAACTGGATTGCTGTTAATATTTGATATAATTGGAGTTCCCGTCGTGGCGCAGTGGTTAACGAATCCAACTAGGAACCATGAGGTTGTGGGTTCAGTCCCTGCCCTTGCTCAGTGGGTTAAGGATCCGGCGTTGCCGTGAGCTGTGGTGTAGGTCACAGATGAGGCTCAGATCCCGTGTTGCTGTGGCTGTGGCGCAGGCCGGCAGCTACAGCTCCGATTCAACCCCTAGCCTGAGAACCTCCATATGCCGCGGGAGCGGCCCAAAGAAATAGCGAAAAGACAAAAACAAAAACAAAATTTGATATAATTTACTTAGAAGGAGATCATTTGAGAAAGGGTGAGAATAAAATCCAAGGAACATGATATAGAAACAACTCATGGATGGTCCATGTCACTATAAGAGGCTTACCAAAGGGAAACAGACCATTTATTGGATATACCATACATTGGCCTCAATCATAAATCCTGTTTCAATGCATTCTTTAACTTTGAGGATATGCAAGAAATCACCCAGCACTTTGCTGTCTGTCATGTGGATGCCCCAGACCAGAAGGAAGGTGCACCCTCTTTCCCAACTGGGTACCAGTACCCCACAATGGATGAGCGGGCCCAAATGCTACCTTCTGTTCTCACCCACTTAAATTCCAAAAGCATCACTGGGGTTGGAGTTGGAGCTTACATCCTCAGCAGATTTGCTCTCAATCACCCAAAGCTTGTGGAAGGTCTCGTGCTCGTTAATGTTGACCCTTGTGCTAAAGGCTGGATTGACTGGGCAGCTTCCAAACTCTCAGGATTGACAACCAATGTTGTGGACATTATTTTGGCTCATCACTTTGGGCAAGAAGAATTGCAAGCCAACCTGAACCTGATTCAAACCTACAGACTGCATATTGCCCAAGATATCAACCAAGAAAACCTATAGCTCTTTCTGAGTTCTTATAACAGATACAAAGACTTGGAGATTGAAGACCCTCCTGGGACAAAATGGTAACAAATCAAAAACATTAAACTGTTCTACTTTATTGGTGGTAGGTGACAATTCACCTGGAGTTGAGGCTGTGGTTGAATGCAGTTCTCACCTGGATCCTGTAAATACAACCTTGCTAAAGACGGCAGACTGTGGTGGACTACCCCAAGTAGTTCAGCCCAGGGAAGCTCACCGAGGCCTTTAAGTACTTTTTGCAGGGAGTGGGCTACATCCCATCTGCCAGCATGACCTGGCTCACCTGATCACAAACCCACTCAACCACGAGCAGCATCGGCTCTGGAGAAAGTGCCTTCAGTCCATCTGTCAGCAGCAATCAGTTAGATGGAACTCAAGAAACTTCTGAGTCCCCTGATGTTCTAGACAGACACCAGACCATGGAGGTGTCCTGCTAAGCAGATGTTCCTCCACTGGACCATGCAAGTCCATCCTCCTTCAAATGACCACTCCATAATATAACATTTCCTCCAGCCAACTGGAATGTATCTTTAACTCCTCCATGGCCACTGACTCTCTCTGATATCCTGGATTTATCATCCCCTCTGCCTGGCCACCCCCCTTTTTGTATGTACCAAGAACCACTTCCATGCCATCACTGTAACATTCCACATCTTTAGCTGATCAGATGGCCGTATCTTCTCTGGCCAGCTTTTCCCTGTGCTTTCCCAACTACGTTCTTTGATCCTGACGTATGTGTATGAGCATGCGTGTCTGTGTTAGTGTGTACATGCTTTCTTGTAGAGCAAAAAAAGGGGGGGGGGACCTCATCTTTTGCATCTTCAGTGCTGTTTTTAGGGGAAACATGTAGAACAGATTTCTAGGTTAGGTAGGCCACTCCATTCTCTTCTCAATTCCAAATTGGTCAACAAGATGTGCAAAGCAACTTCAGGAGAAGGCAGCTCTGAGGAACATGGAAGATCGTAATTGCTGTTTTGACTGTTGACTGATTGTGACCGATAGAAGGGAGCCTGTTACCTAGAGAAAGAAGCAGGCTGGATGTCCAGCCACCTTCTCCCGTTTGCATGAATTCACACATGCTGTCCTACAGATAAAAGGGAGGGAGATGTTCCCCTAGAAGCCCATGAATGATGGGGTTCTGACGCACCCTGGAGTTCTTCCCAAGGAGTGAAGTGTGACCTGATTGGATTGTCTTAGCAAAGAAAGGTGGAAAAAAATTCCAGGTCTCTGTTCTGTCAGAGTAAAACGGATGTTTCTGCAGTGTCTGACACCACATACCACACATCTGCAAGAAGCATCTCCCAGGAGAAACTCTCCAGTCAATCGCCCAAAAAGGGAGTGGTGTGGCCTGAAAATTATGTATGATAAGAAAATGGCTGGAGAGTGAGGGACCGACATTAACACAATTTGATACTATTAAGTATAGCCTTGATTTCAGCAGACTTAATAGAGGCTATATGAAATTCAGACAGAACCCAGTTCTCAGAAAGTTAATCCTGTAAACTCCTTTTTGGGAGAGGAGAAGGGCCATGTGTAAGTGCAGCCTGCCCAGGTGAAATTGTTTAGTCACTGCTATTTGAGGGGGTCACAGCCGCCCAGCGAGGGTCACCAGGAGGAGGGTGAAAGCAGCTGCCACACAGCAAGGGCCCAGCTTTGAGGGCATCAGGATGTCAGCTCAGGGTTACAGAGTCCAATCTTAAGAAGGAGCTTTTCAGGCGTAGCATTCGCTTTCTGCTGAGACAGGAAATGTGTCCCTCTGCCGGAGTACGACTTCTTACGACAATGAAATAAAGCTGTATATGTCTCATTGTTAAAAAAATAAATAAAATAAAAGATGTGTATCTACAAAAAAGTTAAATGACATTCCTACAAGATGTCATCCTATGACTGCGAAGCAGGTGCCTGGTTCGTACCCCAGTTTGAGAACAGCATACACTCTAGATTTTACCCCTCCACCCAACTTACATCATCTGTGTTATAAAACACAAAAGATACATATTGAATAACACAATTTGTTTCAGGTAGGTCTGTATAGACCCAAGGGATAGAGCAGGTGAAATCAGTGATTAAAATTTTTATTTTTACATTATAACCCAATTCTAATCTTTCTTGTATGTTAATCAAATTTGAAAAAATTTTATTTCAGCTGCATTAAATTTATAAGAACATTCTTCCCCATTACTTTAGAGCATGCCTCATGGTTTATTTCCAGTACCTAGAAACTTAATGAATAAAATCATTTTACTGTGTCACTTTTAATTACCTCCTTCAAATATATATTGTCTAAAATCTGTCTAGGTCAAAAAAAGGTTGATCCTGCAGTCATCTCTGCAGACTCTGCCAAACTATTCCAAAGTCATTATACACTGATGTTTTCCAGAGCACAAAGTTATTGTTATGGAAACATATTCATCTTTTTCCACGGAGCCAATCTGGGCCAAGGTGTTCCTTAAAATTCTTCTTCTGCCTGTTTGCTGCGGGACTGCCTGAGCTGCTCCAGCCGCCCGACGGTTTCAGAAATAGTGCGTTCTCCATGCACCTTATTATCTCTGGTGCGGATATTCACAGTGCCGCTGCTTTTCTCTTTCTCACCAACAACTAAACCAAAAACCACAGAGCTCTGTTGTGTGAAAGGATTCTTATCGAACATTCAAACAGAAACCCATTCTTTAGCCTCTGCTTCATCAAAACATACAGGTGACCAAATCTATTCACTGAAAAACAAAACAACAAAAAACCCCAACCCACCCTTTCGCCATGACTAAAACTGCTGTGCTTACTGAGTCGCCTAATTCAGCCAATTAGAAGATTTACAGACAACCTTTCAAGATTATTCTTTTTCAAACCAAAATAATGCATTATTACAGCAAAAGAACGAACATGTAGTTTGAGAAGGTCTAGAATCAGGTCTAGAAGGAACTACTGATGACCACAATTCTCTCAAGCATAAGTCTCAAGATTTCAAGTTTCCCTAAGGTTTGGCAGATTTCCTTTGGTGAGTTTCCTTTCTTACCTAGGATGAAGTTGTACTGTGCTAACTGTGCATTTCTAATCTTCTTGTTTAATGTACAGCCTGGATCCAGATCGATGTCCACCATGAATTTAGCATCGTGGAATTGCTGCTGTACCTGTTTAGACAGAGACAGGATTTTTCAGATCTAATATGAGAATTATATTTTGATCTTAAATGCTTTTACTTAACATGCAATTTGGAAAGTCATGCAAACTTTAAAAAGGGATGGTAACAGGTACAGTGAAGCATATATTAATTTGTGACTTGGAACTACAAAACGATTTATTTTGCTCTTGAGAGATAAAATGTGAATAAACTAGAAACTAGACTAAATTTTCCATCTACCTGACAACCAATTACCACTCGTATGACAAAAAGATCTGAAAAAACTGCTTTTATTTCACTCATAGGTTGTTATGCATTAGTGATCATTAACCAATGACCTGCTGGGATTTTATAAGTACGCAAATTTCACAGGGGTTCTTATTTGTTTATTAGGAGGCCAGGATAAGACTACTCTCTCAATTGTAACCTATGTTAACAAACAAAGCACTTGTGTTTTTTCCTTAACATGAGCCCTGGGGAATGTGACTGGAGCTATTCCGCAGCTGGGGAAGTAGCCTAGCACCTGCAGGCTGTTTACAACCTGTGGTGTTTAGGCCTTAAGTATCAACAGCAGTGCCCACCCCCCTGCACTCAACCTAACCAAAAATCCACCCCACCCTCAGAAGAAAAAACAGAAAGTCAGTCCTATTATCTCCAGTTGAGAAATGAGTTAAGACAGACCTTTTTCCTATTGCATCAGCTTTCATAATCGTAATACGATTAAACACAATCCATCAACCATGGACTGAATAACTGAATTCTCATCATTTCTAACTAAAACTACCCTGTGCAGTAATAGGAATACAGAACACCATGAATGGTTTGCTTATCAGCTGTTTAATGTTCACTTATTTCTTTTTGTTTGTTTTTTTGTCTTTTTAGGGCCGCACCCGTGGCACATGGAGGTTCCCAGGTCGGGGGTTGAATCGGAGCTGTTGCTGCCGGCCTACTCCAGAGTCACAGCGACGCCAGATCAGAGCGGCGTCTGCGATCTACACCACAGCTCACGGCAACACCGGATCCTCAACCCACTGAGCGAGGATCGAACCTGCAACCTCATGGTTCATTTCCACAGTGTCACAACGGGAACTCCATGTTCACTTATTTCCTAAAGAGGCAGTTGAGACCCAAGTGCAATTGATTCTGACAATCTGGAAACATGGTGGTTTTGGCTTAAATTTCATTATACATTTGAATTTACATATCATACTAAGGCATTTGCTATTTGCTAACACTAAACACTAAAATATACATGTGTGTACAAAACACTTTTAAATTAAGTCTTCTGACCATGGAACTATATAAAAATCATTAAAGAGGTAAAATGATCTTCTCAGGCTTACCAGAGACTGATAATAGTAACATTTCTCTATATCACAAGCAGCTTAATTGACCAAGAATAGATACAGCTTATGAGATTTAAAAAGCCAAATGACATTTACTAAATTTAAAGAAAAGTCGTACTTAAAGTTTACCTTTTGGGCATATTCATCACATGTTGGTCCCACTGGAACTACCATTACTTGGCGAGGAGACAGCCAGAAGGGCCTTTAGAAGCAATTAAAAATATTTACTGTGGGTTTGGGCACTTTCCTAAGCAAGGATGGCACATTTCTTAGTCTACTCTTCAGAACCTATTCACAAAACATGCAAGGGCTACATACTGTTTATTTATTTATTTATTTTGCTTTTCAGGGCCACACCGGTTGCATATGGCCCCAGGCTAGGGGTTGAAATGGAGCTATAGCTGCCGGGCTGCTGGCCTACGCCACAACTCAAGGCAACACCGGATCCTTAACCCACTGAGTGAGGTCAGGGATTGAACACATTTCCCCATGGATATTAGCTGAGTTCGTTTCTGCTGAACCACAATGGGAACTCCACAAGGTCCACTTTAAAAAACTCAGCCTTTTTATTTTCAATATCCAGTAAGAACTAAAAGGAGATTGAGGAGCAGAAAACTAACTCTAAACCTGGAAAATCTGTGTAAGGTCTGTCTTGGTAAATAGATGGCAAAACAAACAGGAGGCAGGGACTACACCCCACAATGCAACATTCCAGGTAACAGAATATCATAAACTGGGCTTAACACTGAGAAAGAAACACACTTAGTGTCAAGCTCTTTTACTCAAAAAGTTATTCTGTTCAAGTGATATTATTACTTATTCTTCATGGGGAACAAAGACCAGGCCCTCCAGTTTATCCATTTTGCAGGATTCAACAAATTGCAACCAATAGTAACTGGTGATGGTACGTGGTAAAAATGAGTGTGTTTTTACTACTTACTAAAAGTTGATGGAGTTCCTGTTATGGCTCAGCAGGTAAAGAACCTGACACAGCCTCTGTGAGGATGCGGGTTTGATCCCTGGCCTCAATCAGTGGGTTAAGGATCTGGAGTTGCCTGTGAAGATCACAGATGCAGCTTGGATCCCGTGTTGCTATTGCTATGGTGTAGGCCAGCAATTGTAGTTCTGATTCAACCCGTAGCCAGGGAACCTCCATATGCTACACGTGGGTCCGTAAAAAGAAAAAGAAAAAAAAAAGTTGACTCCCTTTCATGTACTCAGGAGTCAAACCCTCCCCATACTGCAGACATCAGGCCAGCATTTCTCTTGATCAATCACTCCTTTATTTTCAGTTGTTTCCTTACATTAGAGGAAAAGCTAGAGTAGGTACTAAATTCTACCCAAACAGTGGACTTGCCCCCACCTACTACAGATTTGCTAGAGCAATTAGCTGAAGACCCCCTGTTCTCTAGATGGTACATGGAGAATGTTGCCCGTATTTGATTTGATTTTGTGAAATATAACTAAAAAGAGATCAGCTTATTTCATTTACAAGGTAACAAACTCTCCTTAATATCTGAACTCATCAAATTACAAACAAAACTGAAATGACTGCAGTGAGGAATATAAAACAGATTTACAACATTTTGCAGAAATTATGCCACGATATATGGCAGGCTCTACAAAATGGGTGTTTTATAACCATGTGCTGTTTTCAATTGCCCAATGTGAGCCCAGACAAAGCTGCTTAGAAAATAAAACGAAGTCATGTGCTCATATGTGGCTGGCAGGAACATAAGCTCCTAGAAATAAGACACAAAAACATTGCTCAGTTTGGAGTGTGTACTTTCAATTAAATAAAACTTGGCTTCTAAAGGGTCCAAACTATTTGCTTATTATGATCAGCAACACTGAGCAAGGTTCTTGTTTACTCAGACAAAAACAAAGTTTTGTAAATCCCCAAAGTCACCTGAAAAACAACCAAAATAAATAAGCTTCTTAGTGAATAACTGCTAATTAGAAATCATTATGTAATCATTGATTTCAAACAAATCAAGTGCTAAAATAATAATTACTCATAACAAATATTCTTAGAGCCAAAAAGTTTGGGTTTAGATTGTGCTTCCTTTTTAGTGAACACTTGTCATTAGTTAGAAGTGACCAACAAAAACCATTCTTCCTTTCAATCGTAAAACCAAATTAGAAAGTAGGCATTTCTTAGAGTTGCTTTACATGGGCCGATAAGAGCAGAAAAAAAAAAAAAATGACAAAAATTACCATTTGCCTCCATAGTTTTCAGTGAGAATAGCAATCATTCTTTCCACTGATCCCAAGATAGCTCTATGGATAATCACTGGCCTTTTCTTATCATCGCCATCAGGGCTAGAACAAAAATAGAATTTGTTTTACTCCATTTATAGGCATATATGTTCCTGTACATGTCCTTAACGAACAATATTCAGAGCAGAGAGTAGAAACTCACCTCACAAAAGTAAGGTTAAATCTGATGGGCAACTGAAAATCCAACTGGATTGTTGCACACTGGTGGTAGCGACCAATGGCATCTTTAATCTGTATGTCAATCTAAGAAGCAAAGATTGAGTTGTATTAGGGCTGATTTTCTTTCTCTTTTCTTTCTTTTAAACTTATTTTAAAGTAATCTCATCTTCACCCCAAAATGAAAGTCACATTACTCAAACTTCAGTACTGACCTTTGGACCATAGAAAGCTCCATCTCCAGGATTTAACTCCCACTTTTCACCAAACTCATTCAGACTATTTTCCAGTTGCTAAAGATAAAGCAAAACAACTTTTAAATTTTTGTTCACCTACAAACTTATTCCAGCCAAATTTGAGACTTAAAATACCCTAACTGCTTTCATGGGTCACAATTCATTGCTTTATAATTTTGTCTACCTAGACATACTCATAAACAAACTCCTTTAAAAGTTACAGCTTGATGACTGAAAAAACATTCAACCATTTCTAAAATACAAAATCCCAGAGAAAAAAACTAGCTTATACAAACCAAGAAACCCATTTCCAATTTTCTTCAGCTTTCATCTGTTTAAAGAGGCTTGGCTTTCTTACATCATGGAGCTGGCCAATTTCAAATAATATTGAAGCACGCTGAAAACACCACTTACTTTCTCAGCTTGATTCCATACTTCAATATCTCCAAGGAATTTTTCTGGGCGAGTAGACAGGTTCAATTTAAAAGAAAATCCAAATATGCTATATACTGTACGCAGAAAATCCAAACAACCTTTTATTTCATCCTCAATCTTTAAATTAAAAAATAAAAATAAAGGACACAGTGGTTAAATTTTCTTTGATTTTTCTTGATGGTTCTTTCAAAATGTTTTATCCCAGAGTTGCATACCTGCTCCATGGCACAGAATATGTGAGCATCATCCTGCTGGAACCTTCGCACCCGCGTGAGTCCTGTGAGTGCTCCGGACAGCTCATTCCTATGAAGCACCCCAAAATCAGCTATTCGCAGAGGCAATTCTCGCCAGGATCTTGGCCGATGATCAAACATAAGGCTGAGGAAAAAAGTAACATCCACTGATAATTAACCTCATAATAAAACTGCGTCTCTATTATTATAAGAAAGGCTGTCAAAAAAATCTGGTTCTAGTTGTTCATACGAGCAACACTTCTCAAAGTCTGGGCTTTGTACAACAATGCAAGCACTTGCATGAATAAAGCAGCAAATCAATTTTAATACAACCATCCATAAATACATAAATAAACTATATTCCCCTAAGTCTGGAGTCCTAGCCTTGTGTTCAATATTCTATTAATTTGAGAACTGCCTTTGAAGTTCATATTTTAAAGAAAATCTTAGCTATATACAAATCATTTGTAACACTGGAGACCAAAGTCTGTACTTTCGCACTGCTCCCAAAAGTGCTTCCGTTCCATGTTAGTCTAAAGGTGCTTCAGAAACGTGGAAGAATCTGGGAGAACTCAGATGAACCTGAACTGGGTTCCATGACCTACGAGCCAGTTCCCTGGTGGAAACTCCTGTGTCTCACCCACTCTCCCCTCGAGGCCTTGCTACTGGGAGCAGCACCTACAGCCACAGCTCTTCCTGCAGGATGCCCTTCACCCAGCTTTCAAGAATACACAGTGAGCTGCCTCAAGCAAGGCAAACTTTTCCAAGGATGTGAATTCATTAGGAGGTTATCATACACGTTTCTTAAAAAAAATTATATATGTATCTGCTCTGCCCCACATTCAGTCTCCCTTGTTCTGTATTCGCCTGTTCACTGTTATTATCCCAGTGCCGTTCTTGAATGACCTCAGATCTGAGGATCTAGCTGGGCACAGAGGACCTTACCAGACCACAGTGATGATGCATTTAAATACTGTTCTGAATGGATTAGCAGTGAGATCCTGCTGTGCAGCACTGGGAACTATGTCTAGTCACTTACGATGGAGCATGATAGTGTGAGAAAAAATAAATATTGGGGAAATAACAATAATAAATACTCTTCTGATTATATAATTTGTTTTTAACAAAATACTTTAAAGGAGGGAGAAACAATCTAGGACTGATGGCAAGAAAATCTTTAATAGCAACTCAAAAATGCTGAATACCAGTGTCCTGGGCAGTTCATGGGTTTCAGAGCAAAGAGCTCCTTCTCCACCTCAAAGGAGAACATGTTATCGCTGTAGTGCTGCCAGTGGCCCGAGGTCACCCAGAGTCGGCTGTTGTAGATGTTTGGGGTGACTACCTCCTGGAATCCTCGTTTCCTATATTCGCTCTGTTGGAAAACAAACACCATACATATGTAGGGAAGTAAAAATCAAAGGGCAATTATTATCTAGTATAGTTCAAGATGCACATCTTATAACCTAGAAGTTCCAACTGGAGGGATATATGCCAAAGAGGAAGCTCCTGCACACACACATGAGGAGGCGACTGCAGCACAATCCAGTAATACTGGAAAGTACAATAAAGAAAAAGACCTGTTGTGGGGGTTATATGACAGACTAATACATAATAAGTGAAAACAAGCTGGAACTGTATATACCTACAACGAAAACCACAGTGCAGACTGACAGACAATGAGACTTCATCTATGTTAAGTCTGAAGCACACAAACACATAAATGCTTTAAGGCAAATATTTCTGGGGTAGATGTAAAAATAACATGGACAGAAATGACCCATTCATGTTAACTTCAAATAGTTGTTTCTTTTAGGAAAGGAGGGAAATGGATCAGAAAGGGGTCTCAGAGAGTGTTTTTTTTTTTTTTTTTAACCTTTACTACGAATGGTCAGAAAGCCATAGAGCTCCTATGTAAAGGGTTACAGGCCCCACTTCAAGTTCACCAGCGTGTCTCATGCGTACACACCCATGTAGATGGACAAAATCATGTGTTAGGACAAGAGAATTTTTTAAAAATTTTATGAGACCTCCCATGTCCATTTTCATTTATTCTTTGAAATGTTTCTTTTCAAACACAAGATTATCTTCCCTTTTGGCAGACCTTATGTAACAAAATCAGCTTATGTCTTAAATCTACAGAAGAAATTAAAAATTTGGTTTACCCTGATGAAGTCAATGAGTGTATTATAAATGTATGCTCCTTTAGGCAGGAAAAAGCAACTTCCAGGGCTGAGTTCATGGAAGAAATATAGTTCTTGGTCCTGAGTAAAACAAAGGCAAAAGAAAATTTTATATGTATATAATATCAGCATAAACTTCAAGGTTCTTTAGTTCAGAATATGGTCATGATGCTTCATTTTTAAATGGTACCATTCTCAAAGAAAACCTGAAGACATTTCTGGTGTGCAAATTAATGGTATAAAATTGCAGGTGCTTTACAATGTAGCAAAGTATATTCTCTGCCTGTTACATTCCTGAACCCAGTCAGGTTTATCCAAGACAACTATGGGGCAGGTGTCTTAGTTCTCTTCTACCATGCACAGTGGGGGCTCTCAGAATGTTAATTCCTCAAAGCTCCAAAATCTGAGTGTTCCTTCCTTCCCTCCCACCCTCCCTTCTTACTTTTTTCAAAAGTATGAGCAGCAGAAAGGAGACTAGGAAAAAGACACTGGTAATAAAGTAGAAGATGAAGAAGTTGGAGTTCCTGTTGTGGCTCAGTGGAAATGAACCCAACAAGAATCCATGCGGATGTGGGTTCAATCCCTGGCCTTGCTCAGTGGGTTAAGGATCTGGCAATGCCGTGAGCTGCGGTGTAGGTCACAGACGCTGCTCAGATCTGGTATTGCTGTGGCTATGATGTGGGCTGGCAGCTGTAGCCTGATTAGACCCCTAGCCTGGGAAAACTTGCATA
Source organism: Sus scrofa (assembly GCF_054392235.1). Lineage (NCBI taxonomy): Eukaryota > Metazoa > Chordata > Mammalia > Artiodactyla > Suidae > Sus > Sus scrofa. Next base: position 31,526,080 of record NC_139398.1, on the reverse strand, counting down.
TGCTGCAGGTGCGGCCCTTAAAAAAAAAAAAAAAAAAAAAAGATGAAGAGTTTGGCTAACTTTGGGTCATGGTGAAGAAACAGACACACCCTCCTACCTCCTTGCCCACCACCCATTTCCCCAAATGTCCAAGTCCTTAGGGAGGGACCAGTTGATGCTGCCTCCTTCTCAAGCTTCATAACCAACAGCTATAACCTGACACCTGGTACAGAGTGAATACACTCTTAGAAATAGTTTTACCAAACCTAACTTCCAGTTTAGAGAACATTCAGGGGTAGAGGGACAACGAAGATGACACCACAGAATCCATGAGTGACATGCTGTGTCATACTGGGCAAAAAGCAGATGAATCTTCCTGGGACTTAAGTTTCCACAGCTTTAGAGTAAGGCAGTGAGATGAGGTGATTTCTAAATTATCTCCCGGTTCTATGCAACACTGCTATACTTCTTTTGCAAAAAAAAAAAAAAAAAAAAAATGTAGGTCTTCAGCAATTATTCTCAATAAAAGGAATAACTACAATGAGTTTCTGTATGGTACTGAACACACTCTAGAAAGATCATGTGGACAATGAGTAATTAACAGCTTTTACAAGAGAGCACAATAATTACTTGAAAGCTATAGCATCTCTTCAAAAATAAATTCCTAATATCTAATACAATTAAATTTCCAATGAAATGAAGAAAACTCAGTCTAGACACATCATTATTCTTTGTAAACATACCCTCCCAATTTTCCTATGATCTCGGTTTTTAGCTTCCTCCTGGAACTTCTCCCATTCTTTCAACATTTTAGGATCTGGGAAGGAAATGCCATAAATCCTCTGGAGAGTCTCCATATCTGCCTTGCCTTCCCAGTACGTGGAGGAATTCTGAAAAAGGAATAACCATGAGATAATATTCAAATGTTTAAACATCTCACTTATTTTAAGAATTAGATCAAAGTTACATTGCTTACTTTGTGTATTTTCAAAGTCTTAATTTTGCCAGTGTGTCTGACGTGAGGACCCCGGCAGAGGTCTATCAAGGGGCCACACCTAGAGATAAAATGACAGGAATCTTAACAAAGACCTAAAATGGCATATATACCAGTGGTATTTAATGACACTTGATATTCTCACCTATAGACTGTGGTAGTTGGAGTATTCACTTTTTCGTTCAATATTCTGCATTTGAACTTGTTGTACTGAAAATAGGAAAAATTATTTTTTAACATAACCATCCTTTATATTTCTAAACACTATATATATATCACTAAACTATAATTCAAAGTACATCATATCTAAGCATTGTGTGAATATAAATGTATTTCATGTTTCAAAAACCTTGTTAGGAGTTCCTGTCGTGGCGCAGTGGAAACAAATCCGACAAGGAACCATGAGGTTGCAGGTTCTATCCCTGGCCTCGCTCAGTGGGTTAAGGATCCAGTGTTGCCGTGAGCTGTGGTGTAGGTCACAGACACGGCTCGAATCCAGTGTTGCTGTGGCTCTGGCATAGGCCGGAGGCTACAGCTCCGATTCGACCCCTAGCCTGGGAATCTCCATATGCCGCGGGTATGGTCCTAGAAAAGACAAACGAGAAAAAAAAAAAACCTTGTTAAATTTTGCTAATGAACAGGATAGACATCAACTTAGGGCACTATGTCACAGGTCAATTTACCTTAAACATTTCCAATAATGTTTCCTTCTTAATTTCTAGTCTTTCAAAAGCTTGTTTTTCTTTAATGATTTTCTTACATAAAGCCTCCAACGAAGAGAAATCATTGCTGGACACACCCCTGAAGAAGAAAATATAATTAATTGCTTTCTATTCCATTCTCCTCACAGCTTGAGGGATTGTTTCTTTAGAATACTTAAAGGGCTTAATTAGAAAAAAATTAGAGCCTTGCAGCATATATTAGGAATTGTAAAATAGACATTTTTTATAAATTATTCCGACATTTTATATTTTCAATAGCTTCTGCTTTGGTCATCATGAAGACCACTCCCACTAGCAAACCCTGCAACTCTAAAAACACGTTTAAAGGAAAGGAGCGGTCCAAGCTTCATTTTATTTCCCAGCAGAGCTTAGGGGTCCCCTCCACTGATCCTGAAGACAGTTCTCATTAAAGCTTCTACTTCATGAATTACCGCAATACTTCAAGTTTTGTTAGTGGGAGGATTTGGTAATTATGAAGCAATGAGCTTTATATCATTCCTCCTTTACTGAAAACTCTTTCAAAATAATGTAGGGTGGGCACTCCCTCTGTGGCACAGTGGAAACGAATCTGACTAGTATCCATTAGGATGCGGGTTCGATCCCTTGCCTTGCTCAGTGGGTCGGGGATCTGCCACAAGCTGTGGTGTAGATCACAGATGTGGCTTGGATCCCCCATTGCTGTGGCTGTGGCATAGGCCAGCAGCTGTAAATTCGATTCAGTCTCTAGGCTGGAACTTACACACGCCATGGGTGTGGCCATAAGAAGAAGAAGAAGGAGAAGAAAAAAAAAGCATAATGTATGGGCCCAAAATAATTCAGATTTTATTTTTCTTTATCCAATTATGTAACTTACCCTTCTTCAAGGTACATGTCGTAATAGAATCCATTTTCTATTGGTGGACCGTAACATAAACACCCACCATAGACTCTTTCCATGGCTTCACCCATTATGTGAGCACTTGAGTGCCAATATACCTAAAAATTCAAAGAAAAATGGGACGGTTTGAGTGTAGGCATACACATTGTAAATTAATTTGTTTTGAAAGATATACAAAGTTTATTATAAACTTAAGACATGAAAATCTAAATTTACAAATCTATAAACTACAGTATGATTCTATTCAGAGCCAAAATAATTTAAAAGAATTCTTGGAGTTCTCCTATGGCTCAGAGGGTTAAGGATCTGGCACTGTCACTGCAGTAGTAGCTCAGGTCGCTGCTGTGGCAAAAGTTTGATCCCTGGCTAGGGAACTTCCACATGTTGAGGTTGTGGAAAAATAAATAAACCGAAAGCTTCTAACTACTAAATATTATTTATACCTTAGATATGTAGATCAGCTAAATCTGATTTAGCTGTTTTCAAACTAATTAAATTCAAATGAGCATCATTTATTAAATGGGATGGAAACAATCACCACTCTCTATGTCACTATCTTATTAATTCAATGGCCCGGCGTCTTTGGAGTCAATCCCAAGTGCTATGCTCTCACCTTTACTAGGCTGTGGAACATCACTTAAGAGTTATATCTGCTTTTCTCTTACTGACCCCAAACAACTAAGGTGGTAATTCAGATGAGTTAAATTATGCCCAAAGTAATGTTTTTAAGATTTATTAGTAAGGTACCAAAATGATTTTTAAAACTCTCATAAAAACTGTAACCTGAAACTAATATTGTGAATCAACTACACTTCCATAAAAAAAAAGATAAATAAAATTAAATTCTCATAAAAAACTTAAGGCCTCCACAATACATTTGAAAACCATTGATTGACACATAAGTAAAACACTGTCACTAAAACAAAATATTTTTTTTTTTTGTCTTTTTGCTATTTCTTGGGCCGCTCCCACGGCATATGGAGGTTCCCAGGCTAGGGGTCTAATCAGAGCTGTAGCCACCGGCCTACGCCAGAGCCACAGCAACGCAAGATCTGAGCCACGTCTGCAACCTACACCACAGCTCACGGCAACGCCGGATCCTTAACCCACTGAGCAAGCGCAAGGACCGAACCTGCAACCTCATGGTTCCTAGTCGGATTCATTAACCACTGTGCCATGACGGGAACTCCAAACAAAATATTTTATTTCTTCTTATTTGGTACTCCATCATGGGGAAAGAAGGAGAAAACTTTGCCATCAAAGGCAGACTGATTTTTACAGTGTTTTCAGTAGATCTGCATTTTCAGCTAAAAAAAATATGGAAATCAACTGTCCAATGGGAAGAGAATTTTATTTTTTTTATTTTTTATTTTTTTGGTCTTTCTGTCTTTTCTAGGGCTGCACCCACAGCATAAGAAGGTTCCCAGGCTAGGGGTCGAATCGGAGCTGTAGCCACCAGCCTATGCCAGATCCGAGCCGCGTCTGCAACCTACACCACAGCTCACGGCAACACCACATCCTTAACCCACTGAGCAAGGCCAGGAATCAAACCTGCAACCTCATGGTTCCTAGTCAGAATCGTTAACCACTGAGCCATGACAGGAACTCCAGGAAGAGAATTTTAAATCATGTTCAAATTTATTTGTTAAATATACACATCTTGATGAAGTATTGACTGAAACTGCAGAAAGTAATTTTTACTTGCTTAATCAATTTTTAATAAAATTCCCAGAACATTTTCCCCACTGAACAATCTAGAATAAAAACAAATTTAATTAAGCTCACCTCTTAATTTTATAAGATAAGCACTTTTATTACATTCCCTAAATGAAAGATGAAATGAAGATTTCTAATATGATAATGAGACTTCAATAAACCTTGGCCATCCACTGGCTTTAGTAATAAGCTGGAAAAGACTGCACATATGACTCTGAATAAAAACTTACCGCTTGAGCTTCCTCATCCTCAAACTTGAGAAGCTCCAAGGTACAATCTTCCTCCAGAGGACGGTCTAGATCCCAGACAACTTTATTCACTTTAGCAACAACAGTGTTGTCAGCCAGGCCTTGACTTAAAAAAGATACACACATGTATAAAAACATAAGAATCTAAGACAGAATCTTCTGTAGCACAACAGTTAATTTGAGAACAAGAACAGGAAAACAAACATTACAGGCATAACTCGTTTTATTGCACCTGGCAGATACTCTGGGCATTTTTTGTTATTTTGTTTTGTTTTTACAAATTGAAGGTTTGTGGTTTTTCCAACAGCACTTGCTAATATTCGTGTCTCTGTGTCACATTTTGTTAATTCTCATACTTTAAACTTTTTCTTTTTCCTTCTTTTCTTGCCATGCCTACGGAATGTGAAAGTTCCCAGGCCAGGGATTGAACCCACCCACAACAGCAACCCTAGTGCTGCAGTGACAATGTGGGATCCTTGACCCACTACACCACCAGAGAATTCCACTTTTTCATTATTATTACATGGTGACCTGTGATAAGTGATCTTTGATGTTACTACTATGACTTGCTGAAGGTTGAGATGATGGTTAGCACTTTTTTAGCAATAAAGTATTTTTCTACTAAAGATATGTACTTTTTTACACATAGAGTTTTTCACACTTTTAAGACTACAGTACAGTGTAAACAACTTTTACATGCACTACAAAACCATAAGATTCATGTACTTGCTTTACTGCAAAACTTGCTTTAATATGACAGTCTGGACTTGAACCTGCAATATCTCTGAAAAATATCTGTTTATTATACAAAGATGTATATTTACCTTTCTGAAATTAAATGGATAAAGCAACAAAGTTCAAAGAAAGTACCTAAGAATATAAGTGGAAGAATCTGAAAATTCAGAACACTATTATTTGACATTTAATACTTCCTATTTAAGCAGACATGGAAACTGTGTTAAACAAATAATAACATTTCTCAGTGGGTTTTTCTGTCTTTTTTTTTTTTTTTTTTTGGTTTTTAGGGCTGCACCCACAGCATATTTAAGTTCCCAGGCTAGGGTTGAATTGAAGCCACAGTTGCCAGCCTACATCACAGCCACAGCAATGTGGGATCTGAGCTGGATCTGCAACCTACACCACAGCTCACAGCAATGCAGGATCCTTAACCTACTGAGCGAGGCCAGGGATCAAACCTGAGTCCTCATGGATACTAGTTGGGTTTGTTACTGCTGAGCCACAACAGGAACTCCAATTTCCAGAGGTTTGATTCATCTTTAAATTTTTCCATGTAAGTTTTCCTCAAAGTCAAGCCTGTTTAAACTCCAAAGGAAAAGGGGGGAGTGTGTGTGTTTGATTTCTAAATAACCTGCTTTTATTCACAATAGCCAAGACATGGAAACAACCTAAATGTCCATTGACAGATGATTGGATTAAGAAGATGGAATAATAGCCAAAAAAGAACAAAATCATGCCATTTGCAGCAACTTGGATGAAACTAGAGACTCTCATACTAAGTGAAATAAGTCAGAAAGAGAAAGACAAATACCATATGATTTCACTTATGTCTTGAATCTAATATATGACACAAATGAACCTTTCCACAGAAAAGAAAATCATGGACATGGAAAACAGACTTGTGGTTGCCAAGGGGGAGGGGGAGGAGGAGGAAGTGGGATGGACTCGGAATTTGGGTTTAACAGATGCAAACTATTGCCTTTGGAATGGATAAGCAATGAGATCCTGCTGTACAGCACTGGGAACTGTATCTAGTCACTTGAGATGGAGCATGACAATGGGAGAAAAAAGAATGTATATATGTATATGTGACTGGATCACCTTGCTTTGCAGTAGAACACTGACAAAACACTGTAAATCAGCTATAATGGAAAAAAATAAAAATCATTATAAAAAAAAAACAACTACTTTTAAAAATAAATAACCTGCTTGAAATCTGTAACAGATCTTTCCTTTGAGAGACAATGCTATACTCAGAATCCTGCAAATGACTAAGATGATATTATCTACAGCAAATATATAGGGTGAAATAAGTACTATTTAGTAAAACATTTTGTAATATGGATTAAAAAAGTCATCTATCTACATAGTGTATAGTGCAAGATATGACTCCCCTCAAGTGCTGAGACGTCAGACCACACCAAGGGTACACATTACAGGGGTGCCAAGGAGGGGAAGTAGCAAAGATCAGAATAGTCTGGACAGGCTTTAAAAATAATGAGGGGCTGAAGGAGTAAAAGATTTAGACAGGAAGAAAAGGAAAGAAGAGAGGCACTCCAAATGTGGGATAGGTATGGATGCCAGCAGAGATGCAAGTTAGGGAAAGGTTCAGGAAGCTGTGTGGCTAGAGCAGAACTGGGTAAGATTAATTAGATTCTAGACCCAAATGTGTAGTTAGAGAAATGATAGTCTGTGATAGTCTAGCCAACTCAACAAAAGCAGACAACAGCCTACACTATGAAGAGAAAGTGTATGGCCTCACACTGTGAGTCTTAAATAAATCTACTACCAGAAGGCTTTGTCTAGCCAGACTTGCTGTGTGGGGTGGTTTGCTCCTTGCTCTGTTTAAGCAACCAAGTGTATACAACTTTTACCCACTGAAGGATCACAACAGAAGAACAACAATAAATTCCTATCCCATTTTCAGTGCTCCCACTAAATTTCCTAAATTTCACATAGATTACATCCAATGCTTCCTTTCCTCCTGAGATCAAATGGATACAATAAAGTGAATAATATATCTACATTTGACAAAACACACATGGATTTGATAGAGGGAAGTTAGAGGGAAGTATATTTATCATATAAAACAACTGTCAAAAGATTAAAAAATTGATGAAAAGGTGATTAATATTCCCTATGTTCTTTGGAAAGAAAATAACTTTTATCTTAGAGTCCAAAAGGTATGCTGAGATGCTAATAATGGAGTTATTTTGAAAATGTAATTACATATAGACCATACTGAATCATTTCAATTTTCCAAGGAAGGGGTAAAATCATCTATACTTTAAGATTCAGGACAAAAGCCAATAACCCAATAGAAAAATGAGCAAAAGACCTGAATAGACATTTTACCAAAGAAGACATACAGAAGGCCAACAAGCACATGAAAAAAATGCTCAATATCTCTTGATTATTACAGAAATGCAAATCAAAACTACTATGAGGTACTACCTCACACCAGTCAGAATGGCCATCATTAGTAAGTCCAAAAATAACAAATGCTGGAGAGGGTGTGGAGAAAAGGGAACCCTCCTACATTGCTGGTGGCAATGTAAATTGGTACAACCACTATGGAAAATAGTATGGAGGTACCTTAGAAAACGAAATATAGAACTACCATATGACCCAGCAATCCCACTCTTGGGCATATATCCAGACAAAACTTTCCTTGAAAAAGACACATGCACGCATATGTTCACTGCAGCACTATTCATTAGTCAAGACATGGAAACAGCCTAAATGTCCATCAAGAGATGATTGGATTAAGATGTGGTATACATACATAATGGAATACTACTCAGCCATAAAAAAACAACAAAATCACGCCATTTGCAACAACATGGATGGAACCAGAGACTCTCATACTAAGTGAAGTCAGTCAGAAAGAGAAAGACAAATACCATATGGTATCACTTATATCTGAAATCTAACATACGGCACAAAAGAACCTTTCCAGGAGTTCCCATGGTGGCGCAGTGGTTAAGGAATCCAACTAGGAACCACAAGGTTGCAGGTTCGATCCCTGGCCTTGCTCAGTGAGTTAAGGATCTGGCGTTGCCGTGAGCTGTGGTGTAGGTTGCAGACGCGGCTTGGATCCCGTGTTGCTGTGGCTCTGGTGTAGGCCAGCGGCTACAGCTCCAATTGGACCCCTACCCTGGGAACCTCCATATGCCATGGGAGTGGCCCTAGAAAAGGCAAAAAAAAAAAAAAAAAAGAACCTTTCCACAGGAAAGAAAATCATGGACATGGAGAATGGACTTGTGGTTGCCAAGGGGGTTGGGGAGGAGGTGGGATGGACTGGGAATTTGGGGTTAATAGATGCAAACTATTGCCTTTAGAATGGATAAGCAATGAGATCCTGCTGTATAGCACTAGGAACTATATCTAGTTGCTAAGATGGAGCATGATAACGTGAGAAAAAGAATGTATATATGTATGTATGACTGGGTCACCTTGTTGTATAGTAGAACACTGCAAATCAGCTATAATGGAAAAATAAAAATCATTTGAGATTCAGAACAAAACTTCAAAGAAAAACCTTTAAACGTTTAGGGAGGAGGTCCCCCCCACACACTTTTTCTTTCTTTTTATATTTATCAGGAATCATTTGAACTTTTTAAATAGTCCATTATTCATGTTATACTTTTTCATAGAAAAAGAAGTTACTGCGGTTTTTTATAAAAATGTTGTAAAGCACCCTCACTTCCAGATCAGTGACTGAACTCCAGACCTAAAGTTCATCAATGTCTTATTTCATTCAATTCAGAATTTTGCAGTTTCCCCCCAAATATTTTCAAACTAATATGACAATTACACTTAAATAAAAGTATTCATTCAAAAAAAGAGAAAAAATTATTTTCCTGTTGGCCACTTGATAAATCACAGCATAATGTGGAGAACAATATTGTAGCATGTAGAAAAGTTCCTGGACTAGCAGGAGCCTGGGTTTTCATCCTGACAGCTACAATCTCCTCTTAAATCAGCCTAACCTTTAAAATACTCTCTCAGCTGAAAGGCTGAACTGATATTTTACTATCCAGTTACTTTTGATCCCACAGAGAAACTTTCTTGGAGTTTCCTTTGTAGCTCAGCAGAAATCAATCTGACTAGCATCCATGAGGGCACAGGTTGGATCTCTGGCCTCACTCAGTGAGTGGGTTAAGAGTCCCGCATTGCTGTGGCTATAGTGTAGGACGGCAGCTGTAGCTCCGATTCAACCCCTAGCCTGGGAACCTCCATGTGCTGTGTGTGCGACCCTTTAAAAAAGACTAAAAAAAAGAAAGAGACTTGATCTTTGGAGTAAGGTAGAAGTACTTTAAGTAGAAGTACCCGACAAGTTTACTAAAACATTCCCTTTGTAAGAGGTCCAGGCTATACTGAACACGTGGCTGGTGGGCCTACTCCCACAAGATGGCTTTTACCAAGAATCACCTGTGATGGTTGCCAAATTTGTTCGTGTACTTGTTATGTCTTTGGCTCAACAATATAAAATTGATGATAATTACCTATTTTTGACAGTTCATGTGGTGGTTTCATTTGTTTTAGCTCAATTATTATAAATTAATAGAAACAGAAAAGTAATTCAACAAGGGAACTGTGGTTTCTGTGAAAACCAAGGTGAATGTTTGAGAAGGCTTGATAATGGCAAGTCACTGAAAATACTGTCAAGTCAGGTATGGATGAAACTACATAAAAATCTGGAAGGGGAGTTCTCGCTGTGGTGCAACAGGATTGGTGGCATTTCTGCATCACTAGGATGCTGGTTCGATCCCCAGCCCAGCACAGTGGGTTAAAGGATCCAGTGTTGCCATAGTTGCAGCATGGGTCGCATAGCTCAGATCTGATCCCTGGCCTGGGAATGCCAGAAAGAAAGAAAGAGAGAGAGAGAGAGAAAGAGAGAAAGAAAGAGAGAGAGAGAGAGAGAGAGAGAAGAAAAGAGAGAAAGAAGGAAAGAGAGAAAGAAAGGGAGAAAGAAAGAAAGGGAGAAAGAAAGGGAGAAAGAAAGAAAGAAAGAAAGAAAGAAAGAAAGAAAGAAAGAAAGAAAGAAATTAATTAATTCTGGAAGGATTCTACACTCAGCTCCTCAAGTGTGTTAAGATAATGTAAAACTTTAAAAAGGGCCATATAAGTATTTTAGTCTGCAGGTTGCATATTCTTCATCATCTTATTTTTTCAAATCATTTAAAAACATAAGAATGATTCTTTGCTCTTGAGCTGTACAAAAAAAAGGCTCTGACTTGATGGAAGATATTATGTGTCAATTTATGCTCCCAACTTTATCATTTCTTGATAAACTTACCTATTCATCTCAATCACACCAAATTAGGAAATCATTTACTATATTACGAAGTATGCATCTAATTCTTTTTTATTTTTTGTCTTTTTAGGGCTGCACCTGCAACATATGGAGGTTCCCAGGCTAGGGGTCCAGTAGGAGCTGTTGCTTCTACCTACACCACAGCTCACAGCAATGCCGGATCCTTAACCCACTGAGCGAGGCTAGGGATCGAACCTGCAACCTCATGGTTCCTAGTCGGATTCGTTTCCACTGTGCAGCGATGCGAACTCTATGCATCTAATTCTTGGTTACCTGAAAAAACTTCTTCCCAAACCAATAAAAGTTTTAACATTAGATTTATAAAAATTGTATATTATTTATGTGCCATATATTAGTTTCTAACTTTTCCATGTGAGATGAGCTAGCTTCATTTTTAACTTTAAAACTGAGACTTTTTAGTCAAAATAGGTGAAACACTCTTTACTTGGCTATGTGACATTTTATGATCAAAGTAGAACTCATACTATAAAACCCTTTGTCAAATAAGACCAAAATTGACTCTTGCAGACATTAACTTTGAAGCTTAACTATAAAGTTCCACATCATTCTTTAAAAATCCCAAATAAAGTAAATTAAACATTAAAAACACTGAAGAGGAACATAAAAATAATATGAGGGTAAAACTTGGCAAGATAAAAAAATAAGTTTAGTTACAAAGAACAGACAATCAAGACAGGTGCAGCTTTTACCTAATTCCACAAGCAATTTGATAGGGTGTAGTTTTCCAAGACTCTGCATCAACCTGTTTACCATCGGGCAGGGTGACTTTAATTGGCTTGCTGTCTTTCTCTGCCTTTTCTGCCAGAATGGAATCATGTTCTGCTTTTAGTTTATTATACATCTCAAGACGGGTGTTAATATATTCAGGCCAAGGATTCAACTACAAGACAACAAATAAAGAAATATTAAACACTTGCTTTCCATTTAGAAAAACAAAAGAAACAGTAAAAATAAACAATACAAAATCCCTAAGTACACATTCGATATGGCACATGGAATGCCAGAAATTACCAATTACCTTATCTAGTCCTAAAGGAAGGCAAAAGAAGGAATTAAATGCTCTCTTCTTAGAATGATTGACGGCTTAAAAAATAGAAAAATAGAAATAACATAACGCACATCTGGTCTGTCAACATCCTGGATGGACAACTACTATATTTTATTATTATTTGCATAAAGTGATTTTTTTTCTTTAAGGTATTCTCTTAAGGTCTTTTCTAACTAAATAATCTTCTAAGTGCAACTATAAACAATACTGGAAATAAAAACAACTAGCTGGTTTTTCCATTTTGTTTCAATCTTGTTCAACAAGGGGATGGACTGTGCAGCTGGTCCACTTATGGTTCCCATATCTTCACCTGCAATTACTAACTAATAAACTTTATTTGACTTAAGGTCTCCCATTCAAGGAAAGGAATCAGTGAATTTAAAGAAGCCAGGATCACCATCTTTTCCAGGGACATTTAATTAGCAAATATAAGAAAACAACACAACACTACTGCCCAGAGTGGACAAAATTAACCAAAGTATTTTATATAAAACACCCACCCAGATTCCTGAAAGTCCGGCAAAGAAAGAAAGAAAAAACAAGACAATAATCAAAGATCTGACTTCTACTGTCAGAAACTCCAGGTCTTTAAAACATTTCAAAAGGAAGGCAGGGAGCCTGTGGTGGCAAAATAGTCAAACCACTAATTGGCTACACCATTTATGTTTTTCAATTGAGAATAACATGGATATTAACAGCTGCATATAAAAGCAAAGCAATGGTCTGATTTTACCATGGGTTTCTATCTCACATGGCTTTAATCAATCAGCTATAATAACAAACATACACTTTAACACTTACTCAATTTTGATAATGCTATCCAAAATTGTACAAATAGGAGTTCCTGGCATGGTGTAGCGGAAACGAATCTGACTAGGAACCATTAGGTTGCGGGTTCGATCCCTGGCCTTGCTCAGTGGGTGAAGGATCTGGTATTGACGTGAGTGGGGTGTAGGTCACAGGTGCGGCTCGGATCTGGCGTGGCTGTGGTATAGGCCGGCAGCTGTAGCTCTGATTAGACCCCTAGCCTGGGAACCTCCATATGCCACAGGTGAGGCCCTAAAAAGCAAAAAAAAAAAAAAAAAAAAAAAATGTACAATAACATATATCAACATAACACACTTAATCTGAAAGGAATACAAGCTAGTATGCAATCCTTCAGAAAATGACCTGGGACAACAGAAAATAAAATCAACTATGCCATATGGACTCAGCCCATATTTGCCCAGCTTGGGTACTAGGGTTTCTGATAATTATGGTTATCTATTATTTCAACCTCAAAGGTTAATATTTCCCTTAGAAGCAGTTAAAAAAAAAAAAAAAAGAATAGCTACAAATTAAAAGTATTTGTTTTTAGCCTGGTTGAATATAACTTCTTAGAACTATAAATCTATCTTATATGAAGTAGCACTTTTATCCCCTTACACAAAATTTCCCACTCATTTCAACCATTTTTAAAAATTGGCTTTTAATTTTTTAAATGGAAGAGCCTTAATCTCTTTATAATTACCCCCTATGGCAGTCCTCCCTTTTCTTTAGTCATTCAGGTGCTCTTCAGGAGCTTTTTTTTTAAATTGCCATGGGGTCCATAATCCTCCATGGTGAGGCATCAGTAAATTAAAAGCTCAGTCTGTCATTCTACAACCACGCTCTGAAGCCCTCAGGCCCATGCACATTACCTGGTTCTACCAACTCAGAAGCATCAATAGTACCGTCCTACCCACCACACAACCCTCTGTATCTTAACTGCAGTTTATCTCTGCATCCATCAGACACTTCCTGATGAGAAGAACTTAGTGTCAAACTTAACTTATTCCACATGCACTGAGCAGCTACTCTGTTCCTGGCCCTGGAGATACAGGGAGGAATAAGACCTGCCTGCTGCCTTAGAAGGGGAACAAGACAAGGACATAAATGATGGAAGAGTGAAGGTCTTGGACAATTCACTGTACATTTTTTTTCCAGACAGATCATTTAAAACATGTATCATCAAACACGTCACATATGCAATTCTCTATTCAGACAACCCTTTGTTTCCTATTTTCAGGTTACTTCTTGAGCTTTAACAGAACAGCATGTACTACTCGTACTGAAAGATTTAAAAAAAAAAAAGAAATTAGGGAACATACACATTTTTCCATTCATCTGCAAATTTTGAAATTCACAATCAATTCCCTGTACAATTACAGTGGGAAATAATGGACAAAACATAACAGAAATGGTTATGCGGGGCTCTAAGCAACACAGTGGTTCCTGATCAACCACAAACTTCTCCTAAAGTAAATGGATGCACTATAAATTTAGCAATGCAACATTTATAAAAACAGCTCTTTAAAGTTTACTATGTCACAGTATAGTTCTTAAAAGCCTATTCCTTTGTTCTTCTGCATACTGGTAGCTTTCTAAAGAGTCTCTAATAAAACTGTCATGATGAGAAGCCCAGAAAGTGAAGCATAGCTCATGCAGTTCAACTTCAAGAACAAAGTGAGAAGACAAGCACAACTGCCTCCCAAAGCAGAACACCCAGAAACCAGGTCGGTTACGGACTAACTTCAGGAATACCAGTTCCTTTTAGTGTGAGCCTGGCAAACTAAAAGCTGTTTTCTCTGCACTTGAGAGGCATCAAGGAGATGTGCCCTAGCTTAAAACCAAACCCTAGTGGCAGGTCCAGGGGAGACAGTGGGAATGAGGTCAAGGAACTGGGCTTTTTTGGTTTCTGTTGTATTCGGTATAAACTCAAACACAGAGTCTCTTAACATCTCATTGAATGAAATGGTCAGACAGCTAGCAACCAGTCTAGCAACTGACTACCATAGCCTGCTTTTTGCCAACTTTTGTTTTCTGGTTTTCAGATCTAATCCCACAGATGATTTTACAATCATACTTCGTTTTCCTTTTTTAGTAACAAGTAATTGCAAGTCTTTCTTCTCCTTTCAGATTTTCCTAATTCTTCTTCCTGATTTCTCAAACTTATGCCATTTTATGACCCCACAGAAAACCATTAGCATCTTACACAGGATGAGTCTGAGACAGCTCCCGACACCCATCAATCTCTGAAGACAAAGCCCCTGAAGACATTTACCTCTGCTCGACCTCCATCCCCAGATCCTTCTTTGTTCTTCTTCTTGCCTCCTTCCTTTCGCTTTTCCTCACCGGCACTCACCTAAATAAGCAAAAAAGACACGAAGGTTTTATATTTAATTGAATTTGACACCCATCCATGCTGCCCCAGAAGTTATGAGAATGTTAATTTAGCACTCATATTTTTGAAAAGTAGAAACCTGATTTTCAATGACTAGAAAATTAAACTACTGTCAAAGACAAGTTAACAACTTAGAATGATGACAAGTCCTTAAAAAAGTAGACGAGTTACCTCCTAATGTTCCAGTCCTCAAATTTCATTCATTTTTGCCTGTTCTCATGACTCTTGCTTCAGTTTTAAATGTACATATACTAAATATACAGTTACAAGTAGCATGCCATTCAGTATTTTGAATGCAATCTAATGCAATGTATATCTATCCATTTCATAAGCACTACCCAGATTCCCTGTGCTCACATTATTTTGTTAAACCCTGTGGAAGAAGCAAACACAAGACGCAATCCCTGCCATGTGCAAACTTAATCTCTCTGGGGGAAACTAAGGCAATACAGGTGTGAGAAACTCCTGGAGGAGAAAGGAACACAGCTACAGCACTCTGATCAGACATCAAATAACCGAGGACAAAAGTAAGCGTTACCGCTTTAAAGGACTGAGAAGATTTTAACAGTCTGGATTTTGAGAATGGAGGAAATTCATTCTAGGTATACATAGAAACTTATTGTCAGAAGTGTTTGTCAGGGGGAGAGAAAATGACTAAACTTTTAAGGAAATAACGTCAGACAGACTAGGGCGCAGACAGAAGCAAGCACTAAAAGCTACCAGAAGGAATATGGACTTTCATCAGAAGTCCATGAAGTCACGGAAAATTTTAAGATAGGAAGTCTTGTGCAAAAAACAACCGAGGGAGTTCCCATCGTGGCTCAGCGGTTTAAGAACCCTACTAGTATCCATGAGGATGCAGGTTTGATCCCCGGCCTCACGCAGTGGGTTAAGGATCTAGCTTTGCCATAAGCTGCGGTATAAGTCGCAGAGGCGGCTCAGATCTGGAGTGGCTGTGGCTGTGGCTGTGGCGCAGCCGGCAGCAACAGCTCCGATTAGACCCCTAGCCTAGGAACTTCCATATGTCACAGGTGAGGCCCCTTAAAAAAAAGCAACCAATGGCAGAGTTGGTCTCACCAGCGGTTCTTAACCACAGCAATTTTGCGCCCCAGCGGACATTTGGCAATGCCTGGAAACCTTTTTGGTTATCGAAATGGGCGGGGGGGGGGGGGGGGAAGGATACAGTCGGCATATAGTGTGTAGAGACCAGGGATGTTGCTAACCATCCAATAATGCACAGGACAGCTTCCCACAACAAAGAATTATGCAGGAGTTCCCGTCGTGGCGCAGTGGTTAACGAATCCGACTAGGAAGCATGAGGTTGTGGGTTCGGTCCCTGCCCTTGCTCAGTGGGTTAAGGATCCGGCGTTGCTCTGAGCTGTGGTGTAGGTTGCAGACGCGGCTCGGATCCCGTGTTGCTGTGGCTCTGGCGTAGGCTGGTGGCTACAGCTCCGATTAGACGCCTAGCCTGGGAACCTCCATATGCCGCGGGAGCGGCCCAAAGAATTAGCAAAAAGACAAAAAAAAAAAAAAAAAAAAAAGAATTATGCAGTCCACAATGTCAAGAATGTTCAGGTGGAGAAACCCTGAATCACATTACGAGATGCTGCAGAGTATCTCATTAGAATTACCTCCCTGTGACTGTTCAGATACGAACATCATAAAGACAATTTCATTACATAAAGTTTTACAATTTACAGTGTTCCTCCACAATCACATCTGATTCTCATGGAAATATTATAAGGTGGGTATTATTATTTCCATTTTATAGATGAGATTAAAACAGAAAAAGATGATTTTTTTCCAGGTTCACAAAATCTACAAGTGGCAGGAAAAAAAGATGCTCATCCAGATGATGACAGTGGTCAACTCTAAGGGGGAAATGTGGTCATCAGCAGTGAAGGAGTTTTGAGGGCAGAACTGGGGATATAAAGGAGGGACTTTAGTTTTGTATATGGTTTTTTGGGTTTTTTTTTTTTTTTTTTTTTTGCTTTTTTAGGGCCACACTAGCGGCATGTGAAGGTTCCCAGGCTAAGGGTCAAATCAAAGCTACAGCTGCCAGCCTACACCAGTCACAGCAGCACCAGATCCGAGCCACATCTGCGACCTATACCACAGCTCAGAGCAACACCGGATCCTTAACACACTGAACGAGGCCAGGGATCAAATCCGAAACCTCACGGTTCCTAGTGGGATTCGTTTCCGCTGCGCCATGACAGGAACTCCCTGGTTATTTTTTTTGTTGTTTTTTTTGTTTTTTGTTTTTGTTTTTTTTTGCACAAGCCACTGTAGTGACAATACCAGATCCTTAACTTGCTGAGCCACAAGAGAACTTCTGTATGTTTTTAACTTTTGAACTTTTTAAAAAGTCTTAAGATATATTCCTATACTATATAATTCATCCACATAAGCTATATAATTCAATGATTTTTAGTATATTAACATTTGCCCAACTATCACTGTTTTCAATTTCATCACTCCAAAAGGAAACCCTGAACCCATTAGCCGTCATTCTCAGTTTCTCCCTCTCCCCAGCACTTGGCAACCACTAATCTTTCTGTCCCTATAGCTTTGACTATTCTAGGTATTTCATATAAATGGAATCATTCAATACGTGGTCTTTTGTGACCACATTTTTTGTGTGAGCTTTCACTTAGTACAATGATTTCAGGATGATCTGTGTTACATGTATCAGCATTTCATTCCTTTTTATTGTCATATAATATTCCTATTTATATTTATATTTACCCATGTGTCACTTGTGGACATATTGGTTGTTCCTTTCAATTTAACAAAACATGATTTGTGTAATTTCAAAAATAAAATTTTAAAATGTGACTATAAATTTCACGCTAATACTTTCCCCACTCTGGGATTCAGGATTTAATAAACTTTTAAGATTTAGTATAGCCAACAGCTGAACAATAAACACATCTTAAACCAATTCTAATCAGGCAAAGCACTAACCGACAGGAATATAAGAACACCTACATGCCTTCTCTATACTATAGGATTAGTGGAGTTCCCACTGTGGTGCAACAGAAACCCAGAATCCGATTAGGAACCATGAGGTTGCAGGTTCGATCCCTGGCCTCGCTCAGTGGGTTAAGGATCCTACGTTGCCTGCAAGCTGTGGTGTAGGCTGCAGGGGTGGCTTGGATCTGGCATGGCTGTGGCTGTGGCAGGGGCCGGCAGGTACAGCTCTGATTATACCCCTAGCCTGGGAACCTCCATGTGCTGCGGGTGCAGCCCTAAAAAGACAAAAAAAAAAAAAAAAAATTAAAAAAAATACTATAGGATTAGCCATATCAGGTAAAAAGAAGGGGAAAAATTAATTGCAGGTCTGTCAGTGAAAATTTAAAATGGAAAGATAATTAAATAATTCTATTTTCCTGATTAAATGTTTTTGATTTTGATCCTATGGGTATTTGCTAAAAGAACAGAAGTAATGGAAAAGGAGAGAATTAACACCAAGGCTTTTATGTCTTCAAAATACCTCTCCATTTTACAAATGAGAATAGTGGCTGAAAGAAAGTAGATAATTCCCCATGTGTGCACAGCCGTTAAGTAGAACAGCCCAGGGACATTAAAATGGTACACAGAACAGACTGAGGATGTTCCTGATACTAAAGGGAAAGTTCAGAGCTGAAATGTTGAGCTTTTGCGAATGGGCTAAGTATTGCCTCCAGCACCAAGCAGGGAAGTGTGTAACTTCTCTAGAGTTTGTCAGCTGCGGTCACCCAGCCTCCATCACTTATTATAAACCACCCAAAGCTTGAGCAAGTTGGACCAGGTCTCGGTGACTAGGCTTTCCCTTCCTTAAACTGGGGATCTTACCCCTACGCGGTTTTAGAATTAAACGAGGCCCTGCAACATTCTTCCCAACTATGGTGAGCGAAAGACAGGAGTCTAGGAGTCTGTCCGGAGCCCTAGACTCTAATTCTGTCTTCGGCTTCTAGTTAGTTGTGTGACTCAAAGCAAGACACTCAAGATCTCAGTTTCTTCATATACAAAAGAGAATGGACCCTGAAAAGACCTGCAAGGCCTCGCTCTACTGTATGAATTTGAGTTTCCTCGCCAAAGGAGGCCCTGACTTACTCAGGAGCTCCATTGCCCCTCTCGGACTCCTCCACCCCCCTACACCGCACCCCCTACACGACCGGGGCCACTTCCTCCACCCCTGGCTCCCCGGTAAAGCAACGTGGGTACCGGGAGAGCCCAGCCCAACCTCCAGGCTCTACTCTGCCCACTCACCGGCTTCTCCTCGCCTCCCATCTTTCCTGAAGGACTGTGGGCTTTCTCCTCAGACATCGGCAAATCACCCCAAAGAAAAAAAAAAAAAAATCCAAAACGATAGGCTGCACAGGAGAGTGGACGACAGATAGAATTGGGCTTGAACGCCCGGAAATCCTCTGCTTGCGCCACTCGTGCCAGCTGATGCAATAGGAAAGCGCCCAAACTCCGCCTCCTAACTTGACGGGAGAAGCGGCAGCCAATCGACAAGGGGGAATGGCGGGCCCTCCTTTCTCTAAACCAATGAAAAAGCTTGTCGGGCTATAGTCCTTCTAAGAAATCAGAGTGAGGCAGGGGCAGGAGAAGAAACTGCAGACGTTAAACCCGCAGGCCTGCTTTTCCCAGGGTACCCGGCTTTTCCCAGATCCTAGAAGTCCGCAGTGCGCCTGCGCCTTCTTCTGGGTGACTCGGTGACTCGACCTATTATTCTAGGGCCTTTTCGGCCACCGTAGCGAGAGAGAGGAGCTAAGTTTAAGTTTCCGGGAAGTCTCGGCCACCTGAATATCATCCCTGCCGCTGGGGCCGGACTCCGGAAGAGTGGCCAGCGTTCCCTGCAGCTTCGGCGTCGCCTGACCTGGCCTGACTGCTGAGTTCTGGAGACTTCTCAGGGATCCCAAGTCTGTGGCAGTGAATCGAGTGAACCCTCCTCACTGCAATTCAGGATTCCCAAGACCCAGGCCTTGGTGATCCAGGAACGAGCGCCTTTGCTCGGAAGTTCATTAGTACATGTCACCGCCTACCTATATTGCATCAGAAAGCATTGAACATGCAGTGAAACTTTCAATTAAGGAAATAACCACTCCGACTCCACGGATTCTCCCGTAGAGGTCTCAGTGTTTCGAATCTCCTGGTCTACTTTCATTTATTTTACCAGCCAATTGAAAACCGTTACTAATTTGAAATCAGAAGTGCAGTGAGTTCGTCTATAGTTTATGACCATCACCAACTTACTCCATCACCAGGTTTTATAGATTTTACTTTATAAATATCAGTCCTTGACAACTTGACACCTTCAGGGTCGTCCTTCCGTGAAGATCAATAACCAATAGCCTCCTGACCCGACTTTCTGCATTCATTTTTCACATGGCACCAGAATACAATACAAATATGATCATGACAACCTCTTGCTTAAAACTCTTCTTCAAGGGACTTTCAGTATAAAAATAGCCAAAGCTTTGAAGGCCTCTGACTGCCCAACTTTTTCACTTCACCATGCAGTGAACGAGTGATCTTACTGTTTCTCAGGTGTGCTCCCACAGGTTTTTTTTGTACCTGCAGAGTTTATTCTCCCCATCCTTATCTCTTCCTGCTCCACATGCTTTTTGCCTACTTTGCACCTATGTTAGCTCTCAAGAATTGTTGTCTTAGGGGAACCATTTCTTGACCCTTACTGAATGGAGCAAGTCTCCCTGTTAGATCTTCCTGCAGCTGTCTTTATAGCACCTATCAGTTCAGTTTTACGATTATAAAGTTACTGATTGAAAGCTTCTCTAAAGCACAACTTGTGTATTTTTGCCAGCATCTAGCAGATATAAGCCTGGCATACAGTTAACATTCAATACGTGTTGAGGGAATTAATGCGTGTTGAGATAATCCTTGCTTGAAAAACTAACTTTGTTAATAAGAGTAGATTATTGGTAGTACTTTGTGGGTGTTTAAGAAGTTCCAAGAGTTATGCGCAATTTTATAGGCTTAAATAAACCAATCTGACTTTCCATACTTAGAGTAGGAATCAATAGGATCTTACCTTCTATGCAAAACAAGTTAATTATGCTCTTTAGACAGGTTTTCAGAATTGCATCTTAATTTTGAAAAAGAATAACCAGGACCAGAAAGATCAAGGTCACTGAATTTGTTAGAAGCAAAATATAGGCAGAATATAGGCTAATAATGACAGATTGTTCTTACTACTGTGAAACTTGATCTTTAGCAGCTTTTCTTAACCCTTTGTTCTCATTTAACCTCAGAATCAGTCCTGGCCTAAGAATGGTGGAAGAAAAAGCAAAAGGCTTTCCTGAAGTGTTCAAAGTGGGCAGGAATTAGAAGCAGCTGCCCCATCCCCACCCCCCTTTAAAAAAAAAAAAAAAAAAAAAATCAGTTGTTGGCAGTATCCTGGTGGCACAGTGCCCTCTGGTGTTGGGAAGGAGTTCCTTCATCATATGCATACTTTGGGCCAAGCAATGATGGGAACTTTGAACACATCTAAAATCCAGAGCACAAAATAATGTTATGCAAACTTTTTTTGGTGTCTGTGTGTGTGTTTATGAACGAGAACAAAAAAAATGTTGACAGACAAACCTATGTTATGCCTACGAACTTTTTAGGACAGCAGGTTCTCAACAGCTCCTCTTTGAGAAGTGGAAAAATTAAGAGCTATGCTACAAAAGTGTTACAAATAATAGGAGATTGCACATAATCAACTTTTTAGAAATATGAATTAGAGGAAGAGTCAAGATCTATAATAATCTGTTATTCCTCATGTAGGAACATTTTTTTATTTTTTTATTTATTTATTTTTTTTTTGTCTTTTTGCTATTTCTAGGGCCGCTCCCGCGGCATATGGAGGTTCCCAGGCTAGGGGTCTAATCGGAGCTGGAGCCACCGGCCTACGCCAGAGCCACAGCAACGCAGGATCCGAGCCGCGTCTGCAACCTACACCACAGCTCACGGCAACGCCGGATCGTTAACCCACTGAGCAAGGGCAGGGACCGAACCCGCAACCTCATGGTTCCTAGTCGGATTCGTTAACCACTGCGCCACGACGGGAACTCCAGGAACATTTTTTTAAAAGGACATGCAAAGGATGTATAATGATGGAAGATATGTCTGGGAAGTTCTGCTTTGGTGTTAGTACATCTTAGAAAAACATTCATCTGGAACATAGCCAGGTAAGAGTGAATCTGATTACAGTGAGAATGAGTAGGGATGGTCTTTTGGTTGCAAGGAAGAGACTTATTTGGTGATTCTGACACATAGGGCGTTTATTCTAAAACGACTTGAAGTAGAAAGGCAAACAGGAATCTCATCTGTGTAGCTAGCAGGTGGATTGCAGGAAATTTGACAATTAGGCCTTACAGGAGGCTGCAAAGACGGCAGCTTGATGGTTGATCAGAATCAAGGTAATCTGTAGTAGCAGGAAGTTGTGGCTTTGCATTCTAGTACTCTACTAGTAGCAAGAGTCAGTCTTATTTTTTACTCTTCTTCCTATTACCAGCTGGCCAATTTATTCCATATGTCTTGGTTCAAATGATCAAGGAGGAAAATAAGAATAATTATCTACTTACCAAGCCATGTCATCATAAGTCACAGGCTAATTTATGGACGGGTTGGTTGTTCCTTAGGTCTGGTGCCTCCCCTGCTGTTATGAGTAATAGCTGGGGGACCTGTCATGCGGTCTCACCCTCCTGCTGCCAGGATGAGTGTCTTTCCTCATGGACTGTGGGCACCTTCTGAAGGAGATGCTGAGCATGACAGGTGCTACTAGTGTTATATCTAAGGCAAAACGTGTTTGGGATTCATTTAGCAGTATTTTCAGTTACTATCAAGAACTTTGGGTGCTGTTGCACTTAAAAAGGGGCAAAGAGGGTTTTTGGTGGGGTGGGGATGCAGGGTTGCTTCACTTCTAACAACAGCTGACAAAACTAGTTCCATGGAAGTTTCCTGGCGGTGCAGCAGGTTAAGGATCTGGCACTCTCACTGCTGTGGCTTAGGTTGCTGCTGTGGTGTAGGTTCTTTTCCTGGCCTGGGAACTTCCACATGTTGAGTAAGCAGCTAAAAAAAAGCAATCAAAAACAAAAAACAAACCAAAAAACCCCCATGGAATGCACTTCGGAAAATGTGACACTTCCCTTATAAGGTGTTGGTTGTAATGAGTGATTTAATGCTTTCATAAATGAATCTTGGCTTGTGTTTTAGTCTGAAATCCTTAGAGCTGTCAGGCATTTGGTCCCTACTGATAGGAATTTTTTCCTTCTGATTTTTTTTGCAGTTCATCCTACAAATTGTATTGTACCTGAAAAAGATGGTAAACATTGTAAATGCTGTTGAAAATTATACCAATCATCATGCACATTCAGGGCATACAAAATACATTTTTGCTATAGACCACAGCACAGAAGCTAATACTGATGCAGATTTAGAAGACAATGTTCACTCAGGCCACAAGCATTATAACTGTGTCAACCGGAAAATTGATCTCTAACACTGAGTATTTTATACCAATGTTTCTGGTGTACTTTTCAAAACTGTTGAAATGTGCCATGGGCATTTTGAATGACAGTGTCAACCTTTAGTATGTGGTTCCAAGATAGAAAATCTGTCCACACCTTGAAGAGGGGACTCTGTGGTATTTGATCCTGGTTTCTTATATGAGTTATTCCAGTTTGTATGGTGGGTTTCCTTCGCACCTGTTAGATTTCATTTCAGTGGATATTAACTTACTGTTCTGACCTAATAACACCTAGCACATCCCCCATTTTCTGCTGCTTTTTTGACGAACACTTTACTTCTTTTAACCTTTTGAGGTTACCCCATTTTCTACCTGTCTAGCCTTTCCTTAAAGGTACACTTTTTCCTCTCTTGCCTCTACCATAATAATTTTTTTCTTAAGGAAGCATCTCTCTTCCTGCAGCTCAGTCTGTCTTCTGCTATTTTACTTTCAGTGTAATCCTGCTTATTTCTAACACTAAACCAAAAGCATATTTTTCAAGTTACTCTCCTTCCTCTTGGATCTCCTAAGAGTTTCTGCTTCCCAGAGACTGAGATTTTAGACATAGGTCTTTTAAAAATTTTAATTACCTTAGAGTTCCCATTGCAGCTCAGTGGAAACAAACCCGACCGGTATCCATGAGGATGTGTGTCGATCCCTGTCCTCACTCATGTAAGTTAAGGATCCTGTATTGCCATGAGCTGTGGTGTAGGTCACAGACATGGCTTGGATCCTGAGTTGCTGTGGCTGTGGCGTAGGCCGGCAGCTGCAGCTCCAATTCAACCCCTAGCCTGGGAACTTCCATGTGCTGCAGGTGCAGCCCTACAAAGACCAAAAAAAAAAAAAAAGTAATTACCTTCTTCACCTTACAGTTTGCAGTAATTTAACTGCATTATTTCTCTGCCTTATCCCCCTAAAGAACATATTCTTGGAGTTCCCGTCGTGGCGCAGGGGTTAACGAATCTGACTAGGAACCATGAGGTCGCGGGTTCGGTCCCTGCCCTTGCTCAGTGGGTTAACGATCCGGCGTTGCCGTGAGCTGTGGTGTAGGTCGCAGACGCGGCTTGGATCCCGCGTTGCTGTGGCTCTGGCGTAGGCCGGTGGCTACAGCTCCGATTCAACCCCTAGCCTGGGAACCTCCATATGCCGCGGGAGCGGCCCAAGAAATAGCAACAACAGCAACAACAACAACAACAGACAAAAAGAGGCAAAAAGACAAAAAAAAAAAAAAAAAAAAAAAAAAAAAAAGAACATATTCTCTTTATAATAAAGGCTCATATCCTGGTCTTGATATCAATAACATGAACCAATTTTTTTTAATTTTTTTAAACTCTCAAGAGCCTACTTAAGATCACATGGCTGGCGAAACCTCTGGACAAACCACAAAAGTCAAAATAGTTACTCCCTCCAGGCTTTTTTCCTAAAATACAGTACAAAAGCCATGAAAAAAGGAGTGGAACTGGGGACAACTGATCTAGTTTTGGGTCCCTAGACCTAGTCCTAAAACTAGAACTAATCCTGAGATTACCTACAGCAGGGCTCTGTAGCCCTTGTGTGCCTTAGCTGCCTTTGTACTTGAATATCCTGCACACTGGCTAAAAATAGCAAACATTATTCCTTCTCACCATACTTAACAGAACATCCCAGCCTAATGTTTAGTGCTAGGAAAAGCTGAAGCAGCCAATTTCTCAGGCTACACATCCTACTTATAAGACAGATGCCTGGCCTGTTCCACTTCCATACCGACTACAACTACTGTAAAATCAGCAGGTCACAATATAAAAGGCTATGAAGCTGCTCAGGAATTTTGCAAGTCAATTGTTAAACACAGCCGTGGTTAAAAATTAAATCAGTTTAAATGCAATGTAGTATCCTGGATGGGATCCTGGAACAAAAAAAAAAAAGTAGAGTAGTGGAAAAGTGATACATTTGAAGTCATAGTTTATAGTATAGCCCTAATGTTAATTTCTTAGCTTTCCTCAATGTACCCTGGTCATTAGAGAAAACAGGGTCAGGAGTACACGGGGACTCGAACTTACCAACCCTTCTGTTAATCTGAAGCTATTTTGAAATAAAATTCATGCAAATTTTTATTCTGAGATAATTTTATGTTTTGTCACATATATAATATTTAAATTATATAAAATTATTTATAAACTTACGATTAAATGTTATATTTTTAAAATATAAATTGTGTTCAAATGTATCAAACATGTTAATAAATATCAAAACTTACCACTTCCTAAATATTTTACTATATTCAACAATTACCTATGCTTTTGAGGTCACTCGTATCTATTCTATCAGTATGGTAAGATGCTGTACCCTTCCTAGCTTATCCAATTCAGAGTTCAGACATTGGTAGCTTGAAACTGGCCATGGTGGGAGTATTTACACCTCAGAAACTGGCAGATCCTACAAATCAGGGCTTATCGTTTTCTCCAGAGAGCTGGTTCTTAGACATTTACCAGCATACCACTGGGTATGTTGTCATAAATCTGTGATAATACATGTGGGGGCTCTTCCTTCTAGATGTACAGTTCGTGGGTTCAGAGGCAATGGAAAGGCTTCCTCATTGTTAGCCTTTAATAACTCATTTGGAGAATGTTTGCTTTTGGGTCTCACAACCTTGGGCTGGATTATTTTGAAAGTCCGAGTCCCTAAGGGAAGAATGCTTCAGCCAGGGAGTGTGGCCATGGGACAGATGAATTGGGACTGCCCCCTGGACACTTTGGGCTCCACATACTGCTGCACCTACAGGCAGAACTGAGAGGTGATTTTCTGGCCAGAATAATTGATCTTGATTACTAGGGGACAAATGGGTTTCTGCTAGGTAAAGGAGGATTTTGTCAGGAACCTAACAAGATTCACTGAGTCATTTTTTTTTAGCACTTCCTTGCCTAATGTTCTGATTGTTGGGAAATGCTGACAATTCAACGAAGACAAGGAAGGAAGGTTAGGGCGATCCCACTAAGTAAAGAACCCTATCTAGCCAGGTCCTCACAGAGGCTAAAGGTAACGTGAATAGCTGCTAGAAGAAGGGAGCTACACAGGACTGGCTACATCATTTGCAGAGCCGAGTAAAATAAAAATGTGGGGCTCCTTTCCCAAATGCTATCAAGAATTTCAATACAGCAACAGCAGAGTATTAACCAAATGTGGGGCCCTTCTAATTTCAGGGATCCCTATTGCCTCACTGATCCTATACCCACGAAGCCGGTCCTCAGCCCTTGCGATCAGAAAGAAATGTGGACAGTAGCAGTTGTGTTTATAGCACTTCTTTCTTATTTTTTTCCCTTCCTCCAACTTTTCCTTCTATCACATATGAAGGACACCATGGGTGGCTAACATTTTAGGCTCCATGAAGGAATATGTTTGAGTCAACATCACTCCAAAATGATGAACAACCTTAAGGGACCTCATGTGTCCCTTGCGTCGTAAACTTTTTACGTGGATGAAAGACTAGAGAGGATGTTGAGGGGGGAAAGTTATGACCTGTACTGATGGACTCCTGTGCCATTGGCTTCCAGTAGCTTCCAGCCAATGGGACTCTTAACAGGAGATGGGAAGGCTCAGAATAAAAGCAGGGTATTTATTCCCCTGGCTCTGTTCTGGGAGGAGGGTGCCATGAGATGTTGATGATTCACTACCCAAGGTCACTGCTCATCTGATGGCAATCCTCTCCACACAATTTTTTTTTTTTTTTTTTAGGGCTGCACCTGCAGCATATAGAAGTATGATCCCAGGCTAGGGGTCAAATCAGAGCTGCAGCTGCCAGCCACAGCCACACAGGATCTGAGCCTTGTCTGTGACCTACACCACAGCTCATGGCAATGCCAGATCCTTAACCCCCGGAGTGAGACCAGGGATTGAACCATATCCTCATGAATACTAGTCAGGTTCATAACCCACTGAGCCACAACAGGAACTCCAGCACACGATTCTTTTCTTCTAGGTTTCAGTAAATACTGGCTCTCCTCACCCCTCCTGACCAAGGAGTGGTTGCAGATTTCCCATTTCTTCTGGCCACAGGTTCCTGACTCACTACACCTCCTCATCCTCTTAAAACCCACTGTAAATAAACACTCTTTTAAGTTACACTAATTTTGAGTTGGCCATGTTTCCTGGTTGGACCCGGTCTGATATCTTTCTGTTCCTCAGCTGTAAAATGAGGCTAAGAATAACACATGATTCTGGAGTTTGTAGGGAGAATAAAATGAAAGTAAATGTATGAAAAGTACTTTGCAAACTCCAAAGGGCTTTAAGAGTTAATTATGTTTGGGGAAATGAATGTTCTGGCTAATTACTCTCTAGACTCATTAGGAACAACCCTAAAAAAATCCACCCGGAGTTCCTGTCGTGGCACAGTGGTTAACGAATCTGACTAGGAACCATGAGGTTGTGGGTTCGGTCCCTGCCCTTGCTCAGTGGGTTAAGGATCCGGCGTTGCCGTGAGCTGTGGTGTAGGTTGCAGATGCGGCTCGGATCCCGAGTTGCTGTGGCTCTGGCGTAGGCTGGCGGCTACAGCTCCAATTAGACCCCTAGCCTGGGAACCTCCATATGCCGCAGAAGCGGCCCAAGAAATAGCAAAAAAAAAAAAAAAAAAAAAAAAAAAAAAAAAAATCCACCTGAATCAATCTTCACTTTTATTATATCTCCTCTTTGCCGAGAATGTTACAGTGTTTTTTCACTGCCTAGTGCAGAGATGGTCTTTAAGAGGCCGTCACAGTTTAGACCCTAGTCACTTTCTAGTTTATGTTTCTTCTCTGCCCTCATAAATTCCAGTGAAACAGATGTAGCCCAGGAGTGTTTTTTGTATCCTGGCCTTTGCTCATTTGGTCATGCACTCACCCCTTCAGATTCGTCTAAATCTTGCCGTCTCTTAATGCCCAGCATAAAACCTTAGCAAACTCACAGATACCATTTGTATCTAGAGCATGTGTTGGATATATGCTTCCCTTGGAAATTAATCAAATGTTGGGGACCTTAATATGCCTTATGGTGATCAAGGGCCACATGTTCACCATTTCTCACCTCTCCCCTTTTCTGTGCAGACTGATAGGATTCAGCCTGCTTCCCTTTTCCCGTATGGTGGCAGAGCTACTTTCTTTCCAGAGCTTTTTCTTCCTCTAAGATGTATTGAGATGAGATTCTTCCCACCTGCTCTCTTCTAGTCTGTCCCTGAAATGAAGTGCATGGTCTTTCTTATTTTAAGTATTTGCATTTGCCTTTGCAGAGAGTAGATGGGAGGAATGGCAGAGCAAACAGAGAGACTTGATTAATTTTGCAGTTTTCTAGTAGCCTCCATCCTTCGACCAGTGTTTTCTGGGTCCTTTCCTGCTCTGTGATCTGCTTCTATTATCTCAAAGTGGAGCTCAAGGAACACCACTTCCCCAGTTCCTCACCATTCAGGGACCCTCTGTCTGTAAGATGGTCATTTACATCTCAGGGGGCTGCAGCCTAGGTACCTTGCATTGAAACATCTGTATTTCAGGTGGAAATATCATCTCAATAACAACTGCTACTTTTGAACAACTTATTTAATTAATTATTTAGTTATTCTGCATGGCACCTCATCATTGAGGAAACAGATTTAGGGAGGTTGAATCATTTGGCCAGAGCTAGAGACTTAGTAAAAGCAGGGCTAGGAGTGGACATAGGCCTATTTGTCTCCCAAATCTGTTTCTTCCACTCTTCCAAACCGCATCACCTCAACCTTAGGTTATTTCCTGGCAATTACGAGCTATCTAATGAAAGCATATGTAGGCATTCCTTTTGTTATGTTAATCTTAGTATCTGTATTTTTTATCATTTTTAATTTTCATTTTTAAGAATGTCATTTCCATGTTACTTAAAAAATTAATAATTGGAGACAGAAACATTTTTTATATGTCACTGTATTAGACAATGCATCTTTACTATGGGTTTAATGCAAAGTATGTGTTTACCATGTGTTTATTGGTTAATTGTTCCAGAAAGTTTTGTTTGTTTGTTTGTTTGTTTGTTTTAATGGCCACAACTGCGGCACATGGAATTTCCCAGGGCAGGGGTCGAATCAAAGCTATAGCTTGCAGCAGTGCCATATCCTTAACCCAGTGAGCAATACCAGAGATGGAACCCACATCCTCACAGAGACACCATCAGATTCTTAACCCACTGAACCACAATGGGAACTTCTTGGAAAGTTTTTGTTCAAGAATAAATAAGTTCTGGAGTTCCCATCATAGCTCAGTGGTTAGCAAACCCGACTAGCATCCATGAGGACACAGGTTCGATCCCTGGCCTTGCTCAGTGGGTTAAGGATCTAGTGTTGCCATGAGCTGTGGTGTAGGTCATGGATGTGGCTGGGATGCCATGTTGCTGTGGCTGTGGTGTAGGCCGGCAGCTATAGCTCCGATTGAACCCCTAGCCTGGGAACCTCCATATGCTGTGGGTATAGCCCTAAAAAGAGAGAGAGAGAGAGAGAGAGAGAATGTATTGTAGTAGAGGCAGGAAGATCTGGTCCCATTTACTTATGAACTGGCTAAAAAAGCCAGCTGTGATGCTATTAGAAGGTAAAGGGAACTCGAATTGAGTGGGGGAAAAAGACAGCTATGATTATCAGCTTCAGGCCAGTAAATAGCTATTGGCATAGGGGTCGTAGCAGTTATGCTAAATATTATTTAATTGTTTCTCTTCCTCCTTCTTTCTACCTCTCTCCATTATATGAGGAATATTGATGCTAGCTAATATTAAGTTTTCAGGAAGAAACATGAATGAATGGATATCAACAAGAATAAAATAGTTGATATGTGTTGATGACACGTTTTCATTTGAATTAAGGACAAGAATGCATGCTGAAGGTCAGAATGCTATAACAGTTTCCAATTTTTCCCCAAGATCTGCTCCCTACCCTGGGTCTGATTTGGAGGCTGACTATTATAGACTGAATGGTTTTTGGTTTTTGTCTTTTGCTTTTTAGGGCTGCACACACAGCATATGGAAGTTCCCAGGCTAGGGGTCAAATTGGAGCTGCAGCTGCCAGCCTGCACCATCGCCACAGTAACACCAGATCCCTGACCTACTAAGTGGAGCCAGGGATCGAACCTTCATCCTCATGGATACTAGTCAGATTTGTTTCCACTGTCCCACAACAGGAACTCCCTAGACTGAATATTTGTGATCCCTTAAAATTCATATGTTGAAACCCTAACCCCCAATGTGATGGAATTAGGAGGTGAGACCTTTGGAGTGTTATTAGGTCTTGAGGCTGGAGGCCTCATGGATGAGCCCAGTGTCCTCATGCAGGAGGATCCAGAGAGGCTCCATGTGTCCTGTGAGGATGCAGAATGAAGACAGCCATCTCTGAACCAGGAAGCATGCGCTCACCAGGCACTGAATCTGCTGATGCGTTAATCTTGGACTTCTCAGCTTCTAGCACTGTGAGAAATAAAATTTCTGTTGTTTATAAGGAACCCAATGTACAGTATGCTTCTATGGCAGCCTGACGGGACCAAGACACTGGCCTTCATCCAGCCATCTTGCCTTCTCAATGCCCCTTGGATTTAAGCCATGGGAAGTAACAGCAGGAGGTCAGAAGGACTGAGGAGCGTGAGATGAGTGTATTGATGCCCCCAGTTCCTTCCTTGTAGGGTCTTCCTGGGCAGGATGTATCTTTTGACCAAATAGGACAGCCCTATTAAGCTGTCTTCCCTGAACAGCTCTCTGAATGCAGTGGTTAGAGAAATGCTCCCTCCCATAGCCCCTTCATGAGTGAGGGATGTATGATTACTAGTCTTAAGTCATGAACTATCTCCTGTGCTTTCCCTACATTATGCCCACACCTTTGATTTTTTTCAAATTACCCAATTTACAGGTGCCAGCTCTTCCTGCCAGGGTCCTGATAACCTTTAAGCTTGAAGTTGAACTGATTGCCCAGTTTTAAAAAATGGTTTCTGCAGTGTCTTCTTTGGGGGTGGCGGAAGTTTCAGGGCTTGGTGCTCAGGGCTTAGAAGCACTAGTCTAGAGACATAGCTTGGACATTGTTTCTTTACTTTCTTTAAATCTTTTCATTTTCTGCTTAATTTTGCCAGGGGAAAAACAATGAATTATTTTACAAACAAGAGCCGTTGTTCAACAAATACACTAATCTGTATCTTTGCTTACTAGAAATATTTGAGTAGCTTTTGGAGGTCTGAACCTCACCTCCAAAGGGGCATGCTTTCCTCCAAAGTAAGTTATAAACTTATAAAATTGTGCTTTTGTTTTTGATTTCCTTCTCTTCTAAATTTTTTTTTTCCTTTTTAGTCCACACTCATGGCCAATGGAAGTTCCCAGGCTAGGGCTCAAATCAGAGCTGCAGCTGCCACCCTGCACCACAGCCACAGCAATGCCAGATCCAAGCTGCATCTGCAAACTACACCACAGCTCAAGACAACACCAGATGCTTAACCCACTGAGAGGGGCCAGGGAGAGAACCCGAGTTTTCACAGATACCAGTCGGGTTTGTTACCACCGAGCCACGACAGGAACTCCCATTCCCCTTCTCATTTCTTTGGTATCTCTGCCATTCTCTGAATGTACTCTGGAACCTCACTCTTCTCCACCCACTTGTCTCTGTGAAAACTAGCTTCTGGGAAAGGCCTTGAATTCATTTTCATTACATAAATGACTGCTTGACTTTGGTTTGTTACCTCACTCAGATACCAAAAGCTGGCTAAACCAGGATTTTCTCAAACTCAGCACTGTTGACATTTGAGGCCCAAATATTCTTTGTTGTAGGGGGTTGTTCTATAGCCTGCTAAGCTAAATCCCTAGCTTCAACCTATTAGATGGCAGTAGCACCCTTCTCCTAGTTGTGATAACCAAAAATGTCTCCAGGCATTCCCATGTCGTGTTGGGGCAGTATCATTCACAGCTGAGAGCCCTGGTCTAAGAGGATGAAGTTCCACCTGTGCAAGTTTTGGGCATCATCAAATCAGAAGGAAAAATGTGTATCAGGGCAATCACTGGGAGGTTCCTCTTAAAATATGGACCTTGAACGCTTGTTGCTAAAGGACCACCTGGTTTTCCAACTGAATTGTTTGGTCAGATAATTTTTCTCCAAACAAATCTGTACACATCCATATTTTCTCTGAATATTTCCTATTTAGTGATGAAATTATGGTGACTTGTGATTATGACTAAAAGTATATTTTCAGTTTTTGTTTCATACACACACACACACACACACACACACACGTGAGAGAGAAGGAGAGAAAGACAGAAATTCACTATAAGGAATTGGCTCATCCAATTCTTGATCTGAGAAGTTCCAGAATCAAGTCAGAGACCCAGAAGAGCCAATGCTCTTAAGTTCTAGAATGGAATCCAGTAGACTTGACACCCAAGAAGAGCTGATTTTTTGGTTTGACTTTGAAGGCAGGAAGAGACCAATCCCCTCCTTGAATAATCAGGCAGGAGTTTCCTCTTACACAGTGTTTTAAACTCTATTCAGATCTTCACTTGATTAGATGAGGCCCCTTTCCACTAGGGAGGAACAATCTGCTTTAGTCTACTCATTCAAATGTTATTCTTATCTGGAAACACCCTCACAGTCACACCCAGAAAAATGGGGGAGACAAACTGGGATGGCCAAGCCTGTGCCATGAACTTCTGGGGCTGAATTACCCCTGGGGCTGGGGGATCACTCCCACCCGAGGGATGCAGAATGGAGAGAAGTGGTTTTCTGATAGAAAGGTGGGGGGAAAAAAAAACAGTCCAATAATTTTGTCTTCCCTTTGGCCACCCATTGATACACAATTACATTTTTGTTTTATAGAAATTTCACACTCTAATACATTTTAAAAAGCTCACACTGACAACATGTTATCAATCCTTGTTTGATGGGGAGGCAGATAAATAGATGATAAATAGATAGCAAATATACAGATATATTTTAGCATCAGTGATAAGCTCAATATAACTCTAAGTGCTGGGGCTACAAAAATGAATGAGACGTAGGATTCTTAGTCTCATGAAACTCATGACTAATGGGGAAATTTAAACAAATAAGCAACCATTATAAAACAGTGTGATAATGATTATTAGGTACAATGATAATGATTGTGAAATAAATATTTGCATTCTAAGACAAGTCAAGGAAAATTTTAATGTAAAAATTTTTCTCTGCCCTTTGGTTCTCCTCTTTCTCCTCTGCTGTGCATTGTGTATGTATTATGCATCAACTAAACCTCCCTGTGGACAGAAATACCTGCTCAACCATAAAGAGCAACTTTCTCCTAGCACCAATAACTCCTTGAAAGATAACATTCCTTCTTGATCTTTTATTTTGTCATTTAATTAATTAATTAATTTTGTTTTTTATGGCCGCAGGTGCAGCACACCACAGCCACAGCAACTCGGGATCTGAGCCACATCTGTGACCTACAATACAACTCATGGCAATGCCAGGTCCTTAACCCACTGAGTAAGGCCAGGGATTGAACCCACATCCTCACAGATACTAGTTGGATTCTTAACTGCCTGAGCCACGAAGGGAACTCCCTCCTTCTTGATCTTTTAAATGGTCACGACGATCCACCACTCTGTACTTGCAGATCTGGATTTCGCAAACTATCTACATCATTTAATGTACAGTCCCCTGTCTTAAAAACCCAAATAACTATCCTTTGACCTCTAATAGACGAAATAGTTTTTGGAGCTTTCTGAAATGCTGTTCTGGGTTATAATCCTCAATTTGACTCTAATAACATTTCCCATTTCTTTATTAGAGCAACTGATTAATTTTTTTTGTTGATATAATCCTGCATAAAGGAATAAAATCCTTTTTTGTCTTTTATGGTATTATTTCTTGCCTTTTTTGGCATTTGTGGGGAATATAAAAATGCGGAAGACAAACACACTGGATTTGGAGTCAATAGACTTTGGGTAATCTCTAGCTCTGGGGCCTTAATTAAGGAAGGATATGACCACTGTTGGTTCTGTTATCACAAGTGTAAAATAAGGATGTTGAACTAGAGGGCCCTCTAGATTTCTCTTTTAAAATTCTATATATTTGCCTGTATAAGATTGTAGTAATCCCATGGTGGCTCTATTGGAACAGTTGTCTAGTCGGGGTGTACATAAACTGAGAAGCCACTAGATGTCACTCATCTACTTCACTGATTTTGCTTCTCAGGCCCCCCCCCCCACCCCCCATTTTAAATGCCAGGATATTTGGGAAGCTAAATGGGACCTTAAAATTCATACTGCTCAATCATGTCAGTTAATTTTAAAAAATAGACTATTTGGAATAGATAGCTCAAATGATTTAGCTAAGATCACATAGCTACTTAGCATTAGAACCAGATTTCTTGACTTCTATTCCAGAGGAGTTTCCTCTCTTTAAAATAAGTAATGCTCGGAAAGGATGGCTTTGCATCAGTTACCAACTTTGATCACTTTTTTTCTTTTTCTTCCTGGGCTATTTTCAAAGTAAATTAGGGGGTCTGGAGCCAGTTGTTCAAGTTGTTGTGATTTAATATCATACTGGGTCAAAATGTAATATTATTTATAGATGCCTGCTCTGCCTCAAGACCTGTTGGCAGGTAAGTCATAGGAGGATATAAGAAACTGGGTAAATGTGAATGGAAAAGGAAATCAAAGTTCAGAAACACATGGCTTATATGAAGGTTAGATTTTAGAAACCTCAGGTTTTCCTTTCTTAACGTGGTCCTGGATAGAAAGTCAAAAAGGGCTTTTTCGGAAAGTGAAATAGCTTTTTAAAGATCTCTGCATCAGATGTATTAACAGTAATTTCTATTGTAAGATACCTTGAATCTTATCTAACAGACTGTTTTTAATAAACGTAGTTGTCTAATTCTTCGTTTAGATGACCCCAGGGTATTTGAGACAGAAGTGGGACTGTCAGAGGCAGGCCCACTAAAATAAAAAGTGATAGCAGACAGCCTGAAAAGAATAAAAGGGAAAACTGCTAGACTCAAAGAAACAAAACTATATTACATAATTATAAAGTAACATATGTTTACAATGACAACTTTAGATCTTCAGGGTAAAATTACATTCACTATCCTTTGTGATATAATCTTTTTGAGGAGGACGTCTTATAAAATGGTTTAAAGTGAGGCTTTGGTATCCAAAAGGAATAATTTTTCTTATGTGAGAAACTCATTTATGTAATGCTTATAAAGTAGAAATTATAATAAATCTCTTTTTCAGGATGGAGCTAGGAATGGATCATGTAAATAAATAGTGAGTCTGTTAATACTGGCCTCATTTACTGAATAAATTGAAACCAAAAATACTACTTCACAGGGTGCTAGGGATGTTTGAAAGAGTATGGCAAATGCTGTATAATCATAAGCTATTAAGATGGTGACAGTAAGGAAAAGTGAATGCACACACCCTCCAAAGGAAAGCTCTCTGTGAGGAGATGAACTGAGAAAATGGAAGAGCTCAGAATTAAAAAGACAGAGGAACAGGGAGTTCCTGCCGTGGCTCAGCAGTTAAGGAACCTGACTAGTATCCATGAGGACACGGTTCGATCCCTGGCCTCGCTCAGTGGGTTAAGGATCCGGCATTGCTGTGAGCTGAAGTGTAGGTCGCCGATGAAGCTTGGATCCTGCTTTGCTGTGGCTGTGGTGTAGGCCAGCAGCTATAGCTCTGATTTGACTCCTAGCTTGGGAACCTCCATATGCTGTGGGTACAGCCTTAAAAAAGACAATAATATAAAATAAAATAAAAAATAAAAAGAACGAAAAGGAGGGTGGGCCATGGGTTAAGGTCTCTGTGATGTGAAGTTGCAGGACTGATTTTCTTACCAGAAGATAAGAAATGATCAGAGAGATTCTGCCAGGAACCAGAAAATGGGAACACACTGAACTGGTACTGGGATGTGGCCCATCGTGACTGCCCGTAAAACTATGGCTCTCCAACTGGGATGGAGCACGTGAATCTAAGGGGCCAACTCTTTTTTTTTTTTTTTTTTTTTCCTGCTCAATTCTAACATGAACGAACACCAGGACCCGTATAGCACCTTTCTTAAGCTATTTTCAGTTTTATTTTTGGACAACTGGGATGTTCTGTTTTTCCTATTTTGTATGGTCAGGCTTCAGTCTTTTTATCCTCCTTTTTTAATCCTCGTGATTAATTTATATTTACAATTGGAAGTTGTTGGTTGTAAGAAGATTCCAGTTGGTTTCAATGAGGAAGCAAGACAAATTGGAGATTCCTGTGTTTGCATCTTTCCAGCATGTACTGATTGAATTTCTAGATTTCTTCAGTGTGGAAATACTGGTTATTCCCAGTCTGTAACCAGCAAATGTGCTTTACTGCACTGTGGAAATTTTGCACTCTCTTGTATGTTACTGGAAAAAAAAATTATTTCCCACCTACTTTGATTTCATTATTGTGGTACTTGCTGGTCATAACAACCTGTTTGTTGTTATGTTAAGATGGTGTCACATTCCCATTGTAAACTGTCAGGCTTTTGTAACTTGCCTGTAAAATTCTGCCTCAAGTCTGTGACTTTCTCTCTCAATCCTAGAGCCATTTAGGAAAGAGAAAATAAACTTATCTTAAATTGAATCAAATGTTAAAGTATCAAAGTAATTAAGAGTGAAAGCCTCCAATGGTTCAAATCTAATCATTATTTTTCATCAACTCTAAACCTTTCTAAAGCATAATTTTTGAATTCATGAAGTTCTTTCATTCTGTATGGCTCTTGGTATAGTTTAGAAGTTCATCTTTAGATCGGAGAAGAACATTGTATCTCTGCAAATAAACCAGCATAACATCTGGATGAGAAAATAATTTCATTTTGAAAAGTTTCTTGTTTTTAACAAAGTAGCTTTGTAAGGGTTACATAGCGGAAGGGCAGGCAACACAATAGCCTGGGTAAAACCATTTATGTGTGTTCTGATGTTGTCTTTCTTCAACCTCAGAGATAAACCCACGGAAATCCTGCTTCATTCACCTCTTCTCTCTTGAGTTACTTGCACGTGTTTTCCCTTTTTAAAGCTTTAGCTCAAATTTTACTTTTAATTTTAATAGCAAGGGTGTGCTGGGGATGCAAGTGAAGAGAACAAAGCTACACATCAAATTCACTTTGTAAAAGTGTCTCTTTATAGCTTAGCAGTAAGTGAGCCAGGGTGTTATGGAAGTAAAACACTTTTTCAGTTGAACCATCTTTCTGGAAAACTAATTTGTAACTGCCAATTTGTCTGCACTCCTCAATTTTAAACCTATGGGCTTAATGATAACTTGGGGGACCCTGAGGCTTTTGTTGAACTTACTTTCAGAGATCAGGTCTCCAGCCGGGGATGCTCCTTGCTGGGGATTTTTCTGTGCTCACCGACTTCAAAGCAAACTGAGCCCAGAGAGAGATAGGCACAGTGGAGGGATATCTGAGACAAATTTTAATCAAGAATATTTTGGGCTGTGTAGCACTGAGAACTATGTCTAGTCACTTATGATGGAGCATGATAATGTGAGAAAAAAAATGTATGCATCTATGTGTAACTGGGTCACCATGCTGTACAGTAGAAAAAAAATTGTATTGGGGAAATAACAATAAAAAATAAAAAATTAAAATCTAAAAATAAAAAATAAACTAAAATATTAAAAAAAGAATATTTTGGGAGCAGGGCTATTGAGAGGAACTAAGTTAAGTACAACTTTTAATCATCTTCAGAGCCCTAAATGACAATGTTTGGTTTTAATAAGTTCAATTTGAATTGAAAGTCAGTTGAAAAAATAGCAGCTGTGTTACGGGAAGCTAAAGATGCTTCGTGGAAAAATAACCTCATTCAAAGTTCGATAAGCTTAGGAAAGAATATATGGTAGAAGCCCTGTTCCACCTTGCTGGGTGATTTTTAACTAAATTGCTGTACTTCTCTAAGTCAGTTCCTCTCTATATCAATAGAGAAAGAAAGAAAAGAAAAGAAAAGAAAAAATTGAGCTATCGTAGTAATTTTTTATTGTTGATTCAAGAATTGGGTAAGTCTTTCTGGAAAGGTCCATGTAGTAAATATTTTCACCTTTATAGATCACATGGTCTCTGTTGCAACTATTCAATTCTGTTGTAACTAGAAAGCAGCTATAGCCAGTATGTAAATGATGAGTGTGGCTGTATTCCAGTAAAACTTTATTTATAAAAACCAGTGGCCTGCAGTACATAATTTGCCAACCCAGGTTCAGTGCCTGCTTGCCTACTTGTTATGGGCCAGGCACAGTGTCAACTGGTTTACATACACACCTAATGAGAAAGGTACTATTATTGTCATCAATTTATGGATGAGGAAGCCAAAGCTCAGAGAGGTTAATTCACTTACACAGGAACACATATAGCTAGTAAATGGCAGAGCTGAATGCTGGCATCTACTGAGTGCTGGCATCTGCAGAGTCTACCTGCCTCAGCCTCTCTTACTTTTTTCTTTTGACAGACTTAATTACCTACCAGAGCTTTCCATAAGGGAATTGCTAATCCCTAGCTTTGTGGATGAGAAAATGTGACCCAAATCCTAATAACTTCAACTGATGAGTTCCATAGAATATTTTGCCGCAGAATATATTTTCCAGATGATTCTTATAATTTAGCTTGGTAATAGGGATCAAAATCATTTTTTTCCAGATATATGATTACTTGTTTCACTCATATTTTAGCTTACGGGGAAGGATTCCTCTCTCTAAATGTATCTAATAATTTTTTCACTTGCTTTTCTCCTTTGAAATCAAGAGAATTGTTAAGATGTACTGTTTACTTAGACCTGAGTTCCTCATTTTAAGTGGGAAAAACCTGAAGCAATTTTTTTTTCTATTTTCCCCCTTAAGAGAAAAAAGAAAAGAAATGGAAACAATAAGAAAGACTTAGCAAAGATGATAGAGACAGCGAATTGTAATTCAGCATTGTGTGAGTTGACAGTCACTGAAGGGCTTGGGTCTTTAGCTGTATAGTGTTTGTAATGTGTGAAAAGTGTATGCATTTTTACAGTAAGGTTGTTGAATTGTTGCTCAGGCAGAACAGTTCATTTGGCAAGACTTAGAAGTATATTGAGAATCCAAGTTGGTTTATCTCCCTCAGGGAGGGCAGCGCTCCTCAATACCTCATGTCTTCCAACTGGTTCTGCCTGGCCTGGCTGGGACTGAATAAGAAAATAGGAGAGTATTTGAGTTTCCCTTGTGGTGCAATGGAAACGAACCCAACTGGTATCCATGAGGATGTGGGTTCAATCCCTGGCCTCGCTCAGTGGGTTGGGGATCTGGCATTGCTGTGAGCTGTGGTGTAGGTCACAGCCTTGGCTTGGATACCTAGGTGCTGTGGCTGTGATATAGGCTAGCAGCTGTAGCTCCCATTCGATCCCTAGCCTGGGAACTTCCATGTGTTGTGGATGCAGCCCTAAAAAGCAAAAAGGAAAAAAAAAAAGAGAGAGAAAGAAAGAAAGAAAACAGAAAAGTATTGAGTGGAGAGTTCCCACATTTTCAATGCAGCAGAAAAAAATGGGAGTTCCCATCGTGGCGCAATGGTTAACGAATCCAACTAGCAACCATGAGGCTGCGGGTTCGATTCCTGCCCTTGCTCAGTGGGTTAAGGATCTGGCATTGCTGTGAGCAGTGGTGTAGGTTGTAGACGTGACTCAGATCCTGCCTTGCTGTGGCTCTGACATAGGCCAGTGGCTACAGCTCTGATTCGACCCCTAGCCTGGAAACCTCCATATGCCGCAGGAGCGGCCCTAGAAAAGGCAAAAAGACAAAAAAAAAAAAAAAAAAAAAAAAAAAAAAGAAAAGAAAAGAAAAGAAAAAAACAAACTGTCAAGACTTTCCATATATTGGCTGTGATCTGTGGTGCCTTTTGCAACTCTTCTTTTAGATTTCCCAGGACTTCTTATCAGAGGGCCTCTGAAAGGAAACATCGGCTCAAAGAAAGTTTCATAAAGCATCAAAGATTTCCAATGGCCCTGACCTAGGAAGAGGAACTTCCTCACTTCAAAGGTTACCTCTTAACCAGTCAGATCTGCAGGGCACAAACAGACCCCAAGATCTTCCAGGACAAAGTATACATACATATCCACCACGTATGTATGTTTCCATAGCTAGGAAACCTGGAGTGTCCTTTGTTTATGATGGAAACATTCTGGTTTCTGAAGCTTGGTGAGCTTGCCCTGGTTTTGTATTGGAGTCATGAACATTTTGTGGACAGTAAACATCCTTAGCAATTTTCTGAAGGTCTTCTTGGATAAACTCTGTTTTTTGTTGTTTTTTGTTTGTTTGTTTGCTTTGCTTTTGGGCCACAGCATGCGGGGGCTTGATATGGAATCCTAGTTCCCAGACCAGGAATTGAACCTGGGCCATGGCAGTGAAATCACCAAATCCTAACCACTGGACCACCAGGGAACTCCTAGATAAACTCTGTTGAAGGTTTGATTCAACCAAATCAGCATTTATAATTTATTTTCTGGGAGTAGTGATTAGAGTGTGTAGCTGCCACTAACATCATCAAGCAGTAATTAGTGACCCTTTTGGGGACAACACTCTTCATTAGTACCACCACCTCTCTTTCCAGAGTCTCCCACTTCCAGGAATCTCCACATTTTGGGGTCCCCATGCTGATCCCTCATTTCTATGCCCAACCCAAGCCTGGCTTTTCCAAGCTTGCTGCATATCTTTATTTCTTATTCATTTCTTTAATCCTTGCACAGACATGTTGCTTGTGTTGGCATAAGGTCTCATTGTATTGTTTTTAGGAAAAATTAATCTTTTTAATACAATTAGATCTGAAGGGTGAAAAACTAGATAAAATTTCTCGCTGCTTTTTTTTTTTTCTAACAAAAGGATACCAAATGTATCAGATACTAGATTGAATTAAAATCCTACAGGAGAATAAAACGTTTATATATATAAAACATTAAAGTACATGGTTACGTTAGAGATAACATTTAACTTTTGAAGGACAGACGTTTCAAGGGGAACTCATTACAAGTGAATTAGAACTACCATGTTTAAAGCAACAGGATGAGGAATAAACCACACATGTAAACCATTTCATCTCTTTATAGAGACACCAGGGCAAACATGATATTTAAACTCTTGAATTGTCTGGAGAGTTCAATGCATTATCTACTTATTGATGTGGAACTGATCTTCAGGAAATTACAAAGCTTATTTTTATGATTGTTCACAGAGTGAGGTAATTCCTCTCTTCTTTTTTCTTTCTAGTAAAATTTATGTGCTAGAAAGAGTAAAAGGCACAATAAGATTAAATGTTAATTATGAATCAGCAGCAGAGAATTTGTTAGTTCTTTTATCTGTAATGTTTAGCAGGACATTTGATTTAACCTTTTGTTTTGATAAGTTTATTGTGAAATACACTTCTAAATTTACAGCATGGTCAGAGTTTCCCTTAGAGAACCATGCTATACAAAGCACATTAAATTAATGTCAGAATGACATTACCTTCTCCCCTACCAAGGAATTCTTATTCTGTTATATATATTTTTTCTGTTATATATATATATATATACATATATATATATATTTACCCTAGAACATATGGAAAAGAGATAATAGTATGGGAATTATATAAAATATTCATAATCCTACTGCCCATAAATAACAACTGTTACCATTTTGCTATAGAATTTCCTTCCAGCCCTTATCCGTACATGGATACACAGTGCGTGTACACCAGTGTGCATATACCAATGGGTCACAGTAAGAACAAGAACTGAAATTTAACTGGATTATGTCCCCATAGGCATAGTTCTAGCCTCCAGCTTCAGCCCTCCAGCTCCACTTCACCACAGTTATCTTTGGGAGTCTTTAGGAGGATATATCAAATGAGCTCAAATAATTTCTCATGCACTGTTCTATTCCTCTTATAGCTTTCTTCTGCAACATCCTCAGATCTAGAAAGAATGGCTGGCACAGAGCCTGTTCAATAAGCATTAATCAGAGTGTTCATTAAGTACAGAGTCTCCTTGAGAGACATGTCCCAACAGTATCCCAGCAGCTAGTACTCTTTCTGAGGATGCTGTTGACCCACTAATAGTGCCGTCTCTCTATGCTTCCCCAAATTCTCATGGTACTGGAGGGATGCTTCTCACAAAGGTGTAGGTAGGGAAGGACCTACTTCCTTGCTCTGTGTTACACTTTATCATCCCAAACATTACTGAGCAGGTCCCCACACCTCGTGGAGTCCCTTAAAAAACATTTCCTTCAGCTTCTCTTTTGCCTGTAGTCCCCTCTTCACTGGACTCAGACATAAGGATGGGAATAATATCTGAAACAGCCATGGTGATGTCTTTTCTGGATTTATGTCCTTATTTCTCCTCTCCAATTTTTTTCACATAAGTGAAATTTGGTTGAGAGAGAAAAGGAATTATGTAGTTGGTACTCAACCAATACGTTCAGAAGGCTTGAACAGTGGGCAAAACCACCTCAATGTCTTGGAGGCCTGTTTTGCCCAAGAACGTTGGGGAAAGATGATACCACCTAACTTCTCTAGGTTTTCACTGGACAGTGGTGGTAGTTAAGACTGTGTTGGAGCTGTATTTGCTTTTCTGCATTTTTCTTTTTTTGGAACCTGAGCTAAACCAGCTACCTTTTTCATTGTTTCTTTCTAAAATCAATGCCCCTCCTTTATCCTGGAATCCAGCTCTCTCCCTCCCTCCCTCTCTCTCTCACTTTTCACATGTATGCAGGTGCACACACATTAGATGGATCACTTGCATTCTTAATGGACTGAAAGTGTGAAGTATGGCATTTCTCTCGCTCTTTCTTTTCTCCCAGTAATCTTCCTGAGAAACTGACTTCCCTCTCTTCTTTCCTACAGGATCTTTTTCAGGTTTTGTTGAAATGTTCATGTTTTAGGTTTGTTTGTTTGTTTATTGGTACTGGTTTAGTTCAACTTTTTAAAACTTGTGATCAGATTCACTTTTCTTATGATTTACATAATCCTTTCACTGATGCCAGGCTCACTCCTTCATAGAGGGAAAAATTTAGCTTGTTCAAGACAAAAGGAGTCAAGTCCATTTTAATATTCAAGATCAAATACTAAAGAGAAAATGATGAAAGTTTCAGTTTTAAAAGCGCAATGATTGTTTTTGTTGCTAGTGCTTTAGTGTGTGAGAATTTTTTGAGTTCATAATTTGAATTATAAAAATGATTCATTTTCACGAGTTCCTGGCATGGCGCAGTGGTAACGAATCCGACTAGGAACCATGAGGTGGCGAGTTCGATCCCTGACCTTGCTCAGTGGGTTAAGGATCCGGTATTGCCATGAGCTGTGGTGTAGGTCGAAGAAGCGGCTTGGATCCCGAGTTGCTGTGGCTGTGGCGTAGGCCGGTGGCTACAGCTCCGATTCGACCCCTAGCCTGGGAACTTCCATATGCCTTGGGAGCAGCCCCAGAAATGGCAAAAAGACAAAAAAAAAAAAAAAAAAAAAAAAAAAAAAAAAAAAAAAGGTGCATTTTGTGACAGGGCAGCTCCAAAGGTGTTTGTAAACTTGGGGACACCTTCCACCTCTACCACAGCTGCTCCCAAGGATCCTTTCTGGGCCAGTAGGTTGTTAACAGTTGAAGAATGAAGGACAAAATTGGGGCAGTCCCCAGAAAAGAAGGTAATCTGGGGTTCCTTAGAATGATTTTGAAAACAATCCCAAATCTGATTTTAATTTTTTCCCTGCATGAATGCCGTTCCTGGCTCGTATCAGATGCTTTCTTGCCTCTCTATCTTCTCTTCTGTCATTCCCAGCTTGGCACCAAGGCCATGGGAAAGATACCACTGGCCCTTCCCTGAAGCCACCTGTAATTTTCAGGGCCTGGCCTGAGTCCCTCCTCTTTTTGCTGCCTTCTCTAACTATTGCAGCAATTATCAAGTGTTCTTTCACTCTGCTGTCCTCCAGCACTGAAATCTGCCCTGTATTATTTAGCAGTTAGCTATTATTTAGCATTGCCCCATATTACTGAGTGGGACTCAAGACATTTTTGACTTGACTAAATGAAGCCCAACTTCATTTACTAGGTAGATATCCTTCGTTATCTATCATAACATGTTTCTGACTCTTCTGGGCCTTCTTGTTCTCATATAAAAAAAAGAGGGGAGCAGGTAGGTCATCTCTAAGATGTCTTCTTAATTTAATTCTGTTACTCCTGCTGTTTATGTACATTCTGTTGTTATTTGCCAATGATAGTATAGCTATTTAGAA
This sequence comes from Sus scrofa, assembly GCF_054392235.1. Taxonomy (NCBI): domain Eukaryota; kingdom Metazoa; phylum Chordata; class Mammalia; order Artiodactyla; family Suidae; genus Sus; species Sus scrofa. Next base: position 31,481,534 of record NC_139398.1, on the reverse strand, counting down.
GATGTTAGTTCCTAGACTGGTTGATCCATTCAATCAAATTTGTCTAGATTGATCTCTTGTTCAAGGTCTCCTATGGTAAAGACTGAAGAAGGAGGAGTCTGCTCTTTTGCAGGGTACAGGCAATTAGAACAGCTAAGACCTATCTGTAAATATCTATAATATAAAAAAGAAATTAAAAGTTTCTGAGACAGATGCAAACAAAGATCTAACAAAGGAGAGGTGCTTCCCAGTGGGTGGAGTGGTTAGAGGAGATAAGTCAGGGAGGAAGTTTGAGATCAAGAAATATGGACAATCTTTACAGAGAAATGAAGTGCTCTTTTGGCCCAGTAGTTTTTGCTCTTCCTGGCCAATAACAAAACTACCATTTATTGTGTGTGAAAACTTTTAAGAGCCTTTACTAGTCTAAGTGAACCCCAAGAGAAGGAGAGATTATGCAGCCCATCTCAAATTTATTAGTACATGTATCACTGCATTTATTTGTCAGGTTAGAGTTCCATAGGACACATTCTGGAAAACGCTATCCTGCTCTCCTGGAGCTGAGCGAATGTGGAGAAAGGCAGACCTTTGGGTATCTTTAACAGCGCAGTTGCGGAAGGGGAAGGGAATTCTCACATGACAGGAATTATGCTGCATCTCATACGTAACCGATCTCATGGGCCATCACAAAGCCCCAGCCCAAGGAATGGGTTGATATGGAGACCAGGGTTGAGCAAAGAAAGGCCTCAATGCTTTTGGGTGCTATGTAGGATTGCACAAGTCTTTCATGTCTATTTCCTCCATTATAAACCAGGAATCTGGTTTAGCTCCGTATTAACATGAAGACTGGCTGCTCCACTTAGCCTTTTCCTTGCCTGCTATTAAACAGGAACAGTGTATGAAAAGCAGGTTTCAGGCCTTTTTTATGTTTTTGTTTTATCTATTTCCAGATTAAGGGATCTAATCTTTGGGATTATACTTTGCTTTCTTTCTAAAACAAAATAACTCTTTTAGTTTTGAAAGTGGTGCTTTGTTAATTGTAAATAATTGTTTCATAATAATATTTGGCAGTGGGGCCCATCTGGATTTGAGGAGTCCCTAGGTGGAAATGTGGAGCCCATTCTGACAACATCAAATCTTCCTCTTTCCTTTCCAGAAGGCAGAGAGCAGACACACCAGCTTAATCCAATACATACTTTTCTTGCAACTGATGGGTTATTTATTGTTGTTGCACAAACTGACAAGCAAGGAGACAAGGGGAGGGGCTGTGGAAGCATTTTGTCAAATGACTGCCTCCCTCAGGCATCTGTAAGGGAACATTATAAAATCGCAGAATACTAGAATTAAAGGAAACTTCATGATGAAAATAACAGAAACCCTCTCCCCCAGACAAGAACGGGGGAAACTGAGGCCCCAAGGTTTAAGCGATCTTCCTTAATCAATCAGACCACGAAAGTAGATCTTGGACTCAGCATCTCACTCTTAACACAGCATTCGTTTTCCTCTACCATAAATAAAGATGACCTGGATTTTATTTTATTTTTTTAGGGCTGCACCCATGGTATATGGAAGTTCCCAGACTAGGGGTTGAATCGGAGCTGTAGCCACTGGCCTACACCACAGCCACAGCAATGTGGCATCTGAGCCGTGTCTGTGACCTACACCACAGCTCATGGCAAGGCCGGATCCTTAACCCACTGAGCGAGGCCAGGGATTGAACCTGCAACCTCAGGGTTCCTAGTCAGATTCGTTTCCACTGAGCCATGATGGAAACAGCAACCTGGATTTTATTATACCGCACAGTCTCTATCCACACTGGAGTTTTTCCACTTTTAGTTTGTCTAAGTGTCAAGTGGGATTCTCTGCTATCCTTTCCTTAACACAAGGCTTTGGAGGCTTCTAATTAGAATCAGTAGATGGTCCTGGCAAAGTCGAGTTTGGATGGAGTAGAACATAACCTGATCTGCAACAGGGATTCAGTGTTGTTGAAAACCCACCGAGGTTGACAAATGAAAGACAGAACTGCCAGTTAGGAATAGACTGGGTTTTAGGGAATCCAGAATATTGGGAAAGAGTTGAAGAACTTGGACTAAGCTGTTCATTGCTTGACTTGCTCAGCCCTGCTTAGCACCACAGAAAAGTCTGGTAGAAAACACTGGAAATGTATTTAGCCTACAAATATCCCAAGTGGTGAGATGGAAAGCATCATAGAGGCCAACAGGAAACATTTCTATCTTGGAACTACCCCAAACTAAGAGCGCAGCAAAGGTGGAGGCAGTGTGCCAACAACATGGCTTTAAATCAAAGAATTCCAGCTCCTTGCGGAAGTCCTCCCAGATTAAGCCGGGGCAAAAACCAGCCAAAACAATCCTGAGCCTGTGCTTCTTTTCTCAACATAACCACTAAACAATGAGCAAATATTACTAAGCACCTACTGTGTGCAGGGCATTGGAGCATAAAATGCCTTTTAGGGGTACTCTTACCCCCAAGCAGGTCATCCTTTATTATGGAGTTTCCAGAGGACCTCTAGAAACTCTCTTTGACCAGTTCAAGGAGACCACAGCAAGAGTCCAAGTATATCCTTGACTTTAGGAGGGAACTCGAACTCAGCTCATAACTAAAGTTCAAATATCAGCATTTTTTTTTCTGATGCACTGGGCTGGGAGAATAGAATGCAGTCAGGAATTATGGACCCCCTGAGAGGAAGTCACCATGGGCAAAAGAATTGTAGGTTCAGTGGTTCAGAACCACAGAACCTCGTGGTTATGGTCTGGATGCTGGAGAGAGCAGTGGTTCCAGCTTTGGTTAGAAAGTATACTTCACCCAACCAGTTTTCCCTCACCTTCCATGGATGCTTATTTCATTCTACAATGCAGTATGCTATTTATATGTCTCTTTCTCTATCTAGACTGTAAATCTTTTTAAATTTTTTTTCTTCTTACTGCTACAACCTGCAGCATGTGGAAGTTCCTGGGCTAGAGGTCAAATCAGAGCTGCAGCTGCAGGCCTACACCACAGCCATAGCAACCCCAGATCTGCACCACATCTGCAATCTACCCTGCAGTTTCTGGCAAAGCCAGATCCTTAACCCACCAAGCAAGGCCAGGGATTGAACCCTCCCATCCACATGAAGACAATGTTGGGTCCTTAACTTGCTTAGCCAAGATGGAAACGCCTAGACTGTAAGTCTTTTAAAGGCAAGATGTGAGTTTGTCTGTTTTTTAATAGTGATTTTTGTTTTTTCTCTTCCTTCATATCAGACACTTAAAATATAAACAAAATGATAAAACAGTTAATATATGTTTTGTGACTTTCTAATAATACATAGAGATATAAATATATGTACATACTCATATATATCCACATGCTTGTACAACCATGTAACAGTCATATAAATGGATAATAAAATAGACTTTGGGTATACTTCTTTGTTATCTACCTAAAAGTAGCCACATATATTTGTGTCCCTAAATATTCAACAACACTCTCATTTATTTTTATTTATTTTTTTTTTATTTTTTTATTTTTTCTTTTTTATTTATTTATTTTTTTTTTTGTCTTTTGTCTTTTTTGCTGTTGTTGTTATTGTTGCTATTTCTTGGGCCGCTCCCGCGGCATATGGAGGTTCCCAGGCTAGGGGTCGAATCGGAGCTGTAGCCACCGGCCTACACCAGAGCCACAGCAACTCAGAATCCGAGCCGCATCTGCAACCTACACCACAGCTCACGGCAACGCCGGATCGTTAACCCACTGAGCAAGGGCAGGGATCGAACCTGCAACCTCATGGTTCCTAGTCGGATTCGTTAACCACTGCGCCACGACGGGAACTCCTATTTTTATTTTTTATTGAGGTGTAGTTGATTTGCACTTTTGTATTAGTTTCTGGTATACACCAAAATGTCTCAGTTTTTTGTTTGTTTGTTTTTGTTTTTTGTCTTTTGTCCTTTTTAGGGCCCCAGTCGTGGCATATGGAGGTTCCCAGGCTATGGGGTTGAATCGGAGCTGTAGCCACTGGCCTACGCCACAGCCACAGCAACGCCAGATCCGAACTGCGTCTGCGACCTACACCACAGCTCATGGCAACACCGGATCCTTAACCCACTGAGCAAGGCCAGGGATTGAACCCGCAACCTCATGCTTCCTAGTCGGATTTGTTTCTGCTGTGCCACAACGGGAACTCTGATTCAGTTTTGCATATATATTTTTTTCTTTTTCATATTTTTTTCCATTATGGTTTATTGCAGGATATTGACTATAGCTCACTGTCCTATACAGTAGGATCTTGGTTATTTTATATATAGTAGTTTGTATCTGTTAATTCCAAACACCTAATTTATTTCTCCTCCACCTTCTTTCCCCTTCAGTAACCATAAGTTTGTTTTCTATGTCTGTGAATCTGTTTCTATTTTGTAAATAAGTTCATTTGTATCATACTTTAGAGCACAAACAAGTGATATCTTATTTGGCTTTCTCAGTCTGATTTACTTCACTTAGTATGATAATCTCTAGGTCCACCTATGTTGCTGCAAATGGCATTATTTCATTCTTTTTATGGCTGAGTAGTATTCCAATGTGTGTGTGTGTGTGTGTGTGTGTGTGTGTGTGTGTGTGTGTGTGTAATGTATATCTCACATTTTCTTTATCCATTCATCTGTTGATGGACATTTAGATTGCTTCCTTGTCTTAACCATTATAAATAGTTCTACCATGAACATTGGGCCAACATCATTTTTTAATAGCTTCAAAGAAATCCATCTTATAGATATACCATGATTGATTTAATTAAATTTCTTACAACTGGACATTATTCCCAAGTTTTTGCTATTTCTTTAAAAATGCAATAAATACCATTTTGGATAATCCTCTCAATCCATCAAAGGTTTCTGCTTAGAACAGGTTTTTAGACTAGAATGAAATGCATGATTTGCTGAAATCTGACAAATATGCACAGTTATGTAACAACCATCCTAGCCATGATATAGAACATTAGTATCACCTCAAAAAGTTGCTTTGTGTCCATTTGTATCTACCCCCCTCCCTATTTCTCACTGACTTGCTTTCCTTAACTATTGTTCTGCCTTTTCTAGAATTTCATATAAATGAGGTCATATAGTATACAGTTTGTTTGGTTTTATGGTCTGACTTCTGTTACTTAGCATGCTTTAGAGATTCATATCCATGCTGTGTATTTATGGGTATTCTGTTTCTTCCTATTATTGAATAGTATTATATTGCATGAGTATATCACAGTATGTTTATTCCATTTACCATCTGATGATTATTTGTTTTTTATCCCAATTTTTGGCTATTATGATGAAATGTGCTGTGAATATATGAGCACAAGTTATTGTGTAAGCATTCATTTTCATTTTTTTTTGAGTAAATATTTAGAATCTTAATTGCTCAGTCATGTGGTAAATATATGCTTAACTCTTAAAGAAATCCAAATTTATGAGCATTCCAGTTACCCCACATACTTGCCACCCCTTGGGCATTATCAGTCTTTTTTATTTTAGAAATTATTAAGTGGCAGTATTCAATTCTAATTTTAATTTGTATTTCCCTGATGACTAATGATGCTGAGACTCTTTTGCCATCCATATATCTCCTTTGGTGAAGTGTCTGTTCAAAATTTTTACTCTTTTTGTTGTTGTTGTTTTTAAAAATATATGTTGGATAAACACATATCCTTCATTGGATATATGTTACAAATATTTTCATATAATAGCCTGTGGCTTGCTGTTTTTTTATTTGCTTTTTAGGGTCGCACCTGTGACATATGGAAGTTCCCAGGCTAGGGGTCGAATCAGAGCTGCAGCTGCCAGCCTATAGCACAGCCACAGCAATGTGGGATCTGAGCTTCATCTGTGACCTACACCACAGTTTATGGCCACACCAAATCCTTAACCCACTGAGCAGGGCCAGGGATCAAACCCACATCCTCATGAATACTATTTGAGTTCATAACCTGCTGAGCCACCACAGGAACTCCTTGCCTTTTCATTTTCTTAACAGTGTCTTTGGAAGAGCAAAAGTGTTATATTCTGATAATATTCAATTTTTCAATTTTAAAATACTTCATGCCTTTCATATCCAGTTTAAGAAAACTTTGCTTAACTAAAGTCACTAAGATTTTCCTCTTGATTTTTTCTGGAAATTTCATAGTTTTAGCTCTTACTAAAACTGTATTTGGTTCTGTGCTCCATTTCAATTTAATTTTTGTATACTGGAGAACATAGAAGTTGAGATGTTTCTTTTTCCTTTTTTGATTATCAGTTATTTCAGCATGATTTGTTGAAAAGAAATCCTTTTCCTCATTAAATTGCCTTGGAAAATTAAGAATCAATTGTGTGTGTGTGTATATATTTGTGTGCGTGTATATATATATGAAAGGAGAGACAAGTAACTGCTTTTTATTGGAGTTAGGACGTGGGGCTGGGATAAGTGTTATCTCTGGCCAATATTTGGGTGTTTGACTATTCTATTTGTACCCAAGGAGAGAGTGTGTGTGCCTTGTTATGACTTGTTCATATGTGGGGTAAAAAGAGGAAGTAGGATGGGTAGGGCTTGAAAACAGTCAGAGGTTAAACATCGAAACTGGGATGTCTTTATTATAATTTGATTTGTTAAAATGATTTCAAGGAAATTGACCATTAGCAGCAGAATTTTCAAAGTTGGTGGTCTAGGAACAAGATGACTACACTGGTTTGTGGTTTTAATTTCATCTAGATAGCATATAGGACCTTTAAGGAATTTAATAACTTGGGCAACAAGAAAATAATATTGTCAACAGTATACTATCAACTGTAAATTCCACTCTACCATCTAAAGACCTGCTTAGTCATCTTTTCATCTGGTTTTATTTTAAAAGGTAAGTATAATCAGATCTGTGGTTTTTATTTTTTATTTTATTTATTTATTTATTTATTTATTTTTGTCTTTTTTTTTTTTGCTATTTCTTGGGCCGCTCCCACCGCATATGGAGGTTCCCAGGCTAGGGGTCGAATTGGAGCTGTAGCCACCGGCCTACGCCAGAGCCACAGCAACGCGGGATCGGAGCCGCGTCTGCAACCTACACCACAGCTCATGGCAACGCCGGATCGTTAACCCACTGAGCCAGGGCAGGGACCGAACCCGCAACCTCATGGTTCTTAGTCGGATTCGTTAACCACTGCGCCACGACGGGAACTCCCAGACCCGTGGTTTTTAGATCATCAGTTCTTAACTTTTTATCAGGGCAACTCATTACTAATTTCTTGGTTGGGGAATCTAATATATTTTTTTTTTCATATTTTCATGCAGACTAGAAAGATTATTATCAGCACTGATTTTACCCCTCTCTGAATGAATCTTTAATAACTTGAATTTCTGTCGTTGTTCATAATGCTACTCATTCCTCCATCATCTCCCTTAAATTCAGAGAGCTCAGCTCTTAGGGCAACTCCAGTCACTCCACATTTGAAACTAACCCATCACTTGCATTCTTGAACTTCCTCCAACTAAATCACTAAAAGAATGTATTCCTGAGGCGACTGCTCTGGTGATTATACTGATTTTGTCTTTTCTAGTGACAGGTGTTAGGAACATGGCAATTATGACTCATTGAGAAAAAAAAAAAAATCCTAAATCAATTTCTGCCCAGAACCTAGGCACCCAGGCTGTCTGGAGTTTTCTATATTTATTAATTCAGGAAGGCGATCTTGTTTACTTAGTTATAATTCATTTAAAGACAGTCCCTCTCCAGGCTGTCTGTGTGTCTGGCCTGCCTAGGGAATGCTGGAGATTTGATACATCAGTTTAGATTTTTCTTGGTTGCTAAGGGCAAAAGAGACCACGTGTCCTTCCAAGAGTCCAGTTCCTCCTGCTAAGCAGCACAGCTGGACTTGCATTCAAGGGTGGTATTGTTTTCATTAGTAGGGAGGTTAGCAATTCCTGACCCGAGGAGAAAATAGCACTAACACTGTGAAAACCTCAAATTTCTCTGCTCTCCACAGATAAGATGGTTTGGATTAGGTGCAGTCAAGAATTTTTAATCTCACTTGAGAGATAAAATGGGTAAGTGACTAAATGCAAAAGAGGTCCTCAGTGTAAATTAAGAATCCTTAGAGGAAATGTAAAAAAGATAGAATATAAAATGATTGAATCATAATAAAATAATATTTCACTATGGATGTGCTAGTTCTATCACATACTACAAAATGATTATTTCAACAATAGTAATATCTACTATATACCAGGCTATACTAAGTGCTTTAATAGACAGCATTACCATTGTTCAAGGTAGGTGCTATTACCATCTCTATTTTTAGATAAGGAAATTGAGGCTCAGATGGAGTAAGCAAATTGCCCAAGGTTATACTGCAGATGAGTGTGTAGCTGAGATTCTGATTGTCAAAAGTTTATTTCCCCCCTTTTCTATGTGATTATTCTATGAACAAATGCCTACAGGAGTTGGACTGGGATAACAGAAAAAAGTTCAGAGAAGAGGCCATATTAGAATGCCTTGAAGTACCAGTTGGAATTTGAACAGTGGAAATAGTAGAGAGAGACAGGCCTGCCATGGCAGGTAAAAGATGTAGTGGACAGAGGATCCAAGCTGTGTCTGCAGCCTACACCACAGCCCACTGCAACGCCAGATCCTTAACCCACTGAGTGAGGCCAAGGATTGAACCTGCGTCCTCATGGATACTAGTTGGGTTCATGACCACTGAGCCACGACGGGGACTCCAGATTCTCTTAATTTAAGGGATGCAGCTCTTAGAGTGACAACACCTGCTTCTTATAAGTCTGTGTCTTTGTGAGTCCTGATTTTGAGATGCATTTGAGGGCCTTACCAAAGGGCAAGGAAAGATTTTTACTTTTATCTGGAGTCAGAAGGGGCACACAAAGAGACACTCCCATGGAAGATATTTTGGAAGACACAGCTGGAGATATTCTGGAAGGTAGATTATCTTGCCTCATAATACTCTATTTTCCTTTGGTGATCTGAGAACCTTCAGCAAAAGTTTTATTTGAATATTTAAACTTGATCTTGGCTATGCTTTGCCATTTGAGTTAAAAATCAGTAATGCCTCCTGAGTCAGGATGATGGGGGTAGTAGTAGTAATTCATCCTCTCTCCCCACCTTCCTTCTCTCTTCTCCTTTCTCTCTCTCGCCTTACTCTCTCCCCCAACTCCCTCTCCCTCTCCCGCTCTCTCTCTTTCATTTTCACTTTTACTTTCTTGCTCTCCAAATACTGCTAAACTCTTTTGGAGTACAGGCTATGTGCCAAACACGGTGTTAAGAACTTCATGCATATTGTCTCAACGTTCATTCAATTCTTCTTCTTCTTCTTCTTCTTTTTTTTTTTTTTTTTTGCTTTTTAGTGCTGCACCTGCAGCATATTGAAGTTCCCAGGCCAGGGGTTGAATTGGAGCTACAGCTGCCGGCCTATGCCACAGCCACAGCCACATTAGATCCCAGCTGTGTCTGCAACCTACACCACAGTTCACAGCAACACTGGATCCTTAACCCACTGGGCAAGGCCAGGGACTGAACCCTCATCCTCATGGATACTAGTTGGATTCATTTCCACTGTGCCATGATGGGAACACCAATGCTCATCCAATTCTTGAAGTAAGTTCCTTTACATCTCTACTTTATAGTTGAGGGTTACAGAACTGGTAAGTGGTAGATTCAGTTATCTGTTGCTGCAACAATACTGCATAATAAATAACCACAAAACCTCACTGATATACAATAGTAAACATTTGCTTTGCACATGGGTCTGTGGGGCACCTACCTGTCCCTCAAGACCAGGCTCACCCCTTCCTCTCTAACTTGGTCAACAGCCTATCTTTTATTTCTTGGTTCCATTCATCTCTTTATATTTGACTGACTTTGATTTACTTTGATTCAATTCAGTTCACATTCATTAAGCCCTTGCTGAGTATCACACATGAGGCCAGGTCCCAGGATTACATGCAGAGTGAAAACTCTGTCTCTGCTATTAAGAAATTCAGTTGTTCCTCTTATATATTTTAGACTCCCAACTCTATTGCAGGTATTTTATTTTTATATATCTTAGGGCGTCTAGCAGATAAAAATGGTTCAAAAATACATTTTGAATTGAAATAATAAAAAGGAAGTCACTGATGAAATTTTCTCTCATGAACTATGTATTGAAGATCTTACATCTTAAAAAGACTGTCTTCTGTGGCTTTAGAGTATTTCCCTCTGCTCATGGTGAGGGGCTCATTAGAAGACAGTCAAGCCAAGTGTTGGCTCAACACTGAACCTGAACTGTTATCTGAGGAATGCACCCTAAGCTCAAGTGGAGGGTAGAAAGGCAAATGATCTTTTGTTAGGGGTTTGGAGAGGGAGAAGATGATCAAAGGACATCTCAGAGCCAGACTATGGAGACTCTGGGCACCTGGTAGTTGTTCATTGTGCTTTCTGCAGTGTGTGAATGCTGACAGGATCAAAAAGGAAATGACTGGATTTGGGGCTTAAAGAAATGGATACATCAATTAATTCTTGGTTTCATCATCTGTATGCCAGATTTTGGATAGCTACTCTTCTATAGCCTCTGTTTGGTGGAAGCACAACAGACCAAAATCTCCCAGTAATCTCCCTGTAGGCTGGCAAAGGGACTGCCATGAAAGATGCCAATAAATATGCCAGTTGGCTGTAAGTTTTCTAGTGGAATGACCCTGGTGAGCTCAAGGGACTTCCTGACAAGCAAAAGCACAGGTGTCAATTAAGGAAGCAAGAAAGTGAATGGTGCTTGACACACAAAAATCTCATTTATAGCCTGTTTTCCAGCAGCAAATCCCACCAAGGTGTCAGCCTACCAATTACAGGTCTAGCGACAATACGCACTGAAAAGCCATTTGAAGTCACAGCCATTCCTTGTTATCTATTTGCTTTAGGCAACTTGCTTAAAGTCCTTGACTTTTAAGTTCTCTCACTTCTAAAATAAGGATAAGTGTAATTATGCCACTGGAAGTTTTTACTGAGATGTACCTTTTATCTTGCTTTGTTTCAAAGTTATAGAAAGGTGGGAAGGTTGAAAGGTAAATTTCCTTTTCCCTGACATATGTCTCGATTTCTGTATCCAGGTTTTTGTGTCCTGTGTTCTCTGGCTCTTAAGGGAATTAGGTTTCTTTGTAGATTAGCCAAGGCCACTCCACCCAAAGCTTTGTTTGAAAGTCAGGGATTGCTGTGGAGAGTCAAGAGGCAATCAAGTGGTGGCTGATTTTTTGCCATCTCAGGTGGGCTGAACCAAATTTGATTTTAAAATTTTAAAAGAATGTGATAGGAGTTCCCATCGTGGCGCAGTGGTTAACGAATCCAACTAAGAACCATGAGGTTGCAGGTTCGATCCCTGGCCTTGCTCAGTGGGTTAAGGATCCGGCGTTGCCATGAGCTGTGGTGTAGGCCGGTGGCTACAGCTCCAATTAGACTCCTAGCCTGGGAACCTCCATAGGCCATGGGAGTGGCCCTAGAAAAGGCAAAAAGACAAAAAAAAAAAAAAAAAAAAAATTTGCATGTCCATGTTGTGGAGGAAGTTCATACATCTCCATCTTTCTATCAGAGTTAATGTGAGAACTGAATTCACTTACATGAGGTCACCTAGCCCAGTGGCTGACACATAATCTAGGCTAAGTAAATGCTTATTTCTATTTTCTGTTTATTTTGTACTTTGCATCCAGGAAATTCCCATAATTTGAGCCATTTGAAACCTGAATATCTACCTTCTTTAGATAGCTCTCTGCAAACTGGATTACTTGTACCCCTAGGGTGCACAGAAACTCTTCAAAGGGCAAGAGAGACTTAATGGAATTTGTTTCTCCATCCTAAAGTTACACATTTACTTAAAAAAAATTGATCAGCCTGAGGCAGATGTCATTCTAGTTTTGCTTCCTGAACTTTCCTTTTATTTTATTTTTTTTTATTATTTTTTTTTGTGTGTGTGTTTTTAGCTATTTCTTGGGCCGCTCCCACGGCATATGGAGGTTCCCAGGCTAGGGGTCGAATCGGAGCTGTAGCCGCCGGCCTACGCCAGAGCCACAGCAACACGGGATCCGAGCCGCGTCTGCAACCTATACCACAGCTCACCGCAACGCCGAATTGTTAACCCACTGAGCAAGGGTAGGGATCGAACCCGCAACCTCATGGTTCCTAGTCGGATTCGTTAACCACTGAGCCACGACGGGAACTCCTGAACTTCCCTTTTAAAACCACCTTTCCGGAGTTCCCTGGTGGCTCAATGGTTTAAGGATCTGGCATTGTCACTGCAGTGATGCAGGTTCAATCCCTACCCCAAGAATTTTCTTGTGCTGTGGGCGCAGCCAAGATAAATAAATCACACCATTTTTCTATCACTTAGCAAAAGAAAAGCATACCTTCCGCCATCTCCTAATCTTGCTATACTATGTTGTTTGGGCAAAGGGTATCTCATATAAAACAAAAAGCAGAAATTAGAAAAATGTGTTTTGGCAGAGGAGAGCATTTTTTTAAAGGAGATTGTGAAAGAAAAATCTAGAAAGGGAAGCTTAGGCCCAATTTGGAAGGTTTTCCAATCTCTTGGCTGAAGCACTTTGGTAGAAAGCAAGGAAGTTGGTACTGCCTTTCACATTGTATTAAAAGCTGTCATAGCTCTGATGGGCTTCATATTGCAACTTCAGTCCTACATTTCCTGTGAGGTATGTACATATTTAACACATTGTGTTAACGGATATAGTGTTTATATCCATTAGTGTTTATATAGTGTTACGGATATAGTGTTTATATATTATTAAAAGATATATGTCCAGTAAAATTTTACTTTGTTGAATATTTATCAAACTTTGTAACATATTGATGTTGTTTTGAACAGTTGTGTACTACTAATAATTTTAATGCCTAATTCAATCTAGAAGAAATTATAAACATGAGAGAATTATGGATGTAGGAAATTAAAATCATAAATGCATATTTCAAATAACATTTTTGTTAGAGAGAAGTATAGACAATCAATAAAGCATAATGATAAATTCTATGGGAGCATTCTCTAATGACAAAAAAGCAACAATGTAAACAATGTACGTTAAAATGTTTGTTTACCTATTTTCAAATAGATAGGTGTTAAATCAGTATTTATTTTTTATTTTTTGTCTTTTTTTTTTTTTTTTTAGGTCCACACCCGAGGCAGATGGAGGTTCCCAGGTTAGGGGCTGAATCAGAGCTGAAGCCACTGACCTACACCGCAGCCACAGCAATGCTGGATCTGAGCTACACCTGCGACCTACACCACAGATGACGGCAAGGCTGGATCCTTAACCCACTGAGTGAGGCCAGGGATGGAACCTGTGTCCTCATGGATGCCAGTCAGTTTCCTTTCCGCTGAGCCAGGATGGTAACTCCCACTGTAGTATTTAGATTTCATTTGGCAAATTTACAAAGATATTTTTTTTTTCTTTTTTGGCCGCCTCAGTGGCATATGGAGTTCCCAGGACAGGGATCAGATCCCAGCCTCAGTTGCGCAACAGTGTGGACCTATACCATAGCTGTGGCAACAGGTAGATCCTTTAATCCATTGTATGGGGGTTGGGGTTGGAACCTCAGTCCTTGGCACTTCAGAGACACCACCAATCCTGTCGTGCCACAGCAGGAAATCCTAATTTTGTTTTTAAATGCTGTTGTTCATAATACACTGGAAATATCACCCTTTGCAATTATTTAAATTATTTATATTTACATTTTAGATGAAAAATTTTAGAGGACAACTTAAAAGTATGTGAATGGGTAGATAGCTTTCAATCTTTTGTGGTGTAATAATCCATTTTTGAACGTGAAAAATGCAGTTTGGCTAAGGCTGGTGCTTTGCTTGCAGTAGATAATTAAGAGTCGTTGGGAGGAATCAGAAGCAGTGGAGAAGGGGTAACATGCAGTCCGGCGGATGTACCATCGAGAGGCTCTGGAAGACTGAGAGCCAGAGAGACCTTTGCCAGGCTCAGCGGACCGGAAGTGGCTCTTGGAACGAGCGCGCGGCGGGGGGCGGGGGGAACCAAAATGGCAGCTGTTGAGAGAGAGGTTCAGCTCCGCGAAGATTTGGCCAGATTAGTGGCAGCGAGTTGGTCTGGGGCAACCGCTACTGTCAGGACATGCTTCCAGTGAGATGGAGTATGAAACAGTTCCAGCCAAGCCCAGGTGGTGAGTTGGAGTCAGTGCTGGTGGCCAGGAGCCCTTATGACAGCATTGAGGAGATGCCGACAGGCTTTTTGTGACCAGTTAAGGTTCCATTCATGCAGAGCAGTCTGTGTCTTACACACACGTAAGTGAAAACACCTCAGAATTTCACACACTAATTAGGAAAAGGTATAACGTGTTAGTTGTTGCCATGAATGATGGGTTTATCAACTGAAGGAACCCAGGGTCTCTTAGCCTTTGTAATGTTAATACAAACTCACTTCCCAAAGCCAATCTGTATTTGGTTAATTCAAGTTGTTTTTTTTTTTTTTTTTTTTCCTTCCTTTTTAGGGCCGGACCAGTGGCATATGGAAGTTCCCAGGCTAGGGGTTGAATCGGAGCTACAGCTGTCGGCCTACACCACAGCCAGAGCAACGTGGAATCTGAGCTGCGTCTGGGACCTACACCACAGCTCACGGCAATGCCAGATCCTTAACCCACTGAGCAAGGCCGGGAGTCCAACTGCATCCTCATGGAGCCCAGTCAGGTTCCTTAACCACTGAGAAAAGAAGGGAATGCCCATCAACTTTTTCACTTTGTAGAAAAGAGCATGTCTATTTCAGATTTCTCTGATCTTCTGGGGGAAGTGGAGGCTGTTTTGTACTAAAGTAGTGATCAAGGAGAATTCCTACAAGATTTCACAGATGATGGGATTGCAGAGACAATTTCTCAAGTGTTAGGATTCAGGTGTTCAGCTGCAGCTTGTTTATCAGATTTGAAGCAAATCTAGTCAAATTGTAGATCTAAGAACATCTCACAGACAAAAATAACTTTATAGATTATCATTTCACATTGTTCAAATCCAGATTTCTAATCCATTTCCTCCCCCTTTAATAGCAGAAGTGACGATATGACTATATTTCTATTTTGTAAATACTACAAGTTTCCCAGCAGCTGCCCTTGCCTATAGAGGAAAATCTAACTTTTTAGTCTGTGGCTTCCATAATTTGCCTTATCTGTATTTTTTATTTTATTTTCTATCTTTTCTCTGTATGATATCTGGGAACATTTTAATCTGGTTGTTTTCAGTGCCCTCTAAAAATGACTTCAGAATACAGTAGGTACCAGATGAAGATATGCACAAAGGATGATGGGAGATTACTTTTGATAGCATGATCAAAGAAGATTTCATAAAAGAAATGATATTTTTACTGATCCTTGATATATCGGATTTTCAAGGCATGAGCTTAGATGAAATCCTGAACTGTTGGTGAGGGACTGGGTGTGGCCTGGATTCCTAGGACATTTACTCCAATAAAAGATTTGGGAGGGCAGATACTCCTTACATGGATACAGACTACACTAATGAGGCAAAAGTGTCTACATTAGATGTATGCTTAGGTCTCTGTCCACACATGGAGTTGTGAAATAAGAACTTTCTGAAATTTAACCCATTAGTACACAGAATTTGGTATTGGACAGTTTTGTTTAGTATTCTGTTTGTAAAAGTGTAGTGAGGATTAAACTTGTTAATATATGTGAAAATACTGCCTAGGAATTAAAAAAAAAAAATCCCTAAAATGCAAAGAATCAAATTCCAGGTTTCTTTTTTTTTATTTTATTTTTTTAATTTTTTTTGCTTTTTAGGGCCACATCCACGGCATATGGAGATTCCCAGGCTAGGGGTCGAATCGGATCTATAGCTGCTGGCCTCTGCCACAGCCACAGCAACGCAGGATCCTTAACCCACTGAGCAAGGTCAGGGATTGAACCCAAAACCTCATGGTTACTAGTCAGATTTCATTTCTGCTGAGCCACAACAGGAACTCCCAGGTTTCTTATTCTTTCTGAGGATATAGTTAGGCAACCTGATTGATAACTAGACATTCAAATGCATGAGATGGTATAGGCAAAGTCCATGAGAACTGGGACTTGATATTCTGCTGTATTTCCAGTGAGTATTATACGTACTCACTGTATATTTATAAAAAAGGTAATGAATGAGTGAGTGGAGATGAATGAGTGACTGGAGGCATTCAGGGGCCCCCCTCTAACTGGCTGACTTGGCTGCCAAAGCCCTAGGCTTAGGTGACTGGCTGAGAAGAGTCTGTGAACTACATGTTTGCTTAAGGATACCTTGATTATACCTGGCTTTTCTCCCTGACTGTTTTAATAATAGAAATAGCTGACATTGCTTGAGGACCACCTATGTGCTAGAAGCTGTGAGGTACTTTACATGAACTGTTGTAATCCTCCCAGCCCTGAAAAGGTGTGTATCCTTATTTTAAACACCAGAAATTCATGCTCAGAGAGGCTAAGTAACTTATTCAAAATCATGTGGCTAACATACCAACTTGGATAGGCTAGATTATGCTGGATAATAAACAGCCTTTATGTTTCAGTGACCTGAAACATAAAGGTTTATTTTTTGTTTGTCTCACATGTTCATACTGAGTCAGCAGGAAGGCCCTGCTCATTGTCCTTAGGGATTCAGGCCACAGAGATGCAACCATTACAAATATTACTGTACCAGAAGAACAAATATCTTTAGAGAGTGTCACACCAGCAATAAACTTGGCCTGTGGAGTGACATGCATACCTTTTCTCAAAATGTGTTGGTGAAGATTAGTCATGTGACTTTACCCAACTGTAGGCAAGCTAGGAAATGTAGCCCTCTCATGTGCTTGGAAGACAGGCATTTTAGGGGCAGTGCAAGTAGCTACCAGCTAGTAAGTGGAAGACTGGGTTTATGAATTAAAAAATTATTCGACTCCCAATTCAGATTTATATCACAAAACTGTGTTGCTTTAATCAGCTTACCTAGAGTTTTAGGAATGGGAAATATCTGTATCATTCAATTTTCTACTGCTTTTCAGTGAAGGTTGTCTTTTTTGAGGCAATCTACCCTAAATCTTCTAGGCTGAGAATAATTTTTCCTTTCTCATTTGTCTTGTCACACCAGCAAATGTGACCCCTTTGGCTTATGGCAGATGAAAGTTGGAGGGATAGGCACTGTCCCCAGCTGTGCTATCTTTTGCTTGCTGTATCTATAGTAGAAATAGTGTCATTAACACTATTTTCTGCTATTCCAGACCCAGAGCTGCTGGAATGACCTAGCAATTGCCTCGGTGTGCCTAGAGTTACAGAAGGTGTATACTGGGTCAGAAGCAGCCTTCTCTCTTCCTGCAGACTTAGGAGGAGCTGACGACAAAGGCCAGCCAACAGAGCTGAGACTGTAAGTTAAGATCATTTATATTTCCATCCTTATAGGTAGCATGTGATGTGAGTTTGGAGACTGCCCAGCTGAAAGCCCTGAATTGGAATTCAAGAGCTTTGAAATCAGCCTTGGCTCTATTAGCACTAACTGTGTGACCTTGGGCAAGTAATTTAATCTCTCAGGAGTCAATTTTCTCATCTGGAAGAAGAATTCCAGTTCCAACATTCTGATTTTTAAGATGAAAACTGCCACTCATCTACATCCGAATAGCACTTAATATTTTACAGAGCTTTCCTTCAGCAGCCTTGCTATGCAGACATGATTACCCTGATTTTCCCAGTGAAGAAACAGTCTTGTAAGATCATGTGAATTGCCCAAGATCTCATGATTAATAAATAGTAGAAGGAGGACTTGAACATAAATCTGTCTCCAAATTTGGTATTTTTTTCTCTGGTCTGGGTCAGTGACTGGGTAGTCCATAGGAGGTGAAAAAGAACACACAAGTGAAGAAAGTGGGTGGCAGAGAGAAAACAGTAGAGGATTTAAGAGTGATTTTGAATCCATGCTCTGCCATTTACTGGGTTTAGAGTCCTAGAAAAGCCACTTCTTTTTTTTTTTTTTTTTTTTTTTTTTCTTCTGTTTGGCAAAAGTAGGCAGGGCTCATAATCACCTGGTACACATTGGTACACCCATCCTGATTATTAAAATACTGAAATTATTCTGTACTATTTGATGGCTAGCCACCCCATCTGATCCCCCACCTTTAAGATCCCCCCCTCACTCCCCATGATCAGCAGCAAAAGAGTTTAATGAGGGGCTCAGCAGAGGGGCATTAAGGATCCACTTCATTTCAGGGGCTGTGGTTGGTTCCAAACCATATTGGTTGTGAAATATTTTTAATATCAACAATGACTAATTTAATATCAGTAATGATAACAGTCTTCCTCACTTCAATAGGCTGCTTTTGAAAATGAGATCATATAAAACAATGAAGATGACAATCAGCTATAAACCTTAAGGGTAATTTTTAAAAAATGTCACAGCAATGGCCTCTGGGGAAAAAATTCTCTTGTACGGAAAATAATGCATAGGGTTTTACCTTGGTGAGACTAGCTGCCTGTTCAAGACTCTGAGGTGGTAAAAGAGCTTATTTTACATTTTTAACTTTGAATTTTCTAATGTTGGAATAGAACTCATTTCTTCTACCACAATATACCTATCACATCCTCTACTAAATTTGTGAATCTTGGTTTTTGACCCTTAGCTTATTGTTTTCTGTATCTTTGGTTAAGGATACTCAGCTCCCCATGGCAGGTTTACCACAGAGCAGAGATCTCTAGAGCCTACCTGTCCTAGCATAACAAGAATAAGGAAAATGATAGCATCATCAAGAAACAATGGCAGGAACTATTTATTGAGTGCTTTTTACATGTCGAGGACCCTACTGAGTGTTGCATATATTCTACTAATCATGGTGCTTGGTTCCATCCAGTTCACCCTGCATGATTAAGCTAAGCCAGGGCTCAGCAAACCATGGTCTGCAAGCCATCCAGTCCCAGGTCTGTTTTTGGAAGACGCATGAAATAATTTTTACATTTTTATAGGGTTGAAAGAAGAACATGCTGTACAGATTGTATGTGGTCTCTAAAGCCTAAAATTGTTGTTATTTTGTTTTTTATACAAAAATGCCAGTACTGCTATGACTTACTAGTGGTTGGGTTACAGTTAGGCATGCAGTACATTTAAATAACAAATAGCTATTGAGTCCTAACTACTATTTTGAATGTTGGGGAATGTAAGCCAAACAGACCAAAATTCCTGCCTTTGGGAGCAGGAATTCTAGTTCTAGTTAATGAGATAAAAGTCTGTTGCTGTTTGGTAAAGGTTTCTCACATTTAAGTAGACAATGGTGAAAAAAATTCTCCTTTCTATCCCTAGATGTTTCTTCCTTTAAATGTAATACTTTTCACTTATAAACATGAAGGGAGCCAGCCCAAGAGTTAATACCTCAAAGGTGACAGAAGAGAAAATCAGAAAAAGAAGTTAAGCTGCTTAATCAATCAACCTTGAAATATGCCATACCTAAGACCTTCTAATATGTTGTATATTACATTTACTTGAAGTTTTCCTCCTTATATACATACATTACCTAATTTAATCCTTATAACTACTTGATGAAATACATATTCTTTATTTAAATGTAAAGATCAGAGAATTAATTTCATGGTCTGCACAGTTAATAGAAGAGCTGAAAAGGGAACCTCTGGTCTGGGTCTCCCAGATCTCCGTAGTCTCCTTCTCATGGAGTTTCTAAGCAGTGAGGATTGTTGGAGGGGAAGGCAGGAAGTCATTGAGGACAGTTTTTCTATTCTGAGTCTGTGTGTAGGCTGCATTACGGAGTTTCATCCTTTTTCTTAGACCCAGGACAATGTTTCTTGACTCTCATCCCACAATGAGAAGGCAGCATTTTCCCATTTATTGAGAAAGTCCTTACCTTCAGACAGTTGTATTAATATAAATAAGGGACCAAGAACTGAAATCTCCCAGGGAGGGGCAGCGCTATCAATTTCTCTCCATTTGTTTATCACTGAGATCACGTCTCACTTTGTCTACTGTAATATGACTCCTGTCTGGTCTGTGACACTCCACTCTGGCCTTCCAATCTAATCTCCACACTTTAATTGGAGGATAAAGACAAGTTTTCAGTATGGCCTACAAAGCCTGTTCAGCTTTATTTTGCCTCAAGCACCCTCCTGCTTTCTCTTTTCCAGCCACACTGGCCTTTAACAGCTATCAGCTTAAGTCTGGAATGATCTTTCTTTTCTTCTGTACCCAGTAAACACTTATTTGTCTTGTGGATATCTATTCGAGTTGTCCTTTTTCATGTAAACCTTTTCTGATCTCCCTATCATTTGTCTTCATCAGGCCATATACTTCTCCTTCAAAGCTGAACATGGCACAATTGTAGTTTTCCACTAGTTGATGTGATAATATGTTTAGTTTATCTACTCTGCTATATTTTCTGCTGTAGGAGAGGTCACATCAGTTACCATTGTAAACCCAGTGCCTGGCACACTATTGATGCTCAATAAATCTATGTGTAATCAATGTATAAAGGTATCCATGAAAAAGCATCTTATATTTGCCCAGTGATCCAAAGCATCAAGGAAATTTTAGAGCTCAGGTTGTATCAGTCTGAATTGTTGTAGGAAATAAATTAGATTCTCAAATGGAGGAATTGAGGAAAGTTTAATTTAGAAACTCTTTGCACAGATGTAAATAAATGTAAGGGAGAGAAACAAGGAATAGTGAAGCATCTTGGTGCTAACAACAGTGAGGAGAAGTTAGTATCCCTAAAACTGGGCAAGGAAGGGAGCAGTTTTGCCCCTGAGAGAATAGCTGTGATTCTAGAAGAAAATTGCAGGATAGGAGCTGTGGCCATTGTAGACAAACCCAGTCAACCTGAAGGACCTCTCCAGTGTCCAGTGGTGCAGAATGATCACAATTAAGAACAAGAAACACCTTATCAGCAATACTCTCTTCCCTCCTTTTACCTCCATCCAGTACCTTCCATGCCATTTACCCAGTTGGGTAAACCCAACTGAAAGCCAGTAGGCAGGGAACTAAATGATGTGGTCTATCAAGTCTACTTTCCAGGGCCCAAAGCTGAGTGGACAGTGGAGGAAATGGACCTGGCAGGACAATTATAAAATACTCACTCATTGGTCATTGGGACAGTTCCATTTCTTGCCTTTCTAAAAGAATTCCTAGGACAAATAATGCTAAAAGTTATCTTTAAACATTTTAATTTGATAGAAAGGAATTACTGATGTTTGAGAGTTATATAGGTAATCAAAAGTACAAAAGTTTTCTTATTATGGGAAGTGTAGATTAATGAAAAATATCTGGGATTTTTAGCTAGATTTGAGATCAAACCATCTCTGCCACTATCTCCTTGGGTATCCCTGTTTTTCTTATTTGTAGAGTGAAGATTATAATGTCCGTCTCATAGGACTATTGTAAGAATCCAAGATCTGGTACATGGTAGATGCTCAAGAAATGGTAATTACTCTGCAAGAAGTATGCAGTTATTATCTGTTAGGGCCTAGTGTCATGATAAAGTCTCTCCCTGGAGCTTTTGTTGTTAGGCAAGCATAGCCACCAGGAAAGGAGCCATTAGAGATGAAGTAGGTCAGAGAAGAATTAAATTTCAATTGCATGTTAAGATTCATAAGAAAAATTCAGGTCATAAGCTCTAGCAGACCTGCTTTGTAAATGGACCACTCCTCACAATGGCTCCTGCCCCCCTCCACCTCTCACTGAAACCCCTGAATCTTTAAGGAAACTTCCAGTCCTCAAAGCTGGTGCCTTGTAGGTCATGAGGATTGTATACGTCAGCAAAATACTGAGTCACTCAGGCTACGTGCAATTCAACCACGGGCGATCGAAGCCAATAAAAGCAGGAGCAGTTTAGAACGCCTTAGTGGGTAGTTCTACCTTAAGACAGTAGTGACATCACATCACCCAGTTCAGATGCATTGTGTGAAAGTGACAACTTTTTCCCCCGCTTAACAAAACCCCTGTCTGCTTACTTGGTGCCAAATGGCTCACATATAAACACTGAAGGACAGATCAAAGACTACATTGTACTTTTCTTTGCCATTGCGTGAAGGGCATTATTTTCCAAGTTGATAAGATCTGGAGGGAAGAATAAGGCACAATAGACTTTTATTTCAACCGCTAAACACTCACCGTATCTTACAGAATGCCCGGGGCTCTGTTCTACTACTCTTGGTCACAAAGCTTTTGCCATTAGGGAAAGTAAGGTCACTTGGCTCAGAATTTATTCCTGGGGGATTGGAAAGAAGTTAAGAAATGGAATGAAAAAGCAGAATTAGAGGGCTTGGAGGACAAGCTGGGGTGACAGTGTTTATGCTTGGAGTCCACTACATGCCAAAGAATTCTTTCTGTCAAATTTCCTGAGATGTCGTGACAGAGAGGGGCAGACGCCACCAGTGTGGATGAGTCAGAGCATTAGTAACAGAATCACATTAATCCTACTTCACACACATAGCCTTCCCTGATGCATCTGTCTTGTGTTAGTCTGTGTTTTTCTCCTTATTTTCTCCAGACAAGGCCAGCAATTCTAATATCTCCTCTCTTTTCCCTCTTACATTAATGCCTTGTGTTGTTACAGTTCACACTTGAAATTGAAGTCACATTGGGCCAGGAATTAAGAGGCCTACTTCTAGCTTTAGCTTTGCTGTTTATCTTTGAACATACGCTTTTATTTATTTATTCATTTCTGTTTCCCTGACAAAATTATTACAGTAGTTTTGACCATGCTTATGTTGTATATTATATCCTTGTGGCTTATTTATTTTATACCTGGAGATTTGTATCTCTTAACTCCTGTCACCTATTTTGCCTTCCCCAACTCCCTTCTCTCTGGCAACTACCCATTTGTTCTCTGTGCCTGTGAGTCTGTTTTCATTTTTGGTTTGCTTATTTGTTTTGTTTTTCAGATTCCACGTATAAGTGAGATCATATGGTATTTTGTCTTTTTATGTTTGACTGTTTTGCCTAGCATACTATTCTCTAGATCCATCTAAATTGTTGCAAATAGCAAAATTTAATTATTTTATGGCTGAGTAATATTCCATGGGGGAATCTTTCTACTTTGTTTCTCATACGGAAAAAGAAAAAAAAAAAAAAAAAAAAGGATGGTGGGGTTGCAGGAGAATAAAGTAAAATCACCCCAGTTTCTTCCCATTTCCCAGGTCTTTCACCTATCCTGTTACCTTGTATTCTGTATAGGTCACTTTCTTTTGTGAGTAGCAGGGGGTTGCCAGGAAGAGGCTAGTAGATTTCCTTGTTCTTACCAGAAATAGAATATATCATGACTGAAGGAAATGGCTATGAATAACTTTCAGCAGAACACTTCTATTTATGACAGGGACATGGTCTCAACGAGGAAATTGACACTTGAAAAATATGTCTATGTATACTTTTTTTTGGTTCAGGAAGGGAAAACAACAACACGAGATTGTTTGCATTGCAGGGAAGAACTCTTCAAGGTCCAAAGTGGCTCTGATTTGACTGAGGCTTATTGGCCTATATTTCTGAGATTGAATGGACAATCACAAAATCAAGCCCTTCTTCTTCACAGTCTGGTTTCATTATGAAGACCCTGTTTTTATGAGTAACTAGAATTATAGAATTACAGTACTAAGAAAGGCCTATATATAGCCAGTCAAGTGTTTTCAAACTCTGTTTCGGGGGCTGTATCCATGGAGGTACTTTCAATACTCTGCAGATGTTTGGGTTGAATGTTACTACTATTTTTTTTAATGTGGTTAGTTCTTGAGTTCTTAATTATGATTCCTTTTTTTTTTTTTTTTTTTTTTGGTCTTTTTGCCTTTTCTAGGGCCACACCCTCAGCATGTGGAGGTTCCCAGGTTAGGGGTCTAATTGGAGCTACAGATGCTGGCTCACACCACAGCCACAGCAATGCCAGATCTGAGCCGCATCTGTGACTCAGATCCTTAACCCACTGAGCAAGGTCACGGACCAAACCCGCAATGTCATGGTTCCTAGTCGGATTCGTTAACCACTGCACCATGATGGGAACTCCTTGATTATGATTCCAGTCCTTATTTTGACTTTCTTTTACAACTTCTCTCTTAAAATCCAGTTTTAAGTAGACCTTACCAATACTAACCAATAAATTAGCTTAATTTCTTTGTCAAGAAATCTCTGAAATAATGATTCCCAAATCATCTTGGAGAAAGTACACATTCTTGATGCCAGATACATTTTTGAAAAAGTGTACCTTGCCAAAATAGCTTTTCAGAAGTCCATTCTCTTTAGTGGGTCCTAAAATCTGGAAAGACCTATTTTTGGGGTTAGAGATTTCCTACATAGAATAGGAAATGGGTAAATCAGAGGGTTTTTTTGTTTGTATGTAAATGTGTGTCTGTGTATGCATAGTAAGAATTATTCATTAATTAAACATAGAACCTTATATATTTTATGTGGCTATATATTTTTGTATGTAAATGCATTCTTCAGTGCCTGAAAGGGCACATACATAATCCAACAATAGTTACCTTGGAGAAATCAGGGAGGAGCCAGAATCAGAAAGATGGGCAAAGAAGATTTTGCCATTTACAGTGTCAGATTTATTTTAAAGGAGAATGATTTGTTTATATTTGATGTTATCAAATATTACCTTAAAAACAATGATTTATTAAATCATATGTGAAACAGTTTTGAAGGGAGGAAAAAGAAAAAAGAAATCAAGATGACTGGTGCAAGATAGCCTTCCCCATCTCATGCTATATTTGCCCGAAGATCTCCATTTGTGCTTCCCCTTGCTCCTTATAACAATCCTTAATTTATCCACTGCTCAGTGAAAACTTTCTGTCCCTTTCTACAAATGTGGTTACTTTCTCAGGCCTTGGGAAAAGCTGGAAATGGAAGGTTAGAGAGATGAATCTCTGTGGTTGGGTCTGTGCCAGGTTATTTCTATCAGACAGGCCTGGAGGCTGCTCACATCATTGGCTACCTTTGCACTTAGCTTTTAGGATTTTGTTTCTACATCTTTTAAGTAGATACACTTTTATCCATTTTGTGAGTCTTGTACTGAGGGTTAAGTAGTATATGAGGGTATCTTTCACAGTGCCTGGCACATAGTTATATAGTTAGGATCAGTAAATATTAGATCCCTACCTTTTCATTGTTTTGTTCTTTTATACCCCCAGGAACTGTGATAGAAACTGATGATCTAAAATAACAACAGCAACACAAACAAAAAAAGAAAGTAAGATGTGATTCTTTTCTGGGAGCTATGTAAATAGTTAAATGCAGTAAGGTGGTTTGAGTTCTGTGATGTGAGTTTACTGAGAGGATACAAAGAAAGGAATGAGACTAATAACTACAACTTATCAAATGTTTACTGGGAATTAGGCACTATGCTAAGTGCAGTTTATACCTTATTTTATTTAATCATCCCCACAACCCTATATGGGATGGGCTGTATTACCCCAGCTTTACAAGTAAGGGGATTCCAGTATACTGATGTTAAACTTCTTGCTCCAAATTGCGTATCTACTCAGTAAGAGAATTGGATTTTGTGTTTGCCTGACTCCAAAGCCCATGTGTTTAACCCCTGCTTGGGGATTGAGAATAGAGGCAAGACATTTTAAGGAGAAGTTTTATTAGTTCATCTTTCCATTCACCTTTCCTTTACATATTTCAAAAAGGATGTACGGTGGCTTTTGGAAAAGTTAACTTTTTTTTTTTTTTGTCTTTTTGCCATTTCTTGGGCTGCTCCCATGGCATATGGAGGTTCCCAGGCTAGGGGTCAAATCGGATCTGTAGCCACCGGCCTACGCCAGAGCCACAGCAACGCAGGATCCGAGCCGCGTCTGCAACCTACACCACAGCTCACGGCAACGCCAGATCCTTAACCCACTGAGCAAGGGTAGGGATCGAACCCGCAACCTCGTGGTTCCTAGTCGGATTTGTTAACCACTGAGCCACGATGGGAACTCCTGGAAAAGTAACACTTGAGTTGAGTTTTGAAAGACTAAGCATCTTTCAAGTAGGGCAAGATGGAGGCAACAAGATGGAAGTACTGTGAAAGGATCCATTGACATGTAGCCTTTACATTAGCCCCAGACAAGGGTGAAAACAGAGGCTGGAGAGATAGGTTTGGCTAGATACTTTAGATGCAGTATTTCAAAATTGAGAATTTATTCTATGGGCAGTAGGGAGTTAATAAGAATAATGACTCACTAACAACTAGTTTCATTAACATTGAAACATACCTCATGTTTTCGCCTGAGATAGAGTCGCCTTGCTTGATCATTCTCATTCATTTATGAATAATACTTGGCAATTTTCAGAAATTTAAGCCAGCCTCTGAGGCTAAAACTTTAACTTTAGCCTCTTTCAGCCTATAGAGGCTCTTGGAAGGAATGTTCTGTGTCCTGTAAGAGCCATTCCCAAGGAAGAATTTTTTTAAAAGGGATTTGGGCATTGGAACTATTGCTAGAATGTTTTCAACTTGAGGGATAGGGTTGCCACATTTCAGAAAAAAGAACGACATTGATGCTCAGTTAAATTTGAATTTCAGATAAATAACAAATTTTTTTTTTTGTCTTTTTGCCTTTTCTGAGGCCACTCCTGCGGCATATGGAGATTCCCAGGCTAGGGGTTTAATTGGAGCTGTAGCTGCTGGCCTATACCACAGCCATAGCAATGTGGGATCCTAGCTGTGTCTGTGATGCTACACCACAGCTCATGGCAATGCTGGATCCTTAACCCACTGAGCAAGGCCAGGGATCAAACCCTCAACCTCGAGGGTTCCTAGTTGGATTTGTTAACCACTGAGCCACGACGGGAACTCCCTAACAAATATTTTTTTTAAAAAGTGTATAATATTTGGGGCAAACTTACTCTAAACAATTACTGTTGTCTATTTGAAATTCAAAGTTGTCTGAAAAAGGAGACAGGTTGGGGGTTAGGGAGATGGGCTAGGGGTTTGGGATGGAAATGCTATAAAATCGGGTCATGATGATCATTGTACAACTATAAATGTAATACAATTCATTGAGTAATTTTAAAAAAAGGAAAAAATTGACATTTGTTCATTTAAAGTTCAAAAGTATAGGGTGTCGCATTTTCATATGATGGCCCTCTGAGTTGGCTACTTTGTTCTGATATGTGTAAAATTCCAGATTTATTAAATTGTAGTCACCCCCGCTATTATCCCATTTCCCAAAGTGCTGAAGTTCTGTAGGACTCAGTGCCAGGAGAAACGTGTGCTGTGTACAGTGCACTACCACTTCCCACACATCTGGACCTGAAAAAGCATGACCCCAGGGCAGTGAGAAACAAAAGAGGAAAATCAAGGCTTGGGTCTTTGTGAGGTCTTTCAGGGCTGACCTTGGATATTTTGCAGCCTTCCAGTGGCCAGGCAGCCTGGCTTGAGTGGTTTAATGTTGAAATTCTTTTAAGTGATTGTGCTGGTTTCCTTTACATAAACCTTATCTCTTCCTTGGAGTGTGTTTTAGTTTGCCTGGATGGAGTTGCGTATTCATTCTGTTGGCTCTCTTGAGTCCTCACATCGGCCTCTGTTTCTGTGGGATTTCTTTCTTTGCTTATTTGCTTTAGGAAGAGGCTCACTGATAAAGGAGGGCAGCCATAGGGGGCCAAGGGATCCTCTTGTGCAGCTGCTCACTAGGACTCTGCCTCCTCAGGGTGTAGGGAGTTCAGTTATAATTATGAAATGTTTAAGCTGAGAAGCATCTTAACATGCTCTGTTATAATGGGGCATGAGAAGTGGTCCCCTTGACACTCTCTCACAGTAGTTTTTTTTTTTTTTTTGATGTATCACTTGATACATTAAAGAATTCTGCAGCTAGAAATGTTATAAAATTCTTCTGTTATAGCCCCAGCTCATTACAAATAAGGAATCTGAAGCCCTGAGAGGTGAAGTGACTTGCCAAAAGATTATGCAGCAGGTTAGTAGCAGAAATGGGGACATAGGCGCTCAGGTCTTCCAGCGTCAAGGTGGTGCTTCTTATTCATGTGTACCAAGTCCCTAACACACACACACACACACACACACACACACTTGCGCCAGGGCACGCGCGCGCACACACACACTTGCGCCAGGGCACCACATCCTGCTGTTAGAATCCATTTCCACCCTACTACTTCTCAGTTTTTCTTTAGCTGGTGTTTTTGGTATTTCATTCATTACCTGTGGATGTGTGAGAGATGTATGATTCCCTTTCCTTTTTTCTCCCTCTTAGATGGGCACTTGGCTGAGGTACAGTACCTCAGTTCTTAGACTGTGTACTTGCCTTGTTTGTACGCTTTTCCCTGAGGAATTCTCTGAAGTTCTTTTTTAGATCATCCCTCAATACTCCAGGCAACAACAGGGAATCGCCAATGCCAGAAATCACAGCATCAGATATCTCTTATATTTCACTTGTATGTAGAGGAATTTACAATGTCATGAAGAAGCAGAATAATAAGATGTCTAAGGGCCTGGGGATTAGGTTAACTTAAAGTTTCAGCTCTGACTTTTACTAGCAAGTGACATTCGGCAGTTACTTTTGTCTTTTTGAGCTCAGTTTCTTTAAATATGAAATTGATAGGGATTGGATGCCAATAATAGCCCAGCTATTAAGATTCTTCCGAAGACTGCTCTGAGGCGTAAATGAGAAATGTTCATAAAGTGCTTCGCATAGTACCTGGCAAGTCGTAAACACTCAATTGCTGCTCGTTGCTTTATTATTGTTAATATTATTGATACTTTTATTATTAATTTTCCACAAAAATGAACTATTTTGGTTTCCTACACAATGATCTTGGGGTTGATATTATTCCTATCTTCATTAGACAAAATCTCTCTTAATCAACATTTTGGATTTCTAAAAAGAGATTTCTCTTTTGCTATGATAGAAATAGAGAATACACTCTTCTAAGTAAAAAAAAAGTAAATTTCTCTCCTAATCAAAATCCTCCTTATCTTATTCTTAATCATATATATCTTGTTTTAAGTTATAATTTCTTAAGTTCTGGTTTCCAGTTTCACTTCCTTGATGAAATCTCTTACCATTCCACATCTCTCTTCTTCGATTTCCTGATTTACATTCTCACTCCAAATGATCTAGAGAGCAGTTTCGAATATTTTTCACAAGAGTCTCTTTTTAAATCATTTTCCCATGAATGTTATGATTAAAACATATTTTATTTTTAATTTTTTTTGCTTTTTAGGACTGCACCTGCGGCATATGGAGGTTCCTAGGCTAGGGGTCTAATTGGAGCTACAGCTGCCAGCCCACACCAGTGCCACAGCAATGCCAGATCTGAGCCGCGTCTGTGCCCTATGCCAAAGCTCATGGCAATGCTGGATCCTTAACCATTGAGGCCAGGGATCGAACCTGCAACCTGATGATTCCTAGTTGGATTCATTTTTGCTGCGCCACGATGGGAACTCCAAAAAGCATATTTTAAAGCTATTTTTCTTATTAGGGAAATTTCAAACACTGAAAACATAGAATTAGTGAGAATAGTGTAATGGGCTCCATGTATACATTATCCAACTTCAATAATTATCAGTATTTTGATAATCTTGGTTTACCCATCCTCCCTATTCCCATTTTATTTTGGCTAGAGTAGTCTAAAGCAAATCCCTAGACATCATATAAATTCATAGGTAAATAGTTCATTATTTTTTAAAGATTTTTTTTCCTTATAGTTACAATGCTATCAGTCTAACAAAATTAATGATATTCCTTTGATCATTTAACACCCAGTCAATATACACATTTCTTGTATTGCCTCAATTAACAGTTAAATCAATAGTTGAATCAAGCGTCAAAGCCTACACATTGCATTTGGTTGCTGCATCCCTTAGGTTTCTTTTAATTGATTAAAGCTCTTTTCCCTTGCTTTTAAAATAATTTTCCTGGAGTTCCCGTCATGGCGCAGTGGTTAACGAATCCGACTAGGAACCATGAGGTTGCAGGTTCGGTCCCTGCCCTTGCTCAGTGGGTTAGCGATCCGGCGTTGCCGTGAGCTGTGGTGTAGGTTGCAGACGCGGCTCTGATCCCGCGTTCCTGTGGCTCTGGCGTAGGCCGGCGGCTACAGCTCCGATTAGACCCCTAGCCTGGGAACCTCCATATGCTGCAGGAGCGGCCCAAGAAATGGCAAAAAGACAAAAAAAAAAATAAATAAATAAAATAATTTTCCTAAAAACTCAAAACCTAAACAGAAATACAAACCAGAATGCATTTATTATAAAGAAGTCATTTTCCTATTGAATAAATAAAGCATATGTAACTGTTAGTCAGAGGGTCTGGTTAGTATAACTAGAATTAGCATGTTGAATCGATATCAGTACAGTTAAAAGCAAAGAAATTTACTCTTTTAGTTAATTTGTGCATTGTTTTTTTCTTATAGCATATTTCCATTTAGTTTTTGAAAATAGTGCAGATAGCTTAAGAAGTTTAGTCCAAAAATATAAAGTTGAAACTAACTGATATTTACTATAGAAAGACAATTCTTAATTTAAACACCTAGAATTAAGTGTTTCTCAGCAGGCAAACTTTCTTTATATCTGGAGACACCCCTGGTCTGTTTTCACTGATGCTGGTTGATGATACTGTCCTGCTCTCTGGGTCTCAGACTTTGTCTTTAGCTTGTTCACTGGCTACCCCCAACTACATGGATTTTGCCTTTTCTATGTAGGCAACACAGGGGAGGGGCTGAAGGAAGCATCTTGCTTCTCCTGGGATTGGAAGGAGGGGAGAACATGAAGGCAGTGGTCCTATGGGAGAATACATCCCATGTGAAAGCTGTATTCCCAATTGAATACATCTAGTTCTAATCGTCCAACTAGAACTCAGATGGCTTTTAATTTTGCACCGGTTGAGTGTATTCTTTTACTCACTGTTTCACATAGCCTAATTTTCATACTCAGTGGCACTATCAGCTCTTTGAGGAAGATTATCTTGTGCTATGAGTGAGTAAATACCCAAACTAATAGTTGCTTAAGCAAGAAGGAAGTTTCTTTCTCTCTCATGTATCAATTGGATGTAAGGCTTCAGGGCTGACACAATGCTCCATGATGTTTGAGACATGGCCTCCTTCTATTTTGCTGGTCTTCCAAGTGAATCTTTCATTTTCATGGTTATCACCTAGTCCAGGATGAATGCAGGAGCCACATCCATAGTGTCCCACTTTGTAGCAGTGGGAAGGAAGTAGGGCAAGGAAGGGAAAGCTTCCTTCTTTAAGGGCACCTCTCAAAAGTAGCAGTTTACTTATGCTTATATCTGGTTGGTCAGAGCTTCGCTTCAAGTAAGGCTGGGAAACATAGTCCTTATTCTAAGTGCTTTAAGACCAGGCAGATATCAGTGATTCTTCACAAAGGGAAGAATAGATATTGGGGGAACAGTTAGCAATCCCTGTTGGTAGAGGAATGAACAAGAGTTATACATTATATGTCCCTAATATGCCATCGATACCTAAGAGATAATTATCTATTGATTCCAGCTAGGAAGGATTTTTTTCTATTAAAAAAAATTATGTGTGCAGTATTTTACACACATGATTTGTTGATTTTATGGCCTTTCTTAGGATTCTACTTGCCATTTTATTAAATTGTCCCTATGAGATGCCCCTATTTTAAGCTGAAAATTTCTTTCTTTTTTTGTCTTTTTTTTGCTATTTCTTTGGGTCGCTTCCACGGCATATGGAGGTTCCCAGGCTAGGGGTCTAATCGGAGCTGTAGCCACAACCTTATGGTTCCTAGTCGGATTCGTTAACCACTACGCCACGACGGGAACTCCTAAGCTGAAAATTTCTATCCAACTAATAATAAAATTCTAGGTCTCATTTGGTTTTTATTTATTTTAATACTGCATGCAACTCTTACTATTTTCTGTAAAATTCTTATAAAAGTTTGTATATATGTGTATATTTTCCTGGTTCATAGTGTCTATCACATTTCTTAGTAAATCTTCATCTCATAAAACATTAAGTAAGAATCATTGGTGTAAACTAGAAAGGAACCTGGGCAGTTTGATCCTGAGCTAGTAACTTTGCCAAGTTGCTTCTTGTTATTTTCCTTTTACTTTAGTAATCTGTTCTTAACACATAAAAGTATTCAGAATTCTTTGGAGGGGGTCAGTATGCAAGTACTTTTTGGCGGAGTAAATATTAAACTAATTGTTTTAAAAGTTTGGATTTTTGTGTTTTGACTTTTATTTTTTATTTCAGCTTTACTGAGGTATAATTGACATAAAATTATAAAATATTTGAAGTGTATATAGTCATGATTTGATATACATAACATTGTGAAAAAATTCCTACCATTGAGTTAATTACACATCCACCACCTCACATGTTGATATTTTATTTTTTGGTGAACATTTAAATTTTACTCTTAGCAAATTTTAATTGTACAGTGCAGTGTTATCAACTCTAGTCACCATGTCTTACACTGAATTCCCAGACTTTATTCATTTTATAGCTAGAAGTTTGTACCTTTTATCAACCTCTCTTATTTCACCCACTCCAAGGCCCTGGCAACTGATTTTCTATGAGTTTGACTTAGCTTTTTTAAAGATTTCATAAATAAGTGATACCATGCTGTATTTGTCTTTCTCTGTCTGGCTTATTTCACTTAGCATAATGCCCTCAGGGTCCATCTATGTTGTCACTAATCGCAGGATTTCCTTCTTCCTCATGGGTGAATTGTATACACACGCGCGCGTGCACGCGCACACACACACACACACACAGTGCAATACTATATATATATATATATATATATATATATATATATATATATATATATAAAACATATTCTTTACCTATTTATCCATTGATGGACAGACACTTAGGTTGTTTCCATATCTCAGCTATTGTGAATAATGCTGCAATAAATGTAAGAGTGCAGATATCTCTTTGAGATCCTGTTTTCATTTCTGGATATATACCTAGAAGAAGGATTGCTGGGTCATATAGTAGTTCTACTTTTAATTTTTTGAGGAACCTTCATACTGTTTTCCCTAGTGGCTGTACAAATTTACAGTCTTTCCAAGAGTACACAGGAGTTTCCTTTTCTCCATGTCCCTGCCAGCACTTGTCATCTATTGTCTTTTTGATAATAACCATCCTAAAAGGTGTGAGTGATATCTCATTATAATTTTGACTTGAATTTCCTTGATAAATAGTGATGTTGAACACCTTTCATGTACCATATGTATATTTTCTTTTGGAAAAATGTCTATACCCATTTTTAAGTGGATTTTTTTATATTGTTATATGAGTTCTTTATATATTTTGGATAGTAAGCCCTAATCACATATATGATTTGCAGATATTTTCTCCCATTTCATAGGTTGAATTTTCATTTCGTTGATTTTTTTTTTTTTTTTTACTTTGCAGAAGCTTAGTAGTCTCACTTTCTTATTTTTGCTTTGTTCTTGTTCTCTGTGCATTTGGTGTCAAATCCAAAAAATCATTGCCAAGACCAATGACAAGGAGCTTACCCCCTATGTTTTCTCTTAGGCATTTTATGTTTCATGTCTTACATTCAAGTCTTTAATCCATTTTGAGTTGATTTTTGCTGTGCTGCAAGATAGTAGTCCAGTTTCATTTGTTTGCTGGCTGTCCAGTTTTCCCAAGAGTATTTATTAAAAAGACTGTCTTTTCTCCATTGTATAGTTTTAGTTCCTTTGTCATAAATTAATTGCTTATATATGCATGAGTTTATTTCTGGGCTCTCTATTCTGTTCCATTGATCGATATGTCTGTTTTTATGCCAGTACCATATTGTTTTGGTCACTATAACTTTGTAGTGTAGTTTGAAATCAGGAAGTGTGATGCTTCCAGCTTTGTTCTTCTTTATCAAGATTGCTTGGGCTATTTGGGGTGTTTTGGGGTTCCATACAATTTTTTTTCTAAGCCAAACCATATCCAGTTTTATTAAAATAATAAAGTTTTCATAAACAATCATGGTATTTCAGGCAGGACATGGGCAGATAGTCATTAACAGTATACAGTAACTTTCAGACTCCCTTTTTCAATGGACTGCCAGAAATCAGAAAGCCATTGTAAAACCCAATGAAGTCCTCATGTGGTGCTCCGAACAGGAAGAATTTAAGAGTGAGGGTTGAGGGAGTTCCCGTCGTGGCGCAGTGGTTAACGAATCTGACTAGGAACCATGAGGTTGCGGGTTCGGTCCCTGCCCTTGCTCAGTGGGTTAAGGATCTGGCGTTGCTGTGAGGTGTAGGTTGCAGACGCGGCTCTGATCCCGCGTTCCTGTGGCTCTGGCGTAGGCCGGTGGCTACAGCTCGGATTCAACCCCTAGCCTGGGAACCTCCATATGCCGTGGGAGCGGCCCAAGAAATAGCAACAACAACAAAAAGACAAAAGACAAAAAAAAAAAAAAAAAAAAAGAGTATGGGTTGACATTTCACATTTAGGGTTAGGGTTAGCTTGTTGTTTAACAACTTTTCACGAGCTAACCTTGACTTTCAGGGAATGAAAATGAAAATGGCAGAATTATCAATCTGAAGATCCACAATCTAAAAAAGGAACCACTGGTCTTTTTGAGAGATGCCATCTCAGTGGTGACACTGGAAGGTCCAGATTGCTTGACATTCTGGTAACCATTTTTTTGGTTACCAGAGACCCAACAGGTCTCTGGGTTAAAGGGAGTCAAGTCCATGCTCAAAGTGGAGAGGGACAAGCAAACATAAAAACTAAATTTAGCTTTTTCACACTGCAAGGTGTTTTTGCAAAGGTGGCTAATATGTGCCAACATCAAGGAATCCCTCCTTCCTGGGAACCAAGAGGAAATCTCTCAAAACTAGATGGGAAATGTGGTTTTGTTTTGTTTTTTCCCTATATCAGTCCAGCTTCAGAGACATTCAGTTAGCAACATGTGCCTTTCTCCAAAGCCAACAATGAAATGTTCTGTGTGCTGACAACATGCTTTAAAAAAAAAGTAAAACAGGGAGTTCCCGTTGTGGCGCAGTGGTTAACGAATCCGACTAGGAACCATGAGGTTGCGGGTTTGGTCCCTGCCCTTGCTCAGTGGGTTAAGGATCCAGCGTTGCCGTGAGCTGTGGTGTAGGTTGCAGACGCGGCTCGGATCCCGTGTTGCTGTGGCTCTGGAGTAGGCCGGTGGCTACAGCTCCGATTCAACCCCTAGCCTGGGAACCTCCACATGCCGGGGGAGCGGCCGAAGAAATAGCAACAACAACAACAACAACAACAAAAAGACAAAAGACAGAAAAAAAAAAAAAAAGTAAAACAAAATTCTTCATTTTTATAAAACTTGATAAAAATAGTACTTCAAACTGTATAGTCACCAGAAGTACACAGTTATCAAAAATGCACACACTTCAGTTTGCATCTCTAGCATCTTCAGCTTCCACTGCCTGCTCCGTTTTGACATCTCCATTTTCTGCAGGGTTATTCCCATCCTTGCCAGTATCAGTTTTCCTTTTTTTTCCCTTTGGGTACTTTCTCTCACTTCTTTTCAGGGATCTTTTTGGGCTTGGGCTCTGTCTTTGAAAGAGCAGGTTTAGCAGATAACCTTGCAGATCTTCTCTGTGGTTCGGCCTTCACCTTGGCTTTGCCTCCTTTAGCATCCCCTTCGGCCTTTCTCTTGGGCATGGTGGTGATGGCAGCAGGAATTAGGCACTGGACACTGTCTTGTGACTTCTGAAAGTTATTAAATTTCCAGTGTCTTCCCAGACTAGCTGTTTGGTTAAAGGTCGGATTCCTCCTGCCACATATTAGAAAGTCCATCTGTAATTTTTATTTGAATATTTGCCTCCCTTTTTCAATAATGTAATCCTGCCCTAACCACCCACCAGAGAAGACAACACAGGGTTCTTTTGTGTGGTGATGGTGTTTTGAAAACAAAAGAATATCACACATGCAATTAAGCTGAATATTTGGATGTCCGCATGATGCTATAATTGTGGTCCTTTGGACAAGAACTGCATGCATCCATCTTGGGAGTCACCATACCAGTCCAAGAGTGGAAGAATCTTTGGACTTTAAAACCAGTTCTCTTGTTTAAAACTGGTTCCCTGTTCTTTTTTCCCTTCAAAAATAGCGTTCTGTTTTTGAAGGGAAAAAAGAACCTGAGAATAAGGAGTGTGTGTACATATAGACATGGTGGTGGCAAACTTTACAGATAGGGCAATAGTTCTGAAGTTTTTCCTAATAACGCTGAGTGAAGGACGAAGTCTTTGTATTTTAGCTTTTCAAATTATGTAAAAGAGATGGTCTGCTGAAACCAGTATCTGGTACCTATGGAGTCAGCTGCCGCTTTACAAAACTTGATGTCTTTTATTCACCAGGGAAGACCAGATTGTAGAAATAAGCTATGCCAAAACCCAAATGGCTTAAAACAACAAAAGAGTATTTATTGTTCCCATTACTTGTCCACCATAGGTTAACAGAGGGCTTTGTTATGCAACACAATTGTCCTCACTCTGGGACCTAGGTTGACAGAGCAGCCGCCATCTGGAACATCGATTGTCAAAGTAGCAGAAGGAGAAAAAACAACTCTGTAGGGTCTAACATCTGCATCCAACTTTGGCTTGGAAGTAACACAAACCAATCTTGAGAGTTTAGGGTTTAATTAAGTTTTATAAGGAAAAAAACTGCACTGAGATAAATAGAGAATCTTATATTTAGGACCTCGAATTAACTTGCCTAGAATGAGGGTGTGTGCATAACAGACACAGAGCTCAATAAGAATGAACCAATTGTGTTACATGCCAGCCAAAAAAGCTAAGATGATTTCTGCTTGGAATTATAATGTCCATAGCAAAATTGATCCCTAATAGTTCCACTATACACTCTAGTGGTTAGACCATTTCAGAAGTATCTATTCAGATTTGGTATCATACTTGGAGAAGGATATTCTTAAAGAGAAATGAGTCTCGATAAAAACAGGAAGGTCATGGTTCACAAAAACTCTGATGTGAGGAATGGTTGAAGAAACTGACTGCTGTTTTATCTAGGTAAGAGAAGATAGAGAAGTGACATCCTAGCCGCCTCTAAGAATGTAGAGGAGGGATTCAGCCTATTTCTATGCTTAATAACAGAAGGTAAAATGGGACTTAAGGATGGATGTTAAAAAGGAGGAGGGTTTCGACTCAGTATTGAAAACTTAGTGATTAGAACTGTCCAGAAATAGCATAGACTGTAGGGTTTGGTTTCTAGCTCTGCGAGAGGTTCTAATTGAACATGCTTGTTGTTGATTATGATCCCATGTTGTCTCTGGTTGAATTTTATTCTTATGTTGTTGACTGAATTTCTGTTTCATTCAGTTAGGAGGCTATTTGAATCTTATTTGGAAGTTTTTAGACTGATGGTTGGTCTTTGAAAAAATGTTTTTGCAAAATAAAATAAATTAAAACATCTTGCAGGGGTCATTAAATGACCAAGTTGGAGTCAGACTGACCTGTATTCTAATTCCTTCCTTATAAGCTTTATGACCTTGGCAGTTTAGTTACTTGATCTCTCCTAGCCTAAATATGTGCCTCTGTAATATGGGGTTAATAATGTTGCTGGAGAGGATTAAATTAAATGAGCTAATGCTCATAAAGAGCTTGGTACAGAGTATATACCCAGAACATGGACACTGTCACTTATTAATCCTTTATTTGGATTTTGTTTGACTCAGACTAATGTGGTATTTAGTAAAGGCTTTTAATGAATGAATGAATTAATTAATTTCTTTATTATCTGTTTCTCTAGAGTTACTTTAGGATTCAGGGTCAAGTCAAAAATTTTAATGATTTTAATATTCCTCCATTTATTTACTTTCCTCACACTCAAATGTTCTAGAGTCAAGTTTTCTGATGACTTCTGTAGCTGTCATTACTGGTCATGTGCATGGTAAAACACATCATACTTCAGCATCCAAATGTTCAATTGGTCTTTGAACAACTGCTTCTCTTGCTCCGTGAACACTTCAGATTTGGGAGCCATGGGCCAACTCATGTGTAATGCCCCTTCTTAACATTTTTCCTCACTTTGAAGGCTTTTTAGTTTTTCTTTGACCGTTATCTAGAGTGAGGCTCAGATAATCGTATTAACTTGACCTTTTCATTAGGCCACAGAAAGCTCAAAGAAATCTCACCTAAACCTTTTTTTTTTTGCGGGGGAGGAGGAGATGAGCTTCAGAAACAATGGCATTTGCTGGCATTGAAATTTGTGCTTTTTATGACTCATTTTACCCTGGCATTGACCAAAAGTATTGTTATACCCATGAGTCTTTTGGAAGTAATTGGCTTTAAAAGTCCTGCATTAAGTTAAAATGTGACCAGTCATATCATATGCATGTTCTGTTTTGCAATTCTGTTTGCATATTCTGTTATTCATGCTCTGCTGCAGAAACCTATTGATAAAGGCATATTTCTTCACATAGATAGCAGGCTTGCGTCCAGCTCTTTCTTACCTGTTCTGCTTAGATGCCAACTTGTCTCTCTTTTTCATTGGGATCAAGCTGATGGCTTTGTTCCTAAGCAATTAATTCTTTACTTCTCCACAGGGACTAGTGAAACCCAACTACATTGTGATACAGAGAAACATGAGACCTTTGGAATTTATGAATCATAGCAATCAAATCTGCAAGTAGTCATGTAGCACTTTGCCTGAAAACATATTATTGAGAATTCAGTTTATGTTTATTGCTTTTCCCTAGTGCCAGTTTGATTGTTAAGTCAGTTAAAAAACTGCTCACGCAGCCATTGTGTGAGGAGACTTATGCTGGCAAACACTCCAGTGTTGCAGACATTTATTACTAAACCGGGCAAACATTTCCATAAGTGTTCAGGCTATTTTTCCTTTAGAACAGTCCTCAAAGGGCATTTTACACATGGGGTCCCACGTTTTTATTAGCACTCCCTTGACTAATTGGTGTTAAAGTGATGTGGGGGCATGTTTTCAGTTTTTTGGGGGAGGGGTTTATGTTTTTTTACAGACGTATTTCTTTAGGCTAATCTTAATTTTCCTTAGAAAACTTGAGGTTACTGTGCTAAATTTTATTAGATTAGCCTAATTTTTAGTATGGAGGAAAGTATTAAGATATTTGAATTTCTCACTTGGTATAGATACACATATGTACAAGTGAACTGCTAGACAGAGTAGTTCAGGTAATTTAATATCAGTAACTTTCAAATGAAATATTTATTTATTTATTTATTTATTTATTTTTGCTTTTTAGAGCAGTACCTGCTCCATAAGGAAGTTCCCAGGCTAGGGGTCAAATTGGAGCTGCAGTTGCCAGCCTACACGACCGTCACGGCCATGAGGGATACAAGCTGTCTCTACGAGCAGCTCCACAGCTCACACAGCTCATGGCAATGCTGGATCCTTAACCCACTGAGTGAGGCCAGAGATGAACCCACATCCTTATGGATTCTAGTCCAGTTTGTAACCTGCTAAACAATGAGAATTCCCACAAATGAAAGCTAGTTAAAGCATTATGTTTGAGTTCTCTTTGTGGCTCAGTGATAATGAACCTGGCTAGTATCCATGAGGATGCGGGTTTGATCCCTGGCCTCACTGTGGTGTAGGCTGGCAGCTGTAGCTCTGAGTCGACCCCTAGCCTGGGAACTTCCATATGCTGCAGGTGTGGCTCTAAAAAAAAAAAAGAAAAATGAAAGCATTATGTATCCATGTCTTCATTTTTAAAATAAGACTGATAATGGCACTGTCTCAAAGAGCTGTTGTGAAATTCCAAGGAGATTGTACATTACGCATTTAATCCAGTGCCCATGGCATCGTGAGTGGATGTTTGTTCATCCTAAACTTGTGAGACATGAGGAGTATTGTTTCCTGAACTTCACGGGTGAGGAAACTAAAGCTCAGAGGATTAACGGGGACCTCTAAGGCCATGTGGCCAGTGTGTGGTTGAGAGTGGGATTTCATTCTGAGATTCTTTTTTTTTCTTCCTTCTGAGATTCTTAACTCCTAGTTCAGTGCTCATTCTCTCTCAGAAGGTCCAGCGGGGAATTAATGACATAGTTTTAAGCAGTAATTTTTTTCTTTTTTCTTTTTTCTTTTAATGGCCTCATCCATGGCATATGGAAGTTCCTAGGCAAGGGATCAGATTGGAGCTTCACCTGTTGGCACGGCAACACAGGATCTGAGCCATGTCTGTGACCTATACCACACTTCACGGTAACGCTAGATCCTTAACCCACTGAGTGAGGCCAGGGATTGAACCTACGTCCTCATGAATCTTAGTCAGGGTCATTACCACTGAGCCACAACAGGAACTCCCTAAGCAGTAATTTTTAATCCTTATTGTTCCCCAGAACCAGCTATAAAGCTGTAGAACCATGTGGATGCTTTGGTTCCAACAATGGGGATTCTAGTACAGTAGGTATGGCACGGAGCCTGGAATTTGTAGTTACAAACTCTCTTGGTGCTGCCCATGTGCTGTCTCTTCTTCATTCTCTATTCTTTGTATTTCTGCAACTCCTTTTGGGTGTATGTTGGAGCTTTTCCTTCTATCCTTTATCTATTCACTTTCACCTTTTTCTGTCTTCAAATCTCTGTGCTGCCCTCTTCGTTTCCCTTTTTTTCCAAGTTCATTTTTGTTGTTCATATAAGCTTTTTTTCTGTGCTGTAAGATATTTGGCTGTCCATTCATACTTTACTGAAATACTCTAATAAAAAGTTTGGCAGATGTAGAGTGGGCTTGTCAAAATATACTTTATTGCAGAATGATCAGGCAAGGTCCTGACCATTTTTTCAGTAGCTTTTTCTTTGACCCTTAGCAGTATGAGGACCTTAGCTGGACCTTTCCTTTGGAGTGGTTTGTTGCCCCAAAGGAGAACTCTCTAATCTCTAGCCCTAGTGATATAACCTAGATTTTAGCATTATGAGCAAGAACTTGGCAGTAGTAGACTTACTTTAGCTACTGTTTATAGTATGGAACTGCTGCCTTCAGCTGTGCCTGATGTCTCTGAGCCTGTAGCACTTCAATTTCAATCTGTTTATAAGAATCAATATTCAGGTTTATGCTGGGTTGGGGTAGAGACAGTTTCCTGGCTCTGCATGGTAGAACAACTTTTTTTAGAATCCTTTACCAGTATTTTCCCATGTTTAGTGATACTTGATGCATCTAGTTCCTGATTCTTTCTGGGACTCCACAGTATGAACCTACATCAATAACCCTTCCCAGTCCTAGCCCACTGCTCGTAGGTAGGTAGCTTTCTGCCTCATCCAGTATGTTGTCCAGGTTAAGACTGCCAAGTGTCAGGATTTGATGGCTGCAAGAGGAAAAGGCATGGGACCTTCTTTTCCTTATTTTTCTTTCTCACTATGGTTCTCCTCCTGGAATCTTCCTTTACATACTCAGATCTACACTCTTCTGCAGACCTTAATGCTCGTTCAGGATATAGCTGCAAGCAACAGAGATCCTGACTGTGAAAGGTAACATGAGAAACTGCAAGTCTATTCCTCTAGCCCCAGCGTTGTAAACCACTTTCTTGCCAGTTTATCAATTGCATCTCAGTCCCAAAGGTTCAACTCTCTTAGAAAAGCTTTAAGGACTCTTTTTTTTGTGTGTGTGAGTGGCAAAGTTTTCCTTTTGTGGACTCAGAGGGTCTTAAAATGTCTTGGTCTTTTCCTTCAAGATGTAAGTAAAAACAAAGAACACAGGAAGAGTTTTTTAAATCTGATTTTGTGCTTACTAGTGATGAAGAAATATATATATATATATATTATTTAATTAATTTATTTATTTGTTTTTGCTTTTTAGGGCCACACTTCGACATAGGGAAGTTCCCAGGCTAGGGGTTGAATTATAGCTACAGCTGCCTACCTACACCACAGGCACATATCAGAGCCGTCTGCAGCCTTTACCACAGCTCGCAGCAACGCTGGATCCTTAATCCACTTAGTGGGGCCAGGGAGCAAACTCGCATCCTTGTGGATACTAGTTGGATTTGTTACCACTAAACCACCATGGGAACTCGAGGAAAAATTCTGAAAACTAAAATTGCTGGTAAGACTTATAGATGATTTTGTATTTCTCAGATGGCCAGAGTAGAAAGAATCTGGCTAAAAGTTACAAGCAATGACTGTAGAAGTGAAAGGAGGCAGGCAGATTGATCCTAGAAAAGTATGCTCTGTTCATAAGGCCTTCTCTCTTTATTCCTTTTTCTTTTCAAATTCTCCCTTTCCTCAAATGCTAAATAACAGATAATTCAGAGAGGATATTCTAGAACTCAGCTATCTTTATTTTTGAATCCAGGCTTTGATGATTTTTAGGTATGTAAATTTGAACAAAGTTAATAATAATTACAACAGTGTGATACTGGCACAAGTATAGACAAATAGACGAATAGAATTGAAGAGATTCCGAAACAGACTCACTCAAATGAGTTATGACAAAAGTAAAACTGTGATTCAGTTCTTAACATTTATGCGTTTCAGTTTCTTCATATGCAGAATAACTGTATCCCTAAGGTGTTATTGTGAAGTTGAAATGTATTAATACAGATATGCTCAGAATGGGGCTTGCTAGCCAATAAATGTTTAATTGGTTTTAGCTACTATTTTTGTTCTCTTTATTTCAGTCAGACTTGTCCTGACCCCCAGGCCTTAATCAGCTTCCTTTGAAATGTCACCCTCCTTATTCTGCACTGCTTCTTTTGAGACTTAATTATTAGATCTTGCTTTGCTACCAAATTGTTTTACATGCATTAGTGTACGTGCATCCAGCTCTTTAAGGATGAAGACCATGTAGAATGCATGTAATTGCTTCTCTAGTTTTTGTGGCACAGTGTTGAGCTGACAGTGGAATTCAGTCTATGTCACCAGTTGACTGAGCAAGAGCTCACTTTGGGGGCTAGGCCGTGCTTGTCAGGTGCACTGCTTTTAGTTTTCCAAGATATAAGGTAGTAGCAATTCTGTATTTTTTAATCCTGATTGCTAGGATTATCAGAAACATTTGCTATTTTCACCTTTTTAGTAAATAGCCCTGGATTTTATGAGTTCTTCGGGATTATGCCTGACAGAATCTGTCCAGAATTAAATGCACTGTGATAAAAGCTTGTGGTACTTGACATCCATTTCACCTCCAGGGACTCTCGAAAGGAAAGGAAAGAGTGTGTGATTTTTCTCACTTATGATGAACATTTTCTCATCCATATTGTTCTTTTGGGCCTGTTGATGTATTTTATGTGACAGCCTAAAACTGCAAGAGGTTTTTTCTCTCTCAATTTTTTTGCTCTCTCATTTCTACATTACTTACTGGCACTCTTAGCAAATCTGTATTTTCAGGGTCCTTCTGCCTTCCCAAGAAAGGACACAATGTCTGTCAGTTATCGAGAATGTGGCATATTGCCTTTCTTCCTATTTCAAACTAGTTTCATGTGCTTTCTTTCCTGAGATGTGGCCAAAACTGCTGTGCTGAAATGGTCATTTGTGAATACAGTAATTCTCAGGAGGCATAAATTCATATCCTGTTCTCACCGTGTATTTTATTAACTGTTAGAATTATTCTCTTGCCAGGCTCTGGCTAGAACCTGATTGAGTGGCCAGTGCTAACAACTGTCTTTAAAGGTTTATGAATAGGGTAATAAACACTATTTACATTAGTAGAAACATGTACTTTTAGTATTTCCACCACCCCCTCCCTCCTGCTCACTGTCACCTGCACAGGTAGCTGGAAAGGAGCACGTGGTTCCCTATTTTCTGTGTTTACATGTGGATAAATTTGTTGGTTTAAACTTATTTTTTCTTAATCAAGTTACTCTTGTATCCTGGCACCAGTCTTCAAATACATGAACCTTCCCAGATTATATGTTCTAAGGTTTTTTCCTATCTTTTTAAATAGGGCAGAAAATAATGAACCTGTGTTATAATGTGAGCAACCAGAAAGTTAAACTGTTGCTTAATATGCATTAGCAGAAGCTGACTGCAGCAGGGCTCTGTCGAGGGTATAATAGCATCATGGAACAATCTTTAGTTCAATGGCAAACTTGATGTTTACCTCCTAGGTGGATTAAGGATTCAATTTCAGCTTCAGGGAAATGGGAAAATGAAAGTTAGGGAGGCAACTCATCTTTGTTTTTCCTTTCCCTCTTTGTTAAGAGGGAGACATAGCTGAGATTATCCTTGCTGATTCAAGATGCACACCATGTCATGTTATTATGTATGTTAAATAAGAAATCTGGAAAAGAAGCAATATCATGCAAGAGTTGATTTGATGGTGACTTGATTTCCTCTAACTATATGGTAATACTTGGTGGATAGCATTCAGATAGCTCAAAATATCTAGTGTACAGGGCTTGAATCCAGTTCAGACAGATCATTCAATATGCCAGACAGTCTGTTAAGTGATGAAGTTAGAATAATGATGGCAAGAATCACAGCTAAAGAGTCTGACAAAAGATATGTGGCAAAGAAATCTAAAACTCATGTTTTTTGACCTTCATGTAGGGATAAGGAACACCAAGGAAAGAAAGATTGTTGGTTTATACTTAGTTTTTTTCTCAGTCTCATTTTACAAATTCTGTTTATGCTCTTAAAGCTGAACACAGCATTAACTTGGACTTGAGGTTGCTATTTAAGTCCATATAATTCAGCTAACAAGAAATACTGACAAGCCACCTATCCTGTAGAAGCGGTTTTGAGTAATGCTTAAATGCACTAGATTTGGAAGTAAACAGAGCTATGCTATTTCTTTGTTACAGGAACTTGAGCGAGGTTTCTTTGAATCTCAGTTTCTCTTCTGTAAAATTTGGGTAATAGTGGTACCTACATTATTGTGTGAGGATTAACTGGAATAATGCATGATAGTTTAGTCTAGTGCCTGGAACATAGTAAGCTTTTAATAAATATTAGCTATTATTATCGAACTATATTTTCTTACGGCTCTCTTAGCAAGGGAACAGCATGCTAATCTCTCTTATTTATCTTTTCTGACTTCTCTGAACATTTGTTGCTCAGATCACTCTGTTAAGTTAGTGGATTATAGTTGGATTAT
Organism: Sus scrofa; assembly: GCF_054392235.1. Lineage (NCBI taxonomy): Eukaryota > Metazoa > Chordata > Mammalia > Artiodactyla > Suidae > Sus > Sus scrofa. The sequence goes on along the minus strand of NC_139398.1, from coordinate 31,436,624 downwards.
AGTATTAACAACTATTACTTTGATTTTGTACTGATGGAAGATAGCAAACATTCTGTTGGCTGGTTTGGATAACCTCTTCTCTAGATACTGCCAGAGAAATGACTCATGTTTCATTTTTTACATCTGTTTAAGACTTTTAAGTCTTATATTTGAGTCTTTTGATTATAGTAATGTGTAATTTCCACTAAGCCCAGTTTATAGCAAAAGATTGTTCCCGACTGTTATAGGAGATAAAATTGACCAGTGGGCATTAATCTCTTTTTCTTACATGGTGACTTCTGTCTCTAATCAAAGAGGGCTAGGTTTATACCTAACCATAATGAGGCAAAGAATCAGTGAATTTGGATGGTAACAATTACAGCGCTTGTTGTATGATGGGTTTTGGTGGGATCTTTGTGAATTATGAAGGATTAACTGGGCAAAATACATGGATTAAAGTAGGAAAACCTGGGAGCATTTCCTTCGGGCTCTCATACCTTCCCTACACCCCAGCATTTGTAGACCTTTATATGTACACAAGCTTTGAAGATGGAGAATCCAATTTTAATTTTGTTTTGTTAGTGCTTTTCAACTACTACAGACTCTTGCCCATGAAGCTATTGTATTCCTGAGATAAATTTTGCTCCATTATAAATAAACCTTCTCTTCAGAAGGTCTCTGATAGCTTTTCTTGCTTTCGGTATTCAGTGGAAAGAAGCCCTTACCATTTTTTTTTCCCCAATATTTTCTCCATTCTGGAACTACTTGAACAGTCCATTAAGAATAAGGAGTGATTGTGTTTCTATTAATCTTTGGCTGTAAGTGACCTTAAAACAGAATCTAGCACATTCAGAATCACCAGGCATGACTGCCTAGTGCTCCACCTAATTTAACCTCTCATTTATTCTCTTATTAAATCTCTTAAAATCTCCAGTGGAAGTGATTGTGTCACAGTCTCCTTTACCAGTCAATTGCAGCATCTTATAATTCATACAATACTTAAACAGAGAACTAAATAGAACTTACAAATGTAAATGTTTGTTTTGATATTAGCTGAAGTTGAAGCTTTTTCATGTTCCGTTGGCTACTGTAGTCATGTGCTAGTTTTTCGTTTTTTTTTTTTTTTTTTTTAATTTTATAGCCACACCTGTGGCATATGGAAGTTCCCAGGCTGGGCTAAGGGGTCAAATTGGAGCTGCAGCTGCAGCCTGCAACCTACACCACAGGCACATCTGCAACCTATGCTTGTGGCAACACTGGATCCTTAATCCACTAAGCGAGGCCAGGGATCAGACCTGCATCCCCACAGAGACATTTTTGGGTCCTTAATCTGCTGAGCCACAATTGAAACTCCCATGTGCTAGTTGTTGATCATCATGCAGATAGCTGAGCATGTGCATGATGTCATTGTACACAACAGAAGTAGTGCCACAAATTACATAGCAATGATTTGGAATCTTTTTCAGTACAAGAACCATGTCAGAATGTTATGCTGCCCCCTCACCCCTGCACAGATGCATACATACATAACACTTGTTTTACTTTTTTTATCTGTTAAGAAAATCCATAATGGAAAAAACTATTATGAGTAAAGCTTTTTAGTGAACATGTATTTTATTAAACACAATCACATTTCATATATTTGAAAAGTAGCAGTGCATATATGAGAGAAATTTTTCAGTCTAGAAAATGAAATATGTGCTGTTTATTATTATGAGTCATTCATTGAGAGTATTGGTATTTTATTTCATTCATTATGCATATTTTTGGATTTAATTAAAGGTAAATGTAACAAAGATTAGTACACATTTCATTTTTACACTCTTCCTATCCGTAGCTCTTAAGAAGGATCCACCAAGATGATAAAGCATAGTAAAAATTGAAGGCTTCATACAATGTTCTGAGCTTCAGACCACACTGCTTATGATTAAATCTGAAAACGTTTGTAAATAACAGCAAAGGGTTTGTATTCTCAAGAATTTTCTCTATGCAGATTTTCTTATAGAGCACCATAATTTCCTGGTTCATGAATTTTTTTTTTAACTCAAAAGAAAAAAATTCTGTCCTCTGTAGCATGTCACCCTGAAGGAATACCTAAAAATAAAACAATTCATTAACAAAAATATATTTATGAATGTCTACCATGTGGCTGGCAAGAAATCTTTGATTTCTTTCATCCATTTATCTATTGGCCTTGGGTCAGTAATGAATGTCATTTACTATGGATGCTACATTTAGACCTAGAAAGTTGACCCAAGTTCCATAGATAGAGATTGCTCTTTGAGAGATATTTCCCTTTGGCTAGATAAAAGCACTGTTGCTTTTAATCATTTTTATATTTATGAAGGACAAACTGATTTGTATCTTTTGGGAACTAGTGAATACTTTTCTGCCCATATGAAGAACTGATCAAATAACATGCATGTGTGTCAGTGTCTCTCTTAGACTTTGGGAACTAGAAAGGAAGGGTTAGAGCATTGGAAATCGACATACTGAAGGTACCAAGAGATTGCTTGTCTTGAGTAGAACTGATAGAGGGAGAGAATTCCCTTTTTTAGTCCCTAGGAGGCCTGTTTTTTATTTTGTTTTACATTCACAGATGGAAAATGGAGATTCAATTTGGAAATATAAGACAGTCAATTGTCAACTAGTTTACTTGGTAGAATATTTCTGGTTATCATAAAAGTTAGACTGTGGTATGTATGTATGCATTGTTAAAACCCAAGTATTTAAAGGACTGTTTCCCTGGCTGTGGAAAGTATTCATGTACCTCTGCTGTTTCTTTGCTGGGAAACATTGATAATTGCAAATCTCTGGTATCAGCTTTAATATAAAATGTGTCTAAAATGCTTTCATTAATCTCACAAAGCACGGACATTTCTTTGGCGTTTACCATGTTCAAGGCATTGCAGTTGACAGTGAATACACAAGTATCTGTGATGTGGTAAATGTAAAGTTTAATTAATGGTCTCTTTTTTATATTCCTAGTTTTGTTGCCAATCATATCTTATTTGGTCACCTCTACTCTAGTGTTGTAAACAGCATATGGCAAATTTGTAGCTTCTGAATTGGAAAGGTCTCATCTGGAGTGAGATAGGGATGATTTGTGGAGATGCGTTCAGACTAAACCGGTTTCTCATCTTGTTTCCTGACTGCGTAAATAGCTCATTGAGATGGCAAAGGGAAGGAGCATTTGGAAAGGAAGAGGAGAGTTAGATGTAGCATTGTAGCCCTGTGCTCTGCACTCAGCACGCCAGTGGGGATGAGGCTGGACAGAGAACAAAAAACTTTCCCCTTGAGATTTTCAGATGTCCAAGAAGAGAGAAACTTGTATTTTGCCTTCCTTTTTGGAAACTCAGGAGGTGGCCATGTCACAGATGTGTCTTGTGATATTTTCGATAGGTGAATGGGATAGAGATGGTGACTTAAATATGTCCTATATGACCATTGTAGTATAGTAGATATTACAAAAGTTAAGAAGAAAGAGAGGTTACCTTGGCCTAGGCTTGTTGGAGAAAGTTTGTTTTCTCCTTAGTAAGTTCATAATGGGAAAAATAATATGTTGGCTTGTTAGAATTAGTAAAATGTTAATTATTCTCAGAATATGAGCAGTATACTCCTGGCTTCTCCTTTTTTGCCCACATAGATGGTTAAAAAAAAAAAAAACCAGCAAAAAACAAACTATTTCTTTTTAAAAAATTTTTATTGGAGTATAGTTGACTTACAGTGTTGTGTTAGATGTACAGCAAAGCGAATCAGTTATACATATACATATATCCATTCTTTTTCAGATTCTTTTCCCATGTTAAAAAAAAAACCAAAACAACGTATTTCTTATTGACTAAAAAATTGAGCAGAAAAACCTTTTTATTGACCTTTTGAGTACTTTTTCTTCCTTCAGTTATGAAACTACTCCAGACCTGTTAGTTAATAACTTTCTTTTTTCTTTCTCCAGAACAAAAAATAGCAAAAAAAAACACAAACAAACAAAAAAAAAAACAAAAACTGAGGTAGCAGGAGTCCTGATCAAGTGCCACCTATCCAGTATGTAATACGGAAGAGCAACAATAGTCTCTAATAGAACAAATTCTAGCCATTACATTGTGGAAATAAACCTAAATCATAATAATCACTCTGATCATACAGCACACATATCCCTTGAGGGTTTTTCCCCCCGTAACTCATATTTCTTCCAGATGTTCCTTAGATGCTGAAAACACAGAACAGTCACTGAAAAGGTACCACTGCCATAAATTTTGCGTGCCTCAGAAAATTTCCAGGTAAGAGCCTCCTTGAATCCAATTTCCATTCTAAGAGTAAAGTAATAATCCAAATTACAGCAAGCCAATATGACTCCTCCCTCACTCTTTATCCCCTGCAACCTGACCTCTCAGGGATTCAGAAAAACAATAGAAAAATTACCATTGAATTAACTGTGAACTGTACCCTATGAACTAGAAATAGTGACTTTAATGTTTGAAAAAGCTCTTGGGAGATGTTGCTTAGATTTTATTATTGATCCTTTATATGAAACTTAGGTTCTTCAGAAACTACCAGTTATTCAGTGGATTTGAAGGATGGTATAGAGTTGTAAAGTATAAAATCTGATTTCAGAATTTATATTATACAGCTGTTTATATTCCATCTGGTCTTTTTGTTTTTTCTAAGATAAACAACATTTTCTGACTGTCTATTTCTGGCGAAGTTACAGATTGAAGTGTGACCTTTCACCTTTAGTAAGCAATTATATAACGACTTAATAGTAATCACTTTACCATCTGCAGTCCACACTAATTTAAAAGATACCTGATCCTCAGTTCTGGCATGTGGCTCCAAGCTCTGCCTTTCTTGTCCTAGTTCAGCAATGATCATTTCTATTCTGGTGACTGGAACTGTCAGCTTGATGGATGAAAAAACGGGACACTAAGTGTAGCCTCATTTATTCTGCACTAATTAGCTCCACCCAACTTTGTTTCCATCCTACAGAGCTCAATTCTCAGATAATCCAGGCTTTCATGTTGATTCATCTCACTTTGGTCTTGTAAATAGATAGACCATTTGTATTAATTTTCCATTGTGAGATTTCCTAGTCTTGAGTGAGATTCCAGTGGGTTCTGGAGGGAGAGGGGAACAATGAAAGGCCAAAAAAAAAAAAACAAAAAAACTTTTTTTGTAGCTGTAGATTGCTTTCTCTGTCTCTATGGAGAGACAAGGCTTGATGGGTGTTAAAATAATATAGAAGTTCCACCCAGACCTGGATATGAGGAAAGCATTTGCTTTTTGTTCCAGCGTGTAGCAGACTTTTACAGCAGAGTAGAAAAATCAATCACGTTTTCTGACAGTCCAGACACCTTTTTAATGTATTGCTCATTGCTAGTGCTGAGGAGGGAGGGGAGCAGAATGGAGATGTTGGCAATCATATGACCTTTTTTTCCTCTTTCAATTCCACAGATGTTTGGCCTGAGAGACTCTTCTTTAAGGCTTTTTTAAAAAAATACTGTCACCCTCTTGTGATAATTACACATGAAGAATTTGAATTCCATTCCCACCTCCCTGCCCCAGTCTTCTTAATGCTTGATATATGTCCTTCCTCTTCATATTCTGTCTTTGCTTCCTTTCTTTCCAACTCTCCATATCATTCCATGTCTTTCCACACTGAGGCATTTACTTTGCTGGATTTAAATGATTTGAACTTGTTTTCATTGTTGAAATCATCCCTGGGTGTTTGGCCTGTGTTTGTGCCTTGTGGGGTGTCCTCCGTGTCAGGATAAAGAAAAGGGTGGGAGGCATGGAGTTTGTGACTTGCTATTTCTGGCAACTCAGCCTTATGAACTATATTCATGGGAATTTAAGAACCTGCTCTCTGGAGGTCACCTTGTTGACTAATTACTCTATTCTGGAAGATTCTTGGAAATGACCTGTTAATACAGAAACATCTTTTCTTAATGCAGAATGACTCTGTAGCCAACTGAGATATAACTATGGAAACATTTGCAAAAAGTGTTTGACCTACAAAATAAATTCCCTAAATATATTTCAAAAACTTACAAGACTTAGGCATGTGTGCGTGTGTGCATGTGTGTGTATAGTATATATGTGTCTATACTATATGTATATGCTATATCATTATATGTGTTACCTATCTCTACTGTATATGTAGTGTATATGCTATGTATGTCTATATGTACTATATATGTAAATATATATATTACACTAAGTATACCATATATTTATACATGTATAGTGTAGGAGAAAATGTCCCAATAAAAATGTAGAAAGGAGAGCCCGGCCATGATGACTAAGGAAAGTCGAGCCAACTGTCCCAACCACCCCTCCCCCACACATCTGCTTCTGTAAACTTGTTTCTGCATCTACTGCCTTGCCTGACGTCGCTCTGGTCCAACCAGCCAAGCATGGACCCGGCAGAGGTAGCCCATAAAAGCCTTGTGAAGCCCTTCTTCGGGGCTCAGACGCCGGAGAGCAGAGAGCGATCTCCTCTGAGCTTGCTGGTGTAATAAGCCTGAGTTCTCCAACTCTGCAAGTGCTCACTTGGTTTCTCGCCTGGTGAAAGAGCTGCTGGAGCTGGTACACTCCGGCCTTGGGCTGCCGACAGCCAGCACAACAATAGTATTTACTATATATGTAGTATTGATAGATAATACACATATAGTATAGATAGGTTTTATGCCTATTTATATGTGTATTATAATTTTCTTCTACTGGATGTCTCTAAGGAAGTGACTCTCCTCTCTCAGGTCAGCTTTGAATGCAGGGGGAGTGAATGGTCACTTTAATGAGGTGATTGAGTAACTTATATGAGCCTATAAACATCTCTCTCAGACTCATTATGGGTTTTATTCTATCAGCTGGCATTTATTCCTTTAAATTCTAAAGTGTTTTCAACAGTCTACCAATTAAAATTTAAATGCTCCTGGTAACACTTTTCTCTTGTAACCTTCTTGAAAGGATAGGAGAAAGAGAGAAAAGGTGTCAGTTGATAATTAGATATAACAAAATCCTGGCAAAAAGAGCCCAGAGTGGATACCTGGGTTTGGTACAAGGATAACTAGGGGTAGGAAATAGGGCTCACAGCCAAAAGAGGTGGGAAGCAAGTGTCAGAGACAAATTCCACCTACCTAGTTTTGCAGCAGCTTGGTCCAGCACAACCTTTCGTGTGTAATGAGTGTTCACTCTGTCAAAGAAATACTTGGATGGTCTCTGTTGGGAGGTAGAGAAATAACTTTCTCTCCTAGTTAACAGCCAGAACCTTCACACACCTAAATAAACAACCTTCCATGCCAAATATCACATTAGTTTATAGGGAGAAGTCAGTGGTAGAGCTAAAACATTGCTTTAAAAGATTTCCCGTTGGAGGGGTCTGACAGAGGAGCTGGAGGACAGTCTTGCTGGGCTGGGACAGTAAATGCTCTTCAGTGTTTTTCCCAGTGGCTCTGTTGAAGTTGTAATTCTTTTCATACAAGCAATTTAATGTGTTTCCTTGAAAGAAAAATGGCTCAAGAAAGTCAAAATTTTCCCTTAGCCGATTTGATGGTTGGCTTAGTGACAGAATCATTAATTACTTATTTTAATTTCAGTCTTTGCCTCATTTTCAGCATTTTATGATAGCTAATTTCTTTTGTTAGCAAAGTTTGATAGTTATACCTTTCTCTCAGCATCATTGATGAATACCATGCTAACTCCCGTCAGTTGTCCTTGTGGTCTCCAGGTTTCACATGTAGTGTTTCCTTTCTTTTTTCTTTATTTAAATTTTCTTTTGGCGTATCATATTGGCCGGACCAAAGTGGTAGGAGTCAAAAAGTAATGAAAACAATAAAAATACCCATTATGAATCAAATACTGTATAGGGTTATTTATATGCTTTATTTCATTTGCTCCTCAAATCAGTGTTATAAAATAGATATTATTGTAAATGTTTTAACATGTGTATAAATTGTAACTAAGAGCTTAACCTTAAATCTGATAAGGTGAGATTCAAATCTAGGTACTGCTTGAGTCTAAAGTCAGTTATGGGTTATAATTGTGGTTCCACTTATTTGTCTAATGTCTTAATTTTGCCATATGTAAGCATGTATGGAAATACACACATTTTTTTTTTTTTTAATTTGCTTTTTAGGGCCGCACTTGCAGCACATGAAAGTTCCCAGGCTAGGGGTCAAATGAGAGCTACAGTGAAGGCCTACACACCACAGCTGTAGCAACACTAGATCCGAGCTGCGTCTGTGACCTACACCACAGCTCACGGCAATGCCAGCTCACTGAGTGGGGCCAGGGACCAAACCCGCATCCTCACGGATACTTGTCAGGTTCGTAACCTCCTGAGCCACAATGGGAGCTCCTACACAAAATTTTTTTCAAATCCGTTTTTTTATTAAAGTATAGTTCCCAGCACCACTTGCTGAAGAGACTACACACAGTTTTTAAGGTGCCTAAAACTGAAATGTTTTCTTGTGGTTTACAATAAAAAAGCACAAAACAAGGTAGCTAAAGTAATTTTTAAAAATACTGTAGAGCAGTAGTTTTCAAATGAGGATCAAATGATTATCACTGGAACTCTAAGGGATCTAGGGCCTCTGCAGGTGGGGCATTTTTGAGTGAGGCTTAGTTGGTGGTGCTCTGAGCTCCTTTCTTAACAGTTATGCTTTTAAATGTTTTATCTATCAAGATATCAAGTAATTTTGGGGGGGGGGAGTTCCTGTTGTGGCTCAGCAGAGAGTCTGACTAGTATCTAAGAGGATGCAAGTTTGATCCCTGGTCTTGCTGAATGGGTTAAGGATCTGGCAATACTGTGAGCTGTGGTGTAGGTTGCAGACATGGCTTGGGTCCTGAGTTGCTGTGGCTGTGGCTGTGGTGTAGGCCTTCACCTGTAGCTCAGATTTGAACCCTAGCCTGGGAACTTCCATATGATGCAGGTGCGGCCTTAAAAAGCAAAACAAAACAAAACAAAAAACAAACAAAAAAAGGAAGATAAAAGGAAGATTTCAAGTAATTTTCTTTAAATCAAAGAGTCCATTATTTTACACATTTTTCTCTTAAGTCCTTATTTGTTATAATGTCAGAGAGCTCTAGGTTAGGAATTTTGGATATCAAATTTAGAACCACAACATTGAGTAAACTTCCTGGAAACTGCTGAGGGAAAAAAAGGAACCATGTTTGTTTATAGAGTCCCCGTTGTTTCGTTGGGGAAAAGAGGGAGAAAGGGAGGAAGGAAAGAAGGAAGAAAGAACTGAGGAAGGAAGGAAAGGGAGAATAAACTTGTATGCCTTGTATGGTGAGGCAAACATTTTCTTGGTATTAATTGCAGTAAGAAGGAATATATCATGTTTCTCGTATGAAGGGCGTGATAGTTTCAGTCATGGTTTTACATAAAATGTTGTTAGGACTTTTTTTAAAGAAGCTTTAATGGAACCTAAATCCATAATGTTAATTGAAGAACATTTTTGGGGGAGGGAAATAAAATAAGGTGTTAAAAATGGGCATAGCAACCCATAGCAACCTACCTAGCCTATCGCATAGGGTTGTTGCTGAAAGCTTAAAGAGCCAATGTGTATGAAAATGTTTAGAAACCTGTCAGAATTACCTAAAATTTAAATAGTGACATCACTCATTAAATCACATATATTTTTGAATTTCTGTTCTGTGCCTGTTATAATCTAACACTTGCAGGTTAGATTATATTTGTTTACTCGTATCTTTTGCAAATTATGTATTTAATCTTATTTCTTTGAAAGATAAGATGATTGATTACATGAATCAATTGAGTGGGCTGCTCTCAGAATATGGAATCATTGAGTGTTCATTATGCCAGTATAAGAATCCCTCTCATAGAATTCCTGAGGAAAGACATCAGAAACTCTTTAGATATTTCTGCTTCACAGGTAGTTCAGTCTATTTTAGACAACTTCGGATTTTAGAAAATTTCTTCTTTATGTTGAACAGCCTGAAAGGCTGTAGGGATGGTATTAGAAAATCCCCTCCCTGTGTTCTTATGCTGATCACTTTGTCACTTTAATTTCTCATTGGCACTAGTTCTGCTATCAGAAGCATAATAAGGATCTTGCCACCTTTTCACTTGACAGCCTTTGAATTTAAATGGCTGTAATGTTGTCCCTATAGTTTCTTCTTTTATGGTCTAAACACTCCCAGTTCTCTCATTCTTCATTTGAGATAATTTCCAGACATCATCTTGGTTGCCTTTGTCGAGATCCATTGTTTTGACAGTGTCCCTTTCACAATATAACATTCAGGAATAAACAGTGTCCCGGATCTGGCCTGACCAATGTATTGGATTTCATTCTGGGGAGTTTATGTTTTCATTTTCTTTTTTATAATCTTCAAATCAATTTATAATTGAAAAATGTGTTTGCTAGCGACCACTAATCCTGTGCTGTCTCTCATATTGTTTACCAGTGTCGTTGTATAAACTTGTTATACCTAAAAATGATATATCACCTGAGGAATGCTCAGATGAGGTAATAGATACAAGACTGTGATTTACAATCACAAGTACTATACAGATAGGAGATATTGTAATTAGGGTCCTCATATTTTCAATATGTAAGTTCTGAAATCATTGTTGAAATACCCTTGGATCCATAGAACTTATTATTTTCATGTCATTTTATTTAAGTAATTCCTTTCAATTAATAAATTATCTTTAAAAAATTAAAGTATACTTAGAGTTCCTGTTGTGGCGCAGTGGTTAATGAATCCGACTAGGAACCATAAGGTTGCCGGTTCGATCCCTGGCCTTGCTCAGTGGGTTAAGGATCTGGTGTTGCTGTGAGCTGTGGTGTGGGTCACAGACGTGGCTCAGATCCTGTGTTGCTGTGGCTCTGGTGTAGGCCAGCGGCTACAGCTCTGATTAGACCCCTAGCCTGGGAATCTTCATATGCCGTGAGAAGCGGCCCTAGAAAAAGCAAAAAGTAAAAAAAAAAAAAATTAAAGTATACTTGATTTTACAGTGTTGTATCTAGCAAATGTTTTTTCTTGAACTTTTTATTTTTCTTGGAATAGATTAATTAGGCCTATTTCTTTTTGGTAAATTGATCAGAAAGGAAGTACCATGCACTAATAACTGTACAACACTTCACTGGATACAAAAAGATTGAGGATAGTCTATTGCCAAGGAGTGTTATGGAGGCAGGGTGGCCTTCGGTAAAACGGAACTTGTCTTTGTTGCTTTCATTAAAATATGCTTTCCAAAAGGTGCTGATGCATGGGAAGGAGAAAGAACTCCAGCCTGGGAGGTTGAAGAGTAGTGGATGTTGGTATGTATAGCAGATGTGTGATCATAAATGTTTAAATATTTGCACTGAATTGACAGTGTGGACTGTAGAGAACTATTGGTTTCTAGAAGTGAAGGCAGAAACCAAGAGAGAGAAGCCAGGGAGAGGTTGATTTAGAGTGCATGGCCTGGAGGAATAGAAGGAAAAGAAAAGAGAGAAAACAAGGAGTATGTGTGAGGGGAGAGCATCTTCCTGTTCTGAGAACCTTCTGTTCTTCCAGCCTCAATAGATGAGCTTTTGTTCTTAGCCTTATTCCTTATGGTATCAAGATGGTTTTAATGATTCCAGACATCACTGCCTCATTATAACTGCACACAGATATAGGAATATGGGAAAGTATAAAAAGTGGCCCTAACCTACCACATTCTCTGTTATTGGGAGCATACTTTACTTATACATTGGTCATATTCTCACTTTAAAATCTACTGGCAAATGCAGTAAGAATAGTCAAGATTGGCTTGGACCAATCATGGTTCATCTTTTAAAAAAGGGGAAGGAGCTCGTTTTTCTTGAGCATATGGCTGCCCACTCTGACTAATAGGAAGGAAAAATAAAATGGGAGGGGATGCTATTGAATAGGTAATCAGCAGTATAAATGAAGGCTCTAGCTGAGTTCTCAATAGATAAAAATGTGCTTTTGCTCTTATTTTTGTATTATGATAAAGGAACAAATACTGTATAGTGAACCCTGGGAAGAATTTCCTCATGTATTTATTTAATGCTTGTGCCTGCTTGTTTGTTTGTCTGTTTGTTTGTTTTGGCTGTGTCTGTGGCATTTGAGAGTTCCTGAGGCAGGAATTGAACCTGCACCACAGCAGCGAACTGCCTCGGTGATAATGCAGGATCCTTCACCAGCTGTGCCACAAAAGAACTCCCTGTGCGTGCTTGTTTAGTATGATACTGAATTTGTCTTTCTCTTTTATTTTAGATTTTTGGTTTTTATTTTATTTTGTGGATATCTTAATGTTTCTTTTTTCTTGACCAACTTGTTCATAGAGTATTACAGACTTTTGGGTTCCTATATTGCGTGGTAATATGGATTCTAATCCTGGGGGACCATGTACATGTTAGCTTCCCTGATTAATTTCTTTTTGTGTATACATAGAGATTCTTTATTGGGCTAAAAGTACTTTATTTTATGCTCCTAATATAGTCTTCCCAGAGGAAATTACTGCCAAAACAATTTCAATGTCTAAGAAGTTTGGCAAAGTATAAAATATAAATCCTACAATTTCATACTATAATATAATTTAATCATAGTCATCTAGTGAAGGAACATTGGTTTGGAAGACAAGAGACTGGGTGTACTACTGGCCCTTTTACAAACTATCTCATGGTCTTTATTCAGTTACCTCACTTCTGTAGGGCTCAATTTCATCATCTCTTCCCTTGAGGGCCTTGTATTAGATCAGTGTTTCCTAGACTATGTTCCGTGGAGATTTAGCTCTCTGGGAAAGTTTATTGATATGTGAAAACTGGAAAATTTGATCAAATATATTTGGGAAATACTGGGTTAAACCAAGTTAATTACATTTCTTCACTCTAGGATTCTCAGAGCCTTTGGTATGCTAATATGTACCATGAATCTCCAAGAGTAGGATTGGGTGTGTTGGGTTTTCTAGCGCTATTTGACCAAGGACTTTATTCTTTTTTTTTTGTCTTTTTAGGGCCTCACCCACAGCATATGGAGGTTCTCAGCCTAAGGGTCCAGTTGGAGCTGTTGCTGCCGACCTGCACCACAGCCACAGCAATGGGATCCGAGCCGTGTCTGTGACCTACACCACAGCTCTCGGCAATGCCGGATCCTTAAGCTGCTGATCGAGGCCAGGGATTGAACCTGTGTCCTCATAGATGCTAGCCGGTGTTCGCTAACTGCTGAGCCACAATGGGAACTCCTGGTTGTGTTTTTGTTTGTTTGTTTGTTTGTTTTTGAATAATCATGAGACATTGTTCTTTGGAGCACAGTTAGTGAAACATTGTACTGGATAATATTTGACTCTAGTTATGCAAAAAGAATGTGTTCTTTGATCTCAGAGGCTTTCTTTGGGGTTGACAGGATGGAGGGTTCTCTCCAACTCAAGCATGTAGTAGATATTGAAGGAAGAAAATCAGAACTAAAATCTGAAGAATGGGTAGAGTTTTCATAGCTGAAGCTGAATGGATACATTGATGGATAAAAGGAATGGCATGAATAAAGACATGAACAAAGGGAAAGTGCAATAGGTTTTGGGAAATTATGAAGTGTCAAAAATAGCTGCATCCAAAGTATAAGTTGAGCAGTGACAGGAAATGTTGAGAGACTATATATTGAGAATGACAGGAAAGAGGAATTGTGGGTAGATGTCATGTTGTTAAAATCCTTGAATGTCAGAGTAGGGAGGCTGTACTTTGTATAGGCACTGAAGAGCCATTTGAGAAAGAGAATGATATAAGCAAAGTGATATAAAAGGCAGCTTAATCTGGGACAGTGTAGAAGATATATTGGAGTGTAGTGTGAAAGTAGATGATTCTGTGATACAAATTTAAAACTGAATGAGGATGGTGGCAGTAGGAATAGAACAGAAGGGATGGAATCTGGCTATTTCTGAACATCAGAGGACTCCAGTGTGTTAATATAAAAAACAAAAACAAAAATGAAAACAAAAAACAAAGAACAAGAAACACTAGAGAGTTTGCTACATTTGGAGAGAGACTGAGATCCAGCATAACTTATTCAAGAGCAATAGTCAGTGTTTCTTGGGCAACTGAGAATACAAAGATGAATGATGGTTATTTGGCTTATTTGTTCATTCACTAATTTATTTATTTACTTGCTTATGCATTCATCAAACACTTAATGATGGCCTATACTGTATAGGTAAATATGTGCCTAGGGGACATTGTAGCCTTTTTCTAATTTACTGCTAACAATTTGCAGTGAAGACGTTGTATATTCTTGCAGTTTGTTCTCACTAATGTGCAGGTAAGGTTTGTTACTTCATTAGAATAATAAAAAAATTTTGTACTTGAATTTTTCTTTTTTTTTAAATGATTTTTATTTTTTCCATCATAGCTGGTTTACAGTGTTCTGTCAATTTTCTATTGTACAACAAGGTGACCCAGTCGCACATACATTCTGTACTTGAATTTTTAAAAAAATTTTCTGTATTTTTTAAACTTCTCTAATTTGCTAAATTGTTAGAGCTTACGATTTAAAACTACACTGGACAAAGGTTTTTTTTTTGTCTTTTTGCCTTTTTCTAGGACTGCTCCCAGGGCATATGGAGGTTCCCAGGCTAGGGTCTAATCAGAGCTACAGCTGCCGGCCTACACCACAGCCACAGCAATGCTGGATCTGAGCTGTGTCTGCGACCTACACCACAGCTCATGGCAACGCTGGATCCTTAACCCAACTGAGCGAGGCCAGGGATCAAACCTGCAACCTCACAGTTCCTAGTCAGATTCATTAACCACTGAGCCACGATGGGAACTCCTGGACAATGGTTTCTTTTTTTTTTTTTTAATGATTTTTTTTTTCTGTTATAGTTGATTTATAGTGTTCTGTCAATTTCTACTGTACAGCATTGTGACCCAGTCATACACATATATATTCTTTTTCTCCCATTATCACAAATGACTAGCTATAATTCCCTGTGGTATACAGCAGGATCTCATTACTTATGCACTCCAGATGCAATAGTTTGCATCTGCTGACCCAGATTCCCAGTCCATCCCACTCCCCATTGGCAACCACAAGTCTCTTCTTCTAGTCCATGAGTTTCTTTTCTGTGGAAAGGTTCATCTGTGTTGTGTGCTAGATTCCAGATATAAGTAACATCATATGGTATTTGTCTTTCTCTGACTTACGTCACTTAGTATGAGAGTCTCTAGTTCCATCCATGTTGCTGCAAATGGCATTATTTGTTCTTTTTTATGGCTGAGTAGTATTCCATTGTATATATGTACTGCATCTTCTTAATCTATTCATCTGTCAATGGACATTTAGCTTTCCATGTCTTGGCTATTGTGAATAGTGCTGCAATGAACATACATGTGCATGTATCTTTTCAATGAAAGTTTTGTTCAGATATACGCCCAAGAGTGGGATTGCTGGATCATATGGTAGTTCTATATTTAGTTTTCTGAGGTGCCTCCATATTGTTTTCCATAGTGGTTGTACCAGTTTACATTTCCACCAGCAGTGTAGGAGGGTACCCTTTTCTCCATACCCTTTCCAGCATTTGTTAGTTGTAGACTTATTAATGATGGTGATCTGACAGATGTGAGGTGGTAACTCATAGTAGTTTTGATTTGCATTTCTCTAATAACTAGTGATGTTTAGTATTTTTTCATGTGCTTGTTGGCCATCTGTATATCTTCTTTGGAGAAATGTCTATTCAGGTTTTTTGCCCATTTTTCTTCTCTTTCTTTCTTTCTTTTTTCTTTTTTCTTTTCTTTTTTTTGCTTTTCAGTTGAGTAAGTTGTTTGTATATTTAAGAGATTAAACCCTTGAAAATTAATCACAAATTCTCCAAGTGGTCACTTTGTCATCTGTCTCTCTTAATGGAGTTAAGAAACAAGAACTTCCCTCTTGGAAAGAAGTGGACTCATAGAATGGCAAGAAATTTCTCCACAGACATCTTTATAAATTCTCCTTGAGTAATGTCCTTGAAACCCTCTCATTAGACTTTATCTTAGAAGCTAGTACTTCTCTCACATGTTTTCCATGGAGGGTAAGAGGTAGGAAAAATACAACATTCTCTCAGGAAGTCTTTTTTTCCTGAGCCCTGTATTTCCTCCATGAAAAATATTTCCTCCTTTTTTTTTTTTTTTTGCCCTGGATGCAAGTGAGGGATTCCAGAGTTTTGCAACTTTTTTTTTTTTGACCACTTTTGAAAATTTGCATCTTGGTCTGGCACTTTATTCTGACTGTCATAGCTTTTGTTGCAAAGGGAAGGTTTATTTGCTAATTAATGAATTGTCTATTTCTGCCTTCATAATGACTATGAATAAATGAGAATATATTTGGCAGGGATAAAAAAGAAAATTCAAGGTATTGTATCCTCAAGTCTTGGCATAATGATAAGGGCAGATAGTCGACCCTTAACAAATATTGGAATAAGGATTGAATTTTATGCTTTGAATGGAAACTGCAAAGTAAATTCATATTAGGAAAGCAGTTCATGGTCTGAATTAAGTCCACCCCTCACAAGCATAGTACAAGTAAGGTAATCGTGTCCTCACTCTGCACTGGACTGCTACCCAAGGTATTGCCTTTTTTCCTCTTTTTTATGCACAGGAGTTGCTCAGCAATTTCTAAGCCTTCAAAGTCCTTATTAATTTCTAGAAGAGCTGCCATCTAATTGTATAACAAGTGCTATTATATCACCACCAGTCTTTAGGTTTGTAGAAAGAGTAAGAGAGTTTTCTGATTGATGAAAGAGGGGCATGAGACTTCATGTCCAGCACTCAGAGCTGGACTTGGGAGAAATGTTTTAGAAGTGATGACAATTAATACTGGAACATTGCTATAACATGACCTATTCTGATATGGGCTTCACACTTATACTCTTTTTTGCTTCTTGTATGTAAAAGTATATCGAGGGAATACTATGTTTCAAGCCATAAACTGGAAGACAAAGCATAACACTTTGAATGGTTGAGTAATAGTCGAGGAATTGTTGTGAGGTACATTCACTTAATTACCAGTGAGAGGTCTGAACAATAAGTTGTGTGAGAGCAGAGGAGGAAATAGTCACTGTGGGATGGGGAGGAATGTGAAGACTTTTTGGAGGACTAGAGAAACCAGCTTTGTACTAAGGCTCTATCATATAAAGTTTGGTGCTCATGTAACATATACCTCATGTGGTATGAAATATACAAATCAAATCACTCTGTTCCTCACATTTTCATCTACCCTTTATTTATCACTGTCTTTCCATTTGTAAAATATAACACATACATAGAAAGTATCCAGAACAGTTTAGTGAACAATAGCTTAATGAAAAGAAATTTAATAAATAAGATAAAATAAAGCCACATATGTATTTGTAACGCACAAGGGAACAGGAACAGTGTTCTGGAAGCCCTATGTGTTTCTTCTCAAGAACTGTCCTCTCGCTGCGTCCTCAAGGTAATCACTGCCCTGCATTTATGGCAGTGATTTCCAGTCTTTTTAGTTCTGTATGCTGTGTACTGTAAAAGAAAAATTGTTCAAGACTGTTCTGGAATAGAAACTTTTTCTGTGATGTAATTTATAACTGCTATCTTGGAAAAGATTAACATTCCTGATAGAGCACCTGAACGAAAGTTTTGGTAAACTTTAATGAGATTTGTTTTGGAAATGAATTACTTTACCAGTCAGCTTGGGTCTCAGTTGACTATCATTTGAAAATCTACCTTTAACCAGACCCTTATCTTTAGCTATCTAGACTAAAAAAGACTACCTAACCATTTTCCTTTTATATAAAATGTACCTACAAAGAATAAATATTTGAATAGGGCTCTAGGTATCTTTTTCTCTGTGTGTAAAATCTAAAAACAACTTTGATACCTACCTTTTAAAAATAATTCTGTTCCCCCCTCCCCTTCACGCACACAGGCACGCACACACAAACACATGTGAGACAGGAAGACTAGAAGAGGCTACAGTTCTATATTTCTCTTCCTCCAATCAAAGGCTAGAGGGAAATGGAGCTGAGTTTTTCTCTCCCTCTAGGTCTGTTAGGTGCTGGTGAAATGGTTTATTTTGTTAAGAACTGAGTGCTCTAGGCTTGATTCAAAATGACTACTTTTCCCCTCCTCTGATGGAAGCATGAGGGGATTTTCTTCAGTCATCTCTGTGGGAAACTCCTAGGGCTCCTGGAGGGAATACTTACAAATGTGTAAGTGTCTCTGTTAGACTGCTCTCCCTGGAATTTTAAACTCTCAAACTTGTCCACTTGAGTTTTCAGCAATTCATCATTTATAATCTGGATTTCCTAGTCTGGTACTTATTCTCATGGAGATTTTTGCTCTTGGGTTTCTGTTCCAATAAGTTTTGATTCTCTGAATCTACCTGTCTGCCTCTCAGAATTGTGGGGCAGTGGTTTGTTTTGTGATCTTGGTGCTCTCTTGAATCTAAGAAAAGTTGTTGATTTTCAGTTTGTTCAACTTTTTCTTCTTACATGGATAGGCATGATAACTTCCAGACCCCTTCTATGCTGGACCTGAAACTGGACAGCTCTGAAGTCTTTTTCATCAACTCGTCCAGTTCTGGAATATTATAAAGTTTTATTTTAGCTTGGAACAGTGACATTTCATTCATTTTACAGAGATCTGGGAAAGATGATTAAAAAAAACCCCAGACATACAGTTAGTAACAAAGCTGGTATTAGAACTGAGGATTTGGACTTGACCATAGCTATTTACCCTAAATCTGTAGAATAATAAGCATATGATAAATAGGAAGGGTAGGTGAAGTTCTAGAAAAACACTTCTACCAACAACAACAGCAACACAGTTATCAAGAGGAGAACAGTTCCACACCCGCGGCATATGGGGGTTCCCAGGCTAGGGGTCAAATCCAAGCTGTAGCCACTGGCCTACACCACAGCCACAGCAACACCAGTTCTGAGCCGTGTCTGTGACCTACACCACAGCTCATGGCAACAACAGATCCTCAACCCACCGAGCGAGGCCAGGGATTGAACCAGAATCCTCATGGATGCTAGTCAGATTTGTTTCCACTGAGCCACGACAGGAACTCCAGAATTTTTGTATTTTTATAGGTATTGAAACTAACATAAATGGAAATAACATTTATTATTTACCCTCTTTAATTAATTCAGCATTCTCAAAAATGTGCCCCATGTAGCTAGTTAAAAAAAAAAAGCGGGGGGTTTTCTCCTGATCAAATTGATTTGAGAATTCTGTACATGGTATCTTCTCAGTGATTCACTAAGAAAATTATTATAAAGAACTTTGAGAGTTCCAGTCGTGGCTCAGCCGGTTACAAATTCGACTAGTTTCCATGAGGATGTGGGTCTGATCTCTGACCTCACCTAGTGGGTTAAGGTTCTAGTGTTGCTGTGAGCTGTGGTGTAGGTCGCAGATGTGGCTTGGATCCCTACTTGCTGTAGCAGTGGCATAGGCCAGCAGCTGCAGCTCTAATTCAACCCTAGCATCCTGGGAACTTCCATATGCTGCAGGTGCAGCCCTAAAAAACAAAAACAAACGAAAAAAGAACTTTGAGAAGTTGAACATTAAATAAATCAATTTGATTAGTTTTAACTGTTTGTTTTCTAAACTAATTAGATCCACAGATCTTGTTTGCTATTTTCCAGAACTTGTCTTCTGTGGAACACACTTTGGGCAAGGGAAATCCTTGCAAGCTAACATGTCTAACAAGTTATACAGGATAGGTTTATGGTCATTATTTTATAGATTAAAATATCGAGGCTTAGAGGATTTATATAACTTGCCAATAATAACACTGTGAGTGGTAACACTAGGATTTAAAGTTAAATTGGTGTTTTAAAAGCTCCAAAGTCTTCTACCCAATATAGCTTCACTAAATATGTAATTTTTACTGAGGGAAAGTGAGAGGGAATTAATGATTGGAGGATCTTCACTTCTTATCAGATGTAAATATCGCTGAGTAACACTAGTAATGGTCAAAATTATTGCCCAGTGTAACATTTCTAATAATTAGACCCCTCCCCCAGTTCTTCAATGGCAGATAATCTGTGTGGATTTCAATGTGTAAACACCTCATGATGGCCTCCATTCTAGAGACTGCTTTTTTCCACATTATGAGATGTTTCCTGTGATTCCCGAATGAGAAGACAGACCATGTCTGTTAAGGTGTGGTCGGTAAGAGAACATTCAAGTGAATTATACACTTAGTTGAATGTGCTCCACCACCTTCCCGCTTAATCACTGCTATTAGTGATTCCCTAGGAACTTGAGCTGAGCACTAGTAAAACTGGGTGAGGTTGTCTCTTCATTCCTTCCTATGAAGCCATTTTCTAGTCCAATGCTGGTTGATGTTCTTTTCAATGCATAGGAAGCTTTTCTCTTTATAAACGTTGCCTGTTACTATTTTTGTTGTTGTTGTTTTAAATTTCCTTATCTCTTGAGTTTTTCTTCTTTCTGTTGGATGGAATATAAAGTTTTCTTTCTATGAGACAACGTTTGAGAAAGGAAGGATGGGAAAGAATCAGCTGCATAATTTGTGGGACCTAGTGTAAAATGAAAATATGGGGCCCTTTGCTCAAAAATTACTAAGACTTTCAAGACAGGAACAGCAGAGCCTTAATCCAAGAGTGGAACCCTTCTGAGTATGAGGTCTTATTCTCATGAGGCTGGCCCTGGTTGGAATATTAGGGTTCAGAAGATTGGGGTTTTAGTTCTGGCTCTGCCACAGCCCAGCTTTATGATCACTTACTAGGCCACCTCTTTTTCATCTCTGATACAAGAAGTTGAATTTAGTGGTTTTAAGATTCTCTCCAACGCCAAGTCCTTTGAGTATGTGACTCTTTTGTAAATTCTTGAAGAGAAATAGGGCAGTGCTTATTAACCCATTAACTATTCATCTTTAATACCACCCTCCCACCCCCAAACATACATCCACATTCAGTGCTTAGATAGTGGGATCCCTTCTCCACCAGAGGTTTGGAATGATCTCTCTGTTATATTTTCAGTGACAGATGAGAGCTAGAGCCTTTAGGATTTCACCATGGGGAAGATGAAAGCAAGATTAAGAGATTAACTTTGCTCTTTGAGAAATAAAGGAATTTTTTTAAGTGGACAGTCATTTCCCTAGAGGTCTCATTTAGATCTGACATGTACACTTTCTTAATCGTCTAACTATGCATTTTTATAGTTATTTGTCTTGGCGTTGAATAAGTGTCATTACTATGGAAACTACTTTGTTTCACTGAGATTTGTTTGAGATAGAGCAAAAGAACACATGCTTTTCACAAAGCCTTGTCAACCTCTTTATTTTCATGGATAAAATGAAAACCAGAGCTCTATCCCTGGTATTAACTAGTGCTTTTAAAACAACATAAAAAGCTAAATTGAAGTGCTCCATAGGTCACTGGATTTGTGAAAAACATTCAAGACAGCTAATGATCCTTCTTGTTCTTGAATATATTCAGAAAAGACATTTTCACAAATCTCCCCCACCCTTGCCCAAATTTATTTTTTATCTACATATAGTAATTTACCTTTTTTGGGGTAGGGGTGTAGTATTCTACGAGTTTTGATGAATGCATGGAATTGTATGAACACCACTACAATCAAGATAAGAGCAGTCACATCATCTCCTCCCAAACTCCCCATGCTAACCATTTACAGTTAGGCCCTCCTCTTATCTTAACTCCTGGAAACCACTGATATGTTCTCGATCTCTATGGTTGTGCCTTCCCTAGAATGTCATATAAATAGAATTATAGAGTGTGTATCTTTTAAAATCTGGCTTAGTAAAATACACTTGAGATTTAACTGTGTTACTGTGTGTATAAGTAATCTGATCCCTTTTACTGTTGAATAATACTCACTTGCACAGTTTATTCATTTACCAATTGAGAGACATTTGGATTGTTTTCACTTTGGGGCAATAATTGATATCTCTGCTATAAAAATTTATTACGTGAACATAGGTTTTCATTTCATCTGTTAAGTATTCAAGAGGGGTATTGCTGGACCCTTTTGTGAGTATATCTTTAAAGTTCAAACTCTTTCCAAAGTATCTGTATAATTTTGCATTTCCAATGGCAATGTTATATTTGTTCTTCATCCTTGTCAACAGTTGTTATTGTATGTAGGTATGCTAATAAATAAACAATGACATTCCTTACAGTCTTAATTTCCATTTCCCTCATGTTCAGTGGTCATGAGTATCTTTTCATATTCATATTTGCCATTCCTATTTCTCCTTCGGTGAAATTTCTATTCAAATATCCTTGCCATTTGTAAAAGTTGTTTATTATTGTTTAGTTTTGTGTGTTCTCTATATATTCTAGATATAAGTTCTTTGTCAGAAACATGATTTGGAAATATTGTTTCCCAATCTGTTGCTCATCTTTTCATTATCTTAATAGTATATTTTACAAGGTAAAAGTTTTAAATTTTGATGAAGTCTTATTTATCAATTATAAAGAAATGTGTTCTGCTTCTGGATTGGTATCTAAGAGCTTGTAAGTCTAAGAGCTAACTTAAAGTTACAAAGATTTTCTCCTTTGTTGTCCTCTAAAAGTTTAATAGTTTTATGTTTCACATTTAGGTATATGATCCATTATGATTTAATTTTTGTATAAGAAATCAGTTTAGGTTAAGTTTCATTTTTGTATATGATACTCAGTTGGTTCAG
The DNA here is from genome assembly GCF_054392235.1 of Sus scrofa. Lineage (NCBI taxonomy): Eukaryota > Metazoa > Chordata > Mammalia > Artiodactyla > Suidae > Sus > Sus scrofa. The sequence continues at coordinate 31,414,004 of NC_139398.1, read as the reverse complement.
AAACATTAGTTTAAAAAGAAAAAAAACCTGTGATTTCTCCATTGAGTTGCTTTTGTGTCTTTGTCAAAAATCAATTGATCATATTTATGTAAGTCTATTTTCTGGACTCTCAATTCCATTGATCTGTATCTGTCTTTTCAGCAAAACTGTAATATCTTGATTAATTTTATAGTTAAGTCTTGAAATCAGTATGAGTTTTCCAATTTTGTTCTTCTTTTTCAAAATTATTTTGGCTATTCTAAATCCTTTGTCTTTCCATTTAAATTTTAGCTTTTCTGTATGTATAGAAAATCTTTCTGAGATGTTGATTGGAATTGGGTTGAAACTATAGATTAATCTGGTAAGAAATGACATTTTAGTAATATTGAGTCTTTCAATCCATGAACATTAATTGATGTCTTTTAAAAATTTTTTTCATCAGGGTTTTGTAGTTGTCAGCAGACAGAGACTGAATATATTTGCATGCAATTGTACCTAAGTTATTTTTGGTGCTATTGAAAATGACGTATTAGGTTTTATTTTTAATTTCCAGTGATTCATTGCTAGTGTATAGAAACACAATTGGTTTTCTATATTTATATTATATCTTGTGACATTGTTAAATTCATTCCCCAGTTTGTGCCTCCTTCAGGTTAAATCTGAAAGATAAATAAATAGAAAAATAAAAAATAGGAACTTCACAGTCCATGTACAGGGTATTCTTCAAATTTATACTTCAGAGACAGGATTAAGATGGCAGAATAGAAGGGCTGGAGCTCAACTTCTCTCCTAAAAACAACAAAATTCACAACTAAAGGCTGAGTGCTCTGTACCAAAATGGACTGGAAACCTTAAAAAAGATACCCTACTCTGGAAGAAAAAGAGGAGGCCACATCAAGAGATAGGAGGGGCGATTTCTTGATATAAACAACCCCATACCTCCTGGGTGGGAAGCTCCACAGACTGCAAACTAACTGGTTCACAGACACTCACCTACAGGAGTGAGAGTTCTGAGCCCCACATCAAACCCTCACATGCTGGGATCTGTCACTAGGAGAAAGAGCTCCTGGAGCATCTGGCATTGAAGGCCAGTGGGGCTCGTGTGCAGGAGCTCCACAGGACTGGGGGAAACAGAGACCCCATTCTTAAAAGGTGCACACGGACATTCATGTGCACTGGGTCCCAGGGCAGAGCGAGGTCTCCATCAGAATTTGGGCCAAACCTGACTGCAGTTCTTGGAGGACATCCTGGGAAAACAGGGGTGAATGTGGCTTGTTGTGAGGGAGGGACATTGAAGGCAAAGTTCTCGGGAATATTCATCAGCTGCCTTTCTCTGGAGCTGGCCATTTTGGGAAAATCTGGCCCACCCATCAGTTAGTGCTGAGAAGCCCCAGGGCAGACAACCAATCCAGGTGGGATCACAGCCCTGCCTCTCAGTAAACAGGCTACCTAAAGACCCCTCAGGCACACAGCTGCCTCTAATCCCATCCAGAGATTAAGCCCCACCCACCAGTGGGCAGGCATCAGCCCCTCCCATCAGGAAGCCTACAGTAAGCCAGTAAGCCCCCCCATACTGACTTCAGCCACAAGGGGAGCAGACACCAGAAGTAAGAGAGGCTACAACCCTATTATCTGTAAAAAGGTCACCACACCAAAAACCTATAAAAATGAAAAGACAGAGAACTATAACTCAGATGAGGGAGAAAGGAAAAACCCCAGAAAATCAGCTAAGCCATGAGGAGATTCTTAGCCTCCAGGAAAAAGACTTTAGATTGTTGATGCTGAAGATGATGCAAGACATTGGAAATAAACTGGAGGCAAAGATGGATAACTTACAGGAATCCCTGAAAAAGAGGTACAAGATATAAAACTTAAGAAGAGATGCAAAATACAATAACGGAAATAAAAACTTCACTAGAAGCAGCTAACAGCAGAATACAGGAGGCAGAAGAATGAATAAGTGAGGTTGGACAGATTAGTGGAAATTATGGATGCAGAACAGAAAAGAGAAAAAAGATTGAAAAGAAATGAAGAGAGTCTCAGAGAACTCTGGGACAACATTAAATGCACCAACATCTGTATTATAGGGGAGTCAGAAGGAGAAGAGAGAGAGAAGGGGACAGAAAAAATATTCCAAGAGATAATAGCAGAAAACTTTCCTCACATGGCAAAGGAACCACTCACTCAAATCCAGGAAGCACAACAAGTACCATATAAAATAAACCCAAGGAGGAATACACTGAGGCACGTATTAATCAAACTAACCAAAATTAAAGACAAAGAGAAAATCTTGAAAGCAGCTAGGGAAAAGAAACAAGTAACATACAAGGGAACCCAGTAAGGTTATGGCAGACTTTTCAGCAGAAACTCTGCAGGCCAGAAGGGAGTGGCATGATATACTTAACATGATGAAAGGAAAAAACCTCCAACCAAGATACTTTACCCAGCAAGGCTCTCATTCAGATTTGAAGGAGAAATCAAAAGCTTCACAGATAAGCAAAAGTTGAGAGAATTCAGCAACACTAAACCAGCCTTACAACAAATACTAAAGGAACTTCTCTAGGCAGAAAAGACAAGACAGCAACAGGAAACAAAAATACCACAAATGACAAGGCTCAGCAGTAAAGATATATATACAGTAAAGATATGAAATCATCCATGCACGATTATACCACCAAAATCAGAAATCATGAGAAGAGGTGGGTACAAATGCAGGACACTGGAGATGAACCTGCAATTAAGAGAACAACAACTTAAAACAATCTCGTATACATACAGACTCTTATATCAAAACTTCAGAAAAACTGCAAACCAAAAATCTGCAATTGATACACAAACAAGGAATCTCTGGAGAATAAATATATCTCATAGTAAATAAGTGCATAATCCACCATGAAGGGGGTCATTTGACATCATTCTTGCAATGCTGAAGTCTTCTTAGATCTGATTCTGATTTCTTCTCCATCAAAGAATTTATGATAATTATAATTAAATAATACAGGTCTACAATTGTATTATTAATAACCATTTCTCTCCATGGTACAATGTAAGGTCTATAATGTCTTATCACCTCACCTACAATGGTGTAATGCCTATATTGAAGAATCAGTAAGATGTAACAAATTGTGAGGACATATTTATATAGTTACACTGTTTTTTCACCAATTTATGCCTTTTATATTTTACTTATTTTCAGAGGGTGTATTATTTTCGTTATTCTTACCAGTTAAGTTATTCTTTTTATTATGCTATATAAAATATTTAATGGTATATAAGGCCTTCTTTATAAATTTTAGTTGCTTAATATAACAATTTTAATATAATGCTAATTGTTAAAGAGAATCTGAAATTAATAGATAATACTAAATAGTAAGGATGAAAGCCATACAAAATGGGATAAAGTATAGAATAAATTTCCTATTTGTCTCAGCATATTTTCCATTCCACTTCTCCAGAGGGAGTCACTTAATCTGTTTCTTAAGATTCATGATATAAGAATCTGTGTGAATGTAATTGTGTTTAAATGTATGTATTTTATTCTGTAAAAAAATAAAAATTTCAAATTTATACTTCTGTTCCTAGACTTTTTTTTTTTAAAGAACTCCTTTTTTTTCTTTTTAGAGTTGTCATGTATTTCCTTTTTTGTGTTAAGTCCAAGTTTTTGTTTTTTTTTTTCTTTTTTAGGGCCACACCTGCAGCATATGGAAGTTCACAGGCTAGGGGTTGAATTGGAGCTGCAGCTGCTGGCCTCCCCCACAGCTCATAGCAACATTGGATCCTTAACCCACTGAGCAAGGCCAAGTATCAAACCCATATCCTCATGGTTACTAATCAGGTTTTTTTACCACTGAGCCACTATTGGAACTCCTGTTCAAGGTTTTCAGCTGTAATCTCTGGGAGAGATAGGCTCTAGCAGCTTATTCCATCTTTGCTACCCTAAGAAGCCCACAAATTCCATTTTTACAGAAGTTTAAAGCTTATTACTCTTTACTTTCAGTAAGTGCCTCACCTCAATTCTAATGAAAATGTGTCGTTTATAGTATAAGCCCATTTCTGTATTGTTGGAGCTCCAGGGGGCTACCAAACTTTTCAGATATCTGAGTATTTGGTGTGTTGTCTGATGCTGATTTGGACATTAGGAATGCTTTAATGGATCAGAATTCAGTAAAATGGTGCTATGAAAACTGAATATGCATATGCAAAAGAATGAAATTGGACTGCCTACCCCTATACACAAAAATTAACTCAAAATGGACCTAGATATAAGAGCTATAAACCCATAAAAATCTTAGAAGAAAATAAAAGAGTAAGTCGTCATGATCTTGGGTTAAGCAAAGCCTTCTTAGATATTCAGAACATCAACAGAGAGAAAAAATAGATAAATTGGACTTTACCAAAATCAAAAACTTTTATGCTTTAAAGGATAAATTCAAGAGAGTTAAAACAACCCACAGATAAAATGGGAGAAGATATTTGCAAATCATATATTTGATAAAGCATTTGGGTCTAGAATAAGTAAGAATTCTTAAAACTCAGTAATTAAAAAGACAACTCATATGAAAAATGGGAAAAGATCTGACTAGCTATTTCTTCAAAGAAGGTGTACAGAAGCTATCTGAGGCTATGTTGTGTACTTGTGACCAGCTGAGATGCCCTGTTTTGGTTTGGTTTATACCAGGTACTGAGGCTTCTCAGAAATGTCATGGAGTCACGAGATATTTCTTTTAGTTCATTTTACAAGTTCCTGTGTAAACTGTGAGTTTCCATAAACACAATAGATTATTTTATTGAACATACTTTCCTTTGATAGTTCTCACTGCAGGACCTAATCATGAGTCCCCTGACACAGCTTTAGATTTCTAGGGAGAAAGAAAATAATGTCCTATAAATCAAAAACACAGTGTAAAGATGTATACTTTAAAATAGGTCCTCTAAGAGTTTAAGGGGTAATTAAGTTCATGGACATTGTTTATTTTAAACTTCCATTTAACTCTTTAGGGAAGAAAACCTGAGATTCATGTATGATAAGATGATTTTTGAATATTTGCATTAAAATGGCACTTTTTTCCTTAGAGTGATTACTCTGAAGGATGGTGCACTTATTCTGATGATATGGCCACTATGGCCACTGTTTGTAGCTCTTTTTTGGGGGTGATTGTTTTCAAATCCAGCTTCTGAAAAATTGAGCTCTTTTTACTTCACAGTCATCCTTAATGTTTGACTACAACTAGTAGCACCCAAGCTGCTTGTCCACTTTACTTGCCATCCCATACTCTGAGTGATTTTGGGTTATTTAAGAAAATAAAATTTACCTTTAGGGGATGAATTTTTGCTACAGCTGAGACTCTTTAAAATAATTTGATCTGATGTCTGTAGTAAAACAGATCTCTGACAAATTTTGAGTAAGGGCAACTTAATTAGTATATGTGTATAGCTACCAAAGTTGAAGACCTTAAACAGGACAATACACATTTGGATGTATAGGTTTTTGTGTGTGTGTGCTTAAAATAGATCACCTGTCTTATAGTCATACTTTGTGTACTTCAGCCAAAAGCACAGAATCCTTCTTCCTTGGTGTACTTTGCTTATCTCCAGCTAAGAACAAATGGTTTTTTGATTATTTGTTATAGTATAGGCCTTAGGGAACAAAACAGACACAGTCCCTGATTTAATGAAACTTAAATAGTACGATACAGACAGATTGTATATATAAAATATAAAATGTCTTGGGTCAGTAAGCACTGTGGAAAAAAAATTAAGGTCAGTGAGAGAGTCATTGGGTGGAGCTACCACTTATAGAAGGTGGTCAGAAAAGACCTCTCTGGTACCTGGTGTTTGGTCTCCCCAGATAGATTTGTGCCTCTACTGGGGAGTGACAGGGCGAGGTGTTGAAAAGAGCATTTCCCAGAGGGAACAGCATTTGCAAAGGGGCATGCTTGCTTGACTAGTAAACTATGAGAGCAAACATCCTGTCTCAAGAGACAGTTCAAAACAGTTTAAGAACTAAGCATAAATCTTCAGAGGAGGAAAAAAATCTGGTTTTCACTGGGAAAAATCTCTTTTGATCAAAGCTCGGGTTGAAACCTGCTCCTTCTCTCTTTGTGTCTTCTGCCCTCCACCCAAGAGCATTTTGACTGCTTCCCTATGGTTTTCGGATTTCAAATTATTTGAATAGAATAAACCCAATCATGTTATTCTAGGTACATGTCTATGCATGTTTCAGTCATTGTGTTGTTCAGCTTCCGTGAGTTAAGTCAAAGCCCATTGCTAAGGAAGAGGCCAGCCTGATGGAATACTGGAAGAAATTTTATGGGATATCTTTACAGCTGAATTGTCTGTAAATCTGCTGCAGTCTCGTTTTCTACTCTTGATTTCTCAAGAAAAGCTTTCTGTTAGGTCTAGAGGGCTCCTTTTGGAGGGTGGTTTCTTAAATGTTCTTAAATAGCAAAATGAATATTGTTTAGCCACGAGGAAGAACTCTGAAATGAGGGTTCTGTTTTATAAAAGTAAAGGAGTTGGGGCATAGTTGTATAAATTGGAGTTTGAAGGAACCATAGAATTCTTTGTGAGTTCACCTTCTTCATTTTATTCTTGGTGACATGAAGGCCCTGCCGCGCTATGGTGGAATGGGAATTCATGTGTCCTTAGCGCTTGCTGTGAGGCAGGCATTGTGTTGGGCACCTTCGTGAATGTTATCTTATTTCATCAGCTCTCTAATTCTGTGAAGGGACTTGTGCTAGGTGGTCTCTCTTCTCTTCATTCTTTTTAACCTCTGTGTGCTGCATTAACCAGACCTGTTTGCACAGTGAGAGATCAGAGAGTAGGAGGTGAAGGAGGATATCAGCCTCGCTTCTTCCTTGACAGGCCAATACTTGCCCAAGGATATTGCTAGTTAATGGTGGCCCTGCAGTCTGATCCCAAGTTTGGAATCCTTGGAATTCTTTACACCAAGGCTCCATTTAAGATATTTACATGTGTCACTTCATCATTGTTAGCTCTGCTTTATTGTTTGTTTATTGCTCTCAGAGAAAAATAGTGAAGTTTTTCTCAACATAGAAGGAAGTAACATGATTTTAAAGATTAAAGATTTTTAGGATTTTCAATTTAATTATAACTGGTGATATGATGGTTAAAAAAACAGGCATGGTATATGCTTTTGTGAGCTTAGAGGGAGAGACAAATATCAATCAATTAGACATGCAAATAAATGTAAAATTGTGACTGTGATTGAGAAATGCTATCTATATAAGAGTACTAAACCATGGAAGTTTATGTAAGAGGGATTTAACCTAGTCATGGAGGACTAAGAAGACTTCCTTTTCTTTTCTTTTTCTTTTTTACCACCGCACCTGCGGCATATGAAAGTTCCCAGGGTTCAAATCAGAACTGTAGCGCCCTTTGTCACAGCCACAGCAATACCAGATCTGAGCTGCATCTGCAACCTGTGCCACAGCTTGCAGCAACACTGGATCTTTAATCCTCTGAGCAAGGCAAGGGATCAAACTTGCATCCTCACAGAGACAACATTGGGTCTTTAACCCACTGAGCTGCAACAGGAACTCCAGGAAACTTCCTTTAAAAAGTGATGCCTCAAAGTTCCCTTGTGGCACAGCAGGTTAAGGATCCAGCCTTGTTACTTCGGTAGCTCAGATCACTACTGTGGTATGGCTTCGATGCCTGGCCTGGGAGCTTCCACCTGCTGTGGATGTGGCCAAAAAAATCAGTGATACCTCAACTAAGATTTGAAAGATTAGGAGGCATTGAGTAGGGCATGATCTTCCCAAATAGTAGCTAAAATAAGTTAGTGCGTAAAACTGCTGATTTTGCAACATTGAGAAAATTTTGTTCCATGTATTGGTCTGACTCACTTTGTTGCTTTTCTTTAATTACTGAGTTGACCCACCCTGTCCCTAAAGGAGAATGCTTGAGATGACTTCTTGCTCTGAAGATGTGAGGTAGGTGAAGTTGAGAGCCCTGGCTACCTTAGACTCTGACAAAAAGAGCCCAGGGAACAAACACAGGCATTGCTGTAGAATGTTGTTGCCTACAGTGACCTTAGAAATAATCTGACTAAACCCCTGTATTAAAATGGAGTGGAAGCTGGAGTGTGTTGTCAGCCAACCCCTAGGAGAAGCGGCATCTGCCTTCTATCAACTTCTCCTGCTTGCAGGTTGGAAAACTGTGTCTTTCTGCATGGAACAATGAGTGGTTTGACAATGAAAATATTAATTCTAGTGTTCTTTATTAATTCTAATGAGGATTTTCTGCTCAGTAAAAATTCTTTGTCACTACTTGTTGTTCTAGTTTTGCTTGAGGTTAATTAAGATCACTAAATATACTCTCATAACCTACTTTACTATAGTGTGTAATTTACATTATCATACGTTAATATTTTATTGAATTAAAGTTATTGAGTAATGCATGCTTGCAATAACCTATGTTATTACAAATTGTTTCACAACAAACTAAGACAGTGTTTTGTAATTTATTTTATGATACTGATATTCCCTGATGTCAAAATAAGATAAAAACAGTTAAAGAAAATAAACATAATCTGCCTTTGTCACAGCCTTGTTAGGGTGGACCAGCATTTGACCCCATGTCTGCTTGACTGAGAAAGTCACTTTCTTTTTTTTTAAATAGACTTTTTATATTGGAATGATTTTAAACCTACAGAAAATTTGCAAAGATAGTGCAGTGGGTTCTCACACACTCCCCACACAGATTCCCTTGTCATTAACATCTTACTCAAACTCTTTTAAAATAAATACATACGTAAAATTAACTCATTTATGGGATGATGAACAAATAGATGGTCCACAATGGAAAATTCTTCTCTGAGAGAAAACATCTGAAAAGTCTGTATCACCCATGGGCTACTCAAACATGATAACTGCTTTCTAGAAGAGAGTTTAATGATGGTGGGCAAAAGATGATGAGTGAGAGCAAAGAAGAGAATGGAAATTCAGGTAATAATCTAGATGTTTCTACCAGATATCTGGAGCTTTTCACTCCCACCATTCTTTAAACATAATTACATATTTGGAGTTTCAGTTCTATAGCTGGGTAGAATTATTATATCCATATCTTTTTGAGGAATGAGGAAAAGCCTCTAATATTTCCCAGCATATTGCACTTTGTATTTAGCTTTAGCTTAGAATAAGTCAAAAATTTACTTAATTGGTATACTCCATGGTAAAGTTTTTTTTTTTTTTGTTTGTTTTGTTTTGTTTTGTTTTTCTGTATTTTTGTCTTTTAGCACTGGCAGCATATGGAGGTTCCCAGGCTAGGGGTTGAATCGGAGCTACAGCTGCCGGCCTGTGCCACAGCCACAGCAACGCAGGATCTGAGCCACGTCTGTGACCTACACCACAGCTCAAGGCAATGCCAGATCTTTAACCCACTGAGTGAGGCCAGGGATCGAACCCATATCCTCATGGATGCTAGTCAAGTTCCTTAACCACTGAGCCACAATGGGAACTCTGAGATTTTTCTGTCTTAACACACATGGTTCATTGTGTCATATCTCTAGGATCTCTTAAAATGTATTTGTAATTTTAAAAATATTTATGCTACACACACCTTGCATTTCATAACCATGTTGTAGTTTTTGAATATGTGAAGCTAGGATTTAAATGAAATACCAAAGGGAACCATGGACTGGATGGTTTTAAAATATGCTTTTTTACAATTTTGAGAGCAAAGTCTGAAGAGAGCTACAAAAATGATACATGAATGTAATCCCTCTGTCTTTTGTAGCCCTTGTTTTCTGTTCTTTTTTCTTGACCTTGAGCCAGTTTGCCTTCTGTTGTATACAGCTCTTTCCAGCAGACTGGCTCTACATTGTTTGCAGCCTGGACTTGGTCCCTGAAGAGATATTAGAGGAACAGTTTAATGGTTAGCAAGTTCTGTTAGGAGCCGAAGTTGCTGAAGCAGAACAGCACACAATTGTCCAGACTAGCTGCTTGGGGAACAAGGTGGTCTGGATGGTGTAAGTTTAACTTAATAGCTTTGGCAGTGGCCGAAGGCAGTGGTTAAACGATGTCTTATAGACGGACAGAGTAAAGGAGCTGCTGCCCTGGAGTTCAGTTGTAGTTCAGTTGCTTTTAATTTTCATCTCATCCTCTACCAGTGTGAGATCCTATTGTAGTTTTGGAGTTACAGAGCTTTGAAAAAGGTAAGCTAGGAAGAGAATTAATTGTCCCTGAGTAGCAACACTGGTGGCTGTGAATATAACATTAGAGCTGGGCTATTTATCCTTAGATATTTTAGTGATATACCTCATGCCTTTGCTTCTTTCCTCACACTGGGAGAAACTTGTTTGCAATAAATAAGCTTGTAATGTCCAGGGAGGAGTTTTGACTGTAAAACTATGACTTTGGCTTTCTTCACAAATATTTACATTTTAAGATACTCTCCAAATCTCATAACAAAAGATTTTAAAACAGCCAGGCCTTAAAAGAAATCTGTGTGAAGATGATGAAAACCAGGCTGTAAGCCTAAAAAGAATTTCACGTGCTCCTTCTAGCCCATCTTTCCTTGTAGCCTTGGTTTTGATGGAAGTTTATGAAGGTGTACGCGTGGTTGGGATAGGAGAGAAGGAGACTCAGTATAGGTAAAGAGAATCTTCTATCTAGTATGCTGCTACCTGTGTACAAGGGACTGAGATTTGGGACTCTCTATGTTCATTTAATAAAAATATTAAACACCTTGTAAAGGTCAGTTATATTGGTTAGAGGAAAAGTACATTCATAGCCATGACTACAACCTTAATTAAGGGCCAGATACATTAAAACGTCCTCTTCTTGATCTGAAGAAGAGCCCAGATGGAGGCAAGTGTTTGGAGGGATTAGTGAAAATTCATTATCTTTACAAGGGGAAAAATAACTTGAAAAAGCATGCATGTGCAGATGTTATGGGTTCACTAGCTTTATCTTATGTTATATGGACCTTCTTAGGAAACTGAGATTATAGGCTGGTAGAAAATCCAAGAATAATTTTGAGAACATAGAATATATGTGGATGATTCTTATTTTGAATGAGTTCAGAAGATATATTTCAAAGATGTGCTAATAGATACAGTCTAGGAGTTGTATTGTAACTGTACTGTGCTAGAGGACACTAATGTGAATTCCAAACAAACTCTGGAGAGTTTTTTTTTTTTTTTTAATTGTTATTTCCCCAATACAGTTTTTTTTTTCCCTGCTGTATAGCATGGTGACCCAGTTACACATACATGTATACATTCTATTTTCTCACATTATCATGCTCCATCATAAATAATTAGACATAGTTCCCTGTATCTAGAGAGTTTTAAATTTGTTTACTAGGAAAGGGCACTGGAAGCTGATTATATCCCTTTACCACAGGTGAATTTGTTCACTCATAAATTTAAGTTCTGTAAGCTTTTGTTGAGAACAGACTGCTAGGCTTCACAATCGACTGTGTGTGTGTGTGTTCGCACACATGCATGTGTGTGAATGTGCAAGAATGCTACACTTCTCAGAAGATGGGAGTTTTGACCTTGGGCAGGGGGGAAGCTTTCCTATAAGAGAGCGTCTGGGGTTTGGTTAGCAAGCCCCGGTAAGTGAAGGCAAGGTAAAGCCACCATGTGGAGAGATACTGGCTCACCTGGAGGCCTCTGACAAATGTTTCATGGCTCTTGGGGGGGGTGTCTCCACATTTGCTTGTTTAAAATGTTCTTTCTGAGGTTTAGGCAAGAGCTAAACATAGATTTATTTTAGGGTCTGGCTATTTTTAAATCTTTTGTTATGGGTTTTGGAGTGTGTCTCAAAATATAAATATTTATGGTAAAATAAAGTATTTTCCTTGCTTTATTTACTAGGAAAGCTCTTCAAGTTTTGTGGGAAATACAGAAATTTATAGCTAAAAAAAAACAAAAAAACAAAAAAACTGTGCAATTTTCCCTACCAAAAATGACCTCTGTCTCCCTGCCCCCCTTTAGTTCTTTGATATCTACATCTTCATTTCCTAACGTTTTTCTTTTCCATGTATCTATTATTTATGAATCTTGCATGTGATTTATCTTTTTTTCCATGTATTCAGTGTTTGGGCAGATTTGCTGATGACTTCAAACTCAGATGGAAACTATTTGAGTTTTTAAATGTCCAAGGTCTTTGCTGTGGTTTCTCATATGTCTTTCCTAAGTTTCTAATAATAACTTCCTCTGATCTTTCTGGTGGCAGCCAGGAGTTGCTTGGGTGATTGAGCTACTCTTTCTGGAAATAATTTATTGAGTTTTCCTTCATTGGGAGAGATGGCTATTCTTGGGCAGTGAAAGAGTTAGCATTTAATAGATTTGATATGATATTTTAATCCTCTTAATTAGTCATTGTCAATGCATAAAGCTTTTAGGGTTTAGGATATGAGGTTGGTATAAATAGCAGTTTTTTATTTTCTCTGATCCATTTGGTCTCATAATTTTGCCAGATTTATAGAACTTCAGTAGCTTGCAATAGCTGTGTATCTTTTTTTTTTTTTTTTGAAGTATGTTGGTGCCTCTGTCATTATTAGATATGCAATAAAGGATTTTTTTTAATGGCCAACTTTTTTCTGCTTTAGCCGTCATTCCTCTTGGAATAGTTCCTCTAAAAAATATTTCATGATATGTTTACTAAATGTTCATTTAAAAATAAAAACCCTTAAAGTTGAAAGGAATCTTCAAAAGTCTTTATGACTGTTCTATTTGGTGAAGAAATACATTCAAACTCTGCTTGAACAGTTGTACTGAAAGCAAACATACTACCTCATGGGAAACATCCAGTTTGTAAAAGTCCTAATTATGTATTGAGCAAAAATACATTTTTTGTAGTTTCTAGTCATTTATCTAGATGGTCTTCAGTAACAAAATGGAATGTCCTTCTTTTGCACTCTTAAAATTGAAATTAAGAAGACATAAGAATTAGACACTAAACTTGAAAAGTTCAGTGTGATGGGAAAATTGTTTAGCATGATACACATCAAATAAAAGTATATACTACATGCTTTAGAATACATAGTAAGTGTGGGAAAGACATTTTGTTTTTTTAAAGGGTCGCGTAAATTGGGGCTTGAAGGAAAAGAGTTATTTAGCCTGAGTAATAGCAAAAGCATAGAAATACAGTGTGACATATTTAAGTGAAATATGGCAAGAGCGAAAACAGCATGCGGTGTAGTGATGGGAGAGAAGACTAGAGAAGGAAATATAGATCTTAAACATTCTTATGTGCTTAAGGGAGTTTGAACTTTATATTGAATACTGTGGATAGTCAATGAAGTAGTTTAAGTAGTTACGTGCAACTGGATCACATTTACTTTTTAGTCAAATCACACTGACAGCAGGTAAAGGGAGGTTAAAGCAAACCTAAGCTCCAGGAACCTATTAGGTTTACTTTAAAGTTTTTCAGGAAAACTTTAAGGGGTCAGTTCTTAAGAAAGAAATGGAGGAGAGGGAGAAGGATGAAGAGAAAAGAAAAAAAGAAAGGAAAGACAGGAAGAAAGAAAAAGAAAGGAAGACAGATAAAGACAGAAAGAAGACAGGAAGAAATAAGGGGAGGAAACAAGAGGAAGAGTGTAGATGGGAGGGGATAGGTGGGAGAGAGGGAGGGAGAAAAGGAGGAAGGAAGGGAGGGAGAGAGAGAGATGGAAGATAGACACAGGAGATGAATGGAAGAAAGTGGTAGCGACTGTCTTGGTTTTCAAACTGTTACATTAGTATCACTTGTAAAGTGTTAGAGAAATATTGTTGCTAGAAGCTCACTCCCTTAGATTCTGATTGAAGGCAGCCTGGGCATCAAAATTCTTGAAAGCTCCCCAAGGTATTTTAATTATGCCGCAAAATTTGAGAATCATTGATCTCTAAGCTTCAGTAATTGAATAGGTGAGAGTTTTCAACATCCTATTTGTCCTGATTTTATTTTGGTATTAGTGTAATGCTGGCCTTACAGAATGGTCAAAAAGTGTTTCCTTTGTTTTTATCATCTCCAAGAGGTTGTAGAGAATTGGTAAAATTTGTTTCTTGAATGTTTGGTAGGGGAGTTCCCACTCTGGTACAGTAAATTAATGATCCTGTGTTGCCACAGCTGTGGCATAGGTCACAGCTGCAGCTTGGATTTTATCCCTGGCCTGGGAACTTCCGTGCCACTGGTGTGGCCAAAAAAAAAAAAAAAAGTGTTTGAGAGAGTTTACTAGTGAATCTATCTATGCCTAGTACTTTCTGTTTTGGAAGTTTATTAATTATTCATTCAATTTATTTAATAATTATAAGACCTATTCAGATTGTCTCTCTCTTCTCATGTTAGGGTTAGCAGAGTGTGTCTTTCAAGGAATTGGTTCATTTCATTTAGGTTATCAAATTTGTGGGCATAGAGTATTCCTTTGATACTCTTTAAATTTTCATAGAAATTTCTGATATATTTGTATCCTCTCTTTTTATTAGCCTGAATAGAGGTTTACTGATTTTATTGATTTTTTTTCCTAAAAACTAGCTTTTGGTTTTATTGATGTTCTCTATTGATTTTTTGTTTTCGGTTTCATTGATTTCTTCTCTAATTCTTATTTCTTTTCTTCTGCTTACTTTGGATTTAATTTTCTTTTTCAAGTTTCTTAAGGTTGACTATTATTGTATTGATTTTGGATCTTTTGTCTTCTCTAACATGAGTATTAAATACTATAAAAGTCCCCCTGAAACACTGCTTTCACTGCACCCCACAAACTTCGATAATTGTGAAAATTTTCATTTTCACTTACATAGTTCAAAATATTACATTTGGCATGGATAAGCAATGAATGGGGTCCTACTATACAGCACAGGGAACTATGTCCAATCTCTTGTGTTAGAACATGATGGAAAATAATGTGAAAAAAAGAAGAATGTGTACATATTTATGACTGGGTCACTTTGCTGTACAGCAGAAATTGAAGGGACATTGTAAATCAACTGTATTTTAATAAAAAATTAACCCAAACCCCAAAATATTCTTTAATTTCTCTTCAGATTTTTTTCTTTTCATGTTTTTTAGAAGTGTGTTGTTTAATTTCTACATATTTTAAGATTTTTCAGTTATCTTTCAGTTATTGATTTCTAGTTTAATTCCATTGTGGTGTGAGAGCAGTCACTGTATTATTTATATTATTTTAAATGTTTTAAGCTGTGTTTTATGGCTCAGAATGTGGTCTGTCTTGGTGAATATTTCATATGAGCTTGAGAAAAAAAATATTTTTCTCTTGTTGGATGAAGTAGTCAATTGATGTCAGTTAAATCCAGTTGATTGATGGCATTTGAGTTCAATTCTGTTTTTACTGATTTTCCGCCTGCTGGATCCATCCATTTCTGAGTGGTGTTGAAATTTCCAATTATGATAGTAGATTAATCTATTTCTTCTTACAGTTCTATAGTTTTTACTCATGTAGTTTGATGCTCTGTTATTAAGCACATGCCCATCAGTAATTATTATATGGTCTTGGAGATTTGATGTCATTGTTATTATCCAATGTTCTGTTTATCCCTGATAACTTTCCTTACTTTGAAGCCTACTCTGAAATTAATGTAGCTACTCCAGCTTTCTTTCTTTCTTTCTTTCTTTTTAAAAAACATTTTTCTTTCTTTCTTTCTTTTTTTTTTTTTGTCTTTTTTTTTTTTTTGCCATTTCTTGGGTCGCTCCTGCGGCATATGGAGGTTCCCAGGCTAGGGGTCGAATCAGACCTGTAGCTGCTGGCCTACACCAGAGCCACAGCAACGCGGGATCTGAGCCTAGTCTGCAACCTACACCACAGCTCATGGCAACGCCGGATCCTTAACCCACTGAGCAAGGCCGGGGATTGAACCCACAACCTCATGGTTCCTAGTCGGATTCGTTAATCACTGCGCCACGATGGGAACTTCCGGCTTTCTTTTGATTAGTGTTAGCATGGTGTATTTTTCTTTATCCATTTACTTTTAATTTTATATGACTTTAATGTGGGTTTCTTATTGACAACATAGTTGTGTAATACTTTCTGATCCACTCTGACAATCTCTGTCTTTTAATTGGGGTATTTAGAACTTGGCATTCAAAGTAATTATTGATAAAGCTGGATTATTGTTTACCATATTAATTACTGTTGTCTCTTTTTTGCACTTATTCTTTTTTTTTTTTTTTTTTTTTTTTTTTTGTCTTTTTGCCATTTCTTGGGCCACTCCCACGGCATATGGAGGTTCCCAGGCTAGGGGTCCGTTCGGAGCTATAGCTGCCAACCTACGCCAGAGCCACAGCAGCGCAGGATCCGAGCCACGTCTGCGACCTATACCACAGCTCATGGCAACACCAGATTCTTAACCCACTGAGCAAGGCCGGGGATCGAACCTGCAACCTCACGGTTCCTAGTCAGATTCGTTAACCACTACGCCATGATGGGAGCTCCTGCACTTATTCTTTATTCTCATTTTTTGTCTTTCATTCTTTTTCTGCCTTTTTAAGTTCTGGGTATTTTATGTGATTCCATTTTCTGTTCTTGGGATATCAGTTATACTTTTTACTTTTTTTTGGTGGTTTTCCTAGTGTTTGTAGTATATGATTATAACTATAGTAGTATAGTTAAGTAGTATAGTTAGATAACACCATACTACTTCATGGGTAGTGTGAATATTTTATAATAACAAAATAATTTGAATTCCTTTTTCCCATCCCTTATATATTGCTGTCATTCATTTCACATAGATATCTATTATATTCATAAGCACACATAGTCAAATACATGGTTGCTGTTATTTTGAACAAATTATTACCTGTTAGATCAGTTAAAAATAAGAAAAATAGGAGTTCCCATTGTGGCACAGTGGAAACGAATCTGACCAGGAACCATGAGGTTGTGGGTTTGATCCCTGGCATCACTTAGTGGGTTAAGGATCTGGCGTTGCTATGAACTGTGGTGTAGATCACAGACATGGCTTGGATCTGATGTTGTTGTGGCTGTGGTCTAGGCTGGCAGCTGTAGCTCCTGTTGGACCCTGAGCCTGGGAACCTCCATATGCCATGGGTAGCCCTGAAAAGCAAAAAAAAAAAAAAAAAAAAAAATAGTCCTCTGGTAGCTTAGTGGATTAAGGATCTGACGTTTTCATTGCTGTGGCTCAGGTCACACTATGGCCAGGTCCAGTCCCTGGCCTGGAATCTTCCGCATGCTGTAGATACAGCCAAAAAGGAAAAAAAAAAGAAAGAAAGAAAGAAGTTTTTATGTTATCGTCACTTATTCCTTCTTCATTGCTCCTCTTTATGTTATATCCAAGTGTCTAACCTATATTATTTTTCTTCTCTCTAAAGAAATTTTTAAAAATATTTCTTATAAAGCAGGTCTCCTGGCATCAAATTTCCTCAGTTTCTGTTTCTCTAATAAAGTCTTTGTTTCTCCCTCACTTTTTAAAAAAAATACATGAATATACTTTATTTTATATTTGTCAACTTGACAAAAGCCCCCAGCAATTTGTCTGTTATAACTCAGAGTTTCCTGTCCTGACACTGTTTATAGTTGCAGGAACTGTGAGATGCTGTGACTCTCTGTGAGTCTCTCCAGTCTTGGAGACAGCAGTTTGCCCTTTGTTTTCTTCTTTCTTATAGATCTGGAAAGATTTTTAGTCTGTTCAGCTTTTTACTTATTGTTAGGATGGAATGGCAACTTTCAAGATCCTTACATGAAGAACTGGGAAGTAGAAGTTACAGCTGATTTTTTAGATGTAAATGCAGGTTTTAAATTCAGCCATATTTAATGTTATATTATTAAGTTTAGCCCATGGTTCACCTTATCTTGATCCTATAATGTGGCTTTGTCATCCTTAGGTATAGACATACCTTCTAAATCTATAACCAGGTTGCTGATAAAAGATAATAGGACAAAGACAATAATTAGTTGAGTTTCAACGAAGTATAGAGTGCTCTGCTAGACACGTGTGTACACATGCTTGCAGGATGGGGAAGGATGGTTACAAAGATATACTTTTTCAGTTTTAAAGTTTGTAGACTCACATTTAGAGCCCAGGCAAATATTTTATTAAAAGACTCTGGAAAGTCTAGGAGGGTGAATTATGCTTCTGAGTGCATATAATATTCCCAGGAAGTGGCCCTCTCTTTAGGAAGATCTGATATATTTTTCATTCCTTTATTATCAAGAGAGATGGTATAAGAATTCTTAAGCTTTTAATTTACAAAAATTTTTAAAGAAGTCTCCAGATAAAGGACTGATAGAAAAGTCCCTTTAAAATAATTTAGTCAGCAGCTCTTCTTCAAGCTGCAATTCAGAATATGCTAAACAGAGAGTCTAGGAAATAACCCCCAGTATTCCTATTTGGGGAGAAAAATGCTATTTAAGTCTCTTGGTAAGCTGAATAAATGCTGTTTTGTTTAAAGCATTTTGACTTCAATTTCAGGGCTCTGAAGATGTCAGAAGTTCAAATATACCAAACAATAAAGTACTGTTGAACCAACCACTTAAGAGATGTGAATGCTATTTTCCTGAAACCTGAGGGCAAACCATGGATAAACTGTGAAACTTCCTAATATACTTTCACTAGACTTCATTGAGAATCACACTCTAGTACACAAAGGCTTTGGTCCTAGACCTTTTATTATAGACTTTCTCACCAAAGTGATATTTTCTGAGTTACAGACTTTAGCAAAAAAAATTTTTTTTGTAAAAATTTTTTAACCGTAGGAAGAATAAGATTTTTACCATGAGTAAAGAAGGCATATAGGAGCTCTGAAAAATAATTATTGAAGAATTAGAAAACTAATTGAAACAGTCACTTTCGGGAGTTCCCATTGTGGCACATCGGAAACAATCTGACTAGGAACCATGAGGTTGCGGGTTCAATCCCTGGCCTCACTCATTGGGTTAAGGATCTGGCATTGCCATGAGCTGTGGTGTAGGTCGCAGATGTGGCTTGGATCTGGCATGGCTGTGGCTGTGGCTGGCAGCTATAGCTCTGATTAGACCCCTAGCCTGGTAACCTCTGTATGCCGCAGGTGTGGCCCTAAGACAAAAGACAAAAAGAAAAGAAAGAAAAAAAAGAAAAAGAAACAGTCATTTTCAACTTTGAAAGTTGAAGTTTTTATTAGGGTTGATCCTAGTAAAAATTTTGGAAGCAGATGAAGTTTGTCATTCCTGGGCCTGCCATCCCTATTCAGTTCTGTGACCTCTTCTCCCTTCTGCAATACCATGTCCAGTGGCTGGCATCTCATCTCCTACCCATCACTGATATGTCCAACCTAAGTCTTTGGGGAGCATATTTCAGGCTGTTTTCTTTCAAATAGCTTGCTTTGAATCTTATTCTCTCAGTATCCTACTGAAAACTGATTAATTTCCTATAAATAATTCCTATTGATAGTGTGTCTTTTAATATTTTACTTTGTCTTGAGGGGCAATTCACAAAGAAGAATATGCAAATATCCAATAAGTATATGCTGGTAGGATATATCACTAGCAGGCTGGGGGCTGGGAGGGTGAATTAGCATAACAAAATCTGACCCACCCACATTTACCTCTTAGCTTTTACTATTTATTCTTCTTCATGTTCACTTTCCTTCTACCACACTGGCTTTGTTGCTGTTCTCTGAAAATCACAGACTTGATCCCTCTTTCATTTCCTACTTTCTATTATATTGAGATTGAAACCTTCCTTTACTGTCCTACTTAAAATTTCACCCTCTTTTCCTAGCTACTCTCTGTTTTCCTCCCCTGCTTTATTTTTTCTCATGGCATTAATCACCACCTGGCATACTATTGATTAACTGATAGATTATCTATCTACTGCCACTAAAATTAAGCTCTATAAGGGCAAAGTTTTTAGGTTTGTTTTGTTCACTGCTTTATTCCATGTATAGCACAATGTCTGTAGAGTAATAACCCTTAAATTTTTGCTGAATGCATAAATTGAACCCTTTTGGAAAAGAATATGGCAGTATTTAGTCATACTAAAAATGAAAAGATTCTTTCACTCACCAATCCTACTTGCAAATTAAAGCTGGCTGCATATTGTTTTGGTTCTCCTCCCATTGAGAGGTGAGTTTTATGTCCAGTCCCCTTGAACTGAGGTAGCCGCTATGACTCTTTGGCCAATAGAATATAGTTGAAGAAACACTGCTAGTTTTCAGAACCTAGTTTTAAGAGATTAGCAGTTTCTATATCCTGTCTCTGGGAAACTTGCTCTCAGAACCAGCCTCCATGCTGTGCAGAGCCTAAGTAGTTCACAGAGAGTTTAGGTGAAAAGGAATTGAAGTTTTTGGTTAATAGTCATATCTAAACCCTCAGCTGACATCCAGAAACAATTCACCAGCTATTTGAATGAATTGTGAAAATGAATCCTTTAGCCTCACTTGAGCTACCCTAGCTTCAGCTGGAGCCCTGCCCAAATTAGAAATTCATGAGCTGATTTATGGTAGTTTGTTACATAAAAAATCTATGACTAGAATGCCACTTGTAAGTTCTCTCTCTTATAAAAATAAGAACACCAGAACATAAGAATAGATGTATAGAGGGATGTGTCTAGCAATGTTCTTTATGATAGTGTAAAATAAAAATAAAAAAGGAAAGAAAGAGGAGTTCCCATCACGGCGCAGCAGAAATGAATCTGACGAGGAACCATGAGGTTGTGGGTTCGATCTCTGGCCTTGCTCAGTGGGTTAAGGATCTGGTGTGGCGGTGGTGTAGGCTGGCAGCTGTAGCTCTGATTAGACCCTTAACCTGGGAACCTCCATATGTCGAGGATGAGGCCCTAAAAAGCAAAAAAAAAAAAAAAAAAAAAAAAGGAAAGCATGAAAATAACCTAGAAACAACATGAACACTCATCAATACATTTATGGTTTAAAAATAGCTTTATTATGGTTTAAAAATAGCTTTATTATACAACATAATAAAAGGCTGCATTTTCATATACTACAATGAACAATCTGAAGAGGAAATTACAAAAACAATTCCATTAATAATAATATTAATAAGAATAAAACAATTAAGAATTAACCTAGGAGGTGAAAACCCTGTGCTATGAAAACTACAAAACATTTTGGAAAGAAATTAAAGATGTAAGTAAATGAAAACACATTCCATGTTCATAGATTGGAAGACTTAATATTGTTAAAATGTCAGTATTACCCAAAGTGACCTACAGATTCAGTGTAATTCCTTTTAAAATCTCAATGGCATTTTTAAAAATAGAAAAACTGATCATAAAATTCATATGAGATCTCAAGGGACCCCACATAGCCAAAATAATCTTGATATAGAAGAAAAAGCTGGAGGACTCACACTACTGATTTCCAAACTTACTGCAAAGCTATGGTAATTAAAGCAATGTTGTATTGGCATAAAGACAGACATATAGACCAATGGTATAGACCAGAGAACCCAAAGATAAAATCCTCAAATATAGGGTCAAATGATTTTTGACAAGAATTCCTAGGCTATTCAGTGGGGGAAATTATGGTATTTTCAGTAAATGGTGCTGAGACAACTGGATTTCCACATGCAAAGTAATGAAGTTGGAGCCTTAACTAACACCGTGTTCAAAAATTAATTTGGCACAACATTGTAGATTAACTATACTTTAATAAAATTTTTTAAAAGAAAAAAGAAAATTAAGCCAAAATAGATCAAAGACTTTAGTGTAAGATCTAAAATTATAGAACCCTTAGAAGAGTGTGCAGGGCAAAAGATGTACAGTATTGAATTTGGCAATTATTTCTTGGCTATGACACCAGAGGCACAATAATAAAAGAAAGACAAAATAGACAAATTGGACTTCATAAAAATTTTAAAAATTTAAGCAGTGAAAGATACTATCAAGAAAATAAAAAGCATGACGATGGGAGAAAATATTTGCAAATCATGTATCTGATAACAGTAATTATAAATATATATGATTATATATTTTATATATAAAATAATTATATATAATTATACATATATAAAATGTATTATATATATACCTCCTACAACTCAACAACAG
The DNA here is from genome assembly GCF_054392235.1 of Sus scrofa. NCBI lineage: Eukaryota > Metazoa > Chordata > Mammalia > Artiodactyla > Suidae > Sus > Sus scrofa. The sequence goes on along the minus strand of NC_139398.1, from coordinate 31,392,055 downwards.
ACAGACAACCTGATTCAAAAATGAGAAAAGAGCTTGAATAGATATTTCTCCAAAAAAGTTATACAAATGTCTGATAAGCACATACAAAGATGCTCAACATTACTAATAATTAGGGAAATGCAAATTAAAACTACAGTGAGATACCACTTCACTTCTACAGTATGGTTACTATCAAAAAAACAAAACAAAACAAAACAGAAAACAATGAATGTTGGTGAGGATGTGGTGAAATTGGAACCTTGTGCACCGTTGGTAGGAATGTAAAATGGTACAGGAAATAGTATGGAAGTTCCTCAAAAACTTAAAAGTAGAATTACCATATGATGCAACAGTTCTATTTCTGGATGTATAAACTAAAGAATTAAAACAGGGTCTCAAAGAGATTCTTGTACACCCATGTTCATAGCAGTTTTATTCACAGTGGTTAAAATATAGAAGCAACCCAAGTGTCCATCAACAGATGAGTGAATAAACAAAATGTGGTATATACATCCAAAGGAGTATTATTAAGCCTTTCACAAGGAAGAAAAATTTGACATGTGTTATCATATGGATGAACCTTGACGACATTATTTCACCAGCTAAGTGAAGTAAGCTAGTCATAAAGAGAAAAATACTGTGATTCCACTTATATGAGGTACTTAGTTGAAACCACAGAGACAGAAAGTAGAATTGTAGTTAACAGGGACTGGGAAGTAATGGGGAGGCTTTTTTTTCTTGTCTTTTTAGGGCTGCACCCATGGCACATGGAGGTTTCCAGGCTAGGGTTTGATTTGGAGCTGTGGCTGTGGACCTATACCACAGCCACAGTGACAGCAGATCCAAGCCAGATCTGAGACCTATACCACAGCTCATGGCAACACCAGATCCTTAACCCATTGAGCAAGGCCAGGGATCGAACCCGCATCCTCATGGATACTAGTCAGGTTCATTAACCATTGAGCCATGATGGGAACTCTGGGAGATTGTTATTTAATGGGTACATGGTTTCAGTTTTGCTATAAGAAAAGAGTTATGGGATAGTTTGTGGTGATGGTTTCACACAACATTATGAATATTTTTAATCCTGAACTGTACAGTTAAAAATGGTTGAGATGTTAAATTTTATGTGTATTTTATCAAAATAAAATTTTAATAACTCTATTATTGACTTATTTTGCTATTATTATAAATGAATTAAAGCTGTATGTATCAGCATAGAAAGATACCCAGAATATAAAATGAGGAGTTCCTGTTGTGGCTCAGCCAGTTAAAGACCTGCCATAATCTCAAGAGGATGCAGGTTCGATCCCTGGCCTCATTCAGTGGGTTGAGAATCTGGAATTGCCATGGCTGTGGTGTAGGCCTCAGCTATAGCTCCGATTGAACTCTTATCTAAGAAAGTTCCATATGCTGTGGGTATGGCTATAAAAAAAAAAGAAATAGGTTCTTAAGAGATTTGATTAGTGAATAATTTTCCCACAGGTACAAAATAGGGAGAATACTTTTTTTTTTTTTTTGTAATATAGTGATTTATTTGATGTTGGTGAAAGGAACTGGTGAAGGACCATGCTTTGAAGCCTGGGAATCTCTTTCTCATCAGTGGTAAGGCTGTGGAAAGAGTTAAGGCCTCGGAATCAAAAGAATCTGTGCCCTGATCCTAGTTCTGCTGGTGATTAGCTGACTTTAGGCAGAACTGTTTGCCCTCTCTGTGCCTCTGTTTCCTTACTCATGTATGGAGCTATGACAGAAGAAAGAAAGATTACATTTTTCACTGCCTATGTAAAATGATCATAATATTTGCTTCTTTATAATTTATAAAGATAAGTAATGTCTTGCTATTCCAGCAGCTAGATGGCACCATCACCTCTAACATTTGTTTTAATCATTTGAATTTAGTTACAGCTGGCGCTGAATGTTTTGTTTTTTTCCTTCTATAGCTTTTGTCAAAAGGTATGGCTTTTAGATTAAAAGGAATGTAGCTATGTTGCTTTGGAACACTTTGGCTCTCTTCATAGAAGACTCATCATAGATAAACCTGAAGTCTTTTAGAAAACCAAAGGCTATCCTTTAATAGAGGATAGAATCATTCTATTCTAGGAATTAAGGCCTCGGAATCCTGGGGTCATCCGTTGCCCTAGTTTCATCAGAGTTCTCTCTTCGTGCCCCAGATGGCATGCTGCCAGGCCTAGCCTGAGGGAGTAAAATTATGGGGGGAGGGTTCTGTTAATTCAGGAAAGAACTATTCTTACCACATCTCCAGCAGGGGAAGGGAGCTACAGAGTTACTAGCATGTGCTTTGTTGATTGTTGAATTATAGATTTTAGCAGCCCCTGAGCAAGCCAACTTCTACATTTTACAACTACGTACATGAAACCCGAGAGGTTAAGTGATTTGTTCACATTTACCCCCAAAATAGTAGTCCCCAGATTCCCATCCCTTGTTTTTCCTACTGGGTTGCTACTTTTCCTTCCTTCCTTCTTCCCTCCCTCCTTTCCTTCCTTCCTTTCTTGTAAACCCCAAGTCAGACCATCTAAGTTTACAAGAAAGGAAGGAAGGAAAGGAGGGAGGGAAGAAGGATGGTCTGACTTGGGGTGTCACAACTAAATGGGCATTTGAAGGATCACTTTGCATTTACCAATAAATAAATTGAATCTCATACGCAGAATGAAATATTTAAACCGGTTCCTGTTCCTTTATCACCAGTGAGCTCTAGAGCAAGGGTGCTTTGGTTAACTGTGGAATCACGTGTGATCAAATTCTCTGTGATTTAAGTTGTCCATTTCTTTGTGTCATTTTTCTCTATCAAAGAAGTTAATTTTTCTTCTAAACTGTGTATTAATTATGTATAATGTTTTTTTCAGTTTTCAAGATATGAGAAGAATATACTTAACAAGGAACCATCTTCCTCCTTAGCTTTACCTCTGTTAATGTAAACAGGAAAGATTTGTGAATTCAGCCTCATCCACTTCCTGATATGCCTGCACAAAGATTATGGAAGTTATGCTGTGCCAACATAATGCTCCTTTCTTTGGTTCTTCTTTCTTTGAGTGTTTAGTTACTCCTTGAATCGTGAATTCCAAGGAGTCACTAAGATTTTAGAAACCTGCTTGAAACACTGTAGCAGTTTTACTGGTAGTGCATCTTCCAGTAGTCATATTTTTACTCTCCTTTCATCAAATTTGTCCCTGGCAAAATAAAAATTAAATACTTAGTAGTTTATATTTTTTTTTTTATGGTTTTGACGAACTTTTTTTTTTCTCCCGTCGTGTGTTATGTCATGACTATAAATCACTTTTCTCAGAACTCTGAGATAGGATGGTGAATAGTTTTAGGAAATGATGCTGATAGTAATTTGATATTCTGAAGGTAGTGTTTCCCAGTTTGAAACCTTTACAATGAAGAAAATAAATTGAAGGAACTTTGCATAATAATAGTTATTTTTATAATATGTGTTGACTGTGAAAATATGAGAAAAAGCTACTATAAATTCAGTAATATTGTTTACTTGAATTAGTATTTTTTAGTCACAAAAAACATGCATATTTGAAAAATAGGAGTACTTCTATGAGTAAAATACGTCATGTATTTCGTTAAGAGCCAGTATTAGATATACCTAGAGATTTAGCTACAGTTTCTCTGTAGTTTCCCCCCAAACTGTAAATTGGGAGCCATTGTTATAGGATGATAAATATCTCTAAGTGAACTGAGTTTTAATGATTAATATTCAGCTGCAGCTACAAGTGAATTGGAAACTTAATATGTTCCAGGAATTATGCATATTGCCTTACATGTATTAATTAACTTAATACTCATAATAGTCCTATAAATTAGGTGCTATCATTGCCCCCATTTTATAAATGTAGAGAAAGAAGCTTTGAGGGTTTAAGTCACTTTTTCAAGGTCCCATAGCTCATCAGTGGCAGATCTGAGCCCCAGTACAAGGAATTGCAGAGCTTGACATTCACCACAAAACTGTTTTTTCCTTCACTGAATTGAAATCTGGGCCCATTGTATGGAGGTAGAACTGGCATGCAATGAAGAGTTGGAATGGCAGGCTTAACTTGTCAATGGAATTCTGTCCCTATTATTGTTTCCAGGCATAAGCTATGATAACAAATAAGCGAGGAAAGTCCTACTTAGGACTCTTTAAAAAAAAAAAAAAAAGCCCTCAAGTGCTTTAAGCACAGGGAACTATATCCAATCACTTCTGATAGAACATGATGGAAGATAATATGAGAAAAACAGTGTATATATTGGTATGACTGGGCCACTTTGCTGTACAGCTGACCTTGACAGAACATTATAAATCAACTTATAATAAAATTAAAAAAATAAATAGGTCAGTATTTTTAAATTTCAAAGAGAGTTGAAGAGACGGAATTTAGTCTGAGGTTTTAAAAAATGTGTTATTACTGTCTTATTTTCACTCTAGCTAAGTGTGCCTATTTATCATTATATGGACCTCAGGACTTTTCACAGAATATCAGTCAATAGTGACACTGATTGTACCTCAGAAAGAGATGTAAGCTAGGAGTCCATGGTAATTCTACAGGAAGAGTTCATTTATTTATTTTTGTTCACCGTTGTGGAATTTTTTAAATTAAATTAAATGTTTTATTGTATACCTTGCTTATCACTGTCTGCTGGTGCTGTCATTTTACCAGTTTGAGTAGAGAAACTTTACCTCCCTTTACATCTTATTGCCCTCTTTCATTGACACAATGATTATCTTAAATATTTCCTTTACATGTATTTAGAATCACGGTGGATAATGTACTTTTTGCTTCACACATCAAACATAATTTAGAAAACTTAAAAGGAGAGTAATTGTACTTATTCATATTTTTGCTTACCCTTAGCCTGTCTTCCTTCCTGATGTTTTAAGGTTCTTTCTTTTATAGTTTCCTTTCTGTTTAGAAACCTTTCAGAGTAGGTCTCTTGGTGACAGACTCTCTTAGTTTCCCTTCACCTGACTTTTTTTTTTTTCTCTTTTTTTTTTAGAGCCACACTTGCGGCATATGGATGTTCCCAGGCTAGGGGTCAAATTGGAGCTACAGCTGCTGGCCTACACCACCGCCACAGCAGCACGGGATCCGAGCTGTGTCTGTGACCTATGCCACAGCTCACAGCAATGCTGGGTCCTTAACCCACTGAGCAAGGCCAGGGATTAAACCCACGTCCTCATGGATACTAGTCAGGTTCGTTACCACTGAGCCACAACAGGAACTCCCATCTGACAATGTTTTGATTTCTACTTAAGTTTTGAGAGATATTTTTACCAGATGTAGAATTTAGGGTTGACTATTTATTTGTTTTTTTTTCTCTCTTTTAGCTTTTTAAAGATGTTGTGCCATTTCCTTCTGGTCTCCATGTGTTTCAATCATTACCATTATTTGAATTATTTTTCCTTTATGGGTAAGGTGCTTCTTTTTTTTTTTTTTTTTAACTGCTTTTAGGAATTTTCCTTTGTTGAGAATTTGGCTATGATATACAATGTTGCGGATTTCCTTCGGTTTATCCTATTTGGGTAAAATCTTATTGAATCTGTAGGTTTACATATTTTCTTGCCAAACTTAGGATGTTTTCAGTCAAATGTTATTTTTTTTCAAGTTCTTTTCTCACCCCACCCTCTTTCTTCACTTTTTCCAGGACTCTAGAACATAAATGTTAGATCTTTTGTTATAATTCCTGAGGTCCTTAGCCTCTTAACTTTTTCAGTCTGTTTTCTCACTGTTTTTTAAATTACGTAATTTCTACTGTTCTACATAATTTCTTCTGGTTCACTGATTCTTTCTTTTCCTCTTCTGATGTTGACCTCATCCACTGAATTTTTTATTTCATTTACTGCATTTTTGAGTTCTAAAGTTTCCATTTGGTTATTTATGTCTTCTATTCTTTGATGAGACTTTCTGTTTGCTAAACTTTATATTCTGTTTTAAGTGTATTTGCATATGCTCATTGAGACATTTCTATCATCTTCGTATTAACTGTCTTTTTAAAACCAATTTCAGATTTTCCTGGTTCTTGTTGTGATGCATAGTTGTTAGTTGGAACTTAGATGTTTGGGGTACTGTGTTATGAGACTCTAAATCTTATATGAATTTATGTTTGAGATGGCTTTCTCTGACACTAAGGGAAGGAGAGATGCCACCTCCTTTTTCCCAAGTGAGGGTAAAATTCCACCCAATTTCCCCACTCTTGTTCCTTGGTACACATGGCTAGTTATTCCTTGAATGGATGTTCCAGCTCTCCACTATGTCTCCATTGATATCTTTCTGGCTGGGAAGGGTAGAAGTGCTTCATTATTGCTCTCTATCTGGCACCACTGAAACCGCAGAGAGAGGGGGAGTGGGCTCATTTCTTCTGAAAAGTGACAGAAGTCCTTATTCTCCCCTAGGATTCTTTTGACATCACTCTAGTAGGAAGATAGAAGGGTACCACATTACTGCTGAGTGAGGATGTGTTCATGCTTCCATGTGGTCTCCAATGACATTGTCAATATATATGTGAGACAGGGACTCATTACTGCCCAACAGAGATGAATGTCCCCGTTTTCTACTTACTTCTTTGATACTACCATGATGATGAGTGTTGGGGTGCCTTATTACAGCCTGGTGACAGTGGATTCCTAGGATCACTCTCTGCTTCTTTGCTGATGGAGGTGAGGGTGAGAATAGGGATGGGGTCAGTTTCTTCAGTGGTGCTTATTTTATGTTTATTTTCTAAACATTTTTTCCCTTGTAGACTGCCCCTTTCCTGAACCTTTGCCTAAAGAAAGCAGACTGTTCTTACTGTTTATGTCTGTTTTATTCATTAATGTTTCTGGGTTGCTGACTCCTTCACCTTCTAGTCTGGTATATACCAGGCAAAAATAAAATGCAGAGAACTAACCCAAGTGTTGTTAAATGGATCCTGAGTGTCTCTTTCATTTGCTTTCTTCTCTTCACCTTTCAGACACCTTATGTTTGTTTTATTATAATATCCAGGGTTTCCTATTGTATTTAGTGTAAGGAATAGGGAAACGTGCATCTACCCCACCTTCCTGGAAGGGAAGTCCCCTGAAGAATTTATTTTTAAACATTAGTCTAGATCGTCAGTATTTCAGATGTTCTGAGTTTCATAATTGATATACTTTTATTTGTGTAAAAGATGCTCTTTCATATTGGTTTATCCTTTTAAAAATTAATGAATTTTCCCTAAATAAATGAATTACTGATTTTCAGGTGAAGCATTTAAATAGTTTTTTTAAAAAACTGCTTTAAAGTGACCCTTTAGTCTCCAAGCAGTGATTCTTATTCTCTTTTGGAGAGATTGGGAGGGGGAGCAGTTTCAAAAAAATCTTGTTTAAGAATCTGATTAAAAACAATATGCATTATGCTCCTAAATTTTGCTTGCAATATAGGATGTTCACAGACAGTATATAGAACAATGGTAACTAGTTTCTATCCTATATATTGGTAACACATGAGCTCTGAAGCTGAAAAACTACCAAGAGAGGAAAAGGAAAAAAAAATTACTAGGAAATACGGGACTCAGGGCTCTTTCTGTGACAGGCTGGCAATCCTCACAGCCAAATTCTACCAAACTCCATTTTGTCATCCTAGAAAGATGATTCTTATAGGTACTAGAAAGAACTTCTGTCAATTCCTATTAATACAGTCCTTAAAAGTACTGGAGCTACCATTTCAATTTAGGTTTCCTTACTTTAATGCCTATATTCTATTTTCTTAAATTTTAAAAACTCAGTGTTTTCTTTTCCTTTCTTTCTTCCTGTCAGTCTGTCTGTCTTTCTGGCTTTCTTTCTATTTTAAATTAACAGCTAGCTATTTGATTAATTTCCTAATCATGTAGGCCAGATCCCTACCTTTGGACTGACCAAAATTTGGCATAAAATGCGGCCATTATGTGATTTTAAAAATAGGACATATTGGTAAAAGATGAGATTTTCTTCCCTCTTAAATAAAAAATTGAAGTAAAATGCTGGAATACTGTTGCTGAGGAGATTGCTAAAAAAGATTTTTTGATTGTCTACTGATGTATAACAAGCCACCCCCAAACAGTTGTTTAAAACCAAAACTATTTATTATTTCTCAGAATTCTCTGGATTGGAATCTGAAGGGTTCTTCTGCTGGTCTTGACTGGGAATCACAGTGATTATATTAATTTGATGACTTGACTGGGGCTGGAGGCCCAAGATGTCCTCCCTAGGACTTCTGGCAGCTGGGGCACCTTGGTTATCCTCTACATGGTCTCTTATCTCCCATTTGGTGTGAAGGCATGGTGGTCTTGGGGTTCTAGGAGAGAGAAAAATGAAAGCTGTAGGCTTCTGAAGGCTTAGCTCTTGAAGTCTCATGGTATTATTTTTGCTACATTCTGCTGGTCATAGCAGGTCACAGGGTCAGCCCAGATTTAAGCAGAGGAAGAAGGGCAAAGCCACAGCACAAAAGGCATTTGAGGTGGGAGGATTTGTGACCATTCCTGCAAATAGTATACCGCAGGGGACAGAGAAGTGAAATGGTGATGAGGTAGAGAAAGTGATTTATGCGGAAGGTTGCAGTGAGTGGTAGGGTGAGCGATTGACACAAGGCCATGTGTCCTGGAACAAATCCAAGCTGTGAACAGAAGCCAAAGAAAAGAGTGTGAAGCAGTTGGCAGGGAGACTTTCTGTGATGATTTAATATAGCTCTGGGGAGTACTTATTACCACTCAGCCAGTGGACAGAACTAGGCTTTTTCCCCCAGAGTTTTTCCCTTATTGTAAGCAAAGACTAAAATCAATAGCCTACACTTCAATTTGAATGCATTATCAGACTGAGACAGATTTTTCCCAAGCTAAGCAGCTCATGGGCTTAAAAATTTCAAATATAGGAGTTCCCGTCGTGGCTCAGTGGTTATTGAATCCAACTAGGAACCATGAGGTTGCGGGTTCGATCCCTGGCCTCACTCAGTGGGTTAAGGATCTGGCATTGCCGCGAGCTGTGGTGTAGGTTGCAGACGCGGCTTGGATCCTGTGTTGCTGTGGCTCTGGCGTAGGCTGGCAGCTACAGTTCCAATTCCACCCCTAGCCTGGGAACCTCTATATGCCGCAGGAGCGGCCCTAGAAAAGGCAAAAAGACAAAAAAAAAAAAAAAAATTCAAATATGAAGTGAAGTTGTCTGCAGAATACCTATTATGCAAATATTTTGGTTGCTAAAATAGTGCTGTAAGCTATGCACAAATAAAGACTGTGAGGGTTTGTAAATAAATTATCTTTTCAATGTTTGCAACCCAATAGATTAGCAATACTAGGTTAGTAAACTAGCTGTAAAGGAGACAGTGTAGATATTTCTTGATCCCATTCTGCACCAGCTGGATTGCTCAGGTGAGAGGTTTCTACCAGACATTCACTCTGGACCGTGAGATGTGAGTGGAGCTGTGACTGTCCCTATGATAGAGTGTGTGCTGAGTCAGCGGTAGTTAGGGGAGATGTGCACATAACTAACCACATGGCTGGATTCCAGTGCTCAGTCTCTCCAGTCCTGTCTTTTCTAATGTCAGCTTTTCAACTTTGACTTTTTGGAATCTCTGACTCTCCTTTACCCAAACACAGTGCCTTTCACATTTGATATCATTGTACTGAAATTTTTTTTTCAGTCTAATTCCCTCTCCTTATCTATCTCTTTATATATATATATATTTAAATATTTTAGCATTATAACTTCCTTCACATTTCAAATTTACAGTTTTGAGCCACTAGGCTCAGCTGTCAGTGGCATGGAGTGGTATTAGTTGACCCTGTCCTTAGGTGAGGTACTCAGATGTTCATAGCTTTTTTTTTGGTAGAGTAGTTAATTTCTTTAATTACAATTTTCTGTTAACTGTTTTCTGGTTAGGGTTAGGATTACCTAACCAAAGGTGTAGAAATATACCGAAATGTTCAATCGTAGGGAGAAGAAATGATCTTATTTTTGAAAGAAGAGCAAAAATGTACTCCATTATATAAAATGTATTAATTTATTCTTTCCTAAATACCTTTATACAAGCCCTATGCTGGATAGTATAATATACAGAGGTGAATTATATAGAGAAATTGCTCCTTATCATACTTCTACCTATTCCTGCCATTTCCCCATATGGTCTAAAATTCATTACGTAACTATATAAACTTTCTGAATTGTTACTCGTTTGTTTTTACAAGTGTTTTTTTTTTTTTTAAAGTGTTTGTAAAAGTTTTTTAAATGTATTAGAAGACCTTGGAGTTCCCATCATGGCTCAGTGGTTAACAAATCCGACTAGGAACCATGAGGTTGTGGGTTCGATCCCTGGCCTTGCTCAGTGGGTTAAGGATCCAGCATTGCCGTGAGCTGTGGTGTAGGTTGCAGACTCGGCTTGGATCCTGCATTGCTGTGGCTCTGATGTAGGCTGGTGTCTACAGCTCCGATTCAACCCCTAGCCTGGGAACCTCCATATGCCACGGGAGCGGCCCAAGAAATGGCAAAAAGACAATATATATATATATATATAATAAATGTGTTAGAAGACTTTTATCTTAGTGTTAACAGAATCAGATTGCTTTCTTTCTGACATCTAGCTGAAGTGAACTTCACTGAGAGAATAAAATGATTTTTCTTTCAAAATGGGATTTGCAGGAGAAATTGTTGATTAATTTGGCACATTGGGTATGAGCAGTGGGGCCATATGGGAGCTTGATGGCAGATAAGGGCAGTGGTTACCTAGGGAATCTAAATTAAGAAGGAGAAAGGAATAAGGAAAGGAAAATCCGTTTCTAAGGGCAGACTGCTTTTGTAATGGCACCAGGGACTGACCTTGTATTCTATCTCTGAGCCATTTCTCTTGGTGTCTCATCCCTTGTTCTGGCCTCTCTCTCACATCTCCCCCATCCTTCTCTTTTGTTGAGGCTGTTCTTTATTTAAGACATGTCATTCAGGATATCAACAAATCTGACAAAATAATCTTATAAAAACTTAAACCAAATGGTACCACCTTGCTTAAAACCTTCTAGTGGCTTCCCAATACACTTAGTCAAACTATGTGCCTCAGCCTGCAGAGGTCTACTTCTATAGCCCAGGCCTGTTCTAGGACCTCATTTCTCAGTGTTCTCTCCTTGTGCTTCTGTCCCACTGCCTCACTCTCCAGGTTTTGGACATACTGTGTGTTGTATGCCTATTGACTCTTCCCCTAAACCTTTGTTCTCCTACCCACTCACTCTTTAAATGGAATTACCTTATTTTTTGTTTATTTATTGCTTCTCTGTCCTACTAGAATGTAAGCTCCATAAGGGTAGGGAATTTGTTCTGTCATATTCTCCACTCTTCATTAAAGATGTGTTTAATGAATAAGTGGAGCAAATTTTATTGTTTTGTTTTTTATTTAACTTTTCATTTTAGGAAAACATCCTCTGTAAACAATGTCACATTTTTATTTAATTTCCTCTTCAAAAAACCCCCCAAAGCTTCCAAATAATATACAAATATATACCTAAACTGAAAAAAAAAAAAAAAAAACCCTTTGCCTTATATTTAAGTCTCTTTAAGTTTGGGAAATTGAGATGGTGAGAGAACTAGTTCTCTTTTTCTTACAGTTCATATTTGTGCTAAAAGGCAGAAAAAAATCTTAAATGCATGGGATGTGTTTCCAGTGGGTTTGCCAGTGGTAGCCAGAGAATATTCTGTTATTGAATACCAAAATGGGCAAAATGAACATCAGATCAGCAATATTGCTTTCAGTCTTACGTTATTTTATTCTCACTATTTCAGCCTTCCTCTTACTCCCATATCCTCTAACTAATTTGGAAGCTTTTTAAAGTTGGAAATTATATAGTATATTTTTATTTCCCAATAGTGTTTAGCATAGTGCCAGTGGCCTAATAAACAATTGGTAATCATTTTTGATCAAATAATAATGAAAATAACTTGTTTTACATAGATTTTTATAATCTCAAAAAAAAAATTATTTCTTACCAAAAAACCAGAAAAGTACCTAGAAAAATATTAATTTCTTCCTTTTATACTGAAAGACTGAATTTGCAGAGTTTACCAGAATTACCTACGTTTACTCAGCGGGTAATGGCTAAGCTGCGTCTTGGAAGGAGTCTAGTTCCCCAAAGGGCTCATGTCTCCAAATGCTACATTGTTAATGATAGTGATATTGCTTAAACATTAAAATATGTAAAGAACATTACATAAGATTTAATGAAATACTGTTCATCCTTTGATAACAGAGTGAAAATATGAACTGAGTATTTGAAAGAAAACTTGCAGTACTTTCAGGTACCATTGAGACTTCTGAGTGTATGCTGGCATTTTGGATGGTAGATGAACAAATGGTTCTAGTGGCCTCCTCAGCCTTCAAGGTGTATTGTCCTTCCCAAACTTGCTTATAAACTGTTCACTGTGCCACAGAATCACTCCACTACTGGTGAATGCAGTAATGTCGAACAGTATTACTTTCACTTCCAAGAGAATTTTGAAAAACTATAATTATCCTTATACATTTTTTAGGTTGACGTCCCAGATTGTTATTAAAAATGAAATAGTTGCAAATGATACAATTACCATTGTATTAGAAATATTGACATATTAAAATAAAACTACTATATCACTTTTTGAAATGGGTCCAATGACATATAAATGCAATTAACTATTAAAATGTAATGATCTTAAAAAAAATAATGAGTAAGCTCTTTTCAACAGTTGGAAATTTTATGTCTTTCTTTTTCTCCTAAAACTACAATTCTTTTTTTCCCTAAAAACTACAGTTTTTCTCTCAGAGGTCATAATGTAAATAGCTTTACATTTAATGTTCTTTATGGACCACTTATTATATTCCTCTTTAAAAAGGTACATATTCATTATTATAAAATTTTTAAAAATTAATTTCCTGTGACTATAAGATACCAGGTATTTAAAAACAAAGAATGTTTTGAAACATTCCCTTGGATTGCATTATCACTACAATTATTGTTAGAATGGGATCAATCAAAGCAGTAAATTATTGCAAATTTTGATAATTATTAACATAAAAAGCAAGAATTTATAAGCAGTCTCCTACTGACATAGATAAAGCAGGTCTCTTCTCTATTCATGTTTCTATGGATACTATTTGTTGCTAGGATGAAATGGGTTTTGGCATCAATTTTATTTCTATTTTTAAATGCATAAATGCTGATAAATAGCTGAGAATAGCGGAAGTTTGTTATAGTAATATTACCTAGGGTAATATGACAGTAATATTCACTCAATTATTCATTTTTTTCATGTAATAAAAGCCAAAATTCAAATAGTGAACTTTTATTAAGATTAATTTTGATGGTGTATCAACTGAGAAGTTGATTTTGGTCCTCCAATTTTAACTGAAAACAAAGAATTCAAAACCACCTGATTTATAAAAGGCTTTGTTACACTGTCATTCACTTTTTCGGTACTGATGGAGATAGTTGTAAAAGTTTCTTTATTTGGTGTTCCAGAAGTTTTGACATTTTTGGTCATGAACCATGACATGGTAGGATTGTGCCTGGGTAAAAGTTGTACCTGTCTTTTGTGAAGAGGGAGGAGATTGTGAAAGAACAACCATAGGCATATTCTTAGGCAGATCAACTTCAGTAAACAGAATGTTTGGAAATGAAATTTTTTTTTTTTTTTTTTTTTGCTTTTTAGGGGTGCACCTGCTGCACATGGAAGTTCCCAGGCTAGGGGTTGAGTCAGTGCTGCAGCTGCTGCCCTATGCCACAGCAGTGCGGGATCCAATCAGTGTCCGTGACCTACACCACAGCTCATGGCAACACGGATCCTTAACCCACTTAATGAGGCCAGGGATCTAACCTGCATCCTCATGGATGCTAGTCAGATTCATTTCCACTGTGCCATAATGGGAACTCCTGGAAATAAAATTATAAAGCCATTTTTTGTGTGTGTGCTTTTCAGGGCCACACTCATGGCATATGGAGCTTCCCAGGCTAGGAATCCAATCGGAGATAGGTGGCCAGCCTTACACCACAGCCACAGCAACATCAGATCCAAGCTGAGTCTGTGACCTACACCATATCTCACGGCAATGCCAGACTCTTAACCACTGAGCAAGGCCAGGTATTGAACCTGCGACGTCATGGTTCCTAGTTGGATTCGTTTCCACTGTGCCACAACGGGAACTCCTATTAAGCCATTTGGAACGTCACTGGATTAATGGATCAACTATGGGAGTTTAATGAAGGAGAATTAACACAAACTACCACCATTCACGTTTTCTTAATTCTTATCAGTTGTCCCAGTTTAGAGGAAAGTGCCAAAGATGACCAAATAAAATGACTTTTCATTAATATCTCAGAAAATTGCCAAGTCAATAGGGGAAAATAAGGCATGTCTTCAACTTTTGTCTTTTGAGGACGCTTTGCTTATTTCTTGAAATGTTTGCTAAAGACAAATTTGCAGTTTTTGCAGGGATAAATATTAGGATGCGGCAAAATCATGAGATAAGCAGTGTTGATTTTTGGAAATTTTTCACGTCTTCTTTCAGCATGTCTTTCTTGCCTCAGTTTCTTCAGTTCTTCAACTCTTGAGCTGCTAAAATGATCCACCCACCCCCAACCCCTTCCCCTGTCTTCAAGTACCTGAATTTTAAGAGCCTGAATTTTAATTCCTCAAGAGCCTGATACCTATATGACATAAGGAACACAAGATAGAAAAGAGTAGTGATAGGCAGCAAGGAATGTTCTTTTGAAGTAAAAAGTCACTGCTTCAAAATACTTCATAGATGATGCTACTTATTTCTTTCTTCCATAGTCAAGTCATGTGGGACTGGGGAGGAGATAAGTAAAGGGTGATGTCAGTTTGCTGTGTTGGGCCAGTGTATGTTCTGCAGCTCAAGTAGTATTTTTTTAAGCCAAATGACCTCCTTAGGTTGATATCCAAGACTGGGTTATTTAGATCAGATTTACATGATTACAAATATTGCATATCTTATGAAACTGAAGACCATGACCAGATATTGACTGCCCAGAATGCAGTGCCAAGAGATTAATGAATGGATGAAGTTTAAATTTCTGACATCGGTTAGTGTTTAAAAAAAGAAGTTTCAAGCAGTGGCAGTGACACGCAGGCAAAGGACTTCTAAGTCTAAACAAAATGATAAGAGCAGACTGAATATAAATAGGGTCAAGATAAAGCACATAGCAAAGTAGAATCTTCATTTATAATGATCCTAACATTGGGTTGGGGCTCAGTGCCCTTGAGAAAAATAAGTAAATCTGTATATTTTCATATAGCTTACACACTAAATTTTATTCTTTGCGAAAGCCTGTGCATCGGTTTAAAAATAAATAGTATCCTTAAATCTGTATAACCTCCTTATTTTTTATATGAAAAATGTGGTTAACAGGATACTGTCCTATAGTTGTTTTTTTTTTTAAATGGAGCCTGTTTTTTCCTCAAGAAGCAAAATAATTCTTAACAAATCTATGAGAAAGTGATATAGTCTTGTGTTCTACAAGCTTAGAGTGCTTCCAACACTCTAAGCTGTAGCCATCATAATCAATCTTTAAGCCAATCACCAAAATGTTTCTAGATTGCTTATGAAGTCTTTACATAAGTTATATCCTCCATGGTGTATGGGATAAAATTATCTTGCAACAGATAATTTTAAGGGCTTATGCCAGAGAAACCCCTATATCATGAGTTGGTTCTAGAGCTGTGACTGAGCTTGACTTCCAAATCAGTGCTTTTCCCACTATTCCCACAGCCTCCTGAGACAGCCCACTTGTGCATATACAAAAGGAGGTATTGGAAAAATAGGAAATAACAGTTAAGTGCTTCCATTTGTGTTTCCAGAGCCTAGCAGAGAGTATTTATTTCATTGAATCAAAGTGAAGTCCTTAGAGACATCAGAGTATTTATTTTTCCACTCTTTTCTCCATTGTATACTCTTGCGTCCTTTGTCATAGATTAGTTGACTGTAGGTGTGTGGGTTTAATTCTGGGCTTTCTATCCTGTTCCACTGATCTATATTTCTGTCTTTGTGCCAGTACCATATGGTTTTGACAACTGTAGCTTTGTAGTATAGTTTGAAGTCAGGGATCCTGATTCCTCCAGCTCCATTTTTCTTTTTAAGGATGTCTTTGGCTATTCTGGGCCTTTTGTGCTTTCAAACACACTTTAAAATATTTTGTTTGAGTTCTGTGAAAAATGTCCCTGGTAATTTGACAGGAATTGCATTGAATCTGTAGATTGCCTTAGGTAGTATAATCATTTTGATGATATTGACTCTTCCCTTCCAAGAGCATGGTATGTGTTTCCATCTGTTTGTGTCATCTTTAGTTTCTTTCATCAGTGTCTTATAGTTTTCAGGGTACAGGTCTTTTGTCTCTTTAGGTAGATTTAATCCTAGGTATTTGATTCTTTTGGATGCGATGGTAAACAGGATTGCTTCCCTAATTTCTCTGTCTGCTCTTTCATTGTTAGTGTATGGAAATGCCGTCTATTTCTGTGTCTTAATTTTGTATCCTGCGACTTTGCCAAATTCGTGGATGAGCTCTAACAGTTTTCTGGTCAAGTCTTTAGGATTCTCTAGGTATAGTATCATGTCGTCTGCAAATAGTGATAGTTTTACTTCTTCCTTTCCAATCTGGATTCCTTTGATCTCTTTTACTTCTCTGATTGCCACGGCTAGGACTTCCAAAACTCTGTTGAAAAGTAGTGGCGAGAGTGGACATCCTTGTCTTGTTCCTGATCTCAGCAGGAATTCTTTCAGCTTTTCACCATTGAGAATGATGTTCGCTGTGGTTTTGTCATATATGGCCTTTATTATGTTGAGGTAGGTTCCCGTTAATGCCCACTTTCTGGAGGGTTTTTATCAGAAATGGGTGTTGGATTTTGTCAAATGCTTTTTCTATGTTATTTTTTACTCTTATGACCAGATTCAGACGTGTCTGAGATTTAGGATGTTAGATGAATTATAAAATCAGTGATATTCACTTAGAACTGGAATCTAATATCCAGCACAAATGAACATCTCCTCAGAAAAGAAAATCATGGACTTGGAGAAAAGACTTGTGGCTGCCTGATGGGAGGGGGAGGGAGTGGGAGGGATCGGGAGCTTGGGCTTATCAGACACAACTTAGAATAGATTTACAAGGAGATCCTGCTGAATAGCATTGAGAACTTTGTCTAGATACTCATGTTGCAACAGAACAAAGGGTGGGGGAAAAATGTAATTGTAATGTATACATGTAAGGATAACCTGATCCCCTTGCTGTACAGTGGGAAAATAAAAAAAATTATTAAAAAAAAATCAGTGATATTCCCTCTTAAAGTTTGAGAGGTAAACACCAAAGAAATGCTGGAATCCAGCAGAAATCCACTAGCCAGGATCCAAGTATAGAGATAACACAAAGGAACTCTTGATGAATTGAATGTTTGTTGTAACACTGCAAGTTTGAAAACCCTATATATACCAAGAGATGCCCTGATTAAAGTTAGGTGAGAATTGGGCTCTGTCTGCTTATCTTCCCCTTTGCTCTTAGTTGCTGCCCCTTCAGAGATTCCTGGGCTTCTGTAGAAGCACCTCCTGGAAACCACTGGGCTAATTAAGTTGATTTGCAAAGGAATCTTCTGCTTGAAAATACAGAAATATTCCTTTATTCTTTCTTTAACACAATAAATGCTTGTATAATTAGAGTGACAGATTATGCAAATGTGTGCTGTCCTGTGTTTCATTCTAATCTCAGATAAAGGTAAGTGAAGTGGTTCCTCAATAATGATTGTTTTTACACTAGTTATTGGATAGTAGAACAGACTTTACCAAGTATTTTCATTATATGACTCACTCAATCTTTGTTAATAGTCCTATAACTTCGATATTTTAAGTATTCATTTAGCAGGTGAGGCTGTTGAGCATTGGAAGAAGTAAGTGACTTGTCCAAGGTTAGAATCATAGCCTAAAACTTCTGACCACAAGTCTAGTCTTTTTGGACTGGTTTCTATTGTGGTGAGTTATCTTTGGTGCAATTTTTGAAATTGCCAGTATAGTCTATAGTCATGGAATCAAGATTTGATTTATAAGCCAGATTTGGTTTATAAAGTACTGAAAACCATGACTTCAGTCTCCTTGGACTTCACTAACTAAGCTAATTGGCCTTAAAGAATTAACATTCTCATGGTGCTTATCACTGAAATTTAAGCATGTTTAATTTTTAAAAAATAATTTCTTTTTTCTTTATTTTTTTGGTGCACTGATGGCATGCGTAAGTTCCCAGGCCAAGCATCAAACCCATACCATAACAGCAACCCAAGCTCCTGCAATAACAATGCTGGATCCTTAACCCACTGTGCCACAAGAGAACTCCTAAACTAAGCATGCTTAATTTTAAGCTGGAATCATGTCATTTTCATTAATATCTGCTTCAAGATTCATTCTTTTAATTGAAGCGTAGTAATATTTATTTGCCCTATGTAGTCAGAGCTGCCTCTATGTATTAAGGGAATTTGCCCTAGACTTTCTTCTCTATTCTTTGTGTGTTGGGGAAAGGGAAGTAATTTAGGGAGGTGGGTAACAGGAGGATGGATGACATCTTGCCAGCAGATGCTCAAAAAGACCTACAGTTATATGAGCATAACTGATTCACAATTTCAGTATTTTACGCCAGAAGAGTTAGAATTTCTCTCATTTCACTCTCAAGCTGCCCTTTCATTACATCATTTTAAAATTCATAGCCATCCATGACGTCCATTTTAATCAAACTTCACTTTATCAAGACAACAGAGATGTCAAAATGGAAAAGTAAGCTCACATTGATTTTCTTGCCAAGCTCTATCCCTCTTAGGAAGGTTGCTGCTGAGAGGAACCAGTGTGTGTCTTTTATGTGTTCTCAACAGAATATCCAGCTGTATACTGTACCTGTGCACCGAATACAGACAGCCGCATATATGGACTTGTCACCTGGTGGGCAAAGAATCATGGGCAGGGGGAAGGTGGTAGTTAGATGCTGCCTGTTTCTTTTTAGGACTGTGTCTTTCCTGCTTATAATATGAGATTGTAAAATTTTTGGCTCTAGTTGATAAGTCTGGCCAGACGTGGAGAATCTTTTTCATTTGGGCAATCATTTTGATCTGATAGGCAGCCACATACTTGTCTGATTTGCCTGGGAGTCCAGTCATCTCCCACTCTAACTTTATCCCCTTATGGTTAGGAATTTTGAAAATATTTGACATGGTCGTACCTCTAGGGTCTCTCCAGTATGAATTTTTAATTAACACCCAAGTTCTCAGTCCTGGGAATCAGTTGATATCAGCTAGGGTCTCCTGGGGCCACTTTAAACCTAAGTGTCCATATAGATATTTCAGGTGTGTATTTAGACTTTATTCCCTTTCTTAGTTCTCCTTGAAGCTTGATCCCAGTTAGATGCCACCATCATGGTTAATTCAACTCTCCAGATTTCTGAAATAATTGTGTGTTCAATGCTATTTTAAAAGTTATCCAAATACATACTTTTTTTTTTTTTCTCCCCAGGCAAGCCTAGCAGCATTTAGCAATCTTTTCCACACGTATTTTTGAGGAGATCCTGGTGAGAGAGTACAAGTTGTGTTCTCCCCACCCCCTTTGGCTTTATTGCCCTTCTTGTTAAATAGTAGTAAAAATGAAGTCTCTTAGTTTTCATCTGTACAGAGTTTCTGTTACAGCTTTTGATGTGTTTTTGGTTTATAGGCTGGTGTGGACTTCCTGCATTCAGCAGGCATTTGATCTTTTTCCCAGCACCCTCCTATTTTTTTTAAGCACGGTAAGGCTGAATTCATAGGGTGTCAGAGTAAAGTAGTTGGTACAAGATTGTGGGTTTTTAATTCCATCAAACATTTAATTGTTAAGTCCTTGGTTGTGGGACATAAACTATTAATGTTAGAGGAACTCAGACTTGAGGAGTACCACTGTAACCCACTTTTTAGTCATTTAGCATACATTTATTAAGGCTCCCTTTGGATGCACAGTGCTAGACAGGGAAGTGAACTGAATTATTTTATTTTATATTGAGAGAAAGCAAAACATTTCAAAGATGGTACAACAGGAAAGTTCTATATTTATGGCTCTTGGTTGTTTTGAAAAAAAAAAAAAATGACCATACTGATTCATGTGTTGACTGAGTAAATATATTTGGAGGCTCTCATTATGGGCCCAGTTACTAAATAATAAATATTTAGTAAACAAATGATTCTCATCATGTCTTCCCCAGTCTTTTTCTGAGAGGCTGATTTGTATTTGCAAATGGAAAAAGCAGTATTAATTGGCATGCCTCATTTCTATAGGAATGGTGTATGATTTGGAATTCAATTCTTGGATCTTTAATTCATTGCTTGATTCTCCATCCTCTGCTTCCTTAGGATATGGTAGATGAGAAAGGATGTTTTTAAAAGTAGGGTATATTCAGGAAATTCCTGATTATTTATGGCAATGTCAAAGTTTAATGGCTTGGATAATAAAAAGATGTAATTCAAAATTACTTATTTGGATTTGAAATAGATTGTGTACATATCTTCACTAATTTGCTTTATTTATACTAATTTTAAAAAGTTTTCTCCAAAACACATTAAACAATGACTTGGAGGTTATCTTATATAGTTTCTGAGATTATAGGTATGAGTATCCACATGTGGATAATAAAGCATAAATTCCATATTATTTTTTCTTTTCTGGGTATTTAAATTATTCTTTATTTCTACTGTTAGGAAATCAAGAATAGGTTTAGCATGCTTCTTATAAGGTGTCAAATGTGTGCTGGAAGTAGCTTCCATTCGTCTCACCAGATCTGTCTCGTCCCATTCATGCCTAGCTTCTCCCTGCTCTCACCCCTGGAGGCTTGACAGATATGGACTAATTAGTTGTCTCTGGTCTTTTATCTTCTGGATGCTTTTGGCTGTTGGGAGCTTTGGCAATATTTCAGGCTGTTCTCCATAAAATTTTGCTTTGGATGGCTGCATCCCTCCTTCATTTGATATGATGTACTTGCCTGTCTGGATTGTGGTCCTCTTACCATCCTCCTTTGTGCCTAGGAGTAGTATCAGATCCTCTGGTGTTAAAAGCTCTGAGTTACCTAATAACTACATCTTCCCTTATGACTCCCTCATGCCCTCCTGTGCCTTTGTACATAGTTTATTTATTTATTCTTGTCTTTTTAGGGCCACACCTGCAGCATATGGAAGTTCTCAGGCTAGGGAGTTGCATCAGAGCTGCAGCTGCCCCTCTAGCCACAGCCACAGCAATGTCGGATCTGAGCCGCATCTGAGACCTGCACCACAGCTCACGGCAATGCTGGATCCTTAACCCACGGAGATTGAGGCCGGGGACTAAACCGCATTCTCATGGATACTAGTTGGGTTTGTTACCACTGAGCCACAACTGGAACTCCTGTATATAGTTTATTTATAAACACATTATCCTAAATTATTCTGATTTGAGTGTGCAGTCTATATTCTGTAGGGGCCTGAATGATTGAAAAGAAAAAGAAGATACGGAACTCAGAGAACAGGGTAGCTGTATATTACTTTCATTTGTAAACAGTGAGGGAACTGGTAGAGGAGGAGGAAGAATAAAAAATAGCTACTTTCAGATTTCTTAGAAAAAAAGACTTAAAACTCCTAGGATAAACATATTTATTATTTTCTTTCTGTTCCAGATGAAAAAAGGTTAAATATATATATACTTAATATATATAATATTTAGCATATATAATATTAATATATATATATAGTTAACCTTGGGTTTGCTCAATTTTGTACATAGTTCAAAATTTTAGTGAAGGCAGATTTATTCATATACAAATATGTATGAAAAACGGCCATAGTTTTCATCCTTCCTGCGTGTAAGAGAATTCTTTATTCCTGAGATTTTATGCAAGTTTTTCCCTCTGTCACTGGGATTATTCCTTCTGATCTATAATAATCCTGCTGGTGGAATTCCTAAGGATGACTAATAATTCTGTCAGTACCAATTATATTTAGTCTTTCGTTTGGCAAGTAAGTAGAGGTATTGTTTTGTCTGTTATTCATTGTAGTACTCTCTTCTCTGTTCAAGTACTACAGGAATTATAGCATCCTAAATGTATAAACTCTAAACCTGAGTCCTAGCAGACATTTGGAATGATGAATTACAAAGGACATAATGTCTGCTTACTCAGGTTTTTCATATATAAGCAAAAAACATAATTTTTTTTTTAGCTTTTAATTTTAAAGTGATTTTTCAATTCACATAGAAGTTAGAAAAATAGTATGGAGAGTTTCCATGACCTCTTTCCTCAACTTTCCACAGTGATAACACATTACATAACCATAACTTTACGTTTTATTTTTAAGCTATTTTTCATAGAATTGATTTATGATTTATTCCTCTCCTCTGTACTTCAGTTTGTCCATGAGCTATTATTAAAGAGCCTCCAACTTTCTATTTTTATTTTGGGAAAAAATTAAGATGAATTTTAAGAAGGAATAAACAGTATAATAAACAACATCACTTTGCTAGATGGTAGTAGTTGGGCAGAGAGTGAAAATGCTTTTCTGCTGATAGAATGTTTAGCAATGACAACTAATACTGATTTTTGTTCCAAAGCAAAACAATTGGATATGATTTGCTACAAACCAGAGATGCTTTCATAACAGTGAGTCAGCCTTTGTTTTTTTAAAAGATGGGTAAAACTAATTTTTCCAATATTTTGACTTATTCAGCTAGCACATTTTTCCTATTTATAAACCATTTCCAATGTCTGCAAAAAATTAAATCCAATGAGTATATCAGGATATTTTATTTCAGGAACATTACTTATTTGAATATTTAACAACAGCTCCCATTTCATGGTAAATTTCTACTCTTATACTCAGAACACCTAGGACCATGGCCTTGAAAGACCCTCTTAACATTGAAAAACTCTTGTAAAAAAACCTTCAAATTGCCAAGAATTGAAAATTCAGAGTAGTGATTTTTATGCCGACCTTGTCTTTCTCACTACCATATCATGGTTATTATCCTTTCTGATGGCTGTGAATTATTTTGTACTTCTATAAAATAGTTGTTATTATTTAATAATTATAGGGTTATTATACTTTTGTTCAAATAATCCTGGAAAACCCCAAACCTGGCCCTGGCCAACCAAAACAAACCCTGTTTGCTTAAACACTTAACTTAGATTCTTCATTGACTGAGCAGATGAAAGCAAGTGGAAACAAGCCATTTTCCCAGCTGTAAAGAGGTAAGCCAGTGGTCTTTTAATGAATTATTGGGTATTAACCACTTTTCACTAACGAAAATTCTATTGATCAGGAAGTAGACACAACATATAAAAGTCAGTAACTTTGTAAATGACCCAGATGCCATTATTTGAAGTATTTGAATTTTTTTTTTCCCACTGTACAGCATGGGGACCAAGTTACACATACATGTATACATACTTTTTCCTCCCATTGTTGTGCTTTGATGTAAGTATCTAGACATAGTTCTCAATGCTACACAGCAGGATCTCATTGTAAATCCATTCCAAGAGCGATAGTTTGCATCCATTAACCCCAAGCTCCCGATTCCTTCCACTCCCTCCCTTTCCCCTGGGCAGCCACAAGTCTATTCTCCAAGTCTATGATTTTCTTTTCTGTGGAAACGTTCATTTGTGCTGTATATTAGATTCCAGTTATAAGTCATATCATATGGTATTTGTCTTTCTCTTATTTTATTCAGTATGAGAGTCTCTGGTTCCATCCATGTTGCTGCAAATGGCCTTATGTCATTCTTTTTTATGGCTAAGTAGTATTCTATTGTGTATTTGGATTTAAAATTGAAGAGGAAAAAATATTTTTAACTATCTATATAGTAGATTTTAATGGCAGTGAATTTCCAGGAATCTATTTATATAACATAAAGCAAATTTAAACCATTCAAATAATCAATTTATTGTGCTACTTTCAAGCACAGAGTGAAGACAAAATCTGATTTATTTATCCTCAGTAGCAAATTAAATTATGTCCAATTAAAAGTTTTCATACAAGTACCTTTCTGCTCAAAAGGACATTTTTTTTTTTCCTTCTTAGGGCTGCACATGCGGCATGTGGAAGGCTAGGGGCCGAACTGGAGCCACGATTGCTGGATCTGAGCCACATCTGTGACCTACGCCTCAGCCTGAGGCAATGCCAGATCCTTAGCCCACTGAACATGTCCAGAAATTGAACCTGCATCCTCATGGACACTATGTTGGGTTCTTAACTCTCTGAGCCAAATGGGAACTCCTCAAAAGGACATTTTAAAGATGAAACTGAAGTATGAGGAACAAGTTCAATTTGGACAATACCTGGTCTACACAGGGACCAGCCACTCAGTGATATAGTGTTAGAGAGCTGTGCATGACATGAGGAATGGGGATTCCTTTCCATCAGCTTCCTCCTCATCCCTCTCCTTATGGTTTTTGGCTTGCTAAGATTGATATTGCTTAATATCAATGTTGTAAATAAAGAGATGTTTTTGATCAGTAAGGCAATCTCTTAGGTACCTATGATCATTTTTTATGATGAGTTTATAATGACTCTCACACTTTTGTATTCTCTCAGGCTGTATTGAGATTAGCACATATTGCTAATGACTTGAGAGCGCCAAGAGTCAATCCTGTTAAAGACAGTTGTTTATTCTCTTTTAAGGCCACAAACTTTATTCCTAGCCTGACTTGTGTACTACTGGTTATGAAGAAAACTGGGCAACAGAAAAATAAATCCATCACCACTATGAGGAAAATTCCACTAGTGGGATTCAAAGATGCATTAGACATCGTTCCTGTTGTCTCAGAATGAGTGGGAAACATAGAATTAAAATGTAGTGTGATAACTGATATAATTAGTGTGTGTATCAGGCCTGGGAGCACATAAAAACAGATCTTTTTCTGAGGGTGCGGTTGGGGTCAGGGAAAGCTGTTGGTTGAGGTAACCTATATTGTGAGTTCTGAAGAGGCAAGAGAGTAAGTAGGCAAAGAGAAGGGTAGGAAGCTGGAGGTTGGACAGGGATGCAAAGCGTGGAAGGTTAGGTGGTTAGGCTGAAATACAGCTGCGAACAACAAAGTGTGTGAGCTTTGCAGTTTTTACACACGCCTCATTTCAACCCATTTTGCAGGCAGGGCAAGGCAGAAATCTCTATTTAGACTTATACATCACTCAGCCAGGATTTGAATCCAGGTCTGCTGACTCCAAATTCTGCTTTTTTAGAAAGTCATTTTGACCAAAAGCATACTAAAGAGAAGAGTGAGTAGGACCATCTTAACTAATAAAATGTACAGTTTTTCTCTCTGCAAATTATTCATTTTTTGAGATACACTATTTGTTCCTTAACTTTTACTCTCAGCAGTTCTTAGGAGATGGCCAATCATTGTTATGAATTGAATTGAACTGATGTGTAGGTATTCTAAACTTATATTGAATGAAAGTTTTACCTGGCACTTTCTTTTTGCTTTCCTCACTTTAGTTCCTTTCCAGTCTATTCTTATTTCCCCAGGTATCATTGTGCATTAGAACTTCATTTCCAGACCGTAAACTTAGTAGAACTTCAGCTCTCCTACTCTCCAGTCAGATTTTCCCTCGTGCATAGTAGAGGTTCATTTTCAAATACATTTGTGTAGAACTTATCCCACATGTGTGTTATTTTCTCTTCATATTCTCCATGCCAAACAAAATCTTGACAAATTATGCCTTTGTCTTGGCAAATGGTGTTTGTTATCAGGTTTCATTTCTTGAAACACCGATATAAGGAATCAATATTTAGGACTTGCTGTGGAAACTTTGGAGAGCCTGTATCCTATTTCTCACACTTGCTCTTGGCTCTGGAGATGACGATATTTTTGTTTTCAGTGGTCTTTACTTTTTGCTTCTACTTGAAGTTGTTAAAAAAAAAAAAAAAAGAAGCTATAGGATTTATATGATTGTTTTGGAGAGGAAATTAGAAATCATTTGATGCTGACCTGATGTTAACTGAGGACAGGGCTGAATTTAAGCAACAGAACTGATTGCTCCCCACTTTCCAGACTTTGAGTTGTGCTGACATTCACACAAGCTGTGTGGGGCCAATTTTGTGTGAGAAAATCTTAATTTCCAAAAAAAAAATGTACAGAGGTACATCTATGGAAATAGTTTCATGACTTTAATGGCTCATCTTCCTCATTGTAATGGGGGGAACAAGCTGCATCAGTCATCACTGGAAAAATCTGTTAAACCGTCGCTGGGTTGGAGTGGCCCCCGCTGTGTGCTCTGCCTGCATCCAGTGTTCCTGGTGAGGAATCCACCATTTCTCTTGGAATCCCTTCCAATTTTCTGTCTATCACAGCTTTTTCCAGATAGGGAGGCTTGTTTTTTGCAGCTGCGTTTGGCCAGATGGTCCCAGGGGGTCATTCTCCCAGGCTCATCCTTATTATGCCCGATTGTGTGTGGGCCACAAAGCTCTGATTTGGACTGGAGTTGGGGGGAAGAAAATGGGGAATGTAGTCCGTCAGCTTGAAATTTTCACATTTTAGTCTAACGTATTTGCTCTTAGTTAAGCCTCTAAGCCCTGTCAGTTCATTACAAATGATAGGTATCGAACATAATAACATCTAGCTCTATGTTTTATCAGTACTTAGTTTCACAGTGATAAACACATTCCACGAAGAACCAGTCTTAAGTTCTCACCTCTGTGGTTACATCATCATGGGATCTTGTGTCATAAGTGACACAAGACATTCACTTGACCAGTACACCAAATGTTCTTGGCCTCATTTTCAAGCAGTACTCTATTGGAAAATCATCCATAATTTTTTTGGCTGCTGACATTCCTAGGTCTTGCTTTCCATAACCTCTCATTCCTATTGAACAGCTGTGCTTCTGATTAGTTTTCTCTGGAGATAGTAACTTTTCAGCACTCTGCACAAGGAAACTTTTGAAGTAATGGGAACAATAGTCCCATCTTTGCTTTGGCTTTGTTAAAGCCAGTTAGTCAGTTATGGCTCAGAAGAATTCTGGAAGAGACACCTGAAACTAAACAAAAATAAGAATTCACTTAAGTGTTTCTTAAGACAAATCTGAGCCTTGACATTATGAGAGTTGCGATTAACCATTTGGAGTAAGGAGTAATCATGTTTACTTGTGTTTGTTTCTTTTGTCTATTTTTTGATAAATTTTGAGAAACAAATAATCATCAGTATCACATGCCAGTTCTCTCAAGATTTGAGTGGAGAATGAATGGACCTGCTTGCTGAAGGTAACTGTATATAACCTCTTTTACCTACTTTCCTTGACTGTCCAGTTTAGGTTAGATTCTATTGTTACACATTCTCATTGAAGAGTTTTTTTTTTTTTTTTTTTGTAACACTTACCATTTGTTTTATTAAAATAAAAAGTGCCTTTTAAGTTTCTTCTTAATAAGAGTATATGGTGACTGTTAATAAATGAAACTGTGTAATTTCACAAGTACTCCTTTTACTTCTTTTTTTTTGGTGGTTGGGTGGGTGGTTGTTGCACACCCATAGGATATGGAAGTTCCCAGGTCAGGGATGGCATCTGAACCACAGCTGTGACCTATGCCACAGCCGCTGCAACACGGGATCCTTAACCCACTGTGCCAGGCTGAGGATCAAACCTGCACCTCAAGGGGAACCTGAACCACTGCAGAGACAAAGTCAGATTCTTAACCTGCTGTACCACAGTGGGAACTCCCACAAGCACTCCTTTCTCTCCAGGTAACTCAATGAGAGAATATATTTATATGGTAATATATGAAATGCAAGAATAAACTACCACCTAAAGGAATGCTGAGATACAAGTGTAGGAAGCTTTATGAGTTTGCTTAAAAAAAAAAAAATTTTGTTCCTGTGGAGTTATACCAGAATTAAGTGGTGCCCTTCTATAACCAATAAAATAGCAAGTTCTTTGATGAGGAAATGGCTGACTGAATGTTGATTGGTTACCTCAAGTATATGTCAGTAAAAAGAGAAGGAATGTGCTTCCTAATAATCAGGAAATACTTTGGGAAGGAGGTGGGACTTGAGGTATATCATGAGAATTGTATAGGATTTAGTAATGTATAAAGAAGGCAACCCAAAGAAACAAAAGAGTAATATGGGTTTAGCAGAGAACAAGATCTCTGACTATGTAGATTTTGTGTGACGTTTTGGTGAATAATACATAGCAGAGGCTTACTTATTATTTGTTAAATGACTAAATGATCCTCTCATAAAATTAAATTCCGTTTTCTGCTCCCTGCAATAAATGGTCTTTATTAAAAAAAAAATTTGTGGAGTTCCCGTCTTGGCACAGCGGAAACGAATCTGACTAGGAACCATGAAGTTGCAGGTTCTATCCCTAGCCTTGCTCAGTGGGTTAAGGATCTGGCATTGCCGTGAGCTGTGGTGTAGGTCGCAGACGCGGCTCAGATCTGACATTGCTGTGGCTGTGGTGTAGGACAGTGCCTATAGCTCCGATTAGACCTGTAGCCTGGGAACCTCCATATGCTGCAGGTGCAGCCCTAAGAAGACAAAAAAAAAAAAAAAAAAACTTCAACCATGACTATACATAACTGTCACTTGTTCATTTTGCAGGTCAGCAGATTTTTATAGTCTATTTGGTTCTTGTTTTCCCATTACAAACTAGTGTTAAGATATTATTTTCCACAGTGCTAGCCCAGAAACAGTCAAATTTGCCTTTATTTTTGAAGTCTGTTGTGTTGTGAGTTTAAGTTAGATTTCCCGGATCCTTCATTTTCAAAATGCAAACATGAATTCTGTTAACTGAGGCTGCTTAAAACCATTTACTTACCAAGTGTTTGTTTGTACTGACTAGATTTTTAGACCATCAGCCCTTATTTCCTTCCTATTTTTCCCATAGTTTTTAAAATTGCTTTTTGTTGTTTTTTTTTTAATTTAAAAAAATTTTTAAATTTGTTTTTTATTATTTTTTTAAATTACTTTTTGAATTAGGGTTTTTTTGTTTGTTTTTTGGGTGTTTTTTTGGTCAAAACACAGAGTTCCTTCTCATAACCCCTCCCCCAATACACACACACAACAAAATGCCAGGAAGAAAGAAGTATAAGTCTTAGGAGAATGAAAAAGGAATTTCTCAAATATTGGGATGAAATGATTGCTTTTCTCATGTAACAGAATTCGCATTTCCTGCCCTGAATCCACTTGTTCCCATGGAAATAGGAACAACTGTAATTCTAGCTAGGGGTGTGTGAGGGTTTATGTAGGGGGGAGGGCATGGCGGGTCATGTTGGAAAGTACAAGCAAAAAGAGAGTGTGAAGCCCTTGTTATTTATTCCCTGTTTGTGAATACATCTTTTGGTGATGGTGGTTTGGTCGACAGGGGTCAGAATCTCTGGACCTCTGTGCTGTTTGCATTGGTGATGGGGAGCTTTGAAGGATCTGAGCCAGTATGGCACACTGGATAAGAGTTCTTTTGTAGTGGGAATAACATTAATAAATAATGGAAGGCAACTAGAGTGAGAGACAAGCAGAGTAATTGTGCATATCACCTTCTCATCCCAGTTGACTCTTTTTAGATAGAGTCTGCTATCTGTCTGAACAGAAAGGAAGTAGGGAGAGATGAAAAAAGAGATAAACAATGGGCACATCAAAGTAATAATAAGTAGTGCATACAGATTCTCAAAATATTTACCCACTTACACTTAAATATGTATTTATTATTTGTATTTTTATAGGAAGAAAATAGATTGTTGACTTAGAAGACATTTGCAAACAATAGGGATTTGGTTTTTTATGATCCCAGATGGATTTTGGTATATTCTGGCTTTCCTTGATATAGTTGTATTTCAAATGATTAATTGCCTTGAATTGCTTTAAAAATTGTTTTCCTGCTTCTTTGATTTTCTTGTAACAGTGTTTGAGGGAAGTAGAAGTAATATCCATCTGCCAAGCTTTAATTATTGGAATGGTACTCACTAAAAAATTTTTTCCATGCATCTCTTTTTTCCCTCTTCTGTAGAAATAAAATTAAAATGTAAAATTCCTGGCATCTTAAAATGCTAAAAGTAATAACATCAACTCAACATTATTATGTGAAATTTATAGAAATTTTGGAAACGTCATTTACAGATTCTCTCTATTTTAGCTTTTCATGATCAGAAATCAGTGTTTACACTGCTATGCTTAAATTTTGATTTTGGTGTTACATTTTTTCACCTTTCATATTTCATTCAAGAGATACTCTGTTTAGTCCCTGATAACAGCTCTTTCTCCAAAGGAAACCCAGCCTCTCATTAATGAGGTCTGGATCTGAATCACTAATCCATATTCACAGCAAGCCAAGCTTTCAGGTGGCTTTTTATGCCCCTTTACCTCTGGACCATGCTTATCAGAAGTAGGATCCTTTAGGATTCTACTTTGTGGCTCAGAGGGTTAAGAACCCAACGTAGTCTCCATGAGAATGAGGGTTGGATCTCTGGCCTCACACAGTGGGTCAAGGATCTGGCATTGCCACAAGCTGCAGCATAGGTTGCACATGTGGCTCTGATCTGGTGTTGCCGTGGCTGTGGCGTAGGCTGCAGCTGCAGCTCCAATTTGACCCCTAGACGGAGAACTTATGCTGAGGGTGTGGCTGTAAAAAGAAAAGAAAAAAAAAAAAAAAGTAGAATCCTTCAAGTGAATAGAATAAACTATAATAGAATTCTTCCTATTATAGTTACATCATTTTTGTAATATAAAAATACAGTTAAATCCCTTTTGACCACATAAAATACCAGATTTTCAGTTCACAACAACAGCAAACACAGAGGTTGACATAGCAAGTACCAATTTAGTGTCACAGGAAAGCTTGGATTTTCTAAGATAGGAAAAAGCATGCAAAGACTTAATATCACTTGCACTAATGGAATATCATTCTTATTAATCAATGATGATCATATTATGAAAATTATCTCCCACTTTTCTCCCTTTCTGTGAATGTTCTGTTAAAGTTACTAGTTAAAACTGCTTTCTAGCAAGTGTTATGATGTATTATGCTTCATAAAAACACCCCTTACTTGTATTACACTTATGATGAAAATTTATTTTGCTTCTTTTATCTAACATATTTGAAAATTTTATCTTTTTTTATTTTATTTTTTTGTCTTTTATCCTTTTTAGGCCCACACCCATGGCATATGGAGCATCCCAGGCTAGGGGTCCAGTTGGAGCTGTTACTACTGGCCTATGCCAGAGCCACAGCAATGCCAGATCTGAGCCGGGTCTGCGACCTACACCACAGCTCACAGCAACACTGGATCCTCAACCCACTCACAACCTCAAACTTGCAACCTCATGGTTCCTAGTCGGATTCATTTCCATTGCGCCACAATGGGAACTTCAAAAATTTTATCTTTAAAAACATAATTTTTCATTAATAAAGGGATATTACATAATGACTTTCTTTTACATGGTTTATTCTTATTGACTTTAGTATTTTCAAAAATAAATCAATATGTATATTATGTTTTGGTAAAGCATAGCTATACCTGTGCATATTTAAGTTTCTCACGAAGTATGTGTGAATCCTGAAATCAGTGCAAGTTTGATTCAATTACAGAAATAGTCATTGAACACCTGTGATCACTGAGTGAAATTATATAAAATAAGATCTTTGTTTTCTTTTTTATTGCTGTCTTCAGAAAGTATTGAGTTCCATGGGAGCAGGGATTTTGTATTTTTCAACTGCTGGATCCCTAGCTTTTAGAATATTTTATGGCACATAGTAAGCTGTCAATAAATATTTGTTGAATGAATTCACTTATTAAAACAAAAAGTTTATTGAGTGTCTGTAATGTGCCAAATATCTAGCACTAGGGAGAAAGCAGTAAATAGGCCAAAGTCCTGGATTTTGGAGTTTACTGTCAAATGGGAAGAGATCGATACTAACAAACAGTTAAATATGTAATATGTCTGGTGTTAGTAAGGCCTTAGAAGAAAAGTAAAGTAGGGTTAGGGAACAGAGGGTGTGGTGGAGAGAGGGAATTGCTGTCTTAGGAATTCAGTGAAGGCCTCTGAGTAGGTGAGTAAAATGGATAAATATTACGCCCCTGTGCCACTGCCTTTGGGAACATGAAAGACCTGGTCTTTGACCAAAAGGTGGTTATAATCTGTCAAAGTCAGTATTACATGTCATATAAGTAATGTGTGAAGATGCTGGCCTGCATAGAGTGTTACGGAAATAGCGCTTGGAGAATGGAGCATAACCAGATAGTTTTAGCAGATAAGTACCTGGTTGTGGAATAAGGGATGACTGGAGAGAAGTTGAAAATACAGAACTAAGTCTAGGCTTTGAAGATTCTGCCAGATTAAGACTTTGCTTCCCAGCCAATAGGCTACAGTGAGATTAGGGAGAGAGACTGATGGTGGTTTTCAGATTTGAAAAGGAAACAATCAGAACTGTTATTCAAGAAAACTACCTTTGGTAGCACAATGAAGGATAGAATAGAGGGCATGAGATTAGATGAGCTGATGTTTTAATAGAACTTTTGTGATCAAATATTACTTGAAATAATAGACCATTAGTTTGATTAAGCCACTTTTTTTATTCAGGCAAAAACAATAAATGGGGCTCTCAAGTTTGTTTTTTTTTTTAATGCTAGAATTGGATCACTAAATAAAATCATAAGAAAAAAGTAAATAATTTTTAATGGTAAAAATTCTAGCTGAGACACTGAAATCAAGAGAAAGGCAAGAGTGAAGATTTATAATCTTAGAATTGTAATTAAATTGGTATATGGGAAACATGCCATTTGTCTGTGTGCACTTGTGTTTCCCTATTTAATCTGCATGGTGTCACTTTTTACATGTGTTTTCTCAGAACAGTAATTTTTCATTCACAGGCAGTAGTGATGACTCACTTTCTTTCTTTTGGGTATTGGAGGCTCTGATTTCATTGAAGAGATTTTCCGATTCACCAATGTATTAGACATTATTGGCTAACTGGAATTTGCCCTGGGGGAGAAACATTGAATAAATATATCAGCATTGTTTATATTACCCTCACATACACATTTTACCAAAAACTTAACTTGATGAGAAATCTATATTAGTTTCTTAGGGCTTTCATAATGAAACACCACTGATTAGGTGACCTAAACAACAGAAGTTTTTGTCTCATAGTTTTGGAGGCTAGAAGTCTGAGACCAAGGTTTAGGTATGGTTGGTTACTTCTGAAGGCTATGAGGGAAGGATCTGTTCTGTGCCTCTCTCCTTGCAGATGGCTATTTTCCCCATGTTTTCACATGTCTTCCCTCTGTACATCTGTTTCCACATCTCCTTTTTTTTAATTTATTTTTTTATTTTTATTTTTAAGCATTTTTTTATTACTCAAGTGAATTTATCACATCTGTAGTTATATAATGATCATAATCCAATTTCACAGGATTTCCATCCCACAGCCCAAGCACATCCCCCCAGCCCCCAAACTGTCTCCTCCAGAGACCAAAAGTTTTTCACTGTCTGTGAGTCAGCATCTGTTCTGCAAAGAAGTTCAATCTGTCCTTTTTTCAGATTCCACATGTCAGTGAAAGCATTTGATGTTGGTGTCTCATTGTATGGCTGACTTCATTTAGCATGATAATTTCTAGGTCCATCCATGTTGCTAAAAAAGCTGGTATTTCGTTCCTTTTAATGGCTGAGTAATATTCCATTGTGTATATGTACCACATCTTCTTGATCTACTCCTCTATCGATGGACATTTAGGTTGTTTCCATGTCTTGGCTATTGCAAATAGTGCTGCAGTGAACATCGGAGTACATGTGTCTTTGTGAGTCATGGTTTTCTCTGGATAGATGCCCAGTAGTGGGATTGCTGGATCAAATGGTAGTTCTATTTTGAGTTTTCTGAGGGATCTCCATACTGCTTTCCACAGTGGTTGCACCAATTTATAATCCCACCCACAGTGTACTAGTGTTCCTTTTTCTCCACACCCTCTCCAGCACTTCTTGTTTGTAGACTTTTGGATGATGGCCATTCTGGCTGGTGTAAGGTGGTACCTCATCATGGTTTTGATTTGCATTTCTCTAATATCTTGGCCATCTGCATGTCTTCTCCACATCTCCTTTCTTTCTTTTTTTTCTTTTTTTTTTTTTTTTTTTGCCACTTCTTGGGCTGCTCCCACAGCATATGGAGTTTCCCAGGCTAGGGGTCGAATCAGAGCTGTAGCCACCAGCCTACACCACAGCTCACAGCAACGGCAGATCCTTAACCCACTGACCAAGGCCAGGGATCAAACCCGCAACCTCATGGTTCCTAGTCGGATTCATCAACCACTGCGCCACGACGGGAACTTCCACATTTCCTTTCTTACAAAGACACTAATCACACTGGATTAGGGCTCCCTCGACCTCTTATTGACTTGATTACCTCTGTAAAGACCTGCTCGCCAAATACAATGGCATTCTAAGGTTTTGGGGGTTAGAATTTCAACACACAAATTTTAGGGGTTAGGGGACACAATTCAGCCCATAACAGAATCTGGGTTTTTTTTTTTTTTTCCTCTCTAGATCTTCTGTTTCCCTAGGGAGGCAATATTTAATAGACCTGACTCCTTTCACGGGAACTTTTGGTTTCTTACTGTCGTTATCAGTTGTCTTCAACAACATTGTCCTTACTAAATATCTAGCTCTGATGTGATGGAATTCAGTGACATGATCAGATCAATTAAGAGGCATTTGCTTGGACTCTTGATTCCGCAGAACCTCAGCATACTTCCTACATGCGTTTATGCACATGAGTTGCCAAACTCTAGTGAGTCATATTATTTAATTAAGTTGGCTTTAGGAACTGTGATGTTAAACTGGGATTCATAAATAAAGCTGTTATTTCCTCCATTTTGATGAGTAGCAGTGAATAAGTTTCTCTGTTAAAGATCATTTCACATCTGTGGAAAAACTGAAGTCAAGAATATACTGGGTAAATTTAAGATGAAATTACTGGATCTAACGGTTAATAAAAATTGTGCTGCAGTAGAGACATACTATCAATACTTTCTTGAAAAATGATGCAAATATTTCTGCCTTTATTAAAAGTTAAAATATGGTAGGCTCATATATTTTCTCTTTAATTGTGAAATCTATTGGATACTTGTATGCTATGAAATAAGTTTTTAAATAAGCAGTATTTTAAATATTCAAAATATACAGTATTTCTTTGGTGCCTTACTTATATCAGGAGCCTTCATCTCACTAGGCTGAAATGCTGATGCTGAGCACCCCCTGTTTTAGGTGTGATGATGATCATATCTTCTTACTGTAGTCTCAGTGTTAAATTTAAAAGTTTCAACTCAAGGGTGCCAGTTATTTTTTATAAAAGTTACTTTCTTATAAAAGGTTTGATGACCTCTTTCTTATAGGGATCTTGCTGAATGCATTCAACAGTATTTTTGAGCATATGCCCTGGAGCTAGTCTGCCTGGATCTGAAATCTGAGTTCCACCATGTAGCTGTGTTTCCTCTTTGAAAAATTACTTAACTGCCCTGTTTCTCAGTTTCCCCCTCTGTATAATACAGCTAATAAAATACCTATGTTATAGAGTTGTTTCAAAGATTAAATGAATTAAAATGTTTAGAATGTCTGGCATGTTGTAAGTATGAACTAGTTTATTTCCAACACCATTTAGGTGACATGGTATGAGTTGACTATTGATTTTAATATTATTTATCTGAAGTATCCTGATCAACTTTGCTCATGTGCTTCACCTTAAACATGATATAGACAGATCCGTCATTAGGATCCAAGCTATATATTATATCCCTCTCTTCTTCCTTCCCTACTCTTCTCTCCTCCCTCATTCCCTTCTTCTTCCATCCTGCCTTTCCTCTCTCTCTCTCTCTCTCCTTTCCTCTTCCTTCCTTTTCTCCTTTTTCCTCCTTCCCTTCTATTCTCCTTTCTTGTCTTTATTCCTTCCACCCTCCCCTTAATTGTAACATTAGTTAATAAGCACTTAAGTATCAAAAACATGATGTACTCTGGTAGAGTTAGATAGGATTTAGCATTAGGAAATGCATCCTAGTTGAGGTGTTAAACTAGTTGAGCCTAGCCAGGCAAGGATGGGTCATAGTAGCAGAGGGGTCATGAGAGTTTGTGTACATTGAAGGCAGATCAAGGTTGCAGTGGAACAATGTTAAGAGAGAGCCTAAAGTTGAATAGGGGAATTGGGGAAGATGAGGCTGCAGAGGAGGGAGGTGATCACAGAGAGATCTCATTTTATATAAAGGAGTTTGGATTTTAATGTGAGTGACTGGAAGCCACTGATGAATTTTAAGCCTTGTTGTGACACAGTCACATCTTTTTCAGAAGTGATGAATTCTTACATAATTAAACCACCTTGATTTATCTGATCTTCCGTTGTGACTAAAGTCATGGCTTATGACTTTATAAGAGAAGGGTGCTAATTTATAGCTCATAAAAATGATGAAGTTAGCCTCTCTCACAGTTTACATTAAGTGACATTAATAACTATTTGATGCTTAATGAGCATTAATAAACATTAGTAATGGGATATCCTACTTTAAGGAAGTCTGATCCACATTGAGACAAGTTTACAAATCAGATAAATGAGGAGAGAAGTATTGGTGGTACTTTTTGGTTTTGCTTTTTTTTTCCCTTCAGAAGGTAAACTTCCCCATATGTAGGGACCTCTTTTTGTGTATTTTAAAAAGTAAATATTTTAGACAAAATTCATCAGGAAAAATAAATTACATAAAATGAAGCATACATGTATAAAACACTATTAAGGATGTTTATGGGATATAAAAATCATAATCTCTACTGTTATAAAGCCCATAATTTAATGGCAGAACAGAGCAGTATGAGCTGTTCACACCAACAGGGTATCTGTTGCTCAATAATATATACATCTATTTTTCTTTTTCTCAATTATTTGTATTTGTCCTTTTTTTTTTTTCCCCCGGCCTGAATTGAAAAACAGTGAAATAGATGTCTCATCTGTTAACATTCCCTCTAGGTCATTCCTAGAATTTTTTTTTTTTTTTAAATGGCTTCATGTGCAGCATGCGGAAGTTCTTGGGCTAGGGGTCGAATTGGAGCTGTAGCTCTGGCCTGTGCTGCAGCTTGCAGCAATTATGGATCCCTAACCCACTGAGCAAGGTCAGGGATGGAAACCGTATCCTCATAGAAACTATGTCAGGTTATTAACCCACTGAGCCACAACGGGAACTCCAATTCCTAGAATTTAGAAGTCAGCTTTTTTTTTTTTTTTTTTTTTTTGTATTTTTGCCATTTTCTTGGGCCGCTCCCGCGGCATATGGAGGTTCCCAGGATAGGGGTCCAGTCGGAGGTGTAGCTGCCAGCCTATGCCAGAGCCACAGCAACGCAGGATCCGAGCCACATCTACGACCTACACCACAGCTCACGGCAACGCCGGATCCTTAACCCACTGAGCGAGGTCAGGGATCAAACCCGCAACCTCATGGTTCCTAGTTGGATTCGTTAACCACTGTGCCACCACAGGAACTCCTAGAAGTCAACTTCTGTCTTCAATTTTGCAGAGACACTGCTATTGTAAGAAGAACGTGTTTTCATCAGGGACTTTTTGGATAGGGGAGCCAGCTTGTTCTTGTTTTAATATATAAAGCTGGTGGAGGAAACTGAGGTGCAGTAGTAATAAATGATCAGGAGTCATGATTTATTCAGCACTGAGCCATCTAGAAACAACTCAGTGGACTGGTTAGGGTTTAGGGTTTTATATATATATATTCCCTTAACTGAACTTTTTGAGTTTCATGTCTGCCCTTTATGACCTAGAAAAGAACATGAGATATATTATACAAAAATATACTCATCCAAACAAATTTGAAAAGCCATTCCGCAGCCTATCAAATTGAGGTTCTTGACCTAATCTTGCTTCTCTTAGTGTAATACACATGGTTTGAGGGAAAACATACCCTTTAGAAAATAGGGGAGACTGTCACGGTTTGGAGTTGTGAAACTTCTTGTAATGCCTTGGGTTTCATTAAAACTTCCCATCCAGTTTTTCAAAGTGCTCTTCTCCTTACTTAAAAATGCCCCCACATGTTTCAAACCATGTGTTTCATATTCATTTAGACATCTCATTAAGCTACAGTTGGGTAAAAATCACTCGGTGTCTGAAAAGACCTTTCCCACTAGCCTTTGGTTTTTAGAAACAGAAAGTTAGACTTTGCCAAATATGAATGAATTCCAGACCCTTATATTTAAAAGGGACTTTGCAAAACTGGAAAGAAAAAAACCAACCCATGTCCCTATCCTTATTCTCGAGATATCAGGCATGGTAGTCCTTCTCAAAGTGTAGTCTCCCCACATGACAGTCGCCACAGGGTTGTTAAAAATGCCTCTTTGTTGGTCCCTACACAGATTTATAAAATTTGAATCCCCGCTTATTTTATATAGTGTGATTCTTTAGAGGGAACTTCATTAGCTAGGGTAGCTATTCAGTAAGTTTTAGCTATTATTATTCAAATAATTTCTAGACTTCTCAATTTGTCCAGTAGGCATATAGAACTTACCAAGCCTGAAATTCAACTCATCATCATCCCTCCAAATTTAATGAAAAGTGTACCTTTTTCCACTGCAGAAGTACCACCTTTGTCCAAGCCAGAACACAGCACATATGACCTTCCTATTTCCTAATTGGTCAGTATGACCTGTGGATTTTACCTCTTTATGTCTTTGTAGTCAGTTCCTTCATTTCTGTGTCCCCGATACTGGCTATTTAGATCCCTAACAGTCCCTCCCCCTGGGTCCAGATTACTGTAATCACTTCTTTCCTTTCCCTTTAGTCCTCCAACTTCTCCATTAACTGATCCATCGCCACACTGTGATCTTTCTTAAGATGTGTATATCTTGAGAGTATAGTAATACATAATATTATATATATATGTGTATAATATATGGTATTTTATATGTGTATAAAATTATATATATATTATATATGTATATATATATATACATGAAGTGATGCTTAGGCTATGTTTCCTTTTTAATGTCCAGAGTAAAGTTTAATTTTTATTTTAATACCCGTGACCCTCATGATCTGTCTCTTTCCTACCTCTGCAGCTTATCTCTCACTACTTCTTTACATGAATCCTTTGCTTTAGCCACAGGGTTTTCCAAATGTCTCATGCTATTCCATGCCTCAGTGCTTTTACACACACAGAGTTCTCTTCTTTCATTTGTATCCCCCTTCAATATGTCATCCTCTTCTAGTTTCTAGATAACTGTTATGTGTCCTTTAAAAAAAATCAACCCTTAACATCACCTCTTCTTGGAAGTCTTCCTCTACCAATTTGATTCACTTGCCACTATGCTAAGCATAGTGTAATAAATAATAAAATTCACTATTTCATTCTTTCTTGGGAGCAGTCAAGTAGAGTTTTTCACACTTTAGTTATTATAAAACTGGGATTGGGGAGTTCCCGTCGTGGTGCAGTGGTTACCAAATCCGACTAGGAACCATGAGGTTGCGGATTCGGTTCCTGGCCTTGCTCAGTGGGCTAAGGGTCCGGTGTTGCCATGAGCTGTGATGTAGGTCGCAGGCTCGGCTTGGATCCTGCGTTGCTGTGGTTGTGGTGTAGGCCGGTGACTACAGCTCCGATTGGACCCCTATCCTGGGAACCTCCATATGCCCTGGGAAGCGGCCCTAGAAAAGGCAAAAAGACAAAACAAACAAACAAAGAAACAAACTGGGATTGAGACCCACAAGTTCATCTATATTTATTCTAGGACTTTCTAAATTTATCAAAGTAGTTGATCTTTGGAATGCTAATTACGTTTGAGGGGAAGTATCAGAGTGGGCTTCAGTGCCTGCTAGAATACTGATGGTGTTCTCTATATGGACCTGTTCTATGTATGATACTTACGTATCAGATCATCATTCTGTGCACTTGTGAATTTGTGTACTTGACTGTCACATATGCTTCAGTTGGAAAAAGTGAATGTAAGCAGTTGACCTTTTAACTATAACATTTATTTTAAGGCCATTTTATCTCTTTTCCTTTTTGCCTGCTGAATGAAATCATGGGAACCTTGCCTCTAGTGGATAATTTTAAATGTCTTTGTGACAAGGCACATTTAGCATTCCAGGGAAGAGGGCTTTTAAAATTTTAACTTCTTACTAGATAGTAAAATAAGAAAGTGAGATTAATTGGAAGAGTGTTTTAAACCTGTTTTATTTATGTTTCTGCTGTTTTTCTGTTTCTTCTCCAAATATTTTGTAATTGTTGGTATGTTCCTTTCTGTTGGTATGTTCTTCTTAGCTTTTGAGGATTACCAAAACTAAAAAAATATGAATTATTTTATCAAGGTTTATTCTGAAAGTGCTAAGAATATAAACTGTACTTCTTGATTTTCAACTTGAGGTTGTAGATTTTTGTGTTAATCATTGACTACATTATCTTTATTTTTTAAATTTTTTAAATTAAAGTATAGTTGATTTACAATGTTGTGTCAATTTCTGCTGTACAGCAAAGTAACCTAGTCATACACATATTCTTTTTCTCATATTATCTTCCATCATGTTCTATCACAAGTGACTAGATATAGTTCCCTGTGCTATACAGCAGGATCACATTGCTTGTGCATTCTACCTGTAATAGTTTGCATCTACTAACTCCAAACTCCCAGTCTATACCACTCCCTTCCCCTCCCTAGCAACCACAAGTCTGTTCTCTATGTCCATGAGTCTGTTCCTGTTTTGTAGATAGGTTCACTTGTGCCATATTTTAGATTCCACATATACTTGATATCATACGATATTTGTCTTTCCCTTTCTTACTCCACTTAGTATGAGAATCTCTAGTTGTATCTATGTTACTGCAAATGGCATCATTTCATTCTTTTTATGGCTGAGTAGTATTCCAATGTGTATATGTAACACATCTTTTTTTTATTACTCAATGAATTTTATTACGTTTACAGTTGTACAGTGATCATCACATCCAAATTTTATAGCATTTCCATTCCAAACCCCATCTTCTTAATCCATTCTTCTGTTGATGGACATACTTTAAACTCTTAACCCTGAAAGCCTGTGAGTCCACTTGGAGTGGTTTTCCATGAGAGATTATTGGTAAGAATTGCATCATTCTTGCCTATGTCTTTAAGAGGAACTTATCTTTAAAAAATAGATTTATAAATTCCATTAGAGACTCTTAATTAATTTACTGTTGCATCTCAAGTACTTAGAACAGTCTGGCACGTATTTGATGGTCAGTTGTAATAACAGCAATATTGATGAATGAATAGATGAAATGACTAAAACACTGCAAAATATACTAATCACTCCTCTGCTCCTAGATCTGCTGTAATTCACAAATTAATCTCAACTGTTTAATTGTTGTCATTTCTCTTCTAAACAATTTAACATTTAGAAAATCAAGTTCTAACTTGTGTAAAAGGTCTTCATAACAGCTTCTTTCATTTACTGTTTTAATGAATGTATTTCTTAGTGAAGAAACACCTGATTAGAAACACCTGCAATTTTTACTTTGCTTAAAACTTAAAACTAGTAATATATTTCATGGACAAATTTTAATATGTTTATTATTGAGAGATTTCCTGAATTCTTAAATTTGAATTTTTTAAAAATGTGGTTTAAAAAGAAGCAAATGAAAGAGGCAATTTATTTTATTTTATTTTATTTTATTTTATTTTATTTTATTTTTTTTCCACTGTACAGCATTGGGATCAAGTTACTCTTACATGTATACATTTTTTTCCCCACCCTTTGTTCTGTTGCAATAGGAGTACCTAGACATAGTTCTCAATGCTACTCAGTAGGATCTCCTTGTAAATCTATTCTAAGTTGTATCTGATAACCCCAAGCTCCCAATCCCTCCTACTCCCTCCCTCTCCTGTCGGGCAGCCACAAATCTATTCTCCAAGTCCATGATTTTCTTTTCTGTGGAGATGTTCATTTGTGCTGGATATTAGATTCCAGTTATAAGTGGTATCATATGGTATTTGTCTTTGTCTTTCTGACTCATTTCACTCAGTATGAGATTCTCTAGTTCCATCCATGTTGCTGCAAATGGCATTGTGTCATTCTTTTTTATGGCTGAGTAGTATTCCATTCTGTATCTATACCACATCTTCCGAATCCAATCATCTGTCGATGGACATTTGGGTTGTTTCCATGTCCTGGCTATTGTGAATAGTTCTGCCATGAACATGCGGGTGCACGTGTCTCTTTTAAGTAG
Organism: Sus scrofa; assembly: GCF_054392235.1. Taxonomy (NCBI): domain Eukaryota; kingdom Metazoa; phylum Chordata; class Mammalia; order Artiodactyla; family Suidae; genus Sus; species Sus scrofa. The sequence continues at coordinate 31,349,894 of NC_139398.1, read as the reverse complement.
AGTTTTGTCTGGATAGATGCCCAAGAGTGGGATTGCAGGGTCATATGGAAGTTCTATGTATAGATTTCTAAGGTATCTCCAAACTGTTCTCCATAGTGGCTGTACCAGTTTACATTCCCACCAACAGTGCAGGAGGGTTCCCTTTTCTCCACAACCCCTCCAATACTTGTTATTTGTGGACTTCTTAATGATGGCCATTCTGACTGGTGTGAGGTGGTATCTCATGGTAGTTTTGATTTGCATTTCTCTTATAATTAGTGATGTTGAGCATTTTCTCATGTGTTTGCTGGCCATCTGTATATCTTCCTTGGAGAACAGTCTATTCAGGTCTTTTGCCCATTTTTCCATTGGTTGATTGGCTTTTTATTCTGTTGAGTTGTATAAGTTGCTTATATATTCTAGATTAAGCCCTTGTCCATTGCATCGTTTGAAATATTTTTTCCCATTCTGAAAGGTGTCTTTTTGTTTTCTTTTTGGTTTCCTTTGCTGTGCAAAAGCTTTTCAGTTTGATTAGATCCCATGGGTTTATTTTTGCTCTAATTTCTATTGCTTTGGGAGACTGCCCTGAGAAAATATTCCTGGTGTTGATTTCAGAGACTGTTTTGCCTGTGTTCTCTTCTAGGAGTTTGATGGTGTCTTTCAGCCATTTGGAGTTTATTTTTGTGCGTGGTGTGAGGGTGTGTTCTAGTTTCATTGCTTTGCATGCAGCTGTCCAGGTTTCCCAGCAATGCTTGCTGAATAGACTTTCTTGTTCCCATTTTATGTTCTTGCCTCCCATGTCAAAGATTAATTGACCATAGGTGTCAGGGTTTATTTCCGGGTTCTCTATTCTGTTCCATTGGTCTGTCTGTCTGTTTTGATACCAGTACCACACTGTTTTGATGACTGTGGCTTTGTAATATTTCTTGAAGTCTGAGAAAGTTATGCCTCATGCTTGGTTTTTGTTTCTCAGGATTGCTTTGGTGATTCTGGGTCTCTTGTGGTTCCATATAAATGTTTGGATTGTTTGTTCTAGTTCTGTGAAAAATGTCCTGGGTAATTTAATAGGGATTGCATTGAATCTGTAGATTGCTTTGGGTAGTATGGCCATTTTTACAATATTGATTTTCCCAATCCAGGAACATGGAATATCTTTCCATTTCTTTACATCTTCTTTGATTTCTTTGATTATGGTTTTATAGTTCTCAGCATGTAAGTCCTTTACCTCCTTGGTCAGGTATATTCCGAGGTATTTGATTTTGTGAGGTGCAATTTTAAAAGGTATCGTATTTTTGTATTCCTTTTCTAATATTTCATTGCTGGTATACAGAAATGCAACTGACTTCTGAATGTTAATCTTATATCCTGCTACTTTGCTGAATTTATTAATCAGTTCAAGTAGTTTTTGGGTTGAGTCCTTAGGGTTTTCTAGGTATAGTATCATGTCATCTGCATACAGTGACAGTTTGATCTCTTCTCTTCCTATATGGACGTCTTTTATTTCTTTTTTTTTTTTTTTTTTTTTTTTTTTTTTGGTCTAATTGCTGTGGCTAGGACTTCCAAAATTATGTTGAATAGCAGTGGTGAGAGTGGGCATCCCTGTCTTGTTCCAGATTTGAGTGAGAAGGCTTTCAGTTGTTCCCCATTGAGTATTATATTTGCTATGGGTTTATCATAAATGGCTTTGATTATATTCAGGAATGTTCCCTCTATACCTACTTTGGCGAGGGTCTTGATCATGAATGGATGTTGGACTTTGTCAGATGCTTTTTCTGCGTCTATTGAGATGGTCATATGATTTTTGACTTTTCTTTTGTTAATGTGGTGTATGATGCTGATTGATTTGCATATGTTGAACTATCCTTGTGAACCTGGGATGAACCCAACCTGGTCATGGTGTATAATTTTTTTGGTATGTTGTTGGATTCGGTTGGCTAAGATTTTGTTGAGAATTTTTGCATCTATATTCATCAATGATATTGGGCGATAGTTTTCTTTTTTGATGTTATCTTTGTCTGGTTTTGGAATGAGGGTGATGGTGGCATCATAGAATGTCTTTGGGAGTGTTCCTTCTTCTTCAACCTTTTGAAAAAGTTTAAGGAGGATGGGCACCAGTTCCTCTTTATATGTTTGATAGGATTCGCCTGTGAAGCCATCTGGTCCTGGACTTTTATTTGTAGGGAGTGTTTTTATGACATACTCAATTTCATTTCTAGTGATCGGTCTGTTCACTTGGTCTGTTTCTTCTTGATTCAGTTTTGGCAGGCTGTAAGATTCTAGAAAGTCGTCCATTTCTTCCAGATTGTCAAATTTGTTGGCATATAGTTGTTCATAGTAGTCTCTTACGGTTTTTTATATTTCTGCTGTGTCCGTTGTGATTTCTCCTTTTTCATTTATAATTTTCTTTATTTGGGTTCTTTCTCTCCGCTTCTTAGTGAGTCTAGCCAGGGGTTTTTCAATTTTGTTTACCTTTTCAAAGAACCAGCTCTTGGTTTTATTAATTTTCTCTATTGTTTTTTGAGTCTCTATTTTATTGATTTCTTCTTTGCTCTTTATACTTTCCTTCCTTCTGCTGACTTTAGGTCTTTTTTGTTCTTCTTTTTCTAATTCATTTAGGTGGAGGGTTAAGTTGTCAATTTGGGATCTTTCTTGAACGAGGCAATTTAATTTAGCCCTTTTCCTCTACTATACCATACTGACACATGAATACAAACCCATATTACTGGATTAATACGGGTTTAATATTAATTAAATGGTGGTTAGAGATGGAGATGTTCTTTAGAGCTGGAAATGTCAGCTAATACCTAGAAAGCAGATAATAGAACCTTCTAAAAAGAGTTTTCCTTTCATTGATTATTGCCTTCTACTGATTCTTTCTTTTAAAGCTTTGCTAAACTTTTGTAATGCATGTTCTCATATTTTGACATTTTTTTTCAATCTCCTCTTAGAGGTAAGAATTTATATACTAGATCTAACCATTTTTACTTAAATTGGTCCATTATTAAGCCTGGGCAATTGTGGAGAGTAGGGGCTAGGAACACATTTGGGGAAGGAGATTTAAGTAGCTTTAAAAACAAAAATCCCACTGCTACATAAATCCTAGTAAAATCCCTGAGAGAAAGTAAGGGTGCAAGTTCTCATAGTAACTTGTTAATCCTTTTACATCAAGTACTATCTAAAGCCACCTATGCATAGTTGTGACCTCTTTGTTGTGTTAAATGCTTAGAAGTAAATGTAAGCTTTTAAAATATTTGTTTCTAGGAATCAGGAATAATAAACCCTTTGGTGCTTCTTGTCACAACTACTCATCAGCCAGTATTCTGGAGCCAGCCTGTTTGTTATGGTGTCGTGGCAACACTCAGTTTTCAAAGTTTGGATGAGTTTGAAGAAGTACTGTTTTCAGTCTCTTGTAACTTGTGTACATGTCCTTGATGTTACTGTAAAATGAGGAAGAGTTTCATTAGCCACACACTAAATATTATTCCCTTTATTCGATATTACATCAGATATAGGTAAGGCAGTCTAATTCTGTACCTTAACTAGATTCATATCAAGTATAAAATTCATTGAGCAGAGAACAGCTATATTCCTGAGACGAAAGCATCAGTATTGTTTTTGTGGCATGAGAGTAAGTTTTGACCTTAACAGAGGAATCAGAAGTAAATCTCGGACTAGAATCTAGGTTTTTTTCTCAAATTACTTCGACACCTTGAGATTTTAATCTTTGTGCTCTAGTCAAATAGAAACAATAAAGTGGAAATAATACTATATTCTCAATTTTATAGGGTTGTATTGAAAAATTCAGAACTATGCCACTTACATAAGCATCATGTCTTATGCATAACATTATAGCATTTTTGCCCTCAAAAGCTAAAGGCCTTATCAGGAATTATTACATATTTACATAAATTTAACAATAGTTATGTGAAATGCAATGACTGTTTAATTATACAAGGAAAAAGCAAATTTAAATCTTAAGATTGCTATCTCCATATGAAGCAAAGAATTTCAAATTATTACCTAACAAAACAAAGTCCAAGTTATTTTTAAGTCTACTGAAATAATATTAGAATTTCCTTTCACCCTAGTTGCTGAAATGCTGTTTATTGTAAAAGATGTTGAAAGGATGAATAAGTATACAAGAATATGGACTTGATTCTTTCTAGTATTTAAAATTTGTTACACATTTTAATATTAGCCAATAATTTCTATTAACTTAAATGTCATCTGTATCGCAGGATTTGGCACAGTAGGTACACAGTAAATATTTTTCAGTTGAGCTGAAAATTTTAATTAAGAAGGTAACAGATGAGAAAAAAAAAACACGCAGACATACATAGATATAAAACAACACCTAGCACAAACCCCACTGTAGAGAAATACAGTAAAGGTGAGTTTCTTGCTCAACTTCCCCCCCCCCCCAAATATTTCCTGTGCCTCATAATTTTGCTGCAGAAGTCCCCTCTTTCCTTTATTTAAATCCTCAGGTTCTTTGACTGAACTGCAAATGGTTATAACTGAATATCCATGAATAATAGTCTTTCACGTAAGGGCCAGTGGGAGCTATAGTGCAGCTGGCCAAAATATGTCATGTCCTGCACTTGTTTGCTTTACCCAGTATGCTTTGAGATCTGCTAAAACCTTTGTTTCAATGAACTTTCACTCGAGTGTTGCAAAAGGAAATGAAACATGGTATGTTGATGGAGAGTCTGCCACAGCATTAAGTTTTCTTTCTCAAAATACCCTTTATTTATTTATTTTTTTTGGACTAGCCTAATCCTAGCATGACCTTAGCCATAATTATACTGATTCCATTCACCTTGTGCAATTAACTGGATAATTGCATGAATGTGAACATTGCTTTGGCTAGCCTTTCCCCCATATCATTCTGCAAGGGACATCCTCTTCAGCTGCAGTGTTCTTCTGGGATCTAATTATGATGTCTCTTGAAATCTGGCATGAGTACAAGAATTCAAGCTGATTTTCCAGGGTGGAGACCATGCAAAAGTCCCAGCTGGATTCACTGGAATCCAGTTGTAAACATCATGCTATTCAATTGCACTATGATGGAGTAATCTATTACACTTTTAATTTACACATTGAAATTGAATGCTAGAATGCTTCTTGACTGTCCAACTTCTCCTTTAGCAGACCTGAGTGTTGACTGATATGTTTGCAAGGTTGATAGGCCCTATTGTGTTATTAATGAGACAAGATAATTGCTCTTGGTATGGAGTTACAGCAAATTAGATAACAGGCTCCAGCCTGGAGGGAGGGCCAACATTGTTCATCTAAAGATTGAAATTATTTCTTCCCAAGGTGAAAGAAACTTACAGTGATGATCTGAACTTCTGAAGCTCTGGAAATAAAGTTGAAGATGTGTAAATTATTGCTCTATATTTTGACTGAGTGGAAATCAATGAAATTATCTGTTAATTTTCGTGTATCCTCAGCTTTTCTTATTAAAGCTTCAGAAAGAGACCACTGGTGTTGACACATCAGTGAAGGAGCCATAACATCCTTATGCTTTCATGGATTAGAATTTTTGAGTTTCTTGAGGATAAAGTACTATCATTTCATTTGGGCAGTAAATTATTCACTGTCCAAACTCATCTTCCTCATTAAATGATGACATATTTACCAGAGAGGGATGTGGAGGAGTGATACATGGAATGAACAAATATGGCTGCATGAATTCTTTTAGGTGATTAGGCGTAGGTATTAATGACTCAATCTAGTTATTTAGTTGTGGTTGTATACTTGGATCTCCAACTTAGGTGGTGACAACTTCTTTCTTCTAGTAACCCTTGGGTTATCTTGTAAAGTCCCCTGTTTTGCTTCTCAGTCCTTCTTCAATCTGTGTAACAAAATTCCCTTTATCACACTCCTACATTCTTGTTTTCTTGGTTGGACCTTGACAAGAATGGGTTTTGTTTTATTGGTGGTGAGAAAGAATGGGAACAAGTTGAAGAAGAGAAACACAGAGATGTAGTTTATGGATTGATACTAATTATTTTTATTATGTTTTGGATTGGCCTGTGAGCTGTCACTTTTTTCCTCCTCCTCCATCGAAGGTCACTGCTCACTTGTGGTAGTTTGAAGGACCTGAGGTGAATGCCTGAATCTCTCAGGTCTTCAGTGATGGTTCTCACTGAGACTCATTCTTGCTTAGTCATTTGATTCCCAGGCAGTTAAGTTTTCCTCCAAGGGGATATTGAGTTTGTCCACTGGAGGGCTCCTCTATTTTTCTGTTAGTGCAATACATGGAGAAGAAAGATTGAATCCTCCACAGTTGTATGAGAAATTAAATATTCAGTCCAAATGAATTTTCTTGTTCCCTCATAGGGCAGCATTAGACTTCATTTAGCATGTGTATTTCTTCTCGAAATAGCAATTTTCCTCATATACTTTGGTTGAAATTTTCTCCATAAATAAAGCTCCTACTAAAATGACTTCCTTAATAGGATGTTAGATGTGATTAGTTCACTGTAAAACAACAGAAAAATAATATTTATATGATCAGCACTGTAAAGGTAATACCTCAGATACTGTCTGGTCATGTGAGAGCTCTGTGAAAAGCATGCATGCTCTTTCCATCTCTGCCTTTTTAAAGAGATCTAAAGAAACCATGATGGTCTCAACATTTCTATCGGAAAGGTCAATCCTTTGGTAAATTTTGTTAACTAAATTGGATTGTAAGAAAAAGAATAAAAAATACGACATTCAACATTATGTCTTTTGCTAATAAAAGTCTACATAATTGTATGTTGTTATTTTCTGTGGTTTTGAAACATATGCAGTATGAAAGCATTCAATCATTTAAAAGATAATCCAGTGGGCAATATTTTGTAGAGGAACTGAAGGCCAAGGTAGAAACCAAGATGGGTACTGTACATATCCCCAGGAGCTAGCCCTTTTCTCTGAGACAATCTTGAATTATTAATTGCCTCCAATTTATACATTCATGTTTTGTATCAAAAATCTCTGAATAGATGAAACTCAGATGACCCAGGGCTGACTTTATGAACACCTTTATGTGAATTAGAATTAGGATGTGTAAAGTCAAACAGAGGCAACCAAGTGAATACAGGAGCTTTCTTTGGCTTCCAGAAAGACTTGGCCAGCCAGATGCATTAATTTTCTGTGGGCATACATGTAATGAAAAGCCTTATATAAGTGTCAGGTGCCGGGTCGGTGATGATGGTGTATTAAATATCGACCAATAGGTGGTAACACAAATCCAGTCTCCTCGTAAAATAAGCTTACATGTTTTTTTTTTTGGTTGGAACCAACACTAGGCTAGCCAGTTAATGAGCTCCAGAGCTGTTTATTGGTTACTCCTAAGGAACCTGATGAAGTAGTTCAGTCATGCTGACATGCTGCTTGGGTGGTACTGTAACCTACCCATACTTAGTGCCCATTTTCTCCCACAGTGGTGTATATTTCCATGAACCAGATGTCTGCATTTTTTTAGGGGCTCCATCACATGAAAATTGTGGCACTTGTTTATGCCTTATTTCCTTATCACATTTTGGTGACTGAAGAGGAGAGAGGATATATGGGGTCACCTGGTTGGCATTAGCTCAGAGGCAGATGGGAAAAGATGGTCTTTGCTAAGGGGTCTCAGCCAGCTTGCAAAAGGCTGTGCTGAGAGGATGAAGATAAGCAGATTTAGCAAGTGCGGGGAGAGGAAGCAGCACTTCCTCCAGGCAATTCTCAGAACTGTTTCTAAGCTGTTTACTTCCTATTTTGATACCTAGAGCAACAAGAAACAAGGTCTCTGAACCAGTCTTTGATTGGCCTTGTCCTGAGCTTGTTTATCCACTCTTTCTGTCAGGAAGCAATAGTGATAAGGCCTCTGGCACTGCTGTGGAAGATTTTTTCCATTTTGTGTGTGGCTTTTGATTGATCATGTTGTGAACACAGTACTCTATTCTTGGGTTGATTTATTAACAAGGTTTAAAGAACCTCCACCATTTAGAGGTTTTTTTTTTTTTTTTTTTTTTTCCTTTTGCTTAAGGAGAAAGGCATTGTTTGCACTTCTAAGTTAGGGCATTTTCCAGGCTCTCAATTCAATAACTGATGAAAATGGAGTGGCTCTGTGTCTCCAGACCAACACATCCACATCGAGATGTGTTATACATGTGTACACTTGACATCTAATATATTGCCTTGTAATAGACTTATTTTTTTCTGCTGAGGAAGTGGAAGGTGGTCTTAAAGGAAATGCTGTTGGAACAACTCAATTTTGAGGCTCTAGGGCCTATTGAAAGTGTTTCTATTATTTTATTATACTTTAGAGAGATCCCTTCTTTTCTTCACCCTAAAACCACTTCCCCTCCTACAGCCTTCCCTTTGCAAAAGTCCTGAGCTATACCATGTTTATTTTGAGTTGTTGGTTTGGTATTTGATTGGGTCTGTGTATGGACTCTGTGTGCTTTGGACTAAAATTTGATTTGCTTGGCCCCACTTCAAATATTGTCAGCACCCTCTGTGTTTAGGGCTCTGTAAAAATATGAAATAAAATAACCACAACTTTATGAGCTGAAAACAGCTTTTCTCACCACACTTACTTCTTTTGGACAACAGCAATTTCTACATTTGAAAAGCAACCAGTATTAAACATCTTTCATTATTTCTCTTCTACTTCCAATAAAACTGACATAATGAGGAATTGGAAGCATCTTATTTCTCTGTGTTTTGTGAAGATATTGACCCAATCAATGGTTTTCAAAGTCTGTGTGTATGTGTGTGTGTGTATATATATATATATATATATAATGTTTTTTAGTGAGAATTCTTAGGTAGAAAGTTCCTATTAACCAGCAGCCAGTATCACTTTTCATGTTTATTTTTTCCTTCTATACCTTCACCAATAAGAGAGGAACAAGGAGAACAACACATTAATGAAATTAGTTTCTTGAAGGAAAAAAAAAAGAAGATGATGATCTACCTGAAACTCAGAGCAGCTTTGTTTTCTGGGAAATACCATCTCAAATTGAGTTCTAGGATAAGACAACCACGGCACACCTGGTTAAACAAACAAATTGGGCATGAATGGCACCTATACAAGAGTTCTGATAATAACCAATCAGATAATTGATTCAGTATGGCCAGGTATCAGACTGGGTCCACAAATGTTGGTCTAAGGACTGTTGCTATTTTGTCCTTAAATTCCTACTGTCTGTAGTGAAGTGGGAGTGGGACATGATAGTTTCTCAGAAGAACAATTTTTTTTTTGTTTTTTTGTTTTTGGTCTTTTTTTCTCTAGGGCCACACCTGTGGCATATGGAGATTCCCAGGCTAGGGGTCTAATCAGAGCTGTAGCCACCGGCCTATGCCAGAGCCACAGCAACTCGGGATCCGAGCTGCGAGTGCGACCTACACCACAGCTCATGGCAACGCCAGATCCTTAACCCACTGAGCAAGGCCAGGGAGCGAACCCAAAACCTCATGGTTCCTAGTCGGATTCGCTAACCACTGAACCATGATGGGAACGCCAAAAGAACAATTTTCTAAAAAATTATGTGATTACCTTCTGTTAATGGGGGTTAAATGCCTCTTCTTTTATGAAATGTCTGTGAGAGGTAGTATTTTTATTTTACTTGAAAAAATAAAAAAATATGACATTCTAGTGTCAGTTACCAGAGTTTCTATTGAAATGTAAAACTCTACTCTTGTCCCTTTTTTTTTTTTTTTTTTTTTTTGCATTTACTTGCAAGGAGTTAGTGTCTGAGCAGGCACTTGTGATGTCTCTAGTGGAGTCTGGAAGGACAACATTGATTCACTTGTGTGAACTGTGTACCAATGAGCAGGAAAAAAAGGTTGATATGATATTAATTGAGTGAAAACCTTACAAATATTCAGTTGGAGTACATCATAGATGAAGATATCATAGTATATGCTTGGACCCCAGAGAAGAGAAAATTGTCTGGAATTGGGTATATGCTGACAAGTAGGACTTCCTGAGGGGATAGGCTCAGTTACATGACCTCCTTGTACCTCTGGAGTTCATGCCGATGGCAGATCATAGGCTGCAAAACACAGGGCAGCTGTGCTGAGTCCAGAAACAGTTCATTAGTTCTAAGGGCAAGGCCTCTAGGCTGAACCCTTGGCATGGCCTTTGTGTGTAATGATACAGTATTTTGAAATATGATGTTATTTATCATATTATGGTGGATTGCATGGTGAAGCTGAGAAAGCTTTGAACAGCAAAACCAGGAGACCTGGGTTCTCATGTCAGTTTTGTTTCTAATTTTCTGGTATAACTTCTCTGAGCTTCAGTTTACTCATTTGCAACCTGACAGAGTTGACAAGATCAGTGTTTCTAGATAGTGTCTGTTTACCCCCACCTGCATCAGGCTCAAAGTGCTTGTAGAAATGCAGATCCCTGGGCCCATCTGGCCCTACTGAATCAGAATTTCCTGGTGAGGTCCCACAGTCTGCATTTGTAACACTCTCCACTGCTAGGTGACTCTTCCATGAGCCAAAATCTGAGAAATACAATATTGAACTAAATATTTCTCTAAGGTTCCTTGTATTCTGCAGTTTTCTAATCTTCAGATTGGTGCTTCAAAAGTAAAAAATTCTCCCTCCCCTTTGGGAATGGCTGAGGGCCATTCAAGGATATTTTGTCCAGCTAAACTCTTTTGTAGATAAAACATTTTGGAACTAAGTTATCTCCAGGACTTTAGGTTAGAAAGATTGCTTGCATCACAGAGATAAATTAAAACAATGCCCTTGGGGGAAAAAAAACTTCACAGGGTTTTGAAAACACAAATGTCCTTGTACTGCATTCCCCTTCTGTCACCTTCTAAAGAATGTCTCGAAGGTCCAAACTTCCTCTCTGTGGGCTGCAGGTCCATCCGTGTAAGACTTCACAGCCAGGTGATTCATTCAGCTCTGTAGGCTTTGGTTCGATGCTGGTGAGGATTCAGTCTTCCTTGACTCCTTCAGATCAAACATTTGAGTTACAAGCCACATGATACCATTTGGTAGGGATTGTCGCTAGGGAAAGTCAGCTCACAATCTGACACCTCATAAAGACAAATTTAGAGTTTGTGGGGTTTAGTATATATAATTTTTTTTTTATGTTAAGCAAGCACCTGGATGTGAGTTTTTCTTTCTGGTGACAACACAAAATGGAGTTCAGTTAATTTCCCCCCCTTTAAATGTTTTATGATCTTTGCCTCATTTTATTTGGACTTAATTGGGCAAGCTAGGATTGTTGCAAGTACAAAACAGCTTGAGGAGCTTGGGTGCAACCAGCTGAATTAGAGCTTTGAATTTCCTTTTTTCAGCAAATATAGTGGTGATTCTCAAGCAGGGACAGTTTCCCCTCTAGGGGACATTTGGTAATATATAAAGATATTTTTGTTTGTCACAACTCAGGCAGTGCCACTGGCATCTGCTGGGTAGAGGTCAGGAATGCCGCTAAACACAAGTTCCTCACCCCTTCCCCCGACACAGAATTATCTGGCTCAAAGTGTCAGTAGACCTAAGGTTGAAAAACCCTAATATTCAGTAACTAGAGTAATGATTTATATATTCTGGGATAGAGGCACTTCCATAAAGCCGGAAGGATAGAGGAATCAAGGGAGGGTGACTTCGACATGGAATATTTGACACAACTTAAAATGAAATAAAGTCTACTGATTTCTCGGACAGGTTCAAGCTCAATGAGGTGCTTATAACAGATTTTGAAAAGAAGCCAGGAGGGAACTATAGACTGGGTTGAATGTAAAGAGGCAGGTGCATTAATTTTGGCCCAGTGAGGACACAGGTTTCATTTGTTCATAATGACATACTAAACATCTTAGCACAGTTTGTCTTTCTGATGAGAGTGATATTAACAAACAAATGTACATGTGTTTTTTTCACTTCTTTCTTTTAAAAGTTACATTTTGAAGATTCTAGGATCTCAGATCTGTAATACTCCCCATCCCTTCAAGTTTTCCTAGGCTGTTAAAAGCCTCAAGTAGGTAGTTAACCACTAGCTATAAAGGGAGCGCGACTGAAGGTTCTTGTTCTTGTTGAGGTCCCTCCACTCTGAACCTCATTCATTATTTCCTCTACTCTACCCACAGTTCCTCCTTTTTTCTCTTCCTTGTGCACCAGACAACTCTCTTGTTCTCTGGTTTCTGGGTAGATTTGGCTAATGAGAGACAACAGCAAGAAACTGAAAGGCAGGAGGAGGAAGAGGTCCAAAAAATTCACCCCAGTTCTCCATCCTCCCTGCTTCTCAGCAGCTGGCAATGCTGATCCTCTGAGACCCCAGTTTCTTTGAGCCAGCCACTCTCCCTCCAACTTTGGCAGCTCCAGAAACCCTGTTTCTTCCCCTTGCTCCTTCAGACCTCGAAATAGTAGAGACTTTTCACTCCTGCTTGTCCCTAGATATCTCACCATCTCTTTTTGGTTCCCTTAACTCAGAATACTACTCTGTAAACAGTCCCTTCATTCAGTTCTTTTCAGTTAAGTCCTCTTCAGTGCACCATCTTATTTGTGCTAAACCTCTCGCTAATGCAGTACGTATTAAATTTTTGGTGGAAGGTTATTAATTTTGTATTAAATATTCAAATAATATTAAACTGGAGGCTGGAAGACTTGGATCCTTTTTCCAATTCTTCGGGTATCTCTTTACCTATGAAAACCCATTGAGCCTTAGTCTCTCATCTGTTAAATAGAATTTAAAAACATGTTCTGGAATTCCCGTCATGGCTCAGTGGTTAGCGAATCCGACTAGGAACCATTAGGTTGCAGGTTCGATCCCTGGCCTTGCTCAGTGGGTTAAGGATCCGGCGTTGCTGTGGTCTGTGTTGTAGGTTGCAGATATGGCTCGGATCCTGTATTGCTGTGGCTCTGGCATAGGCTGGTAGCTACAGCTCCGATTAGACCCCTAGCCTGGGAACCTCCATATACCAAGAAAACGGCCCTAGAAAAAAAAGCCCCCAAAAAAACAAACAAAAAAATTGTTCTATCTTTTTTACATAGTTACCGTAAGAGAGAAATTAATGTATACAGTTTGAAAACATTAAGCACTGAATACTGGAAGCCACATGTTGGCAAGGAAACTAGCCACACATGCTCTAATTCTGGCCCTAACTTTTTTAGAACTAACTTTGTGTGTGTGTGTGTGTGTGTGTGTGTGTGTGTGTGTGTGTGTGTATTTGGGTTCTCTGGGACTCCTTTTTCCCATGATAAATATGCTGATTAGATTAGATGATCTTCCTGGTTCCTCCTAACTTCAAAACATTTTACAATCTTTATTATTCTGTTCTCGTTGTTCTAGACTATTCAGCAGCATGACCCATACAGTTTTAAATGTAGGATATAAAACCTGAGAAAAGGGGTAGATAGAGGTTCTCTAGAGAAAACAAAGCTTGAAATATGTGAAATACAGAGTGTTAAAAGATGGACTTCCATGTGGTTAAGGGAGGAATCAGAGCATTTGGGGGATATTATAGGAGATAGATGTAAATGTAAGGAATGGAAAAGCCTTTCAAATATTTGGACTAATTCAGTAATGGAGTGGAATAAGTTGGCTTCCAGGGCAGGAACTTGCCCATCACTGGGATTGTTCGAGCAGAAATATATTTGCTCATTTCTCATGAATGCTGTAAAGAAGATTCCTATGATGAACATTGTAGTCATATGGTTTAGTAATGTAATGGTGTATGTAAGTCACAAGTATGGATGTTCAGGAGTGCTAAAGAACTATAATTCTTTATTTTCAACCAAAGACAACAGCAACAGGAAAGGAGTAGACGTAAAGCTTTACTGTGTATGCGAGATATTGTTATGTGGTTTGTGGAGAAGTAGAAAAAATAGAAAAATAGAGTAGGGTTTAGATTCCAGCAACAACTCTTTTTTTTTTTTTTTTTTTTATTTAAGCTACTGGAAAACACCCATTGTAATAGTCATTAAACAGTTCCTGTATCAGAGGACTTCCAACTCATTTCATATGTGTTTAATGAACTCCTACTACATGTACCACATAGGTGCTGAGATCAGAACTGGGTTTCAAAAGCATGCAGATTTTATTGGGAGTGGGGAGATGTACTACAACACAGTGCTGTTTTTATTATCATCGGGTTATAGAGGAAGGAGTCATTATAAAAAGGGTAGCTTGGCTCTGCCACCACTGCACTCCTCTTTTGGTTACTTCCCTGCCTCCTTTCAGCAACCCTTATTCGTTTGACACATATTTATTAAATATATACTAAGGACAGGTACTCTTCAAGGTTGTAAAGATTCATCAGTGAACAATATAGACAAAGTGATCAGTACCTTGAATCTGCATTTTGTTCTGATTATCTAAATTCTAAAATGAGTCTACCTCTTCAAAGCCTCAACCTTTACCTGCCTCCTGTAGCAAACATTCACTTGTTGTCAACTCTGTTTCTTTCATGTCAAGTCTGACCAAAGGTAAGCAGACTGAGCATTAACACTTGCTATACAGTGACATTCACATCTCTCCACTTGAACAGTGAGTGGGAACATGATTCACCTTATAAGTCCACGGTATTATGGGTGGAATTGTGTACCTGCCTAAAAAAAATTTATGAGTGGATGTCCTAAGTTCTCTTACCTCAGAATGTGATTGTATATGGAGACTTTAGTCTTTGAAGAGGCAGTTCATGTAAAATGAGGTCATGGAGGTGGGCTTTAATCCAAACGACTTGTATCCTTACAAGAAGAGGAGATTGGGACACAGACACAGAGCTAGGACCATGTAAAGACACAGAGAAGGAGTTCCCATTGTGGTGCAGTGGAAACGAATCCAGCTAGGAACCATGAGGTGGGTTTGATCCGGGGCCTTGCTCAGTGGGTTATAGGATCTGGCGTTGCCCTGAGCTGTGGTGTAGGTTGCAGATGTGGCTTGGATCTGTCGTTGCTGTGGCTGTGGTGTAGGCTGGCAGCTGTAGCTCCGATTTGACCCCTAACCTGAGAACCTCCATATGCTGCAGGTGCAGCACTAAAAGGCAAAAAAAAAAAAAAAAAAAAAGGCACAGAGAAATAGCAATTTACATGTAGAGGAGAGAAGCCTCGGAAGAAACCAACCTTGACCTTGGACTTGATCTAAACACCTTGATCCTGGACTTCTCGTCTGTAGAACTATGAGAAAATAAATTTCTATTTTTTAAGCCACCCAACCTGTGGTACTTCATTAGGGCAGCCCTAGTAAACTAATATACATGGTATAGGATACTAAGTAGCACATGATTTCAAAACTTCTTATTATATAGACATAAGGATGATATAATTCCACCCATGTCTCCACATCCTTTTCACCTCATACTTGCTTTACACCACTGCTGACATGGAGGGTCAACACCTGGAAACTCTATGCCCATGTGGTCTCAGACTTTCCAGGGGTTGGCATGATGAATCAGTGCAGTATCTGTCCAGCATGTCATTGGCCCTGAGGAGGACAGCAGCTGAGTGACAGGGGGTTAGTGATTATTATTATTATTTTTAAGTTTCTGTTTAGAGACATCCTGCTGAGATGTGCACAAAAGAGAGGTCTGGCGCATCATTGTAGTTGTGTTCCAGCTTTCAGAATGCAGAATATACTCCTGAATCTAATTAGATATGAGTTCAAAATAATTTCCTTCTCCAAAGTGGCACAGTGGAAAGAATCTGACTAGGAACCATAAGGTTGCGGGTTTGGTCCCTGGGACTTTCTTAGTGGGTTAAGGACCCAGTGTTGCCATGAGCTGTGGCGTAGGTCTCAGACGCGGCTCAGATCTGGTGTTGCTGCGGCTGTGGCATAGGCCGGCAGCTGTAGCTCCAATTCGGCCCCTAGCCTGGGAACCTCCATGTGCTACAAGTGTGGCCCTAAAAAGACAAAAAAAAAAGAAAGAAAGACTTTCCTTCCCCAAATTGAGTTTTGTATATATATTTGAGTGTATATTTATTTGGGTTAGCTGATAGGACCAGCCAACCTACAGGCTCAAACTGTAATTTACACTCTGGTGAAGAGAGGCAGCTTTGTAAAACTCAGACCTCTTCTAAATACTATATGATCCTGGCTCTAATTGGCCAGCTCCTCCTCAGGTAACACTGTACCATCTGCACTGGTTTATGCAGACAAAGTCTGCAGCCTGGACATCTTGGTGTGTGACTCCTTTCTCCAACCCTCACCTTGAGGACTAGATAGAAGAACCCACCTACCACAGAGGCCTTGTGAAGAAGGGTTTGTTATCTGTTGATTCAAGGTGATGAGGAAGAGGTACTGTTTGTTCTGAAATAGCAGCCAGAAGCAAAGGAAAGAGCTGCAGGGAGAAGCATTTTCCAGGAAGGTTATCCTAGGTCAAATGCCACTGGGGATGTAACATGAAGAGGAAAAGCTAGAACAGATCAAAAGAGACCTAGATCTAATCCCACCTTCTAGTAGAGTAACACAATGATTGCATAGGTCATTTAGACCCAGTGTCTCCTAAGAAATTCAGCCTGTGGAGAATAATAATGGTAAAAATTACATAATGCGTATCTCTAGGCAGGCACTGAGTGTTTTACATTTATCTTAAAAATTATCTCAGTTAATTCTCCCAAGGAGTCCTGGAAACTTTTTTTTTGTAATGAATACTACGTTTTAATGTTTTACAATGAAACAATAAAAGGGGAATATAATTTTGTTAAATTGTATATTTTGAATACTTGAATTACAAGAAAATTTTTATTGTTCAATAAGATATAATATGCCTATTATCATAACAATATTATTTTCCTCTTCTTTTTTTAAAATTTTTTATCTTACAATTCTAAAATGTGCCACAATGAGATATCACCGTATACATGTCAGAATGACTATCATAAAGAAGAAATAACAAGTGTTGGTGAGGATGTGACGAAAAGGGAACCTTGTACCCTGTTGGTAGGACTGTAAATTGAAGCAGCCATTATGGAAAACTGTGGAGGTTCCTCAAAAAATTAAAAAGGGAACTACCATAGTATCTGGCAGTTACACTTCTGGGTATTTATCCAAAGAAAATGGAAACACTAATTAGGAAAGATATATGCATCCCATATACACTGCAGCATTATTTACAGTAGCCAAGATGAAGGCAACTTAAATGCCTATCAACAGATAAATGGATAAAGAAGATGAGGTATACACACATACACACACACTCATGTACACTATTCAATGGAATATTTCTCAACCATAAAAAAGAATGAAATTTTGCCATTTGTGGCAACATGGATGGACATGGAGGGCATTATGCTTAGTGAAACAAGTCAGACAGAGAAAGACAAATACTGTATGTTTTCACTTGTGTATGGAATCTAAAGAACAAAACAAATGATTATAGAGAACAAACTAGTGGTCACCAGAGGGGAGGGAGTTAGAGGGCGGGGAGTGAAATAGGTGAAAGGGATTGAGACGTACAAACTTCCAGTTACAAAATAGATAAGTCACAGGAATGAAATGTACAGCACAGGGAATATAGCTACTATTTTGTAATAACTATATATTGTGTAATTTATAAAAATATTAAATCCTTTTTTGGTGCACCTAAACTAATAAAATATTGTAAGTCAATTATACTGCAATAAATAAAAATAAAATGCACCCTTAAATTCCTGCTCTGTTGTGTCTATGCCCTATACGATCCCTCCATAGACACTTGAGTTTGAAGAGAACTAATAAATATGAAGGCTATCATTCTGTGATTACTTTAAAAGTTGAAAGAATTTTGTAGATGTGATTAAGGCCCCTAATTAGTTGGCTCTAAGTTAATCAAAGGAGATTATCCTAGGGTGACTCAATCAGGTGATCCCTTAAAAGGGACTGGGACCACCCTAAAAGAAGAAATTCAGCTGTAAGAGGGATTCTCTCACTGACCTTGATCTAGCAGGCTACCATGTTATGGAGAAGGCCACAAAGCAGGGGACAGCAGGCAGCCTCTCGAAGCTGAGAATGGCCCCTTGATTTACAGTCAACAGGAAAGTGAAACCTTAGTCATACAATCCCAAGAAATGACCCAAAGTACCTTAGAAGCAGACCTTTGCCTAATCAAGACCCCCTGATATAGATGTACTTAGCTGACATTTTGATTTCAGCCTTGTGAAACTCCGAGCATGGTATATATAGGCACTGAAATGTGCCTGACTTCTGATCCACAGAAACCATGAGACCATACATACATTCGTGTCCATAGAAACGCTAAGTTTGTGGTAATCTCTTATACAGCAATAGAAAACTAATACACCTATGTATTATTTCCTTCATTTTACTACTGGAAGACTGAGGTACAAAGAAGTAGACTAACTTGCCTAAGGTTACAAAGTAGAACTTGGATTTGAACCTTGATTTCTGCTCCAAAGTATGTATATTTAATCAGGGCATTGCACTAAGCTTTTGCCACCTGTCTTCTTTTTGTTTTGCTTTCCTTGCAAGCTGCCATGGCTAGAGTAGACATAGGACACCTCCCTTTGGTATAGTTGGTTGGAAAGCCATCTTGAAAGCAATAAGCTAGGCCCCTGGCCTATGGCCAATCCCTATATTCTATAAAAAATCTCTTTTTTTCATAGATGGGAAATCCTAGGCTTCATTCCCAGAGGGTGGTTTTTTTCCTTCTATGTTTTTTTTTTCTTAACACTTCTCTTAAAAAAATCTACAGTTTTTGAATTATAGCCCTGTGGTTAAGGGAAATGACATTTACTGGGGAAGCAACTTGTTATGGTCTTAGGTACTCTGCCAAATGCAGCGAAAAGGGGGCTTTTAAATGTCATTTATACATTAAGAAAGATTTAAGGAGACATTGAAGAATATACCTCGCTGGCATTGCCAAAATCTGTAGGCCTTGTATCCACAAGTGTCCTGGGCTAAAATTTAATTTGTTCTTTTATGAGCGAATAGAGTATATTCTGCCCCAGGTCTGAACCAAAATGTTTAAAAATCGCACTTCATTTAAAAGGATTCATGGAGACATGCCAAGTCTATGAAGATATAAAGTGTAGATCTGAAGAGCAAGCAGAAGCCTTCATTGCCTAGAGAGTCTCTTCTTTTGGAGGAAAAGAAAATGTAGTAATAAAATGAGAAGATATTCTTTTAAGTAAGAGAACCTAACTTGGATGGGTTTTCTTAAATGTTTTGAAAATCTGAACAAAAGCTTCTAACTTAAGTAAAAGATGATGGAGGTCCAGTTAATAATAATCATCCAAATGTCAGGAGACAACCAGGTGAATAATACAAATTGCTCGGCAATGGTGTTGAGTTAAACCGAGTCTTGACTGTGGCTAGTTTGATCTCATCCTTGTAGAATGAGGGCTGGAGGAAGATTTAAAATCTTGAGGGTGATACTGGTAATGGTACCACTGCAAGTCATTTTAACCTCTGTTAATTAATGTCATCCATGGCCTTGAATACATTAGCGTTATGTATCTTTATACTGTATTTTTGTCTTTCACTTTTTTTGTAAAATGCATTTGCGAATCTCTCTCCCATTAACCTTCAAATATCCTATTTAGGCTCATTTATAGCCTTTGCTTGCTTTGTAAAGAGGGATAAAATACACACCTCACTTTCTGAAGTTAATGTAGCACACTGACACATTAAAGTGAAAAGGGTCTTTGTGTGTAGAAGTGACAAACATGTCAGTATCGGGGGGCTGTGTACATTGAGTTGCTTTCATTATAGGAATTAATTTGGGTTGAATCATCTAATGCCCTTTAGTCTTCTTTGTGATCAAGATCATGCAGCATTTTATAAGACTTTCACCAGGAGTAAGTGTGTTCTGGAATGGATTTGCTTACTGATGCTGCAGGCTTTCAGAAATAGAGTAGAAAATGGTACAAAGGAAAAGCTGTGACTATTTGGTTAAGACACTTGCAAAGAAATTTTTAAATGATGGCAAGGATTGGATTTTTAAAAATCTAATTAGGATTTAGTTGTATTTGTATAGAACATGACCTGCATCTTAATGATATTGTCCCATGTCACATAGCAAGCTCTCTTGAAGGTGATATCACTTACTCAGGATTATTGTGAGGAATTTAGGACATAATACACAAGACTGTACCTACTATAATACCTGGCACCTGGGAGTTGTTCAATTTATAGTGAAATCTAACAACAAAAATGAAAATTTTTACTGAATGAATACAGGCATAAAGCATTTTTGATGGTTACTAATAAGTAAGCATAGGATTTGGGGTGATGTGACATTACTTTTTAAAATAGTAAAACAAGAGTTCCTATTGTGGCTCAACAGGTTAAGAGCCTGACTAGTATTCATGAGGCCGCAGTTCAATCCCTGGCCTCACTCAGTGGGTTAAGGATCCAGCATTGCCATGAGCTGTGGTGTAGGTTGCAGACATGGCTCAGATCTGACGTTGCTGTGGCTGTGGCGTAGGCTGGCAGCTGTGGCTGCGATTCAACTCCTAGCCTGAGAACTTACATATGCTGCAGGTGCGTCCCTAAAAAGACAAAAAATAATAAAATAAAATAAATAGTAAAACATTATTTAGGAGAGTTCTTGCCATCATCATTTGGAGCCCTGAGACGGCCAGATCCTTTCAGATGGAGAGGAACTTAAAGGAAAGAAATGTTGGATATTTGAAGAACCTCATGACAAGATAAAATTGGCTATACCAAACTAAGTAATCTTTAATCAAAATATGTAATGGCGGCCATTTCACAAAGATCTTTGGTTAAAATCCTTGACCTAGGAGTTCAGTGAGAATGATCTGGGTTGATAACACGCAGTGTTTTTCATGTACATCAGTGAAAATCTGACCTAAACAGAGGAAAAGCTCAGGAAAAAAGTCCTTTTTCTCTGAGAACTCCAGCTGCAGCCTATGGCCAAGTACCCTGCTTGATACTATGGTCTACTTAAAAACAAATTATTCAGAAAACAAAACAAAACAAAAACAAATTAGTCTTAAGGGTATTAACCAAACCTTTTTCTATTCTAAGATTCATGACCCTGCTCTAATTGATAGCAGATCGGAAAAGGCCAGTCATATTATTGCTCCTGAGTCATTATAAAGTTGACCAGTTGTAATTATTTAATTACTAAATTATTTTCATTGGATATTCTTGATATCCTTCTTCTTTGAATTTTCTTTTTAATGAAAGATTGCATTTATTACTCCTTTCCAGTCTGCCAAGTAGTGTAACTGGCAGAGTATTTCAGGTGTTGGGACCCTTTAACCAGAACTCATTGTCGTTCTCATTGTTCTGGGGAAAAAGAAAACAAACATTCGGAAATGACAGTGGATAAGCCTGAGCCTTGGTTTAAGTAGTGGAAGGAAGTGTAGTTAGTTTAAGCATAGAGGAAATCTTTCTTAAAAAAGCTGGATTGATTCTTTTAAGAAATAAAAGCCAAAGTGCTCTGTGGGGAAGGTGAAATACTTGGTGACAGTTTGCTTAGTGTTCAGTACCGTCACAGATGCTAGCAAGCCTGGTGAGAGCATCAGAAGGAGCTACCAGGAGAGTGAGCAGCTAGGCCTGGGGCAGACCCTGAGCAAATAAGTAATCAAATTTGTCTTCAACTCCACTCCCACCCTCCCACTGCCTCCTTCTGCATCCTTCTCCTCAAACCCAAGGTTTTCTTTTCTCCGTTTTTTTCTCAAAGACTTAAGCTATTTTAATTACTTGCTTTTTTTTTTTTTTAATGTTAAAAACATTTCCTGTGGTTTCCTTTTGTAGTTTAAAGTTCTCTAACTGAAGGAGGACAGTAGTTTGGTAAACTGAATGAATACTAAGGTGATAGAATTGCAGGTTTTGTTTTTTGTTTTTTCCTCTTTCTTCTTTTCCTCTATCTTTGTACTGATACTTGGAAATGACTATGTTTAACTTAAGGGATTTTCTGATACCTGAGGACCAGAGCGGAAGAGATGAGCAGGATTAACAGAATGAAATTGTGCAGCAGATGCCAGTGACTTTCAGAGTGTTGGGTTCCAGATCTGTGACTCTGGTCTTAAAGAAAGATTATTTCTCTTGAGTAATGTATGAAGTAGGCTGAATTACTACCTTATTCTGTCTCATTTCATTTTGGATCCTCAGAGGAAATTTATACTACTCTAAGATTGTATGCCCAATGCAAGAATGAACATTGTTTCTGAGGGTGTTTGTCATATGCAGCACCCAGCCAGTCTTCTGTTATCTTTTTCAGCTTTTGTTTTTGTCGTTTGTCCAAATAGGACTTTGTAGAGCTTCGCGTTATACGAAAAACTCGATAATATGACCCCCGGGGGTTGCATCTTTTTTGAAGAGATAAAGATGTATTTGTATACTAAAGAGGGCAGGTTACAAAGAATAGATTCTGTCCAAGTAGGAAGAATTCCAGAATAGCCATAAGCTATCAGAAAATGCAGAGGCTTTAGCCTACCCTAAAGAAGAAATGTTATCTCGATAAGACTGAAGTCTCTTTCCTATTTTTTCCCAAATAATTACAATTAACACTCATTATCTATCTGGGGGTATGTCTGAGCAGCACCTATAGGGAAAAAGGCATTGGCTTTGTAGACAGGAAGCTGGTTATGCTGCTTCTTTCCACCTCCAGATCCATTCCATCCTCTTCTGCCCATTTATGTGCCTAACTTTTTTTGGTTGTACCATCCAGCATCTTTACTCTCTAGCTTCTAGTTTATTTTGGTCAATGGGAGGATTGTAGGGTGAGAAAAGAGAAGGATCTGGGTATTTCTTCACTGGCTTTACAGTACTTCAATTTGCCATAGTTCTGGCAGTATCTGTGTCTGCCATTCTGTCAGTCAACTCCTGTTTCACAGTGGCAGCTCTCAGTCAGCTTTGGACATTGTTGTTTTCTCTTCTTCAGGCCTAGGAGTAGTTGTGGCTTTCTGCTTTCTTGGCCCCTGAGTGTTTTATATTCCCTTGTTAGCTTCTTACCCCAGCCCTTTAGTCCAGTATTTTCTTTTCTTTTTTTTTTGTTTTTTTAAATTTTTTTTGCTTATTCAGATGCTTAGTTTATTGACTCAGCATCAAAAAATAGTTTTCATGCTGCTATAAATGCCTTCCTCAGGACAATAGCCTATCAAAATTTTCAAGGTCAATATAAAAAGTTATGATAGCCAGATGTATCAGAGGGTGGACCAAAGTTGGGCAGATGCTTTAGCTCTCTTCTCAGTGGGTATAAATCATATTAGTCAGATTTGGTTGTAGAGATACATTCAGATTTTGAAGACTCAAAATGAATTAACTGGATTTTCTGTGGTACCATCTACCCACAGCCTATATGTGTATTTGCCCCAGAGTCTGTTGCCTAGGGCTGCCATCCCGCCCTCTACATGTTTTATTACCAAAACTAATCTTACAATTTAATGTGATCACTAAGGAAACTATAGTTTTATTTTATTTTTTGTCTTTTTAGGGCTGCACTCATGGCATATGGAGGTTCCCAGGCTAGGGGGTCAAAGCGGAGCTGTAGCTGCTGGCCTACGTCACAGCCATAGCCATGCCAAACCCGAGCCACATCACAGCTCATGGCAACACTGGACCCTTAACCCACTGATTGAGGCATCCTCATGGATACTAGTCAGATTCGTTTCTGCTGAGCCATGATGGGAACTCCAGGAAACTATAGTTCTTAAATGAGACATTAGATCAATAACTGTGTGCTACTGCTCTCTATATGAATGTTTTTCTGTTTCCAAATTCAAAAATTGTTTTGGGAAGATTTTGAAGCTAACCACATTCTTCTCTGCTCTCATTTCTTTTGGTTATTTGCAGTCTAAATTCTAAGATTGAAATGTATTTTAGTTATTATTTTTTAAAGTTATTTCCCCAATAGAATTTTTTTTTCTACTGTACAGCAAGGTGACCCAGTTACACGTACATGTACACATTCTTTTTTCTCCCATTATCATGCTCCATCATAAGTGACTAGATACAGTTCCCAGTGCTACACAGCAGGATCTCATTGCTAATCCATTTCAAAGGCAAAAGTTTGTGTGTATTAACCCCAAGCTCCCCAACCCACCCCACTCCTTCCCCCTCCCCCTTGTTAGCCACAAATCTATTCTCTATGTCCATGATTTTCTTTTCTGTGGAAAGGTGATATAAGTGATATCATATGGTATTTGCCTTTCTCTTTCTTTTTTTATTATTCAATGAAGTTATCACATCTGTAGTTATATAATGATCATAACAATCTGATTTCACAGGATTTCCATCCCACAGCCCAAGCACATCCCCCCAGCCCCCAAACTGTCTCCTCTGGAGACCAAAAGTTTTTCAATATCTGTGAGTCAGCATCTGTTCTGCAAAGAAGTTCAATCTGTCCTTTTTTCAGATTCCACATGTCAGTGAAAGCATTTGATGTTGGTGTCTCATTGTATGGCTGACTTCACTTAGCATGATAATTTCTAGGTCCATCCATGTTGCTAAAAAAGCTGGTATTTCGTTCCTTTTAATGGCTGAGTAATATTCCATTGTGTATATGTACCACATCTTCTGGATCCACTCCTCTGTCGATGGACATTTAGGTTGTTTCCATGTCTTGGCTATTGCAAATAGTGCTGCAATGAACATCGGAGTACATGTGTCTTTGTGAGTCATGGTTTTCTCTGGATAGATGCCCAGGAGTGGGATTGCTGGATCAAATGGTAGTTCTATTTTGAGTTTTCTGAGGGATCTCCATACTGCTTTCCACAGTGGTTGCACCAATTTATAATCCCACCCACAGTGTACTAGTGTTCCTTTTTCTCCACACCCTCTCCAGCACTTCTTGTTTGTAGACTTTTGGATGATGGCCATTCTGGCTGGTGTAAGGTGGTACCTCATTGTGGTTTTGATTTGCATTTCTCTAATAATGAGTGATGTTGAACATCTTTTCATGTGTTTCTTGGCCTCTGTATGTCTTCTTTGGAGAATTGTCTGTTTAGATCTTCTGTGCATTTTTGGATGGGGTTGTTTGTTTTTTTGGTATGGAGCTGCAGAAGGTGTTTATAAATTTTGGAGATTAATCCCTTGTTGGTTGATTCATTTGCAAAGATTTTCTCCCATTCTGTGGGTTGTCTTTTCGTTTTGTTTAGGGTTTCCTTTGCTGTGCAGAAACTTAAGTTTGATTAGGTCCCATTTGTTTATTTTTATTTTTACTGTCATTACTCTTAAGAGGTGGATCTGAGAAGATGTTGCTGTCATTTATGTCGGAGAGTATTTGGCCTCTGTTTTCCTTTAAGAGTTTTATAGTGTCTGGTCTTTTATTTAGGTCTTTAATCCATTTGGATTTTATTTTCATGTATGATGTTAAGGAGTGTTCTAATTTCATTTTTTTACATGTGGCTGTCCAGTTTTCCCAGCACCACTTATTGAACAAGCTGTCTTTTCTCCATTGTATATTCTTGCCTCCTTTGTCAGATTAGTTGGCTGTAGGTGTGTGGGTTTAATTCTGGTATTTCTATCCTGTTCCACTGATCTGTATTTCTGTCTTTGTGCCAGTACCATGTAGTTTTGACGAATGTTGCTTTATAGTATAGTCTGAAGTCTGGGAGCCTGATTCCTCCGGCTCCATTTTTCTTTTTCAGGATGTCTTTGGCTATTCTGGGTCTTTTGTGCTTCCAAATACACTTTAAAATATTTTGTTCGAGTTCTGTGAAAAATGTCCTTGGTAATTCGACAAGGATTGCATTGAATCTATAGATTGCCTTAGGTAGTAGAGTCATTTTGATGATATTGACTCTTCCAATCAAAGAGCATGGTATGTGTTTCCATCTATTTGTGTCGTCTTTGATTTCTTTCATCAGTGTCTTATAGTTTTCAGGGTACAGGTCTTTTGTCTCTTTAGGTAGATTTAATCCTAGGTATTTGATTCTTTTGGATGCGATGGTAAACAGGATTGCTTCCCTAATTTCTCTGTCTGCTCTTTCATTGTTAGTGTATGGAAATGCTGTCTATTTCTGTGTCTTAATTTTGTATCCTGCGACTTTGCCAAATTCGTGGATGAGCTCTAACAGTTTTCTGGTCAAGTCTTTAGGATTCTCTAGGTATAGTATCATGTCGTCTGCAAATAGTGATAGTTTTACTTCTTCCTTTCCAATCTGGATTCCTTTGATCTCTTTTACTTCTCTTTTACTTTCTTTTTTTGATCTCTTTTACTTCTCTGATTGCCACGGCTAGGACTTCCAAAACTCTGTTGAAGAGTAGTGGCGAGAGTGGACATCCTTG
This sequence comes from Sus scrofa, assembly GCF_054392235.1. Lineage (NCBI taxonomy): Eukaryota > Metazoa > Chordata > Mammalia > Artiodactyla > Suidae > Sus > Sus scrofa. The sequence goes on along the minus strand of NC_139398.1, from coordinate 31,323,781 downwards.
TCTTGTTCCTGATCTCAGCAGGAATTCTTTCATCTTTTCACCATTGAGAATGATGTTCGCTGTGGTTTTGTCATATATGGCCTTTATTATGTTGAGGTAGGTTCCCGTTATGCCCACTTTCTGAAGGATTTTTATCAGAAATGGGGTCAGAAATGGGTGTTGGATTTTGTCAAAGGCTTTTTCTGCATCTATTGAGAGGATCATGTTGTTTGTATTCTTCAGTTTGTTAATGTGGTGTATCACACTGATGGATTTGCAGATATTGAAGAACCCTTGCATCCCTGGGATAAATCCCACTTGATCATGATGTACAATCCTTGTAATGTATTGTTGGATGCGGTTTGCTAGTATTTTGTTGAGGATTTTTGCATCGATGTTCATCAGTGAAATTGGCCTGTAGTTTTCTTTTTTTGGGGTATGTTTGTCTGGTCTTGGTATCAGGGTGATGGTGGCCTCGTAGAATGAGTTTGGGAGTGTCCTTTCCGCTGCGATTTTTTGAAATAGTTTCAGAAGGATAGGTGTTAGCTCTTCTCTAAATGTTTGATAGAATTCGCCTGTGAAGCCATCCGGTCCTGGACTTTTGTTTGTTGGAAGTTTTTTAATCACAGCTTCAATTTCAGTTCTTGTGATGGGTCCATTCATCTTTTCTATTTCATCTTGGTTTAGTCTTGGAAGATTGTACTTTTCTAAGAATTTGTCCATTTCTTCTAGGCGTAGAGTTGCATATAGTAGTCTCTTATGATCCTTTGTATTTCTGTGATGTCCGTTGTTACTTCTCCTTTTTCATTTCTCATTTTATTGATTTGAGTCCTCTCTCTTTTTTGCTTGATAAGCCTGGCTAAGGGTTTATCCATTTTGTTGATCTTTTCAAAGAACCAGCTTTTCGTTTCATTGATCTTTTCTATGGTTTTCTTTGTTTCTATTTCATTGATTTCTGTTCTGATCTTTATGATTTCTTTCCTTCTACTAACTTTAGGTCTTGTCTGTTCTTCTCTCTCGAGCTGCTTTAGATGTAAAGTTAGCTTGTTTATTTGAGCTTTTCCTTGTTTCGTGAGATTGGCTTGTATTGCTATAAACTTTCCTCTTAGAATGGCTTTTGCTGCATCCCATAGGTTTTGGAGTGTCATATCTTCTTAGGTGCAGCCCTAAGAAGCAAGAAAAAAAGATTATGGAAAATATATACAAATAGATAATCAAAGAAAGCAGCAGGCCAGAGAAACCAAGTTCAAGCATAGCCTGATCAAGTCCTATGTTTCTAAAACCCTCCAGGCCTATTTGTGCCACTTTTCATGACAGAGATCAGGAAAACCGATAAAGCCAGCTAGGTGAGGCAGGCATTCCACCTCAGTTCTTTTACATGTTTCTAATTTGGAACAGAAGAGCCTCGGCCATTTTAGTTGAGCATGTATGAAGGTGAGGAAGTGAACATGTTCTCATGCTTGGCTCTTCCAGCTTTTGAGTCCTGCCACTCACTGGCCATGGAGTGGCAGATTCATTCAGAACCAAATTGGAGTGTGTGTGTGTTGAAACTGAACAGAAAATTAGTGTTACAGTATAATTTTTGGTTTTATAAATTCTAGCATTTCCAAGGATATCTGTTTCTTTCTAAAATGTTATCATTTATATAAACTATAATCAAAGGCTGGTGGTACCTGTATGAGGGCCTTGAAGTTTGAACAGCGAGGTTTGTAAGAGATATAATCAGCTGAATTCAAATATTTTTTATTGATTTATCGCCCACTACTCCTTCAACAGCTTTTTACTCCATACTTTCTCTGCTTGGAAGTGTTTTCCTCCTTTGCTTACAGGGCAAACTCTGCCTGCATCTCAAGACTTAGTTCATATATCTCTTTTGCCGTGAAACCACCCCTGATGCCCCACAAAATTTTACTTTTTATTGTACTAATTGGACTGTCAAGTTTTTGCTTATGTGCCTTTTCTTCTAGAATGTTCAAAACAAGCAAATTAGTCATCATTATATGTGTCTAACTTGTAGTAAATTCTTGTTAAACAAATAAGTGAATATTTAGTATCATGATTTTAGAAAGACATATGACTCTTTTCATGATATAGTTGTGGACAAGATAATGAACTACAGTCTGGATCTAGTAACAGTGAGTTTATGATTGGTAAAATCCACTCATTAGCTCAGGTACTGGGCAGCTTAAATCTGGAGAGAAGTCTCCAGTGAAAGACTTTAAGACTTCATCTTAAACTTAATCCTGTACTACATAATCAGTGACTTAAAGAGAAATAAAGATTAGAATTAATGAATTGCATTTATTCGACTCCTGGTAGTTGTTGAAGTTTTAGACTAAGGTATGCTGTGCCCCTTGCCGTATCAACCAATAAATAAGCTTTGTGGTTTGTACATTACTTTTTTTATGAGTTGGGTTACTAGTTTGATTTTCCAGAAGCTCTAAAATTCATATTTGAACTAAAAAAAACAAAAAAACAAAAAAACTAAAGTTGTAAAATTTGTAACAGTGATATGTTTCTTTCCTTGTCTTTCTTGTCTTCTTCTTAACACCATCTGTGCATCAGTAAGTACTGAAAACTACATGTTTTGATTTTATTGTCTTAATGTATTTTGTTAAATAAGGCACAAGACATTGTTTCTTCAATATTTTAGATGGATTTTAAAGTCCAATAAGAAATGTTAACAGACAAAAAAAAAAAATAATAAACCCTTACATTGTTTAAAATAGTTAGACTCTTCTGGAAAATATGTGAGTTCTTTCACTTAAGAACCCTAGTGTTGGAAAATAAAGAAAACCATGCTCTCATGTGGTCCTTTTGGCCCAGAATGTAGTCATAACTATTAATCTTGAGGTTTTACTTATTTTTACCATCATTAGGTCTTTTTTCTTCAGGCCACAGAGAGGAACCCAGTGTCTGGGTCTAAAGACTGATTTGCACACACAAAAAAAGATGGATACAAAAGAGAAACATGATTATTCATAGTTTTAGAGCCAGCAGGGACTTGAGATGTCATCTGGCTTAGAGATTTCCAGACTTGACTGCTCATCAGAATCACCTGGAGAGCTTTCTTTTTCTTTCTTTCTTTCTTTCTTTTTTTTTTTTTTTTTTTCTTTTTTGGCTGTGCCCAGGGCATGCAGAAATTTCTGGGCCAGAGATTGAACCTGCACCATAGCAGTGATCCAAGCCACTGCAGTGGTAATGCTGGATCCTTAATCTGCTGCACCACAAGGGAACTCCTGGAGACCTTTTAAAATACAGATTTCTCAGAGTTCCCATCATGGCTCAGTGGTTAACGAATCTGACTAGGAACCATGAGGTTGCGGGTTCCCTGGCTTTGCTCAGTGGGTTAAGGATCCGGCATTGCCGTAAGCTGTAGTGTAGGTCACAGATGCAGCTCGGATCTGCATTGATGTGGCTCTGGCGTAGGCCGGTGGCTACAGCTCCGATTAGACCCCTAGCCCGGGAACCTCCATATGCCACAGGAGCAGCCCAAGAAATGGCAAAAAAAGACAAAAACAAAACAAAACAAACAAACAGACAAAAAAAACAGATTTCTCGTCCTCATCCTCTGAGATGTTCTGGGAGGGGGATCTAGAAGATTGAATTTATCAAGTCCTCTGGATACTTTTGATGCCTAGCCAGATTTGGAAACCAGTGATCTGGTCAAGCCTCCCTGATTCCTGGATGCAGAAGTGGAGACGTAGAAGGAGAAGCGACAGCTTAAGTTTTGCAGAACAGTATCAGAACCCAGTGCTCTTGATGTACAGTATTAAGTGCATCTCTCTGAAACTACAGAAGCACAGAAGGTATTTTCAACTGCCTATTTGATATCTTAAGTGAACTTTTATAGGAAGCAGTGGAATGGTGAAGGGAAATGTGACTAATTGAAACCAAAGACTCAAAAGACTGCTGTGAGAATCTGGTGAAATGATAGGTTACTGCTTCATAAACCATGAAGTGGTATGCTAAAATATACATGTAATAGAACATATGCAAGGAAGGAAGAAGTTAAGTAAATGAAAACAAAATAAGAATATTTGAAAAGAACTTGATAGTGCGTTAAAATTGCTTCAGCCTTTTTCCGTCTCAGTTAGAGAGGCCTAGACTACAGGTAAGCAGGATGATCTATTGGCACTTTGTATCTGTGGTTTGTGTGGTTCTCTGAGAGTTGTGGACCAAACATTGAGACTTGAGTTGAAGGTCTTCTACTTATTTGGTACTTGAACATTTTGATTCCCAATTCTACCACTTATGAGATTAAGTGATTAGAGAAGATAACTAAAGTTTTGTTTTGGCTTTAATTTTTGGTGAATTTTCTCTCTGCCGGCTTTTTAAATCTCTTTGCCGTCTTGATTTCTCATGTTTTCTGATTTTGCTTTGAGACTTTCCCCATTTTCAACTCATTTCCTATTCTCTCTAGTCTTTAATTCAAGAATTTAAATGCCTTTTAAAACTTGTTACTCTAAGTATCTGAGATATAAAAATGAAGAGTATGGTGTTCCTGATCTTAAAAGAACTTAAATTCTACCAAGGAAGAGAGTCATGATTACCACATTCTGATAAAATGTCCTAAGAACCACAATATGATGTATCTAAAGTGTCCTGCAAACATATGGGAGGAAATGATGTATCCCTCCATGGGGATGGAACACACACGGGGATGTTGTTGAAAGTTTATAGAGTCACAGTGATTGGAGTGGATGTGCAGAATGAATAAGAGATATGGGGAGGAGCATTCCAGGTCAAGTATGGATAAAAGTGCCTTGTGTGTTCAGAGAATAACCGCTAAATCAGGAATGGGGACGAGAGTTTGGTATCGAGCGTGGGGCTCTTGGGTTAGGAAACTTAAAAGGAAGACCCAGATAAGATGAGAATAACATGGTGAGATAGGAATCTTGAAAAGATTGCTGTGACAGCAATGTAGTTGTGTTGATACTGGATAGAATGGAGAGGGAAAGCAATCAGGGGGCTTGGAAATAATGATGGCTATAGAGAAATCAGGAGTTAGACAGTGAAATTAAGTTTAGAGAGAAAGAGGGATGTAAGAGAGATGATCAGAGGACTTTCCTACTGAAATTAAATTAAATTAGCATATCCATTAACAACACAGAAGCAAAACTACTTGTTATAGTTTTAGGGTTTTTTCCTTTCTCTTTCTTCTCACCTCCTTTCCTCCTTTGGTTTTACTTTATTTCGAACCTCTCCCTTTTGCAGAGAGCTAATATTAACATCAGTTTCTAAGGGGTCCTTCACTAGGCAAGGCCCTATGCCATCTGGGTCACCTTTGTATCTTTCCCTTTCTCACTTCTCTCCTCGTGAACTCCAGTGCTGTTGCTCAGATGTACTAAACAGCTCCCATCTAAGGGACTCTGCATTTGTTCTTCTTCTTGAAATGCCCTTCCAACATGTTTCTATGGCCCAGCCTTCCCTTCATTCAGGCTGACCGCAGGGTAAGGAGGGGCAAATCCCCACCCCGCCACCACCACCACCACTAGGATCTGACTGCTAGCCATCCTTTCTCTCTTCCTTGGTTAATCTCAGAGCCTCTTATTCCACATTGGGATTTGAATGCCCCTCTATAGGAAGGGCCTGTTCTATCTCTAAACTGCTCATATTCTTCCACTGCCATAGCTTCCCTTTCCCCACATCTCAAACTTAAAGCTGCATAGAATTTGTTACTATGAATGAGCACATTGTGCCCTTTTTTTTAAATTTCAAAATTTCTGGAGTTCCCGTTGTGGTGCAGCAGAAATGAGTCTGACTAGGAACCATGAGGTTGCGGGTTTGATGCCTGGCCTTGCTCAGTGGGTTAAAGATCCGGCGTTGCCCTGAGCTATGGTGTAGGTCGCAGACACAGCTCAGATCTGGCATTGCTGTGGCTGTGTTACAGGCCAGCAGCTACAGCTCCAATTAGACCCCTAACCTGGGAACCTCCATATGCCACAGGTGTGGCCCTAAAAAGCAAAAAAAAAAAAAAAAAAATTTGTTTTATTTCTACATTTTAAGTTTAAAAAATTGCCATTTCTTAGTATAGTTGATTTACAATGTTGTGCCAATTTCTGTTGTATAGCAAAATGACTCAGTAATACATATTGTTAATTTAAGATATTCGGGCACATATATCTGGAGGAATTTCTGTTTTAGAAAAATTCACCTTCCTCTGCCTAAAACACCTCCACTCATTCTTTTTGTCTTTGCTTACATATTAACTGGTGTTTACTGAGAACATGTAATATATAAAGAACTTTTGTAGCTAACATAATCTTCATGCTGTCAATAAGTCTCTTTTTACTAAGCACTTTATTCTTTTTCACCTTCTCTAAAAATATAAACCTTTTTGGGAAAGTTGAATATTAAGTCTTTTATACATTAGTGAGGCTTAATTCATAAAATTGTTTTTCCCAACGAGAGAAAATCCATGTTGAAGAAGAAATAGTGATGAGATGGTAGAAGGACTCAAAGAAGAAGGAAATGGGAATGCATATGGAGAACAAATGGCCTGTTAAAGTTTTCTCTAACCTGTCAAAAATGCCTTAGTCAACATGTAGCAGGCTTAGCTGGATGCTATTCAAGGCACACATAAGGCTGATCATCACTGAGTTGGATCTGAATAATCTTAGAGTCATGTAGTATCTCAAAAGTAAAAATAAGTCTAGTTTTAAGGGAAAGGAGGGCAAAAGTGTACAAAGTCTAAAGTTAGAGCTCTTCTTGTAAGGTATTTTGTAGTCAGGATTCCTCTGTATGTAGGGTTCCCTTTAAACTAAATTTCAAGGTTGAGGTGAAGAATCAGGCAATTTGGAGGCAACCAGATACCTCTGGAGAGAGTATGCACTTCCACAGGTGCTATGTAAGAAACAGAAGGATATGGAGGGCAGGTTTATTTTTCAGTTGGAATGGACTTTAGAAATAATTTAATTCAGAATGATAATTTAACTCATTCTGCTGGTGAAGAAACCGACACCTTAGGATGTTAGATTACTTGAGCTGATCTCAGCCGTCCTGCTGCCAAGGTAATAGGGAACTCCAATCTGTTCTGTTTTTCCACAGATAAAATTAATACCAGAATATTGCATAGAAAGTGATAACAATAGCTTAACATTTGTTTAGAGATTTGTTTATAAAATTCTGGCGCAGTATTTTCAGAGAGCATATACTATTTCTGCCTTTGAGACACTTGGTAATGTGTGACCATATAACTTACTATCTGAACCAGAACCTTCCTGAAAATGAAAGAGGTGGCTATAACTATTATGTAGAAGCAACAGGAATAAACTATAACTCTGAATTTGTGGTCACCTAGTTACAGAATTACTAAGGCCAAGCTCTAGGCTGGGTTACAGTGTGAAACAATTTGTAGGTTATAACGGGCCAAGAGATCAAAGTCTTGAAGATGGCAGGATCTAGAGTTGTGGCCACACAGGAGGACCATGGGTGAATTGCCCTGGAATTAGTGGGACCAAGATTTATGATTTGTCAAATGAAGTGGCTAATATAAAGACTATTGAACCTGTAGAATTAAATCTCTGGAATAGGAGAAAGAAGTAAGAAATCAAAATGTTTATGTTAGGTTAATATTTATTAATTATTATTAAAAATTAAATGTGTGAGTATAGACAAATACTGTACCCATCTCTTTTCAGAATTCGTATTTTAAAAACATTTCAAATAGCAGTGAAAGTGATATTTATAGACACCCCCCTCAAAATCTCAAATGAGGTAACTGAATCATAAGTATATAAATACTATACATTTTGGGAGTCTAATGAGTGCAGAATATACTATACATTAAAATTTTATGTTTCCTAAAGTTTTCTAATGTGATGTTTCTTACTCTGAGGTTAACTGGGTAGTTAGGCAATCAGAGCAGATGGTATTTATTTTATGAATAACATTACATTTAGGTTTTCTTAAATCTCATCTCTTTTTGAGGAGAAATGTAGTCTTGTTATTAGTTGCTTCTATTAGAAACTAGAAGAAAATAGTAGTTTATTTTTTTTATTAAAGTACAGTTGATTGGAGTTCCTGTCGTGGCTCAGTGGTTAATGAATCCGACTAGGAACCATGAGGTTGCGGGTTCAATCCCTGGCCTAGCTCTGGTGTTGCCGTGAGCTGTGGTGTAGGTTGCAGACACGGCTCGGATCCCACGTTGCTGTGGCTGTGGCGTAGGCCGGCGGCTATAGCTCTGATTAGACCTCTAGCCTGGGGACCTCCATATGCCATGGGAGCAGCCCTAGAAATGGATGAAAAATAAATAAATAAATAAAAATAAGGTACAGTTGATTTACAGTCATAGTTGAAATAGATATCTGTAGTTTCTATTCTGCTAGGAGGAAAATGACAAAAACGTGTATGTTTTTAAGAATGAACAGTTCTGCACCTATTATCATTAACAGTCTTCTACATATATACATAGCACTTTACACTACAAAAACTTTCCTGTAAATTACTTCTTCAGATGTCCCACAGAAATCCTGGGCAATAGGCAGTATTTTCCCCCTTTCAGAGATGAGGAATCTGGAGCTGAGAGTTGTTGACTGAGGTTTTCTGAATACTGAGTTTTTCTTCTGCCTTTGGGTCTAGCACTTCTGTACATTCATGCCAGGCAGGCTTGTGTTTAGGATCATTCATTCAGTAAATTATTGATTGAGAACCAGGAATCAGTGTTGAGAGATGACACTGTAGTAGTAAGAAGAGGTAAAAGTCATCAAGGACAATTTATGCTGTGTTAGAATCTTATCCTAATAATTTAGCAAATAGATTACTGAATAGTTAATCCAGTTTAATCATAGTGAGCAAACAAAATAAAAATATTACTGTGTCTATGTTGTCACTATATTGAAATGCTTCTTCCTGGATTTTGATTTATTCTTTGTTACTTTACCTCCCTCATGTCTGAAAACAAAATGAACGTAAGTCCTTTTGCTTTCATTGCTGTATGGTTCAGACTTGGAGACTAGCTACATCTGTCCTGTTTAAGGATTTAGATCAGTTATTTCTCAATTTGGAGATTTTTTGGCTGCCACAAATGGGTGAAGGGATGGTGGGCACCTGGTGGTTTGAGGGCCAGGATGTGGCTAAATATCCTGTAAAGCATAGGATAGCCACTCACAGTGAAGAGTTATCCAGCCCAAAATGTCAGTAGTGCTGAGGTTGAGAAACCTTGGATTAGATAAAGATACTGTTTTTGATTTTGTATGTAACACTGCTGTCTTAGTTTGGGTTCCTCCAAATCAAAGCCTGAGGTAAGGACAGGAATCTTGAGTGAGAGAATGGAGAGAATGGGACAGGGAAAGAGGAAATGTCAAGATATGGGGGTTTAATTTTTTTTCACAAAAGTGTGAAAATTTATTTTTTATTTCAGTTTTATTGGAATATCATTGTCATACAGCACTGTATAAATTTAAGGTGTACAGCACAATAATTTGACTTCCAGACATCATGGAATGATTACCAAAATAAGTTTATTGGAGTTCCTCTTGTGGCGCAGCAGGAACAGAATCCAACTAGGAACCACGAGGCTGTGTGTTTGATCCCTTGCCTCTCTCAGTGAGTTAAGGATCCGGTGTTGCTATGAGCTATGGTGTAGGTTGCAGACTTGGCTCAGATCCTGCGTTGCTGTGGCTGTGGTGTAAGCCGGCAGCTGTAGCTCCAATTTGACCCCTAGCCTGGGAACCTCCATATGCCACGAGTGCGGCCCTAGAAAAGCAAAAAAAAAAAAAAAAAAAAAAAAAAGTTTATTGAAAATCTATCATCTTACATAAACAAAATTAAAGAAATAGGAAAAAGAATCTTTTTTCCTTGTGATGAGAACTTCTAGGATTTTCTCTCTTAACAACTTTTGTATATAACATGCAGCAGTGTTGATTATATTTATCATGTACATTACGTTACGTGATAATGTAATACTTATTTATCTTATAATTGGAAGTTTGTACCTTTTGACTGCCTTCATCTACTTCCCCCTCCCATACCCCACCTCTGCTAACCATAAAACTGATCTATTTGTCTATAAGTTTGTTTTTAAAGTGTAATTGGCCTACAGTACTGTATTAGTCCCAGGTACACAACACAGTGATTCAGTATTTCTATACATTTCAAAATGATCATCACAATAAATCCAGTTATAATATGTCACCATACAAATATATTACATAGACTTTATTCCCCACACTGTATGTTTTATGTCTGTGAGTCCTTTACTTTCCAACTGAAAGTTTGTACCTCTTAATCCCCCTCACCTATTTCCTTCCTCTCCTTACCTACCTCCTCTCTGACAACCACCTGTTTGTGTATCTATAATTTTATTTCTGTTTTATTTGTTTATTTCTTTTGTTTTTTAGATTCCACATATAAATGATACCATACAGTGTTTATCTCTCTCTGTTGACTTATTTCACATAGAATATTATCCTCTAGGTCCATCCAAGTTGTCACAAAAGGAGAGCACTTTTAAGGGTAACTGTGGCTGGATTCCATCAGGATCTTCTGAGGAACATTAAGAATGGCTCTCTGAATTATCTTTCCAAGATGAATGGGAGAGTGTGTAACATTTACTGCATTGGCTGAGGGATGTTTCTGGAGATTTAAACAGTGTTTCTAGTTGGAATTGCTTACAATAATTTAAGTGTAATACATACTAAAGGGGCCTGTCCCATTTCAAGTTTCCATTATCTATTGGATATGTACTTGCTTGGTCCTATAAGGCTTAAGCTTAATATAGCTGACTTAACTCTCTTGCTTCAACAGAAGCTTCTCACAGAAGAGTCTAGAATCAGCCCAGAATCACCTTTTCCTGGGTGGAAGGAGCAAAGTGATTGCTGATCCCAGATCAAACATAAAATATAATAATAGCTGCTAAAATTAATTGAGAGAACTTTCAGTCATTTACCTACTTGGCATCAGATCTGTTTCCTGCCTTTTCCCTTTTCAAGCTAACTATATTTTCTATACTCCCTACTAACTGACCTCTAGCAAGTTTCAGAAAATAGAGGCACTGGTAGAAGGTTGGGGGACTAGAGCCAGGATATATCCTCTGTGTTTCTAGTAGGATTTCTAAAAGTGGCTCAGTCTTTTTCATGGTTACAGCTCCTTCTAGAAAGCTCCAGCTCTCAGGCTCTGTTCAGACTACCTCCTCCCTTTGCTTTCTAGCCCTGCGGGTGGTAGAGACTTCTTGTACTTATTAATCTCTGGGTTGCTTCATGGTCCTCCGTTTAATCTTTGAGCACATTCAGCATACTTGAATATAGATTCCCAGGGTTTGGCTTCTCTGCCTGGATATTGATTGTTCCAAATATTTTAGGTATATTAACTGTCTAATCAATGTAACTATTCTTTGATGTAGACACTATTTTTTCCCCATTTTAGAAGTGAAGAACCCAAAGTAAATAGAGATTAAGTTGCTTGTTCAAAGTCCACCAAAAGTGATGTCCTGAGCCTAACCTCTTGAACACTAAATTATGTTGCCTCCCATTAAAATAGAGTCATTCACCCTTGACTCCAAGCATTTCTAAATGAAGAATGCTCCCTAAACTCTGAGCTCAGGGTCATTGGCATCCTGCCCGATGTCTCTGGTTATGCTTCTATTTTTAGGAAGACAAGTGGCCAAAGGCCTGTGTATGCCATCCTCCCTAAACCTCTAAGTTCCATTTTGTTTTCTCTAATTTATATGTCCTTTTTTCCCCCCTCCATTGCTTCTCCAGGCCTCCTACTAGGGTCACTCACTGGGTTATCTTGATCCCATCAGTGCACTCGGTATATCTAGAGTTTGCCTCCTGCTCTGGTTTTGCTCCCTGTCTCATTTCTGCCATCTTCTAGTTCCACTGGTAGATAAGGACAGGTCAGAGATGCATCACATCACATCAGCTTTTTTCTAATGATGAATTCAGCACTTCCCAGATAAGCTGTATCATCTTTCCCAGCATAAATTTGAAGTAAGTTACATATTGCCTCTCTACTTAGAATTCTTTAAATAGCCTCTGCAATTTTATATTTATTATAAATATTTATATTAATTTACTTTTTCCCTTACTGTCCTCTTTATTTGAAATGTCCTTTTCTTCACTTTCCTCCTAATGAAATCTTACTTATCTGGAAAGGCAAGGTCTAGCCTAAATTCTTTGACAGCATTTCAGCTAGACCTTGCCTTTGCCTTACCCCTACCTATATAGAATAAATCACCCCCACCCATGCCGTACCCCTACCTACATAGAATAAATCACCTTCTACGTTTTGGTTTCACATCATCTTTTTCACCCCTCTGACCCAGTTCTCAGTGTGTGCATGTCTGTTTCCCAAATAAACTTGACAGTAGAGAGTGTATCTTTACTTTTATGTTTCCTGTTATCTAATACATGTTCAACAAATTTTTAGGTAGAATCTGAGCAAGCAGTTTTGTTGATGTCTGTTCTAACAAATCTAGGAGACTTGATGACAAGTGCAGTATTTAGTATTAGTATTTAGTATTAGTAAACTGACGAAACTATCTTCCTTATAGATTTAGTTTTTGTTCTTTTAGCTTTGTATGCTATAACATTGGACACTTGGTGATTTTTATGATGAATAATTTTTATCCTAGAGGCTAAATTCTAATGCAATATTGTGTGTCTATGTGTATGTGTTCTGTGTATGTTTGTGTGTGAGAGAGAGAGAGAGTGGGGAAATTTACTTGAGCATCTCTCTCTCTTTTTTCTTGTAGACAACCACCTCTCAATGTTATTTTGAGGAAATGTGACTTAATGGTAGCAGAATATTACTTTGTAAATACAATTAATTTCCTGTGAAATACTCAATGATAGAGGATATAGGTATCACTGAATCAGCAGTATGTATAGTTTTAGTTTATGCACAAGAGTTGGGCATTGTGTGTGTGACTTACCAAAAGATGGTTAGTTAGTTATGTGGGCATTATAAGGACCATTTGCCAAAGAGGTAAATGGTTTACTGAATGGTTAAAATGAGTTAGTTAATTATTAAGAAGGTCTATATTTCCAGACTAATACATTGTCCTTTGAATGGTTTATTAAGTTGGTTATTTCCCAAAGTAGTTTGGCACCTAGATAAATAGATACTTTGCAGTACTGAAAAAAACCATAATAGATATATTTTTCTTATGGTTGGTCATCTAGTATAATTCAGAGAGCATAATCAAGGCATTATAGTCATCAGAGTAACTGTCTAGCTTCAGGCTTATAAATATCAGTGTTTGTCTTGTGCTTTTTCTGACTTACATCATGGCTACTAAGCCAAGTCTTTTCCTTTTTAAAATTTTTAACCTATTTATTTATCCCAACATGATATTTCTTTCTTAGTTTATGTTAAGGTGAAAAGCTTAGGCCAGTGATACCTAATAAAAAGCGTGCAAGTGATTTAGCTAGAAGCACAGCAAGAGTACTAAAGAAGAGTGTCTTATAATTTGTGAAAATGAAGATTTTCCACTGGCTGTAGGCAAGAGAGTATGCAAAAGGAAATGTATGCGAGGCCAGATTGTAAATGTAGCAGGATTTTAGACAGGAGTGGAAGCCCTTTGACATTGCAAAAGGCAGTATAAATATTGCTATAGCTGGGAAGAAATGACTATCAGTTGTATAAACAGTGGCTGCAGTGACTATGATCAGAGCATCATGGCACTTTAGGACATCTGAAGGGAGTGAAACAACAGCCAGGGTAAAAAAAATTCAGGAATGCAAGAATGCATCTCTGAGAAACTACAAGCAAGGCATGCCCAGGCATACATATAAATACAAATATAAATATATACACATACATAAAATGTTATGCTTAGTTTTTATTAAAAAGAGACCACACCATGCACATTACTCTGTAACTTGTTTTCCTCACTTAGTAATGTATCACTGAAGGCACTTCTTAAATGTATAGATGTATGTCATTTGACTTTCAACAAGGTGCCATGACAATTCAGTGAGAAAGAGTAGTCTTTTCAACAAAAGACAACTGGATTACATATGCAAAAGAGTGAATTTGAACTCTTGCTTACACCATACAAAAAAAATTATTTCTAGTAGATCATAGACCTAATATAGAGATAAAATTATATAACTGAGGAAAAAATAGGAGTAAATTTTCACAACCTAGAGTTAATTAAGGCCTTAGATATGACCAAAATCACAAATGACAGAAGAAAAATGGATAAATTACATTTTACCAACATTTAAGGAACCATCAGTAATGTGAAAAAACAACCCAGAATGGGAGAGAATATTTGAATATCACGTATCTGACAAGGGATATATTAAATATCTTTAAATATTTAAAGATATTTAATATCTTTATTTTAATATTATTAAATATATTTTCAAATATATAATACATATTTAATGTATAATATATTATTTAATAGATATTACTCCAAAGAAAATATGTAAATGGGCCAGTAATATTGATATATTATATATAATATATATGATATATTAAGTGTACTTTTAAAAGGTTGCCACTCAACAATAAAAAGACAAATAACCCAATTAAAAATGGTCAAAAGATCCAAGTAGACATTACTCCAAAGAAAATACATAAATGGGCCAATAAGCACATGAAAGATGTGCAACATCATTACCCATTTGAAAATTGCATATCAAAATCACAATGAGATACCATTTCACACCAACTAGGTTAGCTGTAATCCTGAAGACAGGTAATAGCAAGTGTTGTTCAGGATGTGGGGGATTTGGAATCCTCACAAATTGTGAGTGGTAATATAAAATGATGCAGCAGCAGCTTGACATAAACATAGAGTTACCTTGTGACCCAGAAAATCTTCACCTAGGTCACACTCCAGAGAAATGAGAACATGCCATACAAAAACTTGTTCATGAATGTTCATAACAGCATTAGTCATTATAGCCATAAAGTGGGGACATTCCAAATGCCCCTCAACTGATAAATGGATAAATAAAATATGGCATAACCAAACAATGGCATATGATTTGGCAATAAAAAGGAATGAAATACATGTAACAGTATGGGTGAATGTTGAAACCCTATGCTATGTGACAAAAGGCAGTCAAAAAAGACTACATATTGTATTCCACATATGTAAGTCCAGTATAGGCAAATCCATAGGAACAGAAAGTAGATTAATGGTTTCCAAGGACTGAAAAAGTTGGAGGATATGGGAGGTAATTGCTTTGGATATGGAATTTTGAAGGGTTGGGGGGATAATGAAAATGATCCAGTAATGATTGTGGTGATAGTCGCACAACTCTGTGAATATACTAAAAACCATTGAATTATATACTTTAAAGTGGTAAATCATATGGATTGTAAATTATATCTTGGTTTTTTGACTCCGATGTAATCATATTTGCCAAGTTCTTTTTGCTAGGTAAGATAACCTATTCACAGGTTCCAGAGATTAGGATGTAGACCTATTTGTGGGGGCCACTACTCTGCCTGTCACACTTGGATTTTATGGAAGTAGCTGAAACTTGAGTAAGACCTGACATGACCTTGCTGTTCTTTGTGAGTGGCAGTGCAGCCCTATAGAGCATGGGCTACAAATGAGGTCAGGATGACTTGCTTCTCAGCCAATGTTAGCCTGGAAAGATGAGGGTAGAAGACAGTTCATTTCTTTTTCCTTCCGACCACTAAGATATCATGGTACCACAGAAAACCTGCTAATGTTAGTCATGTCTTTGGTATGGTATCTTTTCCCTCAGTATTTTTCATCTTTAAGTAGATTATTCATCATATGATCCTAATTTCTTATGTTGTTTATAAAGGTCTCCTCTGCCCCAAGGCTAGAATGATTTCTCTATTTTTTCTTCTATTATTTATTTTATTTTCCTTTTAAAAATTAAATTTATATGAGATGGATTTTTGTCAGTGATATGAACTAGGGATCTGCCTTTGTTTTCTTTTAATTGGATAGGCATTTATGCTAATATCATTTATTAAATAATCAATATTTTTCTCTCTGGAGACCCTAGTCATATATTAAATTCTCATGTGTACTTCAGTCTATTTCTGAATTCTCTCTTGTGTTCTACCAATAGCTTTTACTTTCAAGAATAAAAACCTCATACAGAAAAAAATTATATAAATAAAACCTCTATTCTATTAGAGACTTTGATATTAACATTAAACACAATTAGAAAGTCAAGAAAAGCATTTGGGCCATTTTCTTTCTTTGCTATTACACTCCAGTTCATGTAGGTCTTATTTTTATAGTCCAGGTCATACAGTACAGAGCAAGATCGTGTGTACATGTATTTTTGTGGTATTTCCGCAGAGAGCTGCCTGATCATGTAGACACCACCTCATATGTACAAATTGAAAGGTACTGAGAAGCTTCTCCACTTAAAAATATCTTCTCTACAGATAAGCACCCTGGTTTGAGAGAGCTACCATTGGAGGTACTCTCTTGTGATAAATTTACCATCTATACAAGTTTACCTTCTTGTATGAGGAGTTAAACACAGAACATCCACCACCATGTTAGAAATGAAAGCAGATGTGGTAGCATTATGGAATAAAAAAATAATTCTATTCAATAAATAGCCTTAGAGTCACTGAATATTGAGGGAGATGGGAAAGGTTTCCAAAGTCATGGCTCTCTCTTATTAGAAGAAAACAGATTCTTATGAATTTATTATCCTGAAAAGAAATCTCAGGAGAAAATCCATGTAGAACTGATAGTAAGGACATTTGAAGATGAGTATTATTAAATACTTAGTATAGATTATGAACTGTAGAATAAGGTGTGGTTGTTTCTCAGAGTTGCTATGCTTATTTCCATGCAGATCATAGAAAAATAGTTTGTAGGCAAAAATATTTAATTTTAGTCTTGTGAGGCTCCCCCCCCACCACCACCCTTTTTCTTTTCCTTTTTTAGCTTTGTAGGCCTTGCTATGATTCTTGACTATGGCTTATTTGGATGGGTAATAAAAAAATATTTTTTCCCTGGGATGGCATGTTTTCAGGGTGAATTTATCTTTCTTCATTTGAAATTTAAGATCTGATCTCACATTAATATTTCATTCATTGAAATTTGAGTTATATCATCTTGAAGTGAAGTGTACCCTTTAAAAACATGACCATTTTCCCCTTTAACCCATTTCATTGAAAGGACGTCCAGCAATGTGGTTAGTTATGCAATGACCCTGAATTTACTCCGTGCTTTGCTCTGTGTGATGCCGTGTGTCACAAACATGGTAGGCAGAAATAACCAAGTTATTAAGAAGGAATGTGTCCTAAACAAATTAATTAGAGTAACAATTTTCTTTTTGAGTTCCTTAGAACTCTTAAGAGTGTCTATAAAGGGACTATTCTGTATTTAGTAAATTACTCATTATTAACACAGTAATTAATGCAACACACAATTTTCTCTTCATGGCTCTTTCTTAGAGTCAGTTCAGGGAAGTTTTGTTTTCCATAGATGTTTTGCAATAGTAACTTTCTTTTATTTTTGTTCTGAAGCTATAACCGAAGCCATTTGAGCATCCTCTTATCCTGGACTCTCTTTTTTATTTTTTATTTTTGTTTTTCTTAGGGCTGCACTTGCAGCACATGGAGGTCCCTAGGCTAGCGGTCGAATTGGAGCTACAGCTGCTGGCCTGCACCGCAGCCACAGCAAAGCCAGATCCGAGCCTCATCTGTGATCTACACCACAGCTCATGGCAACACCAGATCCTCAACCCACTGAGTGAGGCCAGGGACCAAACCCGCAACCTCAGAGTTCCTAATCAGATTTGTTTCCGTTGCACCATGATGGGAACTCCATGGACCCTCTCTTTTTATGTTCCATTCTAAGTAAAATGACAGATAGGAAGGAATTTATATTTGGAAAATATTTATATTTGAAAAAAATAAGATTGGGCCATATATAAAATTATAAAGCAATAGTTGTCTGTGTTTATCTGATTACTTGACAATACAAAGGTACTAATTACAGATCTGTTTATTAAAATGATTTTTGAAAATAGTTTTAAATGTGTCTCTGTGTTTAAATGTGTCATGCTGTAGAGTAGAGATGGGAAACTTTTTCTCAGTAGTTTTTAGATGCATTATCTCCCTCTATGAAAGATACGGAAACATATACAAAAACATGGTTTTATCTCCGACTCCGTATAGAATTTCAGCAATATTGGATGTTTTATTTGGCCAATCAGGTGCCCAGCTCTTCTACTTAGGGGTAGTAGAGGAGAGCTGACTGAAGAGATTTCTTTAGTTTGCAGACTCTTTTCTGAGAAACAGTGGTAACATTTTGAACTGGAATGAGGAGTAAAATAAAGCATTTAACAGAGAGGTTCGATTAGGGAAATACACCACTGACAGTAAGGACATTTGAAGACTAGTGTTATTAAGTACTTAGTATAGATTACGGACTGTAGAATAAGGGTATGGTTTTTCCTCAGAGTTGCTGTGCTTATTTCCAAACAGATCATAGAAAAATAGTGTGTAGACAAAATATTTAATTTCAGTTGGTGTTTAAGGGCAGCTTGACATTTTTTCCAAGTTGAACATGACTTATAATCTTAGATAATTCTTCCCCTTGGTTATAAACATAATTTCCCACCTTGTTTTAGTTGGTTTTGTAAAACAGCCAGAGAATTTTTAATTTGCCCAATAGTGACTATAACACATGTACCTCATTCATGGGATTATTTTATGAATATCCTAAACTTATTAAAATGTTTTTGCATGAACTACTTATTCCATATACTGACCACTCCTGATGTTAAAAAAAAAAAATCTCAAATTCTTGCCACTAAAAATCAAATATTATCTTTTATATATTTTTTTTCATGAAAGGTTTCCTCAACTGTTTATTACATATGGTAATAATATAACTCATCAAGCATCTATTATAGACATTCATGGAAGAAGATGATTCTGTGCTGAGTTCTGTTTGCTCAAAGATTTAGATGAATGTTAAATTTCTCTATTTTAACTGCAGCCAGGAAAGTGAGTGCCATTTTGCAAATTAATTTGTAAGGTTAGAGCTCTTTATTTTTTTTATTATTTTTATTTTTGGGGCCATGCCCACAGCATGTGGAAGTTCTTGGGCCAGGGATTGAACCCACACCACAGCAGCGACCCGCTGCAATGACAGCACAAGATCCTTAGTCCTTTGCACCACAAGAGAACTTCAGGTTAGAGCTATTTATGTTTCAAGGCTCACCGGTCAAGCAGACCATGTTGAAATTTGATTGCTTATGATTATACATACATGACATAACACAAAAATTAGGTAATATACTTTTTCCATAAAATTAAAATGAATCAAAACAGACAGATTTATTGGTATTGTAAAATAATATACCAGTTTTAGAATTGTTTGCTCTTATTATGTTCTAATCACATCGTGTATATATAAATTCAATTTGAATTTAAAACTTCCTTAAAAATTTTACTCAGAAATGTACTAGCCAGTGAGCTACCCTGGTTGATTATACTGAAGGAGTAGCTCTTTTCAGATTTCACTGATTCAAAGATACTTTTACTAGAAGATGCACCTTGTATACTACCAAGAAAGAAAAATGTTCTAAGCTGTGACATAATTCTTTTGTTTTGCTTAGAATTCTGACTTTATACTTAATAAAACTGCTATTTTAGGCTCATTTACACATATTTCAAACATTTCCTTCAGGCACTCACATTAAAAGAGTGTAAACAATATGTATTTATCATATTCTTCAAAATCCTTGCATTTAAGAGTCACTTTTAAATTCAGAATTGTCACTATCTCTTTTTTTCTAGTATCACCTCTAGTATTTTCTTCCAAGTAATGAACATTCAATCTGCCAATTGTGAA
Source organism: Sus scrofa (assembly GCF_054392235.1). Classification (NCBI taxonomy): domain Eukaryota; kingdom Metazoa; phylum Chordata; class Mammalia; order Artiodactyla; family Suidae; genus Sus; species Sus scrofa. Next base: position 31,304,028 of record NC_139398.1, on the reverse strand, counting down.
GTTGACAAAATTTCAGTAAAAGGTTTTTAGATAACAACCAGTCCCTGTCTGACAGAGATTATAAAGTATCCTCTACTGTAAGAGATCCTGATTTTAGAAATGTTAATAATTTGGGAAAATATGTGTTTTAGAATCAATGAAATATGGCTTTAATATTGCTAAAATGTTCTATAATTGCAGTAATTTAAATATTTGTAACTTTAGTTCCCATTGTGGCTTAGCAGAAAGGAACCTGACTAGTATCCATGAGGGTTCAATTCCTGGCCTTGCTCAATAGGTTAAGGATCCGTTGTTGCTGTGAATTGTGGCATAGGACATAGATGAGGCTCAGATCTGGCATTGCTGTGGCTGTGGGGTAGGCCATCAGCTGTAGCTCTTGATTCGACCCCTAGCCCGGGAACTTCCATAAGCCACAAGTGTGGCCCTTAAAAAAAAAAAAAAAAGACTACGTAAATAAATAAATTAAGTAAGTAAGTATTTGTGGCGAATCTTCTCTAGATGCCACTTTTGTCTCCATACTATCTGGGGGTCCTGTGAGAAAGTCTCTGCATTAAACATAAAGAAAGGCCCATGCAGGAAACAGCTCAATTGCAGAATAATCTGCACTTCAGTTTCATGTTGTAAGTTATTAAAGGTCATGGCTCACTGGGAGCTACTGACCGAAGAAAGCGAAGGGGTAGGGAATGGTTCTAAGGATTCAGAGACATTAGGAGTGAGTAAGGTTTTTCCTTTATTACATTCCATTGAAAAACACAATTATGAGTTGTTCTATTAAATCTCTAAGTTCTGGATTTTGTTACATTATTTTAAAATTTCAATGGATCTAACGTGATTTAACAATGGAATTTTGTATAATCTGAGGTTTATCATTCTGATATAAGGATTGACAAAAAAAAAATCCAGACTTTCAACAGATTTTTAATTTCTTCAGCATACTTAATTTGGAGCCATTATTTTGAAATCATTTCTTGCTTTGTCTATGTCATTTTAATTATTATTATTTTGCAGCAGAGAAAATTAAACAAAAGTTGAATAATGTGTATAAATGGGAGAAACCCAGGAAAATTGAGTAACTTGACAAAATGTTCAAAGCCCCCACCTTAAATACCATCTTCAGCTAAAGACGAAAGAGGATATTGAGGGTAGAGAGAGACAAATAGGTGATTCAGGGGAGGAGGACTTCAGGTTTTTATGACATTCTCTTTGAATCAGCAGTCAGATGTCCTTGAGCTGGACTTCGGTTTCCACTGCCTCTGCAAAAGCAGTCATAGCATGTTATATCTTGAATATAAGTGTTTTCAAAAGTTACTCTTTGTCTCTGGTTGCTCAACTGTTTTTCACATTGGTTCTTAATCTCCTTTGCCATTACGAGAGTGTGCTTCTCTCAGTGGGACCCCAACTGTTCTTCAAAAAGGACATCATTATAATTGGCTCCTGAAAGAGTCTGTCTCTTTGGATTGGCTTTTAAATAATTATCTCCTTTATGGATATTTTTAGATTCATCTCCCTTCTCTTTCCTCTTACCATTTACCCTTACTCTTATGAAACTAAGTTTTGTTTGTCCTTGGATGGCATTCAGATGGGGAGGAACTAATGAAAATTTGGAATTCAGATTTATAAAAACTAGAGCAGAATTCAAATAAAAAGTTTCTGAATATAACACATTGAACTCTTTAAAATTATGTACCACTCTTCTCTTTAGGAAAGAAAAGAATTAGCCAAACTTGTTTTAGTTTTGGTAATTTGAGTTTCTTTAACAATCTCCAAAATCTCAGTGCCGTATGATAATAAAATCTTACTTCTTGCTCATATAAATTCGTGCAGTTTGCCAAGTATTTGTACCATAACTTCCAGAAGCCAGACTCTTTCCCTCTTGTGGCTGTATCTTTCCTTATTCCTTGGACTCCTAAGATGGTACATGGGAGAATAGTGAGAGAATCACATGAGGTAGGATTTTATAAGCAAGGCTTAGATGGGTGCACATCTCTTTCATTTACTTTCTGTTTATCTGAAGTCAGCCACGACATTACACCTAGCTGCACTGGAAACTGCAAAAACGTATTCTAGCTGTGAGCCCAGGAGTAAGAGAACAGTGTGGATAATGCTGAGCACCAACTGTCTCTGTCTGAGAGTGAATTTCAGGTGAATTTCAGTGAATTCAGGCCACCTAAATACCCCAGACTTACCCTCCAAGTTTGTCGAAAATGTCCAAACACAATATAATATCCATATATATGTAAATAAATTTAAATACAGATTCAGTCTTTTGCTAATTGAACTCTCATTTAATATCTCAGGGGAAATTAGAAGTAGATTGATAATCTCTCTCAGTTGAAATGCAGGTCAACATGAAATATTTTGAGAGGATTTCACATAGTAAATGTATCACTTTAAGTGGTACCTGATTTTGTTCAATATGTGAGCCATGTTTAAAGATTCTTTAAGGGGGAAAAAGCAATATAACAGCAGATTTAAGAGAAACAACTCTAGGAAAAATGGTTTTTTAAAAACCAACTTGCAGTTTTTCAAGGTCTTACTACCTGGATGTGGTAGGGGATTCTATAATACTTGATTTTTTTGTTGTTGTTGAGCATATTTGTTCTAATAGATCTGGTAGGTATTTATTATGAACCATATATGCATCCAATAGAAAAGAGAAAGGACAGAAAATGCAAATATTTAACATAATTTTAAAAGAGTTTTAGTATTGTTGATTTGTGGAATGTTCTTCATACTCTACTCTCCCTGGCATGACTAAGTTAAGTATTGGCTGTAAATAGTTTTCAGTACCCTGTTGTCAGTGAGCTGTGAGTGAAGACCATGACAGGAATTATTCCCAAGACCATGTCCTGTGATACATCAGGACAGACCTGATTTTCTCAGTCACTAGTTCAAAGAAGCAGGGTTTAAAAATCTCTTTCCGTATTAAGAGAAGCTTTGGGCTTACACTGTACCCTTCCTTGCTTCTTGGAATCAGGAGTTTTCTCTGCTCATTTGTTTTGATTCATCTTTAATTTCTCTTTCCCATTGTACTTGCTTTTAAATTATAGGGTAGAGATGGAATAAGGCCAGAGAAAGGCATGTCATTTTTAATATAGTTAAGAAAAATATCAGATGATTGTTCTGAATCTATGACTAGCTTTTTTCTTTCCTCCACCTTTTTTAGTGTTGCTGTCTAGATAAGGTTGGCTTCCCAAGTGGGCAGATCTTGTGTATTTGGACTGATTGCATGGTTTCAAAGAAGGAAGCATGCTATTATTTCAGTTGAATGTTAGCGAGCGAACTAACAACCCTCAGTTCTTGGAACTGTGATGGATACTGGGAGAGGCTCAATGGAACATTCATTCTAAGGCCTTGGGTAGTGAGAGAAAGCCCTTTTTCCATGAAGTCAGGAATGAGTAAGATTTTTCTGTTTGAGAATGTAGAGTTTCTGAATTAGATTCAAATCACTAGGAATTCACTTTGTGGAAAAGACAGTTTGTTTTGAAGTTTTATGCAAAGGCCAGTTTTTCCATCAGTGGCCTTTCTTATTGCTTGAAATTGAGTCTTCCAGATTGAGGCTTTGTATCTCGAGGAGTCTCCCTTAAAATGGAGAGGATCACAGGAGAGATTTAAAAGAATTATTAGAAGAACATTGTTTCTGGAAGAGAACATTATTTCTGTTTCCATTCATGTATTGTCAAAGAATAAGAGAATAGGCATGCTAAGCATTTCAGATATGTTAATCTATTGAATAATTCATGCTTATTCAGTTCATTCAGAATTATCCATGAAGAATCAACTGTATGCCTGCTGCTGTGTTAGAATCTGGTTATGCACAAGTAACTAAACACTGCCTCTGACTTCAAGGACTCACAGTCTAGTAGGCAAGACAGACAAGTTGACAAATAATTTTGTACAGTACAAATGCTCCCGAAGCCTTTGAAGTTGGTATGCTTATCCCCATTTTACAGAAAGAACAATTATTGTTGCCTCAAAGAAGGGAATCTTATTGAATTAATGGTGTGCACAGAAAGGTGAAACAGGAATGATACAGTGCCTAGAAATTAATAGGTGGTCAGAAAATACCCCTTCAGGAATTCTCCTACCCTGTGCTTACAAGGGTCAGTTTTGCCTTCCACTTATGAGATTGGAAAAGGATTTATAGGACTGTATTTCAGTTTTAACAATTGGTTTGGTCATTTTAGTGTATTGGACTGAACATTGAGAATAGCTATGTTCCTTAGAAAGAATAACTGAAACTATGAAATGGAAGAATCAGAGTTATTATGAAAATTGATGGATATTAAACTAAAACCACATTTCTTCTTGGCATTTGGATGATTTCCTGATTCTCGGAATTATTTTTTAAAAAAGTAAGAATTAGCCACAACTTAGATATTAATTAAGATTAATACAGTATATGTATTTTCTATTTTCACCCATGTATTGTTAGGTTTTGCCAGAAGAGGCAACATCTTTTTAACAGAACTGCAAGAAGAGAAAAGCAGATTTGAATAAGAGTTCTGATGGTTAATTTCATGTGTCAACTTGACTGAGTGATAGGGTGCCAGATACTTGGTAAAATATTATTCTGAGTGTGCCTGTGAAGTTGTTTTTGGATGAGATTAACATTTAAATCAGTAGACTGAGTTAAAGTATGTTGCCCCCTGTTATGTGGGTGGACCTCAGCCAATCAGTGGAAGGCCTAACTAGAATAAAAAAGGTACCCCTCCCTTGAATAAGAGAGAATTCCTCCTGCCTGAATGCCGTCAAACCAGAATATCGACTTTTTAATGCCTTTAGACTAAAACTGAAATATTTGGCTCCTCCTGGGTCTCAAGCCTGCAGGCCTTTGAGACTGGAACTCTACCATCAACTCTCCTAATTGTGTGTGTGTGTGTGTGTGTGTGTAAATCCTACTGGATATGTCTCTAAAGAATCCTAGTCAATACAATAAATAGCACATGCAAAAAACAAACAAAAAACCCCACTAAACTAAATGCTCATTTTTTTTTTTTTTGTTTTAAAATTCTGTGGAATTGAGTTGATGGAGAGGAAGTAAATATCGAAATCTTAATTAGTGGCCTGGAATATCAAAAGGGCGAAGCATCTCAAAACTACAGTGAAAACCTGGAAGACTAGAGGAGGAGATCAAGATGGGAGGACATGAGCTCCCTTCAACCCAGGAACACATAAAAATGTATCCACACGTGGAGCAGTTCTCACTGAAAACAAACTGGAGACTGGCAGAAAAACTTTTATACAACCAAAGCTTTAACAAGCATCCACATGGAATTGGATAGGAAGGGAAGAGAAGCCATCAGGTCAGGACTCACATTCCTAGGCAGGGACACAGAAGAGGAGGGGGATTACATGGGTTGGGAGATCGTCCATGGGGAGTGAGAAGTTTGAACCACATATTGGACACCCTCACCTTGGGGTCTGACACTGGAGTCCCTTAGCTAATTTGAAATCAGGGGCTGTAAGAAAACCTAGACCCTGCTTGCGAATAGTGCGCACGTTTGCTTACTCCTAAAACAAGATGGAAGAATCAGGTAGAAACTGCCAGGACTCTGACTGGTTTCCTATGACTGCCTCAGCTCAGACCCCATCCCAAGCCATGTGCCCACTCTAACCCCTCTTGCTCCATAGAACAGCTTCCCACTAAGGTAAAGGCTGTCAGAGCTAGGGGGAGCACCCAATGTGAGGGACAATTTGGGGGAGATAGCTCAAACTCAGCATGGCATCTGAAGGGGGTAAGGGCAGCCATTACTGGCTTTCATGGAGTAAAATAATAATCTGAAATTCTGCCATACCATGACTGCCCCAGCATGTCCCCCAGCCCACACCAAGTACCTTCTAATGTCCCACTTGCTCCAGCATTTCTCCCCTCTGTGGCAAAGTTGCCAGTGCTGTAAGGGGGTAGCACAATTAGACGGAATAAGCAGAACTAGCTCAGACCTGACCCCCAGGGCTTCTGCTCTAACAACTTGGTGCCTGACTCTGAGCCCCAGTAGGGTAGTGCTGGCCACTGAGTCTAGGAGAAGCCTTGGCTCACACCTGGCTCTGGCTTGAACCCCTCCATTTCTGTCCCCATCTCTTAGCAGATGATAGCTGACAGCACACTCTGGAGGAAGACATGACTTGTGCTCACTGCACATCCAGCTCTCCTACCAAAGCTACTGCACATCCAGCTCTCCTATAAAGCTACACAGGCCTTATAAAGACATTCCCACGTAAGGACAGCCCCTTAAGACTGTGATAGGTAACTGTTTCACCTAATTTCATAGAGATAGAAAATGAAGCAAAATAAGATAAAGGAGTTTGTTTCAAACAAAAGAGCAAGAGAAAACCCTGAAAAAACAAATAATGAATAATAAGGATAAATAATTTATCAGATAAATTGTTCAAAGTATTAGTAATAAGAATGCTAAGTGACCTAGGGAAAAGAATAGATGAACATACTAAGAATTTTAACATGGAACTAGAAAACGTATAAAAGACCCAATCAGATAGTTTACATTGTGGCTTAGCAGTTAAGAACCTGACATAGTCTCCATGAGAATGCAGGATTGATCCTTGGCCTCACTCCGAGAGTTAAGGATCCCACATTGCTGCAAGCTTCAGCGTAAGTCATAGATGCAGCTCGGATTTGCCCTGGTAGTGGTATAGGTCTGCAGCTGCAGCTCCAATTCAGCTCCTAGCCTGAGAACTTCCAAATAGCTTCCAGGTGCGACCATAAAAGGAAAAAAAAAAAAAAAAAAACTAGTCAAAACTGAAGGGTACAATAACTGAAATGAAAAAAATCTTTAGAAAGAATGAACAGCAGACTAGCTGTTACAGTAAGTAATCTGGAAGACAGAATAATGGAAATCACCCAATTAGAATTTTTTTTTTAAGTGAGAACAGTTTAAGGGACCTCTGAGGCAACATAAAGTGTAGCAACATTCAAATTATAGGGGTTTCAGAAGAAGAGAGGAAAAGGTTGAAAATGTATTTGGTGAAATTATGGCTTAAAACTTTTCAGATCTGTAGAAGGAAACAGATATTCAGGTAAAAGTATCACAGAGAGTCCCAAACAGGATGAAACCAAAAAGACTCACACCAAGATATTTCATAATTAAAATGACTAAAATTAAAGTTAAAAAGAGAATTCTAAAGGCAGCAAGAGAAAAAGAGTCACATTCAAGGAAAATCCCATAAGGCTGTCAGCTGATTTCTTTGCAGAAACTTTGCAGGCCAGAAGGAAATGGTATGAAATATTTAAAGTGTTGAGAGGAAAAAATCTAAAATTTAGGATACCTTACCCAGAAAGATTATCATTTAGAATGGAATGATAAAAAACTTATCAGACAAGCAAAAACTAAAAGAGTGAATTAATAGTTAACCTACTCTAAAAGAAATCTTAAAGGGTCATGGCTACAACAAGAAATAAGAATCTATAGGAAAGGAAAAATCCCACTAAGTAAAGGCAAATACATATAATAAAGTTTTTGGATCAACCCCTTAAATAAGCTAGTATAAAGAATTAAAAGGCAAAAAAAAAAATTAAAAACAGTAGCTGCAGTAAACAGTTAAGGGATAAACATGAAGATGTGAAATATGATATCAACAACACAAAACGTAGGGGAGAGGATTGAAAAAAATGTAGATCTTTTACAGTGTTTGAACATAAATGACTATCAGTTTAAAAGAGGTGTATATAGTTATCAGTCAACATATATGAATCCCATGGTAACCAAAATATAGAAACACATAATAGATACTCTAAAAAATAGACAGAAAGTAACATAAGCATGTCTTTTCTTAAAACTCATAAAGCCGTGAGGAAGAAAGTTAAAGGAGAAGAAAAGAACAAGGAACTGCAAATACCACCAGAAAACAAGTAACAAAGGTAATAAGTACATACCTATCAATAATCGGTTTAATCATAAATGGACTAAATGCACCAATCAAAAGATCTAGAGCGGCAGATTGGATAAAAACAAGAACCATCTGTATGCTGCTTATAGGAAACTCACTTCAGAGCTAAGGACACAGAGAATGAAAGTGAGGTGATGGAAAAAGACATTTCATGCAAATAGAAACAAGAAGAAAGCTGGGATAGCAATTCTCACATCCAACAGAATAGACTTAAGGACAAAGTCTATAACAGAAGACAAAGATGAGCATTATATAATGATAAAGGCTTTGATACAAGAAGAGGATATAACATTTTTAACATACATGCACTTACTATAGGTACACCTAATATACAAGGCAAATATTACATACAAAATGGAAGGAATAGGCAATATTATTGGGGACTTTCATATCCCACTTATTTCAATGGATAGATCATCCAGAAAATAAATCAATAAGTCAATAATGGCATTAAATGACATGTTAGACCAGTTGGACTTGATATATACAGGACAATTCATTCAAAACCAGCAGAGTACACATTCTGTTCCAGTGCACATGGAACAGCCTCCAGAATAGATGACATGGGCTAAAAAACAAGACTCAGCAAATTTAAGAGGATAGAGATTAAATCAAGAATTTTTTCTGGGGTTCCTGTCTTGACTCAGCAGAAACAAATCTGACTATTAATTACAATGATACAGGTTAGATCCTTGGCCTTGCTCAGTGGGTTAAGGAGCTGGCGTTGCCCTCAGCTGTGGTGTAGTTTGCAGATGTAGCTATGATCTGGTGTTGCTGTGGCTATGGGTTAGGCTAGTGGCTACAGCTCTGATTCCATCACTAGCCTGGGAACCTCCATATGCCTTGGGTGCAGCCCTAAAAAGATTAAAAAAATTTTTTTCCAATCAGTATATAACTAGAAATCACTTGTAAGCAGAATAATGGGGAAAACACATACGTGGGGGGAATAAACAACATGCTACTAAAAATGGGTAAATAAATAAAAGTGGAAAATAGAAAATATCTTAAGACAAACGAGAATAAGAACACAACTTTTCAAAATCCCTGGGACACATCAGAAACAGTTCTAAGAGGTGGGAGAAGGCATAAGAAATGCCTACATCCTGCTTTTCCTGGGAATGCAGACTTCTTGTGAGCTGGAAGGAGAGAGATAGCTCTTTGTTCATTCTTAAGGAGTGTATAATCATGTTAAAATGGTTTTATTGTAATTGTTCAGGATTACTTGTTAGTCACTTCTCTTATTCATAATGAGAGTATATATTTTAGTAAAGTTCTCAGGGATAAGGAAATATGGAAGCTGGAAGGAAAATAGAGGTGGATACCAATAATGTGGATAAATCAAGAAATGTATAAAAGGCAAAAATGTGCCTAGCACCGATGTTAAAACATGGGTGTTGTGTATTTAATGCTGTTTCATCTAGGGGTTCTTGTGGTGACAGATAGAGAGGCCTGGTGAACACTGGAAGGCTGACCATAAAAAACAAATGGCTATATTTCTTTGTTTTTTTCCATTAGTCTTCCAGTAGTGGGAGGAAATACTGAATTTGTAACAGAAACATTTGTTCTATGAATCACTCATGCTTTCTTTTAGTTAGAAAAACATGTTATATAAAATTGAATTTCCTTGAGAAAACATTAATATAAATGAAAGGAAAAACATAGGTAACATAAGGCTTTTACAGCCAGTTTTCAAGTAATAAGAATATTTGAAACTAAAAGTAATATCAGATTTTGTGGTACAGTACTTTCGAAGATACCTTCTTCTCCCCACCATTATCCTTAGAATTGGAAAAGTAGCAGACAAAAATGTCATTTTGGTAAAGTCTTCACTAAACTTAACTGTAAAATTTAGTTGAAAATACTTGAGAAGTGAGTCTAGAATAATAACAGTGCCCTCAGTTACTTTGGAAAATTCAAAGAGAAAAAGGACTAATCAAACCATAACCGAATTATAATCTTTTAATTCAGTGTATTGTTTTCATATATTTAGGTTTTGAATTCCATGCAGGTATGGACAGTTTGTTGTCTTTTGCCTTAATAAGACTCATTCTTGATTTCAAAACTTGAGTTAGATTGAAGAATGAGTACAAATATTCATTGTCCTGGCCTGAGAAGAATGATAAGAATGATGTTTTTTTTTTAATGTGTTCTACAAATGATCACAACTTAAATTTTTTTTATTCCTAATAAAGAATAAAGCAACATAGTAGTAATATGAATAATGGCAAAGATTGGGTGATTACTATTTCATAATCTTTGTGTTATACAACCTTTTTTTTTTTTTTTTTTTTTTTTTTTTTTGCCTTTTGTCTTTTTAGGGCTGCACCCACGGCATGTGGAGGTTCCCAGGATAGGGGTCTAATTGGAGCTGTTGCTGCCAGCCACAGCCACAGCCACAGCAACACCAGATCTGAGGCACATCTGCGACCTACACCACAGCTCACAGCAATGTTGGATCCTAAACCCACGGAGCGAGGCCAGGGATTGAACCCGCAACCTCATGGTTCCTAGTTGGACTCGTCTCCACTGCGTCAAGACGAAAACTCCCTATACAACATTTTTAAAGTTGCTTTTTTCTGGTAATCATTTTTTTAAATGTCAGGCAAATTGTTTCTGATTTTAGAGATGATCAGAGGAAATTAATGAGAAGCATTTGACTTTGTATTTCATGCAAACCGTATTGGTTTTATTTTGTTTTGTTTTTGATATCTGGCATATTCTAGGAAATACAGTAGTTCAGTTCCCAAACTGTGCTTTACACTGCATAACAGCTTAACTAAGGGATGGAATAGATGAGAAGAGAGGAAGAGGGAAATACCCAAGGAATATTTTGATTTGTACAATGGGCTTTACTATCAAAGAAAGAAGAGTAAGTGACAAACCAGCAACATGGCATAGCATCTTCTGGAAGCTTGCTAGAGAGGAAGAACCACAAACCTAATGAATCAGAATATGCATTTTAATGGGGTTACATAATTCTTATGCATATTAAGTTTGTCTAGCCCTCCTACATTATTTACAGATTTGCACGCACTTTCTGCATGGTATTCTGCTAGGTAGGGATTTTACACGGTTTAAAGCTTTATAGCTCAGTGTTTGCAATTAGATATAAGGCTTTGAGCTTTAAAATACAAAAACACGATACTTCTCTATAATTTATCGCATTTTTGAATAAAGGGGAAAGACGTTTGTAGCTCCAGAGCCTCTGTTTCTTCTAAAATTGAATCATAGGAGCGATGGCTGTTCTACATATAAGTAGGCTAATTTCTTCAATTATACAGAACAAAGTAAATTGCTAAATCTTGAAATTAGCTTGTTAGACATTCTGGGCATATAAGTCATTATGCAATTTTAAATGCATCTTCTGAGGGATGTCAGTTTTTACAGACATTTGTCTTCCAAGAATGAGACAAATGTCCAGGGGGAGAGGGCATACTTTTGAAATTCTGGCATATTTGGCCAGAATATTTGTGGCAGGAATATTTGTGGTAGACTGTGTTCAGACTTGTTCATTTAGATTGCCTAACGTTATTATGTTAGTACTTTAAACCCATGATAGACAAGACAAGTGCTTTTTTTTTTTTTTTTTTGGCTTTTTAGAGCCGCACTTGTGGCATATGGAGGTTCCCAGGCTAGGGGTCAGATTGGAGTTGTAGCTGCCAGGCTACACCACAGCCGTAGCAACGTCAGATCCGAGATGCGTCTGCAGCCTACCCGACAGCTCACAGTAATGCCAGATCCTTAATCCACTGAGCGAGGGCAGGGGTTGAACCCACGACCTCATGGTTCCTAGTCAGATTCGTTTCCTCTGCACCACAACAGGAACTCCGACAAGTTTTAAGGAAAATCTTCGAATTATCCTTTTATAGGTTTGAGAATTATGCATTTCATTATCATTGCCCTAGAACACTTGAAGAACTGTTAATATGTTTAAAGGATGTAATAGTCACTAAATATAGGACCACAGAGAATGCATTAACCTAAATATTCTAGACAAATATTAGCAGATTGAATTATGTCAGTGTGAACCAGGCAGTTGACAGATTGAAATATATTGATGCAAGTTGTGGTTCCATTAAGTAGTTGGTTTTATTAATTAAATGACAACTTTATTCTCCAAAATCACATTGCACTTGAAGTACATGTGATGCAAATGGAGAAAAGTAGATACAATGCAGATATCAGGGTGTTGTTCTTCCAAGTGCCATTGAAGCAATTTTCTCAACACTCTGATTTGTTTTTTCCCAGGGAATATCTACTTTCTGCTAAGATCATTCCACCTGCCTAATGCACTAAAGTTAACGAAACAAGGTGGCAGTAATTTTGCAAAAAGCAGTATTTTCTAATGTAAATGCCTTCTAGCCAAAGAAAACCAGGAACACACCTTTAGCTGAACAAGTTGGTTTCATTACTGGATACATTAAGAAAAAATGCACACCATGGAGTCATGGAATCATGGGGGCATCTCAGTAAGAAGGTATTATAGATTGAAAGTTTGAGTATCCCAGAATTTGTCTGTTGAAGTCCTAATTCCCAAAGATGATGGTATTTGGAGATGGGATCTTTTGGGATGTAATCAGGGCTAGACAAGATCATAACGGTTGGGTACTCATGACGAGATTAGCGTCCTTATAAGAAGAGACACTAGAGAGCTTGCTTTCTTTCGTTACTAAGTTAGATCACTGTGAGAAGGCAGCCACCTACAAGTTAGGAAGAGTCCTCACCTGGCACCTTATCTCAGACCTCTAGCCTCCAGAACCATAAGAAGATAAATTTCTGTTGTTTTAAGACACCCAGTCTATATCTTATTAAGGCAGCCTGAGTAGAATAATACAGGGCTATTAAAAAGAATCTATTAAAACATTTGGGCTTATAGCATTTGGGGCATTTGAGGGAGGGTCTTAAAAAGCAGGGGTTGGCTCTAGGTAGGGTGCTGTCAGATAGCAGGCACAGTTCCATAATTGAGTATCTCAATAAGTACATAGAAAGGCATCAGAGTGGATAAAGCTGTCATTGGTAAAGAAGCAGTAATCACTCGTATTAGCCAGGAGAGAGGAAAATTTGATATTTTGTGGGTGGCACAGAGACCTTGATTTTGTCTATGCTTACATAAATTATGAAGTGACCTCATTTCATCTCACATTATCATGGTCTCAGAGTGACCTTGTCTGAGGTTGGTATCGTGTGAGATTATTTATGTCCAATGGGGAGTACATGGCCTAGCTGTGAGCACAAGGCCTCCTTCTCAACAATAGTGAAGCCCGGGCATACATGTCAGATCAGTTTGCTGATTCTGGTTCCCAGTTTCTTCTTTTTCACTAACTAGAAATTTGGTTCTAGGTGTTTTGTATGAATTGTTCCTTCCAATAACAAAATAGATTTTATTATTATATATATATTTAATTTAGAGTCTAATTTTTTTCAATAAGCAAACATTAAATAGATAAGATCATATTTACAGAATCTTAAATATTTTTCTCATGAAAAAAAGCTCAAATCAATAGCTCAATAGTTTGATCGGGTATCCTCTCTCTGGCATCCCTGCCTAGGAGCTGCTCAGACTATATTGGGATAGTTTCAGTTAAAAAAAAGAAAATTATCTGAGTTCACTTCATAAGCCAGACAGTCAAGCTGCTCTGATTCTTTATATCTTCATCCACTGACCATTCTTGTACCCCTTGAACCAATAGAGAACAAAACTAATGTTATCCATAGGAAAATCTTTTTTATTATCATAAAACCAATTTTTTTTACCTTGTTAACAAATTTATAATACAAGACTATGTAAGATACATCATTAAAAGTAAAGTACATCATGAGTTGAATATTTTTATCCCACATGTGTGATAATATAAAAAACAATTGTTTCCTAGTGAGTACATCCCAGTATTTGATAGTCACTGTTTTCTTGTCTTAAGTAGTAGGGAAAGTATTTTTATTTTATTTTATTTATTTATTTATGTTGGTCTTTTCTAGGGCTGCACCTTTTCTAGGGCCGCACCCATGGCATGTGAAGGTTCCCAGGCTAGGAGTCCAATCGGAGCTGTAGCTGCCTGCCTATGCCAGAGCCACAGCAAAGCAGGATCCGAGCCTCGTCTGCAACCTACACCATAGCTCACGGCAACGCTGAATCCTTAACCCACTGAGTGAGGCCAGGGATTGAACCTGCAACCTCATGGTTCCTAGTCAGATTCGTTAACCACTGAGCCACGACGGGAACTCCAGGAAAAGTATTTTAATCAAGAAAAGGAAACCTATATAAACTAGTTCAAAGAAAAAAAAAGTTTTTTTGAAAGGCTATGACAAGTCATCTTAGAGACATTGATAAAAAGAAAATTCCCATCACAAAACTGAGGCAACCTAAGCCTCCCCCTCACATCTTCCATAGACTCATACCATCTCTCTTTTCTATTTCTCATTGAGTATCTTTCCCACTTTTTTCTTCTTGACTATCATTTCCCTCTCTGTTTCTTCTTTCACTCATAACTTCAGCTAGCAGATAGCTTTGGCTTATTATGGTACCAGCTCCAAGAGAAACTAACATCCTATATCCACAAGATACTTAAGGGCTTATGAACATCTAAGTGACTCAGTCTTGGTCTAGTTCAAATTTTGACATGAAGAAATCTACTTGGATTAGTTCAGCATATGAATTTCCTTCCCCTAGGTCAGATGTTTAGTCTCATCTAATCATAATGCCTCTAAAGTAATTATAGTCAAAAGGGCTGGCATTGCATTCATTAGAAATGATCAAATAATTATTTGCAGATATACCAGATCAGGATATAAGGTATGAAAATACAGTTCACAGAAATAAAAAAGATGGATAGTTCCTAGACATATGAAAATGCTCAACTCAATTATAAGTATAAAATAAAACTATGCTATAATGCCATTTTTTCCATCTGTGGAATTGTTAAGAATTAAAGTGTTAAATATGTTAGATAATACACTGTGTTAATGAGGTGCTGAGGAAACAGGCCTTTTCATACATACTGGTGGGAATGTATTAGTATAGTTTCTGTGGAGATTAATTTAGTGAAATTATTCAATTTTCACTAATAGGAACTGAATAAATGTATTAAGACATACACATAGAATGGAAAGCTATGTAAAAATTAATAAATATGGGACTACTTCATGTAATGAAATGGAGTTACAAGAAATATTGCTAAGTGAAAAAAATCCAACTGTAAAATAGTATGCATAGTTGGCTATCATTTATATAAAAACAATGGGTGGAAAAAACTTTATATATGTGTTACATTAAAATTTCTGGAAAGATATATAATGGCTAAATTATATGGAGAGAATAGTTA
This sequence comes from Sus scrofa, assembly GCF_054392235.1. Taxonomy (NCBI): domain Eukaryota; kingdom Metazoa; phylum Chordata; class Mammalia; order Artiodactyla; family Suidae; genus Sus; species Sus scrofa. The sequence goes on along the minus strand of NC_139398.1, from coordinate 31,288,804 downwards.
GGAGATGTGAGTAGGCAGGAAACCTCACTCCTTTTATACTTTCTGTATTTTGAACCATTAAATATATCACTTATTTAAAGATTAGCTAAAAGTAATTTTATAATAGAATAAATATAATTTTGGTCACTACAAATAGTTGCAATTAATTTCCCTCATACACTTCCAAATACAGTATAGAACAACAAAAGAACAAATAAAACCCCACAGAACCTCACTTCAAGTATAACTAGAAGACAGACGACACCAAAACTTCAAATTATCTTACACACACACACACACACACACACACACACACACACACACATATACACATTCAATTGAGCTTTCTCTCATGCTCTTCCTCTAAGTCTTCATGGTGATCAATACAGGAAAAACTGCTGGTATAAAAGTAGAAGAGAGCTAACGATTGGTCAAAAATAGATTTAAAATCACTACCATATAGGAAATAGTTTCAACCCCTAGGTGAAAATGGAGAATTGTGGTGGTAGATTAGAGTACTGACTGTAGGAAAGACATTTAAAAGTCCCAACAGCTTCAGGTCGTGGTCTTTGAAAGGTGTTGCTTCTGGGGGAGAAGTCAAAAAGGGAAGGGAGGGGCACCTTTGAAGATTGGGTGAAGTATAAAATGAAGTATAAAGGAATCAAGAAAATTTTAGAGTCTTGCAATCCAAAAAGTAACCCAAAACTGGAGGACATAGAATCCCTCCCCCTACCCCACTTCCTGGACTCTGCTACAATGACAGAAGAGGGCACCATTGAACTAAAAATTTTGTCAGCCACCATAGATCTACAAAATGAAAAAGACAAAAGTGAATAATCTATACAACTCTACTATAAAATAACAAATTCAGAATCAAAATAATTTCATCTGAAGAAATTTTGGTCAAAGAAGAAAAATATAGTAAAAAGCTCCAAATCAAATTTAGAATCTAAATAAGCATTTGTAGATATGGAAACATTAAAGGCAAAAAATAGACATCAAGCAGTAAAAATTAGAGATTGAACAAATTAAAGAAAGAAAGGGAAACGAAGAAAATGATCGTAGAGATGAAGACTAAATTACATGGTTCTTAAGAGACAACAGACTCAAATGAAAATTTTATGCCACATTGAAGCAGGAAAACAAAAACTAATAAAATGTCATACAAAGAAGTAAAAAGGAACAACGAGAACGTGGTTGAAATGGAAAACATGCAAAGAAGAAAACAACATACATATTATTTAGAGTTCTTAAAGCAGAAAAAGAAAAAAAATGAGAAGTAATATTTAAAACTATAATCTAAGAACGTGCTCAAGATCTGAATGTACATATTAGAAAGAGGTTCAGTGGGTACTTTATAAAATAGACCTGGAATGACCAGCTTTGAGACATATCCTAGTAAGCTCTTTGATGTCAAGATCTAGGAAAAATTTTTCCCAAGGCTTCCTCTCAAATATCAAATAAAATGGGAGAAGAAAATAAACTGGAGTCCACCTTCTCCAAAACAACACAATAGTAGAGCAAGGGAGCAACAGTGTCAGAAAATAAACAAAAAAACTATGAAGTAATTGTGAACCAAAGATTTTTATATCCAGCTCCTAAGACAATAGAAAAATGAAATATATGGTAGGATGGGTTTATTCAAATAAAGAGATGACAGAGAAAATGTCAGCAATGTAATATATTTCATTGTTAACCCAAGATTAAAATAAATGTGAGTACATGGATGGAAGTATAATTTAAAAAATGTTCTGACAGTATAGAAATGATATGAATAAAAATGGGAGTATGAAAGAGTAAAGCTAAATAGAGAAGAATAAGCTCTTGATAGTATATTTTGTATGTAGGAGTTGAAGGAACCTTTAAAAATTGACAAATCATACAGCAACAAACAACTGGAAAACCGAGAATACTTGCTGTATATATATATATACATACATGTATATATATATATATCCATATAAAGGGCTAATATCCCTAATGTATCAAGAACTCTTAATAATTGAGAGGGAAGAAGCACCAAAAGTGTGATATAAAAATGGGTAAAATATATGAATAATTCATAAAAAGAGTTGTAAAAAATCACCCATAATGAAAAATCATTCAAACTCATAAATTGAGAAATTTAAAGCTACACAAAAATAACTTTTTCATCTTTCAGGTTGGCAAAATTAAAAAGTATAACAACACATTTCTTCAGGAGGCATGTGCAATGCAACACGCTCAAACATTGCTAACTGGACAACCTCAAATACTGCAAACTGGTACAACTTTTAGAGAAGGGGATATGGCAGGATCTAACAAAAGTATTTATGCATTTACATTTTAACCCATACAACCTTTTCTAGGAATCTATCCTGAAAGTATTCCCCCAACAACTCACCTGTATATATGATGTGCACAAGGTTATTCACTACAGCATTCTTTTTTTTTTTTTTTTTTGTCTTTTTGGGCTGTACCTGTGTCATAGGGAGTTTCCCAGGCTAGGGGTCCAGTCTGAGCTGCGGCCTCCAGCCCACACCAGAGTCACAGCAAAACAGGATCCAAGCTGCGTCTGCAACTTACACCACAGCTCGTGGAACTACAGAATCCTTAACCCACTGAGCAAGGCCAGGGATTGAACCTGCATCCTCATGGATACTAGTCAGGTTTGTTACTCACTGAGCCACGACAGGAACTCTAACTACAGCTTTCTTTGTAACTACAAAATATTGAAAACAACCTAAATGCCCCTAAGTAGAGGAAGAATTGGACAAATTGTGGTACTTATGCAGCTGTAAAAAGAATGAGGAAGGTCTTTAAACCTAATATAGAACGATTTGAAATATGCAAGTTAAGCAATTCTGAAGTATTTAAAGTGCATCCTAGTTCTGAGCAAATAAATAAATACATTGCGGATTATGAGAGCCAGGTTTTTCATTGTCAGAGAAGCATGTTACAGATATGTAAAGGAGAACAACTAGAACAAAATTCTGATATTACATTGGAGTTGGAGGTATCAGTATGAATTCATGGATTTAAATATAATGATAGATATACAAATAGTATATAGGTATAGATTGTTTCTGTGTATTTATATACTGTCTATCTGTGTCCACTGAGATGACCTAGAAACAATGCACTTGTATTACTGGTAAGCACCCCTAACACCAAGAAACGAGTTTCTAAATATCATTTTTCATTAAAAAGAACCAGGGATCCTTAGAAATATGACCAGTTCCAGTGCTAGTATAGCAAAAGTTCAAATTGAAATTAGAACATCTTTTGTGTGTGTGCGCTAGAAAGTAAAGAGAGCTCAAATAGTGATAGACACATATCAAAAGGGTGCAGGAACAGTTTAAGGGCTCCTACTGGCCAAATCTTAGAAAATTGAGCATTAAAATAAATATTGATGTGTTTAAATTCATGAGTTTTTACTTATATAAATACATAAATGAGTACAGGCATATCTTGGAGGTTTTATGGGGTTGGTTCCGGACCACTGCAATAAAGAGAATATTGCAATAAAGTGAGTCACAAGAATTTTTGGTTTTCCAGTGCCTATAAAAGTTATGTTTATACTATACTTAGTCTATTAAGTGTTCAATAGCATTATGTCCAAAAAATATGCATGCCTTAATTAGAAATATACTTTATTACCAAAAAATGCCAATCATCATCTGAGCCTTCAGTGAATCATAATCTTTTTGCTGGTGGAAGGTCTTGCCTTAATGTTAATTGCTGCTGACTGATCAGGGTGGTGGTTGCTAAAGATTGGAATGGGTATGGCAATTTCTTAAAATAAGATAACAGTCAACATTTGTTTATGGTAAAAACTCTCAACAGAGTAGAGAGTGAACATACCTCAACATAATAAAGGCCTTTTATAACTACAGCTAATATCATACTCAATGGTGAAAAGCTAAAAATGTTTCCTCTAAGATCAGGAACAAGTCAAGGGTGCCCACTCTCACCACTTTTATTTAATATAGTTTTGGAAGCCCTAGCCACAGCAACCAGATGAGCAAAGAAATAAAAGGAATCCAAACTGGAAAGGAAGAAATAAATCTTTTACTGTTTGCAGATGTCATATCATACATAGAAAGTCCTAAAAATGCCACCAAAAACTATTAGAATTCATCAATAAATTTGGTAAAGATTTCAGGATACAAAACTAATATGCATTTTTATACACTAACAGTGAACTATTAGAGGAAGAAATTAAAAAAATAATCCCTTTTACAATTGCATCAAAAAGAATAAAATAACTGTGAATAAACTTGAGGTAAAAGACTTGTACTCAGAAAAGTATAAGACACTAATAAAAGAAATTGAAGGAGATATAAACTGTTGGAAAGATATACTGGCTCATGGATTAGAAGAATTAATATTGTTAAAATGACCATTCTTCCCAAAGCAATCTACTGATTCAATACAGTCTCTATCAAAATACCAATGACTTTTTTTTTAACAGAACTAGAATAGTTCTAAAATTTGTATCAAAACGCAGAAGACCTTGAATAGCCAAAAACAATCTTAAGAAAAAAGACCAAAGCTGGGGGTGTCATGCTCCCTGATTTCAAACGGTACTACAAAGCTACCGTAATCCCAGACAGTATGGTAGTGGCACAAAAACAGATCACTGGAACAAAATAAGGAACCTAGAAATGAACTGATGCTCCTATGGGCAATTAATCTTGACAAAGAAAGCAAAAATATACAGTGGGGAAAAGACAGCCTTTTCAATAAATGGTGTTGGGAAAACTGGACAGTCCCATTCAAAAAATTAAATTTGACTGTTTTCTCAAACCATATACAAAAAGAAACTAAAGATGGATTAAATACTTAACTATAGAATCCAGAATCATAAACTTCTAGAATAAAACATAGTATACCCTGTGATATATCCGATACTTTTTGAACTTGTCTTCTCAAGCAGTGGCAATGGAAGCAAACATAAACAAGTGGGAATGCATCAAACTGAAAAGCTTTCGCATAGAAAAGGAAACTATCAACAAAATGGAAAGCCAACTTGTTGAATGAGAGGAGATATTTATCAATAATATATCCAGTAAGGGGTTAATCTCCAAAATATACAAAGAACTCACACAACCTAACATCAAAAAAACAAACAACCCAATTTAAAAATAGTCAGAGGACCTGAGAATACTTTATAAAAGAATGTCTTGGATTTATAACGGATGTAAAGGTGGACACTGTCAGCAGCCGTTTGGTCTAGAAAAGTAATGTCTTATCTCAATGACAACTAGAAAATTATTTCATATGTTACTGAAACATGGGTGGCATGGAATGTCATTGGAATGACAAGATATATGTGATCTGGTTTTTTTTTAACCACTATATACCTATGTTATGCAAATTATAGAAATTCTCTAACTTTATTTTATCTGTAACAAAGGGCTCTAAGTAGAAAATCTCTAATTTCTTCTACACATTCAATATTTATGATTTTATAATCTTATTAAATGTCAATACTTATAATTTTACAGTACAATTGTATAAATATACATATAGATTAAGTTGATAATAAAGAAAAAATGTTTTACAATCTCCATTGTTAGCTATGAGAACTTTCTGCATTAGACCATACTTTGATTTTTAACAGTAAGAGGGAGTGTTCTGAAGACACCAAGAAACAGAAACTGGTCAGAGGGTTTCACAAAAATCTCATATTTCTTATTAAATTCAACATTCAAATTGTACCTAGTACTTCAACAACACCCTTTTCACTCTTAATTTATGACTTTATAAGTAATCAGATGCAAATCACTATACATCCCCAGGAGCAAATGTACCAACCCACTCAAATCTGGCCAATATTCTCTGTTTTAACTTCTATTGCAGTGGATTTGTCCCTGCTTCTATCCTTTCTCAGCAACTTTCTAATATACCATACTGTATTGAAACTATAGCCACCATGCTGTATATTACATCCCAGAACTTACTTATTTTGTAACTGGAAATTTGTGCCTTTTGATCACCTTCAACCCATTTCACCCACCACCAAACCCCATCTCTGGCAATCACAAATCTTCTCACTTTCTGCGACTTCAGTTTTTTTAGACTCCCGCATAAGATCAGACAGTATTTGTCTTTTTGTGTCTGGCTTATTTCACCTAACAACACTGTCAAGGTCCACCTATGTTTTGCAAATGGCAAGGTTTTCTTCTTTTTATGGACAAATAATATTCCATATATATATACACACATGCATATGTATACCACATTTTCTTTAGCTGTTCATCCAATGATAGGCATTCGGGTTGTTTCCATTTCTTGGCTACTTTAATAATTCTGCAAAGAACATAGGGCTGCAGATGTTTTTGAGATGGTGATTTCATTTCTTTCAGACACATACCCAGAAGTAGAATTGCTGGACTATAGATGGTGAGTATCTTAAGCTCAGAAACCTTATGTTAGTTTTCTTGGTAGTACCACTGTATAGCACGGTATTTGGTAACTAACTAGGAGACAGTCAATAAATATTTAATTAACTAGATGGAATTAAATCCACAAGCATTAAGATACAGAAGAATGTTCTCTACTCCTTTGTTGGGAATATAATCCCCCAGCCCCACACACACTAGCACAACATGATACACTTAGAGAAAGGAGGCATTCTTGTGTTATTAAACACTCATCATGTGTACTTAGGCTTTTGTCTTGAAATATATACCTTAGAGCTGACTCAGCATATTGCTCAGTGAGGGAATCTGGGAGCCAGAAGGAAGCTCTCCTCATGAGCTGGGTTCTCCAGCCTGTAGCAGGTAATGGAGTGCCTGAAAAAATGTAAATGAAACTATATGGGCCTGGCTATCTTTTCAGAGCCAGTGGAGGCTGAGAGGCTAGAATATGGTCCACTGATGCTAATTTGAAATCCATGTTAATGTGATGATTCACGTCAGAGATAAGTTTGCTTTTATAAATAGTCCTTCTCTTCTCAGTAAATAGGCTAGAAGAGATGACTCTCTGACAGGAATGAGACTTCAGGACTGGGGCACTCCTAAATGAAGGGGCCTATTTAGTTAATTATGGGGCCAGCTTATGAGTATGTTGCTAGAGGCTAGAAATGAATACTATCCTTTGTACTAAAGGACCAGTAAGATGATGGTGTCAGCCAACTTCAGCCCTGTCTCTGAAGAGCCTACACTTCCTTGGATAATCAGCCCAACTGTTAGGTCTATTTAATAATTAGAGAAACCGCATGTTGGTCAGAGCTAACAAGGAGAAGTAGAAAGTAAAGGGGGGGGGTGATTTTTTTCATCCCTTTCATCAGGGAATGTTCATGAGTATATGTATGTTTTGGGATGGGAATCAGACTTGTGTTCTCTGGTATAGGAGGGTTTTTCTCTGGGGTATCCAAAATTAGCTTACAGTTCAGCATATGGCATTCTAGCTCTGTGTTTGTTCAAAAAATTTTTAAGGAAGTCATACCACTCATAATTTCTACAAGATTGGACATTTTCTATAGAAAATTTCATATTTGGAATATATGAAATCAATGCAAGGAATGGCATTCTGGTGGTGTATCTAGTCATTTTTCTTTCTTTCTTAATCGTTTATTACCTTTTAGTTAATACTTATTAGTTGCTGGTAAGAATATCTGTTGATCCTATAGCCACCAGAACAGTTCCCAAAGTCTGTTGATTGTGCTTCCTAAGGTCAAAAACATGGACCATGGAGTCAGAGTACCACTGTTTGAATTCTGACTACATATTTATATGATTTCAGATTCCTTATTGTAAAATTGTACCTAATTCATAAGGATGAGGTGAAGCAAGAAGTGTGTTTATAACATTTTAAGCATTTAAATCAGTGCCTACCATGCAGTAGGTAATTTTTAAAAATTATCTCCTGAATATGTCCCATCTTACTTCTTCTTGCTCCCTTAATCTAAGAATTCATTTAATTTTTCCTGGATTACAGTTTTTCCCACATAAATCTTCTATTCGCCATTATTCCTCCCCCCTGCATATCTGCCAGAGTAATTTTTCTGAAATGCCAATGTGACCATGTTACTCCCCTGGTTGTATCAAGACTCCACATCATGGTGTACAACTTTAATCTCTTTCCTACTCCTCCCATTTTGTTCTGCCACAATACTGAAAGGCTCTCAGTGGTCCCATCATAGCAGATTCTCTTATGTTTCTGTGATTCTTTCTAATAAATTCTTTCCCTTCTATCCTTCAGACTTCTACTCAGGGTTTCCCTTCCATTGATAGCCTTCTGAAGCCTCCCTTCATCTGAGTTAATTTCTTCTTCCTTTGTATTTCTTCTGTTTATCAGTTATAATTCTATCATTTTGCATTTCCTATTGTATTGTATATTGTGATTTCATATAGGAATGGGATACTTGTTTCAAGTTAGTATCCAAGAGGATGATGGTATGTATGCTCTGCCCAGGTAGTGGGAAGTACTGTCTGCTTAGGAAAATGGGCATCTGAAATTAGAGAGCTAAGTAGTTAGATAACAATAATTACTGAACACTCTCTTATACTTCATAGCTACGGTTCTGAGGTATGTTCTTTCTGAAAGAGGAAATGTAGAAATACTTGCTTAAACTTCATAATATTTGAAAAAAATCTAATGTGGCTGCTGTGAACCATCGAATTAAATAAAGCTATGTCCAATCTCAGGTTAGAACATGATGGAAGAGAGTATGAAAAAAAAAGAATATATATATATGTGTGTGTGTGTGTGTGTGTGAATATATATATATGATGTCAATCCCTGCTCTTTCATGTATATCTTTTATTAGCTTCATAAAATTTTTTTCTATTTATAATCTACTGAAAGTTTTATCAGGAGTGCATGTTGGAATTTGTGAAATTTTTTCATCTATTCAGATAACAATATATATATATATATTTTTTTTTTTTGCATCCCACAGCATATGGTGTTATGTGCCAGCAATCAGATATGAGCCTTAGTTGTGACCTATCTATGGCAACACCAGATCCTTAACCCATTGTGCTGGGCCAGGGATTGAACCTGCGTCTCAGCACTCCAGAGACTGAGCCAATCCTATTGGGCCATAGCATCAACCCACTGATTTTTATTTTTAAAATATTAACATTTAAATTACACTGACTGATTTTCAAATGCTAAATCAGTCTTTCTTTTCTGGGGTAAACCTTACCTGATTATGATACATCAAATGTTCAATATATTGTTGGATTCCATTTGCTAAATTAAAAAAAAAATGTCTCTGTCAATGAGATATATTTCCCTGAAGTTTTCTTATAATACCTTTGATGTTGCTTCAATATCTTCTATCTTGCGTTGTTTTTTCCCTTGTGAAATCTGTTGTCAGTCTCATCTTTGTTCTTTAGTATATACAGTATCTTTTTACTCCTGGTTGTTTTTAAGATTTTCTTTTTAAGCCACTTGATTATGTTGTCCTATTTTTTTTTTTTTCCTACTTGAGTTCTGTTTAGCTTGTTTCTGTGGCCTTACAGTTCTCATCAAATTTGGAAGTTTTTCCTGGAATATTTCTTCAAATATTTTTTTCTGTAACCCTGCCTACTCATCTTTTTCTAGGACTCCAATTACATAACCAGGAAGAACAGAAAAATGGTGAAATTCACAAACATAGTATTATTGCTTTTGAAGAGTACACTTGAGTGGTATTTAATACAATTATAGTGTTGTGCAGCTATCACTTCTGTCTAGTTTTAAAGCATTTCTTCACCACATAAAAAATCCTTATCTTCATTAAACAATCATTCCCTGTTTCTCCTTCCCTCTACTTCCTAGAACTAGCACTAATTTGCTTTCCATCTCTAGATTTATAACTTCTGAATATTTTATATAAGTGGATTCATACACTATGTAACTTTTTGTTTCTAATGTCTTAATGTTTTTGAGGCTCATTGTAGCATGCATTAGTACTTCATTCTTTTTTATGACAGAGTAACATTTCATTCTGTGTAGTCACATTTTTATTTATCCATTCATCCACTGATATACATCTGGGTTATTTTCACCTTTTGGCTATAGTTAAGTCCTACTATGAACATTTGTAAACAAGTATTTGAGAACCAGTTTTCAGTTCTTTTGGCTAATATTCCTAGAAGTAGATTTGCTGAGTCATATGATAATTTTATATTTAACTTTATTATGAACCACCAAACGATTTCCACAGTGGCTATTGGATTTTATATTCCTACCAATGCTTTAGGGTTCCAGTCTTTCCGTAACCTCTTCAAAACTTATTTCCCTTTCTTATTTTTTTTAAATTTTTTATTAGAGTATAGTTGATTTAGAGTATTGCATTAATTTCTGCTGTACAGCATAGTAACCCAGTCATACATATATACACATTCTTTTTCTCATACTGTCTTCTATCATGTTCTATCCTAAGAGATTGTATATACCTCCCTGTGCTGTAGAGTAGGACCACATTGCTTATCCATTCTAAATGTAATAGTTTGCACTACCAACCCCAAATTCCCCGTTCATCACACTTCCTCCCCGCTCCCTTTTAGCAGTCACAAGTATGTTCTCCATGTCTGTGAGTCTGTTTCCATTTTGTAGATAGGATCACTTTTGCCACATTTTAGATTCCACATGTAAGTGATATCATATGGTATTTGTCTTTCTCTTTCTGATTTCACTTATATGAGAATCTCTAGTTGCATCTGTATTGCTACAGATGACATTATTTTGTTAATTTATATGGCTGAGTGGCTGAGTGGTATTCCATTGTTATATGTACCACATCTTCTTAATACATTCATCTGTCGATGGACATTTAGGTTGTTTCCATGTCTTGGCTACAGTGAACGGAGGGGTGCATTTATCTTTTTAATGAAAGTTTTGTTCAGATATATGCCCAGGAGTGGGATTGCTCGATTATATGGTAGTTCTATATTTAGTTTTCTGAGGAACCTCCATACTGTTTTCCATAGAGGTTATACCAATTTACATTCTCACCTTTTCTTCACACCCTCTCCATTATTCACTATTTGTTGACTTGTTAAAAATGGCCATCTGACTGGTGTGAGTTGGTACTTCAGTGTAGTTGTGATTTGCATTTCCCTAATAATTAGTGATGTTGAGCATCTTTTCATGTGCCTCATGGCTATCCATATGTTTTCTTTGAAGAAATGTCTATTTAGGTCTTTTGCCCACTTTTCAAATTTTTTTTATTGTTGTTGAATTGTATGAGGTGTTTGCATATTTCAGAGATTAGTCCCTTGTTGGTTGCATCATTTGCAAAGATTTTTCTACCATTCTGTGGGTTGTCTTTTTTTTTTTTTTTTTTAATGATTTCCTTTGCTCTGCAAAAGCTTTTGAGTTTAATATGAGACAACAAAGAAATAGCTTATTTTCTATTTTTAAATTATAGATATCCATGGTATTCCCGTTGTGGCTCAGTGTAAACGAACCCAACTAATATTCATGAGGATGCGGATTCAATCCCTGGCCTTGCTCAATGGGTTAAGGATCCAGTGTTGCCACAAGCTGTAGTGTAGGTAACAGATGTGGCTCAGGTCTGGTATTGCTGCGGTTGTGGTGTAGGCCAGCATCTATAGCTCCGATTCAGCCCCTAGCCTGGGAACTTCTGTATGCCACAGGTGTGGCCCAAAAAGAATGAAAGAAAGAGAGAAAGGAGGGAGGGAGGGAAGAAAGGAAAGAAGAAAGGAAGAGAAAGAAAGAAAGAAAGAAAGAAAGAAAGAAAGAAAGAAAGAAAGAAAGAAAAAAGAAAGAAAGAAAGGAAGGAAGAAAGGAAGAAAAAGAAAAGAAGAAAAGAAAAGGAAAGGAAAGAAAAGGAAAGAAAGAAAGAAAGAAAAAGAAGGAAAGAAAGGGTATTAAATTATAAGTATCCTATTAGGTGTGAAGTGCCATGTTTTTGTGGTTTAGATTTATTTTCCTAGCATTTTTTAAAAATGTATACATATACCTACCATACCATCTAGCCACTGCAATATTATGCATTTACCTAAAAGAACTAAAAGCATTTGTCTACACAAAGACTTGTTTATAGCAGTTTTATTTGCAATCGCCAAAACCTAGAAACAAGCCAAGTATTCATCAGTAGGTGAACAAATAAACAAATTATGGTGTATTTATTTAATAGAATACTTCTGAGCAACATAGAAGAATTTTAAAAACATTGCTGATTGAAAGAACCAAAAGGAAACCAGTGTATAGTTTCACTTATATTACATTCTAGAAAAAGCAACAAACCACTCTGTGGTGACAAGAAAGCACATCAGTTGTTCTATGTGGATTTAGGTTTAAGGGTAAACAGAGGGACTTAAGGAAGCCCTAGGGAATGATGGATATGTTCATTATCTTGATTATGATGATGGATTTACAGATTACAGATGTACACATATATTGAAACTCATAAAATTGTCTACTTTAAATATACTCAGAGTTCCTGTTGTAGTTTAGCAGTAGAGAACCCAATTAGTATCCATGACGATGTGGGTTTGATCTCTGACCTCATTTAGTGGGTTAAGGATCCAGCATTGCCAAGATAGCAGATGTGACTCGGATCCCACGTTGCTGTGGCTGTGGTGTAGGCCGGCAACTGCAGCTCTGATTCAGCCCCTAGCTTGGGAACCTCCATATGCCTCGGGTGCAGCCCTAAAAAAAACAAAACAAAACAAAAAAAAAGCAGTTTATTCCACATCAGTCATTCTCAGAAACAACTTTTCAAGTGAAAAGCCACAAGTATTATGACCAGGTGTCTAAGAGTATATGTTAAAAGTTTGGAAAAGTTACCTTTAAAAAGCCAAATTATTAAAAATAAGGATCTTCTCTTTTCTTTTCTTTTTTTTTTTTTTTTTTTTTTTGTCTTTTCAGGGCCGCACCCATGGCATATGGAGTTCCCAGGCTAGGGGTCTAATCGGAGCTCTAGCCAACTGGCCTACACCACAGCCACAGCAACATGGGATCTGAGCCATGTCTGTAACCTACACCACAGCTCATGGCAGTGCTGGATCCTTAACCCACTGAGCGAGGCCAGGGATTGAATCCACCACCTCATGGTTCCTAGTCGGATTTGTTTCCACTGCGCCACAATGGGGACTCCAAAAAATAAGCATCTTTTCCAATTGATTCCAGTATCGTTCCGTATTTTTAAAAAAATTCACTTGCTGTGACTGACTCCTTCCAAGTTGAGGTCATAGTTTTCTTTGTCTTTGCATATTCTGATGACCTCTTAATTACTAATACATATTCATAAAATTTTACAGATAGATGAAATCTCAGTTCTTCTCTTAAGCTAAAAGTCAGAAGTTCCTTGTTTCTTCTGTCACAGTGGAATCAGAATTAGTTTCTTAAGAGTCATTCCAGAACTCAGTGATTTAAAACAGCAATCATGTAATATTTCTCTTGTCAGCAAGTTGCCTGGGAGTTGGCTATAGTCTTGGTTCAGCTGGGATAGTTCTGTTCCACTTGTCTTTCATCTTCTTGAGCCAGTGGATAACCAAGGCTCATTGTCACAGCAATGGCTGAGGCATAAATAGGCAATGAGGAATATCCAATACCTCTTAAAGTCTGGCTTACAAATAGTACACTGTCATATCCATTTCATTTTGTTAGCCAAAGGAGGTTACCTGGTCAAATCCAAAGTCAAGGATTCCAAATCCAAAACACCATCCCAGTAGTGAGAGGAACTCATGACAAATGGTGAGTGTACAACTGGAGTGAAATATTGGAACCAGTAAAGTAATCTATAAACATCAGCTTAAAATTTTTTATGCTTTCCCCTCTTCTCATTCGTACTACTTATCCATTGATTAGTGAAGATACTCTACCCATTCCAGCAAAGCATTTCAACTCTTCAGTAGAATAGTGCTGATTTAGCTTTCGAAGCTTATCCATTCTGTATATCCCTTAAAATGTTTTAACTCTGTCCCATGTGAGGATGCCCATCTGATACTGTGTTCCCCTCTTTTTGCTCCTTCAGCTTCTTCTGCTAACATCTTCCCAGATTCATCACAAACATCTTTTTTTATAAAGGCAGTATAGTTAAAAAAAAAAGGGAAGATGGTGTGTGATAAGACAGGCTAGTTGAAATCCCAATCTACCACTTGTTAGCTTTTGAGAAAATATGTACACTTCTCTCAGCTTTGGTTTCTTCATCTGTAAAGTTGAGAGTATCATATTCTTAAGTTTTCTGTAAGCCAATGGAAATAGTGTTGAGATTGTTATTTCCTTTCCTCCCTCAACTCTAGTTTTTCCAATTTTATTTGACGCTTTCTCTGTGGTCCCACAGTGGGAAGCTTCTAAACACTTGTTTCAGGTAGAGGATTAAGGGAAGTTTGTGGATCCTGACAAAATCTCTGTTCTGAATTTATGAATGAAAAGTAGACCTTCCAGAAACCATCCAGTCATTAAATAGAAAAAAACACTGACTTTTAACATTTCTTATAGCACTTTACATAGGTCCTTATGCTGTAAGCACATAGAATAATTACTTTTTTGAAAGGGTCTGTGTGAATGACAGAATAAAAATTGAATGACAAATTGATAAATCAAATCAGAACACAGACCTTAATCTGTGTACTTTGTTGGTCAAGTGGAAAAGCAGACTGCTCATTATTTTACATTAGAACTCTTGTATTTTTATTAGGCATTTCAGTAACTTTCACAGAGTTAACAACTATTGATGGTAGATTCTAAAAAAGTGGCTATATTTTTAAATAAGTTAATTAGACTTCATCAATATTTCATCAGTATTTTCATAGTTCCATGGAAGCTTATTTAATTTTGTCAATGGAAAATCTATTAGAATTAATAAAAATAAGAAAGTCTTTGTTCTTCAAATGCTTGTATCCTTATAAGACAAAGATCTACTATATTATTCAAGGTCCACTATATTATAATGTGAAAACAAATTAACCCTGAAATCTTAGTGGGTTAATAGAGTAGAATTTTATTTCTCAATCAGGTTGCATGTCTAGCACTGGTCAGCAGAGAAGCTCTGATCCACGCAGTCATTCCTAGTCCCAGGCCAACAGACTTCAGTATCTCAGTATAGGACCTCCATAATTTGCACATCAGAGGAAGTGAGAGGACAGAGAACTTGTGCCCTCTCTTATTTACTCTTTCTTAGAAGTGTTAAAGGTTATTTCTACTCATAGTGTAGTGGCAACAGTGCTGGGAAATATGGGGAACCCTTGGATATTCAGTGACTTGTAAATATCTCTGCCACAGTTATGATAGACTCTAGGCTTATCCAAGGTAATTATTGAAAAATGCAAAAAGTGATGTAAATCAAAGGATTTATTTAAGTTAAAATATCCTTGGAATGTGGTAGGAGGTTCCTTCTGTATATTTAAGTAAGATTAGGTAAAACCTCTCCACAAATGCCCTTCTTTTTCATGAATGTTGCTTGAAGACAATTCTTCTTGAATTTCTTATATTTCTGCACATTTTGCAAGTAGAACTTTTGTTCCAGACTAACTCTCTAAAGATGTTTGTATAGTGAATAGCATCTGGAGCAAAGAGCAGGCATGCTTACTTTCTGCTATAAAAGATTTGGTTTCCCACCCTGAGAGTCTCCCTCCTGTAATGTAACACATGACTATCTATCTGGAGCCATTTGTGTTGCCCCTGTGTGACTCCAGGCAAGGGAAATGGATGCATAAAATTCTAGTACTCTGGCTATTGCAATTGTTATAAGTATAAAGTATCCCTCTTCTCTGCCCTGGAGTCTTGTTTTCTTCCCCAGCACCTGTGAGACTGATGAGTGAACTTATTACTTCGTAAGTAGGGTAAAATCTCAGATCCTTCATGATTCTTCATAAATGTGTTTAGTAAAAACATCTAAAATAACCCAAAAATGTTTGATAAAAACTCTAAAGGTTCATTTATTTAACAAATATAAGTTATGTCCCCAGTGTATGTGAGATATGATACCAGGTATTAGACAATGTAAAGATAAAGAGACGTGGCCCTTGTACTCGGGTTATTTATAGTCTAATTGGAAGGCATACATGGAAACAACAATTACAATGCAATATCAGGACCATTGTAATAAAATAGTATACAGAATATATGCTCTCAGGAGGAAGAGTAGTCCAATCCCCTGGGGGAGGCTTTACCTTGAGGACATAGTATTTTAATTGAGAAGTGAGAGAGTACAAGTTCATCAGATGGTCAAGAAGGGGATAAGACTTGTAGGAAGAGGGAAAATCGTGAATAAAAAACCTCAGGTATTGCCTTTTTGAGTAAATGAAGGACTGAAGTTTGAAATGTAAGAAGGAAGAGGATAAATGGTGAAAAGTGTTTCTTGAGTGGTGAGCAGTGACTGCACTGTGAAGGCTTATATATGCCACACGTAGGACTTTGATGTTAGCCCGTAGACCATACAGAACTCTTTAGATGCACTTTAAAAATAATCAAAGAAATGCATGGTCCTGAGGCTTTCAAGAGGATTTCAAGACAGAAATCTTATTCTTTCTAGAACAATAATTTACTAAATTACTATGTTCATCTTCTTTTCATATAAGGTCATTCTTTTATTGAATATTTAGAATTATTTCTTCTTCTAACTAAATGACCTCTCTGTAGTATTTCATATTGCCTTAAAGTAGACATTTAGGCCACTTTTGAAATTGTAGCTAAACAGCCAACCTAGAAAGGAGCTGAATCCTCAAAGCCAAGCTATGTCCATTAGACCTAATGCTGAGAGAAAAGGTTTTGAGGTTTTATTAAGCAATAATTATATTCTTTTTTCAAAAGAGGCAGTCTTTGCTATTTATGCAATAACATTTTTCTCTTTTGGAAGACTAATTTTTCTTTTTTTTTGGAAGACTAATTTTTCAATTTAATTTTTATGTACTCTTCTGATAAAATATGTTTGGGATTCTTTCCAATATTTCTGAAAAGACTAAAATTGAAGTACAGTTGGCAGTCCATATGAAAAGTGTGTCATCTGTGAATGATACATAGATTAAATTTGACCTAGTGGTTCAGAAAGAAATGTTTGCCTATTCCTTCAAGATGTGGTGGACACCTTTCTTCTGAAGAATAGGGTTTTCCTTATAGTGAAGTATGTTGGAATTCCAGGGCAGACTTGTGAAAGTATTCCTATATTTGCTCAGTTGCTTGCCAAGTCTGTTAAAGAGTAAGACACTGCCTTTTGCTGTTGTTGGAATTTATAAATGTAAGGCAGGTGTCATTCTACATAGCTGCTGACCGTTGGGTTTCTTTTTGTTGCTCTGGTAAATGATTAAGTAAAGGAAAATTCTATGAGTAGGTAGGGCAAGGCATATCTTACAAAATTGGACTGTGGGGTAGCCATGTTGGAGTTACAGATATGATGTCATAGTATAGTAATCTCTTACATTATAGTGTGAAATACTCTGCTGGCTCAAATTATGACTCAACCTGGAGCTTTTCTTACTTCTAGTTTTTTTTTTAATATAATGATTTTTATTACTTCTAATTTGAAAACTGTCTTACCTGTTATGATTTTAAGAATGCTAGAAAATACTTCCTGCCCAGCAATATAGTTTCCTATTTATTGGTATATACTGGTAGACAATTCATTCCGCAATCATAGGTGAAATTTAAGGTACAAATGCCCCTAGGTGAATCATTTTATATTTAATATGCCCCTAGGTGAGGTATTATATATTTAATACATTTTACTATAAATGCTTTGTAAAAGCAAATTTTGTTGATGGAGATTGCTGGGAAGGATAAATCACCTGAGCACCAATATATGAAGGGGGAAAGGATTTGGAAGATGAAATGAAGGGTAGGTAAAGATTCCAAAGACAAATAAAATTTTATTAGCTAATGTTTCATGAGTGCCAATTATCTATCAGGAAATTCTAAGGTCTTTAAATTACATATCTCCTTTAGCCTACCCCAACAATCCTGTGAGGTAGGAAATATTCTTCTCCCCTATTTTAAAGATGTGACAACTGAAGGACAGGGAGATTAAGTCAGTTTCCCATGGTTAGATAATTGATGAGTTGTTGAGATTCCAATCCAGACAGCCTGACACTAGTGCCTTCACTTTTAACTACTACCCCATACTTCATTTATATCAGTTTTAAGCATGTATCTCATGCATTAGAGCTCCTTGCGTGGCACAAAGTAGTTGGCCCAGCAAGCTACAGTCTAATTACATATATGTAATGTGAGGTGACAGAATTTTTCTGTTCCTTTACCATTGTTCTAGGTTCTTTCTCCTTCATAATTATTAAAAAAATTAGAATTCAGTAAATGTTTGAGTAGATAAATAATGTTAAGCGTCAAGGTTGTAGCAAGTGTAAGACATTGCCAACATGCGCATTAAATTTCTTATTTCCCAGAAAAGAAGAGTACCCTTACAAGCAGTCATATATTTTTAATTGAGAAAAGAAGGAGGGAAGCTTGATGGAAAGCTTTGGATATATGAGAGTGGGTACTCTGGGGTGGAGGAGATATTCTTCTCTTCAGTTGTGTCTCATTTTCCCTTTTATTGAGGCCAAAACCAGTTTGGGTTATTCAGGTGAGTTTTCAGACTTTTTATTCCTAATTTTCCCTTTCTTTGCCATGAAGATGCTTTTTCTCTCACCTAGGAATGGATTTACTTTCTACTTTGCCCGTTTCCAAGCAAAAGAATGAAGAAAAAGTACTGATATATGGAGGTATTTAAGAGCCCAAACTTTAAAGTGAGACTTGATTTGGAATTCTGACTTTACCCATTTTCTGAAAGCATGACCTTGGGTACATCATTAATGACTTGGAACCTTATTTTCCTCTTCTATACAGTAGGTGTATCAAATGGGAGAACTTAGAGCTGTATGTAACAAAACTCAGTGAGCTTATTTTCCTCACCCATACAGAAGTTCAATGGTAAATAGGTGCTGATTTTGGCACAGGAGCTTGGTGACTTCAAGTCCTTGTTGTCTGCTATTCTCTAGATCATTCTTCAATTCTTTTACCTTAGGGTAACAAGTGATTGCAACAGCCTCAGACATGTCTTTGTACTCAAGGGACAAAGAAGATGGAAGTGGCAGCAATAGTCATTTCCTTTGTGTGTGTGTGTTATCAGAAAAGCAAAATCTTCTCTAGGAACTCTATTTCTCGGTGACTTAATAAAGAGTGTGCCACCTCTACCTAAGGAGTTTGGGAAAACAAATTTTTAGCTCTCCCAATGGGATTTCACAAGTTGGTGAGTTGGTCATACATTTATGTTACAAGGGAGAATGATTCAATCTACCTTACAGTTTAGATAAATATTAAATTAGATAATATTATTTAAAGTGCTAATTCTATACCTATTACATAGGAAACACTTGATAAGAGGCACCTCTAGTTATCACTGTCATTTCTTACATTGCCATTACCATTACCAAGAAAGGTAATAGGAACCCTCCATCGCATCTCATCTAGAAAAAAATCCAAAGTCACAGATCCTCTTTGTCACAGGCTCTTTCCTTATCTGTCCAAACTCATGTGTGGCCATTTTTTTACACTTGATACAGTAATAACTAACTGCTTCAGTAAAAACTAACTGCTTACACTTCTTTCCTGTACAAACTGTTCTAACTTCCCCTTTGCCCATATCTATCCTGATCCCTTCACTGCCCTTTCCACTCTCACCACTTATGCAGCTCTGACTTACCTTTTAAAACTTGAATAGGGAGTTCCCGCCATAGCGCAGAGGAAACAAATCCAACTGGGAACCATGAGGTTGTAGGTTCGCTCCCTGGCCTCACTCAGTGGGTTAAGGATCTGGCATTACCATGAGCTGTGGTGTAGGTCGCAGATGCGGCTCAGATCTGGCATTACTGTGGCTGTGGTGTAGGCCGGAAGCTACAGCTTCTGTTGGACCCCTAGCCTGGGAACCTCCATATGCCGCGGGTGTGGCCCTAAAAGGACAAAAAGACAAAATAAAACTTGAATAGGCTTCAGCTCTCTGGCAACTCCCAGCCCCACCTCAGGTAGGTGTAGTGCCTGTCTTCAATGCTCTGCAGTACCCTGATTGCATCACTATTACAGATTTCACAGGAGTGTTTAGGAATTTGCTCTTTACTTAATGGCCTCCTGTGGTAGGCTCTGAATTTCTTGAGGTCAAGGCCAGCTCTCCTTTCATCTTGGTGTTCCCTAAATAGTTGGCAGTCAGTACATGTTTGTTAAACACAACTGAGGAGTCATGTTGTATCTTCTTTAATATTCATTGGCTTCCACCCAGAGCACTTCATAAACATCTCTCTCATCTCTCCTTTTTTTCTTCTCCTCTCTCAGGGAATAATGATCATCTTTTCAAGAAATAATAACTGGATCATGATTTATTTCTTGGTGTTTTGGAAAGTAAACATTTACTTGGATAGCTTGAGCTCCTGTTGATTCTGACTGCCAGTAGCAAGGAGTTAAAAATGGAACTACGTAAACTAGCTAGAGAAAGAATCTCTGTTCTTTGGGTTTTCTGATAGTTCAGTTGCCATGGAAACAGCCCTCCCTCTATGCTGGTTCATTAGTCCCCCCGCCCCAAACAATTTGGAGGACAGCCATGTTCCACAGTAGACTACTTCATGGGAAAGATCATATTTGACATCCTCTTCCTTATGCTCAAGTCTGCACGAAACAGAAAAGCAGCAGTCCTTCAACATCACACACTCCATTTTAAGACTGAATTATTACAGCACGTAATTCATTTGATTTTTTAAAAAAGGAGACTTCTTGCTAGAGTATGTAGAGAAAGTAAGAAGAGTACATTTTCTAAATCAAAAGCATTCTAATAGATTTTATATAATCTGTGCAGTTAGTTAATAATCTTAATTCATATTTAAATCAGATGTAAGTACCATATATTCTTAAAGGGAAAAGAATCAGCTTTTCATGGTATTGTCTAGGGAAGTGAATTCTTTGTCCCCTGGGAATATATGAGGTAAGATATGAATAAGGTAAATCATTTTGTAGATGACTGAAGTTATGTTTTCAGCTAGTTTGGGGGGACTTTTACCCCTGAAAGAAGGACAAGGGTGTTTTAAAAGTTTTCACCTGATATTCATCGAAGCAAGCTGGCCACAATGGATTCATTCAAATTGCAAACTGTTTCTATGGAGAAAGCTATACTATTATGGTATGTGCCTGAGTTTTCTACCAAAGGAATTAGAAAAATTTATCCCTCTCATTTTGTGAAACAGAGATAAACAAGTCAATTACAATTGATTTAAAATGTTACTATGTATTTTAAAGTATCACAGAGAGTTAAGAATCTTTTCACTTATCCTTGTCTTGCCTGAAAGTAACACCATCTTGGTTCTAATTTTCTCCCTTCTCAGTCAGAGAAACCGTATTAAAAGAATTCCAACTCTGCTTCTGTGATCCCTACATTAAAATGTTACTATTTGACTTTGTAGAAATTCACCTGCTGTGGACAAACCTGAAAAATTGGTAAAGTGAGCTTTCCCTTTTATATTTTCCATAGATTGAATAATCAGGGCCTGGTAATTTCTTTCTTTATTAAAAATTGATCCTTGGAAAGGATCTGAGACTCATTAACTGAAGCCCAGATGATTGCTAATATCTCGAGAATTTTTACTTGGAAAAGAATCAACATCTTCAGTTTAAACTAAAATAAAATTGAGGCAGGAGAGAAGTGATCTCCCTTAGCTATACTTGATAATCATGCCTCTACATTTGTAATGTATTAGAAGTTACTTATCATTCTAAATTCACATCATTGCAAAAGAAGTTTGAATTCTTAAAGAAATGTGGCAGCCCATCTGCTCAGTAAGCCTTCCCTAGGCAAGAAATGGATTATTAAAAAAAAAAAGAAGCTTATAAGTTTGGTGAGAACAACATTGACTGTCTATTTTGGCAAATGAACCTGTAGAGATATAATGTTCAGAGCTGAAATTCAATTACCAGAGGAGAATTCATTCATCTACCAAGGACCAAAGTTTGTAGAGTTGAAACAGCTTTCTATACACTTAGACTTGGAAAAAACAAATCTTGTGAAACAACAGAGAGATTCTATTAATGTTACCATGTCTACAGCTTTTCTGCTGAGCTCTATTGTCATTTCTCAGGTAGTATTTGGAACATACTTCATTAGAGAAAAAATGCCAATTAATTACTAAATTAATTTAATAACAATTGCTAAACATTAATTTTTTCCAGTTTTATTGAGATATAATCGACATATAGAAAACATTGATTTGTGTAGAACAAGTATTATTCTATCAGCATTCAAAAAAACATTGATTTTGTACTTATTATAGACCAGGTACTCTGCTATATGTTAGGAAATGAACGTAAATAAAACTTACAGAGCTCATAGTTTAGGAGAGAAAACAGAAAAGAAAGTAATTGCAATAAAATGCAGTGATACTGATGGCCAAGTTTCACTTTAAACAGAAGAATCAGTCCAGGAGGAAGTATTTCTTTGTAAGGTGTCTTATCTACAGAAAACAGTTTCTTTAATATTGGATGGTTGTAATACTGGAACTAAGCACTGGCTGAAATTGTTATTCTTTTTTTTGTTCTTTTTTACACTTCCAGGCTTAGAAATAAAAATTGCTTTGGGGGATATGAAGTATATCTAATAGTGCTTTATAGTTTATAAAGCATGGTGCAAATAAATATATGACATAATCAGTATTTGCAAACATTATTTGTTATACCTTTGAATGCAGTAGTGCTAGACTGATTTTGACAGACTATTTTTTCTGGAAATGGAATGGATAACAGGGACCAAAATTAATAAACACAATCAGGCAAGAGAATATATTTATGTAATTTTAAATATAAACACATTTCTAGGAATCCCCTGCCTTCTGAATTACTTCTTCTGACTTCATAGCCAGTGTGCTTGTTTTTCCTCAGTGAGAAGACTACTTTATATTATCAATACCCAGCTTTTAATCAGCTAGTTAACTGAGTAGAATTTTTGGTTCTCAAGTAATATAATTTTATTTATCATCCCAGTATTTATGTTTTTGAATGAGTGTTGTTCTTTTAAGATAGTAATTTTTAGAGATCCCTTATTCCACTGCTCAAAATGATTTACAAAGTTATCTTTTAGACATCTTTTTGAAAAATTTTATTTAAAATAACTTTCAGTATGTTTCTAGTGGCAGAAAAATATAAATCAATCATAAGGTATTTGAAATTTGATAAACAAAATAAGAAAATGTGAGCTATCTATAGTCCAATCTACTAGAAATCATAACTTTCAACAGTCTAGTTTATATTCCTCTTTTAAGAGAAAGGTAATTATTTTTAAAAAGGGAATCATACTATAATATTGTTTTGAAATTGTTTACTCCCTTCAAAAATGTGGTGTGAATCTTCCCATCCAAAATTCATTATATAGATATAATGCACCTTATTATCTAATCAATTTTCTACTGTTGATCACGTTATTTTTCTTTTTTCTATTAAAAAGAGCACTATTGTTAACATGCTTATAACTAAATTTTTGTTCTCATTTGAAATTATTTCCTTAAACTAACTTATTTTATTTATTTATTTATTTATTTATTTATTTATTTTGTCTTTTTGGCATTTCTTGGGCCACTTCCGTGGTATATGGCGGTTCCCAGGCTAGGGGTCGAATCGGAGCTGTAGCCGCCAGCCTACACTATGCAGGATCCGAGCCGCATCTGTGACCTACATACACCACAGCTCATGGCAACGCCGGATCCTTAACCCACTGAGCAAGGCCCAGGATAGAACCTGCAACCTCATGGTTCCTAGTAGGATTCGTTAACCACTGAGCCACGATGGGAAATCCCCTTAAACTAACTTATTTAAAGTAAAATTGGCTAACAAAAAGGATGCATGTAAACTATCCCTAAGTAGTTTGTGCCTGATTCCCTAAACCCTTACTAAATTTAAATGTTATTTTTAAAGTCTTTATTAATTTTACGAAGTAAGAAAATGTTATTTCATTTTGAGGAGCGTTTTCTTTTCATTACTAATGGGTTAAACTTATATGTACTGGTCATTTTCTTTCTTTCATCAGTTGCCTATGAGCACCTTTACCCATGTTTCTGTTGTTTTTTTTCTTTATTTATAGAAAGATTTTATAGGTTAAGGCTAATATACAAAGAATACAAAGTACATATAATATACAAAGAATCCATAGTATAAAAGTATGAATGTGTTGGAATTATATAATCTAATTTGATTTGCCTTTTAGTAATATTTCTGCCATATTTTGACACAAAATTTAATTTTTAAATAATTATTTTAATCTTGCTATTTTAATTTTCAGCTTCTTTAGATCCTTTAGACAGGTAGATTTCATGTTGAAAGAAATAGCAAAAAGCATTTGATACTAATATTCAGAGTAAGGTCAGTAATGTAGTTGGACATTCCTGTGGCATTTGGAATTTTTTAAGTCGTCATAATGATTCATTGAGATAGCTGCTTGTAGGGCTAATCAAGTGATTTTTTTAAATTAGTTAATTGTTTTGATGTGTTACAACATGTATTATACCTATCCTATATTATTAAGACTCATATATAAATCCTATATAGTATTTAAAAGAAACTCTTATGATTACTTTTTCTAAGAATCCTTGACATATGCTTCTGTTTTATCTTCATCTGGGATCTCGATCATGTGACTTTGCTATGTGGGTTCCAGATTAGGGCCTCTCTGTTTTTATTGGCCCTGTTGGATCTAGGCTGCTCATTACTGTCTCACTGAACTTGCCTTTCTCTCTCAAACAATTCCGTTTATAGTTTTTGGGGTTGGGTATAGATAGTGAGGCTTCCTAGTTCCTTCTGTATCATAGCCCAATTTATTAAATAGCATTGAACTATTCCCCCTTCATGCTTTTGCCCCTTCATGAATCAGATTTCTTCCCATTCAAGCTCCCACTGTCCTTCTACCTTGGCAAACACGCACTCTAAATTTATTGCCCTTAAATTACAAAATTCATAGTTCTATTACAAAATTCATAGTTCTATATTCACTGTTCTAGATACACATTTTATGTGTAGTTACAGAACACCCTCCTGATAGTTTTTTTGTGAACCTAATCTAATATTAACATCCCTTTCCTAAGAGTAGCACTTACTTAATGCCTCCTGACATTATTATTTGTGTACTTTATACTTCATCATGCACTTCTTGTTGAGCTCAGCTGTCCCTTTTCTTCCTTGCCTAGGATAGCCACACAAAGTAAGGAGGAGTATTTTTGCTTTGAGAATATGTTAGAAAAGTATTTGCCTTTAGATTATTAGCTATATACTTCTATATCTAGGTATATGACAGTCTTCTTAACATTTAAATAAATAGAATAAAGCAGACTCGTTCCATTAAATATGCAGAGCAATGTGATAATTGACAGTAGATGTAAAAGGAATAAGGTACATTGGAATAATTGTGGAAAGCTTCACGAAGGAGAACAATTTTTGAAATATACTTTGGGGTATTTTATATGCTTTTTTTTTTAATTTTCCCACTGTACAGCAAGGAGATCAAGTTATCCTTACGTGTATACATTACAATTACATTTTTCCCCCACCCTTTGTTCTGTTGCAACATGAGTATCTAGACATAGTTCTCAATGCTATTCAGCAGGATCTCCTTGTAAATCTATTCTAAGTTGTGTCTGATAAGCCCAAGCTCCCAATCCCTCCCACTCCCTCCCCCTCCCAACAGGCAACCACAAGTCTCTTCTCCAAGTCCATGATTTTCTTTTCTGAGGAGATGTTCATTTGTGCCGGATATTAGATTCCAGTTATAAGTGATATCATATGGTATTTGTCTTTGTCTTTCTGGCTCATTTCACTCAGGATGAGATTCTCTAGTTCCATCCATGTTGCTGCAAATGGCATTATGTCTTCCTTTTTTATGGCTGAGTAGTACTCCATTGTGTATATATACCACCTCTTCCGAATCCAATCCTCTGTCGATGGACATTTGGGTTGTTTCCATGTCCTGGCTATTGTGAACAGTGCTGCAGTGAACATGTGGGTGCATGTGTCTCTTTTAAGGAGAGTTTTGTCCGGATAGATGCCCAAGAGTGGGATTGCAGGGTCATATGGAAGTTCTATGTATAGATTTCTAAGGTATCTCCAAACTGTTCTCCACAGTGGCTGTACCAGTTTACATTCCTACCAGCAGTGCAGGCGAATTCCCTTTTCTCCACAGCCCCTCCAGCACTTGCTATTTGTGGACTTCTTAATGATGGCCATTCTGACTGGTGTGAGGTGGTATCTCATGGTTGTTTTGATTTGCATTTCTCTTATAATCAGTGATGTTGAGCATTTTTTCATGTGTTTGCTGGCCATCTGTATATCTTCTTTGGAGAAATGCTTTGTTCACAGTTTTCTTTCTCCTTGCCATGAATCCTGCTTTCCTTTATGACAGGATTACACTTAATGTCCCATTGATGTTGGGCTTGTTCAAGTGACTTGCTCTCACTGTGAAATGTGGTCAGAAGTGATTGAGTGCTAGATCTGAGCTAGGCTGTATGAGAAATCACATGTTTCTTTTTACTCTCTTGTACTTCTGTCATTTTCCAGAGAAGAACATTCCCCAGTTGACTGAAGGCCCCAGAATGAAACATTTAGACCTGGACCACCTGACAACTTGAAGCCATACCCACCCAAGCCCAACAGAGATCAGCTAAACCCCAACTTATCTACAGACTAGACTTGTGAGTAAGAAAAAAATAAGTGTTTGTTGTTATAAGCCACTGAGTTGGGGGGAGGTGGTTATTGTTACTTGATACTGCAGTAATACCTGACTAATATATAGTGGTGAGAAATGATTAGGTCAAAAACTTGTAGCCTCTTTCTGTTTCCATTGTTGCTGCTTTAGTCTAGGCTTTCATATCACCTCCCTGGATTGTTTTTAAACATCCTGTTTTTTTCCCATCTGCATTAGTTAGGGTCACCCAGTAGCTATTATAAATTGACCCAAAATTTATAGTGTTTTAAGCACAAAACAAGTTTACTTCTTGCTCACATTATTACACTATTGTAAATAGGTAGATCGAGATCCCCTTCCACAGAGTCTTTCAAGGGCCCAGCTGATGGAGGCGTTTCTATTTTTTTACATGTATCTTTTAACTTGGTCCTTTGGGACATCTCCATTCCAGCCCACCTAGAAAAAAAAAGAGTTTGGAAGAGGGTAAGATATGTTTTTAATAGACTCTGTCTAGGGGTGGTGTTCATCATTTCTGCTCAACTTTCTGTTTGTTTGAACTCAATCATATGGTGACATCTAGATTCAAGAAAGCCTAAAAAATGGATCTTTAGCTGTAGGGACAGGGAGAAAAATGAGACATTGATTATGCTGAACAGTTATAGTCTCTGCTACACCATCTCTTGGTTTAGCATCCTTTAATCTAGAGTTATTAATTCTGTAAAAAACAATGTGATACCACCTGTCTGCTTAAAATCTGTGGTCCTGGTTACCAACAGATTCAACACCAAATTTAGCATAAATAAGTGATTTCCATGTAGACACCTTCCATTAGGAAATAATCCTGTCATACCAAAACAGTAACAAACAATGTAGAAGTTACCTACAATTTCATGAGAAGCAGAGGTCATTAGCCACATGGAAAACAGCTCAATAAATTCTCATCACGATTTTCATTCTCTTCTACTCTTTTTTCAGCTGCGTAACCACTTAACAGGCTTTTTTTTCAGTCCCTCCAACATGAAGATCTAAATCTTCCTTTCTTTTGTACCCATAACTTTATCTGGAACAGATATTCTAGACACACATAGCCACACTCATCACCTTATTCAGGAAAATAATGAAGACCCTTTGATTGCTTCCTACACCCTCCTCAGAAAGCAGTGAGCCATCATACATTGCATTTTTCCCCTGATACAAGTTGTTTACGAAACCTTCATGGCTGGATCATTTTTACTTTTTCATCTCTGGTTTTCCCCTTCATTCCTCCTACTATACTGCAGTAATGCTGAATTCCTCACTATAGCTTGAACATATTTTTTTCCTATCTCTGAGGCTGTGGTATAGATTACAGCCTCTGTCCAGAACCCTTTCCCTGCCTCTGCATGTCAAGACCCCGTAAACCCTTTAAGGACCAGCTCCAAGATCTCCTTCACTGTAGAGTCTTCCCAAACTTCATTCTTCTTCTTGTAGAATTTTTATTCTGTACATACCTCTATTATAGTTCTTAATGCATTGTTTAATGTTATTCAGGTATCTTGTTCCTCAGCATAAAGGCTTTGTCATCTTTGAATTCTTGGTGTAGTACCTAATGTGAGACTTGAAACAGTTTCTTGATAAATGTTTGTGGATGCAAGAAAAACTTCCCCAGGAGTTGAAAATCTGTCCAGGATGTGGGGCTCCTCTCAGTTCATGACCAAAAGTTTAGTAACTAGTCGAGTACAAGAGCATGCCCATGAGGGAAGTCTTCAGGATAACTTTAATTCTTTCCCCCAAAGTGCTATCATTGAAGGGGAAAAAATATCTTTGGAGCCATTTTAATATACTAGTTTCCAACACATTCTTAAGTTACACTTCTTGTGAAGAGAAAGCTGAAGGAGAGGGGAGATTGAGCGAAAGAGAATACTAAGCCAGAAGCTAAAGACATTCCAGAAATGTTAAAACAGTTATGTGTAACTTTTCCCCTCACTTCCTGGGTTTAATGCATTTAATATAGCTTCACCTATTGAACTCATCTTTGAGTTTCCCTTTGGAGGCTCTCTCTTTTAGGACAAATTATTTGTTTAATGTAGCAGACAGGGAAATGATCATATGTCCCTACCAGTTCAATGAATGTTTGTGAATTAATAAAATTATCCAGGACTAAGTTTTCTAATGCAATAGATAGTAATGAACAACATCATGAGTCTCTCCATGGAAGACTACATTGATTGTGTAGCCAGTAACTTAGCTGTCTTTCTTATTATTTGGCCTTTGAAGCTGACCAGAGGTGGCTCAGTAAAATCATATCCTCATCAGACCCTACAGAATAATTAAGGTATCCCCCAGAGAATTAGACAGTAGAGACATAGACAGGGTATGCTAATTGGAATGTAGTTGGTCAGTATTACTTAAGCTAGCTCTAGCTGCATTATACAAATAAATATCCAAATCTCAACAGTTTAACTTATTTTTCCCTCATATTGATCAGTTTACCTCCAAATGATGATCAAGGGATTATGGTTTCCTGGTTTCCTTTCAATGGTTTCTCCCACCCTGTGACTCTAGAGAATTCAACACAGGACTCCCGAGTCAGCCCTGGGGGTTTTCTCCATCCCAGACAGTGAGAAAAGGAAAATCTTCTGGGGAGATGTTTATGGGCCATGTCTGGAGACAATACTTATTGCTTCCAGGTCTATTCCCCTGGCAAGATGGCTATCACAAGACCATGCCTGACCCCAAGGAAAGCTAGAAAATGTAGTCAAACTATTGTAAGAAGGGAGGAGGTGTGGTAGACAATGCCATAATCCACTGATAAAATAAACATGGTTAAAAAAGAGAATAAGAAAAATTTATAACCTAATCCTCATTTTTGTGGATTCCATATTAAAGAATTCACCCACTTTCTAAAATGTATTTGTAACCCCCAAAAGAACAAAATTCCTAATGTTTTCGCAGTCATTTGGGGACACACACAAAGCAGCAAAAAATTTCGCCATCCAACAGCACATTTTCCCAGCAGATGCTGAACAAGGTACTGCTCTGCCTCCTTGTTTCAGCTCTCATACTGCAAACAGTGTCCTTTTCACAGTCTGTTTAGTAATTATTATGTTGCATTTTGGTGCTTTTTGTTGATGGTTTTACTGTCTAAAATAGCCTCAAAGCTAATTCTAAAGTATTATGTAGTGTTTCTAAGCACAAGAAGGCTGTATGGAGAAAATACATGTGTTAATTAACCCATGTTTAGGCATGAGTTACAGTGCTGTTGGCTATGAGTTCAATGTTAGTCAATCAACAACATATATTAAATAAGATGTGAAATAGAAATTTACATAAAACAAAGTTGTGTATTGTGTATCATTTCAATTGGTTGATGAAAACGTGACCAGAGGCTCACAAGAACTTAACTTTGTATTTCCCATAGGAGCAATGGTTCAATATTATTCACTAATTCAGTGTTTTTAATAACTTTATAGAACATAAATACTATAAATACCAATAATCAGCTGTGCAGGTGTATATGTAATTTTAACTTTCTTTCCCACTGTTTTTTTGTTTGTTTGTTTGTTTACATACTGTGTCAGCTACTGCCTGTTGCCTATGTTATCCCAAAAGGCATTCCCTATTTTCCCCTGAAAAACTCTGATTGTGTTCAGACATTAGGCACAGTAACTTGATTTCAGGTAATGTCAGTCCAGCAGCTAGGGTACATTTCACTTAGCACATAGTTCTGCCTGCTGAAATACAAGTGGTCTGTCTTGCACTGCTTGCCAATTTTTTCCTGCCTTCCATATGGTATGAAGATGTGATACTTTGAGGTGCTGTAGCCATCTTGCAACTATGAGGTAACAGCCAAGATGACTTCCCAAATGTCACCATAATTGAGCTGCTAAATCAGTACAGTTCTCTACCTGTACCTTCTTATTTGTGCTGAAAATAAATCCCTATTTTTTAATCTATTGTCAATTACATTTTTCCTACACAAGTACTTTACAGCCAGAAGTATTGCTACTCATTCACATATTTAATCATTTCAACAAATACTTGCTAAGAGTTTATCATATGCTACTACTGTTAAAATAGTGGCTATTCAGCAGTGAGCAAAAGAGAGAAATTCATATTCACATGGAGCTTACATTCAATGGGAAAAGACAGACCAAAAAAAGAAAAGGAATAAATTTGTAAGTCTTCAGGTCCTTAGTAAGTTCATAATCCAGTCCCCATTGGTGGGAGCAGAAGAATGTGGGATACTAGAGAGCAGTCTGTTGACTGGGAGCATCTGGAAGGCAATATACATCAGCACGGTACAAGGAGCAGATGAAGAGCCATGGTTAATGAGTCCACTAAGTGAAGATAAGTTAAAAGAGCTTTGTTGTACCTGAAATACCAACTCATGAAGAGGTGAGAGTTAAGTGTTAAACTGAGTTTTTAAGAGTGGATAGGAATTCATCAAGCTTAAAGGAATGAAGAACTTTCCAGAGAGAACAGGATATGTAAAAACATAGAGTTGTGATAGAACATGCTGTAGTTAATGAGCACTTCAGTGTGGCTGAAGGCTTCTTTCCACTAAGGAGTAGAAAGATATGAGGCTTGAACATTAGACTGAGAGACATATCATACACAGGGTTTTGAATTTGTCCTTTGAACTCCAGTACAATGTTGACTAGATGTAGAGGGAGAAGACATCCTTGTCTTGTTTCTGACCTTAGTGGGGGAAGCATTTAGTTTTGTGTGATATGTTATGTGTGCCTCATAGGTATCCTTTATCATGATAAAGATATTCTTTTATATTCCTAGTTTATTGAGTGTTTTATCCTGAGAGAGTACTGAATTTTGTTAATTTTGTTGGTGATATTGATTCTTCCAATCCCACGATCATGGTGTATCTTTCTGTTTGTGTCATCTTCGATTTCCTTCATCAGTGTCTTATAGTTTTCAGAGTGGAGGTCTTTTGTCTCTTTAGGTGGATTTATTCCTCGGCATTTTATTCTCTTTGATGTGATAGTAAATGGGATTGTTTCCTTTATTTCTCTTTCTGATCTTTCATTGTTAGTGTATAGAAATGCAAGAGATTTCTGTGTATTAATTTTGTATCCTGCAACTTTACCAGATTCATTGATGAGCTCTAGTAGTTTTCTGGTAGTATCTTTAGGATTTTCTATGTATCAAGTAATCTGCAAACAACGAAAGTTTTACTTCTTTTCCAGTTTGGATTCCTTTTCTTTCTTTTTATTCTCTGATTGCCATGGGTAGTTCTTCCAGAACTATGTTGAATAAAAGTGGTGAGAGTGGACATCCTTGTCTTGTTCATGATCTTAGTAGGAAAGCTTTCCACTTTTCACCATTGAGTATGATTAGCTGTGTGTTTGTCTTATATGGCCTTTATTATGTTAATATAGTCCCCTTTATGCCCACTTTCTGGAGGATATTTTTTTAATCAAAAAATGGGTGTTGAATTTTGTCAAAAGTCTTTTCTACACCAGAGATGATCATATGGTTTTTATTCATCAGTTTGTTAATATGGTGTATAACATTGATTGATTTGCATATATTGAATCATCCGTGCATCCCTGGAATAAATCCCACTTGATCATGGTGTATGATCCTTTTATTGTACTGTTGGATTCAGTTTGCTAATATTTTGTTGAGGATTTTTGCGTCTGTATTCAACAATGGTGTTGGTCTGTAATTTTCTTTTCTTTTTTTTTGGGGAGGGAGTATCTTTGTCTTGTTTTGGTATCGAGATGATGGTGGCCTCATAAAATGAGCCTGGGAGTGTTCCTTCCTCTGCAGTTTTTTGGAATAGTTTCAGAAGGATAAGTATTAGCTCTTCTCTAAATGTTTGATAGAGTTCTCCTGTGAACCATTTGGTCCTGGACTTTTGGTTTTTGGAAGTTTTTAAATTACAGATTCAATTTCAGAACTTCCATTTGGTCATATTTCTACTTCTTCCGGGTTCAGTCTTGGAAGGCTGTACCTTCTAGGAATTTGCCCATTTCTAGATGTCTTTTTTTTTTTTTTTTTTTTTAAGGGCTGCATCTGTGTCATACAGAAATTATGGGTTCAGGTCAAATTGGAGCCTCTGCTGCTGACCTATACCACAGCCACAACAATGCAGGATTCAAGCCACATCTATGACTCACACCACAGCTCATGG
Organism: Sus scrofa; assembly: GCF_054392235.1. Lineage (NCBI taxonomy): Eukaryota > Metazoa > Chordata > Mammalia > Artiodactyla > Suidae > Sus > Sus scrofa. Next base: position 31,256,114 of record NC_139398.1, on the reverse strand, counting down.
CAACAATGCTGGATCCTTAACCCACTGAGCAAGGCCAGGGTCAAATCAGCATCCTTATGGATACTAGTTGAGTTTGTAACCCACTGAACTGCAACAGGGACACCTAGGTTGTCCATTTTATTGGCATGTAGTTGCTCATAATAATCTCTTATGATCTTTTGTATTTCTGTGCTCTTAGTTGTAATTTCTCCTTTTTCATTTCTAATAGTATTGATTTGAGTACTCTCTTTTTCTTGATGATTCTGGCTAAAGGTTTGTCAACTAAACCAGCTTTTAGTTTTTTGACGTTTTCTACACCTCTTCCTCATTTATTTTACTCTGATCTTTATGATTTCTTTTCTCCTACTAACTTTCAGTTTTGTTTGTTCTTTTCTCTAATTGCTTTAGGTGTAAGATTAGGTGGTTTATTTGGGATTTTTCTTGTTTTCTAAGGTGATACTGTATTGCTATAAACTTCCCTCTTAGAACTGCTTTTGCTGCATCCCATAGGTTTTGGATTGTGTCTTTGTTGTCATGTGTCTCTAGGTACTTTTTGATTTCTTCATTGATCCATTGGTTATGTAGTAGCATATTGTTTAGCCTACATGTTTTTCTGGTTTGTTTGTTTGTTTGTTTCTTGTGGTTGATTTCTAGTCTCATAATGTTGTGGTCAGAAAAATGCTTGATGTGAATTCAATTTTCTTAAATTTACTAAGGCTTGATTTGTAGCCGAAGAAGTGATTTATCCTGGAGAATATTTCTTGTGTGCATTTGAGAAGAAAGTATATTTTACTACTTTTGGATAAAACATTCTATAAATATCAATTATGTGTCTGGCCTATTGTGTCTTTTAAGGCCTCTGTTTCTTTATTTTCTGTTTGTATGATCTGTCCATTACTGAATGTGAGGTGTTAAAGTCCCCCACTATTATTGTGTTATTGTCAATTTCTCCTTTTATGGCTGTTAGCGGTTGCTTTATATAGTGATGTGCTCCTATTTTGCATGCATATATGTTTATACTTGTTATCTCTTCTTCTAGAATTGATTGCTTAATCATTATGTAGTGTCTTTCTTTGTCTCCTATATTTTTTATTTTAAAGTCTATTTTTTTTCTGATATGAGTATTACTACTCCATCTTTCTTTTGATTTCCATTTGCATAGAATGTCTTTTTCTATCCCCTCACTTTCAGTCTGTGTGTCCCTAGGTCTGAAGTGAGTCTCTTTCAGCATATATATGGGTCTTGTTTTTGTATCCATTCAGCAAGTCTGTTGTCTTTTGATTGGAGCTTTTAATGCATTTATATTCAAGGTAATTATCAATATGTGTATACTCATTGCCATTTTCTTAATTGTTTTAGAATTTTTATTGTTGGGATTTTTATTTCCTTCTTCCTTTTCTCTCTTCCCTTGTGATTTGATTTTTTTTTTTTTTTTTTTTTGCTTTTTAGGGCCTGGGGTATATGGAAGTTTCCAGGCTAGGGGTCAAACCAGAGCTGCAGCTTCTGGCCTGTGGCACAGCCACAGCAACACAGAATCTGAGCTGCATCTGTGACCTACACCATAGCTCATGGCAATGCACATCCTTAACCAACTGAGCAAGGCCAGGGATCAAACCTTCATCCTCATAGATACTAGTTGGATTCATTACTACTGAGCAACAACAGGAACTCCTTGATAACTAGTTTTTAGTGTTGTATTTGAATTTGCTTTTTCTTTTTTATGAATGTGTCCATTGTCAATTTTTGGTTTGTCGTTCTCATGAGGTTTTGATATTAAATTCTATGTATATACAAAATTGTTTTAAGTTATTGGTTCTTAATTACAAATGCATTTTTAATATTCTGCAACTATCTTCTCCTTTTCTCATGATTCCTGGTTTAGATACATTTGTCTATGGATGATTTCCTACTTTTATTTTATGTTTGCCCTACTAGTGAGGTTTCTCATTTGTAATTCTCTTGTTTCTAGTTGTGGCCTTTTTTTTTTTTCCCCAATCTACCTTTTCCAGTCTCCTTTACATTTGTTGAAGAGCTGGTTTGGTGGTGCTGAATTCTTTTAGCTTTTGCTTGACTGTAAAGCTTTTGATTTCTCCATCAAATCTGAATGAAAGCCTTCATGGGTAGAGTATTCTTGGTGGAGTATTTTTTTCCTTTCATCTATTTAAACATATCTTTCCACTCCCTTCTGGTCTGTAGAGTTTCTTCTGAAAAATCAGCTGATATCCTTATGGGGATTCTCTTGTATATTATTTGTTGCTTTTCCTTACAGTTTTTAATAGTTTTTCTTTGTATTTAGCTTTTGCCAATTTGATTAATACATGTCTTGACATTTTCTCCTTGGTTTTATCTTGAATGATACCCTTTGTGCTTCTTCTAACTTGATTGTTCCCTTTTCCGTATTAGGGAATTTTTCAGCTATAATCTCTTCAAATATTTGCTCAGGCTATTTCTCTCTCCCTTCTCCTTCTGGGACTCCTATGATGCAAAAGTTGGTACATTTTATGTTGTCCCAGACATCTCTTAGACTGTCCTCATTTCTTTTCATTCTTTTTCTGTAGTATTTTCCTTGGCAGTGATTTCCACTACTCTACCTTCCACCTCACTAATTCACTCTTCTGGCTCAGCTATTCTGCCGTTAATTCCTTCTAGTGTCTTTTTCTTTTCTTTTTTTTTTTTTTTTTATAATGGCTCTTCCCAGAAAACTCTTTTTTTTTTTTTAATTTTCCCACTGTACAGCAAGGGGGTTAGGTTATCCTTACATGTATACATTGCAATTAAAGTTTTATTTTGGATATTGTGTTATTCATCTTTGTTTGCTTGCTCTTTAAATCTTCAAGCTCTTTGTTAAACATTTCTTGTAACATCTTAATCTGTGTATCCATTCTTTTTCTGAGATTTTGTATCATCCTTACTATCATTACTCTGAATTCTTTTCCAAGTAGATTGCCTGTCTCCTCTTCACTTATCTTTCTTTGTGAGTTTTTATCTTGTTCTTTTGTCTGAAACATATTTGTCTGTCATGCCATTTTTTTCTATCTTACTGTTTTTGTAATCTTCTTTCTGTAAGCAGCAGGGTTTTAGTTCCTCTTGCTTGGTGTGTATTTCCTCTACTGAGTAATGTTGGTTTAGGGGCTTGTGTAGGCTTTCTGGTTGGAGGGACTAATGTTTTCACTCTGGTGGGTGGAACTGGGTCTTGTCCTTCTGGTGGTCAGGGCTTTTTCAAGGGATGTGTTCAGAGGTGGCTATCAGCTCAGTAGGAGTTTAGGTAGCCTGTCTGGGTTTTTGTTTGTTTGTTGTTTGTTTTTGTGTGAGGGCTATTTTTATCTTGGATACCTGCCATCTCTTTCCTCAGTGCATTCTGGCCTTTATCCCTTTGATAGGAGATGTGACTGATGTTGTGGTGACCAAACCCTGCAAAGGATATTGAGCAGGTTCTCCTATTTGCTCTCTGGTTGTTACAGACCTCTAAGGGATAGGGTCTTCTCCATAGTTCTTGGAGTAGAAGCCCACAGACCTGTTTCTGAGATTTGTTCTTGATCTGTGATGTGGAGTAGGAGGGATTGCAGCACTCCCACTGGGAAAGTAGCCACTGAGTGTTCATCTACTGGAGCTGTGCACCTGTTAGTGTGCTCTCTTGTGTCACTTTTCACCACTGTTGGGGCTCAAAAAGTACACAGTTATGCATACCACCCTCGGCTCCATTTTAACCAGGGTTATGTTGATTATTGGCTCTGGTGTCTCTCAGGTGTTGTTTTCATCAGGCCGCTAGTGCTGATCCACTAAGGCCAAAACCCAGAGCTTCAGTACTTGTGTTGCTGGGCCCAGTGTGGGAGCTATGGAGTCAGCTCAAATTCTGCCATGGTCCAAGCCACATGTGTACCACCCACAAAGCCCACAGCTACTAAAGCCAGACTGCTTTTAGCTGCAGGAGTACTCATCATTCAAATGATCCGCCAGTGCTGACTTTATAAGGTTGGCAATGGAGGCGTAAATCTACACTTTGCATATCTGGGAAGAGAGGTTTCAGCTCTTCCTCCTTAGTGGCAAGGTTCCTGGGGTTCAGTTGTGTTTTCATCTCCACCTCTGTGTGAGCAACACGCTGGTGATTACTCCCAAGGCAGCTGGCACACAGGAGGCCAGGTGGCCTGTGACTGCTTTGGAGGCAGCACAGTGGGTGGAGTGGTGATGGGTGTGTGTGGGGAGATGTGGCAGGGTCAAGATCAGGGCACTTGAGGGGCCTACTCTGTGCGGGCGGGCAATGGGCCTGCAATGGGGGATGTAGTCCAACTCAGGCAGTCCATCTCAGGTGGGAGCCTCCCCTATTGCTTGCAGAGGCAAGAGCCTGTGTGGAGAAGAAGATTGTAACAGTGGCCCTGCCACTCGCATGCCAACAATGGCCTTTAGCCTCTGGTGGCTGGGTCCTCTTTCTGAAGATTCCCAGTTGCACTGCTCCACTCACCCAGTTTTCCAGGCTGTCTCACATAGCCAGCAGCCATCCTAACCTCAGGATTATTCTCTAAATCCTATGATCCAGCACTCCACCCCTGCCTTTATCTACATACTTGTACCTCAGGCTTGGGGGCACAGTGTAGTTGCATGAACACTCTTTGTATATCTTATTCTGTTCCTCCTGCCACAGACTGGCTGTTGTGTTTTCCTGAGAGAATCTGAGGCTCCTTTACTGCCCAGCTGGTCTCCCCACTGATGAGAGGACTGTCTTAAGTGCAGCAGTATCTCCTCTCCTTCAGCTCCCTCCCTAGGGCACAGGTCCCAATCCACTCCCACCTGTTATTTTTCGTTTAAGTCCACCATCATCCTTCTCCCCTGTACTCCATTTAAAGATATTATGAAATATTGATTGTATTTCATGTGCTATACATTGTGTCCTTGTATCTTATTTATCTTATACCTAGTAGTTTGTACTGCTTAATCTCCTTTCCCTATCTTGCCCCTCTTCTCCCCTCTCCCCACTGGTAACCACCAGTTTGTTCTCTGTATCTATGAGTATATTTCTGTTTTATTCTATTCATTCATTTACTTTATTTTTTAGATTCCACATGTAGGTGAAAATATAGAGTATCTGTCTTTCTCTGTCTGATTTACTTCATTAAGCATAAAACCCTATGGGGCCATCCATGTTCTTGTTAATGGCAAAATTTCATTCTTTTTTATGGCTGAGTGATATTCCATTACATATATAAGCATATGTATGTGCAGCACATCTTCTTTATCTGTCAATGGATATTTAGGTTTCTTACATATCTTGGATGTTATAAATAATTCTGCTATGAACATTGAGTGTGTAGATATCTTTTTGAATTTGTGTTTTTGTTTTCTTTGGATGCCTATCCAGGAGTGGAATTTCTGGATCTTAATTTAGTTCCATTTTTAGTTTCTTGAGGAACCTCAATAACATTTTCCACAATGGCTGGACTAATTTACATTCCCACCAACAGTGCATGAAGATTCCTTATTATTCCTTATTATTCTCCCCATCATTGACAACATTCATTATTTGTGGTCTTTTTGATGATAGCCATGTGTAGGGTGATATCTCATTGTGGATTTGATTTGCTTTTAATCTCAATTAGGTTTCATTTGTTCTTTTTTATATATAATGATTTTAATTTTTTTCTGTTATAGCTGGTTTACAGTGTTCTGTCCATTTTCTACTGTACAGCAAGGTGACTCAGTTACACTTACATGTATACATTCTTTTTTCTCACATTATCATGCTCCATCATAAGTGACTAGGCATAGTTCCCAGTGCTATACAGCAGGATCTCATTGCTAATCCATTCCAAAGGCAATAGTCTGCATCTATTAACCCTAAGCTCCCCATCCATCCCATTCCCTTCCCTTCCCTCTTGGCAACCACAAGGCTATTCTCCAAGTCCATGATTTTCTTTTCTGTGGAAAGGTTCATTTGTGCTATATATTAAATTCCATGTATAAGTGATATCATATGGTACACCATATGACCCAGAAATCTTGGGCATATATCTAGGCAAAACTTTTCTTGAAAAAGACATATGCACCCACATGTTCATTGCAGCACTATTCACAATAGCCAAGACATGGAAACAACCCAAATGTCCATCAACAGACGATTGGATTAGGAAGATGTGGTATATATACACAATGGAATACTACTTAGCCATAAAAAAGAACATAATAATGCCATTTGCAGCAACATGGATGGAACTGGAGACTGTCATAGTGAGTGAAGTAAGTCATTTGTTCATTTTTGCCTTTGTTTATCCTGCCCAAGGAAACAGGTCCAAATAATATTGCTAAAACTTATGTCAAAAAGTGTACTGCCTATTTTTTCTTATAGGAGTTCTATGGTTTCTTGTCTTAGATTTGGTCTTTAATCCATTTTGAATTTATTTTTGTATATGGTGTTAGAGAATGTTCTAATTTTATTCTTTTACATGAAGCTGTCCAGTTTTCCCACCACCATTTATTGAAGGGAGAGTCTTTTCTCCATCGTATATTCTAACCTCCTTTGTTGTCTATTAATTGAACATTGGTGCATGGGTTTATTTCTGGGCTTTATATACTGTTCCATTGATCTATATTTCTGTTTTTGTGCCATTACCATACTGTTTTGATTACTATAGCTTTTTGTAGTCTGAGATCAAGGAGCATGATACCTCTACCTTTGTTCTTCTTTCTCAAGTTTGCTTTGGCTATTTGGGGTCTTTTGTGACTCCATATAAATTTTAGGATTATTTGTTCTAGTTCTGTTAAAAATCCATATATATTTTGATAGAGATTTCATTTAATCTGTAGATTATTTGGGGTAGTAAGCACATTTAAACAATATTAATTCTTCTAATCCATGAAAATGGGATATCTTTCCACCTATTTGTATTGTCTTCATTTTCCATTATCAGTGTCTTAAGGGTTTTCAAAGTACAGTTCCTTCATCTCCTTGCTTAAGTTTATTCATTGGTATTTTATTCTTTTTGATATAATTATAAATGGTGTTATTTTCTTGCTTTTTTCCCCCTGAACATTTATTATTAGTGTGTATAAAAGCAACAGATTTATGTGTATTAATCTTATATCCTGCAATTGTATTGAATTCATTTATTCTAATAGGTTTTTTTTTGGTGGAGACATTAGAGTTTTTATATACAGTGTCATGTCATCTGCAAATAGTAACTATTCTCCTTTTCTAATTTTGATGCCTTTCATTTCTTTTTCTTGTCTTTTTGCTATGGCTCGGACTTCTGATACTTTGTTGAATAAAGGTGGTAAGAGTGGGCTTTCTTGCCTTTTTCCTGATCTTAGAGGAAAAGCTTTCAACTTTTCACCCTTGAGTATGAGGTTATCTGTGGGTTTGTCATAAATGGCTTTTAGTATGTTGAGATATGTTCCCACTATACCAATTTTGTTGAGAGTTTTTATTGTGAGTTGGTGTTGAATGTTGTCAAATGCCTTTTCTGCATCAATTGAGTTAATCATGTGATTTTTATCCTTCATTTTGTTAATATAATGTATCATATTGATTGGTACCTACCTAATGCATGTGTTGGTGTGCTTAATGGTGTCACATATTTATCAGAGGCTCTGTTCATTTTTCTTTATTCTTTTCTTTCTGTTCCTCAGATTGCATATCTCTTGGCCTATCTTTAAGTTTGCCAGTTCTTTAATATGCCAATTAAAATCTAATGTTGAGCCTTTCCTAGAAATTTCACATAAGGGTCATTGAACTTTTGACTACAGTATTTCTACTTGGTTCCTTTGTAAAAGTTATATTTCTTTATGTTCTCTGTTTAATAAGATATTGTCATCATAACTTCCTTTACTTCTCTAAATATGGTTTCCTTTAGTTCTTGAAAAATATTTATATTGGTTGTCTTGATGAGTTTGTAGGTCCAACATCTGGGCCCTCTCATAAGATATTTCTCTTGGCTGCTTTTTTCCTTTGTGTAGATTGCAGTTTCCTGTTTCTTTGAATGTCTCAATTTTTTTGTTTAAGATGAACATAATTATATATTGCAGCAACTCAAAACATTATTCCCCTCCATCTTCTATTGGGATTCTTTATGGGTTTTGTTGGGGTTTTTTGGTTGTTGTTGTCTCCTTGTTTAGGTACTTGGCAAAACTATTTTAGTGAAATCTATTTACCTTGTGGTCTGAAACTTCCAGTGACATTCTCAGAGGGCACAGCCATGGGCAAATGCACAGTCACCCTAGGATGGTCGTGGCTTTAGAGGACTCTCTCTGACTGTCTCTTTTTCAAATCTCTATTGTTGAAGCTGTCTGCCTCATATGATACCACACCCAGGTATTAGGTTAGACAATTTCGGCAGATTGCTCAATTTTTTTTTTCAGTTGTACCCTAGGGCATACATTACTCCACAGCCAGATCCAATTACTTTTAATGTATTGTTTTTGAGACCAGTCTGAGGTTTTTCTAAGTCAGAAATGTTCTTAGCTATCTCTTTCCCTAGTTATCTGGTAAACTAGTTGGTCAAAAGTTTAGTTTATTGCTTTCATAGAACTACCAGCCTCTTCTTAATTGTTTATTACCAAAGTCTCCATTGTTTTCAAGAGTGCCCTTAGATTTGAAGTTTTCTATACTTTGTTTCAAATAAAATCAGATCCTTTGCAGAGAGTTCCAGAGCTTTTTGTTCTCATTCACTGCCTCTCCCACTGGGAAAAATCTCTGAGCCACTGCTCCAGGTGCTTTGTTGTACTGCTGTATTAGTTTCATAAGATTACCATAACAAAGTATCACAAACTGGGGGAACAACAGAAATTTATTTTCTCACAATTTTGAAAATCAGAAGTCTGAAATCAAGGTGTTATTTGCACCATGTTGCCTCTGAAGATTCTAGGGAAGGATATATTCCTTCCTGTCTCCTAGCATATCATTATCCCTTGGTTTATGACAGCATAATCTCAATCTTTATATGGCATTTATCCTGTGTGCATGTGTGTCTCTTAATATGGCATTCTTTTTATAAGGACACTAATCATATTATATTAGGGCCCCACCTTAACTTGATTGTCTCTGCAAAGCCCATATGTCCAACCAGGTCACATTCACAGACACCAGGGATTAGTACTTCAGCATATCTTTTGGAGGATGCAAAACCCATAAAGCAAGGAAACTTAGAGAGTACAGTCTAAAGATATCAGTATCTCAGAGCACAATGCAATAAGAGAAAAGTTAAGAATGGACCTGGGGTGAAGGTTGATATAAATGGAGATTAAATGGCCTAAACTTTTTTGAAAGGTAGCTGCCTTCTACCAAGCACTAAAACCAAAGAAGTCAAGTCCAGATGTAATAATTTAGTCAAGTCCAGATGTAATAATTTAGCAGTTTTTCTTCAAAATTTTGTAGAACATGGGTTACCAGTATATTGAAATTTCTCTTCCCCTTGGCAAGTGCTACCTCTGTAGTGAAGCTGTAGTATAGCCTATTGTCACCAGCCATTATAACCATAAATTATTTACTTACTTATTTATTTCCCTTGTTCTGAATTTGAGTTTATAAAACTGATCATAATTTGGTTTTCATATAGGTTTTTCCAGGGCAATAATATGCTGACCACCTTGTACTCATGTTCTGGTCTAATAAATTGTTCTTATTCATATTATGAATTGGTATTTTTGTGCTCTGGTCTATTTAAAACATATACTTTCCTGAGTGGGAAGAGCTGAGGACTGTATTGACTCCTTAATCAAATTTCTACCTTGCAGGTTACTGCCAGAGTAGCCAACTGGCCTATCAAAATGACACCTCTGCGTCTTCTTTACTTCTCGACTATAATAATTAGACATTGCATGAGTACTCAGTAAAGAGCTAAAATTTATTGAATACTTTGTGTAATGGAGTATGAGACTCTCTCATTCAATTCTCATAATAATCTTGGGAGGTATCTCCATTTGACGTCTAAGGAAACTAAAGCAAAGAAAGGACAACTTTAATATCCCTTAGTAAGTTGTGGAACTGGGCTTTGAACTCTGGTCTTTACAACTCCAGAGCCTGTAAGAGTTCCATTACAACATTTTGTCTTTCTGACTATTGATGTGATAGACCAACGACCAAAGGTTGTTCATTATAATTCATTTTAATAGGTCCTTATTAGCACCTAATAATATTTTATATTTTGATAGGCATTGTGATATTACCAAAAATAACTCCTTTCTTCTGGAAGCTTGTAATCTAATTTAACAAAAAAGAATTAAATAACAGTGTAAGATAGTACATAATTAAGTCCCAGAATATTATTTGTGAATTATAAATGCTATTAGAAGTCAGAAATCAGTAAGGAATTAATATATATATATGGCTTCATGGAAGTTGAATAGGTTATACAGAGGGATGTTTCAGAAAAGAGACCTACCATGAGTGAGCATGTTTGGGTAAGAAGGAGTATAACATATTTAGGGATAGAAGATAATCCTGTGTATTTCAGAGGGAAATGGAATGAAAGAAAATAGCGGGTCAATGAGTAGTCAGACCTCAAACATCTGATTAATATGTCTGAACTTGGTTTTCCAGGCATCGTAGAAATATTGAAGAGCATGGCGTAATACTGTTGTTGTTGTTGTTGTTTTTTTTTTTTTTTTAATGATTTGCTGAAAATAAGTCTATCAGGTTATATGGAAAACCAGAAGTCAAAGATAGGGGTTCACTGGGTCAGAGATGCCAGCCAAGAGTTTACAGCACGCATTCCCCAGCTAGGGCGTTGTTACAGAGAGCTGGAGAGCAGAACTTGCCATAGGCAGCCCTTCCGTTTCTACTTATGAGTTGGAGATATTCTTCCTCCTCCTTTCTAGGTCTATGACACTAACTTCTGCAAACCATAATGAGGGTAATAAAGAGTTCATACATGCATGTATTCCAGGATTTTATCCCTCTCAGCCATGCAGTTTGTTAAGTGAGTTTTACTATGGCTCTGTTGTGAAGAGCCAGGCTCCCTTTAGAACTTAAAGAATTTTGGAGGAAAGGTCCCTAGGCAAATTGAATTGATGCTATTTATGACTGCTTTGGTTTTCTTGTGTCTGGAATGTCTGCTCAGAGATTACCAATTTGAGGACTCAAAAGGCATGCCCAGAAGATCTCATCACAAGTGGCAGCTCAATCAACATCCAGTTTTGAAAAACAAAAGAGGATTATGTGACTTTCAAATAGCTACTGCTATTTATATCATATAAAAAGGTGACCCAAGGTCATTACTTTTACACCAGCCTTGGTAAATTTGTCATGACATGGTTTTCCTCAATTATTGATGAAATTTCTCCTTTGGTGACACTCACCAGCAAAGGATAAAGATCAAACCCTTAAACTTGTGCTCTGCTTTGATTTCTTTTAGTTGCGGACCTAAGAGAACCTTGCTCTGATCAAACAGCTCTAATTCAATATTGCCCAAACTTTAACTTTTTTGCCAGTATGTTTTTGTTCCCTCCCATCTAAAATTTATCCCCTACTTCCCCTCCTTACCTCTCCTATCCCTCTATTTAAATCCTACATATTCTTTAAGAGGCATTATAAATTCTGGTCCTTCATGAGGACAGCTTCATAGAGATTGTAGATTCTGCTTTTTATTCCTGTGGTTGGTTTTCTCAATATAGATTCTGTTTTACATTTTAAAAATGTTTTTAGATTTGAAACTCCTAAAGGGCAGGAACTGACTCTATAACTGCACACAGCCAGGAGCTAAAATTGAATGCTCTTAATGATACTGATGTTAGGAATATGAATAGAGGTATGCAGTAGGGAGAGTAGTTGATTATTACTCCTAGAAATTTCTTCTATAATTTATAAGAAAAAATCATGATGATGCAGGTACCACTGAATAATTTGTATTAATATATAAAGTTTATGACTATTTTTAGGATTCCTTATTAAGGATGACTGTGTGGTAGCGGGTGAGTGAGGCTAGGTTAGGCTAGCTGACTGAGATTCTCAGACTAAACTTTTATGCTCTTTCCTTGGCCGTACAAACATGAACTTCTCCCAGTAAAGATCACTTTTCCACAAGTGCTATTCTCTCTGGAAAGCTGGAGGGAGCTAGCAGTGTGTTCCTGTTTTTCTGCCTGATGCTGTAGTTTCTGCCAGATATTATAATCTGTCTCAACAACTGTGCCAGCATCATGATTGCTTTTATAGTACTTTTCTTGGTGATCCAGATTTCTTTCAGCAGAAGTAGCAGATGTTCCCACTGTCGCCAAGAGTGATAAGCAAGACCTACATATGCTGACATAAGGCCAGTAAAAATTCAAATCTTCCACAGGTCATTGTCTGAGTCATTCAACAATGACTTAAATACAAACCTCCCTCATTTCTTATCTTTTCTACCCTCACACCCCACTTTTAGGTTTATTCAACACTTTTTGGCTATAATGATTCAACACTTTTTGGCTATAATGAAAAGAAGTAGACTGATGCCATTTTTATGAATGCTTCTGGGTGAAACGTCTTGGCATATAAATGTCTTACCACCTTTTATTGTAACTGGTTTATGGGAGATCCTACTTCTGAGATTGAAATTCTAACAGTCTGTTCCCTGTGGCCTATACTGATAGCAAAGCCAGTGCTTTTAGTTTAGTTTAGGGTTTTTTGTTTGTTTATTTTTGTTTTTTACATTTTGTTCTGTCTTGTGGTAATATGCTATATTAATGATAGAAATATATGCACCATTCAACTCTAAGCCACGAGGGAGGTTTAGTACTTGGTTTTAGAAAAGACTCATCAAACAGTCACTGTTAGCTCATTATATGCTATGAAGCATCAGACAAGGTAATTGGAAAACACTTGAAGAGGTTAGACTATACACAAATATTTATAGCCTTGTTGAGGTGTTTTCCCAATTGTAAAAATGTTAGAGAAAATATGAATAAAATGTGCACCATTTGCTTAGAGAAAGAATGTTTTATATTCTATGCCAATGTCTCTTTCTTCTTTTACTTTCTTACTTTTTTTTTGGAATTAGGAATTAAAAATATTTGGTACAGCCTTAGATAGAATATGATCCAGTGACAAAATATAATTGTGAATTTGTCTAACCCCTAATCTGTTTTAACTGTTTTCATTACCTCTGAGCACGATTGGCTTCTGGGTAAAGAACCTCACTTGTTACCACCCACCTTCTTGACTGGTATTGACTGAATCATAATATGTGTCCTCCTGGGGGATCTTCTGCTGAGTAAAGTTATTTCCTTTACTGGGTCCTTCCCAGTATGGTGTCTGTAAAACATTCTGAATTTTTTGGTTGTTATCAAAACAGTCTCCTAAGCCCACGGTCTGGATTCTGATTTGAATTGGAGAGTTACAGTTTCATAAGGATCAAATGAATGTGCATTTCTGGAAGGAAGGAACATTTTTTGTGGTCATGGCAAATGCCACTGGACATCACCAGTTTGAGAGGGGCATCTGAGAAGAATGTGATATTTTTCCATATTTTAGCTTCTTGCTTTTTGAAGCTAGGTTCCTTGAGTCAGTGGCGTATTTTCATATTGGAATGATTTTTCACTTAGGGTGATTATAGATATACTTGGTCATTCTTTCTTCAGTCCCCAGTGTTTGGGAGCTTTTGGAATTAAGTATGTATACTTAATCTGCCTAAGTGACTATTTGAAAATGAGAAAGTGGGTGCAGATGTTTTACCTGTTCAGATTCAGATACTACTCTCAAAGTTATGAAGGGGACAAAAGGAAGATATGCATAAAGACAATTTACCAAGGATTGGGCTATATCTTTTTTTCTATTTCTGCTTTAATAAATCTTAGGAATTTTCTGGAAAGGCATATATAGAAATTGTGGGTAAAATATGGAGTATTTAGTGGTGAGATAAGGAAAAGGGGATGAAAGTAAATGGGGATATAGATTAATTTGGTGATGAATCAGGAAACTTTGGTAGGAAGTATATGTTTCTAATATATATATTTCTCTTTTATATTTTATTTTAAAATAATTTTAAACTGGGAGAAAAGTTACAAAATAGTACAAAAAACAGCCATAGTCCCTTACCCAAGTTCTCCAAACATTAACATTCTACCACATTTGTTCTCTCTCCTTCCCATTAATCCTCCAGTGCGTATATTTCAAATGTAAAAACACTCTTCTACATAGCCAAATGCAGACATCCAAAAAATCAATAGTCCTAAAGCACTGCTATTCAATCCAATGACCCTATTTAGATTTCACCACCTGTAACATTTGTGTCTCTTTTTGTTTTCTAGTCCAGCATCCAGATCATGAGCTACATTTAGTTGTCATTTCTCTTTAGGCTCTTAAACCTGAAATACTTCTCAGTTTTTCTCTGATCTTCATGATATAGAGTTTTAAAATAGTGAGGCATGCTTTTCACCCTGAGGTGCAACTGTTGTTTCCTTGGGACCAGTGTCAGTTCATACTTTCTTGGCAGGAATACTACCAAAGTCATACTGAGCTTATCTAAAGGTCTGAAAACCAAGAGAGCCAGTGGTGTAAGTTCCAATCTGAGTTCAAAGTCCTGATAATGAGAAGCACCAGAAGTGTAAATTCTAGTCTAAGTACAAGTCCAAAAGGAAGAGAAGGCATAGGTCCCAGCTCAAAGACAGGCAGAGCAAGACTGAATTCTCCTTTACTCAGTCTTTTCTTCTGGCCAGGCTTCCAAGAGATTATATAATTAGCCAGCTCACATCATGGCATTCAGTGTTTCATTCAATCTGCTGATCCAAATGGTACTGTCATTCAGAAACACCATCACAAACACACCCAGAATGTTTAGCCAAATATCTGGGTATCCTGTAGCCTAGTTAAGTTGACATACAAAATCTACCATCAAAAATCCAAACATTATAAACTTGGTACCCATATAAATCTCCTTAGGCCACATATAATCTACAAATAAAGGCAATAACAAGGTCAAAAGGCCATGATACATCTATCCTGTGTACAGCCGAAAACACACAAACCACTTCCCCAGTAAAGGAGGTAAAGTCCTTGAGTGATCCTTACTCTTCTCCTTGATACCTAATTTAAATTCAATCATGTGAAGGTGACCATACTTAAATACTATGATAGACAGTTAATACATCTTATAAGGGGATAAGAGAGAAGAAAGCAGTATTTTATGTACAGATACATTAACAAAGTGAGGAAATACTCATGACAATTACTGTCCTCAATTCATAACTGGTCACATGGTTGTAGTTAATATTTATAACTAACTTCTTTCACTGTCCTGTCTGTATTACCTTTGCCATCAGCAAGCACCTCAACTGGTAATGGTTCACTACCTGGCGGAGGAACTCAAACATTCATTTCCCTTTTTTTTTTTTTTTTTTGTCTTTTTGCCATTTCTTGGGCCGCTCCCACGGCATATGGAGTTTCCCAGGCTAGGGGTCTCATCGGAGCTGTAGCTGCCAGCCTACACCAGAGCCACAGCAATGCGGGATCCAAGCCGCATCTGCGACCTACACCACAGCTCACGGCACAGCCCCTTAGAGGTCACCTGTATTCCAGACACAGACTTCCTTACCTGCACTGTCCAGTTTTTCCTTGGTGATCAGGATCAGCCATCCCAGGCAGCACAGTAACTCCCTTCTTTGTCTGTTGATTTACAGACATTAGGGAGCTCAAAGGGGCTGGATGACAGTCTTAAGTTCCACTTCAGTGGAATCGTTGTATCTCTTGGTGGAAGCTTTCCTCCCTTTAGAACTAAGACCTCGAGGTCAGCAGAGTATAAGGTCTTGGGAAGAGGAAGCAAAATTTTTGCTAATGGGTCACAATTGGTAGTAATGAGAGGTGTTACTCCCCCATCACTGCTTAATTCCTGGAGCCATGAATCCTGGCTATGAGAAAAACGGCATCCTAGTGGATGCTGATTCAGAGCATATGTAGTCCTATGGAGAGCCATACCCCAGCCCTAGAAGATATTACCACTTAGCTTGTGCTATAAGTGAATCTTCCAAAAGCCATTTCAGCATTCTGTCAAATCAGCTGCTTCAGGATAGTGGAGAAGATCATAAGACCAATGAATTCAATAAGCATGGGCCCATTGCCACACTTCTTTTGCTGTGAAGTGCAGTCCTTGATCAGGATATCTAAAGGGCCTTGGTTGGCTCAAAGAATATTTTTCCTTGCCTCTTCCATCTTCTAGTAGCTCAGGTATTCCTGTGATTTATGGTTGAATAATTTCAGTATCTACTGTCACCTTCACATTGCTTTATCTTCTCCCTGTTTATTTCTCCTCTCTGTGTCTCCAATGAGGACACTTCCTGTTGGATTTAGGACCACCCCAAAGAATCCCAAGGGATCATGCCTCAACTTAATTACATCTGCAAAGGCCCTTTTCCCAAATGAGGTCACATTCATAGGTCCTGGGAGTGAGAACATGAATACATGGGGATCACACTCAACCCACTGCAGTCATTTAAAGTTTTTTTAATGGATAAACCAAGATTAAAAAATTCACATATCTTGGTCAAATTAGATAAAAGAGTTTGAATCTGGATGAATCTCCCATCATTTTGTGCTATTTCTATCACATTCTTTCTTCTGGATTGCAGTTATATCTTGAGTAGAGTTCAAATTTATAAACATGGTGAATCTTGTTCTCTTTTCATGTAGCCTGCGCTGTTTTTCATTCTAACATCCCTCCAGGTAAACCCACCTTTATCAGGAGAAATGCCTCTGGAACTCCTTTTGAGAATATGCCTGAAGAATAGTCCAGTTATCCCATGTTAAACATTAGTAAAGAGCATCAGCTTCCCAGCAAACTCACTGCTATACGTGGCATTTGTATCATTCATTCACTTTCACGTCAGGAGAAGCGGCAGATGATCTAAGTCATACATTTGGGTTATCAGCAGGACACGATTTTCCACAGATGAATGTAAACAGCACTTTTTGAAAACATAGTTTTTAATGGAATATTTCAATCTTAAGGGTTGTTTAATACCAAAATTCAAAGGACATCCATAACTTGGTACACATGACATGTTGACCTAGACCCAGATGTTCTGAGCTCACAACCTTTCTAAGGATTCTTATTTTAGCCTCAGCTGCCATGTTCCTGACACCTAAGTGGGGTTATTTCATAATAACAAATACTTTGTTTCATTCATTACTTCAATAATGACAAATTTTCATCATTTTTTCATATTCTAGCTTTATTAATTCCTCTCTAATTCATTTCAGCTCTCTCGGCACGTGCACCAGAATCAGTTTTTACAGAGATCTTCATGGACTTCTTTAAAAATCAAAATTAAGTGATTTATGCCTTTGATTATTATAATTTTAGTCCCATTTTATAGCTGGGGAAGTTGATTCAGAGGCAAATGACTTTTCATAGGTTATAAGGCAAGTTCTCATCAAAGACTTCCTGGCAGTTGCTCTCAGAACTACGGCTGACTTTTCAAATGTAACTCATATAAAAATAGATCTACTCTTTGAACTTATAGGCAGTCTTTCCTATTCTTATCATTGCCACTTCCCTTAGCATTGGCTTAGCACTTCAGAAGTTCCTCTACAGTATACTAATTTGTTTGACAATTACTTATTTCATGATTTTGTGTCTTTTTTGAGGTCCTTTATCTTTGTTGTAGGCTGAGAATCTTTTCTGCTTCAAATCTTTTTCCTTATCGCCCAAGATGTCTGGATTATTATGCTATTCACACTGGAACAGAATGTTTGCTGATAGTAATGTCTGGAAAGGGAAGTGCATCCTCTTCAGGCACATGAAGTGAAGGCTGCTCATTTATACTTCTTTAGGCTCATTGTATGGTATTAAAAGTTGTCGACTCAGGCAACTGGGTTCAATTCCAGCTCTGCTTCTTACCCTGGTCAAATTGCTTAGCCTTTGTGTCCCTCATTTTTCCAATCTGTAAAAGAGAGGTAATAGTAGTATTTGTATTACAGGATTTGTGATGATTGCATTAATATCATACCTAATATATACTACTAACTAAATATTTATTTACTAAGTAATTTTCCTAGTATTACTGATGTTGCCATATGTTGTTTATACCCCCAATCTTGTTCCCCACCAATTCACCTGCCATTGCAGCCAGATTGATCCTTCCAAAGTAGAATTATGACACTGTACTTCTCTGCTTAAATAACCAAAGAGAGGGAGTTTCACCTTCCAGGTATCATGGAGTAAATGGTGCAAAGCTAGACTTCTTGCCATAAACATCCCTAGATCTGAATAAAACATAATCAGGCAACTGTTTTTCAGGCAATGAACAGTAGTCAGTTTAAGCCTGTAATCCGTGAGGGGGGAAACTCAGGAAATAAGCTCTGCAACTACCCAGTTCTCTGCCTTCAAACAATTTTCTAACTATGGCGCAGGGAAGTAGAGTCTAAGAAGAGTACAATGGTCCCACTGAGCTAATGATGCAGAGATCAAAGTTCTGGGTTCCTAAAGCAGTTGGAATATGGTAGGTGGGGCTTCAGAAAGAAGGGAGCTGTCTTAGTCTTTGTGATAGACTACCTCAAGTCCATGGCTGAGGGTGAGCTGTATATTCTCAGGGCAAATCATCAGAGTTTTAATAGCTAGCACTGCTACAGGGTTGAGAGCTGAACAAAGATATTGGAGGTTAAGCATATTTTGAAGTTCCAGCCCTGCCTTATAGGGGGATTTTCCCTAAGCCTTTATAGCACCCTTGGCATTCATCTAAGACACCCAAAAGGCCATGCTTAGGAGTAAGGATCATGTCCTAGAGTAAGACCTACTATGGAATTTCCCAAAGAAACCCTAATACCAAGCTCCAATAACATCCATAGAGCAACAGAGTTTGAAGGTGAGCCCCACTATGTTAGAGGGACTGGCAGAGTACCTTTGGCCTTCCATAGTTCCTCACTAATAAAGCCTAAAATCGTGAACAGAACTATGTCTAGTCACTTATGATGGAGCATCGTAATGTGAGAAAAAAGAATGTTTACATGTATGTGTAACTGGGTCCCTTGCTGTACAGTGGGGGAAAAAAAAGTGTATTGGAGGAAATAACAATAAAAAATAAATTTTAAAAAATTAAAAAAAAATAAAATGCTGTGACAAAAAATTAAAAAATTAAAAAATAAAGCCTAAAATCAGGCCTACACAAATTCTAGGTAATCAACCAGTAAAACAACATGTTCATAAATAGAAAGCAAAGAAGATAGCAGACTCCTAATTCTCTACAGTATATTATCCAGAATATCTAGTATTCAATCAAAAAAGAATTATAATACATAATGAAGAAAAAAGTCAATAGAAATAATTGATTTTCTATAAGGTTATTCAGTGAGAAAATGATAGTCTTTTCAATAAATTGTGCTGAAACAATTAGAATCTGACCTCTTTGTGCCAAAAAAAATTTAAAAATGACCTTTGATTCTTACCTCACACTATATTCAAAATAAATTCAAAGTGGATTTTGTACCTAAATGCAAAGATTAAGACTATACATTTTCTAAAAGCAAACATAGGGAGAAGGAAAAAGCAGTAACCATAAAAGAAGATATTGATAATTTGGGCTTCCTCAAAAATTCAAACTATCTGCTTTTCAAAGGGGAAACTCAAGAAGATGAAATGACCAGGTACATACTAAAAGAAAATATTCGTAACACGTGTAACTGACAAAATACTTGAATCAAAAACATTTAAAGAACGCTTACAACTGAATAACAAAACAGTCAACTCTTTTTTTGAAATAAGTAAACAGATTTTATAAAAGACAAAATACAGGTGGGCAATAATCATGTAAAAAGATGTTCAACATTACTGTTCATCAGGGAAGCACAAATGAAAATGGTGATAAAATATCACTTCCCACCTATAGGGTGACTAAAGTTAAAAGGATTGGTAATGTAACTGTTGGCAAAGATATGGAGAAAGAAACAATGACTCATATATCTATGGTAGGGTGTAAAATGGCAGGACCCTTTGTGTGTGTGTGTGTCTTTTGTCCTTTTTAGGGCTGCACCTATGGCACATGGAGGTTCCCAGGCCAGGGGTCCAATCAGAGCTGTATCCACTGGCCTACGCCATAGCCACAGCAACACAGGATCCGACCTGCATCTGCATCCTACACCACAGCTCATGGCAATGCTGGATCCTTAACCCACTGAGCGAGGCCAGGGATTGAACCCGCAACCTCATGGTTCCCAGTTGGATTCGTTTCTGTTGCACCATGACGGGAACTCTGGCATGACCATTTTTGAGAACAGTTTGCCAGTTTCCTATAAAGTAGACCATATTTATCATTTGACATAGCAAAACTTTTTTCTTAAATATTTACCCAGGGAAATGAAAACTTACGTCCATAAAAAGACTTGTACTTGAATGTTCACAGCTGCTTTATTTATTGTGGCCCCAAACTGGAAACAACCCAAATAATGATGGGCTCTAGTAAATGACCAGATAAATATATTACAGTATGTCATAATATCAGATTCTACTCAGCAATAAAAAGGAATAAACTACTGATACACACAGCATGGGGAAATCTTACAGATATATGCTGAGTAAAAGAACAAAGAGTTCATAAAAAATTCTATTTGTATGAAATTGTAGCATAAACAAAAGCAATTCATAAAAGCAATTAAAAAAACAGCAATTTTCACATGAGTGAAAGGGGGGAAGGGGCAAAGTGGAGGGGACCGCAAAGGGACACTAACCTTTCCCCAGAGATGAAAATGTTATATATCTTGATTGGAATGTAATTTACATTATATACATTTGTCAAAATTCATTTGACCTTAAAAGTACTCATTTTATTGAATGTAAATTATATAATTTGGTTCATTAAAAGAATTTAGACCTTTCATATTCTGACCTCCATCCTCTCTGCAGCCTACTCTAGCTGTTTCATTTTGAACTTTTAAGCTTTTTTTCACTGGAACACCTCTCACCTTCAGGGTTTTTCATGTAACTGCTCCCATACTTGATACGTCTTTCCAGTCCTTCACCCTGAGGAACGTGTTTTCTTCTAACCCCAGATTCGTCAAATGCTCTTCCTATCTACTTCCACAGCACTTCAGACTATCACTCAGTAGAGGATATATCACGTTATCATTTTTTATTATTTAGTTGTCTGTCTTTGCTGTTAAATTTAACCTACCTGAGTACAGGAACTATGCTTGCTTTGTTCCCCCACCATATCTGTCACGGCCTTGGTTTGTAGGTAGCTCTTAATAAATATTTGCTGAATGAGTGAATGAGTGAACCCATAAATGAACAAATGAGCGCACATAAATCTCCTGCGATCTTCAAGTAGATTCTCAGTGATTTCAAGGTTCTGTTTTCTAAGTGAAATTAACTAAGGGCTTCCCCTTCTAAGTGAATGTTAGTTTGGATATGGCACTACACCATTTGTTATAGGTATTTTCTTCTAAATTGTATTTCTTAGAAGCCACCATTTTTGTAGGAGCAGTGAGTCATTGAAATGCAATTCTTGGCTGGGCCTTCCCCCACCACCCCGTCCCCCAGCTAGCCAGACCAAACATTCCATATTAACCGTCTTTTTTATTACCTAAGGGATTTCTGTCTGATTTAGATTGTCTATCAAGATATTTTGTAGTCTCCTGCCACTCTGAAAAATGTAACTTATTCTTCCCTTCTTTACTTTTTTGAAATGCTTTTGAAAAACAGTTGTCATATATATAATAATATATGCAAGCAATATATATGAAGCCTAATAAGATAGATTCTTAACTACTCTACCACTGTTTCTAATGTCTTTTATTATATTGACATGTTGTTTTGAAGCTTTTAGGAAAAAACTATGCTACTATTCATTCAACTTGAAGTTTCAGAGGGAAGTATTAGCACCCCCTTCTCAAATCACTTGGAGTCTGATGGAGACTTAAAAATAAACCATTTTGTACTCTCCAACACAATAAAGGTGTGTCCAGGGCACTAAATGGGGGTTGGAGTCTACAACTTTATATACTTTATATCTAACTGTTAAACATTCTTCTAAGATAGACAGTAATAGCCACACTTTATGAATAAAGATTATGAGAATCACAGTACAGTAATGTTTTCAAGGTCATGCAACTAATAAGTGACAGAACCAAAATCCAGCCCTGTCAGATTTTTTTTTTCATGTTTTAAAGTTTTATTGAAGTATAGTTGGTTTATAATGTTGTGATAATTTCTTATGTATGACCAAAGTGATTCAGTTATACATATACATATATCCATTCTTTTTCATATTCTTTTCCCATATAGATTATCACAGAAGATTGGGTAGAGTTCTCCGTGCTATAGAGCAGGTCCCCATTGGCCAATCATTCCATATACCTCAGTGTGCATATGCCAATCCCAAACCCCTAGTCCATCCCCTCCTCACCCCCAACTGCCCCTTTGCTAACCATAAGTTTGTTTTCAAAGTCTGTGAGTCTCTTTCTGTTCTGAAAATAAGTTTATTTATATCCTTTTTTAGATTCCACCAGGGCTGTCAGATTTTTAAGCCCAAATTCTTTTACATATGCCACATTGTTCTTCCTGCCAAGTGCAGGGAGAGAAGAAAATTTAAAAATCAAGGGTGACCCGCAGTTTTCCAGATAGACAGACTGAGTGGCAACTGATGGTTTCCATATTTTGAGACCAAGAAGGCAAGTAGAGGGGCAAGTTTGGAGGAGAACATGATAATTCGAGTTATTTGAAGATTAATATTTGATGATGTTAAGACCAGGATGCCTGCAGGCCATTATGTCCAGCTATCGCAGGCAATGAAAATGAGCTTCTGGAGTACAGGCTCTAGGCATGGCTTGGATATAAAGGCATGAATACCATAGTACCTATGTCGTGGTAGAAACTTTGAGTATGCCTTGAATCACCCAGAAGGATTATATAGCTTAAGAGGCTTAAACATCCGTCTTTGATTCATTGGCCTCTTGTTTGTATTATATAAAAATCTCATGCATGTGTCAGGGTTTAATTAAAGTTGGACTAATTCATTTAACAAATATTGATAAAGTTGCTGAGTGTCAACACTGTCAACGGTAGGCTAGAGTCCATGGGGAACAGAAAGGAAGATATAATTTCCCAACTCTAGGAGCCTATGGTTTGGTTGGAAAATCAGGGTATATTTATATATCAACTACTGAAAGTCATAATGCACAATCTAGATTGTGGACAGGACCAGCATGATTTATGTTCGGTGAACTATATCAAGGAAACCTTGAGTGACTCATAACAGATCATCCCAAAACATCCAAAAGATGTTACATACACATCATTAATATAAGCTCCTTTCAGTTTGCTACTTCTGTTTCTGTTTTCCTCTTGGAAGCTGTTTACCACTTAACAAATAATAAAAATGTTTCTTTCTTGAGCATGTTATGTTTTAAGCCTGTCTACCTTTGGTGAAGAATGCAGGTAGACCTCACGAAGACTTGAACTTGGAAAGCTATTGGGAGACCCATGTATGAGTTCACTTCATTTCTCATCCCTGCTTCTCTCTTCATGTCTGATTCTGCAGACTCTCTTTCTCTGCTCCTAAAGCTCCATGACAAAATCTAATGACTCAGAGTAGACTACAATTGCTAAGTGTTTCTTGTCTTGAGAGTCCCTCTTGGTTTTCATTTCTCAACACTTTGTAAATATGATTTTTAATCCTTTCAACAATGCTTCAAGACTAAAATTATTGTTTCTGCATCACATATGAGGAAACCGAAGCTGAGACAGATTGTGGCCCCTCAAGTCACTGTCATCTGTGGGGATTCAAAGATAAAAAGATAAGGCCCCTGCCTTCAGGTACTTCATAGTCCAATGATGAAGCAGATATTCATCATTATAGCTACAGGCATAAATTAATCATCATACAATTCTGTGCTAGGTGCTATAATAGTTGTGTAAACATAGAATTGTAGTAACACAAAGAATGATGCCTGGATAAGCAGGGAAAGCACTGTAGAAAGGACATCTGACCAAACCTGGAAAGATGTATAGCTCTTCAGGTATAAAAGCGGGGAAATGGTACCCCAGTCAGTAGGATTCTTAGGTTCTAGTGGCACAGGAGTACTCATTATAAACAGGAAGAGCAGCGCTGTTTGTGTTTCTCCTTGAACCCATAGCTTACCGTCTGGGTTGGCAGCCAAGCACAGGTACACTAAGGGTTAGTCTGGCTATAGATCCTACTAAAAATGGTTCAAAATAATCTGAGCCAGAAAAGAGAACACTTGTGACCAATATTTGGTATGAAAATTTGGTCTCTTTTTTGCTCTCTAGTTTTCTCTCTCTTTTTCTCCTCCCTGCACCCCCACCCCAACCACAATATAAATCAGCCCAGAAAACAATGTGGGCCTTGGCAGTAATGGCTGTTAGTTTGGAGTGATGAATACATACCAGACTTGGGCATTAGAAAAGCTGCTTGTGTGGTAAGTTGTACTTTTTTTTCAGAATTTCTCAAAGTATATTTGTGTTGTCTCTATCTTACAACTTATACCGTACAGCTTTGCATAGAACTTTTGAGATATCCCACCAAGTAATATGACTCTGGATTCTGTATATACTTATTTATCAAGCTATGGGTTACAGAATCTTGGTTATGTCTCTTCAGAAAGTAGGCTGAAATGTAGGTGCTATCTATACAGATAGCAGCTGAAGACTGTCTTTATCTTGCTATAAATGGAGAAAAGTACTAATAATTTTCACTTACAAGATACATTCTCTCATAACTAAGTATACCCTCAGAGATGTTTAAATACAAAACTTTCTAAGTCATGGGAAATCTTAATAAGCAAGAAAGGTTTGTCACTTAAAATATTATATTTATGTTTCAGGAGGGTGATACCTGAACATGCATAAATTTATTCTATTCCTTAAGCTCTAAAGAAGATAGATGTGCATTTCTATAGAATTCTCTTTCAGCTTAGCACTGGCCAGTAGAAGAATCATTCTCCTTGCCACTGTTATCAGAAATAGCCCTATCTTCTGAACCTCAGCTGAAGGTCTTGCTGGGTAGATAGGGCATAAAAAATATTGCATATACTAAACTATCTCATTTTATTTAATGTAACTAAAAATCAACTAGTTCAGAAGGACTCAGATAAATGCAAGCACAGATGTATTAAATATGTTGTCCCACTAGCCCTCACTACTAATAAAAACAGTATATAATGATGGCAGATAATTTTAAAAATCTTTTTTGTCAGGGTAACTATATGTGTATATAATAAAAATTTGAAAAATATAAAATAGATGTGATTAAAAATAAGAGTAAGTCTTTCTTCCTCACCACTCCCCTCAGCCATATTGTACTACCTCTGAAAGCAATTACCATATCCAAACTTTCTTGTCTCTTTCCAGAGATACTATGCACATATGTGTATGTATGCTTGGGTGTGTGTACACACACATTGCTTTAATTTTATACAAATGGTAGCACATAATACACACTCATTTGCGTCTTGTGTTTTTACTTAACACATCTTAGAGTTGTTGCATATTAGTCCATGTAGAACTGCCTTATTGTATTTAAGTACCACTTAGTATTCCATTATTTCACTGCACTGTAATTCATTTACCAGATTTCTGTTGATGGAAATTCATGCTCTTTCTAGTCTTTTGCTAATATAGACAATGTTACAGTGAATATGCTTTGCATATATGTAGGAATATTTGTCAGATAAATTAATGGAAACAAAATTGTTGGGTTAATGATAGGAAATGGGAGAAAAAGTGTTCTTTGAGTAAAAGTTCGGAAATGATCAGAGATTTTGTACCTTAGCTTAGCTCTGTTTCTCTTTCTCAGTTCTGACACTCTCCTAGGGATTCCTTAGCTGAGCGTATTCAGACATTACAGTACATCTCATCTATACTTTCTTACCAATATTCTGAATTCCTTTGCCTTTTTATCCTACATGCTCTATCGGTCATCAAAGTTGGATCAATCGGAATATCTGCCTTCTTTACTACTATGCCCGGACTGCCAAGTGTTTGGGGAAAACACATATAATTTGGTTCTGTTACAAATTTATATTTTCTTAGATCATTTTGACTGTATTATTCAAAAAATCCTTTTCCTAAGACCTCATTATCCCTCCATTTCTAACCCTGGCTATTCCACTGGTTGATCTATATTCACAAACTTTTTATCTTACTTACACCACACTCATTCTTAGGAAATGACTTGGTTCCTTACTTCTTAGAGAAACACAGCTCATTAATGTAAGAACCCCCTTAACTTCTCTTTCTACCCCCAAAATTTCTACATGAAATTCTCAGACTATCTCAAAACAAGAGCTTCCCTTTAATTATTTAGGGCTAGTTCTACCACATACTCCTTATTGCCACTGTATCTCTACTGATTTTTTACCCCATCTGTAAAGAAATTCTGTACAATAAAAATATCTCTGTCTGCTTTTTATCTCCTCCCATAATCGCTTCCCATTCCTTCCCAAATAGTATCCTAAGAGAGTAGGCCAAAGAGTAGGTATTTCCTCTCTTTCATTTCCATTCATTAAAGAAAGGGGACTGCCTCCATGGCAACACTGAACCTGCTCTTGCCAAAGTCTTCAAAAACCAAAAATTTTGACCATTTTTGAGCAGTCTTGGGCATCCATGTACTTTAATTTCCTCAAGCATTTGACTCTAGATTCACCCCAACCCCACCTCCTCCTACAGAATTTGTTATTTCCGCTATACGCTTTCTTCTTGTTCTCATTAACTCATATTTCTCTTGACTTTTTTTAAAAAAAGCTATTCTTCTCATTTCTTCCTGACTTTATGCCTTTAGGCCCTGTGTTCCCTAGGATTAGTCCTCATTAAGTTTTTCTTCTCACTCTTTATTCTTTTCATGAATGATCTCATCTATTCCTTGTTTCAATGATCACCTGTATGCTGATGACTCATAGAGCCTGTCAAAACTTCTCTCCTGGACTGTAGACCACCTAAGACTCTTCTTTACTTGGTTGACTCACAGATACCTGAAACATAACATGTCCCAAATTGAACTCACTTTTCACTTCCCTACCCCAGTGCTCAGGACTGTCTGTCCTTCCTCTTCATCATTCACTCAGTCACCAGGCCAGGAATCTCAAAGTCATCATCTCCCTCTTTTAGCCACACCCACTCAGTTGCTAAATTCTACTGTTTTCTGTCTCCTAGGTACTGATTGAATTCATTCTCTTATTACAATACCCATGGGACTGCCTGAGTTTTATCTCTCATTATTCTCTTAAGTAAACTCTTTAAATAATCTTCTAACTGGCCTCCATCAATTTATGTACTCTTGTTTAAGCTCCTTCACACTGCATGGAAGAGGTATCTTTCTAAATTGCTTATCATATTATGTCACTCCCTTTCTTAAAATTCTTTTCTATGTTTCTGTTATCTATAATACAGTTTGAACTCTTTACCACATTTCGTGTTTTACTTGCTTCTCCAACGTCATCACCTCTGACCCTTCAACACATTTCATATACGTCAGTCTTTAAAAACAATTCATAATTGCCTCCATCTCCCCTTTCTTTCTATCTCTGGATGATTGTTCATACTATTTATTGGCCTTCCTCACTCTTTCTCCTAAGGAATATCTGTTGATCTTTCAAACTCAGATAAAGTGCTGTCTCCACTGTGGTTTTATAGATTTTTTTAAAATAACTGTATATTTTTAAAATTCATTGCTATATTTCCTCCATTAGACTACAAAACCTTCCTGGGGAATGACCATGTTTCATTCATGTATGTATCTGTAATATCTTTCACAATTCCGTGTACTGAGACATCACTCAAAAAGTATTCATTGAATAATGTCCTCTGTTTGGTCCCTGTTTTTCTTTCTTTATTCTACTTTATACTCTACTGTTAAATTAGTTTTCCTAAAAAAATGCTCTGTTTATGTCACGTCTTCCCTCTAAATCTTCCAAGGGACTCTGCTCACCTGTAGGATGATTTCCACACTCCTTGGTATGGTGCCTAGGTTCTTCAGAACCTGTTTCCCCATATTTCTTTCCAGTATCACTCTTTAGTGTATCTTCATGTACCTTTTACTTTTTTAGCCAGAGTGATCTACTTGATATTCTTCAAAATGCTCCATGTGAATTTACACTACTCCTTTACCACTCGTATAATTATCTTGTGGTCAAATGACTTTTCCCCCTTTATGTCTTATCTAATCTCACTCATCCTTCACAGTGAAGTTTATTTATTTATTTGTTTTGGCTGCTCTTGTGGCATGTGGAAGTTCTTGGGCCAGGGATCAAAACCCAAGCCACAGCAGTGACAGTGCCAGTTCCTTAACGTGCTACACCATCAAGGAACTCTGACAATGAAGTTTTATTTTATTTTATTTTATTTTTTTGTGTGTGAAATTTTATTTTATTTTTTACAAAATAAAATGCATATATTTAAACACAATTACATTCACACAGATTATTATAGCATGGATCTTAAGAAACAGATTAAGTGACTCCCTCTGGAGAAGTGGAATGGAAAATATGCTGAGACAAATAGGAAATTTATTCTATACTTTATCCCATTTTGTATGGCTTTCATCTTTACTATTTAGTATTATCTATTACATTTCAATTTTTCTTCAAAAAATTAGCATTATATTAAAATTGTGTATATTATGCAACTAAAATTTATACAGAAGAAGGCCTTATATACCATTAAATATTTTATATAGCATAATGAAAAGAATAACTTAACTGGTAAGAATAACAAAAATAATACACCCTCTGAAAATAAGTAAAATATAAAATGCATAAATTGGTGAAAAAACAGTGTAACTATATAAATATGTCCTCACAATTTGTTACATCTTACTGATTCTTCAATATAGGCATTACACCATTGTAGGTGAGGTGATAAACAAGACATTATAGACCTTACATTGTACCATGGAGAGAAATGGTTATTAATAATACAATTGTAGACCTGTATTATTTAATTATACAGTGGCATTATTTAATTATAATGATCATAAATTCTTTGATGGAGAAGAAATCAGAATCAGATCTAAGAAGACTTCAGCATTCCGGGAGTTCCTGTTGTGGCGCAGTGGTTAACGAATCTGACTAGGAACCATGAGGTTGCAGGTTCAATCCCTGGCCTTGCTCAGTGGGTTAGGGACCCGGCATTGCTGTGAGCTGTGGTGAAGGTTGCAGACGCGGCTTGGATCCTGTGTTGCTGTGGCTCTGGCGTAGGCCGGTGGCTATGGCTCTGATTCAACCCCTAGCCTGGGAACCTCCATATGCCATGGAAGCGGCCCTAGAAAAGGCAAAAAAAAGACAAAAAAAAAGAAGACTTCAGCATTCCAAGAATATGTCAAATGACCCCCTTCATGGTGGATTATGCACTTATTTACTATGAGATATATTTATTCTCCAGAGATTCCTTGTTTGTGTATCAATTGTAGATTTTTGGTTTGCAGTTTTTCTGAAGTTTTGATATAAGAGTCTCTATGTATATGAGATTGTTTTAAGTTGTTCTCTTAATTGCACGTTCATCTCCAGTGTCCTGCATTTGTACCCACCTCTTCTCATGATTTCTGATTTTGATGGTATAATCGTGCATGGATGATTTCATATCTTTACTGTATATATACCTTTACTGCTGAGCCTTGTCATTTTTGGTATTTTTGTTTCCTGTTGCTGTCTTGTCTTTTCTGCCTAGAGAAGTTCCTTTAGTATTTATTGTAAGGCTGGTGTAGTGTTGCTGAATTCTCTCAACTTTTGCTTATCTGTGAAGGTTTTGATTTCTCCTTCAAATCTGAATGAGAGCCTTGCTGGGTAAAGTAATCTTGGTTGGAGGATTTTTCCTTTCATCACCCTTAAGGATATCATGCCACTCCCTTCTGGCCTGCAGAGTTTCTGCTGAAAAATCTGCCATAACCTTACTGGGTTCCCTTGTATGTTACTTGTTTCTTTTCCCTAGCTGCTTTCAAGATTTTCTCTTTGTCTTTAATTTTGGTTAGTTTGATTAATATGTGTCTTGGTGTATTCCACCTTGGGTTTATTTTATATGGTACTCGTTTTGCTTCCTGGATTTGAGTGAGTGGTTGCATTCCCATGTGAGGGAAGTTTTCTGCTATTATCTCTTGGAATATGTTTTCTGTCCCCTTCTCTCTCTCTTCTCCTTCTGGCACCCTATAATACAGATGTTTGTGCGTTTCACGTTGTCCCACAGTTCTCTGAGACTCTCTTCATTTCTTTTCAATCTTTTTTCTCTTTTCTTTTCCGCATCCGTAATTTCCACTAATCTGTCCTCCACCTCACTTATTCGTTCTTCTGCCTCTTGTATTCTGCTGTTAGCTGCTTCTATTGAGTTTTTTATTTCAGTTATTGTATTTTGCATCTCTTCTTGTTTAAGTTTTATATCTTGTATCTCTTTTTCAGTGATTCCTGTAAGTTATCCATCTTTGCCTCCAGTTTATTTCCAATGTCTTGCATCATCTTCAGCATCAACAATCTAAAGTCTTTTTCCTGGAGGCTAAGAACCTCCTCATGGCTTAGCTGATTTTCTGGGGTTTTTCCTTTCTCCCTCATCTGAGTTATAGTTCTCTGTCTTTTCATTTTTATAGGTTTTTGGTGTGGTGACCTTTTTACAGATAATAGAGTTGTAGCCTCTCTTACTTCTGGTGTCTGCTCCCCTTGTGGCTCAAGTCAGTATGGGGGGGCTTACTGTAGGCTTCCTGATGGGAGGGGCTGATGCCTGCCCACTGGTAGGTGGAGCTGATTCTAATCCCTCTGTTGGGTGGGGCTTAGTCTCTGGATGGGATTAGAGGCAGCTGTGTGCCTGAGGGGTCTTTAGGTAGCCTGTTTACTGAGAGGCAGGGCTGTGATCCCACCTGGATCGTTATCTGCCCTGAGGCTTCTCAGCACTGACTTATGGGTGGAGCCAGATTTTCCCAAAATGGCCAGCTCCAGAGAAAGGCAGCTGCTGAATATTCCAGAACTTTGCCTTCAATGTCCCTCCCTCACAACAAGCCACATTCACCCCTATTTTCCCAGGATGTCCTCCAAGAACTGCAGTCAGGTTTGGCCCAAATTCTGATGGAGACCTCTCTCTGCCCTGGGACTCCAGTGCATATCAAAGTCCGTGTGCGCCTTTTAAGAATGGGGTCTCCGTTTACCCCGTCCTGTGGAGCTCCTGCATGCGAGCCCCACTGGCCTTCAATGTCAGATGCTCCAGGGGCTCTTTCTCCCAGTGCCAGATCCCCACACGTGGGAGTTTGATGTGGGGCTCAGAACTCTCACTCCTGTAGGTGAGTGTCTGTGAACCAGTTAGTTTTCAGTCTGTGGAGCTTCCCACCTGGGAGGTATGGGGTTGTTATATCAAGAAATAGCCCCTCCTACCTCTTGATGTGGCCTCCTCTTTTTCTTCTGGAGTATGAAAATGAAGTTTAAATCTAAAACTCTATAATATCTTCCCAACCATTCCCTGAATAATACATCTCTTTATCCCAACTGTCATAGCACTTGTTTCTTACACCATAATTTGTTGTGTTTGGAATTTCTTTTATTGCTTGTATTGTTTGTTATCTCTACTATTGGTGAAATTTTGACTTTTTAATCCCAACTGTATGACTGACTTATATTTCATTAAGGATGGGGATTGTGCCTCAACAGTATTTATTAAATAAACTATTTTATTGTCTTGTATGTCATTGATTAGGACTATTGTTATTCTTTCTCTCTCTTTTTTTTTTTTTTTGGTCTTTTTGGGGCCGTACCTGCGGCATATGAAGGTTCCCAGGCTAGGGGGTCTAATCAGAGCTGTTGCTGCTGGCCTACACCACAGCCACAGCAACACTAGATCAGAGCGTCATCTGTCACCTACACCACAGCTCACGGCAACCCTGGATCCTTAACTCACTAAGCAATGACATGGATCAAACCCGCAACTTCCTGGTTCCTAGTCGGATTCGTTTACACTGCACCACGACGGGAACTCCTCTCATTTTTTTAATACGTGATATAGCAATGTATTGATTTCCTGACTTGACTTATGTATGATTTTAGTCTTAACCAAGTTTTAAGGGTGTTTTAGCTTATTGTTTCTGACCATTTCTCATGATATTATTTCTATCAACTTCTGATTTTCTGCCTACATGGCTGATAGTCCATTATTTTTAAAAACTTGTTCCTTACTCTTTAGCTTCCTGACTCAAATTATCTTCCTCTGCATTGAGCCTATGACTATGGGAGGAAATAGAGGAGAAGGAATTAACCTGAGTGTGTCAAGTACGTTTCAAAGTATAGGGCTTCTAGCTTTCTTTTGTGGACATTGTCATGAGGAATGTGAATTTTACAAACACTGAACATATTCATTAAGTAGAAATAGAAAAAAGTTCTTGCTTCCAAAGTATGAAGGGAACATGCAGTCACCTGGTGTGATGATAGAATTCCAGGGTCTCACTGTTTTTAACTTTTGGACCTATTATCTGTCCCAATTCACTAGAATCCCTTTTGCATGTTGCCCCCACCCAGAGATTGAACAGAGACACTCGCTGTTCAATTTCGGAGGCCATGTCTTTATTTAGACTCTTGGCCATATCTTCTTTTTTCAACCTCAACCACCTGACACAGAATTCAGTTTACAAAAGTGATGAGGTATGTGGCGTGCAAATTGTATTTATTATGTATTATTTGTCCAGATTTCTCAAACTTAAAGAAAATAGGCAATTTTGTGAAGATATATATTAGCTTCCCTTACTATTGACTTTCCTCCCTTTAGCAATTCTGGAGCTCCAGGCCCAGTTCAGGCTCCTTTCCTGCTAAACCTGTGCCTGTTCCCAGCTTCTGGCCTCACATGTTGTATACCAGTGCCCAGCTCTACTGTCCCCTTTGCCAAATGCAGGCTGTTTTACAAATGAAATTGTACATTTGAGCCAGATGAGTTTGGCTTGATGATTGGCCCTATACACAGTCTACAATTTGGGTCAGACTTATGAAAAGTTTGGTGAATTTGGCACCTTCTTTGAGGAAATGTGGGCTGTCTTAAAACTCCATAGAGAAACCTTCAGGATCTCAGACATTCCATCTTTTGTGGGCTTCCAGAAAAGGCCACCCTCAGCTGTCATGGGAGAGAGGGCTCATTTTCAAACTATTCAAGTCGTGTTGTGATTAGAAGTTGAGGTCTAGCACAAAATCATGAAAAGACAAGAGATAATTTGAACTGATCCTAGACTAAGATGATTCACTCCATTATATAAGGACTCTTATTTAGATGATCCAGGAAGATTCTATTTCTAGCACCGAAGTATAATTAGATGTAAGAGTCAAGAATAAATATCATTTCTAAAATGTGAGGGGGAAAAAAACAGCTAAGTTAATTTGCTGAGGGGAGACAATGCCCTGATCCCATGCACCAATTAAAAGGGATTTGTAGGTTCCAAGTTAGGATACCTCTTTGCTTCTTCCTCTTGTTGGCTTCTGTAAAAATGCAGCTTCAATTAGGGATCTTAGTACTAAAGCCTGAGAATTTTTTCCATCCCAATTTTTAAAGAATCATAAGGCAGCTTGAAAGAAAGCCTGCCTCATTCACCCGGAAACCTCCACTGAAAAATAAATAATTGAAACCATAGCTGAATATGATTAATGAAGATACATTATTATAATTTATTATACTATTTTTGGAGGGCTGTTTTTCCTCCATTTTTTCTCATCTGTCTCCTCTATTACCTCTCCTGCTATTGGCGATTGAGCAAAATGCAGATGTTAAGAATATAAAATTATCAAAGAGTTAGTTTTGGCTGAGTTAGCAGTGACCACATTATAGATCTCAGATTTTCCCTCCTTTCATGTGGCTTTTTTGTAGGTTGGATAATAAATTTACCAGCCTGGAGTTACTACACATTTGATTCAAACGTGCTATAGTGGATAAAAGGGAGTAACTATGGATAAGTCTGCAGGGAACTTCTAGATCAAACTCAGGTACAAATGGAGGAGCCCTGGAATTTAGATGAAACTTTTCAAATCTGACAAGTGCATTGCTTAAGACATTTGGAAAATTCTTAAAAAAAAAAAAAAAAAGGAAGGAAGGAAGACTTCCTTGTGCCTAATTGTCAAATGCATTTTCATATAGGAAGTCAAATAAAGTAATTATAATTAGTTGATGTTCGTTCTACTCGCTTGAAGATATTGCTACCTTTTGGTTGAGGTATTGTCCTTTTAAATATTAAGGAATCTTCTGACTTCACTACCTGCCTCTTGCATTTACAAAGCCCTGATGTTTAAAAACTTTTAATTATATACAGATGGCCTAAATCCATCCTAAAACACTGCACTAAAACTGTGTTTCTTTTTTAAACTCTTGAAGCACTTCTCTAGCAATCGCAAACTTTTGTGTTTTTTATCTCAAAAGAGTATATTTAGAGCAATAGTTCTCGGCCCTACCGCAAATTAGAATCACCCAAGGAGCTTTAAAAAATTCTGATGCCCAGGCTATATCCAAGACCACTTAAATGAGAATTTTGTAGCGTGGTACCCAGGCATGAGTACTTTTTCTGGCTCCCCAGATAATTCCAGTGTATAGCCAAAGTTGAGGCAACTGATCTAGAAAGGTAGCTTGTTGTGATAAAAAGAGCACAGTCTTTGGAATCGGCTAATTCCTTGGTTAGCATTCTGTTTCCAGCATTTCATTCATTCATTTGAAAATATTTGAATACCTAGTAAAAAATAAAATGCCTAATATACACTGGTACATTCAACACATGTGAAGTATTATTTTGTAGTAATAGTAATGTCTGCTAGTAAAAGTATCTTATGAATGGCACTATATGCATATAGAAAATGTATGTTAGTAAGATTGCATTTTAAGTGCCTTGTTATACTTCAAGGTTCAACTATATATTCTGTATTCATAAGGGAGACAAAGCCAAATAGATATATATTGTCTACCTTTCAGTCTTGTACCGCTTTGAACTTCCATTACAATGATTATTTTAATTCCACTTTGGATTATTTACATATTGTCTTTATCAGTGAATGAAAAATGGTATCTTCGTTGGTGTATGCTAAACTCTGGGCTTCTTGAGAACAGAAAATGTTTTCTTACTCATCCTGGCATCCTTAGCATGGTACATCTCTCTCCATGATGCTAGCATGAGGCCGGTTTTCTGAAGCCCAGTTAGTTTGGTCATATTTGGGAGGTGATTAAAGACAGGATATTGAAGAAAATAAAGATTTTATATCCATATGGGTTGTGTGTGTTTGCACATGTGTGCGTGCGTGCCTGTGTGTGTGTGTTCAGAGAGAAGGATTTTCTCTTAAAGGAAACCATGCTTAGCTTAGTTTGTTCCTTGGCTTATGGTCTCTTGCAGTAGGCATTTTCTGGAGGGTTGTCTGTCAGAAGACTGATCTCGTGGGTGGTCTGCCATACTGAGTTTTGGATCTAAGATCTCAGCTCCAAGGCCCTCATCCTCCATAATGCCAGCAGACGGTACACTCCATCAACGCCTAATTACTTCCCAGTAGTTTGAACCCACAATCTTTTTTGGTTTGGTACCAGAATCAACCTCAGAAGACATTGAAGAAAGAATGTCTGGAATTGGGAACCTAAATATGTGACTTTCTTTTGAGAGGTGATTGATCAGAAGAACATTTGTTATCCACAGTATGTTTATGGAAGACAGCTTTGAGAAGGAGACCTCCTTCTGACTTAATGGCACCACTGTTGCCCCAGGAAACTTTTTTTTTTTTTAGGGCCGTACCTGTGGCATATGGAGGTTCCCAGGCTAGGGATCTAATCGAAGCTACAGCTGCCAGCCTACACCAGAGGCACTGCAACACCAGATCCGAGCCACATCTGTGACCTACACCACAGCTCACGACAATGCCAGATCCTTAACCCACTGATCAAGGCCAGGGATGGAACCTGCAACCTCATGGTTCGTAGTCGGATTCATTTCCACCCGCCATGATGGAAACTCCCTGATTGCCTTTTAAATTATTATTTTAAACAAGAGTTTGAAGTGGGAATTTGTTCATTAAATTTGCTAATTAAAGTCATTTTAATTATCAATTGGCTGCACTTCTAACCACACTGTCCCAATCTGTACTTGTAGCTGAAGCCTCCACAGAGCTGAATCTACAACATATTCTAAACAAACTTAGGGGAAAACCTGAAATAAGGGTAGAGAATGTTTAGGCAATGGTCTTTTTAAAACAAAGAAAACCTTTTTAAAAGAGTGTTGAAATACAAGAGCATCTATAACTTTTTCCTTTCTTTAATCAATTTATAGTCATGTAAAACATGCTGTAAAAATGGGTAATTAAGATTAAGGGCTATAAATGGTTTTAAATTATTTTATCCTCCTATTAAGAGGAAATCGTTCTTAACAAATTTAGCATCCTTGTTAATTATCACAGCTACCACAACACCCACAGAAACAAAAGCCATGTAAATCTATTTGGTAGGCAGAAGAAGAAAAATAGTGTTATGTAGATGAGACCTAAGGCCCTTAAGGAAACATGTTTGTTTCCTATAGAGGGACTGAGTAGCTTTCTTCCAATAGATAGTATTTTTTTTTGCTTACCAGAGTACTGTAATTGTGTATAGAGATTGCATTGCAGTTATTTCACACTGCCAGGAGAGCATGACTCATCATCAGTATCAACCCTGGGTAAATATGAGAATCTTCCAGTAAAACGAAGTTAATTTTTGAAAGGAAAGGTATATTCAATCCAGAATCCTAAAGCTTATTTAAAGAACACAAATCCTTTAAGTCTGCAAAGCAGTGACAATTACCATCATGTATTGTTCTAATTCCTACTGTAAAATTTCTTTTTTCTAATGGGGGTTTCAAGCTGAGCCTTATTTTTTTGTGTGAAGGCAAAATATGTCTGACCCAAAGATATTCTAACAGCACATCCCGGGAAGGCCAACCAGCCAAAAACATCATTGGATGTTCATTTTATTCCCCAGTTTAAGGAGAGAAAAGCAAATCACACCTTATATGTAATGCCATAAATGTGCTTTCTTTGGTCGATTATGAAGAGCATGCATGGAAGTTTACCACATTGATCTTTGACTTCATAGGGTGAAATGTTTTATAATCATCCAGTAATCTGGTTTGCTTCCAGTGTAATCATTATTTAATTAGGGTATAAAAACTTAACCAAGGCAACATAGAAAGTGTTAATATATAACATTTAACTGAATGTCATCACAGCCCTCGAAGTTGAACAAAGCACAAAATTAGAATACCTGCCAGTTAGATTAGCACACATTTGCCAATTTTTTAACGCAATTATTTTTTTAAAAGACCTGGGAAGTATCTTTATAACCATTGTAGAATGAAACCTAAAAGATCTGATTAATCTTTTTCACTGAAATTCGTTATGATTGATCTATTTTAATAGTACTTGCTTGAAATACTACTTCCACGGTCTTAACAAGTTTGCTAAGATGAACTAGAATAACTAAACCTTCCTGTCAAATTAGCACAGGGGTGGGGGAGGGGGAGAAGGATAAATAACTCTAGCAAAAACTAATTTTATCTTAAGAGCCACCTAAAAGGGAGATTGCGTCTTATTCCAGTAAGTTCTTTGGCATGAGGTTTTGGTACATTCCCTAAGTACAACAAATTATGAGCATTGGGGTTAGAATTCTGCAGGGATTTACTGTCATGTATAGTCACAAAGATGGAAAGCCAGCAGCTCTTCTTGCAACTACTTTCTGTACTTTCAAAGTATCATCCTATCTTCCTTTTCCCATTTGTGTCTAAATTTATCAAAAGAAGAAAGCAAGGGAGGAGGAGGTGGCACCAAAGGCAGTGTACAGGTGCCATCTGCTTTTCTTCACCACTCACTCTTACTTTCCAACTTGACATCCACTGCCATTGCTCAGGAGAAACTGTTCTCTCAAAGATCTCTTATAACCTCATTTCCAAATTGAAAGGCTTTTACTCAGTTGTTGTTTTCATGCAAAATATGGAACAGTTTACACTGTTGAACAGCCCCTCTTTCATTAATTTTTCTTTCCAAGGCTTAGTGGCAATGCTTTCTCCTGGGGTCCCCGCCATCTTCTTTTAATATCCTTTACTACCTCTTTATCTTTTTCTACTTGCTAAATGAAGACGTTTCCATAAATTCTATTCTTGACATCTTGTTTTCTTTCTTCTCAAAGACTCCCTTAATTCTTGAACTCACTGCATGACTTAACTCCCAAGTTTAGTCCACTGCCTCTCTGATCTTTGCTCCTACTGTTCTGTCTCTTGTCCCCTGCTCTAGCCATGCTAGTCTTCTTGGCATTTTATTTGCCAAGCTGACTCTCCTCTCAGAGGTTTTGCATTTGATGCTCCCTGTACTTAGACTGCTCTTCCCCAAATATCTGAATGGCTTGTTTCCTTATCTCCTTCTGGTCTCTGCTCAAATGCTACCTTTATAGGTGAAGCTTTCCCAGATCACCCCATGTAAAATAGTAATTCCTACTTTCCACACTAACTTTTCTGTCTCAGATTTTTCTCTAATCCTTAACATCAGATATATTACATATATTTTTGTTTGCTTATCACCTGCCTCCCCATCCTTTCAACAGGCCCACCTGACTCTGCTCTTGGGCTCAGCAGACCCACGCTTATCACCTGCCTCCCCATCCTGTAGTATGCACTTCATAAGGGCAAGGATCTTTATCTGCTTTGTTCACACTGTACTCCCAGTGCTTAGAATTGTGCCTGACACGTAGCAGGCACTCAATAAATATTCATTGAATGAATGAATGAATGAGTTGGCAGAGCTATAAAGTCATAAACTATTCATTACTTCAGAATTCCTAATAGCCATCATTCATCTCACTTATGGGGAGATGGCAGTGGGACATCTTCATGGGTCACCTTTTGGGCCATGATATAAGAATTTGTGTGGAGGTGATTTGCGACAGCTCTTTTCTCAGGGGTGACTTCTTTCTCCTCTAGAGATAGCTCTGGAAAAGACACAAAAAAATCAGGCAGGATGCAGTCCTGAGCGTCACTCCAGTGCTTTTACCTGGAAAGTCTCTCTCAAGTGAGAAAAATTAGTTGTACATCAGCTTCGCAGCAATCTTGAATTTAGTTAAATTAATTACTTTGTCATTAACAATTTGAATCATACTGATATGACCAAACCCAGCTCATTCAGAAAGTCAGCACTGTGAGGAAGCCAAATAACATTTCTAAATTCCTTGGTCTTGGCAGTTCATTTTACCAGTAACCAAATGATATGCCACCATAAATTGTAAAGATTCTTATTTTGATTTTTCAACATACTCATATTGGACTCTACTTAAGACCAGAATATGGTCTTTCCCAATATTTTTATGTCATCAGGCCTGTAAATGCCATTAAATTAAAAAAGGTCTCCATAAAAATGTTCCATGAAGAGTCTTTTTGTTAACAAAAATAGTTTATTTATTTTTATTTTTTCACAACCCTGAATATTTATCGTAAAAATCAGACCTCTCTGAAGTCTGGTTAATTCACAGAACATTAGCTTGCTTTCAAGAAAGCAAATATCTTAGTTCAAAGTAAAATGTTTGGGCACAAGAGTATATAACCTTTTCAGAAAAGGCTTTATTTTAAGATACTTCCTTTAAGGAACATTTGTCTAGACATGTCTTCCTTGCCTTGGTGTGAAATTAATAGCTTAAAAAGAACTCTGTGAATGTTTCCAAATGCAAACTTCAAAATTGTTGAATAACTTAATAAAGATGTATTTCATTCCTGGTTTACCAAATATGGTTTTGACAATACTTCCAATCGTCAAGATGGTTTCTATAATGGATAATGCCACATTATTTAATAATAATGCTGCCCAAAAGGAGAAATCTCTTCAAGACTTAACTGTACAGAACACCTATTTAGTAAAGAAAAAAGTTTATTCAAGTGTCCTTTGAGGAAGGAAGACTTTTGAACACAGAAAAAGCCCTAAATCAAAGAAGAATCTGAGCCTCTCCTCTATTAGCCAAGAGAACTGTTCACCTGAACAAGAACTGGCTGAAATAAAACTGGTCTTTATGAAGTAGGTACACATTTTATGGAGAAAATAGACTCACTGAGACTCTACACACAGTATGTTTGTGTCAGATACTTTTTCATATCTTAACCTTATTCAGTCCTCAGAAGCAACCTGTGAGACAGGTATAGTTACCTCTATATTACTGGTAAGAAAACTGAGTCTAGGAGATTCAGATATGTGTGGCCAAGTTAGAATTTGAACCCAGGTCCTGAGACCCCTTGCCCAGTGTTCTTTCCTCTAAATCATACTATCCCATGAGTCTGTCCAATCATCTGAGGCAGAATGGTATTCACAGTAAAATATTATTAGGAATGTCACAGATTCCAGTACTCCACCCAGATTCCTTCAGAAACTTCCCACAGAAGTGTTTACATTTTCCATGCCTATTCCAGATGCTGTGGCTCTATAACAAATCACTTCACAATCCAATGGCAAAAAACAAGGGTTTATAATGCTCATGGATTCTTCAGGTCAGGAGTTAGAACAAGGCATGGCAGGGGCCAAATGTCCTCTGCCCATGATGTTTGGGGCATCTGCTGGAAGGCTGAAAGAGGGAGTGGTCAAAAGTCGACCTCATTCACATGTCTGTGGTCGATGCTGACTGTGGGCTTGGATCTTAGTTGGGGCTGTGAGGCAGACACCTCTGTGTAGTCTGAGTTCTAAGGGCAAGACCATCCCAAGAGAGGGAGTCAGAATCAGAAGAGTGTAACCTCTTTTTGATCTTAGCCTTATAATTCACTCAGTGTCTCTGCTGCATTCTTTTCATTAGAAGTGAGACCTTAGGGCAAGTCCACATTTAAGGGAAAGAGAATTAGGCTTCCTTTTGTGGAACAGTGTTGGGGAATTTGTAGAGATGTTTTAAAATTACCACAGTGCCCTTCCCCTGGCTTTGGCGCACCTTTGCTTTCAAGAGTCTGCCACTCCAACTCTTCCTTGGAGGACTGCCCTCAAGTTGAGCCACTGTGCTCCCAAGCCAGAAGTGTCTGGGAGTTGACAGGGGGAAACTCATTTTCACAGAATGGAACATAACTCACATTCTAATGCTGGGGGGTTAAAATGAAGCTCCCCTCCACAGATTTTGCTTAAAAAACACAGCCTTGCTTGGTTTCTCTTCCTTCTTTGTTGTCTAGGAGAAATTCCTTAATAAATTTTTGTACACAAATTTTCATCTCAGACCTCTACTGGGAACTCACCCTATGCCAGGGATGACTGGACATCTGATACATAAGAGCAAATTCTGACTGTACCATCTTTGCTGTCCCTAGTCTTCCTTAAAGACGTAGTATATGTTGGTTTATTCTAAAGGGTTCTGCCAAGATTTATTAATTCACAGTTTTTGACCATCACAAAATATTTAGAAATACTTTATATTTTAAATGTCCGAGCCCCTTTCAAATGTTGAGCAGTTCAAAGTGTACTTTTATTAAGCTTCATTTTCTGGTTAAGTTCTTAAAAGCATATTCTTTGTCACAGACCTTCAGGTTTCTCTAAGGAATTAATTGGGCATTTTCCCAGTAATTGTATTTATATAAATTACTCGTGCATCAAAGAGAAAACATATACTCTAGAATTTCCTTAGGAAAAGGCAGTGGATGTAACAATATGGATTACAGGTACTGTTACAAAAGGCAGAGATATGGTCACATGCGGTGAGTAAGTACTGATGGAAGGGACAGATGGAGAGGAGAGAGCAGAGTAAGAGGAGAAGTGAGGAAGTGGGAGAAGAAGTGGAGGGACAGTGACGAGAGACAAGAGGGGAAAGGAATGTAGCCAGAGAGAGGGTGACACGATGTTTTTCAGTGTGATGCCCTCACAGTGATCCTCAAATTTTTCATTAAATCTGTAAATCCTAATGTAGTTGATGCATTTGAGTTTCCTGCTAAAGCAGGAATGGAGAAAAGTTTTGTGTATGTTTGTACATGACATTAAATCAAACTGACCACCATGGATTCTGGAATGAAAACACAAGATCTGCTAGATGTTTGTCAGATATTTGCAGAGGTCACTTGGAAGCCACTGGACATCCCAGGTTCTGAGGTTGGGAGTTTGACACACTTTGTAAAGGTCAGGGCAGTCCCAAGTGACATCTGGGTTATGTTCTCTTTTTCCTAGTGAAGGGATGAGAGCAAAATGCCTTGTCATCACTGGAACCTCTGCAGAGTGAGTGGCCTGGCACAATGGTAAACTTTCTAGTCTGCTTTATGAAGAGTGTTCAGTCTGGATGTCTCTCAGGATAGTAGCTTTCAAATGTTTTATTTAGTGGAAACTGGAGCAACTCAGAATTTCTGCTTAAAATATTACTTATGATACAATGAGAGAAGTATTCCCAAGCTAAATTTTTTAGAGTTATTTCACTGCTAAATGGCTGTGTTGTAGTATATGGGGTAAGAATATTCTTTTGTGTGTGTTTATAGATATATCTAGAGGCAAATTAAATCATGATACTTTGCTCATTTTCAAATGTAATTTAATTTTTACTTGCCGGTGATTCCAAAACAAACTTCTAGATCCCATAAACCTTGAACTACTAATACTTCATGCTGCTAACAGCAATATAGAAGCAGTGTGGAATTAAAAGTTAGATTCAGAGCCATTCACTGCCGTGATACCAGGCCTTACAGTTAGGGTTGGAATAAATTTTGGATGACACTGTTTATGGAGGTATGAGCAGAGTCAAGGCCACTAGCCAAGGTATGATGAAACACTGAGGACTGTCAACAGCAGAAAACCATTGTCACTATGGGGCCTGAACAGGCAAGGAAGAAGAACAACAGTTTGACTAAAATAGGTTGCTGAGAACTGGAAATGTAGGAAAAGATCACCTGTGCCTTAAGGGCACAGCAACTACCAGAACGGTAGTAAGACAGGGAGAAAAGAAGAGGAATCAATGTCCAAACCATTCTCCAGCCTCCTACGGGTGCTATTCATTGGCAGATTCCAAAAACAAGCCAGAAAATAAGGGGTCCTGGGTGATTATGCCATAGAGG
Organism: Sus scrofa; assembly: GCF_054392235.1. Lineage (NCBI taxonomy): Eukaryota > Metazoa > Chordata > Mammalia > Artiodactyla > Suidae > Sus > Sus scrofa. The sequence continues at coordinate 31,213,262 of NC_139398.1, read as the reverse complement.
TCAGCTTCCCAGCCTAGAGAAAAGCAGAAAAAGTTGAGGAATTAGAGGAGGAAGAATGGAAAATAACCAATATACCAAGTTTAGACTATCATTAGAATTGACAATGTTGTTTTTTTCCAATGCTAAAGGAATCTCTCATTTCTTTTAAACTTATGAACTATTTTTAACTCACCTGGGTTTTACTAGGTTGAAATGAGCAAGAAACATAGGACAGAATTGGATAGAAGTATTGTACATTGCTAGAGGAGAAAGCCCTAAAATAACTTTAAAACTATAAGTTACTGACTTGGATCCTCAAGAAGTGGAATTAGCATATAAACAGAAATTGAATGCAGGAGAAAATGGAAAAGGAAGAAACCTTTATCCACCTATAACCCTGGGCCTCCAGTCACAGATTTGGGAGGGACCCAGAATGAACTGTCTGTCCCCCTTGTTCTGTATTAAAAACAATGTGATCTGACCATGTTACACAACTAGAGCTATTGAATTTTATAGCATAATTCTTACCTCAGAATACAGATGTATAAATTTAGTTTTGGGGGTCTTTTAATGTATTTTCTTTTTTATTGAAGCATAGTTGATTTATAATGTTGTATTAATTTCTGCTATATGGCAAAGTGATTCAGTTATATTCTTTGTTAAATATTCTCTTCCATTATGATTTATCATAGGACATTGAATATAGTTCTCTATGCTATATAGCAGGACCTTATTGTTTGTGCCTTCCATGTATAATAGCTTACCTCTGCTAACCCCAACCTCCCACTCCATCGCTTTCCTAACCCCCTCCCACTTGGCAGACATAAGTCTGTTTTCCACATCTCTGAGTCTGTTTCTGTTTTGTAGAAAGGTTCATTTGTGTCATATTTTAGATCCACATATAAGTGATATCATATGGTATTTGTACTTCTTTGTCTAACTTTTACTCAGTATGATAATATCTGAGCCCATCCATGTTGCTGCAAATGACATTATTTCATTCTTTTTATGGCTGAATAATATTCCATTATATATATGTACCACCTGTCTCCTTTATCCATTTATCTGTTGATGGACATTTACATTGTTTCCATGTCTTGGCTGTTGTGAATAGTGCTACTGTGAATATAGGGGTGCATGTATCTTTTTGAATTATAGTTTTGTCTGGATGTATTTCCAGGAATGTGATTGCTGGATCATATTAGACATATATAAGTTTAAAATTCCTACCTGAATGAAGTAATTTAGATATGTTATACAATAAGATACTGTAGGATCTACTAGATATGTTATTTTGAGAAAATGCAGGCATTTTTGTTATCAGAATCTCATTTCTTTCAGAAGAATGATTACATTTGGGTGAAAGTTATTAAAGTTTATATCTCATTTATGTTTTTAGCATAATAGTTTTTAATCTACATACTTTTAACTTTCATTTTTGAAAGCATAAAAAATAATTATTATACCACTGCATTCCTGCATAGTTTAACTTATATTGAGTATTGCAAGGGTGACTATATAAATTTATCTCTTGAGGCAAGATACCCTTAAAAGTAAAAGGGGTTGCTAATATTAATAAATTCTATAATTTTTGAAATATTTATTGATTGAAAAATAAATTTTTTTCAATTGGCAGTACTATAAAATAGTTCTAATATAAAACCATTTCCAAAATCAAAGTTCTAGCTCCCCAAGGTGGAAATAACATATTCATATACAATAAAGCAAAAAAATTTAATAACATTTTTCTATTGTCTAAACATAAAAAATTACATGATAGAATAATTTTTATGAATTCAATATATTTTAATCTGTTTCTTAGACATATCTGTCTCTGTTAGTGTGTATGATTGCAACTTCACCTTTTCAGACTCAGTTTCTAAATACTTGTTTTTGTATGTAGTAAAGCCCACAAAAGATATTAGCATCTCAGCTTTTGGTATTAAAGTTCATATGAATGGTTAGCTGCTCTAAGATGTAATGCGTGGTATTTCTAAAATATTCTCCTTTTATAAAAGCTGTGTCATTTACAGAGGAGGAAAAGTTCATCCTCATTCCCTCCCAACCCCAACTCTCATAAGTGACATTGTTTTTCTGCTGAAATTGAATAGAATTCTGCAAATTCCCAAATCTTTCAAAATAGTAAAAATTATATGGCACACACATCTCTCCCTTAAATTAGAACTTTCATTTTCGCATGGAAAGAAGTGAATAAACATATGTAGGAAAAGTACCTAATCAGGAATTTTATGAACTACTCAAAACAATTTTAAATCTTCTTAAATTAATTTATTACCCTTTCATCTACCTCACACATTAGTAGGAATGTTTTATCTAAACTAAGTGCCTTAGTGACTATGCTGACCCTCCCAAAATGCTCTTTTTCCAAAACTCTTTCCATTATTGATTTCTGACTTAACTTGTGATCAGAGACTATGTTTGATTTCATCTTTTAAAATTTGTTGAGATTTGTTTCATGGTCCAAAATTTGTATGACATAAACATGAAAACAATTATTGTTCTATAGAATGTAATCGGTTAAGCTGGTTGATAGTTTGTTCACATCTTTATGATCTTACTCATTTTGTGTATGTATGTATGTTTGAATAATTACCAAGAAAAGAAAGGTGAAACCTACAGCTAAAATTATAGATTTGTCTATTTCTCCTTTCAACTTTGTTAGTTTTTGCCTCATGAATTATGAAGCTCTCTTATGTGGTACATATACATTTATGATTATTACCTTTTCTTGGTCCTTTTTGGACTTTTATTTTTGTGAAATATCCTTCTTTTTCTCTGGTAATATATCTTATGTGAAGTTTATTGCCTAATATTAACATACTCACTCTAACTTCCTTTTAATTACCAGTTTTTCATGGTATCTATTTTTCTGTCATGTCACTTTAGAAGTATCTCTGACCTCATGTTAGAAGGGATTTACTTTTAGACAGATACAGTGAATGCTTGCTGTTTTATCCATCTGATAACCTCTGTCTTTTACTTGGAGTATTTAAGCCATTTCATTTTAAAATAATTATCAATGCTGTTGGGCTTAAAACTACCATCTTTTTCTTTTTTCCAGTTTTTTCTCTTTTCCTGAGTTTTAAAAGATTTAAACATTTTACAGAATTTAGTTTTACTAATGGCTTATTAGCTAGACCTCATTGTTTTCTCTGTAGGTTCTTTTTTTAAAAAAAAATTGTTGAAATATATAGTTGATTTACAATGTTGTATTAATTTCTTCTGTACAGCAAAGTGACTCAATTAACATATTTATTCTTTTGCTTATTCTTTTCCATTATGGTTTATCATAGAATATTGAATATAGTTCCCTATGCGATAGTTATCTAGTGGTTTCTTTAAGCTTTACAGTATGATTTTTTCTTTACTTCCTACACTCTATTTTCAAATAATGTTATACCACATTATGTATAAGAACCTCACAACAGTACACCTTGATTTTTCCAACCCTTTTGCTATTGTTGTCATCCATGTTGCTTCCACATGTATACACACACACACACACACACACGATAAACCTCACAATATGTTGTAATTTTAGCTTGAAACAATCAATTATCTTTCAAAGAAAATTTCAAATTCTAAATAAAATTTTCTTACCTTTGCCCGCATTTGTACTATTTCTGGCATTTTCACTCCTTTTTGTAGATAAAAATTTCTATTTGGTATCATTTTCTTTCTACCTGAAAGACATTTTTTAACATTTCAAGTAGTGTAGCTCCTCTGACAATGAATTTGTGCAGGAACGGCTTTTTTCTTTACATTTGAAAAAGGTTTTATTCTTTGTTTATTTGAGATTGATGTTTTTGCCTGGATTTAGAATTCTATACTGATAGACTTTTTTTTTTCTTTGAACTCTTAAAAGAATCTTCCCATATTCTTGTGGATTAAATAGTTCTGGCAAGCAGTCTCTGGATTCTTATCTTTGTGCCTCTCTATGTTCTCTTTATTCCCTTTTATGTCTTTTTTTGCTTTAGTTGCTTTAAAGTTTTTTATTTCAGTGCTTATATTCAGCAATTTATTATTTGCTTTCATATGGTTTTCTTTGTGTTTAATCCTGATTGGGACTTGTTGAGATTCTTTGATCTGAAAGCTGATAGTTTTTATCAAATGTGGCAAATTAGAGGCCATTATTTATTTAAATGTTTTTTTAGTTCACTCTGATCCTCCTTCTGTGATCCATATTGCAGCTGTGATAGTCCTCTGGTATTCCACAGGACACTGAGGCTCCATTTATTTTATTTTTATATTTTTAGTGTTTTTCTCTTTGGGCTATCTTTAATTTTTTTCATTTATTTCATTATAAATGAAATTAAACAACTTTCCAAATGGTTACAGATATTTTATTACAGATCACTTGTTCATATCCTTTATTTATTATCTAGTTGGGTTGCTCATCTTTCCTTGTACATTTAAGAAATTAGTCCTTTGTCATATATATTGCAAATATTTTCTATTTGTTGTTTATCTCTTTATTTTATTTGTGTAGTACATATATTTATTTCTGTACAGAAGTCCACAGAATTTTTACATTTATTCCAATTTATTATTTTTCCTAATGGATTTTAATTTTCTCATCTTATAAAGGTCTATGTCATTCCAAGAAATGAAATATTCTCTGTTTTTTCTCATATTTTATCTTTTTTTAAATGCTTAAAACTTTGATTTATCCAGAATTTATTTAGATTTGAGAGGTGAAATAGCGGGGTTTTTTCTCAGCCTTTTTTCATGATTGGTTTCTCCAAAACCATCCACTGGATAATCTGTTTTCCTACCCACTGATCATAGTCACCACTTGTATCAGGATTAGGTTTACCTGTGAATTAGATACTAAAAATAAAAGTGGCTTACACACGTACCAAAAAAAAAAGTGTATTTCTTCTCCTGCAGTACTGTAGCCTGGGGTTTATAAGCAGCTCCACTCCATTAATTCCTCGGAAGCACTGAGGACCTCATTGATCCTCTACGTCTAAACTGTGGGGCTTTGGGGCCATAACAAATGGGAGTCATAATGCGGTGGTATTTGGTCCAGTTTGGTTTCTGTTGTATGCTAAGCAGCAGGCTGATGAACAGGGTAAAGAATAAGGTAGGAAAGGGGTATAGAGATAAATTACCTTTTAAGGCAGGTTCCCAAAAGCTGTCACATAACACCTCAGTTTAAAGTTCACTGGCCAAAATTTAATCACATATTTTCAAAAGATGTGAGGGAAAGTATTCTTTATTTTGAGCATGGATGTGCATACCTAAAAATGATAAAACTATGGAAGAAGGTGAGGGAGTATGGAAGTCTCTGCCATACTCCCTCATATGGTACCATCAGCCCCAGTGGATTCTTCATATCTAGATGCTCACATTTCCCTCAACTCACTGTGAGTTTTCCCTGTACCAGTGCTACTCTGTTCTAAGTAACATAATCTTACTATCCTAGGTAAGGTTAGGGTTGTCATCCTAATTTTCCAGATTTTTCCAAATTTGTGTTGGTTTTCCTATGTGTTCATCCAGAACAACTGAACAGTCCATAATAAAGTGAGATGTTTCATATACAGAATCTCTATTTAAAAGTTATTCATTGCTTTGAAGGAAATGTCTTAATAAATTTCCTTGGAGATAACCGAGTCACTCCAGAGCACCAGGACATCAGAAAAGAAGGTTCCTCCTGTACAACACAGAAGATTTTTGACTTTGGGAGGGAGAATTCAATCTGCAAGGAATTGAATAGAAAGCATTTACATTGGTGGGGTGTAAATTCTTCTGTGTGCTGTTCTTCTAATTTTAGTTAAAGTCTGCTAAATATACTAATTTTTGATGTGACTGATTTCAACTATAGAAACTGAAGAGGAAGTAAATATAAAAGTAAGATCAATATGCTTTAGGAAAAAAAAAAAGGTATTGCTCAAAAATACAGCGCCAATAAGCAAAAGGGTCATGGGATGTAGATCCCAAGATTGAGGCAATTTTAATAATATCTCAAAGGTTGATGAAGCTACAATTGATATCTGGGTTTTTGATTGCTTTGTTAAATCTCCCCACCCCACTTATAAAACATAATTCCCTAGCCATTTAGTATTTACTCAGCAAAAATTGTATTTATGGATTAATTTATGTGAATTGACATCTTCACAGTTTTAAGACTTTTCTTTCTTTTACAAGGCATATATTTTTATTAATTGAAGAAGAAAATTGAAGTGTTTTAAAATTTTCTTCTTACAGAAGAAATTTATTCCTGGGCATTTTCTCTATTGTAGTTGAAATGGAGAAAGGCTTATTTCCATTATATTGTTTGTTATTGTTTAAATACAGAAGAAATATTAATTTTAGACCAATTTCATGAATAACTTTTCCTGAATCATAGCATTATAGTTGAACTCTGACTTAGCACAACAAAATGGTTTAAAAAAAATAACTGTGCATAATGTGAGATCATATTATTGTGTAATTAATGAAATGACTGAGGTGGGGCTATGTAAATAGTCGGTTGGGAATTCTAATGTCAACTTGTGTAATCCAAATCCATACCAAGTCCTAAAGGCCAGTTGCCACTCTCACTTAAATATACTGAAGAAATTTCTGAATCTGGTGGCTGGCTGGAACTTGCAGTATAGCAGCAGCGATTCCAGATCGCTTAGATACTTGGTAACTCTTTTGTTAGCCAGATCTGGGAATATTTGCCTGTGAGAATTTATGAGGCTACTGTATTTCCCTGTATCTTTAGGTTTGCCTGCCTGCCCTTCACTCTCTGTCCCCCTAACCAGAATATGAGTGCTTTGGTCTACCCCATTTGAGAATGGGGACTGAACGTAAGATTAGAACCAGTGGCCAACCATATGGTATCTGAATTTGGATGATTCTGCATTACCTAATGACACAGGTTTTTTTGTTTTTTTTGTTTTTTGTTTTTTGTTTTTGGATGCAATCGATATCATTACCTGATTAAGTTGATGATAATCATAAATTATTTGTCATTCTCAAGATCCATTTTGTTCTGCATAGGCCCACTATTCAAGTTAAAGGGAGATACAGTGGGCACCAATCTGTGCAGTCTTCCAGGAATGTGGTATTGCTTTGGGTTTACTATTTTCTTCAACAGAGGCAGTCCCGAGAGCTTACACGCCATCTTTTCTACCTTAATAACACTTCATGGGTCAAGGAGCCACTATGGGGACTCCGCTAATGACTAGTGCCCTTTCCATTATGCATTCTAGAACTTGGGGAAAAAACCACAAAGTAAATCCAGGGACCCACTGGGCTCACTGTACAATAGAGCTAAGCCAAAACTCTATGGGTCATCTGACAGGACCACACTGATGTTTTGGGGTCTCCAGAAATAGTGTCAGTTCAGAGCCAGTGTGGCTTGAGTAAGAGGGCTGCTTCTACTGGAAAGGATAGTTTGGTGGAATGTAGAGATTCAGGATTCCCAGCTTTATTGAAATCTTGTCCATCTGTCCCATCATGATTTTCAGGATCCCATTCCTTCTCAAGCAGTACCTTTTTTTTTTTTTTTTTTTTTTGTCTTTTCTCTTTTTAGGGCCACCCTGCGGCATATGGAAGTTCCCAGGCTAGGGGTCGAATTGGAGCTTTAGCTGCTGGCCTACACCGCAGCCACAGGAAACAAGTGAGATTTGGTGAGATTAAGAATTGAATTTGTCTTATAATTTAGCTACACTTGGCATTAGATTTGGGGTTTTGTTTTCAGAAATATCAGCCTCACAACTATAGCAGATAAAGAGTTTATTTGAGAGTAGTCATAGAAACAGTACCTTGACCTGGGAATTTTAAGTCCTGCTTTCATAATTTTCTTTCCCTGAGTTCTCTAGCACACTTCAGAGCAACCCACCAACTCCGTTATACTTCTTATTTTCACTGAAGTTGTGTCAGAAAAATATTTTGTCACTCAGAGCCTTCTCTTCAATAAACACATTATTACAGATGTCCACAAGAGGTAATTTGAGTAACCACGGAATGTCATCAACTATCAGTGTTGACCTTACCACTAGAAACAGAGTCATTAGTGCCTTTAAATCTGATAAGATTAAAGAACTGAGAAAACCCAGTATCAATTTAGGAACTCATGTTTAAGATTATGTTCCTAAGGAACCATTTTCAGTGCTAAATTCTTTAATATTCAGGGGTCAATCAGAGAAGCAGAACCACTAGGATGTGTGTGTGTGTTGATAAAGAGGTAATACAGCTACTCCAACTTTAATTTCCCAAGGGACATTGTCCCTGATCCAAATGTTACTTAAAAGTTTGCTGTTTAATCCTCAAATATTTGGTGGGGGGTGGATTTAAACCATCTTTCTATTACTGATTTCTAGTTGAATTCCACCACAGCCTAAAAACACATTTTGCACAATTTCTAATTTCTAAGATTTATTTTGTGTCCTAAAATTGTGTGTGGATGACTAGAATTGGTGAATGTTCTATATGAGTTTGAGAGGAATGTATATTCTACTGTTTTGGGATGGAAAATTCTATAAATTTCAGTTAGATGATGTTGATTGATAGTGCTGTTCTGGTCAACTCTATTCTTACTGATTTAATTCCTGCTTGATATATCAGTTAATGAAAGTTGAAGTCTCCAACTAAAATAGATTTGTCTATTTCTCTTCAGAGTTCTATCTGTTTTTGCTTCATGTATTTTACACTCTGTTAAGTGCACACAGGTTAAAGATTATGTCTTCTTGGAGAAGTTACCACTTCCTTGCCTCAGACTGTTGTGGGGGTTTTTTGTTTGTTTTTTGTTTTTTCCTTGCCTGTGATTTTTGTTGTTGTTGTTGAAAGCTGGAGATGATGTAGCAGGTGATAGAAACTGAGGTAAATGTGTCTTCCTGTGAGGTTTTCTATTAATCTGGTTATGAGTTGGGCTGTGCCTAATGTTTTCTCTGGTTGTAGGTTCTAGGGCCTTCAGTTTCCTCTGTTTTCCTTGTATTTGTCTCCCTTGCTATTTTTGAGTATCCCTAAGAATCCCTTTAAAATAGAGTCTGTGACTTACAGCTCTTTGATGCACTCTTATTATACGGAAGCCCATCTATGTAGTGTGTGGTAGCAGTTTTCCCTGCACCTCATTCTTTAGTGGGCCCGAGGAGAGTCACTGTTCTGCAGTTTGTTCAACTTTCTTATTGCTGTAAGGACAGAAGTGATGGAATCCAAGATCTTTACATGTTGGTGCTGAAACTGGAAGTTTAATTCTTTTTTTTAAATCCTTTAAGTCCAGTAGTTTCAATAGACTATGTCCCAGTGCTGATCATTTTCTATTAGCTGATCCCAGAATAATACACTACACTTGCAAATGGCAAATTCATTTCTTACATTTGATCTTTGAAATTTTTTTCTGTTCTATTCTGTATACTACCTCAAGGACACTAATTTATCCATATATTATCAGTCCCTTTTGTCTGTTCATCATAAAAGCGTCTCTTTATTCCCTTTCATCATTTTGTCTATTTCAGCTGCATTCTATAACATATTCTATAGCTCTTTGTCAATGTGGTCTTTTGCTGTTTACAAATAACTAGTTCTAAAATAATTTTATTTGTCTCTGGTTCATTCTCCAGTCTCATTTTTACCTTATTTTGTTATCATCATGTCACCAAGGATTACTTCTCTCAAAAATGTCAGCTTTTCTTTAATTGTATTTAATTCACAGATTTTTTTGATTACTGATGTCTTCATCCAGAATGAATTATTTTTATATGTTGCAAAACATACACTTAAAATTTGTTTTTTTTTTTGTTTTGCTTTTGTTTTTCTGTATGATTTCAGTGTAGTTACTCTATCTTTTCCACTTCTCCATCTCTTTTTCCCAGTTTCCTCCTTGCCAACTTTCTGCTTTATTTGGTATTTCTTGTAAATCTCCCTGAATCTTTGGCTAAACTCTGTGTTTGGCTTTTTAGTTACCTAGAAGAGGGCAATGGTGAGATGAAGGTGAGAGAAAAGAGGTAGAGATTTGTACTGATTCCATTCATAGATTGTCTTTAATCACCTTCTTTGAAAGTTTGTTAAACATCTTTCACCAAATTTTACTCTATTTGGGGAGCACCTCCAGATCCATGAGGGAGTTGGATTGTTTCCTCATTTTAGAATGAATCTGCCAGTTAAGTCTCACTAAATCTTTGGCCATATGAAAACCACCACTGCTTAACTCACCGTTCCCCAGGCATTTCTTCTCCTTCACTCCCAGTTGTGGTTATGTTGGAGAAATACTCAAAATTTAGAGGTTCTTCCAACAATCAATGTGATGTTCTTTAGCTACTATGGAAAAGTATCCAGTGGTTTGAAGAATGGTATTTTCCTTTTATTCTCATCTTTTATTTTGCCAAACTTTTATTTACTATAGACAGTCAGTTCTGGATAAGTCTTCCTGAGGCATTTTTCTCATGTTCCTCTGGGCCAGAAAAAATAAATCCATGACTCTTATTAGTTCTTGCAGCTTCTCGTTTAACTACCATCAGTCCTCTTCCTTGTGCCATCAAGAGACTTTTCAGGATTTTGTCTACTCCTTTCTCCATGGTACAGCTTCTACTTTCTCTCTCTTTCTCTCTCTCTCTCTCTCTCTCTCTGTGTGTGGGGGGCGGTATTTGGAAGAGGGAGGTGATAGGTAGAGAAATTTGAATTATTCTCAAAATATTTATTATTCAGAGATATTTTATAAAATTTAGAATTCATGATTGTGTATTTTTTCTTGTTTGAGCACTATTTCTATTTGTTTATTTTACTTCTTTTTTTTTCATTAGTGGTTTAATTCAGGAAAGGAAGCTTCTATAATCCTACATTTATTCTGTCATGTTTCTTCATAACCTCTTTAATATATTTCGGTATTTGGTGGTGAACAAATAATCCATTGTTTCTTGAAGGAGAACTGTTAGGAAGTTGAGCATAATCAACACAGATTTTTGTGAGTTATCTTCCATTGTGGGACTTTGGATAATTGAAAAAGAGAGGCCGAGTAATTAAAGTCCATTAATGCATTGAGGGTACTGAATGGATTTTAGTCACTCTTAGAAATTTCAAATTTTGGTCAATTTCTTCTCTGGTCTCATCGATTGTGCTGAATTTATTATAAAGACACAAATGAGGGTCAGATAAGGAATAAGGAATGAAAGGAGAACTGTGTCATTCACACATCTGATGGGCACCACTCTCCTGTACATCCCAGACTCCATGTCTCTATATATGAAAACTGACCTGGGTTTCTGAAATGACAACTCACCCAAAAATACATGTCGTCTTGGAGATGAGGAATTTTTGAAACAGTTGTAGTGATGCTGAATCCAAGTGGAACTAGGAGATAGGTGAAGTTTGTTGTCTAAACTTCTTAAACCTTTGTTTCCTGGATCACAGATTTCTCAAGATCGTCATATCCATCCACTGTGCCCCTGGGCAAAACCCATTCTCAAATTGTTGTTTCACTTTGAGGAATAAATAACTGACAGGGACCTCACTGCAGAGGAAATTTGCATTTAATCAAGATTAAATCTTTCAGTAAAAGTGTCAGATTGTAGAATGTGGAACTTCACATATCAGCAAGCTTATAGGAAGGATTTTTTTTCACTTTGGGGCCTCTTCCACCCCTGAAATCATATTTCTGGGTGAATGCATATTCTATTCTTTTCATAAGGAAAACCCTCAATGATAATTAATTTCTCTTAAGGTTTTTCATTCTGCTGAAGTTGGACAAAGCTTTGTGTATTGATTCAGCAAACATCAGCTTATTGTTATTCTTTAATACATTAAAATGAGGTTGGGAAACACAGCCAGGACTTTCTTCAACTGAACATTTACTAAGACTAGATAGAAAGTAGAGAATCCTCCCATGACTCAACTGCTATGAAGCCTTTCTCATTTTCTCACAGTTCTTGAACTCTAAACTATGATCCTGGCTTAGATTTCAACAGTGTTATAGTGTATACTTTGTTCTCGGGCCCTGAGTGATTTCAAATAATCTACTGATAATATTTTTTTGAAAGAGGCCTGTCTTTGGTCCTTCTGGTTTCCAAGGAGATCTCTAAGATCCCTCTAACTTGTTTCTATAAAAAGGGCTCAGATGTTGCCTTGATTTCAAACATAAACCCCTCATCACTAGGCTACTCTGAATATCTTTAAAACTCTCTGCTTCAAGGTAGGGAACATTTATGCATCCCTGTTCTGTCAAGTACTCTGAGGAAGACAAAAAGTAGATTTTTTTTTTTCATGCAGTGAAACCTTTAACAATTGTTCATGTCTCCTCATAGCCCTGTGTACATCAGGCTCATAAATCTTTCATTATAATGAGGATGAAGGTATAACCAGAAAGCAGATAATAAACAAAAAGCAAAATATGAAATAGGTCAGATGGTCATAGGTGCTACAGAGAAAAATAAAATAGGAAAGTGGATTGGGAATGCTAGGGTGCAAGGGGAGGAGATTGCATTTTATTAAAAGATAGTCGGGGAGTTCCCATTGTGGCTCAGCAGTAACGAAACCTGACTAGTATCCATGAGGATGTGGGTTCAATCCCTGGCTTTGCTCAGTGGGCTTTGCTCAGTGGGTTAAGGATCCGGTGTTGCCACAAACTGTGGTGTAGGTCACAGACACAGTTTGGATCCCAAGTTGCCATGACTGTGGTGTAGGCTAGCAGCTGTAGCTTCAGTTCAGCCCCTAGCCTGGGAACTTCCATATGCCAAGGGTGCAGCCCTCAAAAAACAGAGACCAAAAAAAAAAAGATACTCAGGAAAGGCCTTGTTGAGAAGGTGGCATTTGAACAAATTGTGAAGATTGCAGCTGAGCCCTGCATACATTTGGAGCAAGAGTGTACCAGGCAGAGTAAAGGGCAAGTGTAAACACTGTTTAGATGTACATGTACCTGGTTTGTTTTAGGCATGGTAAAGTGTTTCGCGGTAACAGGATAGATAAAAGAGGTAAAGATAATAGGAAATGATGCCAGAGAGTTAAGAGGACGGATAGGGAGCTCTTGTAAGGTCTGATAGCCCATCGTAAGGATCTGACTTCTTCTTTGAGTAAAATTGCAGGCTTTTAGACATTTAGTATAGAGGTCTGACATGATCTAACCTAAGTTTTTCGAAGGATCACTTCTATTTCTGGGTTGAAACTAAAAAGGACAAGCATGGAAGCAGCGTATCTAGGGTAATATTCTAGGCAGGCAACGATTAAGACTCAGATTGTAGTGGTGGTTTGAAAAGAGTGAGAAATAGTAGGATTCCAAATAGATGTTTTTTTTTTTGTTGTTGTTTTTTTTTTTTTGTCTTTTTGTCTTTTGTTGTTGTTGTTGTTGCTATTTCTTGGGCCGCTCCCGTGGCATATGGAGGTTCCCAGGCTAGGGGTTGAATCGGAGCTGTAGCCACCGGCCTACGCCAGAGCCACAGCAACGCGGGATCCGAGCCGCGTCTGCAACCTACACCACAGCTCATGGCAACGCCGGATCGTTAACCCACTGAGCAAGGGCAGGGACCGAACCCGCAAGCTCATGGTTCCTAGTCGGATTCGTTAACCACTGCGCCACGACGGGAACTCCTCAAATAGATGTTGAATGAAGGAGAGCTAATAAGATTTGCTGAAGAAAAGGACCCTTGTTAGGTGGAAGAAAAAAAAAAAGAGAGAGAGAGAGAGAGAAAGGATTTAGGGATATCTCCAAGATTTTTGACCTGTAATTGCTAAGAGAATAACTGAGGTAATAACTGAGATGGGAAAGATTACGGGAGAAACAGAATTTGGAGGGTGATCAAGTGCTTAGTTAGGAGACATCTAGTAAGAAATTGAAATTCAACTCCCAAAGACATTCTATGAGGCCACCATCACCCTCATTCCAAAACCAGGCAGAGATACCACCAAAAAAGAAAACTATCGCCCAATATCATTGATGAATATAGATGCAAAAATTCTCAACAAAATCTTAGCCAACCGAATCCAACAACATATCAAAAAAATTATACACCATGACCAGGTTGGGTTCATCCCAGGTTCACAAGGATGGTTCAACATACGCAAATCAATCAACATCATACACCACATTAACAAAAAAAAAGTCAAAAATCATATGATCATCTCAATAGATGCAGAAAAAGCATTTGACAAAGTTCAACATCCATTCATGATCAAGACCCTCGCCAAAGTGGGTATAGAGGGAACATTCCTGAATATAATCAAAGCCATTTATGATAAACCCACAGCAAATATAATACTCAATGGGGAAAAGCTGAAAGCCTTCTCACTCAAATCTGGAACAAGACAGGGATGCCCACTCTCACCACTGCTCTTCAACATAGTTTTGGAAGTCTTAGCCACAGCAATTAGACAAACAAAAGAAATCAAAGGCATCCATATAGGAAGAGAAGAGATCAAACTGTCACTGTATGCAGATGACATGATTCTATACCTAGAAAACCCTAAGGACTCAACCCCAAAACTCCTTGAACTGATTAATAAATTCAGCAAAGTGGCAGGATATAAGATTAACATTCAGAAGTCAGTTGCATTTCTGTATACCAGCAATGAAACATTAGAAAAGGAATACAAAACTACGATACCTTTTAAAATTGTACCTCACAAAATCAAATACCTCGGAATACACCTAACCAAAGAGGTAAAGGACCTATATGCCGAGAACTATAAAACCTTAATCAAAGAAATCAAAGAAGATGTAAAAAAATGGAAAGATATTCCATGTTCCTGGATTGGAAAAATCAATATTGTGAAAATGGCCATCCTACCCAAAGCAATCTACAAATTCAATGCAATCCCTATCAAATTACCCATGACATTTTTCACAGAACTAGAACAAACAATCCAAACATTTATATGGAACCACAAAACACCCAGAATCGCCAAAGCAATCCTGAGAAACAAAAACCAAGCAGGAGGCATCACTCTCCCAGACTTCAAGAAATACTACAAAGCCACAGTCATCAAAACAGTGTGGTACTGGTATCAAAACAGACAGACAGACCAATGGAACAGAATAGAGAATCTGGAAATTAACCCTGACACCTCTGGTCAATTAATCTTTGACAAGGGAGGCAAGAACATCAAATGGGAAAAGGAAAGTCTATTCAGCAAGCATTGCTGGGAAACCTGGACAGCTGCATGCAAAGCAATGAAACTAGAACACACCCTCACACCATGCACAAAAATAAACTCCAAATGGCTGAAAGACTTAAATATACGACAGGACACCATCAAACTCCTAGAAGAGTACATAGGCAAAACACTCTCTGACATCAACATCATGAATATTTTCTCAGGTCAGTCTCCCAAAGCAATAGAAATTAGAGCAAAAATAAACCCATGGGACCTCATCAAACTGAAAAGCTTTTGCACAGCAAAGGAAACCAAAAAGAAAACAAAAAGACAACTTACAGAATGGGAGAAAATAGTTTCAAATGATGCAACTGACAAGGGCTTAATCTCTAGAATATATAAACAACTTATACAACCCAACAGCAAAAAAACCAATCAATCAATGGAAAAATGGGCAAAAGACCTGAATAGACATTTCTCCAAAGAAGATATACAGATGGCCAACAAACACATGAAAAAATGCTCAACATCGCTGATTATAAGAGAAATGCAAATCAAAACTACCATGAGATACCACCTCACACCAGTCAGAATGGCCATCATTAATAAATCCACAAAGAACAAGTGCTGGAGGGGCTGTGGAGAAAAGGGAACCCTCCTGCACTGTTGGTGGGAATGTCAACTGGTACAGCCACTATGGAGAACAGTTTGGAGATACCTGAGAAATCTATACATAGAACTTCCATATGACCCTGCAATCCCACTCTTGGGCATCTATCCGGACAAAGCTCTACTTAAAAGAGACACGTGCACCCGCATGTTCATTGCAGCCCTATTCACAATAGCCAGGACATGGAAACAATCCAAATGTCCATCGACAGAGGATTGGATTCGGAAGATGTGGTATATATACACGATGGAATACTACTCAGCCATAAAAAAGGATGACATAATGCCATTTGCAGCAACATGGATGGAACTAGAGAATCTCATACTGAGTGAAATGAGCCAGAAAGACAAAGACAAATACCATATGACATCACTTATAACTGGAATCTAATATCCAGCACAAATGAACATCTCCTCAGAAAAGAAAATCAATCATGGACTTGGAGAAGAGACTTGTGGTTGCCTGATGGGAGGGGGAGGGAGTGGGAGGGATCGGGAGCTTGGGCTTATCAGTCACAATGTAGAATAGATTTACAAGGAGATCCCGCTGAATAGCATTGAGAACTATGTCTAGATACTCATGTTGCAACAGAAGAAATGGTGGGGGAAAAACTGTAATTGTAATGTATACATGTAAGGATAACCTGACCCCCTTGCTGTACAGTGGGAAAATAAAATTAAAAAAAAAAAAAAAAAAAAAAAAAGAAAGAAATTGAAATTCAGTTCATTGACTTGAGATTCAAGAAATTCTAATAAAAACCTGGTGGACATCACATAAATGGTTTATAAAGAGAGGAGAAGAGATCCAGGCACTTCAGACAGAAACACCCAGGCTTCTTTATCCTCTGGCTTCTTGTTGGTTGGTCACTGGGAGGCACTTGCCAGATAGCAGAGAAGAGAGGCAAAGCTGGGGTTGGGGGGCGGGGATACCTCCCACCCCCTGGTTCATGTTCATGTCAGGCAGACCTCTCCTGTTCACTCAGCTGTGGTCACCACTCCTTCTCCCACCCCTCTGGACTGAACAGTGATGGAGTGACAGCTGCTTCTCATTGTTCCCTGACTCCTCTCTGCTCCATTTAGCTCCATTCTGTTACTGCTCCAGAGTATGTTATCTGTTTTTGTTTTTTGTTTGTTTGTTTGTTTGTTTTTTGCCAGGACCCTAATAACGTAATAGTAGAACTAGTTGAAATAGATTGGTATCATAGCACTTAAACCCTGAGGCCCAATCTGTTGTCAACTACTGCCTCTGCTTCTAGAAGTCCTTAAATAATGAATTTTTACCTCTTTCAAAGTCTTGGAAGAAAGTTGATAAAGGAGCATAAAGGCTGATTGCTTACTGTTAAATTATTCTGCTGGTACATAAACCCCACAAATGCTAGCTAGAATTAGATGGTTAAGGAAAGGGGAGGGCTGTCAGTACCTGCAAGGCCAAAATGCATGTCATTTCAAGCTGTGTTTAGTAATTTTTTTTTTCTGTCAGTATAAATTCTTTTGGTCAAAGTCACATGACTAAGGCAGAAAACAATCTAAGGACTTTGGAATGACAGTCTAAATATTGACCATTACCAGCATGTTTCCTCAGGTCTCCTTGCTGAAAGCTACATCTAGGAATGACACACAGTCACACAGCCCTGGAGTTTGGCAGCTGAACACCTCTGGATCTCTGGCCTTCAGCACCCAGAGGATAATTCTTAAATCTACAAACTGTCTCGTGCAGCATTTTTTTTCCTCCTCCTCAAATAATATCCTGTTACTCAGTGCTGTGCTGGGAGAACCTGGGGAAATGCTAGAAGGAAACGCAGCTGAGAGCCACTGTGGTTTGACAGCTCTCCAGCTACTGTGAAAATATTTTGGCAAAAACAAGATTTTAAGTAAAACTGTTTCCTTTGGTAACCTACCCAAAACTGCAGGTTTTATATTTTCATTACTGTGGCTTGAGCCAGGAGAGGAAAAAGAAAAAAGGAAAAAAGAGAGGGAGAAAGTTGTTCTTGAGAAAGGAAGGTCTAGAATCTAAGGAAAAGGGGGAACACTTTACATGAGACAGATACAGGAATGAAGGCAAGAAGAAAACATACAGAGCCATATTTAACATTCCCTCTATACTTCTTTTCTCTCCTGAGAAATTTCCCCTTGTCAAAACAAGCTGTTTTCTTTTGCCCTCAGATGACCTGGAAGGGATTCTCTGGGGATGACCAGGCTAGGATTTGTGTAATGGTTTCTTATAGGGTGATGGATTGTCAGTTGGGGAAGGTCAGTCAGACTACATGTAGCCATCCCATATTATAGCAGACACAGGGGATAAAGTGGAATGGTTTTCATCTCTACCCACTAGTTGGTCCTTAGAAGGTATGCTTATCTTTTCTTCCCTCATTTTCTTCCTGGTCGCAACCACACATGAAATCATCCCATTCTTGAAAACCCAGGCTCTCTCCTATCTCAGGGCCTTTGTAAGTGCTGTTTTCCCTACTCAGAACGCTCTGCTCCAATCTCCACCACCCTTTTCCAGAGAATCCTCTTACCCTCCAGATGATGTTAGATTCTTATGTTCTCTTTGTGGCTATCTGTTTACATATTCCACAGCTGTTTGTAAATTCTATGAGGGTTTGCCCATTGTCATATTCCCAGGACCTAGCATACTCTTGGTGTTTAATTTTTTTTTTCTTTCTACAGCCACACCTGCAACATATGGAAGTTCCCAGGCAAAGGGTCAAATCAAAGCTGAAGCCGAGGCCTATGCCACAGCCACAAGAACACCATATCTAAGCTGCATCTTCAACCCGCACCACAGCTTGCAGCAATATTAGGTCCTTAACCCACTGATCAAGACCAGGGATTGAGCCTGTATCCACAGATAATGCCAGTTCCTTAACCCACTGAACCACAATGGGGACTCTTGGATGTTTAATTTTAAAATATCAACCAGTTTTGTTTTGTTTTTCATAAACAAATGATCCAGTCACAATGTGTAACATAAACCAATTTAAAAAAAATAGAAAATATAAGTTGTCTGATTATCAAACCTGTATACTTTTACCTTCTATTTCTCATTGTACTTCTTTCCTAATATCCTTTCCCTTTTTCGTTTCCCCTTATATTTTTTCTCCCTTTCACTCTGTTTGGAGGCCCTACCTACAGCAGGGGTTTGTAGAAAACATAATTCCAACTACAGAGTGTTAATTCTATAGGGTGCTTCAGAGATTCCTTAAATCAGTCCCTCCAAATGTAAAATTGTACTCAATTGTTCAAGGTCAAACAGCTAGTTAAGGAAAGAGTTTAGATTAGAATCTTGTAATTATGATTCTATATTTAGCCTTCCTTTCATTATTGTCACACTACATGAAGTGTTAGAGCAGATATGAAATGTATTTATTCATTTATTCCATAACAACCATGTAAGTTAAGTACTATTATCCCTACATTACGGATGAGGAAACTGTGACATAAAAATATGGAAAAACTTGTTCATTGTCTTTCACTAGTAACTGAAAAGCTGAGATTCTAACCTGGGCAGCTTACTCCAAAGCCAACACTCTGGTGCACCTTGGATAGACTTTTCTGCCCAAAAACAAAGAGTTAAGGTTTTTCTCTATAGATTAAATGTTAACCCCTAGAATGGCTAATAATATAGTTAGCAAGACTTAAAGCTTGTATATCAGGAGAGTTATTAATCTATCTGGAGACTAAATTACGTCCCAGGAACTTATTCAGTTTGACTCTTTTTATTGAAGTATAGTTGACAAACAATGTATTAGTTTCAGGTGTACCACAGAGTGATTTGACATTTATATACACTGTGAACTGATCACCATGGTAGATCTAGTAACTGTCACCATACAAAGTTATTACAATGTTATTGACTCTATTCCCTTTGCTATACATTACATCTCTGTTAACCTATATGTTTATTTTATAGCTGGAAATTTGTACCTCTTAATCCCCTTCACATATTTGCCTGATACCCCACCCCACTCTCCTTTAATGACCACCAGTTTGTTCTCTGTACCTGTGAGTCTCTTTCTGATTTGTTTTGTTTTGTTAAGATTCCACATACAAGTGAGATCATATAGTATTTGTCTTTCTCTGTCTGACTTCTTTCACTAAGAATAATAAAATCTTAGCAAAACCTTTATGTCCATCAGTGTTGTCACAAGTGGCAAGGCTTCATTCTCTTTATGTATATACCATATCTTTATCTATTCATTTATTCATGGGCACCTACGTTGCATCCATGTCTTGGCTACTGTAAATTATGCTGCAGTGAACATAGGGATGCATATATATTTTTGAATTAGAGCTTTTGTTTTCTTTGAGTTAATATCCAGAAATGGAATAGTTGGATACCCAGAAATGGAATTCTATTTGTAATTCTTTGAGGAACTTCCATATAGTTTTCCTCAGTGGCTGCACCAGTTAACATCCCTACCAACAGTGCACAAGTTACCTCTTTCTTTACCAACATTTTGTTGTCTTTTGGATAATGGTTATTCTGACAAGTATAAGATGATATCTTCTTGTGGCTTTGATTTGCATTTCCCTGGTGATTAGTGATATTGAATATCTTTTTATGTGCCTGTTGGCCATTTGTATATCTTCCTTGGAAAAATGGCTAGTCAAGTCTTCTGCGCATTTTTCAAGCCTGATTTTTTTTTTTCACATTGAGTTGCTTGAGTTCTTTTTATATTTTGGATATTAACCCCTTATTTGATATTTGCAAGTATCTTCTCCAATTCAGCAGACTGACTTTTCATTTTGTTTGTGGTTTCCTTCACTGTACAAAGTTTTTTAGTTTGATGTAGTCCCATTTGTTTATTTTTGCTTTTGTTGGCCTTACCTGAGAGGAGACAGATCCCAGAAAAGCATTGCTAAAACTGATGTCAAGGAGCATTCTGCCTATGTTTTTTTCTGAGAATGTTGTGGTTTCATATCTTTAAGTCTTTAATCCATTTTGAGTTTATTTTTATATATGGGTGTAAAGAAGTGATCCAGTTTCATTCTTTTGAATATAGCTGACCAGTTTTCCAGTACAATTTGTTGAATAGACTGTCATTTCCTTGCCATATATTCTTGACTCCTCGTGTTTCATTGATTTGTGTGTCTGTTTTTGTGCCAGTGCCATAGCACAGTTTTGATTACTACAGCTTTGTAACATAGGTTAAAATCAGAAATCATCATCCCTCCAGCTTTGTTCTTCTTTCCTAAGATTGCTTTGGCTATTTAGAGTGTTCTGTGGTTTCTTGCAAATTTTAGGATCATTTGTTCTAGTGTGTGAAAAATGCCATTAATATTTTGATAGGGATTGCATTGAATCTGCAGATTGCCATGAGTAGTATGATAGTTTCGTTATTAGTGTATAGACTTTGGGCTTTGTTTGTTCTTTTCCTAGTTCTTTTAGGTATAAAGTTAAATTGTTTATTTGAGATTTTTCTTATTTCATGAGGTTTGCCTGTATCACTATAAACTGCCCTATTATAACTACTTTTGCTGCATCCTATAGCTTTTGGAACATCACGTTTCCATTTCTCTTTACCTTGAGGTATTTTTTTAGATTTTGTCTTTGATTTCTTCATGATCCATTGGTCGTTTAATAGCATGTGGTTTAGCCTCCACATGTTCATGTTTTTTTCCAGTTTTCTTCCTGTATTTAATTTCTAGTTTCATACCATTGTGGTAGGAAAAGATGCTTGATATGATTTCAGTCTTCTTAAATTTATTAAGAATTGTTTTGTGGCCTAACATGTCATCTATACTGGGAAATTAGCATTTGCACTTGAAAGCAATGTGTTTTCTGTTCTTTTTGAATGGAATATTCTGTTTCTATTAAGTCCATTAGTCTAATGTGTCATTTAAGGCCAGTGTTTCCTAATTGATTTTTCTGTCTGGATGATCTATCCATGATGCTTGCAGGTATTAAAGTCCCCTACTATTATGGCATTACTGTCAGTGGCTCCCTTTATATCTAATTTTATTTGCTTTACGTATTTACATGCTCCTATGTTGAGTGCACAGATATTTAAAAGTGTTACATCTTTTTAGATTGATCCCTTTATGAAATCCCCTTCTTTGTTTCTTGTTACATTCTTTGTTTCTTGTTACATTCTTTGTTTTAAAATCCATTTTGTCTGCTCTAAGTCTTGCTACCCAGTTTTTCTCTTCATTTCCATTTTCATGGACTTTTTCCAACACTTCACTTTCAGCTTGTGTGTTTTTACATCTGAAGTGAGTCTCTTGTAGACAGCATATATATGGGTCTTTTTTAATAATCCATTCAACACCCAATGTCTTTTGATTGGAACATTTAGTTAACTTACATTTAAAAGTAATTGTTGGTAGGAGTTCCTGTCATGGCTCAGTGGTTAACAAATCCAACTAGGAACCAAGAGGTTGCAGGCTTGATCCCTGGCCTCACTCAGTGAGTTAAGGATCCGGTGTTGCTGTGAGCTGTGGTGTAGGTTGCAGACGTGGCTCAGATCCCACATTGCTGTGGCTGTGGCGTAGGCTGGCAACTACAGCTCCAATTGGACTCCTGGCCTGGGAACCTCAATATGCTGTGGGTGCAGCCCTAGAAAAGACAAAAAGATGAAAAGAAAAAATTATCGATAGACATGTATTTACTGATATTTTGGTTTTTTTTCTGGTGGTTTTTTTAGTTCTCTGTTCATTTCTTTTCTTGTTCTTTTTCCTTGTGATTTGATGACTATCTTTAGTGCTATGTTTGTATTTCTTGGTTTTTATTTTTTGAATATCTGTTATAGATTTTTTGGTTTATAGTTACAATGGGATTCACTTAAAGCAGGCTTTATAATATAGCAGCCTATTTTAAGTTGATGCTTGCTTAAGTGCAAGCACATTCCCAAAGCACTACGTTTTTTACTCCCTTCTACCACACGTTTTGTTTTTGGCATCATATTTTACATCTTTTTATTTTGTACATTGTTTACCTGATTACTGTCGATAAAGATGATTTTTACTACTTTTGTCTTTTAACCTTCATACTAGCTTTATAAGTGGTTGATCCACTACCTTTAGTGTATATTTGCCTTTATTGGTGAGATTTTTTTTTTCTTTCATAATTTTCTTGTTCCTAGTTATGACTTTTTATTTTCCTTTTAAAGAATTCTCTTTAATATTTCTTGTAAGGCCAATTTAATGGTGATGAACTCCTTTAGCTTTTGCTTATCTAGGAAACTCTTTATTTGACCCTCAAATCTGAATGAGAATCTTGGCAGATAAAGTATTTCTAGTCGTGAGATTTTTTCTTTTAGCACTTGAATATATAGTATCAGTCCCTTCTGGCCTGTAAAGTTTTTGCTGAAAAGTCAGCAGCTAATCTTATGGAGGTTCCCTTGTACATAACTAGTTTTTCTCTTGCTGCTTTTAAGATTCCGTCTTTATCTATAACTTTGGCATTTTAATTATAATGTGTCTTGGTGTTTATTTCTTTGGGTCATCTACTTTGGGACTCTCTGTGTTCCTGGACTTGGATGTCTGCTTCCTTCACCAGGTTGGGGAAGTTTTTGGCCATTATTTCTTCAAAGAGGTTTTTCTATTGCTTTTTCTCTCTTTCTTCCTTTACTAGGATCCCTAAAATCAAATGTCTGTATGCTTGATGTTGTTTTAGCAGTCCCTTAAACTACCCTCATTCTTTTTTATTCTTTTATCTTTTTGTTCTGATAAGGCGGTTTTCACTACCCAGCCTCCTAGATTGCTGATTGGTTCTTCTCCATTCCCTAATCTACTGTTGATTCCTGTTAGTGTATTTTTTATTTCAATTTTTATATTCTTCAGTTTTGATTGGTTCTTTTTATTTTTACTTTTTTATTTTTTTGTCTTTTTTTTTTTTTTTTTTTTGCCATTTCTTGGGTTGCTCCTGCAGCATATGGAGGTTCCCAGGCTAGGGGTCAAATCGGAGCTGTAGCTGCCAGCCTACACCAGAGCCACAACAATGCGGGATCCGAGCCGCATCTGCAACCTACACCACAGTTCATGGCAACACCAGATCCTTAACCCACTGAGCAAGGCCAGGGATTGAACCCACAACCTCATGGTTCCTAGTCAGATTCATTAACCACTGTGCCACAACGGGAACTTCATTGATTGGTTCTTTTTAAAATAATTTCTGTCTCTTAGTTGAAATCATCACTGTCTTCATCTGTTCTTCTACCAAGTTCAGTGAGCATATTTATGGCTATAACTTTGAACTCTTTATCTGGTAAATTGCTTATCTCCATGCCGTTTAGTTCTTTTTCACCACATTGTCTTGTTCTTTTGTTTGGAAGATAATTCCTTTGTCCCCTTATTTTGCCTAACTCTCTGTTTGTTTCTATTAGGTGTATCAGCCACATTTCTCAGTTTTTAAAGAGTGGCCTATATAGAAAGTGTCCTGTGGTGCCCAGTGGCAAAATCCCCTAGTCACCAGAGCCAGGTGCTCCCCAGTCACCAGAGCCAGGTGCTCCAGTCACCAGAGCCAGTGTATGGGCTACAAATGCCTTCCTGTTTTAGTTGTGTCACAACTGCTATAGGTACATTGGTGGGTGGGACTGACCCCCGGCCTGGTTGGCTGAGAGGCCTGACCACAATTGTTGTGAATATGTGGGGCTGGCTCCCCAGAGCAGGAGCTACCTTGGAAAAGCACTGGTGCTGGTAAGGACTGCCCACAGGCCGGGGTGGGGTAGGAGCCTGTGGAAGGCACATTGACTTTTTTAATTGGCTGCACAGCATGAGAGATTTTTCTAAGATCCAATCAGAAAGCAGCCTGTATCTATAAAAATCAATTTAGGTGTTCTTTGTTTTATAGCAGGTTTCTCAATTTTTTTATATAATTTATTTTTTTTTCCCACTGTACAGCAAGGGGAGGTTTCTCAATTTTAACTCTACTACATTTGGGGTTGAATAATTCTTTGTTGTGGGAGGAAGGTCTCCTGTGCAGTGGCACATATTTTACAGGATCTCTGGCCTCTACCCCCATTAGATGCCAGTAGTACCCCCTTCCTCGGTTGTGACAACAAAAATATTTCCAGACATTGCCAAATGTTCCTTGTGAAAAAAAATTCCCCATTTACACAGTAGGGATCAAGCCATCCAGGTATCCAGTGTTTAGAGCCATAATCTTGTTCACTGGCTCCAACCTCAGTAAACTATACCTTAGAATCTACAATCTTTCATGACTTCTAAAGGCAGGCTCATGTCCTCTGACATTGTTGAAGCCAAAAAGTTGAGGCAATGATAAACATATACTATACATAAATCATATAAACTTTTCATTGTAAAAGGTCTTTGGATAGCATACATCTGATTTTGACTTCACTTGGTGTTTCACTAACTTTATTTCATTTTACCTGCCTTGTCAAAGGGTTCCTAAAAGGCTAAGAATTTGGTTTACTCTCACACTTTGCAGTTAAAACTGCTTTAAAGTTAATTAGCTTTGATGTTAGAGATAGCATCTTTAACTATTAAGTTACCTGGGGCATATTTTTAAGGCTCGATAAGGTTGGACTCCTTTAGCCAATCTTCATGTGTTCAGTTTTGGGACCACTCCAGCCCAACTATAGAACGTATAAATACAAACAATAGTTAAGTGATCATTTTCTCAGCAATTTAGATTCCTCAATAGTTATCCATTTTAAAAGAAGGTAAGTGCACTAAGGTTAATCTCAAAACCATTTATGATGATAGGTCTAAGAATAAATTTAGCAATTTGCCATGAGCTATCACTAGGCTTTGTTTATTAATGTGTATCAAGAATTTCTCCTTTACATTGATATATTTATCTTTGAAAGTATATTCTACACAGTATCAGTCCTCTCATTCCTTAGGGATTCCAGACATGGTCCCATCAAACTAGCTGCCAATCTTAGTCACCACAAATAATTAACCCCACCATGAAATATGTAAAATATGTAAAGGTTAAAAGGTCATAAAAATGATACCATATGTCCAAACATACCATGTGTGCTTTGGCAAGGGAAATGTACATGTTAAGACAAATCTTAACAAGCCTGCCAGGGAACTAGATCAAAACCAGGACAAAAAGATTCTTTTCATATAAGCTAGGTATTTCCCCAGTACTTAATGCTTCAAGTTAGCCAAGATGAAAGAAGCCATTCTACCTATATATCTGCCTGGAAAAGCCATCATCCTTCATGGTTGAAAAGATAAAAGGCCTAGAACTCTGTATTTAGGGAGATGAATTGCCTTGGTTCAAATCCTGGCTTCACAACTAACTCTGTCAGTGTCTTAACATATTGGCGAAATACTTATCTCTGGGCCTCAATTTCCTCATCTATAAAATGAAAATGATTATGTCTTTCTTCTGGAATGTTTTGAGGATTAAACAAGATAAAGTATTTAGAATTTTCCTGGCATATAATAAGTATTGCTAATCGTATTGAGAAAACAAATATACATTCATTCTCCTTCGGAATGCTAACATTTTGATGCCCATGCTCACTTATTTCAGATTATGTTCCAAAGAAACACTGGATCTGAAAATATTTATCCAGTTTTGCTATTTGGCTTTGTCACCAAAGCCAGATCAAGAAGAGCAAATATAGCTAAAATCTAGTTGTCCACAAGGCTTTGGACTTCTGTGGGGGAGGTGGGGAGCATCTGCACTGGTAGGGGAGTTATCTCACTAATGAGAAATAGCCAAAAGAAACTTATAGAAGATGAGCACCAGAAAGAGCAGCTTATAACAGAGATGTTCAAGTGAGTAGGGAGTGGCTTCAACCAATGCATTACAGATATTCAGTTACTCAGAATAGCCTGTGTCCCACTTGTATTGGTTGAATGAGTAGACTGTAAATCTGTCAAAATTTAGGAAGAAATTACTTTTATATAGCCAGTGTTCGGGCTTATCCACGTCATACTTTCCATCATTTACAACCAATTACCTAGTGGTGATTATACCATTGTAGGTCAAAACTGTTATATTTAAAATGGTTAAAATAAAAATTCACTCCAATATTTAACTAGGTAAATGAAAATTAATGTATGTAACCCTCAAGGACAAGATATAGTTTCCATGTTTTAATTCCTTTTAAAACTTAAAAAGGTATAGAGTGAAAATAGTCCAGACATACAAAAATGTGTAAAGAATAATACAGTAAACTTTGAGAGTATAGGCCTTCAGGGGAGGTCTCAGCTTTAATTTGGGGTCTCAGTTCCTTCTCCACATCTTGCTCACCTCCTGTCTGCAAACCTTCATATCCACACTTCTGGGCATAGGGATTGTCAAATGCCCTCAACAACCGAACATTTGTCATCACTTGTCCACTCTGTTTTCTTTATGAATTTAAATGAGGCATAAATTTAAAAGATGTGTGAAATATTTCATTTAGCACTCTGTGTATTTTTAGTGGAAATTTTTTTTCAGGATATTTAGTCCCTTTGTTTTATTTTTTTATTTTTTTTTCCCCACTGTACAGCAAGGGGATCAAGTTATCCTTACATGTATACATTTTTTTGCCCCATCCTTTGTTCTGTTGCAATAGGAGTATCTAGACATAGTTCTCAATACTACTCAGCAGGATCTCCTTATAAATCTATTCTAAGTTGTGTCTGATAACCCCAAGCTCCCGATCCCTCCTACTCCCTCCCTCACCCATCAGGCAGCCACAAGTCTATTTTCCAAATCCATGATTTTCTTTCCTGCGGAGATGTTCATTTGTGCTGGATATTAGATTCCAGTTATAAGTGATATCATATGGTATTTGTCTTTCTGACTCATTTCATTCAGTATGAGATTCTCTAGTTCCATCCATGTTGCTGCAAATGGCATTATGTCATTCTTTTTTATGGCTGAGTAGTATTCCATTGTGTATCTATACCACATCTTCCTAATCCAATCATCTGTCTGTGGACATATGGGTTGTTTCCATGACCTGGCTATTGTGAATAGTGCTGCAATGAACATGCAGGTGCATGTGTCTCTTTTAAGTAGAGTTTTGTCTGGGTATATGCCCAAGAGTGGGATTGCAGGGTCATATGGAAGTTCTATGTATAGATTTCTAAGGCATCTCAGTTTTTCCCCATTGAGTATTATATTTGCTATGGGTTTATCATAAATGGCTTTGATTATATTCAGGAATGTTCCCTCTATACCCACTTTGGCGAGGGTCTTGATCATGAATGGATGTTGGACTTTGTCAGATGCTTTTTCTGCGTCTATTGAGATGGTCATATGATTTTTGACTTTTCTTTTGTTAATGTGGTGTATGATGGTGATTGATTTGCGTATGTTGAACCATCCTTGTGAACCTGGGATGAACCCTACCTGGTCATGGTGTATGATTTTTTTGATATGTTGTTGGATTAGGTTGGCTAACATTTTGTTGGGAGTTTTTGCATCTATATTCATCAAAGATATTGGCTGATAGTTTTCTTTTTTGATGTTATCTTTGTCTGGTTTTGGAATGAGGGTGATGGTGGCATCATAGAATGTCTTTGGGAGTATTCGTTCTTCTTCAACCTTTTGAAAGAGTTTCAGGAGGATGGGCACCAGTTCCTCTTTATATGTTTGATAGGATTCGCCTGTGAAGCCGTCTGGTCCTGGACTTTTATTTGTAGGGAGTGTTTTTATGACATACTCAATTTCATTTCTAGTGATCAGTCTGTTCAGTTGGTCTGTTTCTTCTTGATTCAGTTTTGGCAGGCTGTAAGATTCTAGAAAATTGTCCATTTCTTCCAGATTGTCAAAGCCTTTATTATTTTTTAATCAAAATGTACTCACCATTATGAGTTTGAAATTTTTTTCAATTTCATTTTATTTATGTATTTGCACATGTCTCCATTAAGGTATGAATGCAAATACAGACAAAATGACAAGCAATGGAATTGATATAGTTAAAAAATTCTTCTAAGGATACAATTGTCATGGTAGAGAGTAATTTTTATATTTGAATGTATTTTTAATAGTTCCAAAATGATTACTAAAAGCAAATTAGTCATTTAGTTGTTACTCAGTCAATGTGACCTCTCATCCAGACTATCTTATCCCTTTCCTAAGGTCCTCTAGGATATTCCCAATTTATGAATTCCCCATTCGAGGGTAAATTGTCCTTAGAGAATGGAATGTGCATGCTAGCAAATCTACTTAGCCTTCTCCATCTCACCAAAAGTATGTTAATGAGGAAATTCTTTCTCTCTCTCTGTATCTGTGTGTCCATGTGTGTGGTCAAACCTTAGAATTTTAACACTTTTCTTACCCAAGTGTGATGATTATGCAATAAGCAAGGGCTGTATTGGTAGTTTTAGTTTCCCAGGATTCAGATGAGCCCCGGGATATCATCAGGTGGTAAATCTCACATTGATAACTATTTTCCATAAGAAGAGTGACTTGCACTCCTTTGTGTGTTCTTCTGGCTAACTAAAGGTTGATACCTCCTACCAAATTTCTCCTTGGAGAACCTGAACTCTGGCTCTGACATCACTGCATCCCATTCAGATCTGCCTTGGCCTCTGTGCATGGGAAGAGGGAGAGGGTATTCTCTTCAGTTTCAAGATGAGAGAAACTGAGTCTCAGAGAAGTCAATTTTTATGAATTCAAATAGTGCATGGTGGAAACAAATTCACTCCAGAGCTCATGATATTTCACCATACTGCAAATATAAAAAGCTAATATCCAGTAGTGCAGTATTGACTTTAAAGATGTTTGAAGCGGTGGGGTTTCACTGGCTGCTTGTGGGAGACCTAACTTGTTTGGAACAGTGCCTGGCACGTAATAACTGTTATGTAGGCATTTGCCATTTGCCACTGCCACAAACATGGACCCTGAGCCCTTAGGTGTCGTAAGTACGTCATAACTATCATGTGTACATCATAGATCTAGACACCTTCAGCATCCTGGGTCTTCTGATTAAATATCTCTTCCTTGGCTTTTTTTTTTTTTTTTTTTTTGGTGAGTTGATGATCTTTATATTTTTTTCATTTTGAAATTTTTATGGAAGCATAGTTGATCTACAAGGTGGTGATAATTTCTGCTCTAAAAGTTATGCAGTTATACATGTACACACATCCATTCTCTTTCAGATTCTTTTCCCACATAGATGGTCACAGAATATTTGGGAAAGTTCCCTGTGCTATACAGCATGTCCCCACTGGCCAGTCATTCCATATACCTCAGTGTGCATATTCAATCCCAAGCCTCCATTTCAGATTTCCTGGATCTAGACTTAAGAAAGGGGCAATTCCCTTAAAATATAAGCGATCTTAAGCTAGTGGGAATTTCTATGAACTGGAGTAGTGTTTCTATGATGCTCACTGAGGCTACAATAAGAAACAAAACTATTTATATAACCCCATCTGTATAAAGCAAGATTACATCTCTGTAACACCCATTAACCTCCTTGTTGATCTTTAGCCCTTGATGTGGACTTCTTTATCTCTGCCTCCATAAAGATATCAAGTTGTAAGAAGCTTGTGGATTCAGACCAAGACCCACTCATAAAATATACATCATTAGATAAAGGCTTGACAGAAGTATCCCTCTGGAATGTCTACAAAGAGGGAATCTTCTTAGGAAAATAATAATGTAAACAATGTTAAAGGAAAATTAAACTATCCAAAGTAACACTTTTTTAAATATCTTAAGCTCATGCAGTAACAATGTATGATAATACATAATCATGAGATCTGTTTCTTAAACCAGAGCCACAAAGGATTTCTACCGGGAAATTTTTCCTATTAGCTGATTCAGCTTTCTTCCTATTTTTACCTTATTAAGATTGCAGAAGCTACTATCGCAAAGTATTTTTTTCATACCCAACCTAAGATTTTTTAAATACTGTTTAAACTCTCTCTCTCTTACTATTTCTACTTTTCTCCCTTTCTGAGATAATGATTTTATAATGACCATTACAGATTTTTAAATATTTTAACATGAACATCTCAGGGATATATGACATAGAAAACCTGTATTATCAAACTTTTAGGTAGAGCGTTTATAAAATTGGTGAACAAATTAGTAATTATTTATTTTGATTCTACAATGTAGAAGCTTATCTAAATGCCCTCATATTAAGGAAATTCATGTTATTAAAGTCTTGGAAAATTAGATGGCTGTTTTCCTTGTAGCTCTGAATTTGAATGTTTGCATTTGAAAATTTGTGAATAAATCTGTTTTACAAATGAGAATTTCAAATGTCTCTGTAAAAATCTATGTATGTATGTATATGTACATACCTACATAGTTTATAGCTTTGGACCAGATACAAAGATATCACTAGAATATTTCCATAATCTCTCTCTCTGCCATTTAAAAAGTTCAAAACAGGAGTTCCCATCATGGCTTAGCGGAAACGAATCTGACTAGCATCCATGAGGATGCAGGTTCAATCCCTGGCCTTGCTCATTGGGTTAAGGATCTGGCGTTGCCATGAGCTGTGGTGTAGGTTGCAGACACAGCTCAGATATGGCATTGCTGTGGCTATGGTGTAGGCCAGCAACTACAGCTCCAATTCGACCCCTAGCCTGGGAACCCCCATATGCTGTGAGTATGGCCCTAGAAGGGCAAAAAATAAAAATAAAATAAAGTTCAAAACAATATTCCCACCATCTTGACATCTATGCAGCCAGTGATCTGTTGCCAGAACGAGTCAGCATATTCTGTGAACCCTGGCATGCAGAATGTTATGGACACTTCTGAAACTCCACCTGGCCTACTACTTGCAAAGTAATTCACAAATTAGCAATAGCAGGAATCACTTACTATCCTTAGTGCAAAGGAAAAAGATGGATCTAAGGCAACCCATTAGAAGTTGGAGCCACTGAGGGTCTGTCTTGCCCTGAGGGAGCTGGCCCTATAAGGAACCACCACTACTGCAGGCAATTCCAGTGAGGCAGGGGAGGACGAATGCGCTGGTTTCTCCTTTTTCCTTTTTCCCATGCTCCCACCATAGCCTGACATTAGCCAAACACTGTAGGAAGCTGGTTTCCAGGGAAGCCAGAAAAAAAAAACACCTTGCCCACGTAGGAGACCAGGGAAAGGGCAAGCAGGGGATCAGCACAATGGTCAACTATCTTTGAGAAATGCTAGGTTACACAAAGAACAATTGATTTCATAACTGTAGGATTTCTCATATCACTATGATTCTGCACAGAAAGGGTATAATATATGGTTAAAATGAAACTCTTATGCAAGTTATAGCACAGAACAACGACTATCTTTTGAGAAACCCTATCTTCAGCTAGACTAACCCAGGAGAACAGAACTGATCTTGTGGAGATTGCTCTGCAAATAATAGACACCATCTACTCTCTTCTCAGGGAAAACAGTAAAGAAAATTCCAAGTATAAAGGAAATGACTATCCATGTGGCCTTTTCTCCACTTCCCATAGGAGCCATTCTGGAATTTGCTTTTTATTAATAATCCTTGCATCCAAGACCCTGGCATTCTGGACTTTGAAGTCTCAAACTAGAGATTAAACTGTCAGAAAAACCCAACCCTCTTCAAGGGCATCAGTTGTGGGGGAATCTAACTTCTTATAAGATCTTTACATTTTTTTTTTTCAGCTGATACAATTCAAAGTAGTTTGCCAAGAGTGGGCCATCTGCCAGACATTCAAATGGCTGGCAAAGGCCAGACATTCTTCAGGGATAGAAGAGGCAATGAAAATAAAAGGGCACGCAAAGCCTAGTGTTTTTCTGCCTGTGTCTCTTACAACAGACACTTAAGAAAACAAAAACAAAAATAAAAATTAATTACTGAAAGCTATCATGGCATGATTTGCTGAGTCACTGAATTAAATTTTGTTTTGTTTTGTTTTTTAAATAGACCTGTTTATTTCTAGAGGACTGTTGATTTTTTAATAGAGATGTTACTATTTGAATCCAAGTGGGGTTTTTTGGTCCACTTATATATCTGATGCTCAAGCTGTGTCAAACACAATTAGCTGTATATCAGACCCAGAAATAGTAAGAAAAAAACACAGAGTTTAAGGGCACTTTGATCTTTATCAGAGCTCCATAGTTGAAGAATTCATGTGCTAAAGATATTGCAAAAGACTTTTAAACTTGGGGTCAAGACAGATTTCATCCCACTCCCTTCTTAGCAAGCTGTATGATCTAGGCTGGTCACTTATTTTTTCTGATCTCCAATCCCCTCATCTGGAAAATGAGAATGAAAATGCATGTCCTGTATCCCTTAGGTCATTGTTGAGAGACAAAATGATATCATGTCTGGGAAAATACTTCTAAATTATCAACTGCTTTTCTGTAGAAATGGATGGCCAAAGAAAGATGTACACTTTCTCAGGGATTATGCCAGAGGCCTTTACATGCTAAGATACCTAAAAAATGAAATCAGCCTTCTTTCTTTCCTGTCTTCAGAGACTCATTTTCTACAAGTAATTCATAAAAGTAGTGCTCCACTGGAAATGTAAGCCAATTTAAATAGTATCAGCATTGTGAAGGCCCTTG
The DNA here is from genome assembly GCF_054392235.1 of Sus scrofa. Classification (NCBI taxonomy): domain Eukaryota; kingdom Metazoa; phylum Chordata; class Mammalia; order Artiodactyla; family Suidae; genus Sus; species Sus scrofa. The sequence continues at coordinate 31,180,168 of NC_139398.1, read as the reverse complement.
GAGGCCAAGGGTGTTTCCTGTTTTTATTTTTATTTTTTGACTTTTTAGGGCCATGCTCCGGGCATATGGAAGTTCCCAGGCTAGGGGTTAAATTGGAGCTGCAGCTGCTGGCCTTCTCCATAGCCATAGCAACTCATACACCACAGCTCAAGGCAACATGGGATCTCTTAACCCACTGAGGGAAGCCAGAGATCAGACCTGCATCCTCATGGATACTAGTCGGGTTCATTACCGCTGAGCCACAGTGGGAACTCTGAGGTGTTTCCTCTTTCACACTGCTATAAACAGTATTCCTGTGGTCCTGCAAATGACTCCAGTATCTCACATCTCTAGAATGTAGGCTTTTTTTTTTTTAACTCAGTGAATTTTATTACATTTATAGTTGTACAGCAATCATCACAACTCAATTTTATACCATTTCCGTCCCAAATCCCCAGCCCACCCTTCCACCCACAGCCTGTCTCCTTTGGAAACCGTAAGTTTTTCAAAGTCTGTGTGTCAGTATCTGTATGCAGAGAAGTTCACTGTGTCCTTTTTTTAGATTCCTCATGTAAGTGATAGCATATGACGTTGGTATCTCACTCTCTGACCAACTTCATGATAATTTCTAGGTCCATCCACGTTGCTGCATGTGCCATTATTTCTTTCCTCTTAATGGCTGAATAATATTCCACTGTGTATATGTACCACATCTTCTTTATCCACTCCTCTTGTCAATGGGCATTTAGGTTGTTTCCATGTCTTGGCTATTGTATAGAGTGCTGCAGTGAACATTGGAGTGCATGTATCTTTTCGAGTCATGGTTATCTCTGGATAGATGCCCAGGAGTGTGATTACTGGATCAAATGGTAATTCTGTTTTTAGTTTTTTGAGGCATCTCCATACTGGTTTCCACAGTGGTTGTACCAATTTACATTTCTACCAACAGTGTAATAGGGTTCCCTTTTCTCCTTACCCTCTCCAGCATTTATTGTTTATAGACTCTTTGATGATGGCCATTCTGGCTGGTGAAAGGTGGTACCTCATAGTAGTTTTGATTTGCTTTTCTCTAATAATGAGTGATGTTGAACACCTTTTCATGGTGTTTTTTTTTTTTTTTTTTTTTTTTTTTTGGCCATCTGTATGTCTAGACTGTGGGCTTTTTCTTCTGATTTATCTAGATATTACCTTCCTCTTCTCTCTGGTTGTGAATTATTCTCTCCTGCTCAAGCCATATTCTTGGCAGTAGACATCAAGCTAATTGCTGTTCCTTCACATACGATGCTCTGAGCCCTCTGAGTACCAGCATTTTCATTAAACAGAGCTACTCTCGTCTTAGTAAAATGACACTGGGTCATTCCATAAAGATGGAACTTTTCAGAAGATCTGTATCATAGAAGAGGATCAGAATTGACTTCAGAAATCATCTTCCCAAACGGTTTACAAGATTTTTTTAATAGGACATGCCTTTTATACACTGAAATCATGGGTAGAACACAATATATAAAATAGATTTCATCAAAAATGCTTTGGTTGTAGAGGGAGGCATAGCCCTAAAGCATTACTCAGTCTTCCTATTTCTGCGCAGATACTAAGGTTCCACTAAACCATTTGAAAACCACTCTGTATAGTTCAAACTCAACTTCCCTCCAGTTTTCATTCCTTTCTACACTAACTAACATTGGGTTATTCATCCTCTCAACACTTCCAAGGAAGGCCATCTTATTTTTGGACAACTTTAATTATTTATCCAGAAAGTTCATTCTTATGTTTTGTGGGTTTCTGTTTGTTGAACCTAGAGCAAAGCTAGATTGTGTTCTATGAAATGTATTTGAGTCAATGATCATATTCCTCTGCAAGTTTTTTTTACAAACTAAACATATCTGATTTTTTTTCCAATTTCTCATAATGTGAGAATATATAGTACTGATCTCTTTATTCAAATTTCTTTCCTTTGGGTTTGCTTCAGTTTTTCCATGTTTGTTTTAATTTGTATGTCCAGAACTGTGAACACTAATTTCTATCTTGATTGCAACCATCAACTTTCTCATTTTGAACATTCTGTTTCTGTTAATGTGCCCTGTAATTGCATTTGATTTGAAGAATACTCATGGAGCTTAAGTCAACAAACCCACAGTATTCTTGAATATGCTACAGTAGAGCAACATCTCTCATGTTTTAAACTCGTAAAAATGTTTTTATGCCTTCATGTGGTTATTTTCCTTTGCTGTGGCTCATGAAGTCAGGTTGCATTTGTTAGAAAAATGTCTAGGTCCTCGTCATTTGTAGGATCTAGTTTGTAGGATTTGGTGAATAGATGACTATATATGTTCACATTTTATTCTGTGAGTCACACAGATACCACCTTCTCAGTAATGTCCTGTAGATCTTTGTTGATATGAATTTTGTTGCAAAAAAATTGATATTTCAGATCCAAACTGTGTAATCATGGCTACCCATTTGTATCTGATGTAAAGAACTTCATACTATAGGGTTGTTGAGGATTAGAGACAGCTGACTTTAAGTCTGAAAATATAGGAATTCTGCTAAGTCAATTTGGTTATACTCCCATGGTTCTAGGGGCCTGTAATTTCAAAAAAAAAAAAAAAATCAGAGGCCTTATCTATTGTTAAATAGATCAATCTTAAACACCAGAAGATCAGTCTGAATTTTCATTCTTCTCCAGGAATTTTCTCAACTCTGTGGGTGTCAGCGGTACTTCGCCTTCCTTGAACATACTTTCATGTGGTTTTATGATATTTATTCAACATTATTTTCCATTAGTTCTCTATTTTTAATTGTTGCTAATCATTTCAGTGTGTAACTATTACATGGTGCAGAACTGAATTGTCCACGTTAATGTCTAAGGAGACCATTTTATTTGCTGCATGGTCAGCCTTGGTATTCATGTCAAGTTTTCTGAATATTTCTGATGAAGTCTTTAAGCACATGTAATTCTGAAAACACATTCCCATTCAGTAAGACTTGTACAGGATGGTAAGCCCAACATGGCAAAAGGTTTCTAAAAAATTCCATAAACATTAAGCATATTTATGTCATAGCATTAAGTTTGGTCAATTTGAAACTTACTGTATTGTGGTATAAGAGGCATTTTGTTTGCTTGTGTTTACTTTCCCAGGAGTAAATGCATTTTGGTTAACCACAATGGCAAACTTAGTCAAGACATTTATGTCAACAAATCCTACTGCCTAACAAAGTCACATTCTTAGTTTCTAGGACAGCAGACTGGATTCTAAGTAATAAGGTGTTTATAAGGTGTGCTGTAAATCTGGGACTATAAACACGTCTACTTTTCTGTTAAACCTGCTGCTGTGCATGAGGTACAATAAGCTCCCTTTTCAGTTTTATGGTGGGCCCTGTGTTAGCTTGCCAGTCTTGATTGCTGTTGATTCCGCTGTTCCCAAAGTCTCCTGCCAAGCTCTTGGCCCAAGTCACAGTCTTTGGTGATGTCATAATGCTGCTAAGAATTTGCTCATTCACTGTACCTGCAGGGATGCCCCAAGAGTCACATACCTTCCCTCTTAGTCACACACTGGTTAGGGAATAACATCTTGAAAAAAATCAGGGCCTCTCCTTCCCCTAATTTCAAGTGTATCTTATTTTTAGATCTTGCATAATGAGCTTATATAGTAAGATGACTATTACCTTTATAGAAATTATTTTTCTTATGACTTTTTCTCAAGAGTTAACAGTACTAATTTTGGTTTGTTTTCTGTTGTTGTTGTTTACAAAGCCAAGCAAAATCTGTTTCAGTTCAACACATATTTATGAAACACAGAGCCTAGTATTTGAGATTATTACCATGGTTACTGATAACAAACATCTGGGAGAAAAGAGGGGAACTGATAGTTGATCTGGATATTTAAATTACATGATGTCAAATATACTTATTTTGAAAAACCTGATAAATTTTAAGTTCTTCACTTTTCATCCAAATATTTTTTTATGTAGGTATACTTTGTACCTTGCCTTACTTTACACTTTAATTACCTCAGCTTAAGTGCTTATAGAATAATTTTCCAGAGATTCTTCTGGGCCAAACATAAAAACAAAAACAAATAACAAAACCTCAACAAAAATTCTTTAAAGTCCATTGGGTTTGTGCTCAGTCCAAAACAAATAGCTCATGTATTTGTACACTTTTTCTTTCTCAAATGAACACTAGCAAGATAGCATCAGTGTTTTAACCCAGTATGAACAATAGCCTAAATACAAATTAATAAAAAATTTCTCATGGACTATGATAGACTTGGAGCTTATGCTCTGTCTTTTGATATGTCAGTTTGTTTCCTCTGATATTTCACATTTATTAAGGGTGTTTTTTTGGTGTGCAAGATTTTCTTCTACCTTGAGGAAGAACATCAAAAATTAAAATCTTTGACCAAAGATTTAGAGGATATTTCTAGAAAGTTCTGTGGGTTATTTTTTCCTCAATTGTATACCTACACATTTGACATTCAGTTTGACAATTAACATGAATTAGGTGAAAAATATTTTCTTAAGCAATTTTTCAAATTTAATTGATATATAGACATTTTGCAAAACAAAATTATTATAGATTCCCAACATTAAAATATTTTAATTAGTATAATAACATGAATAATTAATATGATAATATCATAATGTTAATTAAACCTGTTCATTTTACATGATAAAGCTTAAATAAATGTGAAAGCAAAAATAAGTTCATAAAATCCATAAAATTAAATATTAATTTAATGTGAGTTATAGAGCTAAATTAATGATGCAGAATTACTACTTAACCTATGAATATGGTAAATGTTTTAGTAATACTAGAATTTCTGCTCTGTGAGGACAGATCTCTGTCTGTTTTTTCTTACCATTGTGAGATCCTAGGAAATATTCAAGGAGAAAATGAGGTAATAGTTTTTATTAATATGGACAACTTTTAAAATATTGAGCAGACCAAAGATGTACAATGCCTTTACACTGAAAACTGCAAAACACTATTGAGAGAAGTTAAGAGGAGCTAAATAAATAAGTGGAGGGACATACCATGTTCATGGATGAGAAGATTCAATATGTAAAGATGTCAATGTACCCCTAAACTAATCTGTCAATTCAGTGCAAGTCACTCAAAATCATGACAGTTGACTTTTTTGCAGAAATTGATAAGGTGACTCTAAAATTCATATGTAAATGCAAAGGCTTACAGATCAACAAGGAAATCTTTAAAAACAATAAATTTTAAAACTAGAGGCCTTACTACCATACATTAAGACTTACTATAAACTGTATTAATTGTAAAAATATGGTATGGGTAAAATTGTAGTCAACCTGAGAAATGGAACAGAACAGAGAGTCTATAAACAACAGAACAGAGAGTCTATAAACAAAGAAATACATGTATGTTCACCTGATTTACAACAAAGGTGACACTGCAGTGAAGTGAAGAAAGTATGGTCTTTCCAATAAGTTGTGTGGGTTGATTACATATCCATATGAAAAAATGTTTCTTGACCCAACTTTACACCATATACAAAAATTAATTCCAGATTGATTGCAGATATAAATGAGAAAGGTAAAACAAATAAATCCTTTTAAATGAAAAAAATGATTATCTTTGTTATCTTGGAAAGAGTCAAAGATTATTTAAATAGGACACTAAAAGCACTAATCATTAAAAAAAAGAGATAAATATATAATTTTGTATATTTATTCTATATTTATTTTATTATAAATATATAATAAAATAAAGATGACACATTAAAATGTAGTGACTTATGCTTCTGGAATAGATTGAGTAATGGGAACTATGTTTACCCTTCTGTATGAAATAACAACAACAACCGACAGAAAATAAGCAAAATATATGACACCACCAATCTTGAGACACCAGAAATCAGGTCACATAGGGCAGTGATCTCTGGAAAACTAATGAAACAAGCCTCACTATTACCCCCAGAGACTTTACAATCTTCAGTGTAAGGTGGAGGGATCTAGGTGGAGTAGCAGACTCCTTGTGTTGAGGAGACAGAGCTAAGTGTCTAGAAGACCAAGAAGGCTAGAGTTCATACTGACAAGACAGAACCACACAAAGAAATAACTTTGGAGATAAGTACTTAGCTAAGAACTGATTAGTATATGTATATGAGGAAACCACCTGCATACAGGAAAATAATGATGAAAGACTATTACAGGGTACAGTGCCCAGCACTTACACAAGGTCAGAATAGTGCCTGTTTGCACTAGTCAGACTGGTAAACCTAATGATTCACAAGACATGGGAAATAACTCAAAATGGAGTTGCTTCAGGAAAGGGAAAGAAATTTAAAATTAGCCCTAGACAATGCTGCTCAGATTCCACCTAACAACTCTTAAAAGCAAACTCAGAAGTATCAAACTGTTGCCAAGCAACTTAAATACAAAGCTTAAGAATACGAAAATATCAAAATCCCAAGAAGGTAAAATAATAAGGCCAATTAAGTTGGTTTCTAATTAAAAATTACTTAGCATACAACGAAGCAGAAAAATACACCCTGCAATGAGGACAAAAAAAAAAAAAAAAAAAAAAAAAATCCACCAACTGAAACCAACCTATACTGACGTAAATGTTAGAATTAGCAGATGGGAATTACAAAGTTATTACTATAATTGTACTCCAGATGTTGAAAAAAAAAATAAATAGAGACAGGAAAGAAATAAAAAGAACCCAGGAGTTGCCTAGCAGTTAAGGATTCAGCATTGTCACTTCTGTGGCTTGGGTTTTATCCTTGGCCTGGGAACTTCTGCAGGCTGCTGCTGAGGCCAAAATAAATAAAGTTAATTATTTAAAATAAAAAATAAAAAGTAAAAAAATAAAAAGAAATAAAAAGAGCCCAAATCAGATTCATACAAGTGAAAATAACAGTGTCTGAGATGAAAATTACACTGTTTAGGACTGGCAATTTAGTAGATAGAATTGGTGATGTTGGAGAAAGTAATCATTTTTAATTTTAAAAATTCATCATTAGGATTTGGGAGAAGTTCAAGCTGCCTAATATATGTATAACTTAAGTCTCCAAAGAAAGATGAATGGGATACAAAATAAAGTTGAAGAAATAATGTCCAAAAATAATTCAAATGTGATGCAAAACCTACAAACCCATAGTTTCAAGAAGTTTCCTGAGTCCTAAACACAAGAAACATGAAGAAAACTCACCAAAGCATATCATAATCAAATTGCTTAAAATAGCAAGAAAACCAGGTATAAAGAGACATCCTAAAGGCAATCAGAAGAGTAAACATGTTGTGTACAAAGAAACACAGATAACAGATTTCTCATTATAAGCAACATAAGACAGCTACATCTTTAAAGTACTAAAAGAAAAAAACTGTCAGGCTGTAAATTTATACCCAGAAAAAATGTCTTTTAGAATAAATACTCATCACTAGCAGATCTTGAGATAATAGAAAAATAATACTAGATAGAAATCTAATCTACCCAAAGGAATGAGTGAAGAGCATCATAGTAACTACATGATAAACTACTTGGTCAATTAATAAGATTTTTCTTATTATTTAAATATCTTATTAAATGCAATGATAACAGTGTTTTGCTGGATGCATATGTATAAATAAATGCATAACAAAAATAAAGCCAGGAGGATAGAAATGAAAGTATACTGTAGAACAATTCTTTTTTTTTTTTTTAACAGTATCAGCTTTTATTTTATTTTATTTTATTTTTTGTCTTTTGTCTTTTTGTCTTTTGTTGTTGTTGTTGTTGCTGTATCTTGGGCCGCTCCCGTGGCATATGGAGGTTCCCAGGCTAGGGGTTGAATTGGAGCTGTAGCCACCGGCCTACGCCAGAGCCACAGCAACGCAGGATCCGAGCCGCGTCTGCAAACTACACCACAGCTCACAGCAACGCCGGATCGTTAACCCACTGAGCAAGGGCAGGGACTGAACCCGCAACCTCATGGTTCCTAGTCGGATTCGTTAACCACTGTGCCACTACGGGAACTCCTGTAGAACAATTCTTATAATGTTATGTGAAGATAATATCACTCGAAAGTAGACTGTGACAGATTAAAGATTTATACTATAAACCCTAAAACAACCACTTATATGATGAAAGAAAGAGTTGTATTTAATAAGCCAATGAAAGATATAAAATGGAATCATTAAAAAACATTCAGTAAAAACACCGTTAATTAAAAGGCAAAGATTTTCATATTGGATCTTTTAAATTAATATTCAACTATACACTGCTTACAAAAAAAAAAGGCACAAGTAGTTAAAAGGATTAAAAATGATATACCACACTAAAACTAGCCAAAAGAAATCTAGAATAGCTATAATTATATCAGATAAAGTATATTTTAGAGCAAAGAATATTTCCACAGAAAAATATCATTTTTTCTCTTTAAATTATTTTTATTTTTTCCATTATAGCTGGTTTACAATGTTCTGTCAATTTTCTACTATACAGAAAAGTGACCCAGTTCCACATACACATATTCATTCTTTTTCTCTAATTATCCTCCATCATGCTCCATCATAAGTGACTAGATTTAGAGCTATACAGTGCTGTACTGCAGGATCTCATTGCCTATGCATTCCAAAGGCAGTAGTTTATATCTCTATAATCCCAGATTCCCAGTCCACCCCACTCTCCCCCCCTTCTCTTCCCCCTTGACAACCATAGGTCTGTTCTCCAAGTCCATGATTTTCTTTTCTGTGGAAAGGTTCATTTGTGCCTTATGTTAGATTCCAGATAGAAGTGATATTGTATGGTATTTGTTTTTCTCTTTCTGACTTATTTCACTTAGTATGAGAGTCTCTAGTTGCAAATGTGTTTCTGCAAATGGCATTTTTGTTCTTTTTTATGGCTGAGTAGTATTCCATTGTATGTACCACATCTTCTTAATCCATTCATCTGTCAATGGACATTTAGGTTGTTTCCGTGTCTTAGCTATTGTGAGTAGTGCTGCAAAAAACATACAGGTGCATGTGTCTTTTTCAAAGAAAGTTTTGTCTGGATATATGCCCAAGAGTGGGATTGCTGGGTCATATGGTAGTTCTATATTTAGTTTTCTGGAAAAAGATCATTTTATAACGTTAAAGCTGTCAAATAAAGAGGACACAACAATTCAAAACATGTATCTGTTTAATAAAAGAGCTGCAAAATACATGTGGAAATAGACACATTAACAAATAGAGATTTTTCATACTGTTCTGTCAATAATTGATAAAGTAGACAGAAAGTCAACAAAAATATAGCTTTGTATAATATTAACAACCACCTTGGCTTAATTGACATTCTAAAACACTGTACTCAACAACAGCATTCTTTTCAAGTCCACCCAGAATATTTACCAAGGTAGACCATGTTCTGGGCCATAAAACCAAGTCTCAAATTCAGAAAGATTCAAATCATACAAAGTATGTTCTCTGACAGTGGAAATAAACTAGAAAGCAATAAAAAAAAAAAGATCTGGAAAATCTCTAACAAACAAAAATCTAGAACCTAAATAACACTATTATTTGACTCAAAGATGAAACCTAAAGGGAAATTAGATAATATTTTGAATTGAATGAAAATAAAAAACACGATTATGGAATGTTGCTAAAGCATATTATTAGAGGAGAATTCATAGCATTAACAGCTTATTGTAGAAAATAAGAAAGATCTCCAATCTATAGCCTCAGCTTCCATCTTAAGAAACTAGATAAAGAGCAAACTAAGGAGATAATAAATATTATAATGAAAATGAATTTTTGAAAAGAGGGTGTCAATGAAGCTAATAACTGGTTATTTGAGAAGACCAAATTATTGATAAAACTCTCAGAAAAAGAAACCATAATTGCTAATTTAAAGAATGAGAGGTGATATCCCCACAGATATAGACCCTACAGACATTAAAATGGTAAGGAAATATTCTGAATAACTTTAGATCAATAGATACCACACCATAGATGAAAACAGACAAATTCTTTGAAAGTTCAAACTATCAAAACTCTATCAAAAAATATCCCAAATAGCTCTGTCTGAATTTATTGTTAAACTTTTATGTAAAGAAAACTCCAAGCCTGGATAACTATACTAAAGTTTTATGCAAGAAATATCAATTTTACACAAACTCTTCCAAAAATGTTGAGGGAATATTTCCCACATCATTCTCTAAAGCTGTAATTGCCCTGATACCAAAAACAAATAAGACATGATAAGAAAATAAATATTCAGACCAATATCTCTCATGAACATAGACACAAAAATTATTAGCAATTTTTAGCAAATCAAATCATGACCAAGTGGGATTCATCCCAGAAATACAGAGTTAGTATAGCATTTAAACATCAACTAATGTAATTCAACATATTAAAAACTAAAAAGAAAAAAAAATGCTTCATCTGAGTAGATGCATAAAAAGCATTTAATAAAGAAAATATCCATTCCTGATTTAAAAAAATAACTACTCAGTTAATTAGGAATCGAAGAGAATTTCTTCAATACGATCAAGCGCATCTACAAAAAAAGCTATTGGTGGCATCATACTTTAATGTTGAAAGACTAAATTTTTTCCCTAAAATCAGGACCAGGACATAGATATCCATTCCCATCCCTTGCTATTCAGCATTATATTGGAGGATCTGACCATTGCATTGAGAGAGAAAAAACCCATCCATATTAAAAGAAACAAAATTGTCTTTTTTCCCAGATATGTGATCATCTATGTAGAAAATCCAATGGACTCTACCAAAAAAGAAAAAAAAAAAAAAACTACTACAACTAGCAAGTTAATTTAGAAAGATTTCAGTATATATAATCAATATATAAAACTTAATTGTAGTTCTTTATGTAGCAGTAAAAGTTTAAAGTTGAAATTAAAAATACCATTTACACATGCATAAAAATATGGAATATCTAAGTAGACATCTGGCCAATATTGTACAAGACCTTAATGCAGAAAACTGGAAAACATTTCTGAGAGAAATTTAAGAAAATCTAAATGTACCTTGTTCATGAATCAGAAGATTGTTAAAATACCAGTTGTTATGATTAAAATATCAGTATTATTGACACATCAGTTCTCCCAAATTAATCTGTACCTTCAATGCAATCCTAATCATTTAATCACATTTTTAAGGCAAATATTTAAGGTTTCTGATGCTAAGCACTGTAGTGGGGCTCAGTTTGCTTCTTTATGTTGGCCTTTTCCATCCCTATGGCTTTAGTAAGTTGTGGTCACATAGCATGTGGCTTCTGATGTCATACTCTTTGGACCAGCACAGTCTTTGATCTTTTTTAATAGGTTATGTTAAAAAACATAACATATTTTACTGCTAAAATACTTTGAAAAAACTATTTTTACTTTAGCTTACATTCTTTACAACCCTGCACTATACTTTCTCCATGAGAAAGAATGGAGAATATGCCAAAACACAAAAAGACCAGATTAACAGTTGCATATTTTACACTGTGACTCATGGCTCTCCAAGAGAGTATAGATGGAGAGCTCCGCACCTTCAATTTTTCAATGTTACCTCACACTTGACCCACTCCCCGAAAATTTCTGTTTCTTTCAGCCAATACTGGCGTTCTACCCCAGTTTTTTAACTTCAGTGTGTTTGGTAGAAATCTCTGTCTTTTGGGTTTTTTTGTTTTGTTTTGTTTGTTTGTTTTATTTTTTATTATTATTTTCCCACTGTACAGCAAGGGGGTCAGGTCATCCTTACATGTATACATTGCAGTTACAGTTTATTCCCCCACCCTTTCTTCTGTTCGACATGAGTATCTAGACATAGTTCTCAATGCTATTCAGCAGGATCTCCTTATAAATCTATTCTAGGTTGTGTCTGATAAGCCCAAGCTCCCGATCCCTCCCACTCCCTCCCCCTCCCATCAGGCAACCACAAGTCTCTTCTCCAAGTCCATGATTTTCTTTTCTGAGGAGATGTTCATTTGTGCTGGATATTAGATTCCAGTTATAAGTGATATCATATGGTATTTGTCTTTGTCTTTCTGGCTCATTTCACTCAGTATGAGATTCTCTAGTTCCATCCATGTTGCTGCAAATGGCATTACGTCATCCTTTTTTATGGCTGAGTAGTATTCCATTGTGTATATATACCACCTCTTCTGAATCCAATCATCTGTCCATGGACATTTGGATTGTTTCCATGTCCTGGCTATTGTGAATAGGGCTGCAATGAACATGCGGGTGCACGTGTCTCTTTTAAGTAGAGCTTTGTCCGGATAGATGCCCAAGAGTGGGATTGCGGGATCATATGGAAGTTCTATGTATAGATTTCTCAGGTATCTCCAAACTGTTCTCCATAGTGGCTGTACCAGTTGACATTCCCACCAGCAGTGCAGGAGGGTTCCCTTTTCTCCACAGCCCCTCCAGCACTTGTTATTTGTGGATTTATTAATGATGGCCATTCTGACTGGTGTGAGGTGGTATCTCATGGTAGTTTTGATTTGCATTTCTCTTATGATCACCGATGTTGAGCATTTTTTCATGTGTTTGTTGGCCATCTGTATATCTTCCTTGGAGAAATGTCTATTCAGGTCTTTTGCCCATTTTTCCATTGATTGATTGGCTTTTTTGCTGTTGAGTTGTATAAGTTGCTTGTATATTCTAGAGATTAAGCCCTTATCAGTTGCATCATTTGAAACTATTTTCTCCCATTCTGTAAGTTGTCTTTTTGTTTTCTTTTTGGTTTCCTTTGCTGTGCAGAAGCTTTTCAGTTTGATGAGGTCCCATGGGTTTATTTTTGCTCTAATTTCTATTGCTTTGGGAGACTGACCTGAGAAAATATTCATGATGTTGATGTCAGAGAGTGTTTTGCCTATGTACTCTTCTAGGAGTTTGATGGTGTCCTGTCGTATATTTAAGTCTTTCAGCCATTTGGAGTTTATTTTTGTGCATGGTGTGAGGGTGTGTTCTAGTTTCATTGCTTTGCATGCAGCTGTCCAGGTTTCCCAGCAATGCTTGCTGAATAGACTTTCCTTTTCCCATTTGATGTTCCTGCCTCCCTTGTCAAAGATTAATTGACCATAGGTGTCAGGGTTAATTTCCGGATTCTCTATTCTGTTCCATTGGTCTGTCTGTCTGTATTGATACCAGTACCACACTGTTTTGATGACTGTGGCTTTGTAGTATTTCTTGAAGTCTGGGAGAGTTATGCCTCCTGCTTGGTTTTTGTTTCTCAGGATTGCTTTGGCGATTCTGGGTGTTTTGTGGTTCCATATAAATGTTTGGATTGTTTGTTCTAGTTCTGTGAACAATGTCATGGGTAATTTGATAGGGATTGCATTGAATCTGTAGATTGCTTTGGGTAGGATGGCCATTTTCACAATATTGATTTTTCCAATCCAGGAACATGGAATATCTTTCCATTTCTTTACATCTTCTTTGATTTCTTTGATTAAAGTTTTATAGTTCTCGGCATATAGGTCCTTTACCTCTTTGGTCAGGTGTATTCCAAGGTATTTGATTTTGTGAGGTACAATTTTAAAAGGTATCGTAGTTTTGTATTCCTTTTCTAATGTTTCATTGCTGGTATACAGAAATGCAACTGACTTCTGAATGTTAATCTTATATCCTGCCACTTTGCTGAATTTATTAATCAGTTCAAGGAGTTTTGGGGTTGAGTCCTTAGGGTTTTCTAGGTATAGTATCATATCATCTGCATACAGTGACAGTTTGATCTCTTCTCTTCCTATATGGATGCCTTTTATTTCTTTGGTTTGTCTAATTGCTGTGGCTAGGACTTCCAGGACTATGTTGAAGAGCAGTGGTGAGAGTGGGCATCCCTGTCTTGTTCCAGATTTGAGTGAGAAGGCTTTCAGTTTTTCCCCATTGAGGATTATATTTGCTGTGGGTTTCTCATAAATGGCTTTGATTATATTCAGGAATGTTCCCTCTATACCCACTTTGGCGAGGGTCTTGATCATGAATGGATGTTGTGCTTTGTCAAATGCTTTTTCTGCGTCTATTGAGATGATCATATGATTTTTGACCTTTTTTTTTGTTAATGTGGTGTATGATGTTGATTGATTTGCGTATGTTGAACCATCCTTGCGAACCTGGGATGAACCCAACCTGGTCATGGTGTATGATTTTTTTGATATGTTGTTGGATTCGGTTGGCTAAGATTTTGTTGAGAATTTTTGCATCTATATTCATCAATGATATTGGCCGATAGTTTTCTTTTTTGGTGGTATCTCTGTCTGGTTTTGGAATGAGGGTGATGGTGGCCTCATAGAATGTCTTTGGGAGTATTCCTTCTTCTTCAGCCTTTTGAAAGAGTTTCAGGAGGATGGGCACCAATTCCTCTTTATATGTTTGATAAAATTCACCTGTGAAGCCATCTGGTCCTGGACTTTTATTTGTAGGGAGTGATTTTATGACCTCTTCAATTTCATTTCTAGTGATCGGTCTGTTCAGTTGGTCTGTTTCTGCTTGATTCAGTTTTGGCAAGCTGTAAGATTCTAGAAAATTGTCCATTTCTTCCAGATTGTCAAACTTGTTGCCATACAGTTGTTCATAGTATTCTCTTATGGTTTTTTGTATTTCTGCTGTATCCGTTGTGATTTCTCCTTTTTCATTTATAATTTTGGTTATTTGGGTTCTTTCTCTCCTCCTCTTAGTGAGTCTGGCCAGGGGTTTGTCAATTTTGTTCACCTTTTCAAAGAAGCAGCTCTTGGTTTTATTAATTTTCTCTATTGTTTTTTGAGTCTCTATTTTATTGATTTCTTCTTTGATCTTTATAATTTCCTTCCTTCTGCTGACTTTAGGACTTTTTTGTTCTTCTTTTTCTAATTCATTTAGGTGGAGGGTTAAGTTGTCAACTTGGGATCTTCTTTTTTGAGAAAGGCCTGTATTGCTATAAATTTCCCTCTGAGCACTGCTTTCGCAGCATCCCATAGATTTTGAGAGGTTGTGTCTTCATTATCATTTGTTTCAAGGTAGTTTTTAATTTCCTTCTTGATTTCCTCATTGACCCATTGGTTTTTTAGTAGCATGTTGTTTCGTCTCCATGTAGTAGGTTTTTTCTCTTTCCTTTTCCCATGGTTGGTTTCTAATTTCATGGCATTGTGGTCAGAGAAGATACTTGAGATAATTTCTATGCTCCTAAATTTATTGAGATTCGCTTTGTGTCCCAATATGTGGTCGATTCTTAAGAATGTTCCATGAGCATTTGAGAAGAATGTGTATTCTGCTTTTTTTGGATGTAGTATCCTGAAGATATCAATTAAGTCTAACTTTTCTATTGTTTCCTTTAGGATCTCTGTTGTTTTATTGGTTTTCTGTCTAGAGCATCTAGTCCATTGATGTGAGGGGGGTATTAAGATCTCCTACTATGATTGTATTCTCATCAGTATCTCCCTTTATGTCTGTTAATATTTGTTGTGTGTATCTGGGTGCTCCTGTATTTGGGGCATATATGTTGACAATAGTAACATCCTCTCCTTGGATGGATCCCTTAATCATTAAG